>NC_133402.1:59472950-60722950 GCF_047511655.1 Castor canadensis
TATACCCAAAAGACTGTTACTCCAGAGGCACCTGCACATCCATGTTTATTACGGCACTATTCACAATAGCCAAGTTATGGAAACAGCCAAGATGCCCCACCACTGACGAATGGATTAAGAAAATGTGGTATCTATACACAATGGAATTTTATGCAGCCATGAAGAAGAACGAAATGTTATCATTCGCTGGTAAATGGATGGAATTGGAGAACATCATTCTGAGTGAGGTTAGCCTGGCTCAAAAAACCAAAAATTGTATGTTCTCCCTCATATGTGGACATTAGATCAAGGGCAAACACAACAAGGGGATTGGACTTTGATCACATGATAAAAGCGAGAGCACACAAGGAAGGGGTGAGGATAGGTAAGACACCTAAAAAACTAGCTAGCATTTGTTGCCCTTAACGCAGAGAAACTAAAGCAGATACCTTAAAGCAACTGAGGCCAATAGGAAAAGGGGAACAGGTACTAGAGAAAAGGTTAGATCAAAAAGAATTAACCTAGAAGGTAACACACACGCACAGGAAATCAATGTGAGTCAACTCCCTGTATAGCTCTCCTTATCTCAACCAGCAAAAACCCTTGTTCCTTCCTATTATTGCTTATACTCTCTCTACAACAAAATTAGAGATAAGGGCAAAATAGTTTCTGCTGGGTATTGATGGGGGGGGAGAGGGAGGGGGCGGAGTGGGTGGTAAGGGAGGGGGTGGGGGCAGGGGGGAGAAATGAACCAAGCCTTGTATGCACATATGAATAATAAAAGAAAAATGAAAAAAAAAGTTATGGCCAAGGAAAGTTGATGTTTACCACCTCCAGGTGTGGCTAGACAAGGCATACTCACTTCTTCCTTGGGAGCTTTGGAGGAGGTGTGCTAACCATGGCAGCACCATGCATGGGAGAAGTCTGGGTTCTTGATTCACAGAAAACTGCCCTGCCCCCAGCCTTTTTTATTTCATGACAAAGAATTTTATTTTTTTGAGACAGGGTCTTTATATGGAATCCAGGCTGGCCTCGAACTTGTGATTTTTTTTCCTGCCTCAGCCTCCTGAGAGCTGGGAATACAGGTGTGGTAAGACAAGGACAGCTGTAGAATGTGTGCACATTCAGAATTTGTCTTACTGTTGTTATTTAACTTCCTCCTCTATTCCTTGTGTTTCCTGTAAAACGAGAGTCAACTCTACAGACTCAGTTAGATCTGGATTTGCTTTTTTGCTAAGTATTTCATAGGACATCTGTGTTGCAAGCACACTGGAGTTCAACCTCCAGTATTGCCAAACAAAAAGAGAAGTATTAGAAGTATTTCAAAGGTGATGTACTTCGTATTGCACCACACCAGGAGGACACCGTGTCGGTTTGCCCAGTGTGGGTGACGTTACCTTGAAGACTGAGCTCAGCTGCTTTCCTCTCTTTACAGTCAGTGTGGAAACCATGGGTGCTGTGATGGTTGATCTTGAACGTCAACTTGATTGGATTGAGAAGCGCCTGGAAGATTAGTAAGGCACACCTCTGGGTGTGTCTTAGGGGCTTCCAGAGAGGGTTAATGAAGGGGGAAGAGCCACCCTGAATGTGGGGGGCACCATCCAATAGGCTGAATGGAAAAAAAAAGGGGGAGAAGAGTATTAAACTAGAGACACACTCTCTTCCCTCCCCCTCTCCCTTTCTTCCCTTCCCTCCCCTACCTCTTCTCTCTTTCTCTCTCTCTTTCTCTCTCTGCTTTCTGGCTGCCATGATGTGAGCTGCTTTGCTCTACCACACCCTCCCAGCCATGATGGAAAAGTGAGCTAAAGAAATCCTTCCTTCCCTAAGTTGCTTTTCTTAGGTATTCTGTCACAGCAAAAAGAAAGTGACTAACACAGGTCCTATGGGGTTACCCTTTGTCACCATCCTAACATCCTCTCCCTTAACTATATTTCACTCAGTGTTTTCAGCATCATTTTGGTTCCTCTAGCATTTATTGAGCAACTTACTATGTGCTGGCGTTATTTTTAAGATTTTTCTCTGTATTTCCTCCTTTAATCATCACAATGCCCTATAAGATAACTTTATTCCATTATTGTATAAATAAGAAAACTAAGGCATACAGAGTGCATCTTAGTTTTTTGTTGCTGCTGTAACAAAAATGCCACAGACCTAATGGTTTAAAACAACATAGTTTATCATCGTACGGTTCTGAGGTCAGAAGTTTGATCTGGACTGAAATTGAGGTGTAGACAGCACTGTATCGGGAATGTATAAGTCAGGGTTCTCTTAGAGGAACAGAACCACTAGGAGGTGTGTGTGTGTGTGTGTGTGTGTGTGTGTATCATTAAAAAATTGGGATTTATTAGATGGCTTTACATGATTGGAGGCTAGGTAGTCCCCACCCTGGAGAGTCAGAGAACCCAGCAGCTGTTCAGTCCAAGATGCTGGAGAAAGCTCAGAACAAGGAGGACCAATGAGTCATCCCTGGATGGAGGCTGGAGGCCCCCGAGCTCCCTGGAGAGTCGCTGGTGTGATCGACACAGAAAGGCTGGAGCAGGTGGAGGCTGATGTCCACTCACTCAGGAAGAATGGAGCTTGCAGCACTGGCTGGCTTTCTTTTCCCATTTTTATCACATCCTGGCCCCAACCTATTGGATGCTGCTGCCCACATTCAGGGTGGGTTTTCCACCGCAGTGGCTGTCCCACTTGCCATTCATCTCTGGACACACCCTCAAAGACACACCGAGAAGTGTGCTTTACTAATCGCCTAGGCATTTCTCAATCCAGTCGAGAATCAAGATGAGCTGTCACTCTAGGCTCCTTACTTTTTTCCAGCTTTAGAAGCCACCTGCCTTCCTCTGCTCATGGCGCCTGGTGGATGACAAGCCTTGTCAGGCAGCATCCCTCTCATCAGGTTTCCATTGCTGCGTGCCCTTCTCTAACTCTGCTGTCTCTCTTGGTCCTCCCTCACCCACTGTTAAATTTATTTATTTATTTATTTTTTTGTTATGTAGCCCAAGCTGGCCTGGAACTTTTTTTCTTTTTTTAATACTGGGGTTTGAACTCAGGGCCTACACCTTGAGTCAACCCACCAGCCCTTTTTTGTGATGGATTTTTTGAGATAGGGTCTCTTGAATTATTTGCCCAGGGCTGGCTTTGAACCATGATCCTCCTGATCTCTGCCTCCTGAGTGACTAGGATTATAGGCGGGAACCACCCACACCTAGCTAAATCAAAGTTGTGATTTTTTTTTTTTTGGTGGCACTGGAACTTGAACTCAGGGCCTCACACTTGCTAGGCAGGCACTATTACTGTTTGAGCCACTTCTCCAGCCCCGGCCTCAAAATTTTGATCCTCCTGCCTCAGCCTCCTGAGTGCTGGGATTGTAGGAATGCACCACCACTCCTGCTCTCTCACCCATTTTTGCTTACAGTAACTTTTTGGGGGCGGGGGCAGTGCTGGGCTTTGAACTCAGGGCCTCATACTTGCTAGACAGGCATTCTACCACTTGAGCCACGCCCCCAGTTCTCATCCTTTTTTTTGGTACTGGGGCTTGAACTCAGAACCTACACCTTGAGACCTTAAGCCATCCCACCAGCCCTTTTTGTGAAGGATTTTTTTGGGACAGGGTGTGGAGAACTATTTGCCTGTGCTGGCCTCAAACTGTGATCCTCCTGATCTCTGCCTCCTGTGTCCTGTTCTCACCTATTCTTAAGGGCCCTTGTAACTGCATTGGGCCCACTAGATTACCAGGAAAAATCTCCCTTTATTAAGGTCAGTTGATCAGCCACTCAATCCCATCTGCAACCAGAATGCCCCTTTGCTCTGTCACCTAATGAACTCACAGGTTCATTAGGTAAGTAACTTGTCCTGGTCACACAGCAAGTCAACAGCAGAGCCAGAGCAGGCCCTGAGTCTGGTTTTAGGACTCACGTTTTAATCCCTATGCTGTGTAACCTCTACCCATGGACTAAGCAGTGGGGCTGGGATGATTAATTACAATTTACACAAGATGTCCTTCTAGCCTCCCTCTTCCCCTCATTTCACAAGCTGTCATGAAATTCTCTGCTTCGATTTGACTTCCCTCAGTAGGCTGCAGTGTGAGGTCAGAGTCTGGAGCCAGCTGGCTTGAGCTCAAATCCCAGCTAGGCCATGTCTTTTATGTGGGTAAGTCTTTAAAGCTATTTGTGCCCCTGTTGTCACAGTTACAAAATGAGGAAAATAATAGCACCTACTCCATGAGATGTTGTAAAGAGTTACAAATGGAATGCTCATATAGCAAGTGTCATATGTTAGCTGGGATTCTTTTATTTATTTATTTTCTGGCAGCACTGGGGTTTGAACTCAGCACCTCACACTTGCTAGGCAGGTGCTCTACCAGCCCCTTACCTAGGATAATCGTCATCATACCATTTCCGTATTTTCCTAAGGAGTCACCTGTCCAGACTGGCTTTCTGGCCCCTTCCAGGTTTGGCTCTTTGGTATAAAAATGCACACAAATTTTGACTTCCACATCTGCCTGTGGACTCAGACAGGGGACCAGACTTCTAGAAGTGGATCAGCAAAGGGGACAGAATTGAGGATTTGAACTTGCAAAAATGAAGTTTAGATCTTAGGTCATGGTGAGCCCAGGCAGGAGTAGCCTGTCTGTGGGACCTTGTTCAGGAAGCTGAGGGCCTCCTTTTTTTTTTTAAATTTTAATTTTTTTTATCTTCATCCAAGGTCATTAAATGAAACAGTCACATAGGGAACAATCGTCCACAAAGCACACAAAACTTTCACTGATATAAATATCTAATAATGGTAAAATTTCTCATCATAAATCCAGAATACACTTGATTTTTAAATTTTTTTGGTGGGATGTGGGTTTGAACTTAGGGCTTTGCCCTTGCAAAGTAGGCACTCTACCACTTGAGCCACAACTTCAGTCCATTTTGTTTTGTTTTTTTTTTTTTTTTTGGAGATGGGGGGTCTTAAAAACTATTTGCCAAGGTTGAGCCTAGAAACTCAATCCTCCTCATCTCAGCCTCCCAAGTAGCTAGGATTACAGCTGTGAGCCACCAGTGTCTGGTGGCTCGTTTTGTTTTTTGAGAGAGTCATCACTATGTAGTTCAGGCTGGCCTCAAACTTGTAATCCCCCTGCTTCTGCCTCTCCAGTGCTGAGTTTACAGATGTGCACCAGCACTCCAAGTCTCATGTTGTATTTTTACCTGAACGCATCCTGGAGGTTTTTTCCATACCAGTATATCTAGGTCTACTTCTTTGACTCTAATGGCTGCAAAGCCATCCTTGCTGAATGGATGCATTATAATTTATTCATTGAGTCTTGCATTGATGGACAGTCAAGTTGTTTTTGTCTTTGACAACACTGCCACAAACCTTTTTATCCATGAGTCTTTGTGCAAATGTGAACTCATACTGCAGGATATACTCCTAGAAGTAGAATTGCTGGGTCAAAGAACATGTGCGTTTAGAAATTGTGATTTACACTGGCTGACTGTTTACACAACAGCTCAGATTGTCTCTCATGGGAGAAATTGAGGCTCCCCCCCACCGCCCCGAGGCTGAGCCTTTGCCAGTCCTCTCTCCACCACACATCCCAGCATTGCACAGGACTATTCACTTCTTAATATTTGGTCTGACTTGACATAGGGTCTTGGGATGTCCCCAATGGCATTATCTTCCCAAAATTGCATTTTATTCTGTAGCATGGGTGCACTATAATCTGATTAGTCATTTCCCTATTGATGGAGCTCGCTCTGGTATGGACTATGCAGATCATTTTGCAAAGTGCATTTGGGTGAGCAGGTCAACGGGCATCGTTATGCAAACTGTTGCCTAAGCTAATAATAATAGCTGGCGTTCTCTGAGTAGTGGGTGCGTGCCAGGAACTGCTTGAAGTCCTCTGCAACTTTCTCAAAATCCCTATGAGTTAGTTCTTATTATTAGATTAATTTTATAGGGACGAAAGCTGATAGGTAGCATCTCCGAGGTCTGGAGCTGGTAAGAGCTGGGGCTGGAGCTAGAAGTCAGTCAACCCTCTCCAGCCAGCAGTGCTGACACTATGAGAGATGCCTGGCCTCCAGTGGGGGTTGGGGATAAAGGGGTCACATTTAAAAGACAGCAGTTGTCCCACTGCTTTCCAAAATGGCTGTGCCATTCTCTGGTCCCAGAATGAAAGAGAGGCTCCTTCCTTCCTTCCTTTCTCCCCTCCCTCCCTCCCTTCCTTCTTTCTTTCCTTTCTCTCTCACACCTTGAGCTTCTCTACCTGCCCTTTTTTTTGTGATGGGTTTTTTCAAGATAGGGTCTCACAAACTATTTGCCTGGGCTGGCTTTGAACCATGATCCTCCTGATCTCTGCCTCCTGAGTAGCTAGCATTACAGGTGTGAGCCACCTGTGCCCAGCTTGCGTTCTCTCTCTCTCTCTCTCTCTCCCTCCCCCTTCCTCCCTTCCTCCCTTCCTTCCTTCTTCCCTTCCTTCCTTCCTTGACAGGGTCTTGACTTGCTATGTAGCCCAGGGTTGGGATTATAGGCATGCACCATCATGCTAGGTGAGTCCCTTTTTCTAAATACTGATGTCTTTCTCATTCCTACACGCCATGTGTAGGGATATGGAGATGAGACATACCCGAATAAAGTCCTGCCTGGAGCAGGCTGGGCTGATTGAAGTGCCAGCTGGATGGCCAGATGAAGGGGAGTAGACAGGTGTGGAGAGGGAGAAAGACCAGATCGGAGGACTCTGTGCAGTACACCATCTTACCTCCAGAACTCACTCATTTAGCAAGTTTGCAGTGTTCCTTATTTTTCTGCTCCAACTTCAGGTTTGGCTGCCCTTCCCCTTCCTGTGTTTGGGTCTGCTGGAGTGTCTCCTCTGATCAGAGAGGACTTCCTCAGCACCCTGTATAAAAGAAGATGTCTACCTCACCACCCTCTCCTTACCACGACCCTGCTTTGTTCCCCCTCCTCACACCCTTTACTATTTCTCTTTTGTTACTGCCTCTCTCTTGTCTCCTGTCTGGAGAAGCATACAAGTTTCATTAGGGCGGGCGCTTTGTGTCTTTGGTTCACTGATTTATCCCCAGTGCCTAGGGCACTTCCTAACATTTAATAGGCCCTGAGTTGCTACTTGGAGAATATATCACTTAATTTTCACTGTTTCATGATGTGGGGGTGCAGAGACGGGCAGGACAGAGTTGTTCCCAGGGTTTCACATTAATCGTGCCCAAGGGTAGGAGCTCAAAGAGGCTGTCCCGCCTCTGGGCTCCAGCTGTCACTTTGTCCCTCCTGCAGCCGCGCCCCCGACCGGCTGCTCCGCAGCGCCCCCTGGCGGCCCCGCGCCGAGCTGCACGCAGGCCTGGGCGCCCGCGCTGGAAACCCTAGTTGCTCCCCGGCGGTCGTTTCTTCCCCGCGTTCAGATACTTCTGCTTTTGCCCGGGGTGGAAGAGGAAGGCTGGGGAGGGCTGAGCGCAGAGCGAGGCCGGCGGGCCATGGCGCCTTCTCCCATTGCGTCATCCGCAAGACCTGCTTCTTCAAGGTCAAAGACCCCTCACTTTTGGAGGTCCCTGGTTCTCCCCCGGCCAGCAATGGCTTCATCTTCCGCCCCTACCCCTTGCGGGGGGCGAGGTCAGAAGGCGGAGGAGAAGAAGGTGGTACTCCCTGTGACTCGATGTCCCTCGGCGGGTACTAGGGCTTTGGGACGGAAGCGAGCGTCACCCCTTAAGTGCCAGCTCGGGCTTCTTGCTCTGTTGGCCGCGCGCCCTAGGCGAGTCCCGGGTCTGCGCCCATCCGGGGAGCTGAGAAGTCGAGCGCCACCTGGCGGCCGCAGCTTGCAGCCCTGATGCGCTGGCCCTGGCGTGGGGTGTCTGCTCCAAACCCTGTCCCTTGCCTAAGAGCCCCGGCCCATTTCACTTAGTGGCCGGGGCCTGGATCAACTAGTATGTTACGACAATAAAGTAGGACCGGTTTGAAGAGTCAAAGAATGTGCAGTTCGTTCATCAGAGTGGTTTCCATTGGTGCTGGCACTCAGATTTCCTGCCTTCATGGACGGCATGAGGACTCAAAGTGGCTCGCCTCCTCTGTTCTCTTTGTTCTCATCCATCAGTCCATCCATCCATCCGTCCATCCATCCAGCCATCATTTTTTTTTTTGGAAGAAAATTACTTTCTTCTAATTAGCTCACAATAACATCACAACAGCTGGTTTAAGGAGGCCACATAAACACTTGTGCAGCCCCAACAACGGTGTAGATGTTGCTGTGGAATTTGTTTCTTTGGCTTGATCTACTGCTTGATCTACGCCTCCAGTCCATTTTGCTCTGGTTATTTTGGAGATGGGGGTCTTAAAAACTATTTGCTCTTGATTGGGGATACTTCATTCTCAACCTCCCAAGTAGCTAAGACTATAGGTGAGAGCCACCAGTGATGGGTTGGAGGTATTTTGTATGTTAAGATGTGATTAATATTTAAATCAGTAGGCTCTGAGTAAAACAGATTATCTTCCCCAATATGGGTGGACTTCATCCAATCATCTGAGGATTTATTTTTAAGCTGGGATGGAACCCAGGGCCTCATGCATGCTAGGCAAGCGCTACATCTAAACTTCAGATGAAGACTTTGATAGAAAAGTCTGAGGTCCCTGAAGAGGACAGAACTCTGCCTTCAGGCTGCCTTTGGATTTAAAATTGTAATATGAACTCCTGCTGGCATCTCCAATCTGCTAGTATGACTTGTGGAGTTTGGACTTCTCAGCCTAAAATTGAGTCAGTTCCTTAAAACAAATCTCAGGACTGGAGGTGTGGCTCAAGCAGCAGAGCACAAAGTCCTGAGTTCAAACCCCAGGCCCACTGAAAGCAACAACAATGAAAAACTAGCTTGCATTTGGTTAAGAGAGAAAAGAAAGAAAGAAAGAAAGATAGATAGATAGATCTCAATAGATCTGTTGGTTTTGTTTCTCTGGAGGACTCCAGCTAATATAGTCTTCAATTAATGTTGGAAGCTGGCTGTGATGGTTCATGCTTGTAATCTCAGCACTCAGGAAGCTGAGGCAGGAGGATCTTAAATTGGGGGCCAGTCTGGGCTACGTAGTGAGAACCTGTCTCAAAAATTAAAAAAAACAAGGTGGAAAAAATTTCACAACAACCCAGGCTAAATAACAACAAAACAATGGCTTCTGTTATTACCATCTAACTGTTTGGGACAGTGAGTAAGACTGAGGCTTTATGGGTCAAGGCCACGGGTATGAGCCCTAGGAAACTATGAGCTTCCTGACCCCTCCCAATGGAAACCTCCGCACTCCAGATGAAGAAAGGGTCACAGAGCCCTGGACCCGTGGTCAGGATGTTTGGCTGTGGTTTATGGCTAGGTCACTAACTCATTGTGTGACCTCAGGCAGGTCCTCGACCTTCTCTGCTTTTTTGGGTTTCTGAGGAGGTCTGGCTGGGTGATGGGTGGGCTACTTCCCATCCAGAATTTTCTTGGGTGCTAAGTTGGTTTTCTACCAATCTGTTTATTTACTTATTGGAGTTTGGTTTTTGCTTCCTCGGTGGATCTAGGTTAGGTGCTTGACTTTATGCTCAGGAGAGAGGCCCTATGACTGAATCATGGCTGCCCCATTCTGGGATGGAAAGAATGCCTCAGGCCTTCCCCTTCCTGCATCCTGGCTGCTAGACATAAAGGCTCTGGGAAACAGCATAGGTGGTGGTCCCATTTCTGACTCTAAACCCCCATCCTGTGTGATACCAGGGGCTTTGGAATGTCAGGCCTCAGATACTATAAGAGGCGCTCAAACTGCTTTTGCTGAAAAGCACTGACTCCTTAGTTGGGGACACAAATTAACTAAAAATGGGAGAAACTTGGCATCTCTGCCTCCATTTTGTATCTGTCTTTTTCTCTAAGCTGTTCTCTTTACAGCTGCTATGCAATAACCATGGATTCCAGAAAGGACAGAACTGATAACATCTTTATGACAAGGAGCTGAAACCTTCCATAAGGAACAGTGGAGACTTGCAGGACAGACCACCCCTCCAAATGAGGACAGTGACCTATAGTGATAGGCTGCACCCTGGAGCAGGAGCAATCACCTCATGTGAACCAGATGGCTCCCCTCAAGTGATGACAGTGATAACATCTTCTCTGGACCCCTTTGGGAACACTTGGACTGAAATAATGGTCAGCCAGAACACACCTGTGACTGGAACTGTTTAACTATGTGTACCTTTGTCCCCTGCCCCCAGTTCTTTTGTCTACTTAAACTGATAGCCCATGTCTGTACCCCAAAGACGGCTGAGGATGAGCTGAGTGCTCACTCTGCCTCTTTCCACGTCTTGTCTCTGCCCGCACTATGCCTCTTTATTTGGCATTTAGGGGCGGGTGGCCGGATCTGGAATATGGAATCTCAGAAGTTTGGGCCTTTCGTCCAAAACTCTGGTTTCACTATTACAGCCACGTTATTTGTGGTCTCCTTGGCCTGGCATCCCTGCCTTGGAGCCATGCAGATGAAGCAAGAAACCCAGGGCCCAGGGCACAAGGAGGACCCTGTGGTCACCTCCGAGCATCTCCCACTTCTCCAGGGCCTGCTCAGAAAAATCAGTGAACTTAGGTTACCGAGCCCGTCCAGTCTGCAGGTGCTGTAACCTCTGAGTCAGTGGCTTCAATCTCTGTCTGTAAAATGCAAGACGCTACCTTGCTGCAAAGCTGCAGCTCCTTCCTGTGCGCCCTGGAGTGGCCAGGGATGCTTCACTCATGCGCAAAAGCACTTCTCTCACCTTCCACTTCAGAATGTGATCACCTGTGAAGTCAATTAAAGGAGGTGATTTTGCGACCATTGCTTCCCAGGCCTGTGATAGTCGTGAGGCTGTATTCCTGTCCAGGGGTATCTGTGAGCCTCTCAAAACTGCAGACCTGGAGGACCCAGAGGGGCCGTGCAGTTGTGTGTCCCCTGCAGCCAGACTTTCTGTGACCCTCCAGATGTGGGAGGATGCCCCTCTCTCTTGTTCTGAGCTACACCTGGTGGCCTGGGCCAGGAGGAAGGCTGCCTATGGTCCTGGAGCTCTCAGGACCCTCCCAGGAGGATCCTGTTTGGAGCCAGCCCAGGACCCCATCTCCAAAATAACCAGAGCAAAATGGACTTGAGTTGTGACTCAGTGGTAGAGTGCCTGCTTTGCAAGTGCAAAGCCCTGAGTTCAAACTTGAGTCTCACACACACACACACAAAAAGCCAAAACAAAAGAACTCAATCTCTCCTCAATCCATCTGTGTTGGCTTTACTACCAGGCACACTTTCTCCACTGTGTGCTCTTGAAAGTTCCAGGCTTATGTCTTCCTGATAGCTACCAATGTTAGTAGAAAGAGAACTTCTCTTTCCCTCAACCCCCTGAAAAAATTCTGGAATTGGGTCTGTGATTGAATTCACTTATCTGTCACTGAAGCAATCCCTGTGAAAGATGGAGGGGGGTGACATATCCAAATACACACCCTTCCCATGAGAGTGGAAGAGGAGGGGTGCATGACTCCATCTGAATGAAGGGACTGAACGCAGGGTGGGGTAGGTTCCCCTAAAGAAACAGGGATAGACGCCCGATAGATACAGAAGTTCAGGTATATGCTGTATTCAGGCACATCTGCGTCCCTACATTGGGAACAGCTGGGCTTAGGCTGGGGTCCCAGCTACAGCTAAGTGCCACCATAGGAGATGAGTGAGGATCTTCCCTTGAGAGGCATAGAGAGGGCTAGTGTTTGGATCACAAGCGAGGCTTCTCCAAGTTTCATGTGCATGTGAATTACTGGGATTATATTCAAGTTTAGATTCTGGGTCAAGGTCTTAGAGCAGTGATTGTCAGCCAGGGACAATCCCCACCCCTACAATTTGCCAATGTCTGCAGATGTGTGGTTGCTACCATGGAGTGGGAAGAGGAGCTACTGGTCTCTAGTAGGCAGAGGCCAGGAAAGCTAGTACAGTACCCAGAACGGCTCTTCACAACAAAGAATTATTTGGTCCAAGTTGTCAATAACACTGTGGTGCTCTGGACAGCATGGAGCTGTGGACAGGGTAGAATTGCCTGTGCAAAGGTACCGAAGGAGGAAGAGTGTGTGGCTTATGGGGACAGGGCACAGGCAGCCTGGTAGGAGGGAAGGGTACAAGTTCATGAAGCCACAAAACCACTGCTATCCTGGCTTGGAAAGCAGTCTGAAGGCTCCCTACAGTCTTTCTACTGAAAAGTCTGCTTCAGATGAACTGGGACAACCTCCCTCTCCTGTGAGCTTGCTGGAAATACAGAAGGAAGCTAGGCATGGTGACTCACCTCTGTAATCCCAGCTACCCCAGAGGCAGAGATGAGGAGAATCACAGTTCCAGGCTGGCCCAGGCAAAAAGTTGAGACCCCATGTCAACCAATAAAAACTGGGCATGGTGGTGTGTGCCTGTCATTCCAGCTAGGTGGGAAGCAAAATAGGAGGATCTTAGACCAGGGCGCCCAGGGTATAAAAGTGAGACCTTATTAAAATAATAATTAATGGGGCCGCAGAGTGGCTCAAGTGGTAAGAGCACCTGCCTCTTAAGCGTGAGGACCTGAGTTCAAACCCTAGCGCTGCCAAAAAAAAAAAAATAAATAGAATAAAAAAAAATTAATGTATGTGAGCTACAAGTTAAACAACTTGAAACTTTCCTTCCCCATTTGTAATGTTGTCTTTAAATATTCTTTAGTTTGTCTATAGTTGGAAAAAAATCACTTAAATTTAGATTTTCAAATGAGCGTGGTTTAGATTAAGAAGTTTCTTTGGGGGAAGGGAGAGAGGTTCAACTTGAAAAATGTAATCCTGACCAAGAGATTTCAGTGGTCTTCGCTCCAGTGCAATTCTACCCTAAATTTAAACAGTAGAAAGTGAGTAAATATGAAATCCATTTTTCCTCCCCTGCTGCCATTTTCAAGCTGGGGACCCCACAAGTTATTTCATCTTCCTCAGTCTCACTTTCCTTATATATTAAAAGAAAATAAAATATAGTTTGTGGGAATTATGTGAGATAACATGGGATGGCTGAATGGACAAAGGACCTAGTAAAAGCAAGTTACTGTGGTTATTATCCAGATGAAAAAGTTGGTCTTTGCCTTCAATAATGTTACCATTTAGACAGCACAGAAAAGACAGGCATGGAACACAAAGCAAACACGACAGATGAAAGGGAGTCAAGGGCTGTCAGCCTGGTTCAAGGGGTAGAGCCCCTGCCTAGCAAGCATGAGGCCCTGGGTTCAAACCCCGGTACCAAGGAAGCATGTGCTGTAAGAGTTGAGGCAGGAAAAACTTCATGAGCAAAGGGGACTTGGGATTGAGGCTGATTTTATTTAGTTTTATAATGTTCTGAATTTCTCAAATTCCCTGCAAAAAATATTGCCTAGAAAATCACATAAAAGGTCTAAAAATATACTGTGCCTTCCTTGACAAATAATTTCAAGGAAAGAGACAGTCACATATCAAAGTGCCCATTGCAATATTTTCTTTCTGTAATATGGAAAACTTGGAAGCCTCCTAAATGGGTGAGTTAAATACGTTAGGTAACATACTCTTGGCTGAATATACAGCAGGTTTTTGTTGTTTGTTTGGCAGCATTGGGGTTTGAACTAAGGTCTCACACTTGCTAGGCAAGGGCTCTACCATTTGAGCTTCTATCAGCCCTTTATGTGTGTGTGTGTGTTGCATATTTTCCAGATATGGGATGGGCCTTCAGGAAATATTTGCCCTGGCTGGCTTCGAACAAGGATCCTTCTGATCTCTGCCTCCTGAGTAGCTAGAATTACAGGCGTGAGCCACCAGTGCCTGGCTATTCTGTGTTAAATGGTGAATAATTGTGTACCAATATAGGAAAATGAAAAGCAGTGGCTTGTTAGTGGTCAGACTTTGGAAGACTGTTGGATTTCCATCCTGCTTGTAAGCTGGCAGATTACTACAATATTGTGCAATAAAAAATTAACAAGATCAAAGAAAGTAAGTGTGAAATTTCACCCAAACATTGGGGCTTTTTGTGTTTGCACTCTTTGCTCTGGGGACTGTAAAGTGTCTGGCTGTTTCTTCAAGCCTTGGCAGGTCCCCATCGCTGACCCTTTGGTAGCCACCTTCCGTGTGGAAGTCGCAGCAAATCCAATTTGCTCAGGACCCATGGAGACTGTGCCTTCCTTCCCCAGCGCGTGATGGGGCTGTCCCCCTTGTCGCAGGGGGTATCTAGGCAGAAGTCTGGATGCGGGTTTTCTTTCTTTTCTCTTTATTGATGCTGTATATGATTTGAACAATGGATGGCACAGTGGAAGAAAACAGGCTTACACTTCTGTCTTCCCTGAGCAGCTGTGAGGGGCCAGGCTCAGGTGCTGCGCGCATAGGTAATCTGGGATCACGATCCCTGCGACGACTTCCTTCTTACGCGTCACCTATGGCAGGCCCAGGTCTTAAAACCCAGAGGCCTGTGCCCTTTGGGGGACGGTGTCTGAATGGCAGGCACCTCGACGGCCTCGCGGCGGAGGCGGGCTCCAGCCACCCACCCAGCTCCTCTCCCCTCTGGGGCCATCTGTACCGGGCGGGGAGGGGCGGGTCCCCGGGTGTCGCGGTGCAGACAGAGGCCGGTCAGCTGCGTCCCGTTAGCGGGGACAGGCTCGGCACGGAGCGGGCGGCGTAATGGGGACCATGCTCGCCCTAATGGAAAGCAGCCGTCGCGCCCCGGCCAAGCCCCTTCCCACGGGGCCGAGAGCGGCCGAGATAAAACGGAAGAGCCGCGAGAGGCGCTTTGATTCCAATACGAAACAAATTATTCCTCCCGGAATGGAACAAAATAAGTCAGAGCGGAATCTCACGGCCGTCATTCCTCCCCGCAAGCCTCCGCCGGCGGCCCCCGGGCCTGGCGACCCGCGATGCACCCGGGCGCTGCCCGCCACTGCGGTGGGGAGTCGGTGTCCCCGAGATCACCTCGCCCCATACCCCAGGCCAGTGGGCGAAGGAACCCCAGAATCCCCTGGATTGCTGGGTTCCACCCCAAAGTCTCTCATTCCATAGGAGGGATGGGATGGAGCCACCTGACAGATGGTCTTCCACTGCCCTGGTGGTTTGCAAAGTGTGGGCCCAGATGACTGGGCCCTAGAGAGATCTGCAGGGGGCCAGTTATCCGATAGTCCCCACCCCACACCAAGGGCCCCTGATCAGTGTGCCTACCTTCACTGACCCCCTTTACAGCCTATTTTTTATTTTGGGGGTGCTGGGGATTGAACTCCCAAAATACATGCTAGGAAAGCGTTCTACCAGTGAGCTACACTCCTACCCCCCTGAAGACTTTTTTTTTTTCTTTTTGGTTGTACTGAGGTTTGATCTCTGTGCCTCAAGCTGGGTAGGCAGGTGCTCTACCCACTTGAGCCACACCAGCAGCTTTTCTTGCTTGTTATTTTTCAGATAGGGTCTCCCTAACTTTTTTTTTAAAATCCTGGCTGAGGCTGGCCTTGGACCTGGATCGTTTTACCTGTGCCTCCCGAATAGCTGGGATTACATGCAGCCTAAATGCCAGCATTTCTTGCTAGGATGTCATCTCCAAGTTCTTGAACCTGTTCAGGGAAAGCTAGAAGCCCAGAAGTGCTTAGATATGGGACGTCTAGGATGAGAGCATCTTTAGAGTCCCTAGAGCCGACTACTGGCTCTCGAACCTGAGAGTGCATTAGATTCACCTGGAGGCCTTGGCAAGCTACAGAGAGCCGATGGCACCCCAGAGTTGCTGGTTCTGAGACAGGCCTGAGATTTGCGTTTGTAACAAGATCCCAGGTGATGCTTAGTCCCATACTTTGCAAACTACTGCTCTAAGATTCATTTAGTATCTCCAACCCTTTCTCTAGCCTCAGCGGCTGGATTGTCTCTGGATGCTCCCATCGATAACTGCCTTTCTCAGCTTTCAGAAGCAGCTTGGTCTTGGGGTCTGGGCTGCAGGCTCTTGCACTAGATATGAGTGCTCTCATCTCCTCCCTGCTATCCTTACCCTCTGGGTTTTCTTGCATTTCAAACATGGGCCAGGCTGGAAAGAAGATTGGGGAAGGGATCCCCTTTAATATGTACATTAGGGTCCTTGCCAGGTCAAGTCTACAGGGCCTACTGGTGCATTTCTGCTAGTGAGGTGAAACTTCCTAGGTACCTTGTATATCACAAGGAATTTTTTTTTTGACAGTACTGGGGTTTGAACTCAGGGCCTCATGCTTGCTAGGCAGGTGCTCTTACCATTTGAGCCACTCCACCATCCCTGTTTTATGATGGGTTTTTTTGAGATAGAGTCTTGAGAACTATTTGCCTGGGGCTGGCTTCAAACCTCAATCATCCTGATCTCTGCCTCCCAAATAACTAGATCACAGGTGTAAGCTTAACTATTAACTGGTAATCATAACTATTTATGAAATAGTTACTGATTGGTTGTTTAGAGGAAAGAAACCAAAGCAAAATGTAGACATCCTCCAGCCTGCTACAGACGAACGTGACGTTCCCACAAGTGTTTGTCAGCGTCATTGAGGGAGCAAGTTACCTCTTTGACCCCTTGAGGGCAAGGAGATGTGTCAGAGGCTCCTGGGTGGGCATCCTGAAGCTTGGCTCTGTGGGTGGGGTCAAGCAGGGTCAATGTGATCCATTTTGGGGGTTTTGAGACAGCCCCAAAAGCTGGAGACCCTGGAATAAAAGGGGCTATTGGTTTATGGGGCCTGTCATCAAGAGAGGCCGTGGGGGACCATTTTTTTTGTTGCAGTGCCTCGGGATTCCATCCAGGCAAGTTTCCTTAGAAATTTAACATAACACTGAAGAGGTTTAAGAAATGTCAAATGTGAATGACCATGGAATTTAAAATTTAGATTAGGGCGTCAGCCTCCAATTTAGGTGAAAATAAGCAAATAAGCTATAAGAAAATCATCCTTTTTTTTTCTTTTGAGGTATTGGGGATTGTATCAAGTGCCAAGTGAGCTATTTCAGTCACATCCCTAACTCCAAATCTTGAGATTTTAATTTTCCTCTTAATTGGTTATTTTGAGACTCTGTCATTAGGAAAAGGCTAAATTGGTAATAGGTGTCCTCTTTGGTCATTGCCATGGACCCTTGTTGTATTTTGGAATCACCAGAGTTGCTCTGAAAATATCTCAGTGTCCTGGCTACACCCTAGATGTGGAACTTGAGCACAATATTTTTTAAAGCATCCTAGGTAATTTTGGAGTTCAGCTAGGACCAAGAACCCTTGAACAATTGATTGAGTGGACCAATCAGCTTCCCTCTGGAAGATGGAATTAGTACTCAGAGATTATAGCTGTGACTGGGCTCATCTCTTGCACAAAGCAGAGAGACCTGGCCACAGTAGAAAGAAAAATTCATTCTTAAGACCACCTCAGCCTGGCTTCTAGCCCAGGTTGGCTACCACCCTATTTAGGGCTCTAGGGGTCACTCACAAGACCTTATAATTCCTTCCCTGAGTTGGGTTTAAGATACATCAGATACATTTAGTGGATTGATCTTACTTGTGCCCAAAGAGGTCTGACACATGGAGATAACACAACAAAAGCATGCAATAGCAAAACATATATCCAGCACACACACACACACACACACACACACACACACACACACACACACTCACACACACACCCGGTATTGGAACCAGGCTCTTTGTAAACTCCTTGTGGTCCCAGTGGAAGACTTTTTTGGAGTCTATGTTTTCCAGAGTCCACTTGGAGAAACCTATTTTCAGTTCAGTTGGGAACAGTGGTGGCTTCTTATTGTGGCTTCAACAGAATCACCTCAAAGAACTATATATAGCTCACAGGTTGCCAACCATATTCAGATGCAGAAAAGGTCTTTCAAGATCTTGAAATCAGTGCTTTGAAACCTTTCTCCAGCTGGGCATGGTGGCTCAAGCCTGTAATTCTAGCTATTTGGAAGGCAGAGATCTGGAGGATCGGTTGAGGCCCAGGCACAAAATTTGTGAGACTCCATGTCAACCAGTGACTTGGTGTGGTGGTACTCACCTGTCACCACAGCTACACAAGGAAGCACAAATAGGAGGATGGTGATCCAGGTCAACTGGGGCATAAAGTGAGACCCTATCTCAAAAATAGCCAGTATAAAAAACGGCTGGGTGAGTGGTTCAAGGGTGAGGCCCTCAGTTCAACCCCCAGTACCATCCAAACCAAACAAACAACAAGAAAATCAGCAAAAAACCCACCTTTTTCCATGAAATTTTTCTGTGCCATTGGGGTCCACTGTGATTGTATGGTTGGGTTAAAGTTTTCAAAACTAAATTATTCTTCTCTTTCTCCTCCTTTTTTTTTTCTTTTTCTTTCTTTCTTTCGTTCTTTTTTTTTTTTTTTTTTTTTGTGATAGGGTCTTGCTAAGTAGCCCAGGCTGACCTTAAATTAGAAATCTTCCTGCTTCAGCCTCCCAAATGTTGGGATTATAGGTATGCATCATTAAACTTGGCTTCAAATTCTTCTTTAGTTTCTTTCCCAGATGGAGCTGGTGTCCCTTTCATCAAATAGGTTCTAGGAGATGAATCTTTTTTTTTTTTTGTGGGGTACTGGAGTTTGAACTCAGGGCTTGTGCTTACTAGGCAGGCCTCTAGCACTTGAGCCACGCTTTGCCCAGGGCAGGTCTCAGAACCTTGGTTTTCATACATCCATCTTTCATGTAGCTGCGATGACAGGTACATCTGACTTCTCTATTGAGATGGGCTCTTGCTAACTTCGCCTCCCCACCCCCAAGGCTGGCCTTGAATCTCGATCCTCCCAATCTCTGCCTCCCTGAGTAGCTGGGATTGCATGAATCACTGCATCCAGCCCTGGGAGATGGATTTTGAAGGCATTTTGTCTGGGGGATGGATAAGAGCCTAGTCTGTGGACTTATAAAAGCCCAGTGAAGTTCGGGTTTGTTGGAGCCCATAGAACATGCATTCAGGCCACAGGGACCTTTCTAGCTTGGCTGTTTGACCTGGCAAAACCTATCAGATCATTTGCTTTGCCTTCTGAGCTCTGTAGACACAACCAAAGAAGAAAAGTATGTGTGTGTGTGTGTGTGTGTGTGTGTGTGTGTGTGTGTATGTGTATGTGTGTTTGAGAGCAAATGTACCTTTTATTTTAGAAACAAAAATATCATTTCTGACCCAACAATAGCCGGATCCCTGTGAATGAAGGGTTTGCTTATTTTCCTGTTTTAACGGTCCTAGTATAAACAGCCCAAGCCCAGGCCTGATTGTCAGTGGGTCCTGAGCTGCCCAACCAGAGTGCTGGAAATGACTCCCTGAGCCCTGAGAACCCGGACCGGCTTGGTGCCAGGATTTGGGCTGTGCTTAACAGGAGCAGTGGGGTCAGGAGTTGAGGGAAAGGGCTATTAACTGATGCCCAAGACCAGAGTTAACGCCAGAAGCAACAGCAAGCGACCTTTGCTGTAGAGTCAGGAGGAGCAGTAACTACCGTGGGTTGAAACTTTCTTTGTTCAGGCACCAGGCCGAGAGTGTAATTATTTACTTGAATATTTACAAAAGCTTGATGTGGAAGGCATTATTACTCCATGCATTACTCCAGTCATAGAATGCAGTCCAGAGAAGAGAGTAGCTTTTCTGAGGTCACACAACCTCTGAGGGGGAGAGTCAGGATCAAATGAAGGCCTACTTTTCTCCTAGTCATTACAAGACACTGTGTGCAGAAACCCAGGGCACAAATACCATTTTACTTCCCAGTGTACAGGGCTTTCATCCTGGAAGCTGGCTAGGGCAGGTCCTGCTTTTTTCAAGACATGGAATCTACCACCCAGGCTATCAGCAGGGGTTAGAAAGTTCTCTTCCAGCTCAAGGCAATCCAGAATTGGGGTGTGTGTCGGGGTTGAGTTGGTTTCTTTGTGTTGTATGATCAGGACCCTCAGTCTCCTTGTGTAGCTGGCAAAAGATTCAACATTTATTGATCAACTACTGATTATACATTTAGTGTGACTAAGGAGTCTTTCTTGGGCCCGAAACAGACAGAATTAGTGCTGGTATACTGTATTAAAAAATTATGTGTCAGGTGCTGGGGCTCATGCCTGTAATTCTAGCTACTCAGGAGGCAGAGATCAAGAGGATCATGGTTGGAGGTCAGCCAGGGCAAAAAAATCCAACACAAAACTTGGCTGATAGAATAGTTCAAGTAGTACAGCACCTGCCTATTACCTGCCCAGTACCACCAAAAAAAAAAATATATATAGTTCGTCCATGAGATAGATTATTAAGCAATGACTGAAAATAATTTTTAAAGGAACAAGATATGAAGAAACCCTGATAGTGAAAGATTAAGGCAAGCAGGATGCCAAACTACAAATTGCACTCAGGAGGCTAAGGTAGGAAGACTTCAAGTTCAAGGCCTGCCTGGGCTACATAGCAAGAGCCTTTCTCAAAAACAGAAAACAAGTAACAAGACCTCTGAAAATTCTATGGAAAATATAGTCTGTTAATTAAAGGAATTGGACTTATTTTTTAAAAATATATAAATAAAAGACTGGAGAAATATCACCAATATATTAACTGTGGTCACCTCCCGGGAGTGGGCTGTGATGGCAGTACTTTCTGTTTTCTTTGTTCATCAAGTCGCAAATTTTCTTCAATTTGAATGATTTTTTTTTGGTGGCATGGGATTTGAACTCAGGGCCTCACACTCTTACCACTTGAGCCATTCAGCCAGCCCTTGAGTGATTTTTGTAAGGGAGGAAAAAGTGAAAAGGTGAGAAGTCCTAATCCAGCGTTGGAAATGCACAGCTAGGATGACCGATTGCATTTTCCGCGGGTGGATTTTAGCTGCTGGAATTGTCTCGGGCTGTCTTATTTCAAGAGTGAGGATGGAGGTGCCTTAAATTTGTGCGGTGTGGGCAGAGAGGCATGAAGATCATTTTTGAGGGACAGCGAGGGCACCGCAAGATATAGAGGCAGCCAGACGGTGACCATGGAGTAGAGTTAAAGTCTACCTGGAGGCAGGCTTTTCTGGACGCAGCCCGGCGACCCAATCAGCTGCGGTGGCTGGGAGCAAAGAGGCCTGGGGCTCTCCCCCGAGTCCCCAGGGTCCGCCGGTGGCCTGCCGCGGAGGGCCTGGCGGGCACCTGCGGGTTGCGGCTTCCCACGCGGGGCCCCTCACCTCCCGAGGGCCGATCGGCCGGGGATCCCAGCGGGAGCCGCAAAGGAGCGGATTGCCAGCGCAGAGCTCGGACTGTCCTCGAAGCTCTCCCAGTCGGAGCACCCGGAGTCTCCGGTGACCGCGGGGGGCTAAAGGAGGGAGTTGAAAAATAGACGAGGGCCCTGACTGTGGCTGAGTGGGCGGCGGCCACTCTGGGGATCCAGCGACTCAGAGCAAGGGTCGACTTGCGAGAGCCCTTCTGGTGGCTGCGGCCCCTGGGTCCAAAGAAAGCGGCGGTAATGTCGCATGGTGCCACCAGAGGGCAGCCTCGAGAATGTGAGGCCGCCCTGCGACCTTGCCAAACTCCACCGGCTCCCTTCCAAGTGCCCAGACTCTGCGGGGTGGAGGTGGCCTGGGGTCCCCGAGAGCTGCAACTTCAGTGGTCAGGAGCAAGGGTATCCCGCGAGACGTGGTCAAGCTACTGCCCTGGGGCAGCCTCACTCTGGGAAAACTGGACCTTGCAGGGGACCTGGTAGGGAGAGGGAGACCAAAAGCCTCAGGAGGGGAAAGTAAGAGAGAAGCCAAAGCCCAAGCACAAGGGAACAGATGTTTTTCAGCAACAGATTCCAATGATGCTGGTGAGAACTGGGATAGTCTTCGCGTCCTTGATGAGGGAAGTCAGGGGCTAGGAGAGGCATGGCTCCAAGGCTTGCGCAGGGGACTTGTCACAGTGGGGACCAAGTGATCTGAGATGCAAGCAGAGAGATTCTGGGGGTAGAGATCCAGACACATCTAACTGGGGGATTCCAGTTCCTACGTCGGCCACTTTCTGGCTGTTGAACTTGGGCAACTCACTGTACGACCCTAGCGCTACAGTAAAACGAGTACCGTAGGCTCCGGGTCTCTTAGGGACATTAGGAATTGGAGACCGCGGGAGGTCAACGAATTCAAGTTTTCTCACTGCTCTCGCACGACATAGGGCTCCTGGGTTTGCATCTGAGGTGACTTGGCTGCCTTACAGACCCAGGCCCACCAGCCTTTGGGATCCAGTTTCGCGTGAGCGGTCATGGTCCTAAAGCCATCAGGAACGCTCCCTCCCGCGTCCCCAGTCACACTCCAGCCAGCTCCAAACTTCGCTGCCTTGAATACTTGGGGCACCCAGTTGCAAACGAATTGGAGCCCTGTGCCTGGTGCGATGGGTCTCCCGGGAAGCCTGGCGAAGAGCCAAAGGGCCTACCCACTTTGGGGTTGCTTGGAGCACAAAATAGACCCACTGTGGAGCGCAGTCGGCAAACATACCTACTGTCAACCGCTTGGATCTCGGGGATCTTTGGCTAGCTTCGGTCTCTCCCAGACTGTATGCAAAACGGGCACCCACTAACTTCTCTTTGCTTGTTTTGCCATCTGTAAAATTCGAAAGAAGAGTATTTCCCGGGGTGGCTGTGCAAATTGTGTTTGAAAACTGTAAAGACCAGGATAAATGTGAGTCATAATTAGGAGTCAGGATCTGTCAGCCCTATTCGTACCTGCGTAGTAGCCAGCAGGATTTATAAACGTGTGCACAATCACATCGTTCTGTGTACGTGTGCACGCTTGCCTCCATATGTATGCACACGTGAGAAGCGCACTCACAAGTACCCGTGTACACGCGCGCAGGTCCAGCACATCTTGTGCCCTCGCGTGCATGCCCACTCTCAACTCCGCACGCCAACACGGTCATCTCTACCTGGAGGCAGAGTGTGTATATTAACCCACCCGTTGCGCCCTAGCTGGGTCAGGGGAAGTAGGGTCTCGGGTGCCGCTCTGGGGTGCGGAAAAGGCCGGATCCGGGTCTGTAGGTCAGCGCCTCGGCGCCGCCGGGCTGCTTTATCTCTCATCTGCCAGCGGTGGGCAGCTCCAGTTTCAGTGGGGACAGAGACCCTTGAACTGGCTGGTGGTGGTGGTGGTGTGTGTGTGTGGGGGGGAGGTAGGGAGCAAGAGAAGGAGGTAGTGGAGGGCGCGAGGCCGCAGGGCCTCGATTCTTGGGTCTTCTGCCTCTCTAGCTAGCCCCCACGGAAGGGAAAGAAGTTCCCTGACCCATTCGGCTTAGGAAGACGGCTCTATATCCCCTCATGCCATCCTAAAGAAAGGCGAACGGGTCTTGGAGAATATGTGGCGTCAGGGTTCTTTGGGGTTACAGCGAGGGCCAGGTACCCCAGGTGTTCCTGGCAGCCACTTAGCGGGACAGCGCTCCATCCCCCAGCGGGCAGGTCGCGGGCTGGTCCTCCTCTTTTTCCTACGAAGGAATTCTCAGCTGAGCTGCACCCTAGGTGCGTTTGGGGTACCCTGGGACCTCTCAGGCCGCTGTCTGCAAGGCCAACGCAGCAGAGGCGTCAGTTCCGCAGTGGCCCGGGTTTCTAAATCACAAAGTGATAACCTCGGATCACGAATGCTTTCCGGTCTTCTCTGTAGACCCCTTGGGACGACGGAATTCTTCACAGGCAATTTTAGGCCCAGCTGCAGGGGACTCTGCCGCCGAGACTCTATTGGAGGCCCAGAGGGGACAGACATCTCACGGGTTCGGATCCTACCAACCGAGCCCAGAGATTACCAGCGCCACGGTCTCAGCAAAGATTGCGCACGATTCCACTTCGGAGGTTAGAGTCAGGCTGGCAGCCACCGCTCCTCACCCTTCCCGGGCTTTTAAATAGAAAAACAAAATGCTGCTTGGAATGGGACTAAAGGGTTTAGTGGCCGACGCCTTCCAGAGAAAACGCGGATGGATCGGTGTCTCCTTTTGGCCTGGGGCTGGAAGCAGAACCTGGCTTTGTAGCCACTGCCACGAGGACCCACGAGGCCACCGGGCTGGCACTGTCCCTATACCGGCTTGAAAGGGGCCTTTGGGATGGTCAGCTGCCCCCTCCCTCGGGATTCCTCAGGGCGCTGACCCGGCCTTTATCTCGGCACGGTCAGCAGTCGCAGGGGCTTCAGGAAAGAGGACAAAGGCCCGGTGTCGCTGCGGGCGGGGGCTGGGTTTCCTGGTTGCTCACTCTCACAGCGCTTAGCGGTTGTTGGGGGGAGATTTTTAAAAATATGTTTCGAATTTCCTTTTTTCTTTTCTAGAAACAAACGAAAAAAGAGCAAATAGGGTGTCGTCCCCCTTCCCACTTCATTCACGGAGGTGAAATTTTCTTGGGATTTTGGGTTTTCCTTTTGTTTGCCTGCCTAGATAAACGATTTTCCCTTAATACAGAGGAAACTCCAGGGAATGGCTTTGTTTTATTCGGTTTGATAAGGCTATTATTAAGGACAATTGGCTAGGCTGAGGTCCCACCTTGGAGAACTGAAGTTGGTCTCCCTTGCGTGCCTGAGGCTCCGACGGTCACGGTCCTGGGTGCACGCGGCACCTCTGCGGGCGATCGGGGACTCGTGCGCTCCTCCTGCCGCCCCACGGTCCAGGTCACCCGACTGTCAGACCCGCCGAGGCCTAACCCCAACCCCGAATTTTGTTCAGAGCTGACCGAGAAGCTCAGCCTGTGCTCGAGAATCTGAACTTGCAGCGCCACCCACAGGCCTGCGGCCTCGAGGCCAGGCCCGGGTCTTCTCAGGCCGCTGACCCCCACTGCCCTGGTCCCCACCCGCGAGCGGCGCCTCGGCCGGCTGCAGCTCGGCCCAACCCGCTTCCTGCGTTTGCCCCTCGGGTTTCCCGTTTCTCCACAAAGGCCCTGGGGAGCCTTGCCCACAGGCTGACCCCCAACCTCCCAACCGGATGACTACCTTCTGCTCTTCTGAAAAAAAGAAAAAGAAAAATTCAAACAGTCTCACGTCCCCTAGAGAGGCGACTGAAGGCTGGAGAAACTGTGAGTGGCGGCCGTCTCTGGCCCCAAGCGTCTGGGTCTGTGTCGCTTCGCAGATCAGTTGGACCCATCTTACAGAAAACCTTGAAGATGGCCTTGAAAGCATCAAGAGGTTCATTGAAGGAGTCCTGAGTGGGATGGTGCCCACCATCTGTGCCCTCAGGGGTGCAATATTTACTACAACGGGCAACAGGATGTGCCTCCTCCCTGCGGCCAATGGGCTGAGCAGGGTGGACTCTGGGAGGTGCTCGATTGTCTGGGCTCTTGGGGTGCACAGAGGTAGCCTGGCTGTAGAGATTGGTTGAACTCTACGAAGTTAGTACTAAAGACTTTTCTTTCTTTCCTTCCTTCCTTCCTTCCTTCCTTCCTTCCTTCCTTCCTTCCTTCCTTCCTTCCTTCCTTCCTTCCTTCCTTCCTTTCTTCCTTCCTTCCTTCCTTCCTTCTTCCCTCCCTCCCTCCCTCCTTACCTCCCTCCCTCCCTTCTTCTTCCTTCCTATAGGGGATGGAAAATTATTATTTTACAGCTACAATAAACTGGGCACTTTGAATTAGAATATTTGATTGTTTTAATAACCCTGAGAGACATATGTCATCATTTGTATTTCATCAATGAGAAAAGTGAAATTTGGAATTGGTATTTGCTCAGCATTATGTAGTTATTAAAGAGAGGAACACCTGATTCCACACCAGCTCTCCCCAGCTCAATGGGTCCTCTCTTTGCCTTATCTTACACAGGCCAACTCCCCGGGGCAACATGGTCCCAGAAAAAGCTTGTCACAGCTTAATATCCAGCCAGAGCCTGTGCCGCAGACAACTTCCACACCAGTCTCTCTTGCATGGTCTGCTGGAAGCTGAGACCCAGGCCTGGGCTTCCCTCTCCTGGCAGGCACATCAGGTGTCAGGGCCTGTGCTACTCAGAGCCCAAGTAACAGCTAGGTTCAGCTGCTCTCAGGTCTCAGAATTTCTGAGGCTGTTTGCCCCACATACGGCTGGGTAACCTCTGGCTGGCCCCTTTTTTCCTCAAATCTCCAGGATCTCAAATATAGTATAATTCTGGATTCTTGGGACCTAGTCTCGTTTTTGTGTAGCCTCAAGCCTGCTTTCTCCAGGAAGCTGAAAGTCACTAAGACAGCTTGGTTTTAAGACTACATCATTTCTAGTTGTTCCAACTGAGAGCATGAAGGTTGCTCCTGTCAGTTCCATGCCTCTGGTCCCCATCTCATAGGAGATAGGTGTTGGTTTCTGGTCTCATCTCTTCCCACAGGTCCCACAGACCACTCTAAGGAACAGGGGCAACAGGGCAAGGTCCGAGGGTTGTGATCACTACTGAGGTAAACAAGCAGGTTGGGGACACTGCTGGGCTCTTGAGCATGACCAAGCCACTTCCTGCTCTGGACCCATTTTGGGTTCATCAAGAGAAGAGCCCAGTCTAAGGTAGTTTCCTGGCCCATCTTCTCTCCGCTGCTGCACAAAGCCTAAGTGGACCCCCAATTTCTACCCACCACCAGGGGGCTCCACACAATCCATCTTTCAGTCTTGCCTGGTCAGAGCAGGGCAAAGGCTAACCTCAGGTGAAAGGTCCTGGGCTTCTCCCCCATCAAAACTGAAGTGGGGAGGCAGGGAAATCTTCACCGATCTGAGGAGAGAACAGTTCCTTCCACCCTCTGGAGAGGGGTCGGGGCAGCATGAGAACTCCCTGGGTCCCCCTCCCACAGTCCCTCGGTGTATGTACTATATTGACAAAGACTTTCCGCTAGTCCCACGTGGTAACTGCCTATCCCTGCTCCAACCCACTTACTTTGGACAGTTTTAGGGAAAATGGAGGTAACTAAGGATTTGGATGTAAATTTGGATGTAAATTTGAGGAGAGGGCTCACTCTGCCGTGATGAGGTGAGGATGGTTATGTATCTAAACATACCCTTCATTCAGTACCCAGTGTAAGCAACTCATGACCCAGAACCTTCAGAAATTGGCAGGGTGTCTGTTCTAACTCTACCTTGTATTTATAGTACACAGTGGCAAATATATATGCATACACCCACGTGGGCTCCTGACCATCTAGACCAGACTGTGTATGTTAAGGCGTAATTGCTACACATCAGGAACTCTCTTAAATATTTTTGCTCTCACTTAGGAAATTCCTTAAATCAGCTTCTCTAATGAAACTCCAAAGTGCAAAGAGAGAGGAAAGAAAGGAAATGAGAGATGGAGACCGTCTGCTATTGCCCCAAACTTTTAGCACTGGGAGAAAATAACAAACTTTAGAGATTCAGCGAAATCCCCAGGGCTGGAATTAGAGACAGATGTCTTCCTGCAGGCATGGGGAAATGGGTATGACTTGGCTCCCCTCTCTCACCTCCTGCAGTCCCTGTGTAGATCCCGGAAACCTCTTCCTCAGCCCCCTCACCAATTCCTTAATTTCAGCTTCCAAGCCTTGGGTGCCTCTTGCCTTTCAGTTCTCAGGCACACAGAGAGGCTCTGTCCTCCAGTACTGGCTTAACACAACTTCTGCACCTCACTGGAGGTGGGCTACCATCTGCACAGCAAGAGCTGTGCCTTCGAGGCTGCCTTTCCTTGCCTTTTCTGCTCTGAATAGCAGGTAGAGGGGTGCTGACAGCCAGCCTCAGAGCAGTGAGCCTCTGCCAGATGAAGTAAAGGCTGTAAATATTCTGTGTTCTTTCAGCAAGCCTAAAGATACACTCTGAATATAACTGCATGCATCACCATGAGGTATGAGGTATGACACATACCTTGGTCCCAGTAAGCACTCCCTAAATATGAGTCATATACTTATTCAGTGCTCCCACTATATGCCTTGTCTGCAGGTGAATGACAGACACACACTTCCTATCCTGTCACCAGGGCACAGCTGACACTGTACACACATTTGCAGCAGACACAGAATATGAAACTGCCCATGGGATACTTGTTCACATCACAGAAAGCACACACAGACAAGTGCACAGCAGCACACACTTTTCTGCAACTCTCCCTAGTCAGCCAGACAGTGGAGCAGCAGGGCATAGGAAGCACCCAGATGCCAGGCCTGACCAGCCTCTTGGGCTGCCCACCCCAAGTGAGCCTCCCCTTCCAGACTGCTCACAGAAGTTCTGCAGGCTCGGGTCTCAGGGAGGCTCTCTGAGAACCCATAGGGCTTCCTCTGCTACTTGGTAGCCTGGGGGTTTGCCTGAGGGAGGAGCGGTTGTCCTGAGTCTGAGCTACTTTCCCCTTGGTCCCCATTACACGCAACAGGGATACAGACCCTGGCATTTCCAAGGCCTGGTCTTCAGTTCACTAGAGAGGCCTACAGGTTCATTGCCAGGGGCGCACGGCCACAACTAGCTCACCCGCAGGCCTAGACTCGCCTCTCTGCCATCCAGGCCTTGGGAAAGAGGTGAGAGACGTGGGACTGAGGGTCTAGCCCTAGTTTCGCTCCAGTCTCTGCAAGAGACTGTCGATACCTGTCATAGCCTCCCAAGACTGAAGGCCGACCCTAATCTACCACAGAAATTTAGGCTGCAACCCTGTCCAACGCCTTGTGTGCTAGCATGGAAGCCGGGGTCTTAATTCGTTATTTGAAGATCTCAGTAAAGGAGAGAGAGATTGGGGAAAAAAAAAAAAAAGGATTTGATTTCTGGAGCCACACAGAATATTCAGCCCTCTCAAAAATCCTCAAGTCTCTTACCCGTATCTCAAGGTAAATGAATTCTAATTATTTAAAATAATAAAGCTACGATCACTCATTACGTTTGTAAACAACGCTGCAGTTTACAGAGCATTTCCAAGACCAGGACGTTAGACAGAATACTCTCTTCGGGCTGTGATATTTGATTAGAAAAACTTAAAAGTATGAGGATAATAATGAAAACACAGCTCGTACACCTAGAATACAAGGCATACCACAAACTTGCATAGGTGCAAAAATAGAACAAGTCCTACCTTACAGTAGCCCCTAGCGAAGGTACCCGCGCAGACAAATCTCTCTGATGTTACACTGTCGCACCAGACCAGCGATGACAGAAAACAAACAATCTCTGGGAAAACAAAGCAGCAGCGACAGCCCCAAACGCTTGCCACCCGGGTTGTCCTCAACCCTTGTTTAGATCACTCTGAAAAAAGGACATTTTGCTGAAAAGCTCCTTTTTAAATAGCGGCTGAACTAAGGCGCGAAGGAAATAATGTAAGTCCGTGTTAAAAGAAAAAAACAAAAAAAATTTATTCAGGAATTGACAAGGCACACACACACACATACAGATACAACAAAAGTGCTCTAGTTCTTTCTAGAAAATTTGGTCCCCGAAACGACACACTACACAACAACCAGGTCTAGGGTTTTTGGGACAGCCGGCTCCGGGCCACAAGCCCGCCTGGGCCGGCTGTTGCCGGGTTTCACATTTCTCCTTCCCAAGGTGGGAGAAACAAGACGTTTGGAAAACAAAAATCTGGGAGGGGAGAGCCTTCCCTGCCACTAGCACCAGGCGGGCAGTGATCTCCCGGGTCCGGGGCTTGGATTTGTTTCTGACTTTTTTTTTTTCCAGATCGGGGGAGAAGGAAACTTCTTCGTTTCGATTCGTAGGCGAAACCTTCCTGTCACTGGTTATTTTCTCCTTCCTCTGAACCCAGCTTTCTGAAGGCCCGACGGAAATTCTACCGCAAATCTCCCAGAAGAGAAGACAAGGAACACAAAAGCTTTTTGATTCTGACGTTTGGTTTTTAGCAGACTGCAAGGCCATAATACTTCTCCGGTCTTCCCGGTGAATGTCTTTTTCCCCCCCCTTAAAAATATTTTTAGTAGTATCTTAAAAAGCCCCAACGATCTTTTCTTTCTTTTTTTCTTAGCAAGACATTAGTCCAAAGCGCGGGGTGGAGCGGAGGAAACTCAGCCTTCCTTCTCGCGGGGATGTGGCGTAAACCCGCGCGCAGGCCGCGGAGCGAGGTCGCCCCAGCTCCCCGCTTGGGCCCAACCCCCGCCCCGCCCCGTGCGCCCCGCTGCAAGCGGCTCCAAGAGGGTTCGCGGAGTGACCCGACACGTTCCTCCTTTCTCCAGCGGCGCGGGTCGCGTTCCCGGCTCAGCCCAGCGCTTCTAGACGAGGACAGCGCGGCAAGCGTGCGGTGAGAGCTGAGCGCGAGCCCACCGACCTGTAAGCGAAGGCCAAGAGGTCTCCGCAGCTGACTCGCGGCTGCACCTCGGCCCGGGCGCTCCCTCTCCGCGGTGAATTTGGGCAAGGAGTGTGCAGCCGAGACGCTGGGGCTCCGGGAGCAGATGCGGCCTGTGGATCGTGCGCAGAGAGGCGGCCTCAGGGGCAGGGGAGCGCTAGGGCACCGTGGGCAGGGACGAGAGCACGGGGGCGGGGGGGGGAGCAGTGAGTGGAGGGGACAAAGACCAGCGAGAGAAGCAAGGAAAGCGAGGAGGCGCAGTAGGGTTGCTTGGGCGCTGGCTCAAGCTGCCCCAGCGAGTGCGCGGTCCGACTGGCGGCGGTTGTGGCTGCGATCAGAGCCGGCGTCGGGCGTCCTGGCATTCTCCGATCGGTCCGCGCCGGCATGCAGTGGCCCTCAGAGATCGAGGCGCGAGTGCAGCGCTCCGGTCTTGCTGTCGTGGTCCCAGTAAGAGCAATGCATCATGGCGAGCTCGGGTTGCCGGGCGCAGGCGAACTGCAGGCCGGGCGCGCTAGTGGGCGCGGGCGCCGGAGGCGCGGCGGTGGCCGGGCTGGCGGGGCTGAGCTGGCCCGGGGGCGGCGCGGCGGCCCCGTGATGTGGCGGGGCTGGCGGGGGTGCGGCTGCCGGGTGCAGATGGTGCGCGTGTGGATGCGGATGGGGATGCGGCGGCGGCGGGGGCGCGGTCGGCGGGCCTCCCAGGCCGTTGTAGGAGTTCACTACGCCGGGGGGTAACGCCATGCTCTGCACGCGGGAGTACGGCCCATAGGAGGCTGCGGGGCCCGCCAGCCCCTTGACCACAGCTGCCGCACCGGGACTGCCCGGCCCCGCGGCCGCCGCCGCCGCCGCTGCAGCCGCTGCTGCCGCCGCCATCTGGCAGGAGGCATAGGGCATGGGTGAGGGTGGCTGTGGGAGCGGCCACGAGTTGTTGAGGAAACCCGACTGCAGGTACTTGGGGGGCGCCAGGTAGCCATAGCCGTCGGTCCCCGCGCCAGCCACGCCGCAGCCGCCAGCGGCCCCTCCGGCTCCGAAGAGCCCCTTGCCGGGTTGGAAGTGCGCGGGCGGCGGGCGGAAGGGCCGCTTCATGCGGCGGCGGCGCCGGTAGTTGCCCTTCTCGAACATGTCCTCGCAGGCTGGGTCCAGCGTCCAGTAGTTGCCCTTGCGCTCGCCGCCGCCCTCGCGCGGCACCTTGATGAAGCACTCGTTGAGGCTGAGGTTGTGGCGGATGCTATTCTGCCAGCCCTTCTTGTTCTTCTCGTAGAACGGGAACTTGGCGATGATGTACTGGTAGATGCCAGACAGGGTGAGCCTCTTCTCGGCGCTCTCGCGGATCGCCATGGCGATGAGCGCCACGTACGAATACGGGGGCTTCTGCGCCGGGTCCGGCTTCTCCGGGGCTGTCCCGCCGCCGCCCCCGCCACCCTTGCCGGGGCTCTGCGGCGGCGCCTCGGACTCCTTGACTGTGCGGCCGGTGTCCGGGGCCAGCAGGGTCCCCGCGGCGTCCTCGGGCTCGGGGTAGCTGGCCATCATGACAAAGCCGGCGCGCCGCGGCCGGGCCGCCCCTGCTGTCCTCTCCAGGCGCTGCTCCGCGAAGAGTCGGGGCGCACGAGTCCGATCGCCGCCGAGTCACAAACTTTTCGGAGACTGCAGATGCCGCCCAGGATCGTCCTCTCGCTGGAGGCCTCTCTCTGCTCTCGCTCTTCTTTCTCTCCCCCCCGGGGAGCGGCCGGCGGCAGTGGAATCAGCCTCTGGCCATAGGGAGTCTGCCCAACAGCGAGGGGCTTCGGCCTCGCCGCCCCTCCCCGCCCAGGCCAGTCCCCGCCTCGGTGGGTTTTCTTTTCTGAGCCTCCCCCTCCCCCACCCCCCCGGTTTCCCCAGGCGCGACCCGCGTCTCTGGCGGAGCTGCCTCCTGGAGTCCCCAGTGCGCCAGGACCTCGCTCTGTTCTGATTCGTATGGGCTCTGCCGAGTTCCGCTTGCGTCAGGCGCCTTCGCCCCTATAGCGGGGCAGCCAGCCGCGCACGGGCGAGTTCATCTCCAAGTCACTTTTTGTAAACGCCCCGCACAGCCGGGACCGGCCTGCTCCCGCTCGGCGAGCCTCGGGGGCCCAGCAGACAGCCGGGCTCAGGCTCTCACGAGCCCTTGAAATCTGCTCTGCGGATTGAGCCGGGAGATGCCGAGGGCCCCGATGGGGTCCGCCTGCACCCGGCAGTACCCAGGGAGCTCGGGCCCCAGCGAGGAGAGGCACTCCAAGCCTCCTCGCAGCTTTCAGGTGAAAGAAAAGGACTCCTTCGCTCTGCGCTTTGGGCTGTCCTGGGGCTAAAGGTCTAGCTTGGCCATGGGGGAGGGTCGAGATGGCGACAGGGCCGGCCCGGGGTGGAGTGGGAGAGCTTCGTGGTGGCTTGGAGAAAACCAGACCAGAAACATGTGTCATCGAACGAAGAAACCTCGGCCTGCTGGGTCCCTCGCGCTCTGAGTGACTGGGCCGGGATTGGACTGGGGAGAGGATCGCTGGGAAGCCGCCTGGCTCAGCCGGAATCGCCTCGGTTCATCTCTGCGCACTGGGTGGACAGAGGAATCAGACCGCTGCTCGGGACCCGCATTGTAACCCTACGGATTGGGCGTGTGCTTTAACACAAAGTAGATACCCCTCTGCTCCTGCTCGGACACAGACAGGGATGTTACCGTGGGCCTTTGGGGACCGTATGCGTGCGTGTGCACAGATGTCATGTATGGAAGGCATGGGGAGGGTCTGTCCTTGAGATGCTTGAGATACAAGCAGTCCAAGTGCAAGTGTGCAGGTCAGAAACAGGAATGCACGTGTACAAGGTGTGAGATTATATTTAAGAGGTACAACACATTTATACTTATGGATATGTAATATTCGTATCAAATATCAGAGTAAACGTGGTTCCCGGATATAACATCTTCTCTCTTTCTTCTTCCCTTCCTTACGTTTTCTCTCTTTCTTTCACAAATTCTTCCTTGCCTCCTTCCCTCCCAGTATACATAATTCTATCCTAGACTCTGAAGAAAAACAACAGTCAGAAGGAGGCACTTGTTCAAATCTTCATTATGATGGACATTTGTTCTGATCTTTCTTCAGGGGTGAGTTCTCACTACCTTGACTAGGACCTAGTTACATCAGAATGTACAGAGATTGTCTCAGAAAGAATCTTTGAGGACTTCAAACTCAGGTGTGTTTTTTAAACACTGTGCCTTTGCACAGCATCTGAAATTATGACGTGTGAGAAAGATGGCTGGCATTTTGAACTTTCAAGCCCCAAACTCTCAGGTGCTAAGGAGGAGGCCGGGATGCTTTGTGGAGGAAGGTGCACTGAATGAATGCATGCAGGTAGATATGTGTCAGTGATGAGCAAGTCTGGAAGGGCTAGCCTAGTGGCTGTCACTACCTCTCCCAGGCACCCACCCTCTGAGAGTTCTCCTCAAGTCCGAGGAGCCCACAGTGGCCTGTGGCTCCAGCATCCACAGGCCACCTACATATGCTGTGTGCTTCCCACTCAGGCGACTGTGTGCATTCTGAGATGCACACATCTCTGGAATGCAGCATCTTGAAGATGACTCCAGAGAGGTCAACAGGGCAACCCTAGCCTGACCACCATGGTGAGAGGGAACTACAGGCTCACCTGAAGTCACCTCAGTAGATATTGCACCTCCAATCCCTTCTTGAAAGTATCTCAAGGTAGCTTGGTTGTTTTCCCTGGGATTGTCTTCCACTGCCTGGAGCACACATGGGCAAGCAGCCCTTCTTCAAAATCCCGGTGATTGCTTTGTGAGCAGGAGTGCAGATGTTTTTCTTCTTCTTCACCCTCAGCTGTGCCCAGGCTATGGGTAGGAGTGGCAAGTCAGGTTGGGGTCTGCTGCAGACTGGCTCCAGGAGGGCGGCAGGAGGACAACAGCTGGGTCTGGCCCCATCCTGGTGGGGGCTACTCTCTTCTTTCCTCTCCTGTTTTTGTTTTTTTTTCTGACCACCCAGGCTGGCTTTCTGTCTCTCTCCTCCCACCCCCTCCCGGCATTTCCGCTGCTCAGCTCTGCAGCAGCCAGGTGTAACAGCATTGTTCTGTGTGTCATCACTCCCTGAATTCCACACTCGGCTCCCTTTTCAGCCTCTAAGGAGCTCGTGTGTGTGTGTGTGTGTGTGTGTGTGTGTGTGTGTGTGTGTGTGTGTGTAGGGAATGGGGGTAAAGGAGAGAGACCCTTTAAAGGATCTCTGAGTGGGAAGAAGAGGAGTCCTGCTCCCCAAGGTATCGATTTCTCGCCGTCCTTCCAGGAGCAGAACCTCCAGCCCAAATGGAGACGTGGCGCCCCACGTGTACACATTTGCGAGGAGCTGGAATTAGTCTCTCTTCAAGATGTGAGTTCCTAAGGTTGTTGTCGTGGGAAGGCTGAGAAACAGGCAAGAAATTACAGGCGGCGCAGTGATCGCTCCAGACCCACAGGGAGAAGCCACGACTGGAGGTGCCTAGGGAGAGGATCGGCTTGAGTCCTGTCCTTGTGGCGGTTCAGCCTGCTGTGGGGCGGCGGGCGCTGCAGGAAACGGTGGGGTACGCTGTGGTTTACTTCCCAACCCCTTTAGGCAGGCCGTGTAAGACCCCGGTTTCTGGAGAGGTCGGGATCCTGTCCCGCCGGGCACATTTTGTCCAGGCCATGTGGACCCCACTGGCATCGTGGCGACGCAGGGCCAGACTCAGTAACCTCGGGGTGGCCTTCAAGGGCCGGGGTCCTGAGCCGGGCGGAGCTCACGAGGGCTCCCCGCAGCTGCAACTCAAGGGTCACCTCGCCTCTTGCCCTTGTGCCACCGGAGCGCCATCTCCAGACACCGTGCTAGGGATCCGTGGATCGAGTGTGGCCTCCCTGGAGGCTGGCAGCGCCTGGGAGGCCCGACAGTCGGCGCGAGTAATTCCTGGGCTTGGATGGAGCGCGCGGTTCTCACGCTCCAGGGCAGGGAGTCCTGCGACAGCAGCAGGAACGCGGTGGCCGGGCCCAAGGACTGCACCGCTTGGCCTGTTCCGCGCTATCGCCAGGTCCCCTGGGCTCCCCTAATCCCAGCTTCCAGCTCCTGCGCAGGGAGAGAGGAACCGAGGAGGCTGTAGCCTGTGGTGTAGCCTCTGCCTGTGTAGGGGAAAAGAGAATCTTCAGTGTGCTTATTAGTACACCCCTCCCCCAATTCCTCATCCACGACTGTCCCACTCACCGGCCTGTCCACCCCTCCCACCTGCGCCACATGGACTCCTCTTCCTTTTATTCAGATCTCAGGCCTCGGTCCCTTTCTCAGTCCCACTAATCGCCCCTCCCCGCCCCCCTTCCCCCGTTACACACACTAGCTCAGATCCTGCATATTGGTGGAAAACATGTCAAACCGGTGCCCTTTTCACTCATCCATTTCACCACACAGAATGATTTGTTGGCTCCACGTCTGCAGGTCTGACTCCCACAAGTGTATGGATTCTTTTATGCCCTTGGCTGGTGGAGGGTGATTGGGCTGCCACCTGGATGTCCCCCACAGCAGAGTTGTTCAGAGTACCTTTTGAGAGTCTCATGCACAGAACATGTCTTGGATGCACTTTTTTTTTGGAATTGGGGTTTGAACTCTGGGTTTTGCGCTTGCAAAGAAGCCGGTGTACCACTTGAGTCACATCCCCAGTCCTCTGATACACTTTGGCACACTCAGGTGGCTCATACCCACCTCGTCTTCGTTTTGATGAACAGGTTGAGGTTCATGGGGCTTTGCACATAACCACACAATGCCAGGCCAGTGGGCAATAATCTGTTTGGCTGGGATTAGCAGTCACTTACCCAAATGTGTTTGGGAGAGAGAGTGAGAGACAGTAAGAGAGTGGAAAGAGAGAGAGTGAGAAAGGAGAGGCCACTCCCCACTGTGGGAACTCACAGATGAGAACTGTTTCCAGTGGGCCTCTTACTAAGCCGGGCTGGGAGGCAGCAGCCGAGAACTCTGGGCTCCTTACTTTCTTGTGCGATTGATGTGGAGTTACAAGTCCATCAGCTTCTCTTGCCCCAAGGAATGTGTGCCCTGCCTCTATCAGGCTAACTTCAGGGTAGTAGGTCTTTCTTCTGGTTGGGGCCAACTCAGGGAGGAAAAGCAGAGGGAACTTGAGGACCCCCCTCCCTCCTAAGACCTCTAGGATGCTCCCAGAAGAGAATTCTAGGGTGGAAGGAGCTGTTGGCCATCATCCTTGATTTCCCCCAGGACTTCTGTGCCCCAATGTCATCTTGTTCAGTCGTGAACAGAGTGTTCTGCCACTAGGCCCCAGCTTGGGAGTACAGTGCATTGTTTACAGTGGCCTTGTCATCTTTCACCAGGCCCAGACTCTATGCCTTGATGGACAGACACTGTCCCCATGGCTCAGTCCATGCTTACCACCAGGACAGCCTTCTGTTAGAATCAGAAAATGGTTCTGCTCTGCAAAATAAAGCTAGAATTTCCAAGGAAGGGACTGTGAGTGGGGAAGAGTGACTGGCTCACTGAGGCCAGCTCATTTCTCAGAGTTCTCTGCCATTTGGGGCAGCCTATTCCTTATGGCTGCACAGCCATACCAAGACCTTAGCAAGGATAAGGATAGCTTCCTGCTTCTCTGATCACAGAGAGCACTTGCCTGAAGCATCTATTAAAGCAGACTGTAATAGAAACTGAGAGTCCTCGGCATCTAAGGGAGCTGGCTTGCAAGGTAAGGCCTGTTGCCCAGAGCCCCAAAGCCCCACACTTTCCACGAAGGGATGTCAGAGAGAGCTCTTTTCTTTGGTCCTCATTTCTGCCTCAGTTTCCCTCCACAAAATAGATACTATGTAAAGAGCTTTCATGCAGGATGGTGGTTTTTGATGCTCAGCTGCCATGCTATCCAGAGAAAGGGAGGGAGAAGGGCCGAATTTTGTGTTTTATATTACTGGCCTTGGCACCGTGGCTCAAGGGGTAGTGGCTGCCTAGCAAGTGTGAGGTCCTGAGTTCAAACCCCAGTACTGCCAAAAACAAACAAAAAGCTATTGTATATATTACTGGCCTTCTTAAAGAGATTGTGTGTGTGTGTGTGTGTGTGTGTGTTATAACTTACAGATAGTAAGCAATACATAGCCCAAGTGTACAGTTTTGGCATAATTTTCCATGTAAGGCATTGCATAATCACCACTTGGATCTAGATACGGAATATTTAAGATAGCCCTTAACATGTTCCCCAGTCAATGCCTGTCTCCAAAGGTAACCTGTAATTCTGATTTCCTTCATCATAAATTAACTTTGCCTGCTTTGAGCCTCTTATGAATGGAACTTATGGTGTGCACTTTTTTGTATCTAGGTTCTTCTGCACCATTTATTTTTAATATTCACAGGCCTTGAGACAAGTGTCAAATATTCATTTCTTCTTGTGGCTCTGTGATATCTCACACTTTGCTTACCTATTCACCTGTTCTTTCTAGTGTTGCGATATGATAAATAAAGTTTCTGTCACCATTTTTTGTACATGTCTTTGTGAGGCATTTCCTTACCCTTGAGTGAATACCCAAGAGTAGCAGTATGTTTGCTTTTAGTAGATTTTGGCCAACAGTTTCCAAAGGGCAAAAGCCAGTTACCGTGCTGTACAGATATGCCATGAAGAGGCTCCCCTTTATAGACATTTACTAACGACACACTGCCCCTTCTATTATTATTGCTCCTTTTATAAAAGAAATGTAGCTATTCTTCATGAAGGACTTATTTTGTGGAGATGATATCATCTCACTTCATTTTTATGACAAAACTGAGGGGCTGGTATGAGTCCCATGTTACCAAAGAGGAAACTGAGGCTCAGAGAAATCGAGTGACTTGTCAAAACTCCCCAGTTAATAAGTGGCAGCTTATCTTAAACAAAAAATGTCTTTTTTTTTTTCAAAACTAGAGAGCAGGAAGGCAAAACAGTTCTTGTCTGGGGGGTTGGTACCAGCGTGTGGCGGGGAGGACATAAGAAAGGGTTTAGGAGGGTGAATATGGTGGAATATTATGCACTCATGTATGAAATGGAAAAATAAGACTTGTTGAAACTATTCCAGGAATGGGAGGAGAAGAGGGATAAAGGAGAATGATGGAGGAGGTGAATTCAACTATGATATATTGTAAGAACTTTTGTAAATGTCACAATGAACCCCCCCCCCGTACAGCAATAATATGATAATAAAAAAATTTAAAAATAAGTGGCAGTTTGACTTTGGTTCTTAGAATTTTACCTCTGCGCATGTGCCTCTGTTTGTCCCTGTAAGGTCACAAAGTCCTTCCTTCCACATGCCAAATCTAGCTTCTCATTGAGAGACCCACTTCTTCTCTGCTGTCTCCAAATACCTTCTCACAGCTAGACTTGGGAGGCCACACACACATATGCACAGTTTCTCTCCTATGGCTGTACACACTCACTGTGAAGAAGTGAGTGAATTTAATTCAGAGCTTGCCAAACCCTGGGCCCAGCGACCTGATGGTGCTCTTCTCAGAGAATTGGCAGAAGATTGGACCAGGGACAAGTCTATTTCTGGTCCCTGGTTCTGGACACTACAGAGGAGAATTCAGAAGCCTTCCTTTCCCGAGTCCTGGTTGCCTTCGGTGACATTAGCCTGGGGCATCCTTCTGCAGCATTTGCCCAGGGATGCTCATTTTGTTGTGGAAGGAGGTGATGACTTGGAGACGCTGCACCTTGCCCTGGAAAGAAGTAAGTGAGGAGGATGTGTGGCCTGAGTCAGGGCAGAACAGGAAGTTGGGAGTGGAATATCTGGGCAGAGTACTTGCCTGGGCTCTGTGGAGAATGGTCCCTATGGGGATGGACAGCCAGTAGCCTATTCCTCAGGTACTTGGTACTAAGCTTCCTGGTAGACTGAGAAGAGCATGGTCCCCGTGTGTAGAGGTCACATGTGGCTCTAAACTCCATGTAGCCAGCCCCTCCTCAGGTCCCTTTGTAGGCTAATTGAGGCCTTGCTGGGCTCTGGGTTTGTAATTGGGGGTAATTACTGACAGGCTGCTGTAGTGGTACAAGCAGGCTTTTGTTGGGCAAGCAATAGTCAGAATTTGGGGGCTTTGAGAAGGGACAGTCCAGGATCGTGGTGTGCCCTGTGGCAGGTACCTCTTGGCCCTGGTCTTAGCTTGGAGGCAGCAATTCTGAGGAATGGGGCCTGCCAGCACATCTGAACAGAGAGGGAGCCCTCCTGGGGGTGATGGAACTCAGGTCTGCGCTGGGCCACAGAGCTGAAGTCCTTGCTCCTGGCTCTTACCTGTGTACAACACCAGCAGGCTGAGAGGCACCATGGCGGACAGATGACACAGGCTTCCGTTTCCAATTCTTAGCGATGTCATCATCCTGGGAAATAAGGAAGCTTGCCTTGCTTCAGAGTTTTCAAATTTTAGTTTTTTTTTTTTTTTGGTGTGTGTGTGGTCCTGGGTCTTGAACTCAGGGCCTGCACTTGGAGCCACTCCACCAACCCCTTTTTTTGTGATGGGTTTTTCGAGCTAGGGTCTTGCAAACTACTTCCCTGGGCTGGCTTGGAACCTCGATCTTCCTGATCTCTGCCTCCTGAGTAGGATTACAGGTGTGAGCCATCAGTACCCGGCTATCTTTTTTTTTTCTTTCTTGAGACAGGGTCTCACTATGTATTCCAGCCTCAAACTCAAGATCTCCCTGCTTTTGCCTCCTGGGTGCTGGGATTATAGCTGTGACCGCCCACACACAGCTACATCTTCGTTTTTAGGAATTAAATCATGCAGATATGGTTGAGGACCCCATGGATCCTTCCTTGATCCCTTTCTATCCCTCTCTCTCATGAGGTGATGACCACCATGGTAAATTCGGCATTTTAATATTCCTCTAGCTGCTTTTGCATGCATAGCTGACCTACATCCACTGCTAGGCAATAGTTTAGTCCTGTGTTTCGTAACTTTATATAAATGGTATCCTGTTGTTGCAGAAAGACACGTGCATGCTTTTTCATTCAACATATGTTTGTGGAAAAAGTCCTGGTGGGGACACAAAGACAAGCGCTGTTCATTTTCCCTGGGCTGCCCCACTCCATTGTATGAACACTCCTCAGTTTATTTTTCCATGCTCTGTTGAGAGGTGCTGGGTTAGTTCCTATTCTTTCCTTACCAGAGTCCTGCTAGGGACTTGTTTATGCATGCTTGCTACTACTCACGTGCCTCAGTTTACCCAGCAGTGGGACTGCTGGATGAAAGGTCACACGCATCCTCTGCTGAACCTGTGACTGCTGAGTGCAGTCTCAGCTGCTGTTTCTGTGGAGCAGGGAGCAAATCCTTCACCTTGGGAGGATTCCTCCCCACGTGGGAGAAGATGTCAGCTTGGCTTTCAGTGGGTCTGTCTTGAATTCAGGCTCTGTGATTTACTTGCTGTGCGATTTTGAACCTGTTTTTCAGCCTCTCTGTGCCTCAGTTCCCTCATCTGTAAGACGGTGACGATAGTGTCTAGATTGTGGGGCTCCCTAGAGGATTAACTGAGAAATGCATAAAAAGGTTTGGTATTGAGTCTGGCAGAGAGGAAGCACTAGTTATGACTGATCGTGTTAATATTGAAATATGATAGTTTAGTGATAGGTTTGTTATTGTTTTTTTTTTTGAAACAGGGTCTCACTATGTAACCCAGGACAATCTTGAACTCAAGATCATCCTGCCTCAGCCTCTTGAGTGCTGGGATTACAGGCATGTACCTCCAAGGTCAGTTTATGTTTATTATTATTATATAGTGTCTCCCATCATTCTCTCTCTCTCTCTCTCTCTCTTTCCCTTCTCCCTCCCTCCCTCTCTGTGTTTGGAGACAGAGCCTTGCTATGTGTTTCAGATGAGCCTGGAACTTGTTATCTTCCTGCCTTAGCTGCTGAAGATTACAGAGGTATGCCACCACATCGCTTCCATCAGATTATTTCGAAGACAATCTCAGAGATCATGTCTGTTACTTCAGGTATATAATAGCTCAGGTTATATTTGGAAAGTATAAGCACGTAAAAACCATAGCTGCTGTGCCAACAGCATCCCTAAAACCAGAGGGAGATTTTAAAATACATTGAATGGTTAATACTTAATTTTTCTCAATTGTTTTCTTTTTTTCTTTCTTCATTTATTCATATGTGCATACATTGTTTGGGCCATTTTCTCAATTGTTTTCAAAAGATTTTAGTTTGCTTGAATCAGGATTCCAATGAGATCTATATATTACATTTGGTTAATGTGTCTCTAAGTCTTTTTAAGTCTACAGATAGCTCTCTTTTCTCTTTCTTGAAACATCTCTGTTTTTTTTTTTCGGTACTGGGGTTTGAACTCAGGGCCTACACCTTGAGCCACTCCACCAGCCCTTTTCTGTGTTGGGTTTTTTCGAGATAGGGTCTCCTGAACTATTTGCCTGGGCTGGCATCAAACTTTGATCATCCTGATCTCTGCCTCCGGAATAGCTAGGATTACAGGTGTGAGCCACTGGCTCTGGCTTAGCTGCTCATTCTTGGCATAAAGTATCTCCTCTTGGAGGCTGGCACACCAGCAGGATGGACCAGGTGTTTGGGCTCCTACAAAGGTGTCTGTGCTTCCTTTCATCTCAGCAGTTGTGATCCAGTTCTGTAATTAATTTTAATTTTTTTTTGGTGGTGCTAGGGCTTGAACTCAGGGCTTTGAGCTTGCTAGGCAGACACTCCACCACTTAAGCCACACCCTAAGCCCTTTTCACCTTAGTTACTTTATTTTTTATTTTTGGCAGTACTGGGATTGAACTCAGGGCCTCACACGTGCTAGGCAGACACTCTACCACGAGCCCCTCCACCGGCCTCTTTAGTTACTTTTTCAGTGGGGTTTTGCACTTATGCTCTGGCCAGCCTGGAACCCATCTTCTTCTTTACGCTTCCCACACAGATGGGGTGATAGGTGCATGCCACCATGCACAGATTTTATTGGTTGAGATGGGGTCGCATGAACTTTTTGCCAGGCCTGGCCTTAAATCTCTGTCCCACCAATCTCTGCCTACTATGTAGCTAAGATTACAGGTGTGAACCATCACACTAAGTTTATTTGTTAATTTATTTATCTCCCTCCACTAGACTATGAACACCTTGAGGATAGGGGTTGTTCTCTCTCTCTCTCTCTCCTCTCTCTCTCTCCTGCTTCACCACGCAGTAGCTGGGATTATAGCCGTCTGCCACCACACCCAGCCTCTTACTCATTTCTGTATTCTTAGTGCCTGGTGTGTAGTATGTCTGGCAGAAAAGTGTTTTTTAAACAAATGCCTGGGATCCCATATTTAGAACTTTCTTTTAGGTGAAAATTTGGTTTGGTAAGGGATTAGACATACAGTGTTATTAGTCACTGACACTTTAGCATGAATCAGTCCAGATTTAATTATAACTCTGTGAGAGTTGGAAATGGGGTGGGAGGAAATCCAGGACAGTGTTAGTGGCTGGTGTGTGTGCGTTCATGAATGGTGAGGTGTGAGCATGAAGAGCAAGGGAATTCAGAATGGAAGAGAACCCCGGAGGCTCTAAGGGTGGAGGGCAGAGGGAGCGCGCGGCCTCCCCTGCGCCAGGCCCAGGATGGGACCTCCTGGGCGGAAGCGGGGCTCGCGGCGCAGGGGCTTCCTCGCTTTGTAGGGCGGGCGCGGTCCCCGCACCGCGGCCCGGCGGAAGCGGCGGCAGACGACCGATCGGAGCCACCGCTGGGCTGGCGGTGTCGTCCTTCCCGAGGTGGCGGCGCAGGAAGTCCGCGGGAGTCGGCACCCCGCGCTTGGGGCTTCCCGCCCGGCACCGCGCATCGCGCGCACGCTGCGGGGTCCGGGAGCGCACGGGGCGCAGGCGCGCGGGGATGGGGTGGGGGACAGCACGTCCATTAAGGGCCGAGGAGTCGCCCTGGTTTTAGTTTCCTATGGGAAATGGGTTCCCACGGGTTTGGGGACTGGGCGAGGTCTTCTGGGACATTACGTGACCAGGGATGGTCTCGTCCTAATCTGGACAGTCTGTGGATGGAGTTTGGGGTGCACACACGCACGGCACACTGGAGGCTTGCGCATGCGTACGCAGAATGCACACAACTGTGCACGCAGGTAGACGCGTGTCCTTGTGCCCCCCGCCCCAGGCTGAGTCTCAGGAAAGCCATCTGTGTGGATTGCCTATTGGACCTGCTTTTCAGAATGAGTGTGTGTGTGTGTGTGTGAGTGATTTCTGTGAAGACCCACCAGATTTTCCTTGGCTCCTGGAGTTTGGGATGGAAGCAAACTTGAAAATATACCAGCCGTCTGCGCGGGAGGAGGCAGCTTCTACCGCATGCCTAGCTTTGTTGTCCCCAAGGATGCCTTTAGGCACGACGCTATGACTGGTGGAATTGGGCATTCATTCATTTCGTGGTCATATCCAGGCCACTGCCCCAGTATGGTCCTGTCCTGAGCCTGGTGAGCTGGAGATGGAAAGGCTTTATTCTTGCCATGGGCAGTGGGAAGGTAATTTTCTTTAGTGGTAAATGCCACTATGGGGGGAAGGTGGAGGCTGTGGAAGTATGGGGAAGTCTTCCTGGAGGAGGTGATGCTGGGGCTGAGGTTGAGGGAGCAGAGGGGCATGTGGGGAGGCTCTGCAGAAGAAGAAGCCTGTGTGCAAAGGACAGAGGAGGGAGGGAAAGGACAGAGGAGGGAGGGAAAGGAGCCACCTGCAGCTGGGATACATAGTACCCAGTGTGGGAGGGGTGGTGGGCCTTTGAACTTTACTGTGAGGTCTTTGGGGGTGTGAAATGGGAGGGAAAGAGATGGTCAGGTGTTAGGGAAGTGATTGTGGCTCTGGGTGGAGGATGGGTGGAGGGAGCTAAACCTGGAATAGGGAGTGCAGGTAAGAGGCGATAGGCCCTTGCTAAGCAGGGAGCAGGTGAGTGGAGAGAAAGGCACACCTGAAAGACATTTGGCAGGTAGGATCACTGGTTAGGTGTGACAGAGAGGGAGGAGTCAGCAACTTCCCAGTCTTGGACTGGATCAGCTGGGCCCAGGGCACAGTCATTTTCCTAGACCTGGAGGCAGAAGGCACAAGTTTGGGGGCGAGACAACTATCTTTGTGTGGAGTGAGGTATATGTTGCCTGTGAAATGGCTGAGGGACAATCCAGGTAGAGATGTCTGTGAGGCAGTCGAGAATGCAGGTGTGGCCTCAGGAGAGAGGTTTACCTATAGATGGGACAATACTGAGGTCACTCTCAGCAAGAGTAGCCCAAGAATTGAGAGGTGACCAGGAGTGAGCAGTGTCACAGAAGCCTTGGAGGACAGTGGCCAGGATCTGCTTAGGACCCTGAGGCCCTCCTTCAGTGGCTCCCAGGCCTGGTTGCTCTGTTCCTTCATGTGGTGAAAACCTAGAGTGGCCAGACAAAGAAAGGCTGGATGGGGGCTTCTTATGAGGGAGGTATTATTTATGTCACTCCTACTCTGTGCCTGTATTTTTTCATATGTCACCTCTGTCTTCAAACAACTCTTCATGTAGAGGTTAGCGTCCTCAAATGAAGTAACCATGGTTGGGGAGGTTCTGTCTTGTCACAGGTCACATAGCTAGTTACAGTGGAGCTGGGATTTCTTGCTTTATGTATCTCAAGTTGTTTTTAAAGACTGTTTCTTGTTTTTATTTTATTTTTTCTTTAGTGCACATTCTGGCAGCTACCTCCTGGGTTGGCATTTGGACCCGGCCTGCCTTGCCCACACCCTCAACCTCCAGGCCACGGGACTTCAGAGGAGGCCTGTCTCCCAGATTAGCTCCAAAGACAACAGGCTCCTGAAGAAGAAAGAGGAGGCCCAGGGAGGCCTGTGATGGGAAGGGCTTCCCAGAATCAGTGGGGAACTTCCTCCTGGGAAAGCCATGAAGAGGGCTGGTCCTCTCCCAGGCCAGGCGGCAGAGAATCCGGGCCCCAGCTGTTCCTGCCCAGCCTCCTACAGCCCCAAGCGCCCACCGGAGACAGGAGGTCCTGCCTGCTCACTGCCCATTGTCCCAGCACCACAGTGCCTCTTCCCATGTGCCTCCTGTTTACACAGGAAGCCCACTCGGGGTGCTACCTCTCTCTCTTGATGGCTGCCTCTGAGCCTACATTGCTCAGAGGCAGCTTCAATGAGCAAAGTAAGGGACTAAAGTAAGTTACCACTGGGGGCCGGGCGTGGTGTCTCACGGCTATAATCCAAGCTACTCAGGAGGTTGAGCTGGGGAGGACTGTGATTTGAGGTTAGCCTGGGCTACATAGCATGTCATGAAAGTATGACAGGCCACTCATTAGTTGTAGGACCTCGGGCATTCCCACCAACAATCTAAGTGCAGAATTCCCCTCTGTAAGTCAGGGAATGTTGTTCCCACCTGTCTCATAGATTTGATGTAAATAAAAAAAAAATGTGTTCAAAATACTGATTATCTTTCACCTTGAATTGTGCCAAATTTCAGCCGTGTTCCAAATGCAGGTAGCTTTCAAATTCTGTGATGCTCTTCCCATGGACAATTGCATCTGTGTCTCCTTCCCTTGAATCTGGCGGACTTGTGACTACCTTGACCCATGTGGTATAGCAGAAATGATTTTCTGTGACTTCCAGGCTTTGCTTTGACTCCAAGAACACTTGCACTTGAACCTGGAGCCATCATGAGAGAATCTGACTGCTCTGCAGTTTGGCCGGCAATGAAGATTGTTCTTTTTGAAACATTACCAGAGGGGCAGGAATAGATTCTTCCAGTTCAAAGATGACAAAAATTAAGAAAGATAAAAACAAGTATACAGTGTTGCAGTTAAATCCAGTTCAAAGATGACAAAAATTAAGAAAGATAAAAACAAGTATACAGTGTTGCAGTTAAATTATGAAGGGACATTCCTATTAGATCGGAAACGGAGAAACATTCCTGAAATAAAGAAGTAAATAGAATGTGACAGCCATAAGTTGACATGCTTCTGAGAGCATGCGCGAGACATATGCAGAATTGTGTCTCAGAGGAGGTGCACACGATTGAGAGTGACCAAGCGACAGACATGCTAAGCCTTTGTCACGATTATCTGCACCTTTTTTTTACAGCAGTGCTGCCTGAGGTATCCACATGTCTGCATTTTCCTTGCTCAGTTCCTTCTGAGTTTCATTTCCTTCTTTCAACAGTACGTTCTTTATTGTGCTTTCACCAAAGTCCTGGGAGTACTAATTCTTTGAATGAAAGAAAATGTAATTCCATTTGCCTTCTTAAATGACAATATGGCTGAATATGGAACTCGGAGGTTGACAGTTACTTTTCCTCAGCATGTGGAAAATACTTGGAATATTCCATGAGTGTCCGGCATCTGTGGTTGCTGTTGAGAAGTCAGTCTAATTATTAGTGAAGTTGAATAAGTCCTCTAGGTGAGGAGTCTTCTCTTCAGTTTTGTTTTCATGCTTTACTACGATGCATCTAGCTATGGGATTATTTGTATTTAATTTGCTTGGGAATTAGAATAATTCTTCCTTATGAGGATTCATATTTTTCATTGTTACTGAAAACTGTTGATGACTGTTTCTTTTAATATTATCTCTTTCCAATTCTCTGCTCTTTCTTTTTACAAATCTGCAGGACCTTCTCTTTCTCTTCTCCTTCTTTCTTAATTACCTTCTGTACTTTCTGTTGCTGTATCTTTCTTGCAAATTTGTAGGTAATTTCCACATAATTGTCTTCTAATTTACAAATTCTCTTTTCAGCTTCATCTAGTCCTGCAATTTACTCAAATTTTGATTTTGTTGACTGTATTTATTTTTTAATTTCCAGAAGTTTTATTTGGTTCTTTGAAAAAAATTCCTGGTATTTCATTATGGTTTTTCTTTTCTCTCTCTCTCTCTCTCTCTTTCTTTCTTTCTTTCTTTCCTTTCTCTCTCTCTTTCTTCCCTCTCTCCCTCCCTCCTTCCCTTTCTCCCTCCCTTCTTTCTTTCTTTCCTTCTTTGTCTCTCTCTCAAAATTATTTTAAACATATTCATTTTGGGTTGGTAAAGTGGGAGAGGGGAGGATATAGGGAAAGGTATAGGAAGGTGGATGTGGTGGAAATATTTGGATTATGGACACGTGTATAGTGGAGAAATGAGACCTGCTGAAACTGTTCCAGGAATGGGGGAAGGGGAGTAAAGGAGAATGATGGAGGGGTGAATTCAGCTATGATATGTTGTAAGATGCTATTTTGTAATGTCACAATGTTCCCCCAGTACAATAATAAAAAAACATTTATTTTATAGTCTTTCAGAATGTTCAATTATCAGAAGCTGTAGAAATGTCCTTTCTTCTGTTTATTTTGTCTGTAACTCTTGCTTATGGCAAACTTTTCTTTGTAGGGTTTGCCATTTCTTTTCCTTTTTTTGTATTTTGGTGACACTGAGATTTGAACTCAGGGCCTTGTGCTTGCCAGTCAGGAGCTCTACCACTTGAGCCACTCCTCCAGTCCTGATTGGCCATTTTCATTGGTGATTTCTTTCTCGGGGAGAATTCTGTGCTGACTGAATGGTAAGACTGTTTCCACAGAGAGATTTTATTTTACTTATACCCTGGAGATTTAACCAGGCTGGGACTTATTTTTTGTTTGTTTATTTATTTTTGACTTTGGATCCCTGCGCACAGTCAAGTGCACCTTGTCCCCTGGTACAGGATTAGTGCTTTGACTTTTCGTGGGAGACCAGCTTCAGAGCTATCCCTGCGCTGGTGGTGGGAGGGGGTTTCTGGCTCTCTTTTCACTAAGGGTGCAGTTCTTCAAAATTCTTGGCCTGGGGCTGGAGGTATGCTTATGTGGTATCTGCCTAGCAAGCAGGAGGCCCTGAGTTCAAATTCCAGTAGAGAAAAAAAATCTTTACGGATGCTTGAACCGAGGGCCTTGAGCACGCTAAGCGTGTTTTACCCCTGGGCTATGCCTCTGTCCCCCAAATATATTTTATTTTTAATTGAAACACAGTAATTATACACATTTAAAAAATCATATACACATTTATGGGGTGGAGCGTGCCATTTTAGTACTGTTTAAAATGTGCAGCAAGCAGATCAGGGTAACTGTCATATCTATCATCCCAGGCATTCATCATTTGTGTTGGAAACATTAAAAAGTATTTTTTCAATATTTCCTTTTTTTTTCTGATGGTACGGGGGCTTGAACTCAGGGCCTCATGCTTGCTAGGTGGGCACTGTACCACTTGAGCCACACACCCAGCCCAAAATTAGTTATTTTTTTGGGGGTGAACTTGTTCAAGCAACATGTAGGGAATTATCACAATGACGCCCCTTCTTTCTATTCATGCATGCTAATAAAAAGACTTTTAAAAGTTCAAAAATTAGTTTTTTATTCCTTATCAGTACTGGGACTTGAAATCAGGGCTTCACACTTCCCTATCACTTGAGCCACTTCACCAGTCCCTTTTTTGTGTTGGGTATTTTTGAGATAAGGTCTCACTTTCATTTTGTCCAAGGTGACCTTGAACAGGGATCCTCTTGATCTCTGCCTCCCAAATAGCTAGGCCAGCAATGCCCTCTGCTTAAAAGATTAATGATTTTTTAAATCTAGAATTTCTCTGAGTTTGTAGTAGGAGGCCCCCCCTTTTTTTTAGCAGGTCAGGTCCTCCCCCCCTCTTTTCTTTAGCAGGTCTGGTCACCATGAGCTTTTTCAAGCCATGCATACGCTCCCTCATAGGAACCTTGCAACACCAATGTTAGTTATCAACTTCCAAGTGTTAAGAGATTTAGGCTTAGCTGGGCACAGTGGTGCATGGGGAGACGAAGGTAGGAGGATCATGAGTTCAAGACTAGCCTGGGTTACATGGTGAGACCCTGACTCAAAGAACAAAGCACAACACAGTGAAACAAAGCCCAAACAAGTTTAAGTCTTGTCCCAGAACTGTCAGGGAGTAAATGGCTATGTGGAGATTTGAACACAGTTTTCTCTAATTGCACACAGTGATAAAGATCACTGCAGCCTCTATTACAAAAATCTCCAGCATCAACTCTGATGATCGTTTTGCCGTGTTTGTTTTTATTGTATACCTTTCCATTTACCTAGTCTTTTATTAATCCAGCTATCCCTCCCTCACTGCTTTCCTTCCTTCTGTGGATTTGAACTCAGGGCCTTGTGCTTGCAAGGCAAGTGCTCTGCCACTTGAGCCACACCCCCAGCCCTTTTGGGATTCCCTTACTTTTTGGGTAAGCTCTTGTGGTTTTGTCAGAGCCAGACTTGGACCTTGATCCTCCTCTCTGTACCTCTTTTATAGCTTGGATTACAGGCTGCATCACCTCGCTCAGTTTATTTGTTGAGATCAGAGTCTTCCCAACTTTTTGCCTGGGTTGACCTTTAACCATAATCCTCTCCATCTTCACCTCAGAGCATCTGGGATTATAGACGTTAACCATAGCACCTGACCCATGACTCTTTTTTTATCTCTAGGTCCAGTGAATTGATTTTAACTCTGTAATTCTGAGTTTTGACGAATGCACACACTAGTGTAGTAGAAGTTGCCATGTAGAATGGCATTAAGGAATTCCGTTTCCTCCTGCCCCTCCTGGGCATCCCTGCACCCTCCTTGAGGGAGAATATTCTTCTGGCACTGTTTCCCATAGACCAGCTTTTCCTGTTCTGGAAATCATGTAAATGGAGTCTTACCAGGTGCGCTGTCTTGGATGAGATTTCTTCTCCCACAATAATGATTTTGAATAATAACGGTTAGGCCGTGTGGTGCGCGTTAGTGGTTTGCTCATTTTCATTGCTGAGTAGCATCCCAGTGGGCTGCCCTATCACTTAGGCACTTTCCCACTGTTAGACTGTATTCAGGTTTTGGATGCAAATTACGAGAAAGCTGCTACAAACATTTTACTAAATAACATGACTGTTACTGTTATCAATCAGTACTGGGGTTTGGACTCAGGGCTTCAAGCTTGTTTGATCTACTCTGCCAGCCCAATGACGTTATTTTAATAGTTTCTTTGACACTGACGTAAGGAGAATAGATAGTGTAACGCCAGATTGCAGTTAGGGGAGATGAGGATGTATAGATAGTGAACAAGGCCAGTTTTCTTTCTTTCTTTCTTTCTTTCTTTCTTTCTTTCTTTCTTTCTTTCTTTCTTTCTTTCTTTCTTTCTTTCTTTCTTTCTTTCTTTCTTTCTTTCTTTCTTTCTCTCTCTCTCTTTCTTTCTTTCCTTTCTTTCTTTCTTTCTTTCTTTCTTTCTTTCTTTCTTTCTTTCTTTCTTTCTTTCTTTCTTTCTTTCTTTCTTTCTTTCTTTCTTTCTTTCTTTTCTCCTTCCTGCCTTATTTCTTCTTCCTTCCTTCTTTCTCCTTCCTTCCTTCCTCCCTCCCTCTTCTTCCTTTTTTTTCCTGTCCTGGGTTTGATCTTAGGGCCTTGCACGTGCTAGGCAAGCACTCTGCCACTTGAGACAATATGTATATATTTGACAGAATGATCCAAAAACGTTTACAGGAAGAGAAGGAGAGGAAGAAGGAGATGGGAATCCTGGCCTCTGGGGACAGTCCATGACTGCCCTCCTCTTGGACCTGCATCTCACTCAGACCCTGGCAGAACCCAAGGACCCTGTGGCTGCTCCCAGCTTTTATTGGCAAAGTCTTGGGACTCAGCTCAAAGGACACCCCCTCCAGGAAGTCTTTCCTGACTCCACAGAGGGCAGAGCTCCTGTCATGACTGTCCCACAGCATTTACCACTATTTGTACTTGGCTATTTCTCTGATTTGACCCTCGTGTCTATTTCTCCTCTTTTTCCATGTCTTGAAAACAGGAATTGTATCTGTTTTGCACACATTATATTCTCTGTGACCTAATGGAGATTGGCTCTTAGCAGGAGCTTGGGAAATATTTCTGAGCTCGTGAAGCATTTTGATAACATGAGCATGTGGTTTGTGGTTAGAACTGGGAGTAAATTCTGTTTATACCGCTTGGCTTATCTCACCCCTCTGAGCTCGGTTTTTCCATCTGAAAAGTGGGAACAAAAACATTGCTGTCTAGGGCTGATGGGAATACTGGTTTTTTGTTTTTTTGGCAAGATTGGGGTTTGAACTCAGGGCTTCATGCTTACTAGGCAGGCGTCCTACCACTTGTGCCGCTCCATCAGCCCCCTTTTTTGGGAGACCTTGGAAATTGTTGGCCAAAGAGCAGGTGCTGAGCACTGGTGACTGTCAGAGCATCAGCTTTGATGTGACGCCAGTGAACACACTTGATCATGGGTAGCTTATGGCCCTGGTGACCAATGACAGCTGGCCTCACCGTCTGGGGTCAGGCTGGGCTGCAGGTGGGAGCTTGAGGTTCCTCTGACCTAGGAAATAAGGGCAATGCTGGAGTTGGGGTTTGACGAGGTCACTGTGCCATTTAGGCAGCCGTCACCAAGACCTTGGGGGGAAGACAGCCCTGGGCACCTCCAGCCACTGGCCTCTGCCAGGACAGTGGATGGAAGCTGAAGGAAGCCATGGGAACGGGGAGGGTGAGGAAACCAGGTGGCCCCAGGAAGCCTCAGGCTTGGCTGGCGCTGGTGACTGAGAAGGGAACAGATGAGAATGTCAGGGCTCTGGAGGGGATAGGGTTTCTGCCGCCTCCAGCTGTCCTAAGCTGCCTCTGCTGTTTTCCAGAGGGACCCAATTACCACTCCTTGTGGAGCCAGGGCCGAGGGAGATCCTGAGGAGATAGGAGGCAGCTCCCAGCAGGACAGCAAGGGCCTTTTAAGCTCCCCTAACCGTACACCTGTTCATGATAATTTGAGATTTGGGGCCTGGTTTGGGGAAACATTAGAACTTTTCAACAGAGTCCCTTAGGTCTCCATGGAGCCTCAACCTTTCAAAGGACTCTCACAAGAGCGGATGCGTTTGATCTCTGTCCCAGCTCGAAAGCTGCCTGGACAGAGTTTTATGGCCTCTGCACTGAATGTCACCCTGCGATCCAGAGATGGGAAGCTACTTGGCTCCAGTCATCTGGTGAAGAAGGGATCCAGGACTCCGGTCTCTGCAGAGCCTCTTCCTTGTGTCACTTGCCCAACCAGCCAATGCACGGAAGACTCCCCAGTTTGCTGCAGACCCCACCACGCCCTGTTGTACCACATCAATCTTTTATACCTCATTTAATTACCTACCTGGCCCTTGAAGCTGCCCTTGCTCAGCGTGTTGCACGTGCCAGCTTGTCCTAGGTGCTATGGAGGTGCAGGAGAAGGTGAAGTGTCCTCTGTCCCCCCAGGAATAGATGGCAAGACATGCCCTCTGAGACTGCAGCCTGAAATTCTGGGTACACCGTGACAGCAGTCATGGGATAACAGGCCTGAGGGTTCTAAGCTGGGCCTCCATCGTGGGGGGGTTTGGTTGGGTTAGCAGAAGGGCAGACCTTCCAGCAGGGAACCTACAACAGCAAGCGTGGGGAGGAAGGACAGTGGCTAAGGTGTCATAGGATGGAGAGATGGCTTTTCTGTGCAGAACTGAAGGAAGTTTGCAAGGTTCCTGTCTTTGAATCCATTTCTACCATGAATATTCACTAGAATTCGCGGCTATGTGTCAATCACCTAATAGGCACTCAACACACCTTATCCAATTTCATCCTCTACCCTCCTCCATCATTGCCATGGAGTCGGTCCTTTTCCCATTCTACAGATGTGCAAAGATGACTTCACAGATGGGGTCTACTGAAGTCAGTGACTTGCTTCAGCCCAGTCTGGCTCTAAACCCCATGCTTTCCCCACACTGAAATCTTCTGGGGTCAGGAGAGTTGTGGGTCCACAGTGGGGCAGAGGAGAGGATAAACCCCAGGAGGAAGTGGAAGTGACAGAAACTGTGAGGCAGAGTCAGGAAGTAGGGACCAATTTGGCTGTGCAGCGCAGTCAGTTGGGGAGAGGTCTGATCGAAGCAGAACTTCCTGCTCAGATCCCAGTGCCTATGTTGGGGATCTTGTTTGGTTCACTCACTGGCCGAGCAGCCTGCCTGGTCTGACCTGTGTCTTCCCCAACATACTAAACTCTTCTTTGGCCGGCCCTGTCTGCAGACTTTCTGCTAACACTTGGTTCTTTTCTGCCCTTGAACCTTTGCTCTTTCTCCTTCTTGAACGACATCCTCTGTCCCCTCTACCTCTCCAAATCCTGCCTGTCCCTTCTGTGTCCACTAGAAATTTTATCTCCTTCTAGAAGTGCTCCCTGACCACTCTAGTCATCCTGGTCCTTAGTTGAGGATACCCTAGTTTATAAGCTCCCCAAGTTCAAGCAGGAGGCACAAACTCCACCCAATCTCTGCAAGCGACACAGACATGATGGGCAGTGTGGACCACTGATGAAGCAGTGTTTGTGAGCTGAGCAAGGGGCCAAGTCTTTCACACACATACACCTTATTCAGTCCATGGTGCAAGGCAGCCATAGCAACGCTTCTCTTTTAAAGGTGAGGCATAGAGACTCAGAGAGGCTGAGTGGCCTGCCTGGAGGAGGAATCCACCCTTGACCCAACCTCACTAAGGAGCTCACACTCTTGCCCCCTCTGCAAGCCTCTAGCATCCAAAAGCCGGAGCAAGCATTGATCTGCACTAGCCCTGGGTGTAGAAGTGACAGGAACAAGATGACTACTCGGAGGCACCCACGGAGGAAATGTGAGTGCAGGGCATTGTGGGCTTGTGGGGTGGTGGGCCACTTGGCAGAGCCCTTACAGCAACCCCCTCCTGTTTTCTGGTGCTCTGCTTTTGTACGCTTGTGGTGTGTGTGGTGTGTGTGTGTGTGTGTGTGTGTGTCTATAAAACCAGCTCTATCTTTAATCAGTTTTTACTTGGAAGGTGAGCTGGAGTGACTACAGCTTGCAGTGGTTTCCATCTTCTGGACGTCAGAACAGTCCCATTTAGGGTGGGCAGGGAAATTTGGGGCACCATCTCCAACCCCAGCTGCCCACAGCTTAGGGTTCCTGGCTGCATGAGGCCTTGAGAACCCATCCTCCTGCCCAGGCAGGATGAACCAGGCCGGAGGCAGGCGGCAGGAGAGGAATGCAGCCTCTGGTGGCTCCTGACAGGGCATCTCTGGAGCCCTCTCCCGCCTCTCAGCAACTCCAGGCCACGGCTGTGCTGGGGATGCTGGGGATTAGTGGCCTAATTCCACCAAGAATCCTGTTTTTCTTAGCCTCACACGGATTGCTTTTTAGGAAAGGCCCCTCATCTAATCAGCCTGAGTCAACAGTTCCATTTATTTGGACACGTGATGTTATGAGATGGGCTGTGCTGCTGTGTTTTTGTACCGTATATCTGGTCTGCCCTTCCAGGATGGCATCAGAGAGAGAGGTGCTGCAGGCCGCCCACTGGCCTGGCCTGGCCTGCAAGCCCTGCCTGAGAGGGGCTCTGCAGAGCCAGAAGGGAGGCCACGGGTCTGCTAGCCAGGCAGGAGATACCCTCTCCTGGATTTCATAATATGAAAGTGACCCACCCACTGAGGGTCCACATCCCCAGCTTCCTCTCCCGTTGGTGCTATTGAGTCAAAATTAAGAAGGCATTAGGGACCCTTTGACCAAAACTCTTTCCTCTGTTCCCCATCGGAATCAGAAGAGACTTCTACCAAGGGCTTTTGATGGAGAGAGCCGCTTTACCACATCCATAAGTACTCAACACATGCAGAGAAAAAAAAAAAAGTAGCTAGATGTGGTGGTATAACCCTAATCCCAACATTTGGGAAGCTGAGTCAGGAGGATCATGAGTTCAGGGCCAGCCTGCCCTATATAGCCAAATTGTATCTCCAAAAACCAAGACAACCCCCTCAAAAGTGATAGCTGTTGTTGATCAAGCACTTACTATCGACAATGTGCTAAGCACACTCTCTGTCTCCCTCTCTCCCCATACTCTGTCGTGGTGCCTATTTGCCTAGTGGAGGTGAATGTCCTTTCCCCAACTCTGATGCCCTCTTCCATTCCTCCTCATCCTCCCCAACTCTGATGCCCTCTTCCATTCCTCCTCATCCTCCCCAACTCTGATGCCATCCTTCTAGAATCTTTTCTGTGCATTTATGTACGTATACATCATATATTATTTCAACCCCATTTTACAGATGAGAAAATTGAAGCAAACAAGGTAAATGATTTGCCCAAGGTCAAACAGCCAGGACAGAACAGAGTTAGGTGTGAAATCCAGGCCTGTTGTGACCACAGAGACTGACAGGCAACCCTGTCCTTCTGGCAACTCCCTGATCCTGGCAGGCTCCAGACTTGGGGCCTTTGTAAGACCAATGCCATCTACTTCTTATCTGTCTCTCCTATTTGCCACCCCTGTTATGTGACTACCCCAAATAAAGGGCTGGAGCTCTGCCCTGCTGCCTATTCTTCCTCTGACCTGGAATCATGACCAACCAAACTGTTTTACTCACACCTCTTTCTGCCTAGTGTGCCCCAGAGCTAGAGGGGGATAGGGGCCACCCTTTGTCCAGAGTATGGGTGGCAAACTCACTCATGTCCCAGACTACAGGGCACTGGTGGCTGAGTATACATCTTTTTTTTTTTTTTTTTTAACCCAAACAGTATTGCTGGGAACAGCAACGATTCAGCAGTTTTAGGGGCTACCTGCCATACCTAGGGGAGTCTGAGAAGGCAGGTAGTCATTACTTGCTCCTGCCTCCTGCCTACAAGATAAAGTTGGTCTTGAACCCTCAATCTTCTTGCCTCAGCCTCCTGAGTGCTAGGATTACAGGTGTGTACCACCAGGCCCGGCTTCTAAATATTTACATCTTTATAATGAAGGTCTTTGGCCAAGAACTTCTGTGCATGTGTAAGATACAAAAATTAATTCTCACAACAGTCTTGGCAAGGGGAGGATGGGGAGAGGCAGGAGTCAAAGATATTCCAATGCTGAGCCTGGAAGCATCTTAAAAAGGTAACAGGACCTTCTTTCCTGTTGAACTTCCAAACCTTCTGACCCTGTGCTTTTTGCTCTGGAGTTTATCAGGGACACTGGGGCCAGGGGTGTAGCAGAACTAAAGTTACTGGGACAAAGCTGGAGGCAGGTCAGTGCTCCACAGGGAAGTCCCAAGGGCCTGCAGGCAGCCACTGCCACCAAGAACTTCTAAGGCCAAGAAAGAGAAGTCTCCAAAGCAAACATCCCTGCCTGGTCCCAGGCAAATGTGTTCCTCATCAAGACAGATACAAACAAAGTTTATTAAAAACTCTTCTAAAGGGACATTCCAAATCACCAGCAGGCCTGCTCGAGGTGACTGTCTATTCTCTTGCTCACACTCATTCCGGCCTTGTGGGGGCTTTTCAAACACCCAGTCACCAATGTGTCCAGGAAGGAAAATAAACAGGCGGCTCAGGGTGACCCCGCTCTCAGCGCGAGCCTGCACTTTGTGACACCACAGCCGGGGAGGTTGATAGGAATGACCCCAGAATCCAGCACAAACAGGGCAGCGAGGCCTCTTGGTCTGTGGGGGTTTGCACCCCTCCTTCTTTGTGCCCTAATGGCAGCCCACCGGGCAGAGGAAGGGCCCCTGCGGTTCCCAAAATGGTGGCTTGGTATAGTGGAGTGGAGTGACTAGAAAAGTCCCCAGTCTTTTGCATTCTGGGAGGAGGAGTAGGCTTTGCTTCTCACTAGCTGGAAATCTTATCTGTGAAATTGGTGACTTTTTCCCAGTAGATGGGAGTGGGGGTTACTCTTGGTGGATTGGGGTTTGGGGGGTCTTAGAGCCTGGCCCACATGTTTCCCAAAGCATGCTGGGGTAACCATGGATCCCTAGAGTCCTGTGATGCACAGTTTAACCCTCTCCTGGGATTTCAACTAGGATTCTGAGTTCTAAATAATCTGAGTATACAGGTGACTGATAAGCTCATAAAGGGGAGGAAGAGTCAAGTCTGGGTTGCCTCTGCCTCCTGTGTCTTACTTTAGCATCTTTATTGCAGAAAATTCCAGAACCCTGTGAAGAGTGGCATAGTTGCTGCCTCCTGCCATTGGTGTGCGCATCTGTGCTAATTCTAAACTGTTAGCAAAGACCCTTCCACATAGTCAGGACCTAATGAGTACAACTATTGTTAGTTGCATTGTTGGTCACATTCTAGAACATTTTGGGGAGACCAGGGGGTGTCTAGAGTAAAGGAGGAGAGGAAGAAGAAGGAGTCCATGGGAAATAGATGGAATTTTGCTGCTGATAAAGCCACACCTGAACAATGTATTGAGCGCTTTCTGGGAGCTGTATCATGGGTGGAGATTACAGTAAGTCTCCCACACTGCAGGTTACAAGGGAGGAAACTGAGGCTCAGGAAGCTTCAGCAATTGCCCAAATCCAAGGTCTGAAGAGGAGCCTGAGATTCAGGCTGTTTGATGCCAAAGTCTGGACTCTCAGCCCCGCAGAAGTCCCCAATTCTGAGGCAAGGAGTGCTCGCTTCCTAGGTCAATGATAGTGGAGGTCTTGAAGCACATGTGTTGTCCTGGAAAGAGCACAACTAGGGCTGCCAACTGCAATGGTGGGAAGTCCTCCTGTCTTCCTGTACCAGTGTGATGTTCAAAGCCAGGGAGTGACTCGGCCAGTTTTGGTGAGCCCAGCTTTCCTGGCTGTAAACTAGTGACCTCAGCTCTAGGAGTTGAGACAATCACACCACACAGACCACTTGGACCTAATATGGAAGCATCTCCAGGTGGGGCTGGGGCACCAGCGTCTTGTTAAACTTCCTGGTTTTTCCAAAGAGCATCTAGGCCCGAGGAGGCCTAGAAAGAGAATTAGCTGGAGCTTTTATTCTCTTTTGTGGAGAGGCTGGGGTGTGCGTTGGAAGAGCAGGACATGTATTGAGGCACAGATTGTGTATGGGTAAGGAGGCGTAAAAAAAGGAGAGATCAAAGACTGACAAAGGTGGCTCAAGGTATAGGCCCTGAGTTCAAGCCTGAGTACTGAAAAAAACAAAAAACAAAAAAAACCAAAAGACTGACAAAGGGGCTGGAGGTGTGGTTCAAGCGGTAGAGCACCTGCTTTGCGAGCTCAAAGCCCTGAGTTAAAAAACCAGTTCCATTAAAAAAAAAACAGGGTTGGCAGAGTGGCTCAAGTGGGAGAGTGTCTGCCTAGCAAGTATGAGGTCCTGAGTTCAAACCCCAGTACAGCCAAAAAAAAACCAAAAGACTGACAAAGAACTCTCGGGACTCTGAGATTCAGGCAGGCTAAGTGTCTGGGTTCAGGTCATGGGCTCAGGGCAAGTGGCAAAGCTGGGACTCACATCTCCTAGGTGATGACCAAAGGACTGGAATTTTTAAGATTGGTGTCTTATTTTTTACTTGGTGATGAAGTTCTGCCCTTGACCTTCTCACACTCTCTCTCTACCCAATCAGATTCAGTCATGACCAGAGCTCCCACACCGCCTGACTCCCAAGTTTTTCTTTCCAATCTAGACAGTTCCTTGGAGCCTCAACCCATTTTACAGTGACTCACTTGATATCTCCATTTGGATGGTGCCAAAAGGCACCCAAGACCCCAAGTGGGTCCTTCCGGTGGGTGGCACCAAGACCCAGACTGGACTCTTCCTTCTCACTGTCTGCATGTCCACCAGAAGTAACTCTCAGTACCTGTCCTTCTGGTACCTTTTTTTTTTTTCTTTTTGACAGTACTGGGGTTTGAACTCAGGGTCTCATGCTTGCTTGGCAGGTGCTCTACCACTTGAGCCACTCCACCAGCCCATCCTGGTATTTCGTAAGGAGTTGTCCTTCTTGTCTTCTCTCAATTTTCCTTGTCACCACTCTAGCAAAGTTACCATCATCTTTGGTCATTTATTCTTTTTATTTTTTGGTAGTTTATTCTTGCTGACATGATTATTTGATATGTATCTGCCTCCTCACTAGTTTATACTCTGTGACAAGGCAGGGACTGCCTCTTCTGTATTCTTAGCACTTTACCTGGCCATCAGGAAACACTTGTTGAGGGTTATTCATATAATGATGATTCCAGAATAGGCTGCTGCTATCCAAGCTGAAACTGTGCTCAGTGAGGTATAGGCACATGGGCTGAACAAGGGGATTTGAGGTCACCACATGCTCTGAGATGAGACCCAGCCACACGACAAGGCAGGTGAACACACACACACACACCCACACACATTCCACACACACACACACACATATCCATCCTTGGTCAGCTCTTGCTTGTTTATTTGGTAGGCCTTATCTTTACTTGGTAATTCAATTATGAAATCAATATTTGTTTTTTTGTGTGTGGTACTGGGGCTTGAACTCAGGGCCTCATGCATGCAAGGCAAACACTAAACCACTGAGCTATATCCCCAGCCCGGCAATTCAATTATAAAATCAATCTATAACTGTTTCTCAAAGTATGTAGTTAATAAAAAGAAAAGCTATTTTGATGGTTTTCAGCTAAAAAGAGGGTCGAAATAGCAATTTTATCAGCTGCCCTTCAAAAGTGCTTCTGTCGGTCACAGTATTTCACAGAGGGAAATACAATATTTCCTATTCCACTTGATATGGGCTCTTGCCTGAGGTGACAGATTGTGTTACCTCTGGACCAGGACATCCGTGGGTAGCCTGCAAGGTCAAGTCAAGGTTACATTATGCTGCCTCTGTCATCAGAACATGGTCCAGTCTTCCCTCCATTGTTTGTTCCAGTGAAAAGTCAAAAGAGTGCATCTCTGGGATTCTAGCAGAGTGAGCCATGGGATACAAGCTCCTTTTCCAGAACCTTCTCTTCTAACATACTTCTCCAAGAAAACTACCCAACCTCATGGTCCTCCTGGTGGCAACTCTGATGCTGTTCCTGCCCCCACGCAGAACAAAATGTCCTCAAGGTCAGAAATCACGGTCTTTCCACTCCTTTCCTTCACCAGTTTGGTCCTTCATGGTTGTTAGGACTTCCTTGGTGGAGGGTGGAAGTTGTTAAAATTTAACTACTGGGGTCAGAAAGACTAAGTTTCCGCTAAATATGCTGAAAAAGCCCTCTGCTGATGGACATGTAATTTTCTAAAGAAAAAAAAAACACAAAAGAATAAAAGGAATCATTCATGTGTTATTTCTGAAAAAAAAAAAAAAAAAAAAAGAAAGACTAAGTTTCCTTCTGAACCTGCAACTTGCTGGCTAGAATTTTGGGCAAGTTCCTTAATATTGCTTTGCCTCACTTTTCTCCCCAGTAGGAAGGGACCAGAATAGTGGTTGTTATTTGCGTAAGTACTGTAAGAGTCTACTTGTGAGGCAGATTCCATGACATGGGCAGATAACCCCCTTAGTGCAGTGCCTGGAAGCAGGAATTGCATAAGAAATGCCCATTTATGGCATGCACAGAGGGTGGAGATGCCCCTCCTTCCTGGAACCGGGGTCGAGGGAGATGCTGGCATATTATGGCACCCACCGGAGGTGAATTCTCAGGCTTTCCAAGTGTTTCACTCCTTTGTATCAAAAAATAGAAAATAGACCATTGCTCTCCACTGCCATCTTACTAAAATCAGATTTAGAAAGCACATATTTTGCAGATTAAATGCTATCGGTGTCCCTCACCAGCGGTTTGTTATTTGCATATGTACCACAGATTATGGTAGTTAATTTTATTTATTATCTCTTAATTTACTTGTATTTTTTTCAGGATTTTTAACATTTTTTGTTGGTACTGGGGATTGGACTCAGGGCTTCACACATGCTTAGTAAACGCTCTTTTGAGACAAAGTCACACTAAATTGTTTAGGCTGGCTTTGAACTTGAAATCCTCCTGCATCAGTCTTCCAAGTAGCTGGGATTATAGGTGTGTACCACTATGCCCAGATTCTCTGGGGCTCTTACTTTATCAAAGAGGCATTTAAAAGGAGCTCTTCAATTGTTCTTCGGCACCAGGGTAGACAGATGCACAAGCCTCACTTTCTTAGGCTAAAACTCCAAGCATCCTGGATTGACACTCCCATGAGGTCAAGAACACATGCTATGAATTGGTTCTTGTGCACAGCCAGTCCTAGCCCCAGCATTAATGAGACCTGGACAGGCATGGGATGGCTGAGAAACTTGGGACCAGGCATGACTCAGAGGAGGTCTGCTTGTGGCTACTTCTTAGGCTGCCATCTTGTGGCAGTTGCTCTGAGGAGAGTCTGCCTGTGGGTCCTAAGGTCTCCAAAGACACCGCTCCCCTGTGTTTTGTACAGTTCAGCACTGGCATGCATTGTTCTCACTTCCTCTGAAGGAAAAGTAGAATGGACAAGATAACCTCAGAATGGGGCCTCCTCCAAGTGATATGGCAGGGGCAGTAGGTGGCCCATCATTTGTGGAGCACTTATTATGCACCAGGTGTGGCTAAGCATAATGAAATATTATTTCATTGAATCCTAACCACAGTCTCAGCTAAGCTCCGCTATTTCCCCATTTTACAGATGAAGAAGCCAAGGTAGAAAGAAGATAAGGTGTATGACAAAATTTTGAAGCTAATTTGTGGTAGAGTTGGGACTCAAAATAACCTCGTTTTGACCCAAAAGCCCATGCTTTCATCCTCCCTTTACAGCCCTAGTGGGCTGTGGAGCCACAAGGATCAGAAAACCTGTCCTGGCTTAGCCACTTGGATCATGTGAATTTGGCTTAGTCCCTTGACCTCTCCCACCTTGTTTTTTCATCTGTAAAATGAAGCGTCCTCATAGGAAGGTTACAAAGATCAAACAAGATAATCAGATGAGGGTTTCTTCTCCCCTACCCTGGGAAGGGAAGAAATGGGAGGGGCCGCCTCTGTCGTTGGTCCTTCTACCATTTCTGCCTTCTCTTCCTCCCCTGGGCTCTACAGAACGTTCTATACCAGCACCAGGAGGTCCTTGACCACTGACAATATGGTCTATTTCTCATTCTAGGCTGCCTGGGCAATTCAGCTCTTCACTGGATGGTGTGAAGAGGTCTGGACTAGAATCTAGGAGAACTTGCTGCTAGTTCAGTCTCAACGCTGAGACTGGGGTGACTTCTGATCCTCAGTCTCCTTATCAGGGAGATGGGAGGTTTGTCCGTATACAGAGCTGAAGTGCATGTGTGGTACATATGCAGCCACTTCCCCACTCCGCACCCACGTAGACCGTGATTAATCATTTACAGCATCTTGCGGTGATGCTGAATGGGCACAGAGCCCTCCCCCACACATGGAGGCAATCACTGTCAACTGCTTAGCGTTGAAATGACAGTTAGAATCTCTCGGATATTCCTGGAACCATTTGTTGGCCAAACACCATTTAAAAGCTCTGCCATTCTGGTTGTACTTCCGAATCTTTGGTCCTCTGAGGGTAGTGCAAAGAGTGGGTCCGAAAGGAGGGGAGTTAGCCTATCTACAGGCACATCCAGCAGCTGTGTGACCTTGGGCACGTTGTGTGACCTTGAACAAGTTACTTACAATCACTCAGCCCTGTTGTCTTAGTTATAAGAAGGGAATCTTTTTTTTTTTTGCTTTCTGTTTGCTTATTGAATTTATTTTTATAATACAATGAAAATGATATACATACCACTTTAGTATAAAAGTTAATCCTTTGAAAATTTCTTTTTAGGTGAAATTGATATACTTTTACTAGTTTACTGAGTCCAGATTAAAAAAATACTGGATGATATTAAATCCCCTTAGGAATTATTCTGATTGGTAAAGGGAAAAAAAAGGTATGATAGAGATTGCTGTGCATGGAAAATGCTTTTTTAAAATGAATACATTTTTATTTTATTCATATGTGCATACAATGTTTGGGTCATTTCTCCCCCCTTCCCCCCACCCCCTCCCTTACCCCCCACTCTGCCCCCTCCCTTTCCCCCTCACCCCCTCAATACCCAGCAGAAACTATTTTGCCCTTATTTATAATTTTGTTGAAGAGAGAGTATAAGCAATAATAGGAAGGAACAAGGGTTTTTGCTGGTTGAGATAAGGATAGCTATACAGGGCATTGACTCACATTGATTTCCTGTGCATGGGTGTTACCTTCTAGGTTAATTCTTTTTGATCTAACCTTTTCTCTAGTTCCTGGTTCCCTTCTCCTTACTGGCCTCAGTTGCTTTTAAGGTATCTGCTTTAGTTTGTCTGCATTAAGGGCAACAAATGCTAGCTAGTTTTTTAGGTGTCTTACCTATCCTCACACCTCCCTTGTGTGTTCTTGCTTTATCGTACGATCAAAGTCCAATCCCCTTGTGTTTGCCCTTGATCTAATGTCTGCATATGAGGGAGAACATACAATTTTTGTCTTTTGGGCCAGGCTAACCTCACTCAGAATGATGTTCTCCAATTCCATCCATTTACCAGCGAATGATAACATTTCGTTCTTCTTCATGGCTGCATAAAATTCCAATGTGTATAAATACCACATTTTCTTGATCCATTCGTCAGTAGTGGGGCATCTTGGCTGTTTCCATAACTTGGCTATTGTGAGTAGTGCTGCAATAAACATGGGTGTGCAGGTGCCTCTGGAAAAAAGGGAATTAAAATATGCTCTGCCCAAAGGCCTTGCTGTGAGCCTGAAATCACTGTAACTTCCCTGTAGGCAGCGCCTGAGTTCCTGCCAAGGCTGCACCCTCTGTCTTAGGACAGGGCGTGGCTTGGAGAAGGCCCTCTATAAACTTTTGCTGAATTGAAGTCTAGTAGAATATTGAATCTGTAGAAATAGAAGGAGCTATAACCTGGAGCAATGTGCCCTTGGGAAGTGGCTCTCAGTTTTCTTTTTTGGTGGCACTAGGGTTTGAACTCAGGGTCTCGTGCTTGCTAGGCAGGCACTCTTACCTCTTGAGCCACTCCACCAGGCCCCTTTTTTTTTGTATTTGTAGTGGGTATTTTTGAGATAGGGTTTCAGGAACTATTCGACAGGGGCTGGCTTTGAACCTTGATCCTCCTGATTTCTGCTTCCTGAGTAGCTAGGATTACAGGAGTGAGCCACCGGTGCCTGGCTGGCTCTCAGTGTTTATGGAGCACAGAGCTGGTTAGGGGAACCCACTCCAGGGAGCTGAGGCAAGATGACTGGGGTGGGATTGAGGAACTTCTGAGTTCTATAGGCTCTCCTGGGAGGGCTCTGTGGGGGTGGAGGGGGGGAAGAGGAAGGAAGGAGAAGGCAGGGGAGGAGATTCTTCTGTAGATTTGGCTATTTATGAGGTTCCCAAATAAACTGAGTAGAAAGTAGAAAACAAACGTAATATTTGGGATTTTTTTTTCTCTGCGTGTTGCTAAACAGGCATCTTTGCAAACATCCCTGTGTTAAGTGGAAATTGAAGCATTTCGTCCTTTTCTTTAGTGTGTGATAATGTAGCTTGCGTGGAAACAAATGATAGAAACTATTTGGGGTTGATATTTTAATTCACAGTCATAACCATCATTATTGTCACCCTCATTATTCAGGCTGAATTATGAATTATTGAGAGACAGATGGATTTTGAATTCATGTTAGCAATTCAAAATAAAACCAAATTTAACAAAAAAATATGAATTTTCTTTTTGAGATAGTCTTGGTGGCCTTGAACGTCAATCCTCTTTGCCTCAGACTCCCAAGTTCTAGGATTACTATGAAAGGTTAAAAGTATGATTCTTTTCTTTACTTTTCATCACAGGGCCTTTCCTCCATAGTCAACAAGTTCTGTTAACCTCACGAGGGAGGCATGAGTTAATCTGTGAACTGTACTTACAATGCTGCTGGTAAATTCTCATAAAATGGTGTCTATTGCTCCTTATTACACTACAACAATCCTGTTAACATAAATCTAACTTCAGAAGCTACCTGGTTATCCCACACCAGTGGAGAATTATTTGACTCACAGGCATTAAATTCCCTGCCAACAGAACACTTCTATTTTACGAGTAGAAACTTGTGTACTCTGAGCCACCTGGATGGAAGCAAGTAGACTCCCGTGCTTCAGAAGTAGGGCTTGATGGGCACAGCCCCATATTCTCCTGGTCCCCAGGAGGAGTGGAGATTTCAGAACCCTAGCTGGTGGTTGTCACATGGCTACACCACCCACACAAGGGCTCCTTGAGTTCTTTTTCTATGGTGTCCCTTCCCCTTTCAGATTCTTAGCTGTCTCTGCTCAGAGACTGTTCTGTGCTCTTCCTTTTAACTTGCTGCTCCCAATTCCATCAGGGACAAGCAAGGCATAGTTGAACTCATATAAAAAATAAGAGTAGGTCTGTCTATTCAGAGCCAGAGTGTTCGTTCAGTCCTAGGAATTATGATTGCTATACAAACACTTTACAGAGTTGAAGTGTTACCTGGACATTACCCTCGAGGAACACTGAAGAAGAGCCTGCTGTGCTCAACCCCTAGCCTGCCCAACATGCCATTCAGCCTCATTTAGGCCTCCTAACTACCCGAGTCTATGCAGCCTGTCTCACAAGTGAAACCAGATGGCCAGGATGGGCAGAGAGAGACCTACAAAGATCAGGGAAAACTGAGCTCACCCACAGCCCCAAACTGCTTCTGAATCGGATCATCCATGAACAAACCCCCAAACTCCTTTTATCTCCCAATCACCAAGAACCTGATCCTTTATTTAGTCCCGAAAGTCGGAAACTAATCTTTTATTTATCTCTACTGTAATCCCACTTCAGGCCGTGTATGGAATATACCACTTGGGAACAGACCTCTAGGATTTCAGAAGGACCCTCCGTTGGGGAAGTGTGAGGGATTTAGGAGGGAAAGTAAAACCAGGCCCAAGATGTTTTGGCTCCCTATGTGAACTGGAAGAAGAATGCAAGTCATTTGGGATCCTGTGATGGGGACTGAGTGGAGGCTGAGGAAATGGGGCTGGCATGAGGCACGATGGTTGGAACAACCTCCCAGGTTTCCTTGGACACCATCTTGGCCCTCAAGTTAGGGCAAAGAATCACTGATAAAGAGTCATGGCTGCTTTAAGTTGTAGGGTTTGCCCTCTTTGGTGGATCAGGGAACAAAATGTATGGCCAAAGTGGCAGGTGAGGTGCCAGTCAACATCCCAGCTCTCACTGGGGTCCTCATAGGAACACCTTCACCTCTGGAGCACTTCCAGACCACCACCTCTGCCCTCTTTTGCTCATTCTGGTATCCAAAGAATATTTTCTGAAGTGTGTGCTAGGGCCAGGGTGGCACTTGCCTTTAGTGGTGAGCAGGCACTATGGGTGCCTCATAGAGCTCAAAGGCTGTGCAGAGAAAGCAACCACAGACAGAATGAACAATTTATTAAACTGTGATGGAAAGAGGGGAGGGGTTATATGGTTTTTGGGAGTTCCTATCGGTGGAGAGAAGCTTGTACTGCAGTCAGACAAGTCAGCTGACTATTGCGGGGTGAGTAGGTGTGAACAAGGTGCACAGTTAGGGGTCAGGGAGTCTTTGAACACTCTTCCTCACTCCTTTTTAGTTTCTCCATACTTCTTCCAAATCTTCGTTCATACTTGGGCCTCAGGAGTTCAATTCTAGCACCTGTTTCTGGGCCCCAAGTCCCTGGCACCACCTCTGGAACTAGTCAGTTGGCCTGTCCCTTGGTAAGCCCCCTGCTTAGGAGGTGGCTGCCCAGACTTGGTCCTCACCTCTCCCATATACTCACAAATCAGTAATCCACACTCCATGTTGGCCAAAATCTACAGGGCTTACCCAGTACCTGCTGGCCCCATATGGGTTACAGAACATGCCATTCTTTGTCTCTCAAGCATTTTTGTCTCAAGTTTGCTCCTTCACTTCCCCCATGTTCCCTCTGCTAGGGACAGATCTTGCTCTGGGCACTGGCTGAGTGGTGAAAGGAGACTGGAAGAGGGTTAGGATGTGGGGCCAGTGAAGGCTTCCTGGAAGGGGTGACACCTGGGAGAATTGCATTACCCTTCTGTCCATTTTTGCCTCTCTCACACGTGTCCACTCATCTCTCTGACCTGGCCTGGGTGTTTCTGGGCTCCAGCTTCAAGAGTCAGAGCTGGAAGGGCCTCTGGAGATCTTCTAGTCTGACAGGTGGAGATAATGAGGTCTCCAGAGGAGGACGGATTTGCCCAGAGTCATGTGCTCAAGGAAACATGATGACCAGTTACTACTATCGTTCCACAGTCTGTGTGGAGGACTGACTCCCTCCCCAGTTGTAAATGTTTTCTTGAAGCTGACATCCGTCCTGAGTGAGTGATAGGGCCTTCTCATCTACTCTGCCCCTCCTTCCCCTTGATTTAGCATTGTCTGATGGTCTCCAGAGAGAGGTTTGCAGGGCGTTTCAATGCCTTTCTGCCCCTGGACAGGAGAGCCTGGCTGGGAGGTGTGCTGGGATTCTTAGGGAGGACCCTTCCGGGCTGCTGTCCATTTAAGCTTCCTCAGGTATAGTGTCTATGAGCCCATTCCTGGTGCTATAACAAAATACCCAAGACTGGATGGCTTATAAACAATAGGAATTTATTTCTTACAGTTCTGAAAGCTGGGAAGTCTAAGATTAAGGAACCAGCAGATTCTACATCTGATGAGGACCTGCTTCCTGCTTCATAGATGGCACTTCAGGGCATCCTCACATGGTGGAAGGAGCCAGGCAGCTCTCTGGTCTTTTTAAAAATAGCTAAATGTAACTTTTTTATTAGCTCGTATTAATTGTACAAAGGGGCTTCATTGTGATATTTCTATACATGCATATAACATACCTTCTCAAATTCAGTCTATACTTTATTTCCCACCCTCTTTTTTGAACAATTTTTAATGGGTTTCATCCTTCTCTGTTCATACACACATATGAAATATTTTGATCATATTCACATCTCTTTATCCTCACCTTTCACCCTTCCCTCTCCTCCTGGTTCTCACCCACAAACAACCCTCCTGTTTTATGTTCATGTCATTTTTTTAGGTGTAGATTCCACAGCTAAGAAAGAACACCTCTTGTTACCATCTTCCACCCAGACACTGTGGTGGGTGTCCCTTCCTGAGCCATGATTGTTCTTTGTTTTCAAGCCCCCCAGAGTTTCTCAGTCTCAAATAATAGGCCCTCTCTCAAGATCGCCTCTTACTATACTCTCAGAAATGAGGGGAGTGACAGAATGTCTTTCTTTGCTAACCCTAAACTTTCACACCAGAGAAATCACTGTCTCAACCAGTCACTGCACTGGGTTTAAGGCTTGCAGGAGGTATGGGCTTATCTTGCAGCTAGAGGCCATGTGGCTTACCTTGTGATGGCATCTTCAGCTTCCCCTCCCCGCTCCAGGGAGCTGGGATGGGGCTTGGAACTGTTTGCTGCTTTTCTCTGTTGTCTCAGTTTCTCTGTGCTTTTTTGTTGTCCTGCTCTCTCTTTCATGATTCACAATGATCTTCCTCTCTTTCTGTCTTCAGAACATATCCTGTCCTGTATTATCATACTCTTCTCATTTGTGGCATCAAAACAGTGATGCTTCCAATCCACTATCTTGCCCTACCTCTTCTCTAGTCTTCTACAAAGGCACTCCTAATTCATGAGAACTCCTTCCTCATGATATAATCACCCCACCCCCAAAGGCCCTGGCTGTTTTTACCAAAAGGTTTTCAACTATGAATTTGGAGAAATACAAGCGTTCAGATAATAAAAGCAGCAAAGCTTCATTTTCAAGAGCTGTGAGACCCAGGGTACCCTACTTCAACATTCCATAATCCTCAGCAAAATGAAGGTAAGAATAGTGATGCCGATGAGGCCATTGGATCTCATTCTCCTTGTCAGCACTTCCTCAATCCTTTCCCACCTCCAAACCTCAATAAAATGATTTGAACTATAAAAGCTGGTGTTAGCATTGGAGCTTGAATTAAGTCATGTTTGAGAACTGCCTGATATATAGCAAGTGTACATCAATTGGTATTCTTCTTTTTTTCTTGTAGTGTTGGGAATTGAACCTAGGGCCTCATGCATGCTAGGCAAATGCTCTACCATTGAGCTACAGACCTAGCCAGGTCAATTGCTATTCTTGAAGTTCCTGTTCATCCCTGATCCTTATGGTCATGGCCAGTGGTCAGGGAAGATATGACAGCTGCAGGAATGCTGTGTCCAGAGGCCTGGGAATTGGCTGGTAGGCCAGGCTGCTAACAAGGCCTCTGGGGAATTAGATCTTCTTCCCACCTGAGTTTGATTAGTGGGTTGGTGAAGGCTGGGGTGAACTTTGAGGGCCTCAGATAAATAAGCAATAATCTCCTGGGGTGTTTGCCAATTTGATAGGAAAACAAAGAAAAAAAAAAAAAAGACACTCCGTAAGTGTCTAAAAGCCTTTCTAATGAGCATGACAGGTAAGGATATTTGTATCTCCAACCCATTGTTTGTGCACAGGATTTCTAATTCCATGAAGCCTCAACTTGCAAGGCTTTGAGCCTGTGGTGGCAGTAGAGTGCAGGCCTCACTCGGCCTGGCCTGATGGATAGGTTTAAGAGGAACCCAGTTTGCTTGGCGCCAGTAGCTCACACCTGTAATCCTAGCTACTCAGGAGGCCTAGATCAGGAGGACTGTGGTTTGAAGCCACCACTGGCAAATAGTTCCTGAAACCCTATCTCAAAAATAAACAATTCAAAAAAGGGCTGTTGGAGTGGCTCAAGTGGTAGAGTGCCTGCCTAGCAAGTGTGAGGCCTTGAGTTCAATCCCCAGTACCACTCCCCCCACTCCCCAAAAAAGGGGATCACAGCTCAGAACAAAAATGTTGGTGTGCTCCAGCACTGAAAAAGAGAAACAAAAACCCCAAACAAAATAATAACAACAATGAAACACCCTTTAAAAAAATTTGTTTTGAGACAGGGTCTTACAATGTAACCTAACTGGCATCCAATTCGTGATCCTCCTGAGTGCTGGGATTATAGGTGTGCCCCCATTATGCTCAGTTTTAAGAGTTCTTGCTAGAACCAGGCCTTTGTGGGGGCAGGGCACAAATGATTATCTGGATGGATTTCTGAGGGCACACACACCAGCTGGTGAACCTTTCCAGAGAGCCATGCGCCCATATAGTGCCCAATTAGAGCAAGGGAATTGAGGCACAGAGCTCGGTGCCCCATCTTTTGGACTGGAATCCAAACTTGTGGACTCATCTGTTCTTCTGTTCTTTTTGTTTTTGGTAAGAAATTAGATTTTTATTCCAACTGTACTGAGAAGCAATTATGTTAAGCTGGAGAGTGAGGTGACCTGATTTTCTTTTTTATTTTATTTATTTATTTGGCATGATGGGGTTTTGAACTCAGGGCTTCAAGCTTGCAGAGCAGGTACTGTACCACTTGAACCATAGCTCCAGTCTATTTTGCCGTGGTTATTTTGGAGATGGGGGTCTTGTGAAGTCTTTGCCTGGGCTGGCCTTGAATCATGATCCTCTTGATCTCAGCCTCCCAAGGAGCTAGGATTATAGGCGTGGATTATACTGGTGCCCAGCATTAAAAGGCTAGTTTTATTTTGAGATAATTCATAGGCCATAAAATCCACCCTTTGAAAGTGTACCATTGAGTGAATTTTAGTTATTTCAGAGAGTTGTGTTACTGATAACCACTATCTAATTCAAGAACATTCATTTCCTCCAAAAGAAACTCATACTCATTAGCAGTCATCCTCCAACCCTCCTTCCCTCAGCCCCGGCCATAATCTATATTCCTCCTCTGTGGATTTGCCTGTCCTGGACATTTGCATAATGTAATTGTGTTTGCATGTGTGCATTTGTGTGTGTTTGTGGTGCTGGGGATTCAACCCAGAGCCTCATGCATGCTAAGCAAGCACTTTACCACTGAGCCACACTTCAGCCCTGTATCATGCTTATGTGGTTTTTGTGTCTGGCTTCTTTGCACTCAGCATGTTTTCAAAATTCATCCACACCAGAGCCTATATTAATACTTCACCCCCCTATTTTTTTTTGTACTAATGGAGATTGAACCCAGGGTCTCATGTTTGTGTGCTCTACCACTGCACTCATAGCCCTTTCAATTTAATTTTGTTTCTGAGATAGGGTCTCCCCAGTGTTGCCCAGGCTGGCCTCAAACTCAAGATCCTCCTATCTCTGCCTCCTGAGTAGCTGGGATTACAGTTGTGTATACCTTGACCAGCCACGTTTTTCTTTTCTTTTCTTTTTTTTTGCTAAATAATATTCTATGCTTTTATTTTTATTTTTTTCTGGTACTAGGAATCAAACCTCAAACCCAGGGTTTTGGGCATGCTAGGCAAACACTAAACCACTGAGCTACATCCACAGACTGTAATATTCTATTATATGGCTATACATTTTCCTTATCTGTTCACCAGTTAGTAGTCACATTTGGGTTATTTCCACTTTTTTGGCTGTTTCAAATATTTGTATGCAGGTTTTGGTGTGGACATATATTTTCATTTCTCTTGGATATATACCTAGGAGTGAAATTGCTGTGTCATATGACAACTCTGTTTAACATTTGAGGAACTGCCAGACTGTTTTACAAAGTGACCGTCGCCAATGAAGAGCCTCACCAGCAATGTGTGAGAGTTCTACTTTCTATAGATTCTCACAGACACTTGCTGTTAATTGCCTGTTTGGTTTTAATGATCCCAGTGAGTATGAAGCATTAGCTCACGATGGTTTAGAACGAGATTTCCCTAATTCCTAATGAAATTGAGCTTCTTTTCATGAGCCTATTAGTTAGTTGTATGTATTTGGAGAATTATCTACTCCAATTCTTTGCCTGATTTTTAATTGTGTGATTTGTTGTTCTCATCTTTTCTGAAATGTACTGGTGGGCGATTATCTGATCCTGTGGCCTACAGGGGTTTCCTATCTCTTTGAAGTGCAGAGCTCACCATAGGAACCACCCTGCTGGTTCTATATTGCCCTCTGAGGTTTCTAACCCTGGCTTTAGAATCCCTGGGAGTGGGCCACGGTCACAGTTTGGGACCAGGTGATTGAGAAAAATCAACGTGGGGGAAAAAGCCAACAGCTTTCTGACTTGTCTTGTGACCTCTATGAGTTTTAATCCAGTTGGTGACACCAAGCTTAAACCTGTGTAATAACTAGGAGAGGGCATGAGAGGAAGTTGGAAGGTGTATCAGGGTTGGCATCGATCTATACAGTCCGGATGGCTTGGCACAGTCATGGCAGCTTTGCTCAGGTCTCCTGTCTGCTGCTGTATAGGACAGACTTTCTTTTGACCCACCACTTGGCCCCGGATAGCGTTTCCTGGCCTAGACTTTCTGTCCTCTGGTGAGATCTTAGCTATCTGGAGACTTCAGCCCTCCATGTCATCCCCAGTGACTGCCCAGTCATAGAGACTTCCCTTCTCTGGTCTCTTCTTCCTCCTTCTTTTTGACAGTCTGGGGTTGGAATTCAGAGCTTGTACTTGCTTGTCAGTCAAGTGCTTTACCACTTGAGCTCTCCCTTCAGCCCTTCTTGCTTTTTTAGTTATTTTCAGGTAGGATCTGAAAGTTTTTTGCCTGGGTGGGCCTTGACTGCATTTCTTCTACTTAAGCCTCCTGGGTAGCTGGGTGAGTTACCACACCCAGTTTTGTTTTTTTAGAGGAGGTCTTGCTAACTTACTGCCTGGGTTGGCCTCGAAACTTGATCCTTTGATCTCTACTTCCTGAGTAGCTGTGATTATAGGTGTGAGCCACCTCTCTCTTAGAAATGATTTCTAGATTTTTTTTTTGTGGCACTGAGGTTTGAACTCAGGGCCTCATGCTAAGAAGGCACAATACCACTTGAGCCATGTCTCTAGCCCTCCTCCGCTGACTTTCACACTTACCTTCTCAGGAACTTGCTCCTTTCTTCCTGGATAGATGGGCCTTAAAGTACAAAATTACTAATTTTTTTCCTCTCAAAACCTAAAACGGCTGGTGTGGTGCTTCATGCCTGTAATCCCAATTAGTCAGGAGGCAGATGTATGAGGATCTCCATCTGAGGCCATCCCAGGCAAAGCTGGCATGATACCTTATCTGAAAAACACACTAAATGAGAAAGGACTGGGGGCGGGGTTCTAGTGGCAGAGAACTTGCCTAGAAACGTTGAGGCCCTGAGTTTAATCCCTAGTACCACAAAACAAGTAAATAAAAACTTAAAATCACCTTTGCATTGGTGGCTCATGCCTGTAATTCTAGCTACTCAGGAGGCAGAGATCAGGAGGATCTCAGTTCAAAACCAACCTGGGCAAATAGTTCAAGAGACTCTATCTCAAAAAATATCCAATGTATAAAGAACTGGTGGATTGGCTCGGGTGGTAAAGCCCCTTCCCAGCAAGCATGAGGCCCTGAGTTCAAGTACCAGTACCACCAAAAAAATCCCCTGACAAACTGTGGTGTCAGCTCCATACTTTGCAAAGCATTGGCTGAACACTTTTTTTTTTTTTTTTTTTGCCAACGCCTGTCTTCTGTCTATAACCTCTTGGATGATAAAAATGGGGCCTACTCTGAGTCTGCTCTTTCCTTTACTGTTCATTGTCTGACCCCCAAACCCATTCCTCCATCCTGCTGAACCTCCACTTGTGCTGAACATTAAGCTAGTCTCTCAAATGAATTGTAAATCAGAAAGAACAAACATAGCAGAAGCCAGAGAAATAAACACCAGTGCTACCAAAAAGGAAAAAAAAAAAACTTCTGCGACAGTTAAGACTGAAGTTCACCTCCTCCTAAGACTAAAAGCATTTCTGAAGACAGAGTTGGCATGCACAAGTTGATAAGACACACTACACTCAGGTATCTTGGCTTTTGCCAAATCCCTAAGTAGCAAGCAAAGGAAGGGTAATTTGCACTTGCATCGTAGTGTTCTGAGAACATCCCAGAAAATCCAGTGGTTTTTTTTTTTTTAAATGACACTGTAGTTCGAACTCAGGGCTTCTGTCTTGCAAAACAGTCATTCTACTGCTTGAGTCACACATCTAGTTCATTTAGTTCTGGTTATTTTGCAGATGGAGTCTCAAGAACTGTTATCCCAGGCTGTCCTTGAACTGGAACCCATATTCTCCTGATCTCTGCCTTCTGAGTAGCTAGGATTACAGGCGTGAACCACCAGCACCAGGCCAGTGCTTTTCTTCAGGTGCCTGCAGAACTGCTGCATCCATCTGCTTTAGAAATGTTCTAGATATTTGTTTCTGGAATCATGGAGAGCTGCAGACTTTCCTCCTTAATAGAGCCTGGTGCTGAAAAGGACCTCCAGCAATTTTGTCCCTTCTAGTACTTGTGGATGAGATGTACCAAGTGGTCAAGTGTACAGGAATGCATCATGTTTATTATTCCCCTATTGTTCCAGGCCTAAGTTATTTTCCTCTCATTTTTACTGCCCTGGACCAGTACCTCCCAAACAGACAATTGCACTTGACCTCTAACTTAGACTGCTTTCCAGGGAATTCACTAAGGCATTCCTCATGTAACCCCCACTTTACTCAAGAGGACCTCCCTTGCTGCCTGCTAGTCATCACCCTGTCCTACTGCCCCAAGGCATTGAATCTCTATTCCAATCTAACATCATAGATTATTTTCCTAGTCTAAAAGGTAAATATTCTATGTATGCAAATAATATATAAAGTACTCATATTTTTATGTGTGGCTTTTTTCACTTAACATTATGGTTGTGAGATTTATTCAAGGTGGTTTAAAAGGTTAAGGTGTAACTTTTCTGCCAGGAGAAAAATTGACTCTCCTGATATTTAATAATGGATTAAAAAAGAGTCAGCTTTGAGACATCAGATTGAAAGGTAACCAATTTAATCAAGGTTATACCTGTCCTTCCCACTGACAAAACTATTATATTTGATATGTGAGCAATTAAAAGAGAGCGAGACTGACAATATATGAAAATAACAAATGAACTTTTTTAAAATTAAAATTTTATTTATTAAAAATGCATTAATTAATGGTGCAAAGGGGTTTCGTTGTGGTATTTACATGCATGCATATAATGTACTTTAATCAAATTCCTCTGGACTATATTAATCTTTCTTAGCTTCGCTTTGTCCTACTCCCTCCTTTTAAACAATGGTGGGTTTTATATATATATAGTATAAAATTATCACCTGTACACATGAAAAATTACATTATTATACCCGTAATTGGGAAAGTGCAACATTTGAAATTGAAATAACATTGGCAAAGAACTTCAAGTGTTTCACCATCTGTCTGGGCAAACCCGGATGAACCCAAAACTGCTCTAAAATTCAGGAATGCCCATGTGATTAAAGTAGAGCAGAGCTGGTTTGGAATGAAATAACATCACAGCTTCATCTCTTCCTTTCCTCCCCCCAAGAGTTATTACTTTTTCTATTTTTTAAATCTTAATTTCAGAAATATTTCCACTACATTCATATATCATTTATTCACTTATTTATTCACTAGATTATTTATCCCAATTACTCAGATCCAGGAAAAGAAGTTAAGGAGAAAGAGAGGAATGAAATTGGTCTACTCAGGAGGGGGAGATCAGGAGGATTAAGGTGCAAAGCCAGCCTGGGCAAATAGTTTTTGAGACTCTATCTCAAAAATGCCCAACACAAAAAAGGGCTGGCTGGTGGAGTGGCTCAGGTGAGAAAGCATCTGTCTAGCAAGACTGAGACCCTGAGCTCAAACTCTAGTACCACTAATAAATAAATAAATAAATAAAACACATAAGTAAGTTAAAAAACTTAGAAAATAAAATTGGTGACTAGAAGTACCTTCTCAGGGACAAGCTCAAGCCTGTAATCCTAGGTACTCTGGAGAGATAGGGAGGATCACCATTGGAGGCCAAGCCTGGCAAAAAGTTCTGGAGACCCTATCTCAACCAGTAAAAAGGCAGGTGACCTGGCAGGCACCTGTGGTCCCAGCTACCAGGGAAACATAAATAGGAGGGTGCCCGCTGGGCATAAAACGTGAGATCCTATGCATGCAGACATGAACTGAAAACAAAAAGGGCTGGGGAGTTGCTCAACTGGTGGACAGAATGCCTGGCAAGTGGGGGACTCTGAGTTCAAACCCCAGGGCCGCCAAAAAAAAAAAAAAAAAAGTACCTCTGGGGATGTTGGGGAAACGCAGGGGTAAATTCATCATTAAAAAAAGAAGGAAAACAACAACGTGGATTGGAGAACAGAGAAGCATGGAGAAACGGTGAAAACCAGGGTAAAGCTGAAAGTATATTGAGGTGAGTTTTAAGCAAGAAGTGGGGTGAAACACGGGAACCAGAAATGCCTAGAAGGAACAACTCAGCCAGCAGAGCAAGGGAAGTCAAAGTCCATGTTGGCTGTCTGTCTGTCTGTCCTCCCTGGGATTCCCAAAGGCGCTTTCCTGGAGCGGCTTGTCTCATGGATGTCTTTATGGGCTTCTGACCAAGGCGTCCTACTAAAAAGGCAAAGGAGAAACCGACTAGAACGTCAAAGCAAAGCAAGAGGAAAAAAGCAGCCACCCACTGTCCCCCACTGAAGAAGATGGGTATCCAGATGCCAAAGTGGGGCGCTCATTCCTACCTGGAACAGGCGTCTGCGGGCCTTGCAGGCAGGGCGGGGAGGGCGCCGAGGGCGCGCGTGGGGACCCGGGCTCCTGCGTGGGCTCGGAGAGGGAGGCAGAGGCTGCAGCGGTGAGCCTGGGAAGGGCCTCGGAAGGTCGAAGATGGAGTGCCAAGGGCCTCCGTCTGGGTCGTCGCTGGGCGATGGCATCGGGCCCAGGCACCAGGGGCTGGACAGCCTTGCGCTCAGGACGCCGGGGTCCCAGTCCTCTTCGTAGGCCGGTCGTTGGGCGGCGGCCGGGTAGAAGAAGCCGTGCTGGACGCCGCCGTCCTCCATGGGAGCGCCCGCGAAGGCGCCCAGCTCCAGGCCATCGGGCCAGTGTCCCTGCGCTCCCAGGTGCTGCTCGGCGAAGTCCAGGAGGCCCTCAGGGACGACGATGAGCTTGTGTCCCTGCAGCGCGACGGTGAGGACGTTGGCGGGCCCGGGCTCCAGCACCAGGTCGACGTGGCCCAGGGGCACCCGCAGGGCGCAGCCGGCGGCCAGGACCACCAGGGAGGTGGTGGGGTGTTGCAGGGCGAGCAGCGGGCCGGGGTCGGGGCCGGCGGGCTGGTCCAGTCGGGGGCGCTTGGCAGGGCCGGGCCCTGCGGGCTGCGGTGCCCACCCGGGCTCAGGGTGGGCGCTGGGGCTGCGGGGCCGGATGCCCACCATGTGGACGCGTGCGGGCTCCCGGGGCCTGGCGACGCGGTGGGTCGTGCACGGGTGACCGTCACGGGTGGCTGCCACTCTAGGTGGGCGAGTGGGGCCTACAGTCCTGTCGTCTGGCAGTCTCTGGGCACCGTCTAGGCCTCGCACCTTGTAGTCTTTGGCCGTCCTCACGCAGAGCTGGATGTGCACAGGAGTGCTGAAACCGTCTGCCAGAAGACCCCAGCACCCTCTGTATATATACTCAGCTTCCAGCCTTAGCTCCGCCCAGGGGCGTGGCCTACTGGGGATTGGTCAGTGCAGTGCTTTGGATGAAGGCTTCCTGGAAGTGTGGGTAGAAAATTTCTTGAATAGCCTTTTATGGTTTTTAATGCTTTTATCCTTGCTTAACAAAGTAAGAGCCCACCCAATCTTGTAACTGTTTGCCTATGCCTGATCTCTCTGTTTAAGTTTCTTATAAATGAAAGTCACAAGTGTTCTCACTGATAATATAGAAACATAGAAGATAGCTGAACTGGTTTAAGAACATAACGCCCCTAAACTTGACATGATAATTATGCAAACTACATAAATGAATATTGTCTTCTTATAAAAAGAAGATAGTTTATTTCAAATAATTATCAATATCTGTGAAAACAGAGAAGTTTCTATTAAATAACTGAAACTGTTAAAAAAAGAACATTTTCCTTTCCGTGTCCTTTAAAAAGGGAAATTATAATTTAAAACGATATTTAGTAAAGAAAATTTGAAAAGTATAAAATGTTTAAGTTTGATCAACCTCCAGCATGAAGTGTGCCACTACCCGTGGACCCGATCCCTTGCTGGAGTCTATGGTGCTGCGCTCTAGGCAGGCGCTCTGCACTGGAGCCACTCTGCCAGCTATGGTGTTAACTCCTTCTTGTGAATTTTTCTTTGGTTCTTTTAACATTTCTTGGGTTTCTTTTTGAGAATGGTTAATGAAAAGATCTTCAATTTGATCACATATCAGTGAACAGTCATCAAGGAAACTGAAATATCAGATTTTTTTCTTTTATTTGCCTCGATTTCTTCCTTTAGCTCTATGATTCTACTCATTTTCAGTGTAAATTTGTTTATCTTTTGTTGATCTTCCACTTGCTCTTAGCCTGAAGGCGGAGAAGCACTCTTTGGTTGATTATCCAAAGCAATATTGACATCTTTTTGCAGTGGCCATCTTGTAATTTGCCATCTTGGATCTGCCTTCCTGGAGTCTGCCATCTTGAAGTCTGCCATCTTGCAGGCTGCCATCTTGGAACTATCTAATGTCTAAGATTTCCCAGAAGTCTATGAAAAAGATCTTCTGTATCATCACCCATCATTCCTTCTCCAGCTCATGTACGAATCTGTCAAAATTTTTTTCATTTATGACAGAAATTAAGAATACAATTTTTACGTTGGCAAAAGGTTTTAAAATATAATGAAGTGAAGCTGGGTATGATGGGGCCCATCTGCCATCCCAGCACTTGGGAAGCTGAGAGAGCAGTATTGTGAGTTCATGACCAGCCTGGGCTACAATGTAAGGCATCCCTGTGTCAAAAATCAAAAAACAGCAACATCAAGGCAAAACGAAACAAAAACAAAGAGAAAATTACTTCAGTTTTTTGTTGGAGGTTAAGTTGTGATTATTAAAGAAGAGAAGTTAACTTTTTTCCTTTGAAACTTGGTATTTGACCAGCCTTATATTGAGTGTAAAGGTTCATTTATCCTCACAAGTAGTTCAGAGAAAGGAAGTGAATTTTAAAAAATTAAATATACAGTTTATGTTGGATATGGGACTTAACCATAGGCCTGTCTACCTTTATAATAGGGACCTTTGATTTTTTTAACTCATACTTTATGTGAAAACATTAGATATGTAGCTTCTAGGTCCTTTGCCACTCTCTCAAGTTTAGGGTTTCTCCTTCTCATTCCTTGAACAGTTTCTCCTCTTACTCTGTTTCTCTCTCCCTCATTGATTTGGTCATAATTCCTGCTGATTTCAAAATATGCCTGGGTGGTTCTTCCAAAACTTTGGTTTATCTCCATCTGTACCATTCTCATTCAATCCAGAGTCCCTATCCTACTTCCTAGTCATTATTTCTGCTTGTGTTATAGGTACCTCAAATGAGACACATCTAATTGAACTCATATATATATTTTTAAAATAATTTTTTCCCCTCAAGGTCTTTGCAACCTCAGAAAATAAAAATTTGCTTTTAAAAATAATGCTCAGTCTCCAAACCCTCAATTTATTCTCTGAATTACCCCCTGAGTCTTCCTCTCTTTTTACTCTGAGAAATCCTGTTTTCTAGCCAGGTGTGGTGGCATAAATCTATAATATCAGCACTCACAAGACTGACGCATGTGGTTTGAGGGATTGAAGCCAGTCTGGACTACATAGGGATACCCTTTCTCAAAAATCAATATCCAAGAAAATGATACTTCAGATCACTCTTCCTGCCACTGTTTTCATAAGATGGTATCATTTCTTGTGGGAATTATTACACTCCATGAAGGTAATGATTTTTAACTGATTTGTTCTTGGCTGTATTGCCAGAATTTGGAAAAATGTCTGTACATACTAGGTACTTAATGATTGAGTGAAGTTTTCTGACATTACATCTTGAGTGTCCTCATTTCTTATCTCTGTGATAATGCCCCCATCTTGGTGCTCACCATCTCCATTTCCAACAATCACATGGGAGAACAGATACTGCTGTCTAATATCTGTGACCTTATTTCATATATGTAAGTATTTTATATATTTTTGGCCTGCTGCTTAGAGTTATGGATGCCTTCTTTATTCCAGCACAGTATTTCCGTTTTTCACTTCTCCCCAGTCTATGGTTTAAGATCTTAATTATATTTACCCTCCAACGTTTACATATTTCATACTTGGCAACTTACTTCATTCCTATTTAAAGCTGCCATATTGTGTAATATTTTTCATTGCTACACTATTTTATTCTCTCATGTCCTCAAATTGCATTTATTTGAAATATCCTATAACTGACAGTCTATAACTGACAGTCTACCTATCTACTATTCCAGAGAGCAATTTTTCTTTTCCTTTTCTCAGGCTCACTCTCATTTATTCCCACTTACTGTGATTTGTTTCCTTATGTGTTCTTTAATTTTGGATTAAGAATTAAGAATCACTGGGACATTATTACCAATAAGATTCTTAGCCCCAGCTATTAAATATATTCTCAGAGAAGGTTTGTTTTGCTTTTTCCAGGTCTACCATCAACTAGGGAATATCTTAAAGTAAATTCTCACCTTTTACCCTCAAAGCACACGTATTTCATCCTTTCTCAAGCCTGAGAAAGACATGTTTCATTCTCATTTCCTTCTGTACTGAGCCCCCACCCCTTTTTTTGTTAGCTTACTTACAAGAGTTACCACGTTTTGGAAGTCAGGGTGTGTGACCATGGAAGTTTCCTTCTGTTTTCCATAAGTAGGCTCTTACAACCACAGTTCTAGGTTACCTTAACTTCTCAGTTACCCTCGAACACACACTGACCTCTGGGATTCATGATTTGTTACCATTTTTGGCTTTAGGCAATTTTGCTTATATTTTTATAAGCTGTGTGTGCCTTTAAAAAGAGTGACATTTTTTTCTCCATCACTTTCAAGAATTTGTTTTTTTTTTGCGGTACTGGGCCCTGAATTTGGGGCCTACATTTTGAGCCACTCCACCAGCCCTTTTTTATAATGGATTTTTTTCAAGATAGGGTCTTGGAACTATTTGCCCTGGCCAGCTTTGAACCACAATCCTCCTGATCTCTGCCTTCTGAGTAAGTAGGATTACAGGTGTGAGCTGCCAGCCTTCAGCCTCAAGAATGTTGTTTTTGATGGTTCCTTAGGACTGTTTGGTCACATATTGCAGAAAATGAATGTCCTTAGTGTCTAGATTATGAAGCTCTTTGAATAGAAAGTTTGCAGATATAAAGGAAATGCAAATTAAAACCACGCTAAGATTCCATCTCACCCCTGTTAGAATAGCCATCATCAACAACACCACCACCAACAGGTGTTGGCGAGGATGCGGGGAAAAAGGAAGCCTCTTACACTGTTGGTGGGAATGTAGACTAGTACAACCACTCTGGAAAAAAATTTGGAGGCTACTTAAAAAGCTGGACATTGATCTACCATTTGATCCAGCAATACCACTCTTGGGTATTGCTGTTACTCCAGAGGCACCTGCACATCCATGTTTATTGCGGCACTATTCACAATAGCCAAGTTATGGAAACAGCCAAGATGCCCCACCACTGACGAATGAATTAAGAAAATGTGGTATCTATACACAATGGAATTTTATGCAGCCATGAAGAAGAATGAAATGTTATCATTCACTGGTAAATGGATGGAATTGGAGAACATCATTCTGAGTGAGGTTAGCCTGGCCCAAAAGACCAAAAATCGTATGTTCTCCCTCATATGTGGACATTAGATCAAGGGCAAACACAACAAGGGGATTGGACTTTGAGCACATGATAAAAGCGAGAGCACACAAGGGAGGGGTGAGGATAGGTAAGACACCTAAAAAATTAGCTAGCATTTGTTGCCCTTAACGCAGAGAAACTAAAGCAGATACCTTAAAGCAACTGAGGCCAATAGGAAAAGGGGACCAGGTACTAGAGAAAAGGTTAGATCAAAAAGAATTAACCTAGAAGGTAACACCCATGCACAGGAAATCAATGTGAGTCAATGCCCTGTATAGCTATCCTTATCTCAACCAGCAAAAACCCTTGTTCCTTCCTATTATTGCTTATACTCTCTCTACAACAAAATTAGAAATAAGGGCAAAATAGTTTCTGCTGGGTATTGAGGGGGGGGAGAAGGAGGGGGCGGAGTGGGTGGTAAGGGAGGGGGTGGGGGCAGTGGGGAGAAATGAACCAAGCCTTGTATGCACATATGAATAATAAAAGAAAAATGAAAAAAAAATGAAAAAAAAAACAATAAAAAAAAAAGAAAGTTTGCAGATGGCTGTTGGCCCTCTCTGGTGAATGACCAGATAATTAGGCAGAGACTTTTGATCACTTGACTGCTGTGCTATTAGCAGAGACAGGAGGATTTCTTGAGTTGTGCTGGGAACTGTGGATAAGATGAGTGAACAAAGCGATTCCATCTTCTGGAGGCAGAGCATGGATAGGAAATACTGAACCATACTGAAAGGGAGGATGCCAAGATGGCAGATTTGAAGTACCCAGCGATTGCTACCTTCTCCAGGGGACAGCAGTAGCTGAAGAGCAGCTACTGTTCGAAGCTCACAGCTGGAAAGAAGGTGGCTGGAGTCTCAGATGAAATGTTGGACTTGGATTTTGAGTGACACTGGAGTGAGACTTTGGGAGTGTGGGGATGGATGGATATATGTTGTAGTGTGAGGAGGACATGAATTTTGGTGGGCAGGTGCCAAAGGCTCTGGTTTGTGTATGGTGTGAATATAGTTTGTCTCTCAAAATTCTGTACTTCTTCCTTTCCTCCCTCTTCCACCTTCCCCATTCCTTTCTTTCTTTCCTTTCTTTAAAGAAATTTATTTTTGGTGGTACTGAGGATTCAACTGAAGGTCTCATGCTTGCTAAGCAGGTGCTCTATCTCTTGAACCACTCTGATAGCCTTTTTAATTTTTGAGATAGGGTCTCACTTAATGCCTGGGCTGATCATCCTTCTATTTATGACTCCCATTGTTTCTTGGATGACAGGCATATGTTACTGTGTCCAACTTTTTTTTTGTGCTAGTTCTTGAGTTTGAACTAAGAGCCTTGTTTTTGCAACTCCACCAGCCTTGTGTTCAGCCTTTATTAGTTGAGTTGGGTTCTCACTAATTTTTGCCTGAGCTCTCCTCAAACCAAGATCCTCCTAATCTGTGTTTCCCAAATGGTAGGATCACAGACCTGAACCACTGTATTAGCTTCCTTCCCTCCCTCCATTTCTTCTCCCTCCCTTCCTCCCTTACTTGTCTCCTCTCCTCTCTTTTCTCTTTATTTTCTTGTAGTGGGGATTGAACCCATGGTCTCTCACTTGCTCTCTACCACTTGTGCTATGCCCCCACCCTTTTTGGTTGTATTTTGTTGTTGAGATAGGGTCTCATTAACTTTGCCCAGGCTGGCCTCATATTCTCAATCCTCCTATCTCTTTCTCCCAAGTTGCTGGCATTACATGCATGTGTCTCCATGCTCAGCTTTCACAATGTTGTGCTGGAAGTTTGGTCTCAGTGTGGTGATGTTAGGAGATGGTGGAAATTCTAAGAGGAGGAGAACTACTGGAAATTAATTAGGTCCCTGAAGGCATCACCCTAAAAAAAGATTAGTGCAGTTCCCATAGGACGCTGGTCAGTTCCTGCAAGAATAGTTTGCTATAAGGCAGGGTGGGGTGGTATATTCCTTTAATCCCAGCACTTGGGAGCTGGAGGCAGAATGACCTGAAGTATTAGGCCAGCCTAGGTTAAACAATGAGCTCCAGTTAGTATAGGCTACAATACCAGGTCACAAAAAACCAAAAAGAAGGAGCAGAAAAGATAAAAGGAGGAGAAAGAGAGTGTTGTTATGAAAAGAGAAAACCTGGCCCCTGAATTTTTCTGGTTGCTTTTATCACCATGTGACATCTCCATCTTTTTTATTATTTATTTATTTATTTATTTTGCAGTACTGGGGCTTGAACTCAGGCTCTACACCTTGAGCAACTCTACCAGTCCATTTTTGTATAGGGTTTTTAGAGATAGGGTCTCTAGAACTATTTGCCTGCACTGTCTTGGAACCCATATCCTCCTGATCTCTGCCTTCTGAGTAGCTAGGATTACAGGCGTGAGCCACCAGCACCAGGCCAGTGCTTTTCTTCAGGTGCCTGCAGAACTGCTGCATCCATCTGCTTTAGAAATGTTCTAGATATTTGGTTCCAGGAATCATGGAGAGCTGCAGACTTTCCTCCTTAATAGAGCCTGGTGCTGAAAAGGACCTCCAGCAATTTTGTCCCTTCTAGTACTTGTGGATGAGATGTACCAAGTGGTCAAGTGTACAGGAATGCATCATGTTTATTATTCCCCTATTGTTCCAGGCCTAAATTATTTCCCTCTCATTTTTACTGCCCTGGACCAGTACCTCCCAAACAGACAATTGCACTTAACCTCTAATTTAAACTGCTTTCCAGGGAATTCACTAAGGCATTCCTCATGTAACCCCCACTTTACTCAAGAGGACCTCCCTTGCTGCCTGCTAGTCATCACCCTGTCTTACTGCCCCAAGGCATTGAATCTCTATTCCAATCTAACATCATAGATTATTTTCCTATTCTAGAAGGTAAATATTCTACATATTTAAATGACATACCATACACTCACATTTTTATGTGTGGCTTTCTTCACTTTACATTATGCTTGTGAGATTAATTCGAGGTTGTTTAAAAAGGTAGGGTGTAACTTTTCTGTGTGGAGAAAATTTGATTCTCCTGATATTTCCTTAGTTGCACTGAAACAGAATCAGCTTTGAGACACCAGGTTGAAAGATTATAACTTAAATTCAGGTTTTACCTATCCTTCCCATTGAAAAGGTGAAAACCATAATATTTGATATGTGATCAATTGAGAGAGAGAGTGAGATTGACAATGTATGGAAATAATGAATGAAATTAACTAATTTTTAAAATAAAAAATTTTATTTATTAAAAATGCATACGTTAATTATGTAAAGGCATTTCATTGTGATATTTACCTACATGAATATAATGTACTTTAATCAAATTCCCCCCACCCATGTTACTCTTTCTTAGCCTCCCTTCCTCCTTCCCCTCCTTTTTAACAGTTTTTGTGGGTTTCATTATGTTTTTCCATGCATATACATACATATGTATATAGTATAAAGTTACCACTTGTACACGTGAAAAATTACATTACTATACCGAAATGAGGAAAGTGAAACATTGAAATTGAAACACTATTGGCAAACAATTTAAAGTGTTGCACCATCTATCACTCTAAAATTCAGGAACACCCATGTGATTAAAGTAGAGCAAAGCTGGTTTGGAATGAAATAACACAGTTTCCTCTCTTCCTTTCCTGCCATGAAATAGTGCTCTTGCTATTTTTTAAATTTTAATTTTAGAAATATTTCCACTACACTCATGTATCATTTATTCACTTATTTATTCAATAGATATTTATTCAGATGGCTGAGATCCAGAAAGAGGTGTTAAGGAGAAAGAGGGTAATTGGTCTACTCAGGAGGAAGAGGTCATGACGATCCTGTTTCAAAACCCACCTGGGCAAACAGTTTTGTTTTTTTTCTCAAAAGTACCCAACAAAAATAATAAGGGCTGGATGGTGGAGTGACTCAGTTGGGAGAGCATTTGCCTAGTAAGTGTGAGGCCCTGAGCTCAAACTCTAGTACCACTAATAAATAAATAAATAAAACACATAAAGAAAAAAATTAAAAAGCTTAGAAAATAAAACTGGTGACCAGAAGTACTTCTCAGGTACAAGCTCAAGCCTGTAATCCTAGGTACTCTGGAGAGATAAGGAGGATCACCATTGGAGGCCAAGCCTGGCAAAAAGTTCTGGAGACCCTATCTCAACCAGTAAAAAGGCAGGTGACCTGGCAGGCACCTGTGGTCCCAGCTACCAGGGAAACATAAATAGGAGGGTGCCCGCTGGGCATAAAACGTGAGATCCTATGCATGCAGACATGAACTGAAAACAAAAAGGGCTGGGGAGTTGCTCAACTGGTGGACAGAATGCCTGGCAAGTGGGGGACTCTGAGTTCAAACCCCAGGGCCGCCAAAAAAAAAAAAAAAAAAAGTACCTCTGGGGATGTTGGGGAAACGCAGGGGTAAATTCATCATTAAAAAAAGAAGGAAAACAACAACGTGGATTGGAGAACAGAGAAGCATGGAGAAACGGTGAAAACCAGGGTAAAGCTGAAAGTATATTGAGGTGAGTTTTAAGCAAGAAGTGGGGTGAAACACGGGAACCAGAAATGCCTAGAAGGAACAACTCAGCCAGCAGAGCAAGGGAAGTCAAAGTCCATGTTGGCTGTCTGTCTGTCTGTCCTCCCTGGGATTCCCAAAGGCGCTTTCCTGGAGCGGCTTGTCTCATGGATGTCTTTATGGGCTTCTGACCAAGGCGTCCTACTAAAAAGGCAAAGGAGAAACCGACTAGAACGTCAAAGCAAAGCAAGAGGAAAAAAGCAGCCACCCACTGTCCCCCACTGAAGAAGATGGGTATCCAGATGCCAAAGTGGGGCGCTCATTCCTACCTGGAACAGGCGTCTGCGGGCCTTGCAGGCAGGGCGGGGAGGGCGCCGAGGGCGCGCGTGGGGACCCGGGCTCCTGCGTGGGCTCGGAGAGGGAGGCAGAGGCTGCAGCGGTGAGCCTGGGAAGGGCCTCGGAAGGTCGAAGATGGAGTGCCAAGGGCCTCCGTCTGGGTCGTCGCTGGGCGATGGCATCGGGCCCAGGCACCAGGGGCTGGACAGCCTTGCGCTCAGGACGCCGGGGTCCCAGTCCTCTTCGTAGGCCGGTCGTTGGGCGGCGGCCGGGTAGAAGAAGCCGTGCTGGACGCCGCCGTCCTCCATGGGAGCGCCCGCGAAGGCGCCCAGCTCCAGGCCATCGGGCCAGTGTCCCTGCGCTCCCAGGTGCTGCTCGGCGAAGTCCAGGAGGCCCTCAGGGACGACGATGAGCTTGTGTCCCTGCAGCGCGACGGTGAGGACGTTGGCGGGCCCGGGCTCCAGCACCAGGTCGACGTGGCCCAGGGGCACCCGCAGGGCGCAGCCGGCGGCCAGGACCACCAGGGAGGTGGTGGGGTGTTGCAGGGCGAGCAGCGGGCCGGGGTCGGGGCCGGCGGGCTGGTCCAGTCGGGGGCGCTTGGCAGGGCCGGGCCCTGCGGGCTGCGGTGCCCACCCGGGCTCAGGGTGGGCGCTGGGGCTGCGGGGCCGGATGCCCACCATGTGGACGCGTGCGGGCTCCCGGGGCCTGGCGACGCGGTGGGTCGTGCACGGGTGACCGTCACGGGTGGCTGCCACTCTAGGTGGGCGAGTGGGGCCTACAGTCCTGTCGTCTGGCAGTCTCTGGGCACCGTCTAGGCCTCGCACCTTGTAGTCTTTGGCCGTCCTCACGCAGAGCTGGATGTGCACAGGAGTGCTGAAACCGTCTGCCAGAAGACCCCAGCACCCTCTGTATATATACTCAGCTTCCAGCCTTAGCTCCGCCCAGGGGCGTGGCCTACTGGGGATTGGTCAGTGCAGTGCTTTGGATGAAGGCTTCCTGGAAGTGTGGGTAGAAAATTTCTTGAATAGCCTTTTATGGTTTTTAATGCTTTTATCCTTGCTTAACAAAGTAAGAGCCCACCCAATCTTGTAACTGTTTGCCTATGCCTGATCTCTCTGTTTAAGTTTCTTATAAATGAAAGTCACAAGTGTTCTCACTGATAATATAGAAACATAGAAGATAGCTGAACTGGTTTAAGAACATAACGCCCCTAAACTTGACATGATAATTATGCAAACTACATAAATGAATATTGTCTTCTTATAAAAAGAAGATAGTTTATTTCAAATAATTATCAATATCTGTGAAAACAGAGAAGTTTCTATTAAATAACTGAAACTGTTAAAAAAAGAACATTTTCCTTTCCGTGTCCTTTAAAAAGGGAAATTATAATTTAAAACGATATTTAGTAAAGAAAATTTGAAAAGTATAAAATGTTTAAGTTTGATCAACCTCCAGCATGAAGTGTGCCACTACCCGTGGACCCGATCCCTTGCTGGAGTCTATGGTGCTGCGCTCTAGGCAGGCGCTCTGCACTGGAGCCACTCTGCCAGCTATGGTGTTAACTCCTTCTTGTGAATTTTTCTTTGGTTCTTTTAACATTTCTTGGGTTTCTTTTTGAGAATGGTTAATGAAAAGATCTTCAATTTGATCACATATCAGTGAACAGTCATCAAGGAAACTGAAATATCAGATTTTTTTCTTTTATTTGCCTCGATTTCTTCCTTTAGCTCTATGATTCTACTCATTTTCAGTGTAAATTTGTTTATCTTTTGTTGATCTTCCACTTGCTCTTAGCCTGAAGGCGGAGAAGCACTCTTTGGTTGATTATCCAAAGCAATATTGACATCTTTTTGCAGTGGCCATCTTGTAATTTGCCATCTTGGATCTGCCTTCCTGGAGTCTGCCATCTTGAAGTCTGCCATCTTGCAGGCTGCCATCTTGGAACTATCTAATGTCTAAGATTTCCCAGAAGTCTATGAAAAAGATCTTCTGTATCATCACCCATCATTCCTTCTCCAGCTCATGTACGAATCTGTCAAAATTTTTTTCATTTATGACAGAAATTAAGAATACAATTTTTACGTTGGCAAAAGGTTTTAAAATATAATGAAGTGAAGCTGGGTATGATGGGGCCCATCTGCCATCCCAGCACTTGGGAAGCTGAGAGAGCAGTATTGTGAGTTCATGACCAGCCTGGGCTACAATGTAAGGCATCCCTGTGTCAAAAATCAAAAAACAGCAACATCAAGGCAAAACGAAACAAAAACAAAGAGAAAATTACTTCAGTTTTTTGTTGGAGGTTAAGTTGTGATTATTAAAGAAGAGAAGTTAACTTTTTTCCTTTGAAACTTGGTATTTGACCAGCCTTATATTGAGTGTAAAGGTTCATTTATCCTCACAAGTAGTTCAGAGAAAGGAAGTGAATTTTAAAAAATTAAATATACAGTTTATGTTGGATATGGGACTTAACCATAGGCCTGTCTACCTTTATAATAGGGACCTTTGATTTTTTTAACTCATACTTTATGTGAAAACATTAGATATGTAGCTTCTAGGTCCTTTGCCACTCTCTCAAGTTTAGGGTTTCTCCTTCTCATTCCTTGAACAGTTTCTCCTCTTACTCTGTTTCTCTCTCCCTCATTGATTTGGTCATAATTCCTGCTGATTTCAAAATATGCCTGGGTGGTTCTTCCAAAACTTTGGTTTATCTCCATCTGTACCATTCTCATTCAATCCAGAGTCCCTATCCTACTTCCTAGTCATTATTTCTGCTTGTGTTATAGGTACCTCAAATGAGACACATCTAATTGAACTCATATATATATTTTTAAAATAATTTTTTCCCCTCAAGGTCTTTGCAACCTCAGAAAATAAAAATTTGCTTTTAAAAATAATGCTCAGTCTCCAAACCCTCAATTTATTCTCTGAATTACCCCCTGAGTCTTCCTCTCTTTTTACTCTGAGAAATCCTGTTTTCTAGCCAGGTGTGGTGGCATAAATCTATAATATCAGCACTCACAAGACTGACGCATGTGGTTTGAGGGATTGAAGCCAGTCTGGACTACATAGGGATACCCTTTCTCAAAAATCAATATCCAAGAAAATGATACTTCAGATCACTCTTCCTGCCACTGTTTTCATAAGATGGTATCATTTCTTGTGGGAATTATTACACTCCATGAAGGTAATGATTTTTAACTGATTTGTTCTTGGCTGTATTGCCAGAATTTGGAAAAATGTCTGTACATACTAGGTACTTAATGATTGAGTGAAGTTTTCTGACATTACATCTTGAGTGTCCTCATTTCTTATCTCTGTGATAATGCCCCCATCTTGGTGCTCACCATCTCCATTTCCAACAATCACATGGGAGAACAGATACTGCTGTCTAATATCTGTGACCTTATTTCATATATGTAAGTATTTTATATATTTTTGGCCTGCTGCTTAGAGTTATGGATGCCTTCTTTATTCCAGCACAGTATTTCCGTTTTTCACTTCTCCCCAGTCTATGGTTTAAGATCTTAATTATATTTACCCTCCAACGTTTACATATTTCATACTTGGCAACTTACTTCATTCCTATTTAAAGCTGCCATATTGTGTAATATTTTTCATTGCTACACTATTTTATTCTCTCATGTCCTCAAATTGCATTTATTTGAAATATCCTATAACTGACAGTCTATAACTGACAGTCTACCTATCTACTATTCCAGAGAGCAATTTTTCTTTTCCTTTTCTCAGGCTCACTCTCATTTATTCCCACTTACTGTGATTTGTTTCCTTATGTGTTCTTTAATTTTGGATTAAGAATTAAGAATCACTGGGACATTATTACCAATAAGATTCTTAGCCCCAGCTATTAAATATATTCTCAGAGAAGGTTTGTTTTGCTTTTTCCAGGTCTACCATCAACTAGGGAATATCTTAAAGTAAATTCTCACCTTTTACCCTCAAAGCACACGTATTTCATCCTTTCTCAAGCCTGAGAAAGACATGTTTCATTCTCATTTCCTTCTGTACTGAGCCCCCACCCCTTTTTTTGTTAGCTTACTTACAAGAGTTACCACGTTTTGGAAGTCAGGGTGTGTGACCATGGAAGTTTCCTTCTGTTTTCCATAAGTAGGCTCTTACAACCACAGTTCTAGGTTACCTTAACTTCTCAGTTACCCTCGAACACACACTGACCTCTGGGATTCATGATTTGTTACCATTTTTGGCTTTAGGCAATTTTGCTTATATTTTTATAAGCTGTGTGTGCCTTTAAAAAGAGTGACATTTTTTTCTCCATCACTTTCAAGAATTTGTTTTTTTTTTGCGGTACTGGGCCCTGAATTTGGGGCCTACATTTTGAGCCACTCCACCAGCCCTTTTTTATAATGGATTTTTTTCAAGATAGGGTCTTGGAACTATTTGCCCTGGCCAGCTTTGAACCACAATCCTCCTGATCTCTGCCTTCTGAGTAAGTAGGATTACAGGTGTGAGCTGCCAGCCTTCAGCCTCAAGAATGTTGTTTTTGATGGTTCCTTAGGACTGTTTGGTCACATATTGCAGAAAATGAATGTCCTTAGTGTCTAGATTATGAAGCTCTTTGAATAGAAAGTTTGCAGATATAAAGGAAATGCAAATTAAAACCACGCTAAGATTCCATCTCACCCCTGTTAGAATAGCCATCATCAACAACACCACCACCAACAGGTGTTGGCGAGGATGCGGGGAAAAAGGAAGCCTCTTACACTGTTGGTGGGAATGTAGACTAGTACAACCACTCTGGAAAAAAATTTGGAGGCTACTTAAAAAGCTGGACATTGATCTACCATTTGATCCAGCAATACCACTCTTGGGTATTGCTGTTACTCCAGAGGCACCTGCACATCCATGTTTATTGCGGCACTATTCACAATAGCCAAGTTATGGAAACAGCCAAGATGCCCCACCACTGACGAATGAATTAAGAAAATGTGGTATCTATACACAATGGAATTTTATGCAGCCATGAAGAAGAATGAAATGTTATCATTCACTGGTAAATGGATGGAATTGGAGAACATCATTCTGAGTGAGGTTAGCCTGGCCCAAAAGACCAAAAATCGTATGTTCTCCCTCATATGTGGACATTAGATCAAGGGCAAACACAACAAGGGGATTGGACTTTGAGCACATGATAAAAGCGAGAGCACACAAGGGAGGGGTGAGGATAGGTAAGACACCTAAAAAATTAGCTAGCATTTGTTGCCCTTAACGCAGAGAAACTAAAGCAGATACCTTAAAGCAACTGAGGCCAATAGGAAAAGGGGACCAGGTACTAGAGAAAAGGTTAGATCAAAAAGAATTAACCTAGAAGGTAACACCCATGCACAGGAAATCAATGTGAGTCAATGCCCTGTATAGCTATCCTTATCTCAACCAGCAAAAACCCTTGTTCCTTCCTATTATTGCTTATACTCTCTCTACAACAAAATTAGAAATAAGGGCAAAATAGTTTCTGCTGGGTATTGAGGGGGGGGAGAAGGAGGGGGCGGAGTGGGTGGTAAGGGAGGGGGTGGGGGCAGTGGGGAGAAATGAACCAAGCCTTGTATGCACATATGAATAATAAAAGAAAAATGAAAAAAAAATGAAAAAAAAAACAATAAAAAAAAAAGAAAGTTTGCAGATGGCTGTTGGCCCTCTCTGGTGAATGACCAGATAATTAGGCAGAGACTTTTGATCACTTGACTGCTGTGCTATTAGCAGAGACAGGAGGATTTCTTGAGTTGTGCTGGGAACTGTGGATAAGATGAGTGAACAAAGCGATTCCATCTTCTGGAGGCAGAGCATGGATAGGAAATACTGAACCATACTGAAAGGGAGGATGCCAAGATGGCAGATTTGAAGTACCCAGCGATTGCTACCTTCTCCAGGGGACAGCAGTAGCTGAAGAGCAGCTACTGTTCGAAGCTCACAGCTGGAAAGAAGGTGGCTGGAGTCTCAGATGAAATGTTGGACTTGGATTTTGAGTGACACTGGAGTGAGACTTTGGGAGTGTGGGGATGGATGGATATATGTTGTAGTGTGAGGAGGACATGAATTTTGGTGGGCAGGTGCCAAAGGCTCTGGTTTGTGTATGGTGTGAATATAGTTTGTCTCTCAAAATTCTGTACTTCTTCCTTTCCTCCCTCTTCCACCTTCCCCATTCCTTTCTTTCTTTCCTTTCTTTAAAGAAATTTATTTTTGGTGGTACTGAGGATTCAACTGAAGGTCTCATGCTTGCTAAGCAGGTGCTCTATCTCTTGAACCACTCTGATAGCCTTTTTAATTTTTGAGATAGGGTCTCACTTAATGCCTGGGCTGATCATCCTTCTATTTATGACTCCCATTGTTTCTTGGATGACAGGCATATGTTACTGTGTCCAACTTTTTTTTTGTGCTAGTTCTTGAGTTTGAACTAAGAGCCTTGTTTTTGCAACTCCACCAGCCTTGTGTTCAGCCTTTATTAGTTGAGTTGGGTTCTCACTAATTTTTGCCTGAGCTCTCCTCAAACCAAGATCCTCCTAATCTGTGTTTCCCAAATGGTAGGATCACAGACCTGAACCACTGTATTAGCTTCCTTCCCTCCCTCCATTTCTTCTCCCTCCCTTCCTCCCTTACTTGTCTCCTCTCCTCTCTTTTCTCTTTATTTTCTTGTAGTGGGGATTGAACCCATGGTCTCTCACTTGCTCTCTACCACTTGTGCTATGCCCCCACCCTTTTTGGTTGTATTTTGTTGTTGAGATAGGGTCTCATTAACTTTGCCCAGGCTGGCCTCATATTCTCAATCCTCCTATCTCTTTCTCCCAAGTTGCTGGCATTACATGCATGTGTCTCCATGCTCAGCTTTCACAATGTTGTGCTGGAAGTTTGGTCTCAGTGTGGTGATGTTAGGAGATGGTGGAAATTCTAAGAGGAGGAGAACTACTGGAAATTAATTAGGTCCCTGAAGGCATCACCCTAAAAAAAGATTAGTGCAGTTCCCATAGGACGCTGGTCAGTTCCTGCAAGAATAGTTTGCTATAAGGCAGGGTGGGGTGGTATATTCCTTTAATCCCAGCACTTGGGAGCTGGAGGCAGAATGACCTGAAGTATTAGGCCAGCCTAGGTTAAACAATGAGCTCCAGTTAGTATAGGCTACAATACCAGGTCACAAAAAACCAAAAAGAAGGAGCAGAAAAGATAAAAGGAGGAGAAAGAGAGTGTTGTTATGAAAAGAGAAAACCTGGCCCCTGAATTTTTCTGGTTGCTTTTATCACCATGTGACATCTCCATCTTTTTTATTATTTATTTATTTATTTATTTTGCAGTACTGGGGCTTGAACTCAGGCTCTACACCTTGAGCAACTCTACCAGTCCATTTTTGTATAGGGTTTTTAGAGATAGGGTCTCTAGAACTATTTGCCTGCACTGTCTTGGAACCCATATCCTCCTGATCTCTGCCTTCTGAGTAGCTAGGATTACAGGCGTGAGCCACCAGCACCAGGCCAGTGCTTTTCTTCAGGTGCCTGCAGAACTGCTGCATCCATCTGCTTTAGAAATGTTCTAGATATTTGGTTCCAGGAATCATGGAGAGCTGCAGACTTTCCTCCTTAATAGAGCCTGGTGCTGAAAAGGACCTCCAGCAATTTTGTCCCTTCTAGTACTTGTGGATGAGATGTACCAAGTGGTCAAGTGTACAGGAATGCATCATGTTTATTATTCCCCTATTGTTCCAGGCCTAAATTATTTCCCTCTCATTTTTACTGCCCTGGACCAGTACCTCCCAAACAGACAATTGCACTTAACCTCTAATTTAAACTGCTTTCCAGGGAATTCACTAAGGCATTCCTCATGTAACCCCCACTTTACTCAAGAGGACCTCCCTTGCTGCCTGCTAGTCATCACCCTGTCTTACTGCCCCAAGGCATTGAATCTCTATTCCAATCTAACATCATAGATTATTTTCCTATTCTAGAAGGTAAATATTCTACATATTTAAATGACATACCATACACTCACATTTTTATGTGTGGCTTTCTTCACTTTACATTATGCTTGTGAGATTAATTCGAGGTTGTTTAAAAAGGTAGGGTGTAACTTTTCTGTGTGGAGAAAATTTGATTCTCCTGATATTTCCTTAGTTGCACTGAAACAGAATCAGCTTTGAGACACCAGGTTGAAAGATTATAACTTAAATTCAGGTTTTACCTATCCTTCCCATTGAAAAGGTGAAAACCATAATATTTGATATGTGATCAATTGAGAGAGAGAGTGAGATTGACAATGTATGGAAATAATGAATGAAATTAACTAATTTTTAAAATAAAAAATTTTATTTATTAAAAATGCATACGTTAATTATGTAAAGGCATTTCATTGTGATATTTACCTACATGAATATAATGTACTTTAATCAAATTCCCCCCACCCATGTTACTCTTTCTTAGCCTCCCTTCCTCCTTCCCCTCCTTTTTAACAGTTTTTGTGGGTTTCATTATGTTTTTCCATGCATATACATACATATGTATATAGTATAAAGTTACCACTTGTACACGTGAAAAATTACATTACTATACCGAAATGAGGAAAGTGAAACATTGAAATTGAAACACTATTGGCAAACAATTTAAAGTGTTGCACCATCTATCACTCTAAAATTCAGGAACACCCATGTGATTAAAGTAGAGCAAAGCTGGTTTGGAATGAAATAACACAGTTTCCTCTCTTCCTTTCCTGCCATGAAATAGTGCTCTTGCTATTTTTTAAATTTTAATTTTAGAAATATTTCCACTACACTCATGTATCATTTATTCACTTATTTATTCAATAGATATTTATTCAGATGGCTGAGATCCAGAAAGAGGTGTTAAGGAGAAAGAGGGTAATTGGTCTACTCAGGAGGAAGAGGTCATGACGATCCTGTTTCAAAACCCACCTGGGCAAACAGTTTTGTTTTTTTTCTCAAAAGTACCCAACAAAAATAATAAGGGCTGGATGGTGGAGTGACTCAGTTGGGAGAGCATTTGCCTAGTAAGTGTGAGGCCCTGAGCTCAAACTCTAGTACCACTAATAAATAAATAAATAAAACACATAAAGAAAAAAATTAAAAAGCTTAGAAAATAAAACTGGTGACCAGAAGTACTTCTCAGGTACAAGCTCAAGCCTGTAATCCTAGGTACTCTGGAGAGATAAGGAGGATCACCATTGGAGGCCAAGCCTGGCAAAAAGTTCTGGAGACCCTATCTCAACCAGTAAAAAGGCAGGTGACCTGGCAGGCACCTGTGGTCCCAGCTACCAGGGAAACATAAATAGGAGGGTGCCCGCTGGGCATAAAACGTGAGATCCTATGCATGCAGACATGAACTGAAAACAAAAAGGGCTGGGGAGTTGCTCAACTGGTGGACAGAATGCCTGGCAAGTGGGGGACTCTGAGTTCAAACCCCAGGGCCGCCAAAAAAAAAAAAAAAAAAAGTACCTCTGGGGATGTTGGGGAAACGCAGGGGTAAATTCATCATTAAAAAAAGAAGGAAAACAACAACGTGGATTGGAGAACAGAGAAGCATGGAGAAACGGTGAAAACCAGGGTAAAGCTGAAAGTATATTGAGGTGAGTTTTAAGCAAGAAGTGGGGTGAAACACGGGAACCAGAAATGCCTGAAGGAACAACTCAGCCAGCAGAGCAAGGGAAGTCAAAGTCCATGTTGGCTGTCTGTCTGTCTGTCCTCCCTGGGATTCCCAAAGGCGCTTTCCTGGAGCGGCTTGTCTCATGGATGTCTTTATGGGCTTCTGACCAAGGCGTCCTACTAAAAAGGCAAAGGAGAAACCGACTAGAACGTCAAAGCAAAGCAAGAGGAAAAAAGCAGCCACCCACTGTCCCCCACTGAAGAAGATGGGTATCCAGATGCCAAAGTGGGGCGCTCATTCCTACCTGGAACAGGCGTCTGCGGGCCTTGCAGGCAGGGCGGGGAGGGCGCCGAGGGCGCGCGTGGGGACCCGGGCTCCTGCGTGGGCTCGGAGAGGGAGGCAGAGGCTGCAGCGGTGAGCCTGGGAAGGGCCTCGGAAGGTCGAAGATGGAGTGCCAAGGGCCTCCGTCTGGGTCGTCGCTGGACGATGGCATCGGGCCCAGGCACCAGGGGCTGGACAGCCTTGCGCTCAGGACGCCGGGGTCCCAGTCCTCTTCGTAGGCCGGTCGTTGGGCGGCGGCCGGGTAGAAGAAGCCGTGCTGGACGCCGCCGTCCTCCATGGGAGCGCCCGCGAAGGCGCCCAGCTCCAGGCCATCGGGCCAGTGTCCTTGCGCTCCCAGGTGCTGCTCGGCGAAGTCCAGGAGGCCCTCAGGGACGACGATGAGCTTGTGTCCCTGCAGCGCGACGGTGAGGACGTTGGCGGGCCCGGGCTCCAGCACCAGGTCGACGTGGCCCAGGGGCACCTGCAGGGCGCAGCCGGCGGCCAGGACCACCAGGGAGGTGGTGGGGTGTTGCAGGGCGAGCAGCGGGCCGGGGTCGGGGCCGGCGGGCTGGTCCAGTCGGGGGCGCTTGGCAGGGCCGGGCCCTGCGGGCTGCGGTGCCCACCCGGGCTCAGGGTGGGCGCTGGGGCTGTGGGGCCGGATGCCCACCATGTGGACGCGTGCGGGCTCCCGGGGCCTGGCGACGCGGTGGGTCGTGCACGGGTGACCGGCAGGTGAGGTGGGCTGGAGAACCCGGGGACCTCAGTCCTATGGTGTGAGCTGGTCTCTGGGCTCTGTGCAGGCCTCACACCTTGTAGTTTTAGACTTTCTCAAGCTGACCAGGAAGTCCACAGGAGTGCTGACAGCTGCCTACCAGAAAAATCTCAGTGGCCTTGGTGTATATACCCAGCTTCCACCCTTAGCTCCGCCCAGGGGCGTGGCCTACAGGGGATTGGTCAGTGCAGTGCCTTAGATTGCTTGGTTTTCCAGAAGTGTGTGTTTAAAATTTCTTGGATGACCTTATGGTTTTTAACGCTTTTATCCTTTGTTAAAAAAAAAAAAAGTTAACACAATCTCAAAACTTCTTGCCTATGCCTAATCTCTCTAAAATTACTTTATAAATAAAAATTGCAACAAGTGTTCTCAATTATAATATAGAAACAGAGAAGATAGCTTAACTAATTAATAACATAACACCCCTAAAGTTGATATAATTGTGCAAACTACATAAATGGATATTGTTTTCTTATAAAAAGAAGATAGTTTATTTAAAATAAATAATCAAGATATGTATTATAGGCAAGTTTCTGTTAAATAAATGAAATTGTTTATAAAGAATGTTCTAATTTGCATGTCTTTTAAAAAGGTAAATTATAAAAAAGAAAAAAGGGAAATTATAATTTTAAATGATATTAAACAAAATTTAGAAAGTATAAAATATTTAAGTTTTATCATCTTCAGTGCTTCTTTTTCTGCTGACTTTTGCATGTAACTGAACTTTCAAATCTAATACTCAGTAATCCAATTCCACTCTGGATAACGGTGTTTACCTTTTTTTTGCAAATTTTCCTTCGGTTCTTCTAACATTTCTTTTGAGAATGGCTAATGAAAAGATCCGCAATTTGACCAGGTATCAGTAAACAGCCATTAAGAACCCTCTTCTAAATTTTGGAGGGTTTTTTAAAAAAAACTTTTGTTTTTTCTTTTAGTTTTTTGAGTCTACTGGTTTTCTGTGCAAATTTGCTTGTCTTTTGTTGATCTTCCACTCCATCTTACCCTGAGGGCCTAGAAGTGATCCTTTGTTGATCTTCTGAAGCAAAATTGACCTCTTCTGCAGTGGCCATCTTGGAGGCCACCGTCTTGAAACCATCTCGTCTCTTCTAAGTGTTTCCAGAAGGCTATGAAAAAGAGCTTCTGTATCATCACTCATCAGTCCTTTCCTGTCTTTCTTACCTGTTTGTCAAAATTTCCTTAGTTTATGAGAGAAATTAGGAATACAATTTTTACTTCAGGAAAAAAGGGTTTTGAAAATAATGTAGTGAAGCTGAGTGTGGTGGTGCCCACTGGCAAATCCCAGCACTTGGGAGGCTCAGGGAGGAGGAGTGTGAGGTGAAGGCCAGCCTGGGGGTACATAGGGGTTCTGTCTCAAAAAGTAGAAACAACTCAAAAAGTAGAACAAAAAAACAAAGTGAACGTTACTTCAATTTTTTTTGTTGGAAGTTAAGCTGTGGTTATTAAAAACAGTAGTAAAAAATTAACATGAGGTTAATTTTCTTTGTATTGAAACTTGATATTTGACCAGTTATATTGAGTGTAAAAAGTTGTTCATCCTCTCAAGTAGTTCAGAGAAGGGAAGTGTGTTTTAAAAAATTAAATACTTGGGGATTCCAAGATGGTGGCTAGAGCCGGCACAGAGAATCTCCACTTCACGTTAAACGGAGAAACAAGGAGGGCCCCTGGGCCGCCAGAGGCCGGCACCCACTGGGAAGATGCGGACCAACTTACTGTCAATTAGTACACTAACACTCCCTGTTTATATCTTTGAAACTCTCTTGTCTGATACCTTGTTCTGCTTTCTCCCTCTTGTCTGTATATTTGTTTTCCCTTTTTCTTTAACTTCTTGCTTTCCATCTCAGCTCACCCTTCCATTCTAAATATTACCATTGTTGTTATTACAAGCTAGAAAATACTTAATTGCACCCAGTACAGGGACAGTAACAACACCAACGACAATGACGGGAAGACAGAAAAAACAGGGAAACCAGTTTCCCCACAGCAAAAAATTAGTACAGGAACCAGAGGGGAATGAAGAGAACAGAAACTCAGATCCAGACTCCAACAAAATGAAGATAAACTATGCCAAAGGACCCAATGAAGCCCACAAGAATAATTTAAAAGAAGGCATACTACAAGTACTCAATGAGAATTTTATAGAGATGATACTGGATAGGGTCAACCAAAATGTACAGGAGACACTAAAGAAATTCCAAGACAACAAAAATAGAGAATTTGAAAAACAAAAGAAGAAATAAAGGAAACCATAGAAACACTGTATAAACACCAAAGTGAAAGAGAGAACACAATGAATAAACGGATAAATGAACTCAGGACAAAAATAGACAACATTAAAGAGGAAAACTGCCAGGATATGGAAAACCTCAGAAAAAAGAATGAAACAGAACTGCAAAACAAAACAGAAGGCCAATCCAGCAGAATAGAACAAACAGAAGACAGAATCTCAGAACTTGAAGATGAAACAGTAATTAAAGGAAAAACCAAAGAACTATTAATTAAACAACTCAAGACCTGTGAAAAGAAAATGCAAGAACTCACTGACTCCATCAAAAGACCAAACTTGAGAATCATGGGCATCGAAGAAGTAGAAGAGGTGCAAGTGAAGGGAATGCATAATATATTCAACAAAATAATAACGGAAAATTTCCCAAATCCAGAGAAAGATATTCCCATACAGATGCAAGAGGCCTCCAGGACACCAAACAGATCAAAATAGAACTACTCCACGAAATATCATCATTAAAACAACAAGTTCAGAAACTAAGGAAAGAATATTGAAGTCTGTAAGAGAGAAAAAACAAGTAACATACAAAGATAAACCCATCAAAATCACAGCAGACTTCTCAACAGTAACATTAAAAGCAAGAAGAGCGTGGGGTGAGATCTTCCGGGCACTGAATGAAAATAACTTCAACCCCAGGATACTCTACCCAGCAAAGCTATGATTCAAAATAGATGAAGCAATAAAAGTCTTCCATGATAAGCAGAAACTAAAACAATGTGTGACCACAAAGCCACCACTACAAAAGATGATTCTGCACACAGAAAGTGACACCCAACTTAACCATGAAAAGGCAAGCAGCACCAAACCACAGGAAAAGAAAAAGCAAGACAGTAGAGAGTAACCTCAACTTAGGTACACACAATCACACCTTCAAACAACTAAGACAACTAAATGGCAGGAATCACCACATACCTATCAGTACTAACGCTTAATGTTAATGGACTTAATTCACCCATCAAAAGACACCGTTTGACAAAATGGATGAAAAAAGAAGATCCAACAATTTGTTGCTTACAGGAGACTCATCTCACCGACAGAAATAAGCATAGGCTTAGGATGAAAGGCCGGAAGAAGATTTACCAAGCCAATGGCCCCCGAAAACAGGCAGGAGTAGCAATACTTATCTCTGACAAAGTAGACTTCAAACCTACATTGATCAAATGAGATAAAGAAGGACATTCCATACTAATAAAAGGGGAAACAGACCAAAAGGAAATAATAATCATCAATCTGTATGCACCCAATGTCAATGCACCCAATTTCATCAAACATACCCTGAAAGACCTAAAAGCATATATAAACGCCAACACAGTGGTTGTGGGAGACTTTAACACCCCATTATCATCAATAGATAGGTCATCCAAACAAAAAATCAATAAAGAAATCCAAGATCTAAAATATGCAATAGATCAAATGGACCTAGTAGATGTCTACAGAACATTTCATCCAACTTCTACACAATATACATTCTTCTCAGCAGCCCATGGAACCTTCTCCAAAATAGATCATATCCTAGAGCACAAAGCAAGCCTCAGCAAATATAAGAAAATACAAATAATACCATGCGTACTATCTGACCATAATGCAGTAAAAGTAGAACTCAACAACAATAGTAAAGACAAAAAACATGCAAACAGCTGGAAACTAAATAACTCATTACTTAATGAAGGATGGATCATCGATGCAATAAAAGAGGAAATTAAAAAGTTCCTGGAAGTCAATGAAAATGAAAACTCAACCTACCAGAACCTATGGGACACAGCTAAGGCAGTCTTGAGAGGAAAGTTTATAGCCATGAGTGCATATATTAAAAAGATTGAAAGATTCCAAATCAATGACCTAACGATACATCTCAAACTCCTAGAAAAACAAGAACAAGCAAATTCCAAAACAAATAGGAGAGAAATAATAAAAATAAGAGCTGAAATCAATGAAATAGAAACCAAAAAAACCATACAAAGAATTAATGAAACAAAAAGTTGGTTCTTTGAAAAAATAAACAAGATCCATAGACCCTTGGCAAACCTGACTAAAATGAGGAGAAAAAAAAACCCAAATTAGTAGAATTAGGAATGCAAAAGGGGAGATAACAACAAACACCATGGAAGTCCAGGAAATCATCAGAGACTACTTTGAGAACCTATATTCAAATAAATTTGAAAATCTTAAAGAAATGGACAGATTTCTAGATACATATGATCATCCAAAACTGAACCAAGAGGAAATTAATCACCTGAATAGACCTATAACACAAAATGAAATTGAAGCAGCAATCAAGAGTCTCCCCAAAAAGAAAAGTCCAGGACCTGATGGATTCTCTGCTGAATTCTATCAGACCTTTAAAGAAGAACTGATACCAACCCTCCTTAAACTGTTCCATGAAATAGAAAGGGAAGGAAAACTGCCAAACACATTTTATGAAGCCAGTATTACACTTATCCCAAAACCAGGCAAAGACACCTCCAAAAAGGAGAACTATAGGCCAATCTCCTTAATGAACATTGACGCAAAAATCCTCAACAAAATAATGGCAAACCGAATTCAACAACACATCAAAAAGATTATTCACCACGACCAAGTAGGCTTCATCCCAGGAATGCAGGCATGGTTCAACATATGAAAATCAATAAACGTAATAAACCACATTAACAGAAGCAAAGACAAAAACCACTTGATCATCTCAATAGATGCAGAAAAAGCCTTTGATAAGATCCAACATCATTTCATGATAAAAGCTCTAAGAAAACTAGGAATAGAAGGAAAGTTCCTCAACATTATAAAAGCTATATATGACAAACCTACAGCCAGCATTATACTTAATGGAGAAAAACTGAAACCATTCGCTCTAAAATCAGGAACCAGACAAGGATGCCCACTATCTCCACTCCTATTCAACATAGTACTGGAATTCCTAGCCAGAGCAATTAGGCAAGAAGAAGGAATAAAAGGAATACAAATAGGTAAAGAAACTGTCAAAATATCCCTATTTGCAGACGACATGATCCTATACCTTAAAGACCCAAAAAACTCTATTCAAAAGCTTCTAGACATCATCAATAGCTATAGCAAGGTAGCAGGATATAAAAATCAACATAGAAAAATCATTAGCATTTCTATACACTAACAATGAGCAAATGGAAAAAGAATGTATGAAAACAATTCCATTTACAATAGCCTCAAAAAAATCAAATACCTAGGTGTAAACCTAACAAAAGATGTGAAAGACCTCTACAAGGAAAACTATACACTTCTGAAGAAAGAGATTGAGGAAGACTATAGAAAGTGGAGAGATCTCCCATGCTCATGGATTGGTAGAATCAACATAGTAAAAATGTCGATACTCCCTAAAGTAATCTACATGTTTACCATCAAAATTCCAGTGACATTCATTAAAGAGATTGAAAAATCTACCATGAAATTTATATGGAAACACAAGAGGCCACGAATATCCAAGGCAATACTCAGTCAAAAGAACAATGCAGGAGGTATCACAATACCTGACTTCAAACTATATTACAAAGCAATAACAATAAAAACAGCATGGTACTGGCACAAAAACAGACATGAAGACCAGTGGAACAGAATAGAGGACCCAGATATGAAGCCACACAACTATAACCAACTTGTCTTTGACAAAGGTGCTAAAAATATACAATGGAGAAATAGCAGCCTCTTCAACAAAAACTGCTGGGAAAACTGGTTAGCAGTCTGCAAAAAACTGAAACTAGATCCATGTATATCACCCTATACCAAGATTAACTCAAAATGGATCAAGGATCTTAATATCAGACCCCAAACTCTTAAGTTGATACAGGAAAGAGTAGGAAATACTCTGGAGTTAGTAGGTATAGGTAAGAACTTTCCCAATGAAACCCCAGCAGCACAGCAACTAAGAGATAGCATAGATAAATGGGACCTCATAAGGCTAAAAAGCTTCTGTTCATCAAAAGAAATGGTCTCTAAACTGAAGAGAACACCCACAGAGTGGGAGAAAATATTTGCCAACTATACATCAGACAAAGGACTGATAACCGGAATATATAGGGAACTTAAAAAACTAAATTCTCCCAAAACTAATGAACCAATAAAGAAATGGGCAAGTGAACTAAACAGAACTTTCTCAAAAGAAGAATTCAAATGGCCAAAAAACACATGAAAAACTGCTCACCATCTCTAGCAATAAAGGAAATGCAAATTAAAACCACGCTAAGATTCCATCTCACCCCTGTTAGAATAGCCATCATCAGCAACACCACCAACAACAGGTGTTGGCGAGGATGTGGGGAAAAAGGAACCCTCTTACACTGTTGGTGGGAATGTAAATTAGTACAACCACTCTGGAAAAAAATTTGGAGGCTACTTAAAAAGCTGGACATCGATCTACCATTTGATCCAGCAATACCACTCTTGGGGATATACCCAAAAGACTGTTACTCCAGAGGCACCTGCACATCCATGTTTATTGCGGCACTATTCACAATAGCCAAGTTATGGAAACAGCCAAGATGCCCCAGCACTGACGAATGGATTAAGAAAATGTGGTATCTATACACAATGAAATTTTATGCAGCCATGAAGAAGAACAAAATGTTATCATTCGCTGGTAAATGGATGGAATTGGAGAATATCATTCTGAGTGAGGTTAGCCCGGCCCAAAAGACCAAAAATCATATGTTCTCTCATATGTGGACATTAGATCAAGGGCAAACACAACAAGGGGATTGGACTTTGAGCACATGATAAAAGTGAGAGCACACAAGGGAGGGGTGAGGATAGGTAAGACACCTAAAAAACTAGCTAGCATTTGTTGCCCTCAATGCAGAGAAACTAAAGCAGATACCTTAAAAGCAACTGAGGCCAATAGGAAAAGGGGAACAGGAACTAGAGAAAAGGTGAGATCAAAAAGAATTAACCTAGAAGGTAACACCCACGCACAGGAAATCAATGTGAGTCAACGCCCTGTATAGCTATCCTTATCTCAACCAGCAAAAGCCCTTGTTCCTTCCTATTATTGCTTATACTCTCTCTACAACAAAATTAGAAATAAGGGCAAAATAGTTTCTGCTGGGTATTGGCGGGGGGGGGGGGGGAGAGGGAGGGGGCGGAGTGGGTGGTAAGGGAGGGGGTGGGGGCAGTGGGGAGAAATGAACCAAGCCTTGTATGCACATATGAATAATAAAAGAAAAAGGAAAAAAAAATTAAATACTTGGTTTATTTTGGGTATGGAACTTAAGCCCAGGCATGACTAGCTTTATAGCAGGGAACTTTGAATTTTTTTACCCATATTTTTATGGCAAAAAACTAGATGTGAAATTTCTGGGTCCTGTGCTACTTTCTAACCTTTAGGGCTTCTCCTTCTCATTCCTTGAATGGTTTCTCTTCTTACTCTGTCACTTTCTCTCCTACATTGAATTGGTCATAATTCCTTCTGATTTCAAAATATTTCTAGGTGGATTTTCCCAAACTTTGGTTTATCTCCATCTGTACCACTCTCACTCAATTTAGAGTCCCATATCGCACGTCCTAGTCATTATCTGTACTTGTATTACAGACATCTCAAATGATACAGGTACAAAATTCAACTTATGTTATTATTTTGTAATATAATTTTTTTCCTCAAGGTCTTTACAATCTCAGGAAATGACAGTTCTACCTTTTCAAAAAAAAATGCCCTGGCTCAAAGCCCTCAAGTTGTTTTCTGAATTATCCCTGGGTCTTCTTCACCTTTTACTCTAAGAAATCCTGTTTTCTAGACAAGTGTAGTGGCATAAGCCTATAATCACAGCCCTAGTGAGACTGAGGCAGGAGGTTTGAGAAATTGAGGCCTGGGCTACATAATGACACCTTGTCTCAAAAATCTAAGGCCAAGAAAATGCTACTTCAAATCACTCTTCCCGCCACTGTTTTCATTTAAGTCGGTATCATTTCTTGTGGGAATTATTGCACTCCATGAAGGTAGTGATCTTTAACTGATTTGTTCTTGGCTGGATCCCCAGAGTTTGAAAAAAAAGTCTGTAAGCAACAGGTACTTAATGAATGAGTGACGTTTTCTGTCATTATATCTTGAGTGTCCTCATTTCTTATCTGTGTGATAATGCTCCTCCCCCACCATTCCTCCATTTTCAACATGGTGGAACAGATCCTGCCGTGAGCTTCGCTTGCATATCTTGTGTATTTTTGCCTCTCTCCCTTAGCTTCATGGCGGCTTTCCTTACTCCAGCACAGTATTTCCGTTTTTCAGTTCTCTCCAATCCTTTGTATAACACCTTCCTTAGATTTTGCACTTCAATGTTTACATATTTCATACCTGGAAATTTCCTTTCATTCCTATTAAAAGCAACTATATTGTGTGATATTTCTCATAGCTATACTTATGTTATTTTCTTTTATGTCCTCAAATTACATTTATTTAAAATATTCTGTAACTGACAGTTCACCTACCTACCATTTGAGGGAGTGATTTTTTTTTTTCTTCTTGTTTAGGATCTCTCTCACTTATTCTCACTTATTGTGGTTTGTTTCCTTATGTGTTCTTTGATTTTGGAGTAAGAATTTAGAATCATTAGGACATTATCATCGATAAGATCCTAAGCCTTGGTGCTAAGATATATTTTTAGAGAAGGTTTGTTTTGCTTTTGCCAGGTCTACCATCAACTAAGGAATATCTTAACATAAACTCTCAGTTTTTCTCCTCAATGCAGATGTGTTTCATCCTATCTGGAGCCAAGCCTGACACAGACACCTTTCATTTTTATTTCCTTTTGTATTGAGTTTCTCCTTCCCTACCCGCTTTTTGTTTAGTTTACTTATAGGAGGTACCAGGTTTTGGAAGTCAGGGTGTGTGACCACTGAATTTTCTCTCTCTTTTCAGAAATAGGCCATTACAACCACAATTCTAGGTCACCATTAGTTCTTAGGTACCCTCAGGGCAATGTCTTGTCCTCAGCACCCACTGACTTCTCCACGTTCAGGATTTGCCACTGCATTTGCCTCTAGGGGTTTTCTCATATTTTTATAAGCTGTATTTTGCCTTTAAAAAGAATGGCTTTCTTTTCCTCCATCACTTTCAAGAGTTTTATTTTTGATGGCTCTTTAGGATGGTTTATATCACCATTTGATGCAAACATATTGCGGAACACCACAACCACCAGGTGTTGGCGAGGATGCAGGGAAAAAGGAACCCTCTTACACTGCTGGTGGGAATGTAAACTAGTACAACCACTCTGGAAAAAAATCTGGAGGCTACTTAAAAAGCTAGACATTGATCTACCATTTGATCCAGCAATACCACTCTTGGGGATATACCCAAAAGACTGTGACTCAGGTTACTCCAGAGGCACCTGCACACCCATGTTTATTGCAGCACTACTCACAATAGCCAAGTTATGGAAACAGCCAAGATGCCCCAGCACTGACGAATGGATCAAGAAAATGTGGTATCTATACACAATGGAATTTTATGCAGCCATGAAGAAGAACGAAATGTTATCATTCGCTGGTAAATGGATGGAATTGGAGAACATCATTCTGAGTGAGGTTAGCCTGGCCCAAAAGACCAAAAACCTTATGTTCTCCCTCATATGCGGACATTAGATCAAGGGCAAACACAACAAGGGGATTGGACTTTGAGCACATGATAAAAGTGAGAGCACACAAGGGAGGTGTGAGGATAGGTAAGACACCCAAAAAACTAGCTAGCATTTGTTGCCCTTAACGCAGAGAAACTAAAGCAGATACCTTAAAAGCAACTGAGGCCAATAGGAAAAGGGGACCAGGAACTAGAGAAAAGGTTAGATCAAGAAGAATTAACCTAGAAGGTAACACACACGCACAGGAAATTAATGTGAGTCAACTCCCTGTATAGCTATCTTTATCTCAACCATCAAAACCCTTGTTCCTTCCAATTATGGCTTATACTCTCTCTACAACAAAGTTAGAAATAATGGCAAAATAGTTTCTTCTGGGTATTGAGGGGGTAGGGGGGAGAAGGAGGGGGTGGAGTGGGGGTTAAAGGAGGGGGTGGGGGCAGAAATGACCCAAGTGGGGAGAAATGACCCAAGCCTTGAATGCACATATAAATAAAAAAAAAGGTATAAAAATTGGAAAAAAAACCCAAAACCTTGTTCCTTCCTATTATTGCTTATACTCTCCTTTCAGCAAAATTAGAAATAAGGGCAAAATAGTTTCTGCAGGGTGAGGGGGAGAGGGAGGAGGTGGAGTGGGTGGTAAGGGAGGGGGTGGGGGCAGGGGGAGAAATGACCCAAGCATTGTATGCACATATGAATAATAAAGCAATAAAAATTTAAAAAATGCCCAATACAAGAAAAAAATATTGCAGAAAATGAATGTCTTTAGTATCTAGATTATGAAGCTCTTTAAATAGAAGACAGTTTTGCAGACAAGGCTATTGTCCCTCTTGAGAATGACCAGAAAATTAGGCAAAGACTTTTGATCACTTGACTGCTGTGCTATCAGGGGAGACAGGAGGATTGCTTGAGTTGTGCTGGGAACTGTGGATAAGATGGGAGAACAAAGTGATTCCATCTTCTGTAGGCAGAGCTTGGATAGGAAATATTGAACCATATTGAAAGGGAGGATGCCAAGATGGCAGATTAGAAGCACCCAGCGATTGCCAGCTTCTCCAGGGGACAGAATCCAAACAGCTGGAGAACACCAACCCTTCAAGGCGCACATCTGGAAAGAAGGTGGCTGGAGTCTCAGATGAAATGTTGAACTTGGATTTTGAGTGATACTGGAGGGAGACCTTGGGAGTATGGGGATGGATGGATATATGTTGCAGTGTGAGGAGGACATGAATTTTGGTGGATAGGTGCTGAAGACTCTGGTTTGTGTATGGTGTGAATGTGGTTTGTCTTTCAAAATTCCTAGTGCCTGATTTTCTCTGTCTGCTTGTATCACCATTTGATCTCTCCTTTTATTTTTTTCCTTTGTGCTACTGTGGTTTGAACATAGGGTCTACACCTTAAGCCACTCCACCAACCCTTATTTCTGAAGATTTTTTTTTTGAGAGGGTCTCAAGGAACTCTTTGTCCAGGCTGGCTTTCAACCTTGATCCTCTTGATCTGTGCCTCTTGAGTAGCTAGGATTACAGGCATAAGCCACTTGTGCCTGGCTCAAGTACACCTCTTTATAAAGTAAAAAATAAACACCTGAAATAGGCTCTGGTTCCAAAAGAAAAATATAAAACTTCAGGGACCAGAAATGGAGTAGAACACTCAATCTCTGCCTAGTCAGCTGATACTTTGATATACTCATGGTACTGAGACTGAAAGATATTGTGACAATTAGGATTTCCACTCTTTGAGGGACTGAAAATTGGCCTACTACCTACAGTCAGAGCTGAAAAGGCATTCACCACTATTTCATGGTGGTGAAATTTCTGTGGTCGATCAAAGAAAGGCAGATTGAAACTGGAAATAAGCAATTGTGTCATTGCTTGGAGGTTAGACTTGTGATTTTCAAGAGAGGCAAATCAGTAGTTCCCAAGGTCAGATTAGGTTGTGGTCTTTGGAGAACTAGGAAGTAGAAATTGTTAGGATTATAAATATATAATGCAAAAGATGAATTTTTTTCCAGTGTTTAACCCAGGGCCATGGACAAAGATGAATTCCTACTCACACCATACTCATGTATAAAAACTACTAAGCATATGAGGCAATCCAGTGTAATTAAAAATAAATGAACAATTTTACTTATAAGGAAATTGAAATAATTGAGTTGTTAGTTAACACTGAAAAATTTCAAAACTTAAGTGGTGAAATAACATCCATGAAATAAACCTGGGATATTGGGATACCAAATGGAGGGGATTTTAAAATAAGAGGGAGGTAAAAATCTTGAAAAACAAATACAATCTTGAAATTAAAACTTCCTTATAGAAGTATAAACTGAATACTGGAAGCAGCTTAGGAGCAGCCAGTTATAGGATGTGGTAGTAACTTCTTAAGGTAGTAAGTCATAAGGATGAATTGAGCAGTGTTATTATATATTTGATTGGATTTTCAAATGGGGATCTGTGGAGATATTTTAAGATAGAGCCTAAGATTTTTGCAGGATTTCAGGCAAGAGGAAATTTCCAAGATTGGCAGTTAACTAAATTTCATGAAGCCACATGGAAATAGAGTCTAGCACTAGACACATTATAGTGAAACTATAGAACACCAGAGGCAAATAAGCATTTTCTTTTATTATTCATATGTGCATACAAGACTTGGGTCACTTCTCCCCCCTGCCCCCACCCCCTCCCTTACCACCCACTCCGCCCCCTCCCTCTCCCCCCCACCCCCTCAATACCCAGCAGAAACTATTTTGCCCTTGCAAATAAGCATTTTAAAATATACAAAAATGATATGGAAACACAAGAGACCACGAATAGCCAAGGCAATGCTCAGTAAAAAGAAAACACTGGAGGTATCACAATACCTGACTTCAAACAATATTACAAAGCAATAACAATAAAAACAGTATGGTACTGGCACAAAAACAGACATGAAGACCAGTGGAACAGAATAGAGGACCCAGATATGAAGCCACACAACTATAACCAACTTATCTTTGACAAAGGAGCTAAAAATATACAATGGAGAAATAGCAGCCTCTTCAACAAAAACTGCTGGGAAAACTGGTTAGCAGTCTGCAAAAGACTGGAACTAGATCCATGTATATCACCCTATACCAAGATTAACTCAAAATGGATCAAGGATCTTAATATCAGACCCCAAACTCTAAAGTTGGTACAGAAAATAGTAGGAAATACTCTGGAGTTAGTAGGTATAGGTAAGAACTTTCTCAATGGAAACCCAGCAGCTCAGCAACTAAGAGATAGCATAGATAAATGGGACCTCATAAAACTAAAAAGCTTCTGTTCATCAAAAGAAATGGTCTCTAAACTGAAGAGAACACCCACAGAGTGGGAGAAAATATTTTCCAGCTACACATCAGACAAAGGACTGATAACCAGAATATATAGGGAACTCAAAAAACTAAATTCTCCCGAAATTAATGAACCAATAAAGAAATGGGCAAGTGAACTAAACAGAACTTTCTCAAAAGAAGAATTCAAATGGCCAAAAAACACATGAAAAAATGCTCACCATCTCTAGCCATAAAGGAAATGCAAATTAAAACCACACTAAGATTCCACCTCACCCCTGTTAGAATAGCCATCATCAGCACCACCACCACCACCAGGTGTTGGTGAGGATGCGGGGAAAAAGGAACCCTCTTACACTGTTGGTGGGAATGTAGACTAGTACAACCACTCTGGAAAAAAATTTGGAGGCTTCTGAAAAAGCTAAACATAGATCTGCCATTTGACCCAGCAATACCACTCTAGGAGATATACCCAAAAGAATGTGACCCATGTTTATTGGAGCACTATTCACAATAGCCAATTTATAGAAACAGCCAAGAAGCCCCACTACTGGCTAATGGATTAAGAAAATGTGGTATTTATACACAATGGAATTCTATGCAGCCATGAAGAAGAATGAAATGTTATCATTCGCTGGTAAATGGATGGAATTGGAGAATATCATTCTGAGTGAGATTAGCCTGGCCCAAAAGACCAAAAATCGTATGTTCTCCCTCATATGCGGACATTAGATCAAGGGCAAACACAACAAGGGGATTGGACTTTGATCACATGATAAATCGAGAGCACACAAGGGAGGGGTGAGGATAGGTAAGACACCCAAAAAACTAGATAGCATTTGTTGCCTTCAATGCAGAGAAACTAATGCAGATACTTTAAAGTGACAGAGGCCAATAGGAGAAGGGGACCAGGAACTAGAGAAAAAGTTAGTTCGAGAAGAATTAATTTAGAAGGTAACACACATGCACAGGAAAGCAATGCAAGTCAACTCCCTGTATAGCTATCCTTATCTCAACTAGCAAAAACCCTTCATCCTTCCTATTATTGCTTATACTCTCTCTACAACAAAATTAGAGATAAGGGCAAAATAGTTTCTGCCGGGTAGCGAGGGGGTGGGGGGGAGGGGAGAGAGGGGGTGGGAGGTAAGGATGGGGTGGGGGAAGGGGGGAGAAATGACCCAAACATTGTATGCACATATGAATAAAGGAAAAATAAATAAATAAAAAATAAATAAATACAAAAATGAATAAACAAAATGCACACAAAAGGAGTAACAATTTGATTGGCAGACTTTTTTTTAATCTGGAACAAAAATAGTAAAACAATGGATTAATATATTGAAATGTCATTTTAGAATTAAGAATGAGTATTTAAGCTAGGTGCTGGTGACTCTTGCCTGTAATCCAGCTACTCAGGAGGCAGAGATCAGGAGGATCAAGGTGCAAAGGCAGATTGGGCAGTTACTGAAACCGCATCTCTAAAATAGTCAATACAAAAAAGGGCTGGAGGAGTGGCTCAAGCAGTAGAGTGCATGTCTAGCAAAAGTGAGGCCCTGAGTTCAAGGTCCAGTACAGCCAAAATAAGCAAACAAATAAATAAAATTAAAAAAGAATGAGTATTTAGCTGATGGTGTTGGTGCATGCCTGGGATACCATTACTCAGGAAAGAAAAGCAGGAGGATCATGAGTTCAAGGTCAGCCTGGGCTATATAGCAAGACCTTATCTCAAAAACAAGAGTATGGAATAAAAACATGTTTCAGGCATGTAAACTGAGAGATTATCACACAACACATGTAAAAACACATGTTTATACTTACAGAATCAAGATGGTTTACTACAGATAGGATACAGTAGAAATAACTATTAAAAATGAGGAATATTGAGGATGACTTAGGGAGTGTAAAAACAAAAATACAAGAAAGAATTGGTAAGGTATGGTGATAAATTTTATTGACATTTTGAAATGAAATGATCTTATTGACTACAGTTTTACAAGTAACATTTTATTTTCTTCATAGAAATGGAGCAAATGTGGTATTAACAATTTAATATTACAAGTTCGGCTTGCATGAGAAAAAAAACCTCTGGTCAGAATTTGAAAGGTATAAAATAATATGGAAGAGAAGTAATGGAAACATTTTCCATCCATGCATTGAAATCACCAGATGAACAGATTTAAAAAGAAGTATATACTTAGGCATGCTGATAATCTACACAAAACTCATTCAAAAGTGAGAACTAGATGGACTAGAGGACAGCGTCTCAGAAGGTGAAGAGATCGCTATGAAGAAACACTATAAATCACGTACAGTAATATCATACAAGGAGATGCCCGAGAGCAGTTAGAAACACCAGGGAGGAGATAAGTCATGGCTAAAAGTCTTCATGAATGCATGGAAAGCATACAAGGAACTCACAACATAAGAAATGGTGTGATTTATTGGTTTGGGGAGAAACAGGAAGGGCAGCGATATGAAGTTGGAGAAACAGTGGATTTTTAAGAGAAAATAGCTGATGCAAAACAAAGGGGGATGATGGAACGCCTTGAGAATGAGTTTATGAAGTCCAGAAATCTCAAAGTACATTTTCTGGTCTCCTTAGGAAATATTTGATTTCAAAGACAGGAGGTAGAATGTTTTCCTTATCTGCTACCATTGGAAGTGTGCATGGAAAACACAATTGCCTGCACACAATTCCAGGTTGCTGGATGCTCCATGTGAAGGTCTCTGAGAATCACACAGGGCCTCCAGGAAAGTGGCCAGAGTTGTGTTAGTGTCCGAGCCAGCGGTTCATTCATTCCTGAACAGACAAGAAATTTCACTAACAAATCACAGGAGAAACAAACTGCCACCTCAAACCCAACCTAAATGAAAAATGCAACTGTCCATGGACCCCCAAGGATGATGTTAATACGTAGGAGGTGCATGGAGTCCACCCGGTAGGATCACTAGTACCCCCAGCTAGATTGGGAAGGAATCCTGGAGCAGTTCATTCATTTCTAGAACAGGCAAGAAATTCTGCTCAAAAGTCACGGAGAAACAAACTGAAATCTCCAACCAAACCAAAACGAGAAACGCAGCTGCTCAGTGTCTCTGAATGACGACGTCAGTATCTAGGTGGTGCATGAAGATCAACCCTGTAGATACCAGACAGCGAGCAACTGTGGAATGGTTCATGCATTCCAGGAGCAGGCAAGAAATCTGAAAAAAAAAAAAAATTAGAGGAGAAACAAACTCGAACCTCAAACCAACCCCGATGGAGTTGCCCAGTGTCCGCGAATGTAGATGTCACACCTCGGGGCGGTGCTCGGGACATACCTGCGACATCACGAGATGGCGAGGAATCGCGGGGCGCTCCACTCACTCCTGGAACAGGCGTCTGCGGGCCTTGCAGGCAGGGCGGGGAGGGCGCCGAGGGCGCGCGTGGGGACCCGGGCTCCTGCGTGGGCTCGGAGAGGGAGGCAGAGGCTGCAGCGGTGAGCCTGGGAAGGGCCTCGGAAGGTCGAAGATGGAGTGCCAAGGGCCTCCGTCTGGGTCGTCGCTGGACGATGGCATCGGGCCCAGGCACCAGGGGCTGGACAGCCTTGCGCTCAGGACGCCGGGGTCCCAGTCCTCTTCGTAGGCCGGTCGTTGGGCGGCGGCCGGGTAGAAGAAGCCGTGCTGGACGCCGCCGTCCTCCATGGGAGCGCCCGCGAAGGCGCCCAGCTCCAGGCCATCGGGCCAGTGTCCCTGCGCTCCCAGGTGCTGCTCGGCGAAGTCCAGGAGGCCCTCAGGGACGACGATGAGCTTGTGTCCCTGCAGCGCGACGGTGAGGACGTTGGCGGGCCCGGGCTCCAGCACCAGGTCGACGTGGCCCAGGGGCACCCGCAGGGCGCAGCCGGCGGCCAGGACCACCAGGGAGGTGGTGGGGTGTTGCAGGGCGAGCAGCGGGCCGGGGTCGGGGCCGGCGGGCTGGTCCAGTCGGGGGCGCTTGGCAGGGCTGGGCCCTGCGGGCTGCGGTGCCCACCCGGGCTCAGGGTGGGCGCTGGGGCTGCGGGGCCGGATGCCCACCATGTGGACGCGTGCGGGCTCCCGGGGCCTGGCGACGCGGTGGGTCGTGCACGGGTGACCGGCAGGTGCGGCTGCCAGGTGAGGCGGGCTGGGGGATCTGGGGGACCTGAGTCCTGTCTTCTGAGGCGTCCTGGGCTCCCGCTGGGCTCGGGCTCGCGCCTTGGAATCTTGGGCCTTCTTCACGCAGACCTCCACAAGCACTGGACGCCAATTCTGTTGCTAGTGACGTAGCGGAACGCCGTAGGGAAGTGTCAGGCTAAGCCCCGCCCCCTCGAGTCTCCGCCCCCATCGGCGGCTCTGATTGGTGGGTTACTGAGCGAACTACTTTCATAGGCCTCTAGGTGGCTGAGCAAGTGTGTTTTCTAGCGCTTGACTTCCGGACGCCAATTGCAATGGTTTGTGTGGAAAGGAAGTGTCACCCTAGGCTCCGACCCCTGGAGGTTTGCCTTTGACTAAAAGGCATTGTGATTGGTTGATGACTGTCAGGATGTACTTTTATGGCCTATAGGGTTGAAAGGATTTGCATAGCTTATTTTTAGAGAAAAAATTATAGGCCAGACCTATCATGGCTGACCTTTAGATTGATTTTATGTTTCTCAATGGTTTCAGGGACTCCAGAAAAAAGATCACTCAAAAAGATTCCTCCCTCCACATTTACCCACTTAAATGGCACTTGGAATTTCTTTAGTGTTTGTTAAATCATTTCATTTTTCTCTTTTTGAGATAGGGTCTCACTGTGTAACCCAAGCTGGGTTTGAGTTTGCTGTGCAGCCCAGACTCGCCTCCAACTGGAGATTTCCTGCCTCAGCCCAGAACCATCATGGTTGTGCCAGTGTTAATCTTAGCTTTCTTGAGGCGAAGATCCTGTTGGAAAAAAAAAAGAGTCAGTGGAAAATACAGATTTCTTTCTCCAGCTCCAGGAGAAGTGCTTTAAAAATACTAAAGAGAAACGTTTGTGGTAATTTTTTCCTGAAGTTTCAGACTTGTAATGATAATTATAACATTAAAAATTAAGAAAATGTCAATATAATTACAAATTTTGATTGAGCATTTGTATGTCCATCATTTGACCAAGTATTTAATTTTTTTTCAATCCTCACAACAGTTGAGACTTTGAGTGGTAAAGTCCATATTCTGAAATTATATACATAGTTTGTATTGGATGTGGAAATCAAGTGCGGACATATCTGATTTTAAATCAAGGACACTTTCTGTATGTATACATATATGTTACACACAGGAGTCGCCATTGGTAAGGTATGTGCCATTTAAATTAAAATGGTTCTTCCCGTTTATATTCCTGTGTGCCAAATGTGTTTCAATTTCACGACACCCTTACATTTTTCATAGTCAGATTCTTAAATCTTTTCCAACCTCTTATGGTATTTTGTGTTTTTACTTTTCATTTCTGATTACTTAGGAAGTAGATAATTTTTCATATGCTTATTGGCCATTCTTATATCTTCCTTTTTGAAATATTCCTATCAGCTATTTTTTGTTTTAAAAAATTGAATATCAAAATATTGTATGCCATTTATTTATCAGACATATGTATAGCATATGTCTCTATCACTTTCCCATAGTCTTCAATGATTTTAACACCTAATTCCCTGTTATACTCATCAGTTCTACTGGCATACCTTGTGATGATTTTAATATTCTCATAGACTTTCCTGGAATCCTGGCCTTAGTTCTCTTTCCCTTCAACAATTTTATCCTCCCTCCTATTCACTGATTCATACTCGCCTTTGTAATTATCCCAAGTTGCAATCCTCTTATAAACTCTCTTGACTTAAATCCCTCCAGTTTTGGCACTATTTTTCTTCTTTATATATGAAACTCTTGTATTAGTCAACTGTACTTGCATTCCTTACCCCCCCATCTTTTTTTTTTCTTTTTTTTTTGGTGATACTGTGGTTTTAACTCAGGGCTTCATGCTTGCTAGACAGCTAAGCTTCCATTTGAGCCACTCCACCAGCTGTTTTTTGCCTTCCTTATTTTCAAGATAGGGTATTGTGAACTATTTGCCCAGGCTGACTTTGAATAGTGATACCTCTGATCACTGCCTCCTGAGTAGCTAGGATTACAGGTATGAGCCACCAGCACCAGCCTCCCCCACATCTTGAACCCCCATCTGTCCACACCAGTCATCTACAAGCATTCTTATCAAGGTCACCAGTGACTACAACATTATTAAATCTGATGATTAATTCTCAGTCCTCATTTTGAATTATAAGCAACACCTGACAATCAATAACTCCACTTTAAAGATTTCCCTCCCTTAGCTTCTAAGGTCTTAAACTCTCCCAAACTGTCTCTCTGGCTTCTTATTTCCTTTGCTGTTTTATCTTCTTCTGAAGGTTGGAATATCTAAGGAACCAGTTCTTTGGCTTCTTTGCTTTTTTCTATCAACTTTTATACTCTTATTTTAAGTGCATCTGTATGTTATTGTCTCCCTCCTGTACCTCTCCTTTGAACATTTGACCGCATTGTCAGCTTTTTCACCTGGATATCTATTAAGTTCAAGCATATGCAATTTTCATTTTTGTAGATTAGAATGGTTGAATAGTGCTAATTTTATATATTTTTGTCAAATAATACACAGTTCAAACTTCAGGTCCTTATCTGAGCTCTTCATATGTCCATCAAACTAATTCTCTTAAAGAGTTCCCCATCAATTGGACTATGAGCACATGATAAAAGTGAGAGCACACAAGGGAGGGGTGAGGATAGGTAAGACACCTAAAAAATTAGCTAGCATTTGTTGCCCTCAATGCAGAGAAACTAAAGCAGATACCTTAAAAGCAACTGAGGCCAATAGGAAAAGGGGAACAGGAACTAGAGAAAAGGTGAGATCAAAAAGAATTAACCTAGAAGGTAACACCCACGCACAGGAAATCAATGTGAGTCAATGCCCTGTATAGCTATCCTTACCTCAACCAGCAAAAACCCTTGTTCCTTCCTATTATTGCTTATACTCTCTCTTCAACAAAATTAGAAATAAAGGCAAAATAGTTTCTGCTGGGTATTGAGGGAGTGGGGGGGAGAGGGAGGGGTGGAGTGGGTGGTAAGGGAGGGGGTGGGGGCAGGGGGGTGAAATGACCCAAGTCTTGTATGCACATATGAATAATAAAAGAAAAAAAAAAGAGTTCCCCATCACAGTGTTTGTAACTTCATCCTTCCTGTTGTTCAAACCAAAACCTTGGGATTATCCTTGACTATGTTCCTTACACATTCTGTATCCTCTCTATCAGGTACCCTAGATCATACCAGTCTTACCATCCCTCTTGCTGCTAGTTTCACCTCTTTAGTGAATTATTGTAGAAGCTCCAAAAGTGGTCTCCTTGCTGGTCTCCACAGAGGAGCTAGAGAGGTACTACTGAACCATGATTAGTTCATGCCACTCTGCTTAGACATGTCCAGTTTCACTTGGGGGAAAAAAACTAATGCTTTCTTAATGGGCCTAGAGGCTTCTGTATGGGCCTCTTGCTCACCCTCCATTATCTGCCGGATTGCACCTTCTATCACTTTTACCTGTTCCTTCTGTTACAGCTCCATGGTCTCTATGACATTCTTAAAAATCAACAGGCATACAAAGATTTTGCCACTGCTCTTGAAGCACTCTACATTCTCACTTTTTTTTAATTTGGGTCTTCTCCTAATGTTATTAATTTGGGTTCTTTTTTGGTTAAAAAAGATTTGTTACCAATCTTTTTTAGCTTTTCAAAGCACCAATTCTTTGTTTCATTGTGTTTTGCTTTTTTTTTTTTCAGTTGTCATTTAATTAATTTCACCACTGATCTTTTTTTTCTTTCCTTATACAAATTTTGGGTTTGAATTTTTCTTACTTTTCTAAGGCTCTGAGGTGCATCATTGGGTTATTTATTTGAGGTCTCTGACTATTTAATGTAGGCATGCATAGCTATAAATGTCCCTCTTAGTACTGTCTTTACTGTATTCCACATATTCTCATAACCAGTGTTTTGACTTTCATTTGATTCTAGGAATTTTGAACTTTCTTCCCTGAGTTCTTCTGTATCAGCCAAAAGCATATTATTTAAATTTCAAATGTTTGTGCATTTTCTGTAGTTTCTCATGCTGTTGATTTCTAGTCTTTATGATCTGATAAGATGTGAAAAATGATTTTTTTTTGTATTTGGTAAGATTTGTTTTATGGCCTAAAGTGTGATCTGTTTTGGAGACAATTCCATGTTTGCTGAGAAGAGTGTATTATCCCTAGCTGTTGGATGGAATATTCTGTAGATGTCTGCTAAATCCATTTGATCTATTGTGCAGTTTGACTGTGAAAGGTTTTGATAATTTTTTTTCTATCTGTTAATGAGAATGGGGTATTGAAATCTCCCCATTATTATTGTTTCTGGATTTATTTGTCTTGTTATATCCACTAATGTTTACTTTATGAAACTGGGCATATTGGCATTTGATGCATATATATATTTATAATCATTATATCTTCTTGATGTATTCTTCCTTTTATTTATATTTAGTGACCTTCTTTAACTCTTCTGAATAATTTTAGCTTGGTGTCTGTTTTGTCAGAAAAGAGCATAGTTACTCCTGCTTTATTTTGGATTCCATTTGCTTATATTATCATTTTCCATATTTTCATTTTAATTTCTTGTATGTGTGTTGGAATGCGACATGTGTTTCTTGCAGACAACAAACAGTTGAATCTTGTGTTTTTGAAACAAGTATGTGTTTTTTAATCAGAGTGAAAATTACAGTTAACTCTCTACATTACAGTTGTTATTGAGAAGTATTTGCTGTTTCCTGTGATTTTGTTACTATTGTTTTATTACCTTATTGAGTCAAGTATTCTGTGTTTTTTTTCTCTCTTAATCCTCGTAGGAGTTGGCAGGTTTATTGAGTTGGTCATATTTGATTCTGTCTGAATTCTCCCATTCAAGTACTAACCAGGCCCAACCCTGCTTAACTTCCAAGATCAGACAAGATCTGGGATATTCAGGGTGGTATGGCAGTAGACCTTAATTCTCATTTATTTAATTATTCCTCTTGTGAGATTTATTCTTCCTTGTTTGTGTCTGTCTTTCTCATCTCTGTGTAGGTTCCTCTTAAGTATGTTCTAACAGTGGGTATGGCTCACGTGGTAGAGCACTTCTAGTAAGCAAAATACCCTGAGTTCAAACCCCAGTATTACACACATGTGCACAAGCTGAGGATGCAGCTCAGTTGTTTAGTGGTAGAGCACTTGTCTTCCATGAAAGGCCCTAAGTTCAATCACCAGCACTAGAAAACATAATATTCTTTCTTCTTTTTGATCTAATCTATTGGTGATGCTTTCCCCTGAGACTTTTGTTTGATATATTGAGTTTTTCATTTCCAAGATTTACAGCATCTCAATTTCCTTGCTGAATCTCATCCAAGTTGAAAATTTTCCATCAAGTCTGAAATTCACTTCCTTACTTCATTCATGTGCATGTTTAAATCCTCTTTGAGGTCACTGATTATTTTTAAACTACACTTTTCAGTTCTTTGTCCTACAATTCAGTGACTTCAATATCTTTGGATTCAGTTATTAGGCATTTTGAGCTTTTGGAGGAGTCATATTGCCTTGCTTTTTCATGTGTCTTGTTTTCTACATTGTATTTATATATCTGTTTGGATGGATACCTCTTTCAATTTTTCTTGCATCCTCATTATATTTGTTTCATTTAATTTTTAAAATTATCATACATTAATTATACAAGTAGGCTTCATTGTGATATTTCCATAGATGTACATACAGTGTAGTTTAAATAGTTTCAGCTTCTCTATTATACCTTAACTCCCCTTCTTCCCCTTTCCAACAGTATTTCTTGTGGGTATCAATATGCTATCTTATATATATAATGTATATGCACAAAGTATATATACACAAGTACTTTGATCCTGTTCAACATAGAATACTTTCTCATTTTCCTCTACTCCTTCCTGCTGATTCCCCCTAGACAAGTCCCCCTTTTATACTCATGTTCCATTATTATTATTATCATCATAATCATCATTATTTTAGGTCTAGATTAAGCATATGAGTGAAAACATGACATTTGGCTTTTTGAGATTGGATTATCTTGCTCAACATAATCTCTAGTTCCATCCATTTTCCTGCAAACAACATAATTTCATTTTTCTTTATGGTAGGATAATATTCCACTGTGCATATATTCCACATTTTAAAAAAACCCATTAATCAGTTGTTGGGACTTAAATTGATTCTAAAACTAGACTATTGTGAACAGTGCTGCAATAAACATAGGAGTGCAGCTATCTCTCTTACGTGTTAATTTACACTCCTTTGGATATGTGCCCAAGAGTGGCATTGCAGGGTTATAAGTTTCTAGGGTTTGAATTTTGGGCCTCACACTAGTTTTAGGTTTTTGATGAACTTGCATACTGATTTTGATAGTGGCTGCACTAATTTACATTTCTATCAACAATGTAGGAAGGTTTCGCCCCCTCCCTTTAACCCCTCCCCTCCTGTATCCTTGCCAGAATTCAGTGTTGTTTATTTTCTTGGTGATAGCCATTCTGACTAGGCTGAGATGGAATCACAATGTTGTTTTGATTTGCATTTCTTTTGTGACAAAGGATGTTGAACATTTCTTCATGTATTTATTTGTACTTCTTTTGAGAACTATCTTTTCAATTTACTGACTGGATTGTTTATTCTTTTGGTGTTTAATTTTTTGGAACTCTTTATCTATTCTGGATATTAATACTTTATTTGGTGAATAGCTGGGAAAGATTTTCTCACATTTTGTAGGTTGTCTCTTGATTCTGGTAATTATTTCCTTTGCTGCACAGACACTTAATTAGATTCAATCCCATTTGTCAATTCTTGCTGTTGTTGCCTGAGCTCTTGGAGTCCTATTCAGAAAGGAGTTCCTTTCAATATCTCCAGGGATTTGCCTATGTTTTCTTCTAATAGTTTTAAGAATTTAGGTCTTACATTAAGATCTTTGATCCATTTTGAATTAATTTTTGAATAGTGTGAGAGGTAGGGGTCTAATTTCAGTCTTCTACAAGTGGAAATCCATTTTTCTCAGCACCATTTGTTGAAGATGCTGTCTTTTCTTCTAAGGATGTTTTTGGCTCCTTTGTCAAAGATCAGATGGTTATAGACCTGTGTGGGTTTCTATTTTATTCCATGGATCTTTGGGCCTGTTTTTGTTCTAGTACCTTACTGTTTTGTTACTATGGTTGTGTAGTTTAACTCAAAGTCTGGTATTGTTATACCCCCAGTACTGCTGTTATGGTTCAAATGTATTTTTGCTATTTGCGGTCTTTTATGTTTCCATATAAATTTTAGGAATTTTTTTCCTGACTCTGAGAAGAATGATATTGGGATTTGATAGGAATTGCATTGAATCTGTAGTGCTTTTGATGATATAGCTATATTCACGGAATTAATTTTGCCAATCCTTGAATATGAGGGATCTTTCAATCTTCCACTGCTTTCTTTAATTTTTTTTCAAGATTTTATAATTTTCATTGTAGGGCTCTTTCACTTCCTTACTTAAGTTTATTCCTAGGGATTTTTTTTTTGTGATATTGGGGTTTGAACTTAAGGCTTAGATTTGCTAGCCAGGCTCGCTACTGCTTGAGTCACATCTCCAGTCCTTTTTGCTCTGGTTGTTTTGGAGATAGGGTTTCACTTTTTGTCCAGGCTGACCAGGACTAGGTGGTTCTTTTATCTTAAGCTTCCAGTCATAGCTGGAATGATAGATGCATGCCACCATGCCCAACTTTTTTCCCTTGAAGTGGGGTTTCACAAACTTTATTGGCTGGGCTCACCTGGAACCATGCTCCTCTTAATCTCAGTGTCCTGCATAGCTGGGATGACAGACATGTGCTATCATGCCTAGCTATTGGTTGAGATGGGGGTCTCATAGACTTTGTTTTTTTCCCAGGCTGGCCTTGAACCATAATCCTCCTGATCTCAGCCTCCAAGTAGCTAGGATTATAGGTGTGAGTCACCAGTGCCCAGCTCCTAAGTTTTTTTGTTGTTGTTGCTGTTGTTTTGTTTTTTGCAGCTATTGTGAATGGGGTTGTTTTCCTGGTTTGTTTCTCAGCCTTGTTCATTGTTGGTATATAGAAAAGCTACTGATTTTTGTGCATTGATTTTGTATTCATCTTTTGCCAAATTTTTTATTAGGTCTAGGAATTTTTTGGTAAGTCTTTAGGGTCTTTTAAGCATAGGATTCTATCATCTGCAAATGGAGCTAATCTGACTTCTTCCTTCCCTATTTGATTCCCATTTATTTCTTTCTGTTGCCTTATTGATCTGGCTAGGAACTCCAGCACTATATTGAAGAAGAATGGGGAGAGTGGACACCCTTGTCTTGTTCCTGATTTTAGAGAAAATACTTTCAGTTTTCCCCATTTAGTATGACATTGACTGGGTTTGTCATATATGACCTTTATTATATGGAGATACATTCCTTCTATTCTTAGTTTTCTCAGAGTTTTTATCATGAAAGGATGTCAAAGAAAGAATTTTGTCAAAGGCATTTTTTGCATCTATTGAGATGTGTTTTTTTGTCTGTGATTCTGTTTATGTGCTATATTATGTTTATTGATTTGTAAATGTTGAGCAATCCTTGCACTCCTGGAATAATACCAATTTTACCATGGCATATGATCTTTTTAATGTGTTGTCATAGTTGGTTTGCAAATATTTTATTGAGAGTATTTCCATCTATGTTCATCAAAGAAATTGATCTATAATTTTATTTTTCTTTTGTGTCTTTGTCAAGTTTTGGTATCAGGGTAATTCTGGCCTCATAGAATGAGTTTGGAAGCATTCCTTCTCTTTCTCTTTTATGGAATAGTTTAAGGAGCACTGGTGTTAGTTCTTCCTTAAACAACTGTTGGAATTTGGCAGTGACTCCTTCTGGTCTTGGGTTCTTAATGTTGGAAGACTATTATTGCTTCAATTTCATTACTTGTTATAGATTTGTTTAAGGGGTTTTTATCCTCTTCGTTTAATTTTAGTTAGTCAAATACATTTAGATATTTATTCATTTCTTCTAGATTTTTTCAGTTTATAAGAATATAAAATACCAAAGTACTTCCTAACAGTCCCTGAATTTCACTGGTATTTGTTGTGGTATCTCTTTTTCTTATTCTCTAATTTTGTTAATTTGGATCTCTTCCTTTCTCCTGTTTGGTTGAGGATTTACCAAACTTGTTTATCTTTTCAAAGAATGAACTTTTTGTTTCATTGATTCTTTGTATATATATATATATTTTTAGTTTCCATTTCACTAATGTCCTCCTTAGTCTTTACTATTTCTTTCTGTTATGAATTTGGGGTTTGGTTTGTTTTTGTTTTTCTAAGAACTTGTGGTTCATTAGTCTCCGAGTAATTAAGGATCCAGAAATGGAGTGGAAGTCCAAACTGTAAGTGCACAGTTTTAGTCAATTAGCATGAAAATAAATAAATAAATTCTAAAAAGTTCCATTTCAAATTTAAAAACATTGCCTGGCACTTGGTAAGTGAACTTGGCATTCAATAGATGCCAGCTTCACATACTTTAAACCTTTGCCCCTGGTGATGAATAAATGAATAAACAGAGAAGTAAAGAGGAATCAGAAGTTGGGGATTGTAAAAGTCACTGAAGGAAGAGTTTCAAGGAGGTCAAAGTGGTTGGTTATGTTAAGTACAAATCAAGGACTGAAGAAAGACAGTCAGATTTAGCAGATAAAGTGGCCTGAACTAGGAGTGCTTCTGTGAAGTGGTGAGGGTGGGAGCTAGGCTGTGGTGGATGTAGGATGGACAGACTGGCAATGAAGAAGAACTTTCAAGTTTACAATCACTAAGAGATTTATGATGGTGAAACAGATGATGTTGCTCACGATGATAAAGTGGTGTTGTTTTGTTGAACAAACAACTGGCATGTTTCAGGGCTGCTCAACAAATTGTAATTAATACTTCTATCAGTATAAAATATTGGCTATTCACAATTAAAGTCATTTTTGTTAATTGATAAAAAAATTTTGGTGTGTACCAGCATTTGAACTCAGAGATTCATGTTTGGTAGGCAAGTGCTCTACCATTTGGACCATGCCTCCAGCCCTTTTTTGCTTGGGCCATTTTGGAGCCTATATAGGTGTTACCTTTTGTTGAGTCTGTACACTTACTGCTGTCACTGAAGTGACATGTAGGTGTTACCATGCCCAACTATTGGGTGGGATGGGGGGCTTGCAAACTTTTTGGGCTAGCCTTGAATAGCTATCTTCTCCATCTCAGCCTCCCAAGTAGTTAGGATTACAGGCATGAGCCATTGGCACCCTGCTGGTAATTGAAATTTCTTAGTGGCCCATTGAAGTTCATTTAGTCAACTGTATGAAAAGTTTTGTTGCACATTAAAATTTTCTCAGTCTTTCAAGTTGTTTGAAGTTGGGAGTCAGCATTACGATGGATTCATGTGGTTTAGTGAGTGGATGGGAGGTGTAAGATTGGTTGTCAGTCACTAAATTGCTCAGATCATTTGTTTTGTGTTTCATAGGCTTATTAGTTTGTTCTTTTGTCAGATTTCGGTCTCTTATTTTTTATAGCTGTCAATGTGCCAGCTGGTAGTGGTCAATGCCTTGCTATAATTTGCTTTGGGACTAAAAACTAAATAACTAGCCCTATTAAAGGATACAGGCTCTGAAAGAGGCCCCAGGAAGGCTATGTCCTTTATTGCAAATCTTCATGTGATCTCTTTTGACTTGCCAGAGATCTCCTGAGTTCCTTGTGTATTCTCTTTGAGATCGAGCTGCACAAACTTATTGACATAAGCTTACAAAAAATGAATGAAGCAGACCTGGTGCTTGTGGCTCATGCCTGTAATGCCAGCTATTTGGGAGGCAGAGATCAAGAGACTCTCAATTTGAGGCTAGTCTGGACAAATAGTTGGTAAGACCCCATCCCCAAAATAACCAATGAATTGGAGTTGCGGCTCCAGTAATAGAGTGCCTGCTTTGCAAGCATGAATCCCTGACTTCAAGCCCTACTCCTATCCCCCCAAAATGAATGAAAAAGCAAGAAAATACAATCATGTAGATAAAAAAGTGTACTTTTTATGCAGTAATCTAAAAATTGAAATCTAAAACATGAAACTGAATCTAAAAACATGTAATAGCAGCTGGAATTTTAACTCCTTTGAGTGGGCTGAAATTCTGCCCCCTGCTTGGCAATCCCTGACCAATGCTGACTGTGTGGGGCTAGTTGCTGTAGAAGTTGTGGTTTGGTTTCATAGATTGGTTACTGCAAAGGTTGTTTGGCTTCTAGGTCTGGTTGCTACAGGGTTTGTAATTTAGAGTTTTATTATAATATATCATGTGGTCCTTGTCAATTTGCAACCTAAATCTTTTAGTCCTTTCCCTCTCTTTTGTGATCATTTTCTTGTTTTCAAGAGGTGAAATGATTTAGGGAAGAGCAGAGACCCAGATTTTCACTGCCTAGATCCTTTCATTTCCATAGTCAACTGTATTGCAAGTTTTTTTTTTATAATTAGTTCATATGGGTATCATCTCATGAGGCAGTGGCTGTGCAGAAACATTTAAGATTGTGCATAGAATGCAAAGACTAGCACCATAACCACAATAACAAAAGTGAACAATTAATAATCCTTGAAAAGGGTTTCAGAATCAGGAATCTCAATTGCCCATCTCAGGCCAGGAGAAGAAATGCCACAGTTCATAAGATCAACCCTAGAGGACCAAGACGCTTTTTCCTTAAGATGATGCCTATTGCATCTTGTCTCCTTCATTGATCCAAGTACAGCAAGGCATATTAGAAGTGATATAAATGCCACAATGGTTCGCCAACCAAAAACCTGGTGCAGTGTTATTATCCATCACTATTCATGCCAGTAACTTGAGACTGATCTGTATTCCATTTTGGACAGTTATGTTAATAACTTCTGCCAAGTTAATGGTATATATATATATATTTACAGAATTTTCTATCTGTATGATTCACACTAATGGGAACCTCTTTGATTCCTTACATAAACTATCAGGCATTAATTATCCAAAGTTAAGTGCCCAAATAATCAAGAGTGAACTCATTTTGTAGCTTGTATCTGAGTCAAAATTTCTAGCATTAGTGACTTACAGAATTAAGGTCTCTATGTAAAGACAAGCATTCCAAAAGTGTATGAGGTATTACTTGACACAAGCAGGATAAGGCCTCCTGGTTACAAAAATGTATTATCTACTAAGGACATATGAAAATGTAAGAAAAAAAGTCTCCAATGTGAGGTCAGACCAAGGCCTTCATTAGACTGGGTTACATATTTGAATCCCTGTTGTTCTCTTCCAGTTTTTTATTATTTGGCCCACAACTCTACCAATGTTGTTAAATTCAAATTTAGGATTATCTGGGGACTGATCTAAAGATTATAATAATCAGATATTATAATAATTGTTCTTTTTCTGGAGAGAGGACACTATAAAAGTCAGAAGTTTATTTGTTTAAATGAATTTGTCAACTTGCAGTGGAGACACAATGAGAAACCCCTTGGAACATCATCTTAAATATTAATAATGAAAGACAGGATTGTAAAATAGGTATTGTGTGTGTGTGTGTGTGTGTGTGTGTGTGTGTGTGTGTGTGTGTATGAGTACTTGTGGGAGAGGGGAGGGTAAATGAAGGAGATTAAGGTGAGGGTATGTGGTGAAGAGACCAAAGAACAAAGAAACCTCTTGCAATTGCTTTAAGTGGGGTGGCGATGAGGTTGAGGGGGGAGAGATGGTGGGGGCGATCTAACCAATGCACAATATAAGTCTATCTGGAATTGTCACAAAGAATGCCCCCTGTACAATGAATTTTAAAAAAGGAATTTGTTCATGTTGGTGCAAGTAAAAATGATAAGTGGCTATAAATTTCCAATGGTCTTGTTTGGTGAGACTAAAATTATTCAGCATTATTAAATATTGGAGCCTGGTGATAGATGGCATATTCAGCAACCAATAAGATGAAGGGCAGTAGCTATTGTCTGAGATAATCTAAGAATGATAGAATGTGCATGTTTTGACCCTAACAATTATACTAAAGAGGGAAGCAAAGAGAAAAGGGCCATGGTGGATGACACCAGGGCTCTTTAGAAAACAAGGAGAATGATTATAACTAAGCAGATACAAAACAAGCAGGAATGAGAGCACTCTTGATCTGATGCCTTGGGCAGAAACTCTTGAGTAGCCAATGTCATCTGCTTATTGTAAAAGTCTTAGGTCAGCTTTCTGCTTCCCAAGGTTAGCTCCTTCTAAGGGATCTCTGGGAATTTCCAATATGATGTCTTCTACTGGAGTGACTTTCAGTTTTAAGGAGTTTTGAATTGGTTCTATAGTTGTGAGGCATGACCATAAGGATTGACTCTCTGGAGTTTCACTGTTAAATTTATTGTTAACAGTACCTGATAAATCCCTTCCAAAAAAGTTTAAGAGCAGTTTATGACGTCTTTTCCAGTAGATGAAATCTCCTGGCTAAAGGTCACAGAGGCTTTTAAAGAAGGTATTAGAAAGTGGCCTTAAGCTGTTGGTGAGTTGTAAGTCTTCTTTATATATTCCAGATATTAACCTTATCAGATATATGAGCTGCAAATATTTTCTCTCATTTTGTAGGTTATCGCTTTATTGATTGTGTCCTTTGATGCACAGAAGTTTTTCATTTTGGTGCAGTACAATTTATCTGTTTTACTTTTGTTGTTGTGCTTTTGGTGTCATAACCAAGAAATCAGTGCCAAATCCATTGTCATTAAGCTTTTCCTCTTTGCTTTCTTTTAATCATTTTATAGGCTTAGACATTACATTTAGGTCTTTGATCTATTTTAAGTTCAATTTTGTATATGACATAAGGTAAGGGTCTGGTTTCATTTTTTTGTATGTAGATATCCAATTTTCCCAATAAAATTTGTTGAAAGACTCCTCTTTCCCTTGAATAGTCTTGCCACATTTGCCCCAAATCACTAGGTCATATATGGGAGGGTTAATTTCTGTGTTCTGTTCTATTCCATTGGTCTATATATCTGTTTTTAGGTCAGTATCATACTGCTTGGATCATTGCAGCTCTGTAATAAGTTTTGAAATCAAGAAGTGTGAGAGTGCTAACTTTTTCTTTTTCAAACTTCAGATTCCATATGAATTTTAAGATGGCCTTTTCTATTTAGTCAAAAGATATTGCTGGGATTTTAATAGGAATTGTACTAAATCTGTAGAACACTTTGTGTAGCACTGACATCTTAACAATATTAAGCATATAATCTATGAACATGGGATAGCTTTCCATTGATTTGTAACTTTAATTTTTCAGCAATATTTTGCAGTTTTCAATGTTAAAGTCTTTTGTCTCCTTGGTTAGACTTATTCATAATTATTTTATTATAATTGATGCTGTTATCAGTTGTCTTTTTTTTCACATTGAAAAGCAGTTTTATTAGAAAATTTAAAATGACAGTATGTTAAATTGAACAGCTAGGTTATGTAAGTTCTGAAAATTCCCTTTTTGATATTATCCAATCTTCAAAACATGATTGATTGCATTTGTAAGCACCTTGCAGTTTCTTCAGACCTCTAACTGCAGGCTGGAGTTGAGCAAAGACATGGCTCACTTTCCATTTTGTGGAAGCCACCATGCTGGAAAACTTCCTATCTTTAGAACTTCCTATAGTTAGCTCACAACTATCTTTTTAAAGGGTTTCATACCAATGTTTATTTTAGATAGTAACCAATTTGTTTTTACCTCAATGGTTTTAAAGAGGAATTTAGCTAATTCTTTTGAAATAATCTGTGCCACCAATCAACTGCCTTCAGAGCAGCAGAGATTAGCCAAGCGAAAGGCACACCAGATCTTTTCCATTCTCCCTTTACAAAACCAGGGACTAACAATTGATTTTATATAATGGCCCCTTTTATTGTTTCCACAGATTTATTCCTTGAGGACTTAGATAAGATCATAAGTTTGGTTAAGTCTGCTTGTTTGGTATAATGACCTTCCAGAGCATTTCCTTTAGCTGTCACATTATCTATTTTTGTATGGGCTTCAATAGTCATACTAGCTGCCTCTCTATAAAGAAGGAGTGTATCTAAAAGTTCCTTAATTTTTTGTCCATCTTAAATGGGTGTTCCAGCAGAGGCACAAAACTCCTGTGTTTCAAAGCATCTCAAAGTCATGTATGGCTCTGAAAGCATACATGATATCTGTACATAGGTTTACACTCTGGTCTTGGGTGAGTTAACACTCTAGCAAATGCAGTAAGTTCTGCCATCTGGACTAGTTTTACCTCAGTAGAGGGAGTGTTATGGTGGTGGGTGATAATGTGAGAGGGAGAGAGTAAAAGAAGCTCATAAGATATTAATCAGCTGGCCAAAAAGTGTGTATTTTGTCAGCAATGTGGGCTTTGAGTGGGCAACTATAAAGTCAAGCTGGGAGGCTAGAACTAATTCAGTAGAATATTTAATAAGGTTTTTTTTTTTTTTTTAGCTGACAGGATAGCTATTGCCCTAAGATAAGGGAGATGCTCCTCCCAATTGGGTCAAACATGAGGCTATAGTAATAATGTTTGTGCTGTTTTTTTTTCTTTCAGAAGTTGGGGTAACAGAGGACACAGATTAGGATAAATGGTTCCTGGTTTCTTTAACAAGATACCATAAACACTGAGTTAGCCATTTTTGTGATGTGCAGAATTTGCTTTCAATGGGCTTCAACAATGTCTCCATCTATTAGGCGTCAGGCAAGTCCCCCTTGTGCGCCATGAGGATATCAACCTGATTTTAAATGTAAGCCCATCAAAACTTTCATCCCTCCTTTAATTTCTCTAAGGGATTTTGGTTCTTTTGTACCTCTAAAAAATTCATAGGTTTATTTTGAGAGATAATTTAAGATTTGCAGAAAACTGAGCTGACAGCAGAGTTCTAATATATCACCCCCTCCCTTACAGTTTCCCTCACTAACACCATGCGTTACTACAATATAGATGTTACACTTAATAAACCAACAGACAATGTTATTATTAACTAAAGTCTGTAGTTTACATGTAGGTTCACTTTTTGTGTTGTACAGTTGTAAAGGTTTTAACCTTACCTACCATTATTATAGTATAAAAAATAGTTTCACCACCCTGAAAACCATCTGAGTTCCACCTATTTCCTCTTCTTCTTCTTCCCTCTAAATCCCTGGCAACCACTGATATTTTTACTGTCTCCAGAGTTTTGCCTTTTCTAGGAGGCTGGTTAGTTGGAATCATACAATGTGTAGTCTTTTTAGAATGCCTTCTTTCACTTAGCAAAATGCAGTTAAGACTTCATATATGTTCATGGTTTGATAGCTCATTTCTCCCCCTACTACCTTGAAAATATTTCATTAAACATTTTTGGATGCTCCTTCCTACCTTTTAAGAATAAAAATGCATTTCCATAAAAAATCTATACAAAGTAATTTTCTTTTGTGTGAAGAAATATGAATGAAATGTGCATTCATATTTAAAAGCAAAGGATTTTACTGTCCAAACTAAATATTTCAAGAGCACAACAAATTCTAAATGCATTAAGGTCAGGTAACTATTTCAATATTTTTAGGAATGGTGAATTGTTAGCCCATCAATGCTTAGTATCTGGTTCCATGCTTGTTTTTTGAGCTTCTGTTGTATTTCAGTTCTTTTCAGCATTCTCCAGTTTTTGCTGCAGTTTGTTGTGGATGGTGCTAAGAAGAAAATGAAACTATTTCTACCTCAATTCCAGCTTATCTTCAAATGCTTTCTTTTTTTCAAAGCCAAATGTATGTACATTTATTGCACGTGTACGATTTTTAAAATCCCTTTTTATTATTGTACTGGGGATACATTGTGACATTTATCTAAGTTCTTACAATGTATCATAGTTAAATTCACCCCCTCCATCTTCTCCCTTATCCTCCTTCCCCTCATTCCTGGAGCAGTTTCAACAGGCCTCACTTTTCCATTTTCATACATAATACATAGTATTTCCACTATATTCACCCTCTCCCTACGTTCCCCCCCTCCCTACTGGTGCCAGCCCCCAGACAGGACCTATTTTACTTTCCTGTTCTGTGTTTCTAAAAAAAGACTTTTTTGTTTGTATGAGATAATTATACAAAAAGTTTCACTGTGATGTTTCCATGTATATATGTATTATAACCCAAGTTGATTCATCCCCTCCATTTTCCTCCTTTCTACCTTAGTCCCCTTCTTATGGTGATCTCAACAGGTTTAAAATTTCTGTATTATTTTTGTACAGAAAGTACATCAACCATATTCACCTTCTTAACTTTCTTCTCTTACCTGCCCTCTCTGTTAGTGGCTTCCCCTTAGCATGAGCTGTTTTTCATAATGAAGGATGGTCTAATTTCTTTCCTTTGGCATCTAGCTTCTTTGATGTTTCATGCCTGTCCTGATGATGTTGGATCCCTTTTGCCAAAGCATCGTGTTCTTGGTGATACTCTCATATTTGTTTTGCTGCAATAATTGTTTTTGCGCTCACATTTTTCATGTGTTGTAGCAGTGCGACATTATAGTCTTTACATTTTCCATTTTTTTGAGATTGATATCACTGACTAGCAAAATTAATTTTTCAGTGCTGGGTGATGAAATCCAGGGTCTTATGCATGCCAACCATGCACTTTTACCACTGAGTTATTTTCCCAGCTCTCCAGCAAAGGTTTTTTTATTTTTTATTTTTTTCAGTACTGGGGTTTGAACTCAGGGCCTCATGCTTGCTAGGCAGGTGCTCTACCATTTGAGCCACTCCTCCAGCCCTGTTTTTGTATTAGGTTTTTTTTGAGATAGGGTCTCGTGAACTATTTGCTTGGGCTGGCTTTGAGCCATGACTCTGCTGATCTCTGCCTTTGAAGTAGCTAGGATTACTGGTGTGAGCTACCGGAACCTGACTTTTCCAGCAGAGTTTCGATCACTGAAACTTTACATTGATTTGATGTGCTTGGCATACGTTTGTACTGGCTATATCCTGCTTGCTGGGATCCAGGGTTTTATCATTTAGTGAAACTCTTTACTAGCAGACTAATACTCCAACCATCTCTACCACATGCCCCTTAATTAGGAGACACTTCCACTTCCATTTGACATCATGGTTAGTCACAGCTCCAGCTGCATGCATGGAGGCCAAGGCAGTACAAGCTGAGGTATTTTCCTGGCTACATTCTATATCCCACAATGCTATGGGATTAACCCTCCTCTTGAGGAGGAGGCTCCAAAGTGTCTGAGATGTGCAGCCTTCAGCTTATTTCCTTTCATGGCTAAATAATATTCCATTGTAAAGATGATGGTTAGAGGGGGAGTGGGAAAGATTTACAGCAAGTCTGCCTTGTTTTAAGATTTATTACATGTGGTTTTGATAAGGTACCATCAATAAATAAATGAATGAATGAATAAATAAATAAATATATCAAAAGAAACTTCAAAAACCAGTGACTCAGGTCTGTAATCTTAGCAACCTGGTAGGTGGAGACTGGGAGAATCAGTGTTTGAGGCTAACTAGGGAAAACAGGGAGACCCCATCTTGACCAATAAAAAGCTGGGCATGGTGGCTTATGCCTGTCATCCCAGTTTCACAGGAAGCATAAATAGGAGGATCACTGTCCAGGCTGGCCTGGACATAAAAGGAAGATCCTATTTGAAAAGTAACTAAAATAGAAAGGGCTGTCTGGCTGTGTGGTTCAAGTAGTAGAGTGCCTGCCTAGCAAGTGCAAGGCCCTGAGTTCAAAACCTAGTACCACCAAAAACATAACTCAAAAACAAAAATTTAAATTCCCAAGTGTACATTATGCAGCTTAGTTAGTGTAGAGAAGATATTAGTCAGTCTTGTTATCATTAGTTGTATTGTGATTTACCAAGTGTTTCCCTGCCCTTAATTTTGTGAAAAAAATACCTCCCCAAACCCAAATGGTGCCTAAAAAGTGAGATAAAAGTTATTGTAACTTTGCCCAAGAAAAAAGAGCATACAATTGTGCTTAATTTAAGTGATAAAGTGAAAATTTTAGATTTGTCGAGGGTGGCATGTCTTTAGCGGAAGTTGAATGGCATTATGGGAAAACCAAATCAAGCATCCACAGTACAGGAATGAGCTCTATGCATCTTGAGCATTTGTAGTTTGTCCTCAACAGCAGTTTCCTTGGAACTAGATTCCCGCAGATACCAAGGGTTTACTGTATAGTGAAAAAAGAGAAGGCTTCAATTATGTCTAATTGGAGGTTGTTGGCACTGGTAGGCTGGAGGTGGGCTAATCAGAAGTGGGATATCCTATGTAATTAGTGTGGTTTGTGCACCTCTTAGGCATAGCATATTTGGGCTTTTCTGGTTGGTTCTCTGTTGGAAGTGGGGAAGAAATTAGGAAATCTGCAGTTAATGACCAGATTCTGGCCAGTTGGGGGTCAGTTATTCTAGAAGTTATGGTTGACTTCTGGGTACTTTTGCTGGAGAGGTTGTGGATTTGAGATCTATTGTCATGTATGGTCTGGACATGGCTCTTTTGTGATTTTAGTCTCTCAGATGCTTTTGTCCTCCTGGCTAACAAGGAATCCAGCTCTCAAATGGCATGTCCTGACATGACCCAGGCCTCCTGAGCTTCTCAATGATACTGATGCTTTTTAAAAAAATTATTTATTTTTTTTGTACTGTGCTTTGAACTCAGGGCCTACACCTTGAGCCACTCCACCAACCCTTTTTTTTGTGATTTTTTTTTTTTTTTTTCGTGAAAGGGTCTTACGAACTATTTGCCTGGGCTGGCTTTGGAGCTCGATCCTCCTGATCTCTGCCTCCTGAGTGGCTGGGATTACAGAGGTGAGCCACCAGCACCCAGCTACCTTTTGTGCTCTTTATTATTTTGTTCTGCAGTGTCCTTGTAGGCCTTCCTCCATGTCACAGAAGCCAAATGTCAAAGTAGGACTTTACAACCCTAGCTAGTAGGTACACCTTTTACATCCATGTCTCATAATCTTTTTACACACACACACACACACACACACACACACACACACACACACACACACACACTTTGGCAGTGCTAGAGTTTGAACTCAGGGCTTTGTGTGCAAGTGCTCTACCACTTGAACTTCACCTCTAGCCCCTTTTTGCTTTGCTTATTTTTCAGGTAGGGCCTTGCATTTTTGCCTAAGCTGGCCTGGACTTCTCTCCTCCTATCTATTCTTCTCATGCAGCTGGGAGGATGGTGCCCCACCATGCCTGGTTTTCTGGTTGAGATGGGGTCTCACTAGCTTTTTGCCCAGGACGGCCTTACACCTCTATTCTCCCAAACTCCATCTTTGGAGCAGGTGGGATTTCAGGCATGAGCCACTGGGCCCAGTCCTTGATTTTTTTTTTTATTAGTGTATATTACTTATACATAATAATGGGCTTCATTATGTAATTTCATACATGTACATTTGTATAGAATGTACTTTAATCCCATTCACCCCCCCATTTCTTTTCTTCTAATATCTGTCTTTGTAGTTAGGGCATTTCTACTTAGTGCAGAACATCCTTTTTTCCACGTTCCAAGGGCCACCCATGAGAATGTCAGCACTGTCTTACAGGGTCCTTGCCAGGTGTTAAGTTCTGTATCATGGGAAAGTGGTCTTTTCCAGACTGACATTCAGCACCTTCTGTTCTATTCCTGACTCCTAGTGCTTAATGTTGGGTGGATATTGAAGCTCTCACAGGATTTATAAAGCCTCCTTCACTGTTAACAGGCCAAGTATTTCACTGACTGGCTTATATTGTGCTTAACTGTGATTGTTGGCCTTGTGGTAAAGAGGAGCTGAGGGTAAATCTTGAGGTAGGTGCATGTTTTGTCAGGCAGAGTCTTCTGTGTCTGTGTAAGGGAGGAATATCAATCTTTAATGAAGTGAAGTGAGCCACTTCTGTAGGGGAACAGGCTGGGAGGGGTCTGACAATTCAAGATATTCAAATCTATCTACCCAGTTGTCTTCATCCAGTGACTCAGCCCAGTCAGATCTGTGACCTCACCATTACAGACTTGCTTAGCAATCTTTTTTATTGTACTCTGCTATCCCTATAGTAAATCCTGGGCTAGGTCCTCAGGCTTTTCCCCTCCTTTTAGCTTCAGGAGATGAAAGACTACTTGTATGCTGCCAAAGAGACTGTCTGGATCTCATATTTAGACTTTATTGGTAATTAACCACTCTCCTTCTCTTTCTCAAATGGACTTACTGCCCCAGAAACAGCCATTCAATTGCATGCTATTTGTAAATATTAACTTTTAGAATTGATCTGTGCCCCAGTCTTTTCAAATGTCTGGGATATTGCCAATGGCAGTATATTTCCTTCTACTAGGGTCCAATAAGTTCACCCTTGGCTAAGATATTGCCTGACCACTGTAGCATGCCATGGGCTATTTGTGCTCCATGATTTAACACTGAAATCCATTTTAGTGACTGTGTCTTATGACAACTCCTGGCACCTGTTGCCTTAAGTCAGTTTGGGAAGAAGACTGAAGTAGAGATTTTGGAGGACAAAAAAAATATGGCTGGCAAATGGAAAAGTTGCAATAAAGGCTTCCAGCCAACTCACTGAGGGCTCTAGAATTTGGCTCATCCTTCAGGGTTGCAGTGACTTGGAACACATAGGCTAGGTCTGTATCTCTTAGTTGAACAGTCATTGGAATGAATTACCATGGAAGCTTTGGGTAATTCCCGGAGAGCAACTAAGCTGAGTTAGCTGCTGATTCTCCCAACAGTCATGAGTGGGTGTGCATATGGACACTCCATCCCACATTACTACTGCATTAAAATTGGAAATTGGGCCATTTGTGATGTTTGAGGATGAGAACTGTGTTTTTAGAGTGTCAAATTGTTTGTGCTCCATAATATTTGGCTCTTAGTTTTGGATCTGAGGGAACCAGGAAGAAGCAAATGCAAAATTCAAATATGAAGCAGAATGTGAATTCCCTTTTAAAATTTGTTCACTAACCAAAATTTCTCTGTTCAGGAAGAAATCAGTGTAATTAGATGCTATCAAATAATCAGGGATTTTGTGCTTGAGATGTAATTATTGACCTAATTAATATAGAACTTTAATTAAAATAGAAGCTCATTGAATTGTAGCAGACAAACTTTCTACAACCAAACACATAAGGGTGAAACTGTAGAAGATCAAAGTCAAGAAAACTGTAGAATGAGCAGCCTAATTCTACACAAAGAAATGACATTACAAACTCAGAGAAGACTTGTCACCTGTAACAATAAATGACAGGAAAAACAGCAAAGTAATGCCTTTAAAGTTGTGAGAGAAGGCTGGTGTCTTGGCTCAAGTGGTACAGTGCCTACCTAGTAAGCAAGAGGTCCTAAGTTCAAATCCTAGTATCACCTAGAAAAAAAAGTCATGAGAGAGTATAGGCATTATTTTAGAATTCCAAACTCAGCTAAAATGTCTCAAATTTGCAGATGTAATTGAAAAAGTTGCAGACATACAAAACTAAGATTTATTATACAGGTTATGGAGGCACGAATTCTTAAAAAGTGTATCATGGGCCGAGTGTGGTGTGCATGTCTATAAACGAAGTACTTGGGAGGCTGAGGCAGGAGGATTGCAAGTCTGATTCCTCCTTGGGCTACATAGTGAGACTCTATCTCAAAAAAGAAAGATGAAAAGAAAAAGTGTAATGTGGTAAGAAGACAAATGAGCAGAGAACGAAGGAGTGGAATGCAATAATAGAAAAGTGAGCACAGAAGTTGGTAAAACATTTTTGCAAATCTAAATAATAATTATTAATCTTTACCAGAAAATCAGCATCTTGTTAACTTTGGCTTTATTAATAATAATTTATTTTATCATAAAAATATGAGACAAACCTGGCAAAATAATGGAAATTTTAAACTAAAAGTGAAGTATATAAAGACCAAAAAGCAAACACTTGAACAAAAACAAACAAAAAGGAAAACACCCAGGGTGGAATTACAATCTTAAAAAATTATGTAGAATAGCAGAAATGCAAAGATACTTAGTTGCTACAAGCTCTATGGGTGCAAACCACCACTTGCATTGATTAATGAAGACACTACAAAAAGTCATGCATTAATTTATCATTTAAATCTTTAACATTTAACACTTTAAAGTGACCTTGCTGTTATTTTCTCCTTCTGCCGCTCTCTTCTCAGGTCCTTAGAAATGCAGCCAATTTTTAAAAATTCCTGCAGTCCCAACCTGGTCTTATTTGTTCTCTTGCCAAGTTTCTGTGTATGCAACAATGGCTCCGGGTTTTGTGTAGCTATTATACGTATATACACAAATAATCAAAATTTTAAAATTAATTCGATTATGAAATTTGACCTTTTAAGTAATTTGACAGTCTTTGTAGTCATCCAAATCCAAAATAGAAATCCAACATTTTTTTTCAACCATCAGAAAGACTAAAAACTTCTCCAGTAGGGTAAGAGTTATCTGCCAACCATGTTCAGTAAAGATCATACATTATGGTAAAATTCATAAGTATCAACAGAAAACATTAAGCAGGAATGCCCCCTATGTTCAACTTAGACAATGCAGATAATTAGGGAAAAACAAGATGTACAATGCAGTTGTCCTTATCAACCAATCAAGAGAATCTAGATATAAACTCTTAAAGATATTAAACAATTTTTGTTGTATATCAGATTAACATAAATTTCTATACACTAGTAACAATGTACAAAATAAACTCAAGATCTTATAACTATATAAATATAAAACATAATAATTAGGAGAATTATTGCAAGAGAAAAATGTGTGATGACCTGGTTCTTGGGAATAAAAAAACAACACCCGACAACATAAATTATTTGCTAATCTAGTCACTAAAAAAAAAAAGAGGGTGCATGATCACTGTTCCCATGTTTGTTTTGCAAACAAACATTTGTCTAGTACAACTATTTGCTAGATCCCCTAAAGGGAGCTAGAGCCTCCATAAGGAAAAGTCCTTAGTAAAAAGGTAGCCATAGCCCACTGAACAAAAGAATTACTCTAGCAATTACTAATTAATAATTACAGTAATTGCCCTCATTTGGCAGGAAAGAGGTGCAATGTTAGGGCTCTGGGGAAGGTCGGGCTTTGAGAGCAAAGTGCTGGAGCTGAGGTTGGAGTAACTCGGGGACATGGGACCTGCCCAAGGGCGACTTCTGTAGGGAAAGGACCTAAGCAGCAAACTCAAGGTCTGACAGTATACCTATTTCAAGCAGCATACTTTTTGGCCGAGATGATCTTTCTTCCAGATTTTCCAGATTCAAAACTCTGCAATGCCGCCTGCATCAAAAACCAAACAAAACAAAAACAAACAAGAAACTGAGCCTCCCCCCCCCAAATCCAACTAACCAAACTCCCCAAACCTAACCTTGTAGGTTGCACAATGTATCCCAATGGCTTTGAAAGGACCCTCCCCTGGACCCTAGCAGGTGGGTGAGGAATGGTGGAATGGTTCATACATTCCTGGAGCAGGCAAGAAATCCTGCTACAAAAATCAGAGGAGAAACAAACTCGAACCTCAAACCAACCCCGACGGAGTTGCCCAGTGTCCGCGAATGTAGATGTCACACCTCAGGGCGGTGCTCGGGACATACCTGCGACATCACGAGATGGCGAGGAATCGCGGGGCGCTCCACTCACTCCTGGAACAGGCGTCTGCGGGCCTTGCAGGCAGGGCGGGGAGGGCGCCGAGGGCGCGCGTGGGGACCCGGGCTCCTGCGTGGGCTCGGAGAGGGAGGCAGAGGCTGCAGCGGTGAGCCTGGGAAGGGCCTCGGAAGGTCGAAGATGGAGTGCCAAGGGCCTCCGTCTGGGTCGTCGCTGGGCGATGGCATCGGGCCCAGGCACCAGGGGCTGGACAGCCTTGCGCTCAGGACGCCGGGGTCCCAGTCCTCTTCGTAGGCCGGTCGTTGGGCGGCGGCCGGGTAGAAGAAGCCGTGCTGGACGCCGCCGTCCTCCATGGGAGCGCCCGCGAAGGCGCCCAGCTCCAGGCCATCGGGCCAGTGTCCCTGCGCTCCCAGGTGCTGCTCGGCGAAGTCCAGGAGGCCCTCAGGGACGACGATGAGCTTGTGTCCCTGCAGCGCGACGGTGAGGACGTTGGTGGTCCCGGGCTCCAGCACCAGGTCGACGTGGCCCAGGGGCACCTGCAGGGCGCAGCCGGCGGCCAGGACCACCAGGGAGGTGGCGGGGTGTTGCAGGGCGAGCAGCGGGCCGGGGTCGGGGCCGGCGGGCTGGTCCAGTCGGGGGCGCTTGGCAGGGCTGGGCCCTGCGGGCTGCGGTGCCCACCCGGGCTCAGGGTGGGCGCTGGGGCTGCGGGGCCGGATGCCCACCATGTGGACGCGTGCGGGCTCCCGGGGCCTGGCGACGCGGAGGGTCGTGCACGGGTGACCGGCAGGTGCGGCTGCCAGGTGAGGCGGGCTGGGGGATCTGGGGGACCTGAGTCCTGTCTTCTGAGGCGTCCTGGGCTCCCGCTGGGCTCGGGCTCGCGCCTTGGAATCTTGGGCCTTCTTCACGCAGACCTCCACAAGCACTGGACGCCAATTCTGTTGCTAGTGACGTAGCGGAACGCCGTAGGGAAGTGTCAGGCTAAGCCCCGCCCCCTCGAGTCTCCGCCCCCACCGGCGGCTCTGATTGGTGGGTTACTGAGCGAACTACTTTCATAGGCCTCTAGGTGGCTGAGCAAGTGTGTTTTCTAGCGCTTGACTTCCGGTGTGGAGTCTCCATCTTCTTCATGTTTTCCTCAGATGTGATCCTGGTTGGGGTTCAAGTCTCGCGAGTGGAATGCCAAATCACGCCACTAAGGTCTAAGCCCCTCCTCCCTTCCTGCCCGGGTGTGTCTCCGTTCTACTCTTTGACGCAACGTGGGTGTGAGTTTTGAGTAGATACGGTTCATCTTTTGTGATGACAGCAGTTGTTACCTTATGTGTTTGGGAGTCAGCAATTGCGATGCCAATGCAGTGTATCTAAACCACAGCTCTGAGATGTGTCTGTTTCGAGTTCGATTTACAGGTGATGAAAACGTCACGTGGAAGGCTTGACTTGCTCAGGAAGCAGGGGCCCAGGTTCCCGGCCAGTGCTTTTACGTGTCGGAGTGATGGCGCGTCTGCATAGCCCGTCGAGGTGGATCAGCTCTGTAGTGTTAGTAAGGGACACACTCAACACTGATTTTTTGAGTGGTTACAGAGGCCAACAAAATATTTTCTTCCGTTCTAGTCCTTTAACCAAGTGATTGCTGACCTTGGAGGTAACTATCATAATTTCTTGTTTATAACTTTAGAATATTAAAGCAAAAACACAGGTATATTATTTATCTTCCATTTTTGGAAAATTTGCCCTTTTTAGGGCTGTATAGCATTCCTTCGAATAGTCTTATTTTAAATCAGGCCTCTGCCCCTTCCCCCTTCTTTTTCGCTGTCTTTGATACAGGGTCTTGGTCAGTAGCTCGGGCTGACCTTGAGTTTGAGATCCTCTTACTTTGAACTGAGGGCCTCTTGTTTGTTAGGCAGGTGCTCTCACCGCTTGAGCCACTCCGTCAGCCCCTCCCCCCTTTATTTTTGATGATGTTCTCGTGAACTATTTGTGTGGGTCTGGCTTTGATCCCCTATCCTCCTGATGCCTCCTGAGTAGCTTGGATTATAGCCGTGAGCCACCGGCACCCAGCAGGCCTCTTCTGATGGACATTTAAGCTTGTGGTCTGTCATTTGATGGCACTGAAATCTTTGTATGGGTTCGTGAATAATGTAGATTATTTGTACCATCCCAGGGCCACTAATCAGGCTGCTAGACAATGGGACTTAGGAATTTTCTGGAAGCCCCTCCCCCAAATCCAGTTTTAAGCTTTAGTTCAAGATCACCGAACTGTTTCCTTTTGGGGGCAGCGGTGTTCAGGTAAAGGGTGGTTTATGCTTGCCGTCATGGTCCTGCTCCATTGATGTTAATGTTACGGAGGGAATTCAAACATCTGGGGTGCATCAGTGCTTTTCAGGGCACAACTGGCCTGCAGATTGGCTGTTTTGGTGAAAAATTCCATGGTGGCACAGGACCGGTTAGGGGGAGCCCTGGGGCTCTTGGGCAGATTTTGAAGGCCCTGTCCAGAACCCGTGCTCCCTAGGGGTCCTTCCTTGGACCTGTTTGGGTGCTGATGGAACCAGCGCACTGGCTCCCAGGTGAGCAAGGCAGGGATCTAAAACTTGCAGAGGGTAGGGGTGGGAATGAAGCAAGTCAGAAACAAGCTGCTTGCGTTTGGAGAAATCTGGCTGCGACCCTTGAGCGTTCTAGGCTTAGAACACTGGGAGTGCCATTCTGGAGACCGGGTGGAAGGGTGATGGTGTAAGGGGCAGATGGGCGAGCACAGAGCCGGCCAGCACACAGGGAGAGCGCCGGGTTTCTGGCTAGGCTTCCAGCTAACTGTGGTGGTGTCTGTGTTTGGATGGTGCCAAGTCTGTCTGCTGCTTGCCTAGTTCTCAGCATGCTCACCTGTGAACTGGGCCCTGTGATTTAACCCAATTCTATTTTCTCTGACTCCTCTCTGTTGAGCTCTTTCAAGGAATGCAGCCCTGTTTTGAGCCAGAGTGGTTAGCAGGGATCCTGGGATTGATGTACTCCGTTTCTTCTCCTGGTCTGCCACTTTAAGAGAGTGACCATGGGCAAGTCACTTTACCTCCCTCAAGTCTCAGTTTCCTTATGTGTAATGTGGGGAGAATGCCATTCTGCTGTGAGATAGTGTGTGCAATGTTTCTGGAACATGTAAGTGCTTACTAAATATTAGCTATTTACTGCTTGTTATGTTTATAATCTATCTCTTGTACTGGACAGTGTCAGCCTTGTTCCCCAGGGTCATATGGCAGGTGCTCAGAGAATGGTAAAAAAGTCAACATCATCCTAAATACTGGTCTGGCTTGTCCGGAAATACTGTTCCAGGTGTTTTCATGGTACAGTATCTACATGGCTCATTGACGGCTGTGCTGTGCTTCCAATCAGATATCCTTCATCTTGCCTGATTTTACCTTCCTTCTTAGATTGCCCAAAGGCTGTACACTGGATTATCAGGCTCTACAATCAATGCTTCCCAACCAACCCGCATGAAATGCTTGAACCTCCATTTGGGATAAATTGGCAAAAGTGACTTTAGGGTCTGGGCAGGCAACCAGGTGGTCGCAGGTTGGGTCTTACTGGGAGAAGAAAGCCAGGAAAATTGGATACAGTAAACTGGGTGTCAGGTGGACATTGTAGAATGGGACTCCAGAGTTTCCTGAGGCTGGGGCACGAGGGCCCCATGATTCCTGTGATTTCTTGTGGGTGCATTTGACGCACCAAGGTCTGGAGACTCGGCATTGGCTATGATGGGGTCTATCCACCTACCCCTTTAATACTGAATTAAGTGGCTTGAAATTCCTGTTTATTTTTATTAACACAATACCTAAATATATTTTCAGAAAGAATCCAAGCGGTGTGAAACTGTAGCCTCTTATGAACTTACCACCCAACTCCCAATCCAGAGTTGATGTAATAACATCCTTTTCTATGTATTTGTGAATATAACCTGGGGTTTTCTTTCTGGAATGGCAATGCATTGTGAGCTCACTGCTGTTTGGTTTTATTTTATTTTTTTCCTTTTCTTTGTTCACTGCTATTTGGTATTGTTGGCTGCAAAGTACATATCTCTTCTATGTTTTCTTCAAGAGACTCATTTTGAACACGCAATACTGGTTTCTATATCTTGTTTGAATATTTTTGTATAAGAAAAGGCAACTTCAAAAATCACTTGTATAGCAATTTTTTTGCCTCTAAAAGAATGATGAAAATAGTCCATTCTCTTTTTGTTTACCTCACACTAATTCTGGCATATTATGTATTCTGTGTGAACTTTACTTTTTTTTTTTTGAACTTCTTGAAAACATGACTGAGGATGATTATTGATGCTGTTACAAAGATAATGTGATAACACAGTTATTAATCCCTTAATATTTTAAGGATGCCCAAACTGATATTAAAGTAGTTATTTGGTTATATGGCCTTTAAGGGCTGAGGCTGAAGCTAAATTTACCAAATGCTTACGCCAAAGTCAAACTTTAGAGTTTTTCTGTTATAACTGAAAGATAGAGATTTCTGTTTATTAGTTTTGTCTTCAGCTGTCCATGGAATTTTCTTTGTTTCCAGGATTTTGTAACCTCATGGTATGCAGTGGTGATATTTTTCCTCTTTTTGAAGTTTTATATCTTTAGTTTCTTTCTCATGCCTAACTGTGTTGACTTAGTACCTGCAGTTCAAATTAAATAATTAGTGGGAAAGTGTTATCTGTTTCTTGTTCTAGGCTTGGCTGAGAGTACTGCTTTTGTTTGCCCATTAAACACAAGATGTCTGTTGCTCAATTATAAACACGATGTTAATGAAAGATCAGGCTAAGCAATTTCAATCTTGGAGGAATAGTACAAAGAACTCTCATTTTTCCTTTATGAACAACTAATATTTTTGTACAGTTGCCTTATTCTGTCTCTCAGAAGACCACATGCCTTCCATCCATCCATCTGTCCATCCATCTATCTATCTATCCATCCATTTATCTATCTAATCTACCTATCATGTATCTATGTCATTTGTCTGTCACCAATCTATCTATCTCTCTTCTCTGAGTCATTTGAGTATAGGTTGTATATATCAGGCCTTTTTACCCTATAACATTTAAGTGTATATTTTTTAGGAACAAGAATATTCTCTTAGCTAGCTTTAGTACAGTTACAAAATTAAGAAAAATTTAACATTAATTCTATACTTTAATTCAGTTCATTTTTCATTGTTTTCAATTGTACCAATAATGTCCTTAAAATAGCTGTTTCTTTTTTCTCTTACAAAATGCAGATCAATATCATGTATTCATGATACATGACTTTTAGATGTCATATCTCTAGTCAGCTTTTATATGGAACAGTTTCTTAGGCTTTTGTTGTCATTCATGCCATTAATTATTTTTGGAAAAATATAGGTAGTTATTTTTACAGAAAGTTCCTTAATTTGGGATTCTCTAAGATTCCATGATAAGCCTAAAGTTACACATTTTTGGCTTGAATACTAATAAATGATCTTGTGTCCTTCACTAGAAGCAGATTTTGTCCATTTGTCCCTTACAGATAATGTTACTTTTGTTTTTTCAAAAGTTATTATTAGTAAATTTATGACTAAATTTATGGAGTTTGTGTAGCTATCACTATGATCCAGTTTAAGAACATTTTCATCACCCCAAAAGTTTCTTCATGCCTGTTTACACTTCATTTCTGTTCAAACTCTAGACATAGGCAATCATTTTGTCTCTAAAAATTTGCCTTTTTGGGCTGGTGGAATGGCTCAGGTGGTAGAGTGCCTGCCTTGCAAGCATGAGGTCCTGAGTTCAAACCCCAGTACCCTTACCACCACAAAAAAAAATAAGTGTAAGGATGAAAAATTTGACTTTTATTAGATACTTTTATCAAAGGAACCACAGAATGTTGTCTTTGTGTTTACACTTACTGTAGCAATTGTTACCCAGGTCATAACAGCATTTCATTCATTTCAATTGCTGGTAGTATCAATTGCGTGGTTATACCACATTTTGCCAGTCTCTTTGCCAGTTGGTAGACATTTGATTATTCCTAGTTTTTGTCTGAGTGGTGATGCTGCTATGAACATTCATGTACATGTCTTTGTGTAGACATGCTTCTTTTGTGGTACTGGGGATTGAACTCAGGGCCTTGTGCATTCTAGGCAAGTGCTCTATCACTGAGTTATGTATGTTTTCAAGTCTTTTGTAGAGATTTCAAGTGGTGGAATTGCTGAGTCAAATGGCAAGTTTATGTTTCTCTTAAAAAAACTCTGCCAAATAGTTTTCCAAAGTGGCTGTACCATTTATGTGTCCACCATGAATGTTTAATACATAGATATTTAAAAAAGACTGTCCTTTTTGCACTGAGTGATACATTGACTGGCATATAGTCTATCATAGAGAGTGTACTGTGTGGATTTTGAAAGAAGGCATGTTTTACAGTTGTTGGATGGCATGTTTGGGTAAGTTGGCATTTGGCACTTTTGTCAAAAATAAATTGACTATAAGTATAAAGATTTAATTCAGTTTCTTTGATCCGTATTCTTGTGTCAGTGGCACCCTGCCTTCAATATTAGCTCTTTAGAGTAATATCTGACATTGAGTAGAATAAGTCAGCTTTTCTTTTTAAAACTTGCTACAGTAATTCTAGTCTTCTATATTTCCATATGAATTTTAGGATCAGCTTGTCAGTCTCCACAAAATACCTACTGGATTTTGATAAGGGTTGTGCTGAATTTATAGATCAGTGTGGGAATAATTGCCCTCTTGATAATTGAGTTTTCACTCATGAACATAGAATATCTCCCATTTATTTAGATCTTCTTTAATTTCTCTCATCAGTGTTTTATTGTTTTCATTGTACAAGTCTTGTACTTATTTTGTTAAATTTATTCCTAAGCATTTTATTCTTTTTGATGGTATTGTGAATGTCCCCCAGTTTCATTCATTTTGCTACAAATGACGTTTCATTCATTCATATTGTTTGTGTTATGGGAATTGAACTCAGGGCCTGTGCTTATTGGGCAGGTGCTCTACCACTTGGGCCAAGTGCCAGTTCCTTTGCTTTTAGTTTGCTTTTCATATGAGAACTTGTGCTTTTGCCCAACTGTCCTTGAACCACAGTTCTCCTGTGGGGATTATAGGTGTGAACCTGGGCTGATTCCACTTCTCAGCTTTTGTGAAAAGTGCTTCTATAAACATGCAGGTATCTCTTTGGTATGCTGATTTCATTTCCTTTGCATATATACCCCAAAGTGCAATAGTTAGATCTTATAGTAGACCTACTTTTAGTTTCTTGAGGAGCCTCCATTCTTTTTTCCATAATGAAAATGTACTAATTTACACTCCCACCAACAGCATATAGAATTTCTTTCCCCTCTACATACTTGCGAGCATTTGTTATTTATTTTGATAATAGCTATTCTAACTGGGGTGAGATGATACCTCACTGTAGTTTTGATTTATATTTCCCTAATGGAAATATGAGCAGTTTTTCATATGTTTGTTGGACATTTTTTTTTCTTCTTTTGAGAAGTATCTATTCAGATACTTCAGACCATTTGCCTATTTTAAAATTAGATTACTTGCTTTATTGCTAAGTTTTTTGAGTTCCTTATATATTTTGGATATTAATTCTCTATCTGGTGAATAGTTGGCAAATATTTTCTTCCATTCTGTAGTTTGTTTCATTATGACATTTCCATACTTGAATATAATGTACTTTGATCATATTCACCCCTCCTTTTATCTGCATATTGTTCAACTCTAAGCATTTTGGGATTTTTAGCTATCTTTCTGCTTTTTTTTTTTAGCATAATTACATTGTAGTCTGAATCAGATATTGTATCCTTTCTATTCTTTTGAACTTGTTAATGTGTGTTTTATACTCCAGTCTTGGCAAATGTTTCATATGGCCTTAAGAAACGTGTATTCTTTTGTTATGGAAGTAGTCTGTAGATGTCAACTATAGTGTTGAGTTCAACTGTATCTTCAAGCTCAGAGATTCTTCCCTTAACTGTGTCCAGTCTATTTATTAGCCCATCAGAGACATTTCTGCTACCATGTTTTTGGTCTTTAGCATTTGTTTTTGATTCTTTCTTAGAATTTCTATCTCTGTGCTTACATTATCCTTCTGTTTTTGCATATTATCTGCTTTTCCCACTAGAACCCTTAACATGTTAACCCTAGTTATTTTTAGTTCCTTGTCTGGCAATTTCTACATTCCTGCCATTTGTGAGTTGGATCCTGATGCCTACTCTATCTGGTCACACTGCATTTGTGGCCTTTTAGTATGCATTGTAATTTTTGTTAAAAGTTGGATACGATGACTGGTGAACTGTTGGGAAACTATGATAAATAGGTCTATAGTGATGTGGTGATAAGGGGTGGGAGCAGGTGAAACATTCTAGTGTTCTTTGATTAAGTATTAGTATTTTTGTGAGCCTGGTCCCTCTGCTGTGACATTCACAGTAGAAAAAGTATTTCCCCAACTCCCTTAGGCACAGCAGGATGGAAGCAAGGGATTGGGCATTTTCTTTCCTCCAGTATAAAGGGCTTTGGTAAGGTAGTTTTTTTAAGAGAAGATTTTATTAAGAAGACTGCTCTGCCTGCCTAACAAGTGTGAGACCTTGCCTTCAAGCCCCATTGCACCCCCCCCCCGCCCCCCCTCAAAAAAGACTGCTCTGGAAATTCAAAATGGTTATTTTTCTTCTACCTCTGCTGGAAGCAGGAGGGGAATTTTCTCTGATCTTCCTGGTAGTACTGGAGGTAAAAGTCACAAAAATTTGAGTGTGCCCCCAAGTTGTGATTGCATATAACCACCTGTCTCTCAATTTTTGGGGCAGTTGTTTATACCATGACCTCACTTCTCCAACAGATCTGAGAAAATTTATTGATCTCCAATTTATTTTGCTTTTTGCTTGTTGTTAGGATGGAATGATAACTTCTAAGCTTTTCACACACTGGTCAGGAAATCAGAATTCTCTCTATAGCATTTTAAAAAATTTCCTTTATTCATATGTGCATACAATGATTGGGTCATTACTTTCCCCCTTCCCCCCCATCCCGCCCCCTCCCTTTCCCTCCACCCCTTCCCTCACACCCCCACCCCCTCGCTTCCAGCAGGAACTTTTTTGCCCTTAGCTCTAATTTTGTTGAAGAGAAAGTATGAACATTAGTAAGGAGGACCAGGGGGTTTTGCTAGTTCTCTATAGCATTTTAATACTAATCCACATATTTTTTTTTTAGTGGTTTAAATTTTTTTTCTTGTGGTGGGTTTGAGTTAGTATTTAGTGTCTTTTCCTTTAACTTGAAGTACTTCAGTATTTTCTTATAAGGTAGGTCTGCTAGCAATCAGTTTTCTCATTCTTTGATTATATAGGATATATTTGTTTTGCTTTTGTTTTTGTGGGATGATTCTCCTGGATGTAGAATTCTTGTTTAACATGGGTCTCCCTACCTTCTTTCCTTTCTGCTGGGGTCTGAACTCAGAGCTTCCTGCTAGTCAAGGCTTGAGCTTCACCTTTAGCTCTTTTTGCTTTTTAGTTACTTTTTGAATAGGACTTGCATTTTGCCTTCTCTGGCCTTGACTCCATTCTTCCTATTTATGCCTCCTGCATAGCTGGGATGACAGAAGTACCCTACCATGCCCAGCTTTATTGGTTGAGATGGGTCTCATCAACTTTTTGCCTGGGCTGGCCTCTAATTGCAGTCCTTCCTATCTCCACCTTTTGAGTAGCTGGGATTACAGGCACGAGCCACTGCCCCTGATTTAACAGTTTTTCTTTCAGAACTTTGAGTATGTCTTTTCATTGCCTTCTGGTATCCATTAATTCACATGGGCAGTTGTTTGTTAGTTGTATCTGTGTTCCCTTGTACATGATGAGTCATTTTTTTTTCTTGCTGCTTTCAAAATTTTATCTTTGGGTTTGGCTTTCAAGAGTATGACTATGATATGTCTAGGTGTGGACTTTTGTTATCCTACTTGTATTTTATTAAACTTCTTGGAAGGTTTTCTTCAATTTTTATTCTGTTTCTAAGGACCTAATGAAATGTTTTTCACATGGTTGTACCATTTTATATTTCTACTAGCAATTTCTCCACATCTTCACCAACACTGTTATTGTCTATCTTTTGGATCATAGTAGATTGTGAAGTGGAATGCCTTTGTGGTTTTGATTTGCATTTCCCTGGTAATTAATGACGTTGAACATCTTTTCGTGTTTATTGACCATTTATGTATTTCTTTAGAGATATGTTTGTTCAAATCTTTGCTCCGTTTTTAACTAGTTGTCTATGTTGTTGTGTTCAAAGAGGCCTTTGTATATCCCTAACAAGTTTCCTTCCTTCCTTCCTTCCTTCCTTCCTTCCTTCCTTCCTTCCTTCCCTCTCTCCCTCCTACCCTTCCTCTCTCTTTTTTCTTGGTGTTGGAGTTTGAACTTAGGGCTTCATACTTGTGAGGCAGGCATTCAGTGGCTTGAGTAAAGCCTCCATCCTTCTTTTGCTCTAGTTATTGTTTTGGAGATAGAGTCTCACTTTCTGCCCAGACAGGCTTGGACTGCAATCCTCCTGTTTTATGATTCCTGCTGCCACTGGTATGACAGGTGTGCATCAGCTTTTTCCTGTTTCGATGGATCTTGCAAATTTTTTTTGTCTGGACTGGCCTGGAACTGCAGTCCTCCTGATTTCACCTCCTATGAAGCTTGGGATGTCAGGCATGAGCCACCAGCACCTGGCTACAGGTTTTTAATTATATGATTTGTAAGTATTTTATTCCATTGTGTGGTTTGTGTATTCACTTTATTGACAGTTTTCTTTTTAAAATTTTATTTTATTCATTCTTTTATTTTTGAAATTTTTATTCATTTATTCATATGTGCATACATGGTTTAGGCTATTTCTCCCCCCTCCCCTCCACACCCCCACGCTTCCAGGCAGAATCTGTTCTGCCCTAATCTCTAATTTTGATGAAGAGAAAGTATAAGCAATAATAAGAAAGACAAAGCATTTTTGCTAGTTGAGATAAGGATAGCTATACAAAGAGGTTCCTAGCATTGCTTCCATGTACAAATGTGTTACAGCCCAAGTGGATTCATCTCTAACTGACCTTTTCACTAGTTCCTGATCCCCTTCTCATATTGACCTCTGTTGCTTTAAGGTTTCTATATTAGTTCCTCTGCAGTGGGGACATCAAATACTATCATGTTTTGGGTTTCTTACCTATCCCTTAGAAGTATGAAAGTTTTTAATTTTGTGTTTTGCAAACTTAATTTTAAATTTTATTATTTTATTTAAAATTTATATTAATTGTACAAAATAATGGGTTTATTATGGCATTTTTATACATGTATACAATATACTTTGATAACATTCACCACCTATCACTCTCTCTTGTCCCCTTCCACCTCTCACTGATCCTTCTTATCCCCCAATTAATCCCTTTCTACTTTAATGTCTTTAAAAAAATGTAATTCTTCATATTAAAGAAAATAGGTGATATTTGTCTTTCTGAGTCTGTCTTATTTTTTATATATTTATTCTTTTGGTGTTCAATATTTAGGGTCTTTATATAGTCTGGATATTAATCCCATATTGGGTAAAAGCTGGCAAAGGTTTTTCCCATTCTGTAGGCTGTCTCTTTACTCTGTTATTTCCATTGCTGTGTTTTTTTAATTCATTTATTCACATATGCATACATTGTTTGGGTCATTTCTCCCCCCTGCCTTCCCCCCATCCCCACCTTCTCTTCCCCTCCCCCCTCGCTTCCAGGAAGAACCTGTTCTGTCCTTATCTGTAATTTTGTTGAAGAGAAGACATAAGCATAATAAGAAAGACAAAGCATTTTTGCTAGTTGAGTTAAGGATAGCTATACAGAAAGATTCCTAGCATTGCTTTCATGTACAAATGTGTTACAACCCAAGTTGATTCATCTCTGACTGATCTTTACACTGGTTCCTGATCCCCTTCTCATGTCGACCTCTGTTGCTTTAAGGTTTCTGTATTAGTTCCTCTGGAGTGGGACATCAAATGCTTTCATGTTTTGGGTTTTGTACCTATCCCCATGCCTCCTGTGTGTGCTCTCCCATTGTCATGTGACCCAAGTCCTACAATATTGCTGTATTTGCCCTAGATCTAACGTCCACATGTGAGGGAGAACATACGATTTTTGGTCTTTTGGGCCAGGCTAACCTCACTCAGAATGATGTTCTCCAATTCCATCCATTTACTTGTGAATGATAACATTTCGTTCTTCTTCATGGCTGCATAAAATTCCATTGTGTATAAATACCACATTTTCTTGATGCATTTGTCAGTAGTGGGGCATCTTGGTTGTTTCCATAACTTGGTTATTGTGAATAGTGCTGCAATAAACATGGGTGTGCAGGTGCCTCTGGAGTAACCTGTGTCACATTCTTTTGGGTATATCCCCAAGAGTGGTATTGCTGAATCATATGGTAGATCTATGTTTAGATTTTTAAGTAGCCTCCAAATTTTTTTCCAGAGTGGTTGTACTAGTTTACATTCCCACCAACAGTGTAAGAGGGTTCCTTTTTCCCCACATCCTCGCCAACACCTGTTGTTAGTGGTGTTGCTAATGATGGCTATTCTAACAGGGGTGAGGTAGAATCTTAGCGTGGTTTTAATTTGCATTCCTTTATTGCTAGAGATGGTGAACATTTTTTCATGTGTTTTTTGGCCATTTGAATTTCTTCTTTTGAGAAAGTTCTGTTTAGTTCACTTGCCCATTTCTTTATTGGTTCATTAATTTTGGGAGAATTTAGTTTTTTGAGTTCCCTGTATATTCTGGTTATCACTCCTTTGTCTGACGTGTAGCTGGCAAATATTTTCTCCCACTCTGTGGGTGGTCTCTTCAGTTTAGAGACCATTTCTTTTGTTGAGTAGAAGCTTTTTAGTTTTATGAAGTCCCATTTATCTATGCTATCTCTTAGTTGCTGTGCTGCTGGGGTTCCATTGGGAAAGTTCTTGCCTATACCTATTAATTCCAGAGTATTTCCTACTCTTTCCTGTACCAACTTTAGAGTTTGTGGTCTGATATTAAGATCTTTGATCCATTTTGAGTTACTCTTGGTATAGGGTGATAAACATGGATCTAGTTTCAATTTTTTGCAGACTGCTAACCAGTTTTCCCAGCAGCTTTGTTGAAGAGGCTGTCTTTTCACCATTGTATATTTTTAGTGCCTTTGTTGAAGACAAGTTGGTTATAGTTGTGTGGCTTCATATCTGGGTCCTCTATTCTGTTCCACTGGTCTTCATGTCTGTTTTTGTGCCAGTACCATGCTGTTTTTATTGTTATTGCTTTGTAATATAGTTTGAAGTCAGGTATCGTGATACCTCCAGTGTTGTTCTTTTGACTGAGTATTGCTTTGGCTATTCGTGGCCTCTTGAGTTTCCATATAAATTTAACTATAGATTTTTCAATCTCTTTAATGAATGTTGTTGGGATTTTGATGGGAGTTTCATTAAACATGTAGATTACTTTTGGGAGTATAGACATTTTTACCATGTTGATTCTACCAATCCATGAGCAAGGGAGATCTTTCCACATTCTATAGTCTTCCTCAATCTCTTTCTTCAGAAGTGTATAGTTTTCCTTGTAGAGGTCTTTCAAATCCTTTGTTAGGTTTACACCTAGGTATTTGATTTTTTTGAGGCTATTGTAAATGGAATTGTTTTCATATATTCTTTCTCAGTTTGTTCATTATTAGTGTATAGAAATGCTAATGATTTTTCTATGTTGATTTTATATCCTGCTACCTTGCTATAGCTATTAACGGTGTCTAGGAGCTTTTGAGTAGAGTTTTTTCGGTCTTTAAGGTATAGGATCATATCATCTGCAAATAGGGATATTTTGACAGTTTCTTTACCTATTTGCATTCCTTTTATTCCTTCTTCTTGCCTAATTGCTGTGACTAGGAACTCCAGTACTATGTTGAATAGGAGTGGAGATAGTGGACATCCTTGTCTAGTTCCTGATTTTAGAGGGAATGGTTTCAGTTTTTTCTCCATTAAGTATAATGCTGGCTGTAGGTTTGTCATATATAGCTTTTATAATGTTGAGGAACTTTCCTTCTATTCCTAGTTTTCTTAGAGCTTTTATCATGAAATGATGTTGGATCTTATCAAAGGCTTTTTCTGCATCTATTGAGATGGTCAAGTGGTTTTTGTCTTTGCTTCTGTTAATGTGGTTTATTACGTTTATTGATTTTCATATGTTGAACCATGCCTGCATTCCTGGGATGAAGCCTACTTGGTCGTGGTGAATAATCTTTTTGATGTGTTGTTGAATTTGGTTTGCCATTATTTGTTGAGGATTTTTGCATCAGTGTTCACTAAGGAGATTGGCCTATAGATCTCCTTTTTGGAGGTGTCTTTGCCTGGTTTTGGGATAAGTGTAATACTGGCTTCATAAAATGTGTTTGGCAGTTTTCCTTCCCTTTCTATTTCATGGAACAGTTTAAGGAGGGTTGGTGTCAGCTCTTCTTTAAAGGTCTGATAGAATTCAGCAGAGAATCCATCCAGTCCTGGACTTTTCTTTTTGGGGAGACTCTTGATTGCTGCTTCAATTTCATTTTGTGTTATAGATCTATTCAGGTGATTAATATCCTCTTGGTTCAGTTTTGGATGGTCGTAAATATCTAGAAATCTGTCAATTTCTTCAAGATTTTCAAATTTATTTGAATATAGGTTCTCAAAGTAGTCTCTGATGATTTCCTGGACTTCCATGGTGTTTGTTGTTGTCTCCTCTTTTGCATTCCTGATTTTACTGATTTGGGTTTTTTCTCTCCTCATTTTAGTCAGGTTTGCCAGGGGTCTATCGATCTTGTTTATTTTTTCAAAGAACCAACTTTTTGTTTCATTAATTCTTTGTATGGTTTTTTTGGTTTCTGTTTCATTGATTTCAGCTCTTATTTTTATTATTTCTCTCCTATTTGTTTTGGGATTTGCTTGTTCTTGTTTTTCTAGGAGTTTGAGATGTAGCATTAGGTCATTTTTTGGGATCTTTCAGTCTTTTTAATATATGCACTCATGGCTATAAACTTTCCTCTTAGGGTTGCCTTTTTGTGTCCCATAGGTTCCAGTAGGTCATGTTTTCATTTTCATTAACTTCCAGGAAACTTTTAATTTCCTCTTTTATTTCATCACTGACCCATTGATCATTGAGCAATGTGTTGTTCAGCTTCCAATTGTTTGCATGTTTTTTTATTGTTGCTTTTGTTGTTGATTTCTAGTTTTAATGCATTATGATCAGATAGAATGCATGGGATTTTTTCTATTTTCTTATATTTGCTGAGGCTTGCTTTGTGCCCTAAGATATGATCAGTTTTGGAGAAAGTTCCATGAGCTGCTGAGAAGAATATATATTGTGCAGCAGTTGGATGAACTAATTCTGTAGTCATCAGCTAGGTCCATTTGATCTATGGTGTGATTTAGTTCTAGAATTTCTTTATTGATTTTTTGTTTCGATGACCTATCTATTGGTGATAGGAGGGTATTAAAATCTCCCACCACCACTGTGTTGGAGTCTATATATGTTTTTAGGTCTTCAGAGTATGTTTGATGAAATTGGGTGCATTGACATTGGATGCATATAGGTTGATAATTATTATTTCCTTTTGGTGTATTTCCCCTTTTATTAGTATGGAGTGTTCTTCTTTATCTCATTTGATCAATGTAAGTTTTGAAGTCTGTTTTGTCCGAGATAAGTATTGCTACCCCTGCTTGTTTTTGGGGGCCATTGGCTTGGTAAATCTTCTTCCAGCCTTTCGCCCTCAGCCAGTGCTTGTTTCTGTTGATGAGATGGGTCTCCTATAGGCAGCAGATTGTTGGATCTTCCTTTTTAGTTCAGTTTGCCAAGTGGTGTCTTTTGATTTGGGAATTAAGTCCGTTAACATTCAGTGTTAGTATTGATAGGTATATGGTGATTCCTGTCATTTAGTTGTCTTTGTTGTTTAAGGGTTTGATTGTGTGCAGCTGAATCAATGTTACTCTCTACTTTTTTGCCTTTTCTTCTCCTGTGGTTTGGTGTTGCCTGCCCTTTCATGGTTTTGTTTGCTTTCATTTTCTATCTGCAGAATGCCTTGAAGAATCTTTTGTATTGTTGGCTTGCTGGTCGTATATTGTTTTAGTTTCTGCTTATCATGGAAGAGTTTTATTGTTCCATCTATTTTGAATGATAGTTTGGCTGGGTAGAATATCCTAGGGTTGAAGTTATTTTCATTCAGTGCCTGGAAGACCTCACTCCATGCTCTTCTTGCTTTTAAGGTTTCTGTTGACAAATCTGCAATTTTGATGGGTTTACCTTTGCATGTTATTTGTTTTTTCTCTCTTACAGCCTTCAATATTCTTTCTTTATTCTCTGTGATTGTTGTTTTAATGATAATATGTCATGGGGTAGTTCTATTTTGGTCAAGTCTTTTTGGTGTCCTGGAGGCATCCTGTACTTGAATGGGCATAGTTTTCTCTAGATTTGGGAAATTTTCTGTTATTATTTTGTTGAATATATTACTAATTCCTTTTGTTGCACCTCTTCTCCTTCTTTAATGCCTGTGATGCTCATGTTTGGTTTCTTGATGGAGTTAGTGAATTCTTGCATATTCCTTTCACAGGACTTGAGTTGTCTGACTAATAGTTCTTCAGTTTTTCCTTTAATTACCATTTCAACTTCAAGTTCTGAGATTCTGTCTTCTGCTTGCTCTAGTCTGCTGGAGTGGCCTTCCATTTTGTTTTATATTTCTGTTTCATTCTTTTTTCTGAGGTTTCCCATATCACGGGTTACTTCCTCTTTAATATTGTCAGTTTTCAGCCTTAATTCATTTATCTCTCTATTTATGGTGTTTTCTGTTTCACTTTGGTGTTTCTTTAGGGTTCCTATGATTTCATTTATTTGTTTTTGTGTTTTCTCATATTCTTTATTTTTGTTGTCTTGGAATGTCTTGAGTGCCTCCTGTATGTTTTGGTTGACCATGTCTAGTAACATCTCTAAGAAATTCTTGTTGATTACTTGCAGAATTTCTTCTTTCAGAGTGTTTTTGTGGGCTTCATTGGGTTCCTTGGTATAGTTTATCTTTGTTTTGTTGGAGTCTGGTTCTGGATATCCATTTTCATTTCCCTCTGAATGCTGTACTAATTTATTTTTGGGGGGAGAATGGTTTCCATTCCTTTTTTGTCTTCCCCTCATTATACTTGGTACTGTTTCTGTCCCTGGTCTATGTGTAATTCAGTATTAGCCACCTTATAATAGTAAAATTAACAGAAAGAAGGAGAAAAAAGAAAGATAAAGGAAAAATGGAGAACCAAAGGAATCAACAGGGAGAGAGATGGTGGACAATCAAACAACAAACAAGACAAACACTTAAAGAAAAGAAAAAAGAAAAAAAAAGAAAAAGAAAAAAAAAAATCCCTGGTTCAGGAACAGTAGAATTTCAGTGTTAGTAGTTCTGGTGTTATTCCTTTAACATCCAGTCCTGTTTGCATCTCCTAGGCAGGTTTGGAGCTGGTGTCTGGTGGTGCTGGAGCCCTCTTGTGGTGGGTGGCAGCTGGTGTGCCAGCAGACCTGCAGGCTGGGGCCCAGTGGGCCTGTGGGGCAGAGGCCTGACAGGCTGGCAGGCAGTGGCCCTGGGGGCCTGCAGGGAGGAGGCCTGGTGGGCTGTCAGGCTGGTGGGCAGGCAGTGACCCACCTGTTCTTTCAGCTAGGTGTTCAGGATGCCAAAGTTCAGCTCTTCCTGGTGCTTTACCTCATCCAAGTGTGTCTCCACTGTCTCAGCAAGGTCCTTGATTCCTGGAGCTCATGCAGTCTGTGTCTGTGTCCCAGTTGCCATTTTGGATCCTCTCTATGCAGAAGTTTTTAATTTGTTGCAATGTCATTTGTAAATTCTTGCTCTTTATTTCCTGAGTTATGGGAGTTCTGTTCAGAAAATCATTGGCTATACCTGTATCTTGAAGTGTTTCTCCCATGTTTTCTTCTAGTAGTTTCAAAGTTTCATGCTTCCGTTAGGGTTTTTGATCCATTTTGAATTGACTTTTGTACAGGGCAAGAGATAATTATATGGTTTTGGTCTTATGTGGATATCCAGTTCTTCCAATACCATTTGTTGAAGAGGGTATCTTTTCTTCAATATATGTTTTTGTCACCTTGTCAAGAATCAGATGCATAGATTTATTTCTGAGTCCTCTATTCCATTCCATTGGTTTACATGTTATTTTTGTACCAATACCATGCTGTTTTTGTTACAATGGCTCTCTAGTTTAATTTGAAATCAAGAATTCTGACACTTCCAGCATTGCTATTTTTGTATAGGATTGCTTTGGTTATTTCTTTTCTGCTTTCATATGAATTTTAGGATTTTTTCTTTTTGTGGGAAGAATATTTTGATGGGGGATTTCACTGAACCTCTAGATTACTTTTGGTAGTATAGCCATTTTCACAATACCATTTCTGATAATCCATGAACATGGGAGGTCTTTCCATCTTCTAGTGTCTTCTTCAGTTTCTTTCATCAGTGGTTTATAATTTTCATTGTAGAGATGTTTCACCTCTTTGTTTAGGTTCATTCTGAGGTATTTTATTATTTTTTTAATGCTATAATGAATGGGATTGTTTTCCTAATTTCTTTTATGGTATGTTTTCTATTGGTATATAGAAAAGCTCCTGATTTTTGTATATTAGTGTTGTCTCCTGCTATTTTGCTGAAAGTGTTTATCTGATTTAAGAGTTTTCTAGTGGTCTTTAAGTCTTTAAGAATAGGATCACATCATCTATATAATTTATATTATCCTATAGGGATAATTTGATATCTTTCTTTCCTATTGGTGTCCATTTTATTTCTTTCTCTTGTTTTATTGCTCTGGGTAAAAACTGAAGCACTATATTAAATAAAAGCATAAGGAGTCAACATTGTTGTTCATGATTTTAGAAGAAATGCTTTCAGATTTTCCCCATTCAGTATGATATTGGATATGGATTTGTCATATATAGACTTCATTATGTTAGAGTATGGTTGTTCTGTACCTAATATATTTAGGGCTTTTATAATGAAGGGATGTTGAATTTTGTCAAAGGTTTTTTATATATCTATTGAGATCATCTTTTGATTTGTAGCCTTGATTTTATTTATGTGCTATATGTTTATTGATTTGCATTTGTTGAATCCTTTTTGCATCCCTAGAATGAAACCAAGTTGAACATGGTGTATTTCTTTTTAATGTGTTATTGAAATCAGCTAGCAAGTATTTCATTGAGAATTTTTGTACCTATGTTCATGAAAGAAGTTGTTATATCATTTTCCTTTTTATGTGGGCCTTTATCCATTTTTGATATCAGAGCAACACTGGCCTTGTAGAATAAGTTTGGCAGCATTATTTCCCTTTATATTTTATAGAAGAGTTTGGTGTTAGCTCTTTTTAAAAGATTTGGTAGAATTCAGTAGTGAATCTGTTTGATCCTGGGGTTTTCTTGTTTTGGTTGACTATTACTGCTCCAGTATCATTACTCATTATAAACATGTTTAGGATCTATATATTCTCTTGGTAAAATTTTTGTAGGTCCTATTGTCTAGAAATTTATCAGTGTCTTCTAGATTTTCCAATTTATTGGAATATAATTTTTCAAAATATTCCCTAATGATCCTTTGGAGTTCACTGGTATGTGTTGTATTATCCCCCTTTTCATCTTTAATTTTATTAAGTTGGGTCTTCTTGCTTTCTTTTTGTTATCTTGGCTAAGGGCTTGTCAATTTTACTTAAAAAATAACTCTTTCATTGTACTGTTCTTTTTAGTTCTCCCTTTCAATATTTTTTCTCAGATCTTTATTATTTCCTTCTATCTACTAATTTTAGTTTTGGTTCATTCTTGCTTTTATAAGACCTCAAGATGCATCATTAGGTTATTTATTTGAGATCTCTTATTTCTTAATATAGGTACTCATACTTCCACTTTGAACTGCCATTTCCATGTCCCCAAAATTCTGGTAAGTTGTGATTTCATTTTCATTTGATTCTAGAAACTTACTGATTTCCTCTAATTTCTTCAGTGATTCACTGATCATTCAAAAGTGTATTGTTTGATCTCTTTGTTGTTTGTATAGTTTCTTTTGCTATTAATTTCTAGTTTACCTCCCTCTGATTTCTAATTTTGTTCCATTAAAGATACAAGAAATTATTTCAACTTTTTGTACTTAACACTTGTTTTATGGCCTAGAATGTGATGTATTTTGGAGAAAGTTCTATGGGATGCTGAGAAGCTGTTAGATGGAATACTCTGTAGACCTCTGTTAAATACATTTGATCTATAATGGAGTTTAACCCTCAAGTTTCTTTGTTGAATTTTTTGGTCTAGTGATGTATTTGTTATGAGAGTAGGATTTTGAAGTCACCTGCTATTATTGCATCTGTACTTCTCTGTTCCTTTATGTTCAGCATTGTTTATGAAAATAGTTGCACCAACTTTTCATGTGTAAATATTTATAACTATTAGGTTTCTTGGATGAAGTGTCCCATTTATTTGTATGTAGTGACCTTCTTTATCTCTTCTGACTAATTTTGACTACAAGTCTGCTTTGTCAAATATGAGTATAGCCATCTCAGCTTGGTTTCAGATTCCATTTGCTTGGAATGTCTCACTTTGGGTCCATCTATGTCTTCGACAGTAAAGTGTATTTCTTGTAGGCAAGAGACAGTTGGATCTTGTTTTTTAATCCAATCAGTGGGTTTGTATCTTTTAAGTGGATAGTTAAAACCATTATATTTAGGGTTGTTATGGAGAGATATTTTCTGAGTCCAGTAATTTTGTTCATTTTTTTCCCAGTTGATTCAAGTTTTGTTTGTTCTATTCTTTTCCTGTTATTCATCTTAGGAGTTTGCTGAGTTGACAACACTTGATCATTCCCTAATTTTCATCTGTTCATCTATTGCTTTCATGAAATTCATTCTTTTCTGAGCTCTCATGCTTGTGTCTTTATCATCTCTCTATACGATTCCTTTAAGTATCTTCTGCAATGCTGGGTTAGTGATCATGAATTGCTTTAGTTGTGCTTATCTTGGAAGGACTTTACTTCTTCATCATTTTTAAAGGATGATGTTGCTGGATATAGTATTTTGGTTAGCAGTTATTTACTCACAGGGAATGAGATATATCATCCCATGTTTTTCTGGTGTTTAGGGTTTCTGCTGAGAGGTCTGATGTAATTGTGATGCATTTGTTTTTTGTAAATAAGTGATATTTTTAATCTTACAGTTTTCAATATTCTTTCTTTTTCTATAGTCTTGGCATTTTAACTACAACATTGATGTGGAGACACTGTTTAATGGTCATGTCTATTTAAGATTGGATGTACTTGAATGTATCTTTCCCTAGATTTGGGATATTGTCTGCTCTAATTTCATTGAATAGATTTTTTTTGTGTGTGTGTTGCTCTGGGATTTGAATCATTGCCATGTACTTGCTAGGCATGCATCCACCACTTGAGCCACACCCCCAGCCCTTTTTTGCTTTAGTTGTTTTTCAGATGGGGTCTTGTACTTTTAGCCTGGGGCCAGCCTCAGACTGAGACCTGTCTTCCACATATCTGGAATTATGGATGTGTGCCATCATACCTGGCTTGTTCTTTGAGATAGGGTCTCATTAACTTTTTCCCTGGGCTGGCCTTGAACTATGATCCTCCTACCTCCATCTCCCATGTGTGGTGACATTAGCCACCACACCTGACCTTGAATAGATTTTCTATGTAAAAGTTTTTCATTTTGATGAAATTTAACTTACTTAGTCTTTCTTTTATCACTGCCTTTTTGGGTGTCATATCAGAATTGAAAGAATGCTTGAACAGTTTCTTAACTATTTTCCTCTCTTGTATTCTATCTTCTTAGTTAGAACCAAAGTGAGCATTTTAAAAAGAACTTTTTTTGGTCACATTCTATTTTCAATAGATTCCAGGGGCTTCTCATTGCTTCCAGAGGAAGCTTAAATACTATTTCACGGCCACAAGCTCTCAGTGATGTGGACTCATGTGCTGTACATCCTAGTGCTTGCTTCTAGCCCTAATTGGATCAGTGCTTCTTTTCCACATTGTCTCTTTCTCTTTTCTCATCAGGGCTTATGACTCTGTATATATGAAAAAGAGTAATACTGTGCAGAGATGAAATTACATAGGATTCTGACAGCATGAAAAAAATATCTTAAAAATGGCTTTGTGTAATTGAGATTTTATTCAATCCTGGGAATCCCAAGTGTCTGCTAATAAGGAATGAGTTTATTTCAAAGGTAAAAGCTGCTTTAGATGGTGATTTGAATGACTTCTTATCAACTTGAATGCCTTTTTCCTGTGCAGTGTGCAGTTACTCTCAGGGTGAACACTTCTGAACTCCCTGAGAGAGCTGAAGGCTTCTCTGGTTTCAGGGTAATTCAATTTAAGCAGTGCTGTCATAGCATCTGCAGTCTGAAGCTATTTCCCACCCAGATATCACAGTTCATGGTAGATGTGGAGGAGGCAGGGAAAAGAATCATACAGCACATATACCCAGTTATTCTCCTTGGCAGGAGAATAACTAATGTGGGTGACCTGCTGGCTGTTTTTTGTATGCTGTAGCATTTAATTCTTGTAGCATTCTAGTGGGGTAGGTGTTGCTATACCCATTTTTCCAGACGTGTGTATATCTTTGGCTACATATGCTCTGCTCTCCTTGGCCACTGGTTGTCCCATCTGAGAGCAGCAAACCATTAATAGTGTTCCATCTTGGCCCATACACCTCTGGTCTAGTGTGGTATCATAAAATTGGGCTTTCAGAAGGTGTACAATTTGGGAAAGGCAAAGTTAAGGGTCTTGTCTTGGAGCTGATTTCTGGGGCTTTTTGTACCCTCTTGGAATGTTTTTTTCCAGTCCTTGGTTCTTACTCCACTGATGCTGGCCCACCTTGTGGTCCTCAGGGTTTGTATCTCTCTATAGCTTCCTTGGAGCTCTGAGGTTCTATAGTGGGACCAGCTCCTTTGGGATTTCTGGCAGGGTGTAGGATAGCCCATCTCCATTCCTTCAATGCCAGATACTTACTGAGAATCTGCTGAGTGGGAGGTGCTGTTGGTATTGGGGTGTTGGTGGTGAAGCTGACAAACATAGTCATCTATGGCTGTAAGTATTTTTCAAACACTGCTTTAGGTGTGTCTAGTAAATTCTGATGCATAGTATTTTTTGCTACCATTCAATAAAAATATTGTCTGTTTTCTATTGAGACTTCATTGATCTACTGGTTATTTGAAAAAAGTCCTCAATATTCAAAATATATGAGTATTTAAAAACTACTATTATTGTTAACCAACTTTAACATGATTACATATACCCAGAGAACATACTGCTATGATTTCAGTACTTCTCAACTTATCGAGATTGATTTTTTGGTTCAGCCATAGGGCCAACTTTGTTTTTGGCAGTGCTGGGTATTGAATCCAGGGCTTTGCATGTGCTAAGAAAGTACTTCACTAGTGAGCTACGTCCCCAGCTCTGTCACTGTTTGTATATACTTGAAAAAAATTAAATTCTGTATTCATTGGGTGCAGTGTTCTATAATTGCCCATTAGTTAAAGGTTGTTAAAATGTTCTTTATCCTTACTGAATTTCTATCTGCTTGTTTTAATAATATCTGATTGCCAAAATCTCTCACTTTAAGAATTTATCTTTCTTCCTTTTATATTTGCCTATACTTGCTTTATACATATAGAATTATTTTATCTTCCTGTCATAATTAGTGGCATTCCTGTTTCTAGAAAACCTTAAGGTCATGTTAGTGTAGCTACATTGCTTCTTTAGGTTATTGTTTGCATGGCATACCTTTTCCTATCTTTTTACTTATAAGCTTTCTATATTCTTATGTTTTCTGTGCTTTTCTTTCTGAATATGTATATTTAAATTAAAATGCTTTCAATAATCTTTTGGCTTGAGCCTGATTTGAAGCATATAGTTCCTTTATAGTTAATATATTTAAATCTGCCATTTTACTATGTGCGTTCTGTGATCATGCTTTCACATGGTCTACATTTCTCTTCTTCCTTTCTTGTTTTCTTTTGTTGAATTTTAAAAAGTGACATCGTTTTTCTGTTAGGTTGAAAATCACATATTCTCTTATTATTCTTTTACAGAATATCCTATAGATTACTACGTGCAATGTGCTTTTCTGTGGTTTTTTTTTCTGTGCTGTGCTGGATTCTTAATTAGGGTTTTATTTTGCTTGTGTGTCTATGTGTACTATGGTCAGTGTGGAGGCTTCCTATATCGATTTGGTAGACACTGCCCCACATCTTTAACCTCCTGGAGCACTGCTTCCCCCACCAAAGGCTGTCTATTTGGCAGATTTTACTGAAGGATTTAGGCAGTAGAGAGGAATTCTATCTTGCGGAAACAGGATTAAAGTCAAATTCTTAAAAGTCCCTTCATCGTTTTAACTTTAGGAGTTGAGAATTGCCTCAACTGCTCTTTCTTGTCACATCCGAAATCAGAATTCATGTCTTGGGAGCCTCCTCTTCATTAACAAACGTTAATTTGTATTTCTAAGCAACTATTACTGAATGCTTACTACAGGCACATCAATCAATCAACAGATATTTATTGGGTTTCTACATTATGTTAAGTACTTTCTAGGTACCAGAAAGTACTATGCTTAGTTCTTCCCATGTATTATCTAATTTAATCCTCACAGTAGCTACATGAGAGGTATAATTATGGCCCCTTTTGTGCAGATGAGACTTGAGGAGGTTAGATAGCTTGGCCAACACAGTTTTCTTTCTGAAAGGTAGTCTGTCATATATTTTTAAGTGACGTGTTTTCCTTTTACTGTATATTGGAATCAAATGAGATGTTTATAAATCATCTAGTTTGTCAAATAAAGTTGCTCAAATAATGTTACTATTTTGTAAATTGATATGGCAACAATGGCTATCTTGGGCCAGTGCCCACCCTGATCTGATCAGCTGGAACTGGGCTGGTGGAGCTACATGACCTTCACTGTAGAAGCCCAGGAAGCTAAGGGTCCAGTTGGCAGAGCCCCTCAGAAGGGAGGGGAGAGAGTGAGCAGCAGGAAGAACCATAGTTGAGTCCCCAATGAGCCTGCAGAGATGGCAAAAGAGTGGAATGAATTTGATTGAAAGAAAATAAAGAAACATGGGAGCCAGGCGTGGTGGTTCATACCTGTTATCCCAGCAGCTGGGATGCTGAGGCAGGAGGATTGTGAGTTCAAGGTCGGCTTGGGCTATGTAGCAAGTTCCAGGCCATTCTGGGCTACATGGAGATAGCTTGTCTCAAACAAGGAGGATTGTGAGTTCAAGGTCGGCTTGGGCTATGTAGCAAGTTCCAGGCCATTCTGGGCTACATGGAGATAGCTTGTCTCAAACAAACAAATAAATAAACATGAAAGAAATAAACATGGGACTGGTGTTGCACACCCAGATATGGGTGGGAGCTCTGTACAGCTGTTAGGTGGGGAGGCCTGGATGAGCTAGAGTGAGGATGGACAGAATCAGAGAGGTGCTGGGGGTTGTGACACCAACTGGATAGCAGCTGACCAGCTTCCCTGGGCATCTGCACTTACCCGACTGAACTGGAGAGAAGGAAATTGAGTGCTGTGGGGGAGCCCTCAGGACACTTTAGATATCCCAGCCATGCAAGTTAATCCCTGATATAAAAAGAGCATTGATGGGCTGGCAGAATGGCTCAAACAGTAAGAGCACCTGCCTAGAAAGCACAGGGTCCCAGGTTCAAACCCCAGAGCCTCAAAAAAAAAAATTGAACAATTAGAAAGTTCTAACTATAAGCATGAAACCCTGCATTTAATCCTCAGTTCAACAACAACAGAAAAAAAACCTCAAAAAACAAATCTAAAAACAAACAAACAAAAACCAACCCACCAAAAACCAGAAGTAAAGAAGGGGGAGGGAAAAAAAGGCTCAGTGATCTACACCTCTAGCCATGGACAGCTCTCAGCACATGGACTGAGAGTTCTCCTCCCTTACCAGCCACTCCATGGAAGTGGGCAACATATCTTTTTTGAATCTGGATCTTCAGTGCCTAGCCCAGGATGCAGCCCAGCCCAGGATGCAGCCCTTGTCAGAGTGGTGGCATGAGAACCATGGCAGCAATGTGGATCTCTGTAGGTGGGCCACAGGTTCTCCAGCCAACTCCTCGAAGGCCAGAATGCTGTTTGAGACACAAGAGCCTGCTTTTGATAGCATCCAACTGACTGTAAGTAGTCTGGAGCCCAGCTCTGATATGCAGAGCTTGGGCCTCAGTAGTTTCTAAAAGTGTGCAAGTGATAGCTATTGCTCAGAAATATCTCACTGCCTGGAAATTGAAAGTGTCCCAGTTCCTCGCCTGCCTGTGACTGCATGGAGAGCACAGAGATGAGGAAGAACCGCGTTCTCACAGACTCTTCCCCCATACACCCTAAGAATGCCACCCAAGGGCCACCTGCCAGGAGGGAAGAGAGTAGATCTGCTTCTCTGCCCTTCATCATCCCACCCACAGCCGCACATGGGAAGTTTTCCTGTAGAGCCTAGCAGCACCTAAAGCTGCTCTTGGGCAGTACTTACCTGACAGAGGCCTTCCAAAGTGGACCTGGGTCAAACTGGAGAAGCTGCATAGGGGCTTTGCTGCTGTACCTTCTGATCCTCAGGATATGAAGCTGGTGGTTCCTTTGAGGGGCTGAGGGTTTATTATAATCCTCTCCAATGGCATTACATAGAGAGGGATACTATGGTATAGTAGAAAGGCTCAGGGTGACCAGGATTTGAACCTAGGCTTCTGGCAACCTGGGACATGCCCATCTTAGAGTCTCAGTTTCCTCCCTTAAGAATCTCCATCCTAACTAGTGAACATCATGTTAAGTGAAGTAAGCCAGGTTCAGAAAGACCAAGGTCACATGTTTTCTCTCATATGTGGAATATAGATCCAAATATAAATACAAGTATTATATACAAGAGGGGGGCAGTTAGAGGAGACTAAGGGAGGAGAAAGAGAAGAAAAGAATGATAGTGAGTAATATTGAAACACACATTTGTGTAGGAACAAGACACAATGAAACACACTGAAAACTCTTGAATAATACCGGACAGAGGGAAAAGGATAAGGACGAGTAATAGAGGAGGTTAGACTAATTGAAGTATAATAGATTTACAGTTAAAATACCTATGCAAGAACCCACTGAATAATGGACAGACACTTAATAATGAAAGGCAGCAATGTAGAACAGGTCATGCTGTGGGTTGGGGGGGGCAAATAGCAAGAGAGGAAGGGAAAATGAAGTGGGTAAGGAGGTACTTTCTATATATGTATGAATATGTAACACTGAAACCTGTCCAAGCCATTTTAAGAAGGGGAGTGGAGGAAAAGGGAGAACACTGGAGGGTGGTGTGCAGGTGTAAGGGGGCTGTAGAGAGCAATGCTCCTCAGAAGTTGATTTCTGTGGAGGCATTTGGGAGGGGCAAAAAGCTGGAATGTGCGAGATCAGCAGGGTGCTTGCTGTGACCCAAGACCCAGGAGCAGAGAGTTAGACCAGGTCAGCAACGGTGGGGAAGAGAAGGTGAAGGAAGGCAAGGAATTTGAGAACAGGAAGGCGGTCATGGTTGTCTGAGCAGAGAGGGAACAAGGGCGAGGACAACTGAAGGAGATTCCCACATGTGGTGTCTGGTGTGGGAAGGGACAGAGCTGGCAGGACTGGAGAGTGAAAGGGTGGGACAGGAGGTGCTGAGAACGCTTGCTTGTGGGTTACAGGGTGTCTGGTTCATCTCAGTGCTGTCTCCTAGGATGGGGACTTTGCATGGCAGACTGGGACTACTCTGACTTTAGTCTAACATCAACAATACCACATTAGCTATGTGACTTCAGGAGTCATCCTTTACTGTTCTGTACCTGACTAAACTGGCTGCCTCACCATGACCTTGAGGTGGTCATCACGGCTGCTGTAGTCCATTTTACCAAAAGAGAACAGACAGGAAGGAGTCATGGCTGGACAGAACCCAGGCTGGACATTCTCATTCACAGGCTGCAGAACTGAGGCTCCAAAAAGGCCTTCCTTACCTGGCTGCCCCTAGACCTGCCCTGTCTCAGCTTGCCCAGCCTCCATAACTATCCACGAGCTCTGCTGTGCTGTCGGCCTTGCAGTGGCTGCTCCCACCCCCTATCAGCTGTTGACATACAAGTGCCCTGGTAAGGAAAATATTTTCATTCTTTTATAACAGCATTCTCAGCCCTGCTTAATCATATTTTTCTTTGTCTTTAAAAACAAACTCCTGTGTGGTTTTCTATCTTCTTGCTGCTCTCCAAAGAACATTCTAGAACTAAGCTGTGCTGTTTGATGCTTCATGAGTTTTCACTGTGTTTCTGCCCTTTGGCTACTGTACATGGGGTGAGGGTAGGCAGGTGCCTAGTTATTCCTAGTGCCTCACGCCACACTTGACGCTTACGTACAAGGATCTCTTAATCTCATTTCTACTCTGAGACAAAAGTGTCACCTCATTTGCAGAGAAACTCATGTTCAGAAAGGTTAAGTAACCTGGCCAAGGTCACACAGCCTTGGAAAAGCCAGGGCTTGAAATGGGGATTTGAGTTAATTTGGCCTCCGTTGTTGGGTCTTGATCCCATGTGCTGAAGCCATCTTGTGGCTGATGGGAGAATCTGGGGAGGTATTCCAGGACACTGCGGCTGGGCAGAAGGAGAAGATTCTCCACAGAGAGGAAGAACTCGCCGTGTACTCGTTGTGTGGCCTGAGCTCTTGTCCATACTCCTTTGAGGCAGGCATCCCTCCTGGACCCCATTTTACTGATGAGGAATCATCAGCAAGACAGAAGGGCAGAGAACTGGCGGACATGGGGCTTGCATTTAAATACAGATCTGCATAGCACGAGCACTAGGGCCTCTCTCCACCCCTTCTGTGTCCTCCCATTTCTGCTCTGTCAGTGCCTAAGAAGAGTTAGGCAGGATACCACAGGATTTGGGAGCTCAGCTTCGGGTCCAGGTCTATGTGTATGAAGGTGACCCAGCAGGCACAGGGACTAAGGGGCGGTACGTCCATAGGTCTGCTCATGCCCCCATAGTACCAGAGTACCTTCTTAATCCCAGTTCTACCCAGGGGATCTGAAAGCCACTGGCCTGGGTGCCATCAGACAGAGAGAAACATGGTTTGCAGGGCTGTGAGAACCCAGCCCCAGAGCAGGCTTCCCTCACTCTGTGTCCTGGAGCAAAGTCCTTCCTTGTCTGGCCTTGCTTGCCCCAGTGCTGAAATGTGGGATTTGCCTGTGCTGCTGAGTCCTTGGGTTGATTTCTCTGACCTCCAGATTATTCTCAGAGTATCTGCCTTTTGTCCCCATATGTTGGCATTCCCTCTGGGAGCCTGGGCCTGGCCTTCTCAGGGGCAGGGCAGTAGAGGCCTACCCTGTCCTGCTGCTGCTCCTGCACCAGAGCCCCCTCCCCTCATGGCTGCTGGAGGAGGGCAAGAGGCAGGTGTTCTATAGAGATGGAGTGTATTTTTTTTTTTTTATAAAATCCCTCCCAATAACCTTCTCTTTCTGACTTATGGAGCCTCCCGAGACTTGGCCTTCTACTTTGGGGGGGTCTCCTCTTGCCTCCAGGACTTTGGTTTTAAGATGGCTAATGATTAGCACTGATCATTATTCCAAACTAGGAGGAATGGTTGGTGAAAAGTGTGTGAACTATCTCCTCTTCACCCCTGCCCCTTTATTCTCAAGGTCTTCTGATTGTGAAGCAAGGCCCGGGGCCTTGACTGGCAAGATTAGCACAGGAGGTGGTAATCTTGTGGTGAAGCCAAGCATACTTTCCATTGGCTAATGTCAGAGGCTGAATTGTATCTGGTAATTACTGGTGAAATCTCCCCCTCCCTCCCATATAGTCTGGACAGGGTCTGCCATGGAAAAAGCCCAATGGCTAGATAAATTCTAGTAGTATTCTGGTAGAATAACTGGTAATATCCTAGAACTTAATTCTCCTAAGGACATTTGTATCCAATAGCATTTCTTTAAAAACTCATTTTTTCCCAACTTTGAGTCTGGTGCATAGTAAAGTTGGTTAATTGAACAAGTGAAAGGACCTAAGGAACAGTGTTTTAATGGTTGAATTTTGGTCACATATTCATGCATTTAGCCTTGTAGAGACACTGTGTGCAGTAGACACGGGATAAGTTGGTGGATAAAGTAGTCTCAGTCCTTTTCCTTGAAGAACTTCTAGTGTACTGGGGGATAATCAGATAATAAGCACACAAACAGATTTCTATTCATTAGTTTTGTGATCCATTCCTTGACTGAGACACTATCACAGATTCCATGATTCTCTATAATCCTGATCAAACATAGGGGATCCTAATTCTACCTAAGGTTGGGAGACCATTCAGAGCTGAACAAAGATGCAAAGGAATCAGAGCTGGACAGGGAAGATATCCTGGTATGGGGGCATCCTTGAGCTCTGTGACATTCCCTGCTAGGCTAGGACCTCCAGCCTGAGCTCTGCACCCTGCCCATAGGAGCCTTACTGCTGGTGCTGCTGCTGACAGTTGCCCAGAGACAGTGCAGCGGCACCTGTTCTGCAAGCCTCCCTAAGTTTTCAGGAAGAGCTCTTCTCCCTGGCTTGCCTGTGACCCACCCAGCAGATGTCCGTGATACTTCAGGGGAAGAACAGGCCATCCTCCCCCGCTCCCAGAGGCTTGTTAAGCACTTGCAATGTCTGGCTTTGATTGCTGTCCTAGAGAGCCAGAGTTCACTCAGATCAAACCTCTTTGTTCAAGCCCAAGTGAGGTCTTTTGTTTTTTGGAGGTATTAGGGTTTGAAGTCAGGGCCTTGTACTTGCTAGGCAAGAGCTCTATCACTTGAGCCACATGTCTAGCAATCAAGTGAGATCTTTTAGACAACACACTCTCCCTTCTTCCCTCCCTCCCTCCCTCCCTTCTTCCATCTTCCCTCCCTCCCTCCTCCCTCCCCCCTCCTTCTTTTTGCAGTACTGGGGTTTGAACTCAGGGCTTCATGCTTGCTAGGCAGGCACTCCATTGCTTGAGCCCCTTTTGCTCTGGTTATTTTTCAGGTAAAGTCTCATGTCCGGACCATGATCCTCCTGTTTATGCTTCCCACAGTGACTTGAATGACAGGTGTGCACCACCATGCCCAGCCTTTTCTGTTGAGATGGGATCTTGTGAACTTTTTGCCCAGGCTGGCCCTGAACTGTGATCCTCCCGATCTCTGCCTCCTAAGTAGCTGGGATTACAGGTGTGAGCTCTGGATGCCTGGCTGGACTATCTTCTGAAAATGCACATCTTCACAGCCATCTTATATTTATTCGGGGGTCACTGCCAATCTCCAGGCCATCTCTCCTAGCCCTTAAGGTCAGGCTGCCTGACTGCACCTCTGTACTCACTGTGCCTCTGCCCTCCTGGCCCTTCCTTCTGCTCACCTGGCACAGCCTGTGGTCATGTTGCCTTCAGGAGATCTTTTGATTTTTGTCTGCACTACCTCTAGGCTCCTCTTTATGGAAGCACTACCAAGATTCCTTACCATCTGCCTTCCCAAGCCTTTGACAGTCCTTACATCTGAGTGGATAAGAGCTTGGATTTCAAGTCAGGTCTTCTGGGTTTGAATCCTGTCTTGACCACTCACTAGCCTTGCAGGAGGTAAAAAAGAGTCAGTTAGTCGGCTTCCTATTACTGTAACAAAATACCCGAGATAATTTAAAAAGAGAAAAAAGTTTATTTTAGGTCATGGTTTTAGAGGTTTAAGTCCTTGATTAGGTGGACCCACTGCTTTTAGAACTGTGGTGGGGGTGGAAGCACATTATGCCAGGGAGCACATAGCAGAGCCAAGCCACTCACCTCATGATCGCTACATTAAAGACAAGGAAGAAGGGTCCAGGGTCCCAATATCCCCTTCAAGGGCATATGTCCAGTGACCAGAAGACCTCACACTACGCCTCACCTCTAACTAAGCCTTTGTCACATAGGTCTTATTTAAGATGCAGACTATGGCACAGGGTGACTATATCTATCTATCATCACAATGGAGCCCTTTTGAGAATGAACTGAGCAGGGGCAACAGGCAGACTCAGGGCTGTCTTGGGAAGTCGGAATCTCTTTACCCCTCATTATGTACATGAAGGGGTAGCAGCTCTCCAAAGAGGATTTTGTAGGTGGCAGAAGCTGGTGTGGTTCAGTCTGGCTCATGGTCACTTCCCAATGCCTTGTGCAGTGGAATCTGACAGTGCCCACCTGGGACAGGTGAACAGCTGGGCTTAGCAGGCTCCACCTAGGAAGCAGCATGTAAGGTGGCCTGGATCAGCTCCCCAGTGGCCCTGCCTGCTGAAGGACAGGATAGGAAACAGGATAGTTGGAAGGACACTGGCTGTGTTAAGAGATGCGCCAGTTGAGTCTGGTTTCTCATGCTATAGAAAAAGCCTGGAGGCTTAGCAGAACCCAAAGCTGGGAGCCTGTTGTGCCTAGAAGCTGGGGGGGCTCCTGTGCCTTCTGGGGCCATTACAGATAAGAGCCTTTGTCCTTTCCATCAGTAAAAGTCAAAAGAAAGCCCAGCCAGCACTGGTCCAGAAGGTGTGAAGCCACCCTGTCTCCCATTCTCTAATGCAGGGATGCTCCCTGAATTTCTAGTCCAGTGGATTGACATTCCCAAGGCCAGAGATGGACAGGGGGCTGGGCCTGTCTGAGTTTAACCTGCTTAGCCTCTGGGGTCTGTTCCTAAGACTCAGGGCTCACTGTGACCCCTATATTCCAAGACAGGGTAGACTAAGCCTGATTCAGGGACTTATCAATGGGAGAAGCTACCACCAGAGATTGTGTGGACCAGAAGTAGGGGAGAGGGCAGCGGGACCAGTGGGCATCTTCCAAGTCTTCAGGAACTGTGAAAACCTTCAGTCTGGGGGCTTGCTGGGGAGTGGGAGGCTCAGCACGCATCCAGGCTGTCGTTTCTTTGCCAGGTGTCATTCAGATGTGATGATACACCTTAGAGGATTCTTAGAGATGAGGATAACATCCAGGTTAAAACTATACTTATTCCTGCTATGCTCCAAGGCAGTGCTCCACATGGCTGTCCTCAAACATGCAGTGTTTAGTCCTACTTCCATGTCTCAGCACCAGCTGTACCACCTTTCTGCCTCTTCTTCAGGGGCCAGCTCTAGGCTGTCTTCCTCACATGCCGTTTTGCCACTTCCAGCCCACGGAGGCCTTTATCTACCCAAAGTTCTCTTATGTCATTGTACCCAAGTGACACATTCTTCAGACCCTTGACCTCCGAAGGTCCCTCCCCACCCTGTGAAGGCCCACAAGCAGGTGAGAACCATGATTGGTTCCCACAGCAGAGCACAAGGACCAGGAGTAATGCTGGGTGCAGCCATGCAGGAAGCCCTGATCAGAGGCAGAGCAGTGGCTGGGTAAATGCTCAAATGGGGGCTCTCAGAGGGGCCTACACACCTTCCGGCCGCAACAGTTGGAGGTGCCAGGTTGTTTTTATTCTACCTGATATTTGTCACTCTGTCAGCAAACACAATTCCACCCTTCCCAACGCACTGGGGAATGAGCGCACTCTTTCGTAGTACTCCACAGGGGCCATCTGTCCTCCCGGCTCTGTACTTGCACTGCCCCCATTGTGGTTTCAGTGGCATCAAGCTGGCCAGTTGCTTTGCCCTTGAAATGGCAGTCATATCACAGGGACAAAGAGTAACCTTGGAGAGTGATGCTCTGGTTTTTATAGTTTAGGATTTTTGGAATAATCCAAGCAGTTAGATTGCCCTGTGTGGGACACATGAACACATATTCTAATGATTGACCTTTTAATTTTTTTCCTGGCATCTATCAGTTGTCTCTTATTCATTGCCCTGGTTTCTTTCCAAAATACAACTGCACTCATTCCAAAATTCCATTTGTGGCCCGAAATGTCAAAGTATTGGGCTCTACCATGTGCCAGGCCATAAGACTGGGTCTTTGGTCATTCAACAGATTGTCCTCATGATGTCCAGCAGGTAAACACCAGGATGCTATGAGCTCCCAGAGCTTCTCATTTCAGAGCATAAAATAAGGATGCTTATTGGAGTAGCTGTTCTTAGCAGCACTTCCCAATTTAAGCATTTCTGAGCACCTGGAGTTCAGATCATCTGTTCTGATCTCTAACCCCCTCCCCATCAGCACAGTCCCTCTACAACTTGCCTCAAGTATCTAAATATGCCAGACAAGCAAGGAACAAAGGACCAATCCATCTGGAGCATGGTTTTCTCTCCAGGTTTCACTCTATAGCAATAGAAGGTGCTGATGGATGTGCTCATTTGAAAGACCAGCCAGAGTGGTGATTTTATTCTGTCCTCCCTGGGAATGCTGCTGGTTCCCCTGGGAACATCCCAAGAGTATTCTTACTTTCATACTTATAAACGCTAGACCAATTAAAGGAATATTGTTGACTGCTTTTGGGAAAAGAGGGAGAAAAACACATTCCAGAGGACACAACCTCTCTTGATACCAAAGTTTCCCAGTGGAAGGTTACCTTGGTTAGATTTCATTGCAGAGTTGAAGACATTTCACTCTACAGTATTGTAAAAGGCTTTAAAAACCCTCCTGTGGTATGTTTCTAATTTAAGACTGAAAAAATATTTCTATTGTGCCATACATAGAGTAACCTAAAACCTAATAAAAGCTCTGAATTAGGGTTGGTCAGAATGGTTTGAATTAAGTTCAGGTAGAGGCAAGAACACTGTATCTGTCGACTGGAGCTGCTGGGTTATGGACCAAGAGGCAGGTTCTAACTGGGAGACTGGACTTGCCCAGTCGGGAGGAGGACTCATCTCTTCTAGAATTCTGGTGCTCTAGATTACTGGCTACAGGCCCCTAATACTGTTGACACCTGTCCTCTGCCCCAGAAGGGCCTAACACTTGCTGTTTGTGTCATGTTGGTTGTCTTGTAGGTTTCTCATTGGGGATAGGTTTATTTGAGTTGCTGGTTGTTTGTTTGTTACTGACTGAAGGGACCTGCCAGCCTTTGCCTAGCTGTAGTGCCTTGTTTGAGAGGCTTCTGTGGCCTGGGCCCCTACCCATGTGGTAACTGAATGGGCCTTTTACTGAACTGAGGTCCAGCCTACTTGCCTTAGTGTCCAGTGTTCTTCCGAGGTTGGAAAGCAAAATATGCCTAGAGAATGAATAGGAATTAATGTAAGAATTAATGAGTGAGAAATATGTTTTTTGTTTATAATTATAAATGGTGCTTCATGGAACATCTCTAAATCTCTGTATAATGTGAGTATAGCATAGTCACCCCTCCCCCGCTCCCTTCCCACACCTACACACTCTAGTTGCCCTGTTTGTGTCACATGCCCCAGTGCTAATCACCCTCCCCACAGCTGATTGGATGGGGAAGGTCATCTGACTCCATAAGATCCAAACCATAGGCCAGGTTCAACCAAACAGATTTGCACTTGAGATTTGAACTAACAGACAGAAAAGGGTTGTGGTGGTGTATTAAAAAAGCAGAACACTAGAGTCAGGAGCTGAGAATTGACCCTACTTGGGTGGAATGGGGCTGTGTACACACAGGTGAATGAACAATAACAACAAAACTAAAAATGTGTGTATGTCTGGAACCTTCTCATTGTCCTATAGGTGGTCCTCTGTGCACCAGGGGAATGAGGAGGTTGGAGGTAATTTGCACTATGAGCTTCTTCTTCATCCTTTCCCCCCAGCTTAGAGGTCAACAAGGGCATCATTGTCCATTGTCATTACTCATCTCTGATTGAGGAAGGTCCTGAATCCATGTACCCAGAGTCATGCCAGAACTGGTCAGTTATGGTTCTCCTGCAATTGCAGGCACCTCACTGCCATGACCACAGCCTTCAGCCAGATCACTCCATATGGGCATACACATAGAGTTGGCCAAATGTTAGAGGCAGTGCAGGGTCAGATACTTGGGTCACAGGCCAGGTTGCTCTGCTGCCTGATGGCCTCATATGAGTCCCCATCCTCTGTGGTCTTGAGTGCTCTGTGAATGAGTAGGCATCTCAGACCCTGATTCACAGACCACTGGGACATTTAAAAGAGACAGCATGTAGGCAAAGAGGCTTCAGACCCAGAGGCTGAGATTGTGGTGGATGAAGAGAGAGAGCCACTCCAGAGTGACACCTCAGAGATGTGGGGAGAGTCTGGTCTCTAAGCCCTGCAGTACTCCAACATGTGCCTGTTCCCACAGACCCAGAGAGGGGAAAGGCCTTTCCTTTCTCACAGGCCATTTTGGTGCACTCTCCAAGGCTTTCTCCTCCTTCCCAGGGGTATGGAGAATGGCCAGGGTTTCGTTCCCTCTGTAGTCAGGATGAGTGGTCTGGTGTGCTATTCTGGGTCCTGGGGTGTCATCCTCTCCAGGCTGGGGCCTCATGAGCATATTTCCCTGCCTTCCCATCTCACCTCAGCAACCTTCGTGTACCTCAGTGTCATTATAGAAGACCTCTGTCATGGCTGCTCTCTCAGCCTGCGGAAAGCCCTCCTTGCTGATGAGGGATTGTTAATGCTTTTGTTTCTTAGGGTTTCCTGGCTTGATTGGTGACAATATTTCTGTTGGGTTACATGGCTAGAACATAACCTGAACTCAGTAAGCTTCAACAGACTTTCTGCAGTCTCTAAAATGCACAGAAAAGTGCTCATGGCCAGGATCCCAAGTCATTATTTAGTTATTTAAAATGATGATGTCCTGACCCCCCGTTACAGAAGGATGGGGCAGAGTTCCTAGTGTGGGGGAGAGAGACTTTAAAGGTGACACCTCCCTTGACCTCTATCAAATGACCTTCTTGACCATCTCAGACCTGTGACCTTCATGAGTACTGTTCATGGTCAGAGACTCTCAGAAAGAAGCTGTTTAATTCTCATAGTAACCCTGTCATGAAGTCATTATACTGAAGAGTAAACTGAGGTTCAGAGATAGGAAAGTGCAAAACTGGGGAATAACTGAGGGAGAATGTTGCTGGAGCCTTGTCCACATTTCTTGGAAATGTACATCTGAGTTAGGGACAATGAGCTGGACAGAGGGGACTGCAGTAGGACCCCAGGGGGCAGGAGTTGTCAGAGCTGCAGGCAGAAAGCAGGCACTTTGGTCTGTGTAGGCAATAAGGAGGTGGGCTGGGTTAGTAAGCACACTGTGCAGTTGAGAATTAAGGGGTCAGTGAGAAATCCCAAGGTAAGGAGAGTCTCGCTTCATCACCTCTTTTGTGTTTTTCCCATGAGAAACAGCTACAGCATTCACGTCTCTGAATCTTTCATCTCTCTGGGGCTCAGCAGGGAAACCGCAGGGTTTCCCGGTGTGGGACAGCCTCTCGCCCCCGCTAGATGGCACTGTTGCAGGTCATTTTCACTCAGCAGCCCTTCAAAGGTTGTGTGTGTGTCAGTGTGCACGCGAGCTTGTGGGAGCGTGTGTGTGACTGCTGTGTGTCTACGTGTGTGTGCATGCGCCTGTGTGTTGGGAATCCCTGGTTTGGGTCTCGCAGAGTCCCAGTCCACATTTTGTTCCTCTGCTTCTCTGGAATTGCTGCTTAGGATAGAAGTTATTGCTGCTGAGGGTTCTTTATGTATGGCTTCTGTGGACTCTGTGTTTGGGCATCAGATGCTAGGGAGTTATGAAGTGACCAGAACAGTTTTAGCTCTTCTGATAGGCTGAACTGTCTATGGGAACACTACTGACGCCAAGGCCCCAGGAATGGAGAGGTCCAGTAGTTTCCAGACTCTGGGTGGGCAGTATTGGGGAATTTTGAGTGAAGCAAGTTTCAGGGGCTCGAATATTTCCAATACAAATAAATTTTATTTTGGGTATTAACTTTGATCATTTATGTGGCTACAGGAGTTCCCTGTTGAGAAACTTTCTGAGGCCGGGTCTGTCTCAGAAGGAAAGAATTCTGTTGTCTGCCAGAGGCCTGCAGCAAAAGTAGTAGCAGTGATACATATTCCGAGGTAAGTGGCTACTTATATATAAGGATGGACTTCTGTGTCAAGTGTGAGAGTACTAGTTATTTAGGATTTTAGAAATTATCCCAACTCACTCATTTATTTCCTAGATGGTGGAGAAACTGAAGGTAAAAAGAGTTGGCCAGGGCCATATGGCTAATAGTAGAGAAAAGACTAGAAGGCAGGTCTCTGGCCACTAGTGCCAGTGTTTTTGTGGACATGCCATGACTCTCTAGTTCTGTATTCACACAAGGTCCCAAATGCCAGGTTAACTTTTTTTGGTCTGATATTTTAGGGTTTTTCCACATGGTTGTCAGGAGAAAGCTTCCAGATAGAGCTCCTCTGTGTGATTTTGTGGTATTCCAGGGAGAATCTGGATAGGACAGATTACATGGCTGAATCTTGGAAAATAGATGCTAAGAGAGAAGACAGGAAAGAAACTTAAGTTCTGTGTATTTGGGAAAGTATATAAGGGCAGTTACATAGACATGGCCAAGGGTGATGACTACTGTAAAGCCTAAAAAAGCAGGCTTCCAGGAGTGAGAAGGCCCAGGTTAGATGTAAGAAAGGCTCTCCTGAGAGTGCAAGGAGCTGCTCAGGCCTGGGACTGCATGACCCCTCCCGTGCATGGCTGCCCAGGTTGTCCCAGAAGGGACTAGTGGGCCCTGCAGAGTAGAGCAAGCTCTCATGAGGTGGAGCCAGACGCTGCAGGTACCAGATCCCACTCCATCTCCAGTTAAGTGGGTCACATGGTGTCCCTTTGCCTCACTTTTCCCACCTGGCATATGAGTTACATGTCTAGTGCATTACAACAAGTGAGAATCAAAGGAGATTGGGTGTTAGCCTACATGGGATAAAGAGTGGAGTTAAAAGTAAGGATGACCCAACAAGTATGTGTAGCATAAATAAAAATAAATAAAAATAGATAAAAATAATTTAGAAAAGCCAGGGTAGAGTCTCTGCCCAAGGCCCCCCATATACCCTACTTAATAGTCTTTGTGTGCGTAAGGTGAGGGTATAAACGGGCATGATCTGTAAGTGAGAATACTATTAAGTTATTGGGACTCTCCTAATGGCAGTAGTCTCCTAATGGCAGAAGCTAGGTGCTCCATCCTATTTCATTTTTCCAGTAATTCTAGGAGGCAGGTTCTATTATTATCCCACTTTCCAGAAGTAAAGCTGAGGCTCCAAGAGGTCAAGGGAATTTGATAGAACAGTCTGTCTGGACCAGCAGAGCAGCAAATGTGTATTAATGTAAAGCCCAGAGGAAACTTCTAGCTGATAGCATGACCTGCAGCTTTTTCTTCTTCCCACAAAGGTTAACAACACATGAGATTTCTAGCTCTGGAATGACTTCCTTTCAGAATATTCTCTAGCCTTTCCTACTAGTGGTTGTGAGTTCACTAGAGTACCTGGTGGGTACTATCTCTAAGCTCTGGTTACATACCAGAAGATGGACTGGGTTCCATTGGCAGGAGGGGAGACAGAAGGATTGGGGAATAGCTTTTGTTATGGTGCCTCTATGGAATGGGGAGCCCCTGTTCCATGGGTGCCTAACTCAGTACGGTGTCTTTGGGTCTCTGAGCCCACTGAAGACAGGTCTAGGCAAACAGATGACATGACTTTGATTGAACAAAGGCTCAAGCCTATCTTCATTTGGAGGAGACCAACACAGCTCATCAGTCATCTGTTCCAGGAAGGGTCTACCCCACTGAGTTCCACTTATGGGGATGGCTTGGGGGCCTGGGCACCCCTGATAACACAGAAGGGAGGCATCTGGTACAATATAGGGTTTCAGAGAGGAATAAAAAGGACATTGAGATAGCAGTCATGTGCAGTTGTGCTTGTCAAAGGATGTCTGTGCATCCTTCTCAAAGGCTCTGAGGCAAGATGGAGCATGCCCAGTCAAGGCCTTGCAAGTGCTCAATGTGGTGGGAACCTCGAAGTATAGAAGGAGGCAGGACAAAGGGGCAGGATTTTAGGCTTGCAGGGTGCAGACCAGGCTTGTGGCAAGCCTAAGGAGCTTAGCCTCCATCCTATGGGCAGTAATATGGGCAGCTTGAAGGATTTGAGAGCTGACAGAGTGATGCTGGAAATTGGTGGCTATGAGAAGGATGTCACCATGGTGACAGAGAAGGACTGTGGCCATGGAGGTTGGGTTGAGGGGTTGAACATGCAACATGATAAGGCATAAGAAGTCAAGGAGGTTGGTCTTTGACTAGAGAGCCAATGGCAGGACTGTGATGCTTCTATGGAAGGACCAATACCTTCTTTAAGGGTTTTGGGATCCCCTAACCTGGAGCTCCTATCCTGCTCCCATAAACCCCTTTACTTTAAGGTCCATCGCATGAACTTGAACTTGGATGGAATGGTTGGATGCCATTGTCAGTTTCTCCATACACAGTTCCAAGGTCTGTGTAGGCCTAGAATCCTGACCCAGGGATAGGTGGGTAGGAGTGTGGTGATGGGCAAGCTTAGCTGTGGGTCCCTAGCTTTGCCAGGGCACTAGGAATAGGTACTGGCTGCCCTTCTTGCCCCCTGGTTTTGGTGCCTCAACAGCTGTAGCATCTCCTAGGAAGGGGCTGACTAGGCTGTTCCCAGAAATGCTTTGTACATTCCCACCTGCTGTCCAGAGAGTCTTGGAGTTGGAATTGCATGTCAGGAAAACCTGCACAGAGTACCTCCTGTGTGCTGGGTTCTTAGTGGAAGGGAGATAGACCACAAGTTTGGAGCTAGCAGGCTCTCTAGGAGTGCCAACTCTCAGATAGCATACACTAGCAGACCATAACTGACATCCAGTGACCGGAAATGGATTTGGTTGGCAGGTTAGTGAAGAGAGAGAGAGCAGTGTGGACCAGAGGGAGGAAGAGGCCTCAGGCAGGAGGGACAGTTTAGTTAAGTCTTGCCTAGTGCTTGTATAGAGGAAAGTAAAGACATGTTGTCCAGGATAGGGGATTAGTGGGGGAAGGCAGGGTCCAGGAATGAGCAATGGAGAAACGATTGGCATTTGGACTGAGTGAGTGTGTGTACATTTGGGTGTATAAATTGCACAAGTCTGGTATTATTTCTTTTATATGTTCTCAAGTTGGAAATGTTCTAAGGGATGAAGGGACAGCTGGATACATTTTCTCTCTTGCATCACAGTTGAGACAGATAACTTTAGGTTTGCATGGGCCTTGGTACAGCTCTTCTTATTGTGCCACAGGCAAGAGCAGAGAGAGTGTGATAGACTCCTTTCCCCGGTTCATGGGAGCTGGCCCTCTTCTACCCTGGGCTCCATCTCTATCAGGGCCCTCATCTGACACTCTCCCAAAGTATTCTCAGTCTAAGCCAGACATATAGCACTGTCGCCATGGCAACCTTCTAGGATCTGGGTACCTTTAGGGTCACAGAGGGACCTCAGAGGAAGGCTGAAATCATTGCTCCTAAAATGACCAGTCATGAAGATGGACTGGGTTCATATGTGTGGGACTTTACAGCAGTTCCGTCATCAGGCAGGAATGGGACTGACACCTGAGAGTCTGGAGCCTCACTCAGCCCACTAGGAGTGGTGGGGCAATATCAAGGCAGGTCCTGGATCATTTCTGAGATGGGAGAGGGTCTGGCCTGGACATGACAGGCTGGATGTCTCAGCCAGCTGGAAGGCTATGCTGGCCAGATGTTACTCACTGTGCAGTTTTCCACTTATTTCTCAAGGCTCATTTTGGGCTCCCAACCAAGCATCATGGCTACAGCATGGGCTTGTGGGACTAAGCCTCCCCAGAGCTGGGCTCACAAGACCTCAGAGAGAATCTGCCTCAGAAGGGAGGCCAGGGAAGGGCTGTGGCATACCCACCATGCCTCACAGGTAACTTGATTCCTGGACATGTCAATGTTTTCATTTGTCAGATTGGTTTTCCCTTCTGGCTTCAGAGTGAAGATAAGCCAGGCCCAGTTGGGCCGCCTTCCTCCCTTGGTTGGTTGTGTCTGCCTCCTCCTCAGTCTCACCTGTCCAGACCATTTTCCTCACTTAGGCTGGAGTCATCTTAAACCCCACACCTGCAATGTGAGCTCCTTAACACTGTAGATGAAGACCTGGTCTCATCCATGGCTCCCACTTCATTATCTTGTCACCTCCGAGTCTTTGCTCATCTTGTGCCATCTGCCTGGAAACTTTTCTCCTTATCCTTCTTCCTAGAAGAAGCTGTCCACAATTTTGCCTCTGTTCCCCAAAGCATATGGATACACGTCTCATTGTGCCTTGTCAGGTGGTTCTGTACTTATACTTCCCTGCCAGTCACATCCTTTCAGAGTAAGCGCCCTGAGAACAATGGCTTAGGAGGAGTTTTATGAATCAAACCCATCATGGAGGGGCGAAGGAGAGATAGAGGCAACCCTGCGCTACACAGTGATAGCTGAGTGGTCTAGAGAAGCAGTGCTCTATAGCTCAGCCTTTTGTGCTCCTCAGACTCCTTGACAGACATGCCTCTAAAGGGCTAATAGATTCTGAACTTGCTCTGAGGTTGGAAGGCAGGTGGTAACACCAATAAATTTCCCCACAGTGTGTCTACAATGGTTCTGCACTGTTTTCCAGTGTTTGCACATTTTATCTCTAACCTTTGCAGAGCCTCGTTGGGTAAGTAGTATGGAAAACTTCCCTCCAGTGAGGAAACAGAGGTTCAGAGAGGTGATGGTTCCTTGCCCAGGGCCCCACAGCTGGTAAAAGTTGGAGCAGGGTTTAGAATCCATGTTGGTCTCTCAAAGCCCATTTCTTTCCATGACTCTACCCTGGTGCTCTGTAAACCTGGCCTTTGGAATTAAGCCATCTTCAGAAGGGTCCACCCAGCCTGAGGAGAGTGTGCTGTTTGTTTCTTGCCCAGCAGTCTGTCAGAGTCCCTGGCACGAGTGTCTGACAGTTTATGTAAACCCTTACAGGCGTGAGCCCTGACATCAGGGCCTAGCTCCTCCTCTGTTAGTGTTTCCTAATTGGTATTATCCCAGCAGTTGCTTTAGAAATTGACTCTGATGAAAAAACTTTTAATTACATAATGAATTATTCTCTGAGGAACAGGCCCTTCTGTCATGCTCAGCCATGTGTGGGGCAGGGAGCCGGCTGAAGGGGAGTGTTTGGGATAAGTTGACATGCATCCCCCCGCAGCGTGCCTCTGCATTTTTCCATGGTGACTACAAGATGAATTTTGGGACTTGAATGGCCCACGGGGATGGCACAGGGATATGTGGGCCACAGGGAAACATCTGCGCCATTTTGCTCCTAGTGGACCAGAGAAAGCTGAGTGCGTAAGAAGCCTTGTTTTGAAATGTGTTTTCAAAATAAAGGGTTTCATAATAACCATGATTGCAGAAACAACTGCTGATGGGAATAACTTCCTGGAAAGCAGAGGCCTCCATGACAGTTGGGATTTAAAAGGCCAGGCCAACTTACAAAACAGGTTTAAACTAATCAAAGCTTAACATTGCTGTCTACACACACACACACACACACACACACACACACACACACACACACACACACCTTTCCCTAAGGCTAAGGCTTCATTTTTAACCTCTGATGCTCTGCCCAGGAGCACTGGGCCTTTGTTTCGAGGTCTGGGGCAACCTAGGAAGCTGAAGTAGATTCCCAATTTTCCCCCCACCTCCCAAGTCCATGGTCTAAACAGAGAGGCCAGAGGTAACTCCTTTGTGCATTGGTTGACTTGAGATGAACTATGTATAGTTGCCCTCTGGCTACAACTGATTGGACCAGTCATTGGTGCTCAGCCAAATGCAGCCTCTCATAGGCTAGTGGGTGGCTAGTGGGTGGTCTGTTCAATAGAGACTCAAGAGTTGGTATTCAGTCTTCCTGCAGTACCCAAGAGGGACAGATGTGAGCAGGCAGGCAGAGGTCAAGAGAGTGTTAGAAGCCATGGGATAGCAGGATAGCAGGGACCATTGGGAGAGCATCTGATACAACAGGAGGGGGAAGATGTCAGGGTCATGAGAATATGAGAACCCAAAAAAATCAAAAACCAAAAAACAACTGTGGCTTTGTGAAGGTAACTCCTGCTCTTGGAGCCTTGTTGAGCACTATACCTAGCCTGGAAAGTCTCTGAATCCAATTAGCTTTTGTCCCTAAACAGAACCTACCCAGCCAAGGGCCCACCCATGTTCTTGCCCATGGCAGTAGTTCTGTTGAGCATCACAGAGAAGCAAATAGAAGATTGTGCCAAGAGGAATTGCCAGTTTGGGCCTGGTCTTCCCTCCCACTCTTCACTAGCCTTTATGGTCTGGAACAGTGGCTTTGGGACTATCTGCTTCCCTGTCACAAGGAAGTGTGTGTCTGGGGGCACTTTGCTGAAGCTGGAACTCTTGGCAGCCCCAGGAGACTGGGTTTCCAAGCCCAAGTTTCCCACAGAGGTAGAAGGACACGGTTCTGCTTTGGATTTGGAAAAGGCCTTGCTGCATTTTTCCAATGTTGGTTCAACGAAACTCAAAACTGTTTTTCCTAACTCTTTCTTCCCTTCATTTTTAAGTTACTCTGTATGTGCAGAGAAAGGCAGTACATGTGCTTTTGATTCCTTTACTCTGAAATCATCACCCTTTCTCCCTTGAGAAGTCCCGTGCCTGGAAACCTTTGGAGACATTTAAGCCCTTTCACCCCCTCTTTAAACTAGGACCCTGCATGCTGCTGAAAGCAAATGAATGCGGAGGGTTTCAATCAAGACAAAAGGCATTCCTCCCTGCTTGATCCCAGTGTGGTCAAGGGCAACCTAAGCAGCAGCCACGTTCCCAGGAAGTAGGACCTTGGGGAAATCAGCACCCGTGTGAAGATGGCTGAGCTGAAAGGGAGAGCAGTGGGATGTCAAGTTGTAAATGATTGTCAAGGGTTGACTTGTGTATTATGACCTGCAGCTGCAACACACTGAATTTGCCTTCAGTCCTGAGGATTGGCCTCATGGAAGCTTCAGGGGGTCTCTGTGTTCACCCTTCCTGTCTTGTGTCTTGATGTAGCAGCTCTTCTTAGGCATCCTGATCTGATGGTAATGTGGCAGGGGTGCTGGAAAGGACGGGAAAGATGAGTTTTGCACATGAACTACAGGAAACTCATTCTAGACCAGCTCTATGACAAGTGAAAGAAGAGCCTATTGCAAGAAACTGGCTTTTCCTGAGAGGTTCCTGAGAGGTTGTGCAGTGCAGGGGTTAAGGGCACTAGTTGCCTGAGTTCAAGACCCAGCTCTTGAACTCAGTTATGGGATCTTGGGCAAGTTCCTTTGTTTCTGAGCCTCTACTTTACCCCCATAAATGGGAATAGCAACAACTCTGCCAAGCTTATGGTAACTGATGATGTGTGTGTGTTTGCTATAGATTATGTGCCTGGCGTCTAGCAAACATTCCTCAAATACTTCCTGCTATCAAGAGTGTTGTGTATATGAATGAAGCAATATGGCGCTCCAGATTTGCTTTAAACTACTAGGTGAGTTAGGGAAGTGGACTGGGATACAGGATTAGCCATAAATTGGCAGTCGAAGTTGGACAATGAGTTCATTCTTTTTACTTTTGTTTTTAAAAACTTCATAAGAAAAATTTTTCAAAATGAAAGTTATATGTGTATGTAAATATTAATTATACACATATATATGAGAGAAAGATGTTTTATGAAGAGCGTCACTAGATATGGTATATAGTATGCAGTGTTCAAGCTGGTTTTAAATGATATACAGATGAACTTAATTCTGCATTTAAAATTTAACTAATTATATAAAATAATATGGGCTATGATAGTGTAAAGGGTTTTCTTTTAAAAATTGAGTTAAAGTGAGTTAACTTGATGAAAGGAATTAGAAGATAGTATGAACAGAAGGAATCTGTGGCTGTGGCAAATGTTGTAGAGGCAGAAACTGAATTGCTGAAGCTAAAGCACTGATGAGAAAGGGCTGTGAGTGCATACTACATCGGCCTTACAGGGTCATTTGTCTAGACTCATGGAAGTCACGGCAGCAAGAGGCAGGAGTGGGACTGAGGACTTGGGAGATGCACAAGCCTATTCAACTTTTGACTCTGCCATATAATGACTGTGGGACATCTTGCTAATGAATTACCAGCCTCATTTCCTTATCTGACAATCTGGGAGATCGCTATATATCTTAAAATGTTCTTGTGAGAATTAAACAAGATAATGCCTCTAGTGTACCTGGCACAGTGCCTTGTACATAACAGGTGCCTATTGATGGCAGCACACTTGATAACAGAGGCAATAGAAATAATAGAGGCAAGATGGAGCCTCAGAATCTCTGTTCAAGGTCTGGATGTGACCCTCACAGGTGCAGACCTTCAGTCAGAACAGTTTGATTTCTTACTTTGGGCACAATTCTAATGATTATATTTTTTTGTTTTCCCAGTTTGTGGCTCCTGAGAAATGGACAAGAGACAGGTGGGGCCATGCTGAGCAGTAGATAAGGGGAACTTGTCAATTGAGACAGTCCACATGTCATTAGCTATGGGCTGTATCTGTGACTTTTTGACTTGTTCTAGTAACACCATTGTTCTAGTAATTCTGTTGCTTGAAACAGGCCTCACCCTAGTCAAGGCAAAATCTACTGTCTATAATTTACTGATAACACTTTTACTGTGTTTCAGGGACCATGCTAACGTATTCCACACTCATTTCCTGATTGATCTATCATGACAGCTCTCTAAGGAAGGTCTCACTGTTTTCACATTACGATTGAAGAAGGTAAGGTTGAAAGGATGCAGTGACTTCCCAAGCACCCCATAGGAAGCAGGTGGCAGGCCAGGATAGAACTGGGTATTATCTCAGGACCCATGTGCTTGCTCATAGTACTCTACCAGCCCCCTGTCTATACTTTTAAAGGGGCCCCTGTGTTCCTCAGGCCTAGCATATTCCTCCTTCAGTGTATGGACCTGGCCCTGGGGTGTTGTCATGAGGCTCTAACTACACCAGACTGTGGGGACAGCCTCCTGATGGTGAGTTATTGGCCTGAATATGCTGCAGCCTGGCTGAGCTATGGCTGTTCCCAGTCTGGAGACCCTTAGGACATTTGCACTTAAAAGTGCAAGCTCTGCACATCTTCAGAGGAGAAGTAATGACAAGCAGTCTTTGAACATTTGCAAATTATATTTTTAGGTCGAAAGGACCTTCCTTTTTTCTATGTGTTGGGGTGTAGGGATGGAAAACATATGCCTTAGTTTTTGTCACTGGTGCTCAGAATCCCAAAGATAATGCTGAGTTTCACGGTAGTCTGTTAATAGATTTCCAAATAATTTCCCACTAATCTAAACAGTTCTCTACAGATACTCATAGGCATCTTGTATTTCCAAAGGAAAAACATAAGCCATGGCTTAGATATGGTAATGTCCATTAATTGAATTAATATAACTTTTGAATGGGGTCATTTGTATAGCAAAAAAAATGTTGGTCAATCTGGCAGTTAAACTAGGGAATACTCAGCAAGCATGACGTATTATCACAGGGAAAGGGGCAAATATGGCAGCATTTATACATTGTCTTTTTCCCTTTGGCTCTGTACTTATTTCAGGGATCTTGTCATTACTCCATACTTTTGGGTGGTTTCTATGGGTAACTAACTGCCTTCAAACCCTGTTACATGTTCATTTCAGTGCCTTTAGGTTTTCAGGGGCAATTTTGGCCTTCAGAAAGCCCTAAAACTCAAATGAATGAAATATATGTGTGGGTAATTGAATTGGTACAGTATTGATGAAAAAGAAACAACCACCAAAACCTCAGGGGCATTCAATATTATTTAGCTCAAGTCTGCAAGGGGTTCAGCTGATTAGGGCTGGGTTTGGTTGATCTTGGGGAAGTGGCTTACTCATGCACCTGGTGTCAGTGACCCTGGCTGAGCTTGCTCAGTTGTTTAGGGTGCAGCTAGGTGATGCCAGTGTAAGATGACCTCATTTGGAATATCTGGGGAACATCTCTGCTTGACTTGTCTTTTGTTCCTTAGCAGGCTAGTTGGTGCTTGTTCTCATGGCGATGACTGAGACACAAAGAGAAAGAAACCTTGTGCAAATTCATGTCAAGCTGTGTATCACTTCTGCCAACAGCCCAATGACCAAAAAATCATATGATAAAAATATAGGAAAGATGAAGAATTTTGACTTTTTTGTAATTTACCAGTGATTAAATTATGAGACTTTTTTTGTTGTTTCATAGAGTATTGTGGCCTCAAAACCCTGACAGTATCTTGTGGGTGATCTGTGAAGTGCTCTAGACTAATGTTCCAGACAGTTATCCACAGGGGACAGTCCCAAATGTCCTGTGAGCAGCAGAAGTGCCTTTAGAAAGAGGAGTGTGGCCTCTAAGGGCTACTTGGATAGAGGGTTGAGAGTCCTATCTTGGGCTTGTTGGATTGAACTAAATTTGCATTGAAAATCTTACCTTGTGGTCTCTAAATGATAAACTGGTCTTCTGATACATAGATTTCCTTCCTCTTTCCCTCCCTCCCTCTCTCAATCCCTCCCTTCCTTCCTTCCCTTCCTTCCTTCCTTCCTTCCTTCCTTCCTTCCTTCCTTCCTTCCTTCCTTCCTTCCTTCCTTCCTTCTTCCTTTTTCTTGTGATGGGAACCAGTGAGAGCTGGTGTGAACTTTCCTGGGCAAGAACAAGGGCATGGTGAGAAAGGGGCTGATAGCAGAGGAGGCTGAAAAGTGCTCTTATGCTAACAGGGGCGAGGGAGAGCTCAGAGTCAAGGTACCTTCTGGCTTTGGACAGCAAGGAAAAGTAGAGAGGTGTATATAGAGAAGGTCTCAGTGCACAAAAGGCCATGGTGGTTAGTTGTAGATAATGTTTAAATGTTATTAAAATAGCATACCAGAAAGATCAGGGGTTGGGTTTGAATTCTGGTTTCATCACTGTGCATCCTTGGACAAGTCACTTTACCTCTCTGAGATTCACTTTTATTATCTATCAGATGGTGCTAATACACAGAGAACTGTATATAATATATAGGTTTTGAGCATTAAGTTAAATGGGCATAGCGCCTGACTCTTCAGATACTTGAGTTAACCCAGATAAGCCTGAGCAATTTGGAAGACAAGGATTTTGTTTTGGGAAGAAATGATGGCTGTAGCCAGGTGTGGTCACCCATGAATGCCTTGAGCTGTTTTCATGGCTTGGGCAGAGCAGGTGGGCTTGTGTGAAGCATAACAAAAGCTGATTTGGTATGGAAGACAGGTCAGAAAAGTTTGAAGGAAGAGTGTGTGTGTGTGTGTGTTTGTACTCTGCAAAACAAACCATCTGAACAGATAGGGTCAAAGGTTGCTACAACTTGTACACTTTCTTTTTTTTTTCTTTTGGTGGTACTGGAGTTTGAACTCAGAGCCTCACTCTTGCTAGGCAGGTGCTGTACTTGCTACAACTTTTGACGCTTCAACAGTTGTCCTTGAATTAGGTCCCTAACTCTATCCTTAAATCCTAGTCTGAAATCAGAGAGATGCTGGGGGTGGCATTTGGTCTTGACGTTGCACACCGAGGACAGTAAAGACTGCCAGGAACAGAAAGTCCAGGAGGCTGTGAGCACCTCTCAGCTCAGTTAAGCATGCTCATAACTAGTCATTCTTCCCCTTTAGAATGTCAGGCCCCAGAGAATAGAACAGCTGCTCTCCTGGTTTCATCTTTCTGAATATTGATGGGACCTAGTGCCTACTGAAGGTCAGCGAGATGTGTGAGGAGCATAATGGATCCATGGGTGGGAGGTGCCTCAAGACAGATAGACAGGAGAACAGAAATCCTAGATTCAGAGTTTAAGACCTCAGGGTCATTTAAACTAAATAGCACAAGTAGCAGGTGCATCTCTAGATATAAGTTCCAATCCTGTTCAGAATAAATGCTGCAGGACTCCTTCCAGGTCTGGCCAAGGCACTTACTTGCCCTATCATTTTTATCTGCACAGCCTTGACTTGTAGAGAAACAGCCAGGCTGGACTCACAGGCAACCACAGATGCAAAGACCAGGATGTGAATTATTTTAAAAAGCAGCAGCCAAATCTGCAGTGCCCTGGGAAGCCTGAGAAAGTTTATGAAGGGTGAGGAAGGTGCTTAATTCAAATGCATTCTGAGCACCACTATGTGCTCTGCTATGCACAGGTGTTCAAAGCACTGGGGAAGATCTGAGGAACCATCCTGTCTCAGATAGGGGAGTGAAATCCTCAGCACCTATTGTATGGGTACATGGATAGGAAACAGAAGAATGAAGAAGTGATTACATACCATTTGCTCAGTAATCTATTTATCTATTCACAAGTGTTGTGGAAGCTATTCACTCTGCCAGGCCCAAGGCCATGGCTCTGCTCTCATAGAACTCAGTCTGATTTGGCCTAGGGGTGGGTGTGCGATTGGCAGAGTAGACAAAAGCCCAGGGTGTTTTGTGCACAGGTGACACAGCCTTTCAGCTGGCAATACTTAAGTTGAACTTAAAGCAGAGCAGGGGTTGGGCAGGTTGCCAGAGAGGGACAGTGTTGTAGGGCAACCCCATTCATAGTCACAGACCGATTGCCTTCTATTTCCTGAGAACAGGGACAAGAGTGGGATAAAGGCCAGATTCCCAGGCAAACCCTTCATTCCTGGACAGACTGGGATGTTTGGTTACCGGAGAGGACCTTCTCCCATAGCTACTGTGCTGCTCCCAAACCAGCCTCCAGGATTTTGCTGAGCTGTGCCTGAGACAGATAGGTGGCCAGACAAGATCCAACAGAGAGTGAAAGGACAGGGACTGAGCCTCTGGGAGCTCACAATCTGACCACTTTTAGAGTGGGGGGTGGAAGACAGGATTTAAATACTGGTTCTGCAGGTTACCTCACCATAAGGGATCATGATGAGGGTTCAATGAGATGGTCTGTGCAGGCCTAGCTCAGGGTGGTGCTAGGCAATGGCTCACTGCCTGTGGAGCAGCAAGACCTTGGGTGCTGTGTGAAGGGCAGGACCTGTCACAATGTAGGAGATAGTGCAGGAAGCATCCAGATAGAATTAGAGTCATAGGCATAAAGGGCTACTTGGGCAAGGAACCCTTAGCTTGATCTTCCCATTCCCCATGGCAGTCTCCACAGGGTGGGGTGAGTGGAGGCAGTGTCTGTTCACCCATAGGTATGAGGACAGAGGGGAGACAGAAACCCACAGTCCTGCCCTTACTCCCTCTCTACCCAGGGATTCAACTCAGGGGCAATGAGCCTTGATATCTCTGTGGCAGTTGTCTAGGGATCAGTTCCTGAAATATCACCAACCCCTAGACCAAATGTGTAGTTACCTTATGGTAGGTAGGCCAAGGCCCCAGGTGTCAGGAGCCCACAGGTGAGGTGGGGCCTTTAGGGAAGGGGCTGAGGGAAGCTGAAAACTGGGATAAGCTATGGAGCCATGATAAAATCTCATGCCACTACCAGCTCATCTTGACATCATTGTAGGATACCATGGTGCTCTGTCCATGTCTCTGCTGGGCTGACACACCTGTCCCCCAGCCACTGGGAATATCATTGTTGATGGCTTACTGCCACATCTGTCACTGAGCCTTCCCCTCTGTAGCTGAAAACTGCCTCACCTAAGGTCATTTCTTTTCCTAGGCTGACTCATTGGTGTCAAGGCCTAGCCAGCAGAATCAGCTAAGGTTTGACTGTGAATTTCACTGCAAATCAGCCTTCCCCTCTGCCTGATTCTTCTTCCTAACTTCCGTACTGGTGTCTCTCTCAAGAACATCCTGAATAGAACTTTGTGCACAGTTCTGTCTATCAGATGAATACCCACGGTCAAATCCCAGAAGAGTGTGAATGGGGAGTGCTACAATACCTAAGGAGGAGGGGGACTATATGTTGATAGGGGGAGGTATCTGGCTCAAATTTTTTAACAGATACATAAAAATTGTACATAAATATGGGGTACCATGTGATGTTTTGATGCATGTATACATTGTGCAATGTTTGCATCAAAGTAAATATGTCTACCTCCTCAGACATTTATTATTATTTATGGTGAAAGTGTTCAAAATCCTTTCTTCTGGTTTTTGTTTATGCAGTGTATTAACATTATCAATAGTCACCCTACTGTGCAATAGTATGACAGAGCTTCTTGTTCCTGTCTATAACCTAGTACCCACTGATCAACCTCTTCCCACCCTCCCTCCCCTGCTAGTTTCCCCAGACGCTGGGGACCATCATTCTACTCTCAACTTCTGTAAGGTCAACTTTTTCACGATTCCACATATGAGTAGGGTTGTGTGGTTCTCGTCTTTTTACGCCTTTTATGACCTTCAGTTCCATCTGGGTTGTCACAAATGACAGGATTTCATTTTTTTTATGACTGAATAGTATTGTGTTGTGCATTTATCCTGGATTTTCCTTGTCCATTTGTCCATTGTTGGGCATTTTTGGTGCTTCCATCCTTGGCAATAGAGTGCTGCAGTAAATATGAGAGTGCAGATGTCTCTTCAACATTCTGATTCCATTTCCTTGGGAAAGGAATCCAATCCATGTACATTTGCAGTAGTGGGATTCCTGGATTGTGTGGTAGTTCTATTTTTAATTGTTTCTGCAGTCCATTCTGTTTTTCACAGTGGTTTTCCTAATTTACATCTGTACTAACAGCATGCAGGGTTTCTTTTTCTCCACACCCTACAAGCACTTGTCAGCTTTTTGAAAAAAAATAATAGCCATTATAACTGGAGTGAGGTGATATCTCATGTTGTGTGTGTGTGTGTGTGTGTGTGTGTGTGTGTGTGTGTGTTTGGGAATATTAGAGTCTGATCTCAGAGCCTTACACTTGCTAGGCTCTACTGCTATAGCCATGCTACCAGACCATTTTTTCTTTAGCTATTTTTCAGAGAGGGTTCCATGCTTTTGCCTGGGCCAGCCTTGGTCCATGATCCTTCTACCTATGGCTCCCTTGTAGCTGGGATTCCAGGGGTGAGCCATCACACCCAGCTTGTTTGTTGATATTGGGTCTCACTAACTTTTTGCCCAGGCTGTCCTCAAACTGTGACTCTCCCTCATTGTGGTTTTGATTTGCATATCTGATAATTAATGATGTTGAGCATTTGTCATATGCCTGTTGACCATTTGTATATCTTCTTTTGGGAAATGTGTATTTATGTGTATGCCTATTTTTAAATCTGATGATGATGATTAATTTTTGCTGTTGGGTTGTTCGAGATCCATGTAAAGTGTGGATATAAACCCCTTCTGCATGGGTCTGCTTTTATATCGTCTATTCTGTTCTATTGGTCTATGTGTTCATTTTTATGACATTACAATGCTATTTTGATTACCACAACTTTGTAGAATATTCTGAAGCCAAGTAGTATAACGCCCCTGCTCTGTGCCTTTGCTCAAGATGGCTATTCAGAGACTTTTATGGTTCCATCTGAGTTTTGGGATTATTTTCTCTAGTCCTGTGGAGAATCCCTTTGGTATGTTGATAAGGATTGCTTTTAGTCTGATGGCAAGCTTGTTATATGAATAGTGTTGGAAACGTGCACACAGGATCGAATCTAGCTGCTGTATCAAGGGAAGTGGAATTTGAAGCTACATGGGGAAAGTTTATGAATATGGTAGCACATAGAAGATTTAAAATCTTGACAAGAACCATAAGAAATGCTGCCAATATGATGCAAGAATGGCTTTTGGAAACTTGGCAAAAGTGGTAACTCACACTGGAGTGACATGGGCATGACAAACTGCAGTGGCAGACAGTGTAGAAGGGATTTAAAGGCTCAGAGAACAAAGTGGATGTACCATGTGAGGTTGGCTCTGTGGTGGGGCCAAGAGGACATTCTGTTTACCAAGGTGATAGGAACGCTCTGAGAGGGGCACTGGCATCATGAAGAAGCCCAGTGGACCAGGGCTGACATTAAGAGATGCCCTTACAGCACTGGGCTCATTCATAGCAGTGGACAAATGGTGGGATCCAAATACTGGGTGCCAGATGGCAGTGATTAATATCTGAAACCAGGTGGGAACCAGGAGAGGAGGTTCATGCCTGTAATCTCAGTACTTAGGAGGTGGAGGAAGGAGGATTGTGAGTTAGAGGGCCAGCCTGGGCTACAGAGAGAGACTGTATCTCCAAACAACAAACAAATAAACAACCAGAAACAAAAACCAAAAAAAAGAAGGAAGCAAGGCAGGCATGACTATGCCAGTGAGTGGCAAAGGCTTAGTGAGAGTCAGAGTATGGTCCCCATCTGCATAATACTGTATAGATCATGATAAGATCACAGTCTGCCTTGCAAGACAGGCAGCCAACACAAGCATCATTTAATTGATGTAATCAAAATAAATCAAGGATGATGGATCAGGAGCCTGAGGGCAGCTGGCCTGATAAAAGGTTTTGATCTTTGCCCTTTTTCCAGAACTGAGCTAGTTCTCAGATTCATACCCCATCAACCAAAGGAAAGTTGGGTCCCTCTAAGGAAGGACCCTGCAACTCTGAGGCAAGTGTGCTCAGTTGTAATTGCCTCAGAACTTTCCCATAGTGTCTTATGGCTATTTACATAGGTAACCATGCACTGGGATGAATACTCAAACTTTTCAAAAATCTGAAAAAAATTGCAGACTTTTTACAGTATCTATTCTAACATTGCTACCCAGGAGCCCAGAGTGTCATAAAGGCTCCTTTTCAGTGGGGGAGATATGAAGTTCATCTAATAAATGAGGTCCTGGCCCAGTTCTAGCTCATGTTGGGTTCACTGGATCCATGGATTCCCCTGATATAATTTCTCCAGGCCCCAAATACATAATTGGAGTGGACTTGCTTGTAGTTTGCATAATTTCCACATTAGATCCTTGACCCATTGGGTAATAACTGGCTTAGTGAGAAGAGCCAAATGGAACTGAAATTATCCTCCCCTCTGGATAAGATACCTAAAAATCAGTACTTGTATTGGTAGAGATTTGAGGTAACCTAAAAGACCTGGATGCCATACCCAGCCTGGGAGTACCTTCTCAGATTCTAACAGAGAGTAGTGGACTACCTCATATTTAAGCAGAGATAAATTCTGGCCTGGCCACCTCACCTGTTGGGACTGATCAGATTTGACAGGATGACATAATCCCAACTCAGCACATCGAGAGCATGTGGATGTCATAATCCAAGCAAGAATCACAGGTTCTCAGCAGGAGCACTTGACTGTTATAGTCCAAAAATAGGTACCATGCATACCAGTGGACCTTTTCCAAAATTTACACGATAGAAAAACTCAGTATCACCAGTCGATGAATATCACTCAGAGTTTGCTCTCCAAATATGGGAAAGAAACAGTTCTGTCTGTTGACTTTGACAGATTCTTCCTATGTTTCTTCTCTTGCATTTTTATCTCTAAGTGTTCACCTATAATTTGTGCTAGATTAGGTTCCTTGCTTGACAGTAAGACTTTTTGACTCAACTATCAAATTTTGGCCTCAAATAGCCTTATCTTTATTTCAACACCAGGTATAGCAGCTGCTGGGTTAGATGTTCTGTCCTCATCCGTGGAAGGCTAACACAGTCTCTCTCCAGCAGGTGATATATGAGCTCCAATTTGGCAGTCGTGGAGCAGCTGCAGAATCACTTTGGATTCACTGACAGCATTACACACCTATGGTATTGCTCCAGGATGATGTTACTTTTCTCACCTTGTGTTACGGTGTAGTCCTAGGGGACTACCTGGATATTCTGAAGAACATTACATTTGTTATATTGATGACAGGGTATTAGTGGAACTGGATGTGTAAGAAAGGGAAAGATTGGAGGTGTTGGTATGATGCATATTCTCCAGATGGCTGGAGGTAAATCCTTTGAAGATACAGGGCCTTCTGTCTCTGTGGAATGGTTGGGGCTTCAGTGGTCAGAGGCATTCTGGAGAGTACCCTTTCTGCATCTCTCAGCAAAATGCCTGGTAGGCTCCTCTTGGTTTTGGAGGGAGCGCATAACAACATGTGGGAATACTAGCTTCATTCAGTTATGGAAGATAAGGAAAGTTGACAGTTTTTAGTGGGGTCCAGAGCATGAAGGGGCTTTGATGCAAGTCCAAGCTGTGGTGTAAGCAGCCTCCAAGTTGGATCGTTTGACCTGGTAGATTCTGTGGAGCTGGCAATTGGCATGCAATAACAGAGGCTGGGCTGGATGATACAAAATGGCTAAGTAATTCTGCCACTTGGTTGTTTAATGCCTCTGTACCACCCTGAGTCTGAGGGTACCACCATGGTCTGGGGCACATGGCTTGGTAGGCAGAGCTCCCACCTGATTGTACATTCACTCACTGTCTTGTTCAGATATTCTTGGGAGGTGTGTCATCTGCACAACTGTATCCTGTGAATACAGTGTTCACAGCCCAGTAGTAGTGGTTTGTGATACCTTTATGAGCAGGGATGTGTTTTCCTACTTGGTAAGAAGATTTAGGTGTAATATAAAGAATGATAAGGGTCTTGATAAGGCTCACCAGAGAGTCATTCATTTCTGTACTCACCAGTGATTTATTGAGAATTCTGGAATTAACATTCTTTCTGGCTCACCAGTTACAGTCCCTGTTCTCAAAGAACTCCTGGTTTGGAGTGGATGTAGGATGAAGGGAAAGCGGGAGAGTCAACAGATAATTCTAATACTGTTAGCAAGGTACAAGTATAGGGAGCTAGGTGAATTTGAAGGAGACTCATTAGATGCAGGAGAAAGAGGAGGTGGGGTGGGGAGGAGAGAGACACATACAGAGCAGACCAGGGGAACTTGGTGTTATGAGTGGCTGGAGTCAGGGTGGGGACCCAGAAGGGGGCTGGTTGGGAAGACAGTCCTTTAGGTTCTACACTCCTTTTTCTGTCAGTGGCTCCTGCTCCTAGAACAGCTGTCCCTTGAGCTACAGCAGTGGGTGAGCCCTGGCCCATTTCATTAGGGAGGTTTGTTTCCAGATTCATATCCTAAGCCCTATTAAGTCTCTTACTTAGTGGGGAAGCAGCAAATCAAGATGACATTTCAAAAGCGGTGGCCCAGCCCGTTCCTGGAGGAACAGCTAAATCCTCACCCATATTAAATACCTTCTCAACAGCAGCGGCTGGGCCATTTAGGAAAATTAAAAGGAAAGAGGGGAACATTGAGTGGGGAGATTAAAAACAAGTGTAATAGTGTTTCCAGTCCCGTGGCAGTTTGGAGACCGCACATATGGCCTTTTCACTTTATCCTTCTCTTGGCTTATCCTGCATCTGCACCCAGTCAGAGGCTGGTCATTATGAAAGTGGTTTTGCAAAGAGGTACTCGGGTTTCCAGTTCTCTGTCATTAGGCCAGCCAGGTACTTGGTTGATGGCTAGTCCAAGACTGCGTGTCTCCCAGCACATATGCTCTGTAGCCTTTGCACCTAAAACACATCACTGCATAGAGATTTATGTAAGGCAGCACATCCCAAGGTCTGTAAGCAAAGGCAAAGCACAGCAAAGAAACTGGCTTTAAGTCACGGGAAAGACAGATACCTTTGTGATTGTTCAAACAGTGCTAACCCAAAATAGCAACACAATCCATTTTTAATCCATTGGATTAGCAGGTTAAGAAAAGAGAACACTTAAACACTGCTAAGGACATAGGAAAAAACCACTGCTGGTGGAAGTATACATGATGCCAAGTTTTTGGACAGTGCTTAGCCCAAATGCGTCAAGATTTTTAATGTGTATTAAGAATTCAAAAAAAAAATGTTGCAAAAGTCGGCATAATAATTCTACTTCCAAAATTAGGTCCTAAGGAAATGTCTGAAATGTGAACAAAGAATTGAGCAGAAATATGTTCATTGCAATGTTAATTTCTAGGATTAAAAAAAGAAGCAATTTCAGTACCTCTAATTAAGGGATTACTTATACCAAAAGTGGTACATCCATTAGAAGAGATGGTAGTCAAGTGAGATTTATGAAAGTTAGGTGAACATATTGAGTAAGAAAGGGTACAAAAACTTCATACAATATGAATTCTTACACCTTTTTCTCTCTTGCGCCTCACTTACCTCACCCCATATACAAACACCCATATAATAATTTTTTTTTTTTTGGTGGTACTGGGGTTTGAACTGAGAGCTTCCCACTTGCTAGGCAGGTGTTCTACCATTTGAGCCACACCTCCAAGCATTTTTGCTCTGGTTACTTTGGAGATAGGCTTTTACTTTTTGCCCATGCTGGCCTAGATTGTGATCCTCCTGTTTCAGGCTTCCCAGTCATTGCTGGATGCCAGATGTGTGCCACCACACTCAGCTTTTTTCCATTGAGATGGGTTCTCATGAACTTTTTTTTTTTTTTTGCCTAGGCTGGTCTGAAACCAAGATTCTTTCAACCTTAACTTCCCACATAGCTTGGGATGACAGGCAGGCACCATTGTGCCCAGGTGTTGGCTAGGCTGGGGTCTCCTAACTTTCCCCCGCAGGCTGGCCTGGAATCGTGATCCTCCCCATTTTAGCCTCCCAAGTAGTTAGGGTTATAGGCATGAGCCACTGGGGTTCAGCTAATAAATGTTTTAATAGACCTCACTTAACTGGTCAGTCCATGGAACTGACTAGTGGGGTTAACTGACACTCTGTTTCTTCTGTAAACAATGCAGCAATGCCCAGGACACCGGGGAACTTTATGGCAAATCTACTTTTCACTTCTGCTTCCTCTAATTCAGCTATCTTCTGATCAAGAGTTCATTGTTTATTATTCTCTAAATACTGTGCCAAATTCAATGTGATAATAGATAAAAAGCCAGGGCTGACCGTGTGGTTCAAGTGGTACAGTGCCTGCCTAGCAAGTGCAAAGCCCTGAGTTCAAACTCCAGTACCACAAAAAAAGAACAAACCAGGCATGGTGGTACATGCCTGTAATCCAAGTTATGCAGAAGGTGTTGATAGGAAGATCACTGTCAGAGGCCAGGCCCAGGCAAAAAGTGTGAGTACCTATCTGAAAAATAAGCTAAAGCAAAAAGGACTGGAGGTGTGGCTATAGAGTGCTTAGTTCAAACCCCAGTACTATCCCCTCAAGAACAAAATGGAGGTCTCACTATGTTGTCCAGGCTGGTCTCGAACTCCTCCTTGTCTCAAAAGTTTATTTTGCCTTTGCCTCCTGAGTAGCTGAGAATACCGGTATGTACCACAGCATCTGACTAGTTTCTGGTTTTTAAATTAAAATTTCTTGATATAATTGTAGATTTACATGTGGTTGTAAGAAATAATAAGGAGAGATCCATCATATTCCTTGCCTACTTTCCCCAGTGACAACATTTTACAAACTACAGTGTGGTGTCACAATCAGGAGACTCACATGTATACAATGTGTCAACACTATTCAGGGGTCCTGGTTTTTATTTGTATTTGTTTGCATGCACACGTGTGTGTATTAGGCTGTGTGCAGTTTTCTCACCTAAACGTTTCCAGCATCACAAGGATCGCCCATGGTGCCTGCTTAAAACCATGCTCATAGTTCTTCTCCTTCAGTGTTTTTTAGTTACACAAATATCCAAAAATCAACTGATTAACAGAATCACACATTAATCTGATTGACAGAGGGCTAAAGCCTGAATCTGTGGTGGTGTTACTACCATCATAGCAATATATCCTGCGTGCACACACATATGCACACGCACACGCACATTCATGTGCATTCTATAGCATGTCTCACATTGTTAAGTCTGAGTAGTAGTCATATATAGGAAGGAGTGATCCAGTGTCAAATAACTTGGGAACTGTGACCCCTTCTTGGAGATCTGTAAGGTACAATAGCATAGTATAGTCTTCAAAGTCCTGTGGTGAAAAGATTCGTTTGGTTTTTCTTGGCATTTCCCAAACTTACTTGAATGCACATCTTCTGGGTATGGACCTCTTTTTTCCATCTTCAAAAAGTTTCCAAAGTCTTGACAAAAGTACAATGAAGGGAAAAGGAAAAGGATATCTTTTGGCACCAGGAAACCTGGGTCTGACTTATATTTATTAGCTATATGACCCAGGCAAGCTGCAGAAGGACATATCTTTGAGCAAGGACAGAAAGAAGAAAGAGGTAGTGGCATCTGCTGGTGGTTTTTCAGCAGTAAAATGAAGTTAAAAAAATGGTATTTTTGAAAAATACTGTGCTCAAAATTTGCAGAATACATGTTATTTTTAAGTGCACATGTGAAATCTGTAAGAATTACATACAGGCTTACAGCATGTCTGAAAAGATTTAAACAGATTAAAATTTATCAGAGAGGGGCTGGGCATGGTAGAGCATGTCTGTAACCACGGCCACATGGGAGGCCTAGGTAGGAACATCTCCTTCTGAGGCTGGTCCCAGGCAAAAAGCACAAGACCCTGTCTGAAAAAATAACTAAAGCAGAAAAGGGCTGGAGGCACGGCTCAAGTGGTAAAGAATCTGCCAAGTACATACAAGGACCTGATTTCAAACCCCAGTATAACCCCAAACAAGCAAACAAAAACCCCTTAGAGATTTTTTTTGGCTATAATATAATTAAGCTAGAAATCAATAGCAAAAGGATAATTATGTTTATAAATTAATATTTTATTTATTTTTCATTAAAAATTTTATTAGCATGTGTTAGTTTGCACAGAGACATGTTGTGATATTTACAGATGCACTTACAATATATTAAGATATATTGTAAGATTTACCCCCTCCATTATTCTCCCTTATTCCTCTCTCCCCCTTCTTAGAACAATTTCAACAGATTTTATTCTTCTATTTTCATATCTGAATACAAAACACATGCAAAATAACCATCCTCATTCCTCCTTCCTTATGCTCACCCCTGTTCTACTGGTGCCCACCCCTAGAAAAGACCTCTTTTACCCTCCTGTCCTTCATTTTTTAAAAGTGTATGTTGATAGTTCAGGGGAGTTCCACCTTGGTACTTCAGGCCTGTATACAACGTGTTTTAATCAAATGTATACGCCCATTTCTTACTCTTTCTCTATCACCATGCTCCCCTAATATTTACAGCTTATTATAGTATGTTATATTGTATTCATATATTGATGGATTATTTCAATATTTTTCATTCTCTAACATTTTCTCTCTCTCTCACTTCCCGTAGTCCCCCTCAGACTGACTCACTAATACAATTTTGTTCTCTCTCTCTCACTATATGTATGTATGTGTGTGTATATATACATACATATATATATGATCATATATGTATTAATATATACTTTTAACTTACAGGTCTAACTTCTACATATGAGGGAAAATATGCAACATTTGACTTTTTAAACCTGGCTTACTTTGCTTAACAGGATGTTCTCCACTTCCATTTATTTACCTGCAAACAACATAATTTCATTCTTCTTTATGGCTGAATAAAACTCCATTGTGTATATACCACATTTTCTTAATCCATTGATCAGTTGTGGGATATCTGGGCTTTTCCAAAGCTTGGCTGTTGTGAATAGTGCTGCAATAAACATGGGTGTGCAAGTGCCTCTACCATATCCTGGAGCACATTCCTTTAGATATATGCCAAGGAGTGGTATCACTGGGTTGTATGGAAGTTCTATTTTTAGTTTTTTGAGGGAGCTCCAAATTGCTTTCCATAGCAGTTGCACTAATTTACATTTCCACCAACAGTGTAGAAGTGTTCCTTTCTCCCACATCCTTGCTAGCATATGCTGTTGCTATGTTGTTGTTGATAGCCATTTTGACCAGAATGAGCTTGAATCTCAGTGTCGTTTTGATTTGTATTTCCTTTATGGCCAAATATATTAATAATTTCTTCTAAGTAATATTATATTAAATGAAACAAAATCCATAATGGAAATTAAGCAAGATATCTTGAACTGAGTGAGAAATATATTTTATTCAAAATTTGGGAGGCAGTTCAACTTGTGTTTATGAGCAATTTATATCCCTAGAAGCATAGAAAGATAGAATTCAGTGAATTCAGCATCCTGTAAAGAAATTAGGAAAGCATCAACAACAAAATAAACCCAAAGAAGTTGAAGAAAAAGCTTGTAGAGATAAGAATACAAACTAGTGAAAGAGAAAACACGCATAAAATACAAGATATTGACAAAACCAAATTTGGTTTATTGGGAAGATGAATAGAATTGATAATCCTTTGGTTTTTAAGAAGATGTGAGCATTAGGAATGAAAAAGAAAACATCAACTTCAGAACCACAGATATGGGGGGCATTTTACTTACAATAAAATGTTTAAAAGTTTAGGTGGAATAGACAAATTCTTATAAGAACACAACTTTCTAAAATGGATATAAGAAACAGAAATTCTAGTTGTTAAAATTTTAACTATCAAAACATTTAATCCAAAATCAAAAACTTTTGCCACAAAGAAAATATCACAGGCAAGTTAACTTCTGTAAACATTTAAGTGAGAAATTATATTAATCTTACACAAATGCTTCCAGAAGATAGAAAAAGAAGGTACTCCCCACCTTGTTACAAGGCTTAGCATAATCTTGATACTAAGACTTGACATGGACAACATAAGAAATGAAAATATCAGGCCAATTCCACTCATGAACATGAATTTTAAATTGTAAGACACAGTATTAGCAAAGTGAATCTAGTAATAAATAGTACACACAGAACTCTTGATGGAGCTTAGTGCATTCCAAAAACTGCAAGATTAGCTTAAAATTTAAAAAAGCAGTTAGTGTAATTCACCCAGTTAACAGAAAGGAGAAAAACCATATCTCAATAGATGCAAGAAAAATATTTATTTGATAAAGTTCCATTTATGATACAAAAAGATCTTTCAGTAAACAAAGAGTAAAAGGGAACTCAATTAGGAAAGAGACTTCTGCACAAACTACAATCAACCTCATTCAAAGTGGCAAAATGTTGGTTCTTTCTCTGTTCCCAAAGATTAAGAGTGAGGCAGGAATAGTCACTCTTTTCATGGCTATTCAGCATTATTCTGGAGACCCTAGCCAGAGCAGCAGGGTAAGACAATGCACAGAATTTATGATAGAAATAAACAAAAGTGTCTATTTAAAAGGAATAGGTAGGTATATATATATATACAAATTCCAAATGAATCTATGGATAAAATATTAGATGTGGTGAAAGAGTTAAGCTGGACACAAAGACTATTGCTATGCTTTGAAAATATCCCTCAAAGGCTCATTGGTCACCAGCTTGTGGTGCTATTGGGAGGTGGTGAACCTTTCACAAGATGGGGCCTAGTGGAAATTAGGTCACTAGGGGTGTGCCCTTGAAGGGAATATTGGCACCCTAGTCCATTCATTTCTCTCCTTGCTTTTTGTCAATCATGAGATCTCTTTTGCCACATGCTCCCATCGTGATGTACTGTGCCGCCATAGGCCCAAAGCAACATGGCCAAGTGGCCATGGAGCTCTTTTTAGAATTTAAAAAGTAATAAATGTAATTAACAAACTAATGTATTATCCTCTCAGTAGACATAGGACAAATATTTGATAAAATTCTATTTATGATACAAGATAAAGGTTTCAACAAACTAAGTGTGAAACTTCTGAAACCATGGGCCAAAATAAACCTTTCCTCCTGTAAGTTGATTAGGGGATTTTGTCACAGTAACAGAAAGCAGACTAACACAATGATATACAGAAATTAATCATGTTCCTATACAACAACAATGTATAAAGATGCCACTTAAAACATATCCAGAAATACCAGACACATAGAAGTAAGTTTAATAAAACACATGTGCAACCTTTATGAAGAAAACTATTATTAAATATAAAAAAATAAAGAAATCCTAAATATAGAGACATTCCATGTTCATAGGTTGGAAATTCAATATTGTAAAGATATCAGTTCTCTAAGTGGTTTACATATTCAGTGCAATTCCAATTAAAGTCTCAACTAGTTTGTTTTTATGGACATTTATAAGGTGACATTAAAAATTTATAAGGAAATGTGAAGGGACAAGAACAGCAAAAACAGTCTGGGAAAAAGATAAAAGTGTGGTGTTTCCTCAAGGCTTATTATAGACTTGCAGTTATTCAAACTTTGTGATATTGGAATAAGGACAAAGAAATACAGTGATGGAGGAGACGTGAGTCCAGACATGGACTGTGCATACACTGATGTTAATTTAAGAAAAAGATGGCACTTTAGGGAATGGGAAAAGGTCGTGTCAATAAATGGCTCTGGGAAATTGGGTATGCATATGAAAAAAAACTTTATTTTTACCTTACATTAAAATTAAATCCGATGTGCTATGTATTTAAATGAGAAACATGGAACAATGAAGCTTTGGGAAGATATGTAGGACATATCTTTATGACTTAGGGGTAGAGAGAAGAAAAACCACTAAATGTAAAGGGAAAAAGACTGCATTAAGACTTAGGACTTCAGTTCATCAAAAGATACCGTAACTGGAGAGAGAGGAGGGGGAGGGGAGATGGGGGGGAGGCAAGAGTGAAGTGACAGTATGGAAGAAGATGCATGAAAAGGGGTCCTTACCAACATCAGTAAAAGACTCCTACAAATTAATAAGAAAAGTCAAAACAACACAATAGAAAAGTGAGCAAGGGACTTAAACAGGTATCTCACATCCAGATGTCCAATAAATGTATCAAAAGTGACCACTTTTAGAAATGAAAATTAAATCACAACAAGATACCATCTGACCTATCAGAAAGGCTGAAATTTAAAAAGTTGGCAATATCAAAGATTGATGAGAACAGGAAACTATGGGAACTGTTAACTTGCTGGTAGAAAGCTACACTGGTATAATCACTATGGAAAACAGGAGCTATCTAGTAGAGTTGAAGACACTCTTAGCCCATGATCCAATGATTCATTTTCTAGATAAGTAGTGCCCCCAAAAAATGTATATCTACATTTCAGGATAGACTTAAAAGACTTCTTAATCACTTATAGTAAATCATGTTACATTCATATACTAGAATAGCATTCATTGGTGGAAACTAACCAATTAAATTACACAATCAGGATCAATACAAATATATAAGGTGAAATTTAGGAGCCACACATACTGTATGAATCCATACATTTGTACCATTAATGTGGGCTGTGTTTGAGAAGTGACCCATGGTAGCATCTGGAGTTCAAGTTCAATTTTCTGACATGGGTGGGGATCCCACAGATACTCATTTTATAGTGTAGTGTGTTTTGTAGTACAAGTTGAAAATAGGAAATCAGAATGTTCTAAAATATGAAACTTAAAAATTTATTTGCATAAATTATACAAAGGGGTTTCATTGTGATGTTTACATACATGCATATAATGTTCTTTGATCAAATTCACTTAGTCTATATGTCTTTTTCTCAACCCCTCTGCCTCATTCCTCTTCCTTTTAAACAGTTTTTGGTGGATTTCATTATGCTATTTTCACATGTATACGTGATGTTAACTTTGAGCATAGTCACTTTCTCATCATGCTTTCCTTTCCTCCCTCTCCCTTTCTCTGGTTCCTCCCAAACAGTTCTCCTCTTACAATCGTGTCATATTATTATTCTTTTTTAGGTCTATATTCTGCATCTGAGGGAAAATGCGATATTTGTCTTTCTGAGCTTGACTTATCTTGCTTAACATGATGACTCCAGTTCCATCCTTTTTTTTTTTTTTTTACAAATGACATAATTTCATTCTTATTTATTGCTGAATATTACTCCATTGTGTATATGAATCATATTTTTTAATCCAGTCATCATTTGTTGGGCCCGTAACTGATTCCATAGCTTGGCTTTTGTAAATATTTCTGCTATAAACATGGGTGTGTGGATATCTCTGTTGTAGTCTGACTTACATTCCTTCAGATATATGCTCAGGAGTAAAATAGCAGGATCATATGGAAGTTCTATTTTTAGTCTTTTGAGGAACTTGTATACTGATTTCCATAGTGGCTGCACTAATTTTCCTCCCACCAACACTGTGTAAGTGTTCCTTTCTCCTACCCCACCCCCACCCTTGCCAATACTTGTTTTTTGCTTTTTTATGGTAGCCATAGTGACTGGAGCAAGATGGTTCTCTGTGTTGTTTTGAAAATCTGAAACTTTGAATGCCAACGTGATGCCACAAGTGGAAGATTTCGTACTTGACCTCATGTGATAGATCATGGTCAAAATGCAAGTGCAAAATATACTGTATAAAATTACCTTTAGGATTCACATAAGGTGTATATGAAAAATTAATTTTGTGCTTGGACTTAGGTTCCATCCCCAAGATACCTCATTATAATATGCAATATTATCAAATGAAAAATTTCAAAATCTAAAATATTTCAAGTCCCAAGCATTTCAGATAAGGGATATTCCACCTATAATGCATTGTCATACCTTGATGTTATAAGTAATAAATAAATGTTTAAAAAGTCCCAGTACTTTAGAAATACTTTTTGGGTTTGCCGTGTGTGCCAGGTGGATTGTGGGAAGTGATAGGCTGAGGTGGGGTGAGGGGATTTGGCACATAGTTGAATCCTACAACACCCCTTCAGATTGGCAAGCTTGTCTTATAACTGAATGAATTGAAACTCCAAGAGGGTAAGTCACTTATATGAGTTCCCACAACTTGTTTGTGGCTGAGTCAGAATTAGAATCTAGATCTAGGTCCATCCTATTCTGTTAAATAGTGAAAACTCCCCTAAACACTCCAGACTTTCGTCTGGCACACTCATGGTTGCCAGCATTGTTATGACTCGAGGTGGCTCATCCTGTGCTAACGGCAGGTGGTCTGCAGCTCCCAGGCTCTGAGGAAGCTCTGCCAGCTATCTCCCAGCAGACCTGTGTCTGGCCCCAGGTTCTGGTCAGTGGCAGGGAAATGATACGTGCCTTTCCACTGGCTCAAGAAGTGAAAGGTGCTACTTTGTGATGCTGAGGTATCTTCCAACCCCTAGGGAGATCTCTGACTTCTAGAGTCTTGTTTTGGAGATCCACCCCAGGCCATGTGTTTATAAACAGCCTCTTGGCAGGTGGAGCCCTGCTGGCCAGTGGGGTGGAGGGTGGGGGTTGGTGGGGACCAGCCTGCTGAGGATTATACCCTACTCCAAACAATGGCTTGCCTGCCCAGCAAAGCCTTCCACACAAAACCCTGCCCCTTAGCCCTTCTGTTTGTTTTGCTTTGCACCGACCTGAAATGGATACCTTCACGGTTTTCTGCAATGGAGCAGACAGTGGCTGGGACATGTAGGGACGATGATTGTGCCCACCTGCAGGTCAGGGGTCAGGCTTAGCGGTCAGCCTTGTCAGGGCTTTAGAAGTTGAGACTTCAGTCCTGCGGCGCTCCACTATGGATCAGTGACTGCTGTCCCACAGGTGTGCTGGCTATTGATGTCCCCTGACTAGCATGGGGGAGGTGCAAGACTGTGTGCGGGCAGCTTACCTGGGGATTATAGCATAGGCACAGGTGTCCACTCAGTGCCAAGGAAAGGAGGCTGGGCTGGGGCCACACACTCACAAAGTGGGGAGGGGAGCAGGCAGGGGCACCTGGGTCTCCCCAGGAAGAACATCCGCTCACAGACTTCCCCTATACTGCATTTCGTGGGACCATTTGCCAAGTCTTGACTAGTGTTGTTTTACAATTTACCTTTTTTTTTCCTTTTGAGACACGGTCTTGCTATGCAGCCCACACCCTTGAACTTGCAATCCTCTTTCCTCAGCTTCCCAAGTGCCCAGATTATAGGTGTGTACTACAGGCCCAGCTGAATATATTCTTTTATATTCTAATATTTAAAAAATTCTACTGGACTATAGTTCAATGAATCAGTGGTTTTTACATGGTTCTTTTAGAACCATGGAAGATTGTGTGTGTGTGTGTGTGTGTGTGTGTGTGTGTATTGAGAGAGGAAGGGAGGGAGGGAGGAGGGGAGAGAGAGGGGATTTCTGTTTATATTTGTGTATGTATATGTGTGTATTGTGTACGGTTTGTACTGAAAAATAATCAAGCATTAGAAACCAGTGGAGGGGTACCTTATTTATGTATTCACACAGTGATCATCCACTGTGTCCCTCCAACATGCAGAGCCTTGGGGGCACAGAGATCTTGTCATTCCTTCATTAATTCTGCCATTGGACCAGCCAACAAACCAACATTTCTTAAATAACTATATGTTCCATATTCTGGACTGGACACTGGAAAAAAAATCCCATAAAGTCAGACAGTTCCAGCCTTGAAGTCCTCTCAACCCTGTAATAGAGACAAAAATAAAAACAAATAATTGGAAGTGGCTATAAAGCAGATTTGTCAAGGCATATAAAGGTGTGTGGGGAGGGGCCCCCTAGAGTAAAGCATAATTGAAGCAGGTCTTAGAGGTTCAGTGCCAGTTTCCAGAGGCACAGGGAGAAGGCAACAAGAGACACAGGTGTAAGGCTTTGGAGAGCCGCAGGCTGGTGGGTAAGGTGGGAAGGGTTGGGGTTCATGAGGCAGCTGGGGGGTGAGGTTGGGCGCAGGAACTTGGGACTGATATTTAGGGCCTGGTGAGCTGATGTTCTGAAGACTCGGGACCTTATCTGAGGACAAGAGGGAGCAGGGCTGGGGTTTAAGCACCTATATAGACTGACAAGGATTAGAATGTGGAGGGCTTACTTGGACAAGCAGGGAAGATGGGCTGATCAGGGCTTACTGTAAGGGATTCAGAACTGGTTTGAATACCAGGGGATAGAAAGCAAAAATTTCCTGGGAATGATACATGTCCAGACCCCTGGGCACGGAGGTGTGGCGGCAACAGAATGACTTGTCAAGGTGGTGAGGAGCAGATTTCTGATGTCCAAGTGAAGGCTGTGTCTTGGGGAAGGCAGGCCCTGCTGACACCCTTTCACCTTGAGCAAGCTGTGCTGGATCTGCTTCTCAACCTCCAGCAGGACAGCAGATCACTGCCTGCCTTTGGGCCTCCTGGAGCTTGGGATTTTTAAACAGTATGCGCACGTGTGTGTGTTGGGGGGGGTGGCGGGTTGAGCAGAGGCATGATTTGATGGGATTATGTGTTGCTATGTGGATTCACACTGTTGGGGTCATGGTTAGAAGCAGGGCATCTGATAGGGGTGAGATGTTTTAGGCCTGCTTTGTACATACAGCCATCATTCTTGTCCTGTCTTGGGGGAATCTGGTTTTCTTGTTTGGAACTTAAACTTCCCTCTCTCAAGCTTCCTTCCTACCCCTAGGACAGCCCCTCTTTTTATAGTATAGCTTTTGGTCCTACTCACTTCTCAGTGGCTTTACCAAGATGGTGGCCGGTAACTGTGAGTTTGAAATTCCATGAATGGAGTGCTGCTTCCCTTCTTTTACTTGCCTGTTGTTCTGTTTACTTTTTCCCAGCTCATCACTGGTTATAATTTCTTGTCTTTACTTCCTGGTTCTACTCAAGAACCACCCTGACTTTAAGTTGTTCCTGAGTGCAGTGCTATTTCCACTGTAAAATTCTGTTTTGCAATTAGTTTCCAGGACTGCTCCCTGGACAGATGAAGCATAGGGTAGAGGGGCCATGTTCGTGTGTCACCTTGCCCTGCATAGCCTCTGCAGAGACTTAGCTCTCCCTCTACATCTGTGTGAAAGCACTCACTTACTCTGTCTGGATCCAGCAGCTTCTAGTTCCTCCTTCTGTCTGTCCTTCTCTCAGTAATGGAAAGGAGAGAGAGTGTTAAATGGCTCAGCTGTCAGTATTTGGTGATTGCCATGGAGAAACTCCTGTGTATGATCCTGAGATGAGTTGCTGGAGTAGGTGAGAGGAGAAGTCCTGGTGCCTGCACTTTTTGACCTGGGGAAAGCAGAACCTCTCAGAAGAGAATATTTGAAGGCAGAGAATTCTTAGGTGCTAGAACAGAAGTGAGGGTTGAGGAGCTTGAGAGAGCAATGGCTGGTGCTGAGTGCTCAGATTGGCTTTTGGAAAAAAGGTTTGAGCTAGGATGAGTCAAACAAGCAAAACTAAGGGCATTCTACGCTGGGAGCAGAGCATGAACAAATGCAGGGAGATTCTTGACAGTCTGTAAGTCCTACAAATGGCTGTGACTCAGTTTTGTGAATGGCAGCAATGCTGGAGTCTGCACAGGAGGGACTGTGGGGCAAGTGTGATGAAGGGAATGTGTTTCTGTAGCATGAACAGTTCATTCTTAGACTGTAGGCTCGTTGGGAGTGTGTATAGAGAAGAGAGCTACAGCCTCAACATGTATTCTGTGCTGGCACTTAAATGTGTGTCTCTGTATTTGTAATACAATTACATATTTAAAAATTGATTGTAAAACTTAAGCCCATTTCAAATCTGTAAATACCGCCCCATCTCTTTTTTCCTTGCAGTTTATTTATTTACTTATTCATTTTTGAGATGGAGTCTTACTGTATAGCCCAGCCTGGCCTCAAACTTGTGATCCTCTTGCCTCAGCCTCCTAAGTGCTGGGATTTCCGGTGGGTGCCACTACACTGGGTGCAATTTGTTATCTTGTGACTTAAGCATAAGAGAACAAATTGTTTGACTACGCACCATTGGTGTCTTTTGATATGCTCCTTTGTTCCCTGTCTTTTCTGTAATTTGGTAGTTAGATCTGAAGGCTAATGAGATTCAGGTTCAGAGTTTTGGGATAGTTAGTCATAGGTGGCTCTGTGTTAGCCCATCCTGGTGGTTTTCTCTCTCTCTCTCTCTCTCTCTCTCTCTCTCTCTCTCTCTCTCTGGGTTGTTGCAGTCATTACTCTTATACTACAGCCATTAGAGGTTGTAAAATGCTGACTTTCTAATTGTACCATCCCTTCTGCATTTATTATATGTAATGCTTCCATTAAAAGAAGCTTTTCCTTAACTATTTGACTGCTCAGAGGCACAGTTCTTATAGGTAAGGCAAATGCTTGATTTGGTTAACAACTTTCAGAATAATGACTTGGTTTCTAGTATCCTCCAACAGTGAGCAATGGATTTTTTGGTATCTTTATGATCTCATATATTTAAGCATATTTAATGCTTTGTTATTCCATTGCACTCATCATTTTTCCTGATACTCAAGTTATCATATTTGGCTATTAGGAATTTTGAATTGTTAGCATAACCACACAGAGAGAAGTTCTTCCTAGTGACTTTCAAAAACAGTGATATGTCCATATGTCCCTAGTAGGATACGCCCTAGAAACAACAACAACAAAAAGACAAAAAATAATAAAATAAAAAACATTTAAATTATTTTAAACAATTATGTTATGTTATTATCAATGTTTTTCTTGCATGTGTGCTGTGGTGAGATAAAGCAAATAAGTAATTATAGTGGTGCTTTGGGGAACCACAAGTTTGGCATGGAAAATGGAGATATGTGGGAGAAAGGAAAAATGAGGTTAAGGGGATGTCTATAGTGCTAAATTTGAATTGTAGGTATGAGTAAGAGTTCATAATTGATCAAATCCTAAGAAGATTTTCCTACCTCTGTCATTTGAAAATGATTAGAGACAAAGATTAAATCATAGCAAGAGTACCACTCGCAAGAATCTTCTAAAGAGGATCCATCTCACTGAGGAATGACTGACTCCGGGTGTTGGGCAGGAAGATGATTTAGGATCATCTTACCATATCAGAAAGCAGGACATCCAAGATAATAGGGATGCTTCATAAACATAAATTGATATTTTAGGTAATTGCCACTGGGAAAGACAAAACAATTCTTATATGCTCTATTGACTCATGGCAAGGATACTGTTACAAAAAAAAATTCAGTTTGCTTTGAGTATATGCCTAGGAGTGGTATATCTGGATCATGTGGTAGTTTTTAGCTTTTTGAGAAACCTCTGTACTGTTTTCCATAAAGGCTATCTGCCTCCAACTGTTTTGGAAGCATCAGTTGAACTGAGGAGAACTGACATGAACCAAGAATTGAACCAAGAGCTTCAATTACCCTTGATTTCCTCAATCAACAATCTCCATCTTTCTAACCACTTTTTTAATAGAGGCTTTTGTGGCAGTAAAATAATTTCTCAGTTTTTCCTTGTAGTTGTTGAATAAGATAAGTGAGCATTGAAAAAATATTCTACATCAAAAATGTAGAATATTTGAAAGCCTCTGGTTAATGTTTTGGGAAAAGACTTTATTCACCTTAATGAGTTCTCTCCTTTTCTGACAGCACTGTTATTCATGAAGAGCAAAAGTCTCAAGGTTGAAAAGCAAAGCCAGCATCTTCTTCTTGTTAAGCCAGCACACGATAAAGTAAGCTTTCAAAGCAACTTTTCATTTTAGTATAAACTGCCCCCAAGGGACAGTTAGCTAAAGTGCTAAGTTTTTAATGCTAATTTTCAGTTAAACTACTTATTTATATTTACACCAACAGTATATAAGGGTTCCTTTTCCCCTACATTCTCATCAGCATCAGTCAATTTTGCTTTTTTAATAACAGCCATTCTGACTGGGGTGAGATAGAATTTCAGTGTAGTTTTTTTTCTTTTATTCATATGTGCATACAATGTTTGGGTCATTTCTTTCCCCTTACTCCCGCCCCCTCCCTTACCTACTCCCTGTACAGCTATCCTTATCTCAACTAGCAAAAACCCTTGGTCCTTCCTATTATTGCTTATACTCTCTCTTCAACAAAATTAGAGATAAGGGCAAAATAGTTTCAGTGTAGCTTTGATTTACATTTCCCTGATGGCTAAAGATGTTGAGCAGTTTTTCATATATTTATTGGCCATTTGTCTGTCTGTTTAGATCATTTGTTCATTTATTGATTCAATTACTTGTTTCATTGCTAATTTTTTTGAGCTTTTTATATATTCTTGATGCCAAGCCACTGTTCATTAATCTGATGAATGACTGGCAAAGATTTTTCTCATTCTGTAGGTGTCTCTTCACTTTATTGATTGTTTCCTTTGCTATACAGAAGCTTTTTAATTAGATGTAATCCATTTGCCAATTCTTGCTATTATTTCCTGAGCTATGGGAGTCCTATTCAGGAAATCATTGTCTGCTTATATCTTGAAGTGCTTCCGCCTAGTAATTTCAAAGTTTTAGATTTTACATTTAGGTCTTTGATCTAGTGTGAGTTGATTATTGTACAGGGTAAGAGATAGGGATCTAGTTTCAGGTTTTTAGATGCAGATAGCCACTATGGAAAACAGTACAGAGGTTTCTCAAAAAACTAAAAACTACCACATGATCCAGATATAACACTCCTAGACATATACTCAAAGCAAACAGCCAGTATATATAAGAGATATCTGCACACATATGTTTATTGTGGCACTATTCACAATAGTCAAGCTATGGAATCAGCCTAGGTGCCTATCAGTGGATGGATAAATAAAAAAAAATATACAAGATGGAGTATTACTTAGCTATGAAGAATGAAATCATGTCACCTTTAGGAAAATGGATGGAACTAGGACTCACCGTGTTAAGTGAAACAAGCCAGACACAGAAAGATAAGTATCATATGTTTTCTCTCATATGTGGAAACTAGAATAAAAAAAAAGACAACCTGAAAGTAATGCAGGGACTACCAGGGACCAGAGGGAGGAGAAGAGATAAGAGGCTAAGTGATAGGGAGGGGGGATTTGATCAATGCATGATATGCACATGTATGTAAATGGCACCATGAAACCCATTAATATATAATTAACATGCATTAATACTTATAATTTTAAGAGGATAGTCAGAACTCAAGAGCAGATATGTCAGGGTGACGTATATGTCATGTGTGAGCAGGTTCCAGGAGCATTCATTATGAGTACTGGTACGCAGCCATTGTTTTCTGCCATTTTGCCTATCACTTTGCTCACCTGGGCTGAGGAGCTTCTTCCCAGTTGACAGTGATTCTTTCAGACTTAAATATCTTGTGAAACTATCTTCACCTATTATCATCAGCAATTTCTTTTCAAACTGATATCTTCACCGATGTGCATTCGAGTTATGGGGAATCAAGTCTGAGAAAAGGACTACATCATTAATATCTGTGTTTTCTCACTCACAGGCTCCCCTCAGCCATTCAAGTGTCTGGTTTGAACCCCCAAATCCATTGGTAGACAGGTGGTTCAGAAAGGACACCTTTTCCAGACCAGCTGCCTCTTTTGCAAACTGGGGAGTGGCCCTTTGTACACTAAAGCCCCTCCCCATCAACCTTGCTTCTCCTATGCGTGCTCCAACTTCTGAAGCATTTTTGAAACAGACTCAAAGAAATATTTTTATTTGCTTAGATGATTTTTAAAATTTTATTTCTCTTAGTTGAATCTTCCCTATTATTTGTGTGTGTATATGTATGTGTGTGTGTGTGTGTGTGTGTGTGTATATATATATATATATATGTACACGCATATATATTATTGGCATATGAATCTTCTCTATTTTATGTTGCCAAAATATTTTGTGATTTCCTTCTTTGACATTGCGTCCTTCACTTTTTCAATGTGGCTGTGGTGGAGATAGTTTATACCATTATTTCATAGGTTCATTTGTAACCCCATTAAAATAAACCCAGTGAAGCTCACTCTGGTATTTTAGGGACCTGCTCGCTACCATTTCACTTGGTGTGGTGGGGACAGAGTTGATGTGGTGGGGACAGAGTTGATGTGGTGGGGACAGAGAGTTCTGGCTCTTGGAGCAGTCACAGTCATGTGATGAGCCTCAGGTTCAACAGTGCTTCTGTCATGACTCCTGTGTCTCATTGCTGTTCTGATTTTGCTTCAGTAGTTTCATTATTTTTGTAGGTTACAATCTTACGCTTTAGACCTACTATTTTAAACCATTAATCCATGTTCCAAGTTGAAAACATAATGTAAAAATTACAATACTCTAAAAAAGGGAAGTTAAAAATAGCTCCCAGCCCCAGAACTTCTGGTTTCTTTGTGTTTGAGGATAATTCCCTGTGGTGGGGAGTGGAAAGGTGCCCAGTGATTTGTAAACAAAGCATGTGACCAAGGGAAACAATAGCAGCAGAATAGACTGGGGAGGGTCATGGGCTTTTTATGTAGTAAAAGTGAAAATAAAACTGGTTTTGAAGTTGGCAAACTCCATTTCTAGGTCATTTCAGGGAATTGCTGAGAAAGCACGCGCCTTCCCCAGCATATGTCTCTGAAGTCTGACTGAGATTCTTGCCAGATCTGTTTTTGCTGCAGTCGCTCACTTAGGTCTCTTAGCTACAAAGCTTCCACTTCCCGCACAAGGGAAGGAACTGAATTGTTCCATGTGTCACTGTACATGCCACTTTCTACTATCTGGTCTGTGGAAAAAATGACATGGATCAATAGATCAGTGGGATGTTGCTTATTTTATTTGTGCATGTATAACATGAACCCTTTCTATTTTGGAATTTGCTTAAAACACACTTTAAAAGTTATTAAAATAATACATGCTCACTGTTAAAACTCAAACGATGCAGAACTCCATAAAGGAAATAAAAGATATTCTTGTCTCTCTTCACTCCTCACCCTCACCACGCCCACCTCCACGCCCACCTCCAGCCCCCATGGGTCTGTTGTGAAGCAGTAAATTATGGTAAAAGCATGTGGCAGAGGAAAACTGTTTACCTCGTGATAGCTAGGGAGTGAAACACAGAAAGAGGAAGGTTCTGGGGCCCCTGTATCCCATTCAAGGGCTTAACTTCCTTCCACTTGGCCCTACCTCCTAAAGGTCCCACCACCTCTGAATTGGCACCTGAGACTGATGACCAAACCAGCACATGCACCTTTGGAGAACATCTAAGATCCAAACCATAATAATGGTGTAAGCAGAAAATTTGAAGAATGCAAAGTATAAAGAATCATGTATATTTCTTCCTGGTTTTATTCTCCCAGCTTTGTTGAGATATCACTGACAAAATTTGTATATATATTCCATCTTCTTTGCCCATTCATCCACTGATGGATGCTTGGGTTACATCTACAGCTTGACTTTTGTGGATAGTGCTGCAATAAGCATGGGAATGCAGATGTCTCTTCAAGCTACTGCTTTTGTTTTCTTTGGATATATAACCAGACAAGTATTACTGCTTTCATGGTAGTTTTAATTTTTTTTATGAAGCTTCATACTGTTTCCCTTAATGATTTGTAAACAGAGCAAGGATTCCTTTTCTCCACATCCTTGCCAATATTTGTTATCTTTTGTCACTCTGATCACAACCATTTCTAACAGATGTGAGGTAATAGCTAATTGTGGTTTCAATTTGCATTTACCTGAATATTAAAGATGACAAGCATTTTTTTCATATACCTGTAGGCCATTTGTGTGTCTTCTTTGGAAGATGTCTATTCAGATCCTCAGTCTGTTTTTAAAAATTGAGTTATTTGTTTTTCTACTATTGAGTTATAGGAGTTGCTTACATATTTTGGATTTTAGCCCTTTATCAGATAAATAATTTGCAAATAATTTGTCTCATTCTATAGCTTGTCTGTTAACTCCATTGACAATTGCTTTTGCTATGCAAAAAATTTTTAGTTTGATGAAATTCCAGTTACCTTCTTTTCTTTTGTTGCTCATGCATTTGGGGTCCATAGCGTCATCACCTGAACCAAGGTCAGAAGGCTTTTAATCTGATGTTTTCTTCTGGTAATTTCATAGCTTCAGCTATTAATATTTAAGTCTAATCCATTTGAGTTGTTTTTTGTATAAAGTGTGATATAAAGCTCTAATTTCATTCTTCTGCATGTGGATTTTCAGTTTTCCCCACACTGTTTATTGAAGACACTATCAATTCCCCCTTGTTTTTTTCTTGACATCTTTGCCAAAGATCAATTGACTATAAATGAGCAGATTTATTTCTGAGTTCTCATTCTATTCCATTGGTCTCTGTATCTATTTCATTATGACCCACTTGCATATTATGTATTTTGATCATATTCACTCCCTACACCGTCTCTTGCCTCCCTTCCTCCTCCCATTAGTCCCCCTCCCCCAGTTGACCCACTTGTTCTTCAATGTCTTTAAAAAATCTACATTCCACATATAAAAGAAAACACATCTTTTTTTTCTGACTTGAACTTACTTCACTTAACATGATGATCTATAGTTCAATTTTCCTGCAAATAACAAGTTTGTTCTTTATGGCTGACTAATACTCCAGTGTGTATATATACCACATTTTCTTTGTTTATCTGTTGATGGGCACCTAGGCTGATTCTGTGACTTGGTTGTTATGAGTAGGGCTATAATAAACATGGGTGTACAGGTTTCTGTATTGTATGCTGACTTTGATTTCTTTTGGATATTTCCAGGAGTAGTATAGAGGAATCACATGATAGTTCTATTTTTAGTTTTTTGAGGCACTTCCATTGGATTTCCATAGTGGTGGAATTAATTTACATTTCCACTAACAATGTATACATTGTTTCCTTTTCCCTACATCCTCACCAGCATTTGTTATTTGTTTCCTAAGAGCCATTCTGATGGGTGTGAGATGGAATCTCAGTACAGTTTTGATTTGCATTTCATTTATGTCTAAGGAACACATGAACATTTCTTCATATATTTATTGGTCATTTGTATTTCTTCTTTTGAGAACTGTTCAATTAATTTGGCCATTTATTAAAATGTTATTTATTGTTTTGGTACTTAATTTTTTTGAGTTCTTTCTATATTCTAGATGTCATCCTCTTGTCAGATGAATAGCTAGTAAAGATTTTCTTCCATTCTCTAGGTTTTCTGTTTCCTTTGCTGTGCAGAAGTCTTTTTAATTTGATATAATATAATTGTTAATCCTTGCTCTTATTTCCTGAGCTAATGGAGTCCTATTCAGAACATCATTGCCTATGCCATGTCTCAAAGTGTTTTCCTGTAGTAGTTTCACAGTTTCAGATCTTACATTAAGGTCTGTGATCCATTTTGAATTGATTTTTGTACAGGGTCAAGAGATAGGGACTAAGTGTCAGTCTTTTAAACGAGGAAACCCAGTTTTGCTAGCATCATTTGTTGAACAGGCTGCCTTTTCTCCAAGGTATGTTTTTGGTCCTTTTGTTGAGAGTCACACGAGTAGCAGTAGGTTGAGAATCACATGTGTAGCTTATTTCTGAGTTCTCTATTTTATTCATTCCATTGGTCTGCATGTCTTTTTTTTTTTGTGCTTGTGCCATGCTGGTTTGTTAGGATAGCTCTGTAGTAGTATACTTTGAAGTTAGGTATTATAAAAACTCTAACATTGTGTTTTTTGCTCAGAATCACTGGCTTTTCAGGGTCTTTTGTGCTTCTATACATAATTTTTTCTGTTTATATGAAGGATGCTTTTGGAATTTTGATGGGGTTGCATTGAATCTGTGGTTTGCTATTGGAACTATAGCCATTTTCACAATATTATTTCTGATTTATGAACATGGGAGGTCTTTCCATAATCTAGTGTCTTCTACAGTTTCTTCAGAGATTTATAGTTTTCATCATTGGAATTTTCAGCTCCTTGGCTAGGCTTACTGCTAGGTTTTTTTTTAAGCTATTGCATATTTAATTGTTTTCCTGATTTCTTTTTCAACATGCTCATTATTATATATAAAAGTTACTGGTTTTTGTATGTTGATTTTGTATCCTGCTACTTTGCTGAAAGTGTTTATCCAATGTAGGAGTTTTTTAGTGGGGTCTTTAGAGTTCTTTTATATGTAGGGTTGTATCATTTGCAAATAGGGATAATTTGAATTCTTCATTTCATATTTGTACCACTTTTATTTCTTTCCTTTGCCTATGGAATAAGAATGGAGAGAGTGGATACCCGTCTCTTTTCTGATTATAGAAGAAATGCTTTCAGCTTTTCCCCATTTATTATAAGGTTGCTCATAGATTTTTCATATATAACATTTATTATATGGAGGTATGATCCTCCTATATGTAGTTTTTTTTGGGGGCTTTTGTCATGAGATACTGAATTTTGTCAAGTACTTTTTCTACACCTATTGTGGTGATCTTTTGATTTTGTCCTAGGTTTGTTTGTGTGCCATATTATATTTTTTTATTTTCATATGTTGAAAATCCTTGAAATGAATCCTTGGAATGAAACCAACTTGACCATTGTGTATAATCTTTTTAATGTGTGGTTGCAGATGTTTGCATACATTTTATTGAGAATTATTGTGTCTATGTTCATCAAGGAAGTTGGTGGGTGATTTTGGTTTTTGTTGTGTCCTTATCTTGTTTTGGTATCTGGGTAATACTGGCTTCATAGAATGAGTTTGGAAGCATTCCTTCTTTTTCTATTTTATGGAATAACTTGAGGGACACTGATGTTAGTTCTTATTTAAAGGTCTGGTATAATTCAGCAGTAAATCTGTCTAGTACTCAGCTTTTCTTCATTCTCATTGCTTTATTGTTGCTTCATTCCCATTGCTTGTTATAGATCTGATTAAGTTGTTCATTTTCTCTTGATTCATTTTTGGTAAATTAAATATACCTAGAAATTTATCCACTTATTGTAGATTTTCCAATTTATGAAATACATGTTCTCAAAATATTCTTTAATGGTCCTCTGAATACCATTGGTAACTATTGTGATCCCTGCTTTGAACTCTAATTTTATTAAATTGAATTTTCTCTCTCTTTAGTTTAGCTAAGGGTTTGTGAGTCTTGTTTATCTTTTCGAAAAACTAAGTCTTTGTTTCATTTATTTTTGTGTTGCTTTTTAGTCTTAATTTCATTAATTTCTACTCTGATTTTTATGATTTCTTTCCTTTACTAATTTTGGATTTGACTTTTTCTCATTTTTCTAAGACCTTAACGATGCACCTAAGGTGCACCTAAGATGCATCATTAGGTACCTGAGGTGCCTAAGGTACATCACTAGGTATTTATCTGAGACATTTAGCTTTTAATGTAGGCATTCATAACTATAAACTTCTCTCTAAGGACCACCTTTGCTGCATCCCAAAGTTCTAGTAAGTTGCATTTTCATTTTCATTTGATTCTAGGAATTTAAAAATTTCTCCCCTGATTTCCTCAATGGCCCACTGATTATTCAAAGGCAAATATTTAGTCTACTTATGTTTATATAGTTCCTTTTTCTATTTTTTTTGGTGGTACTGGGGCTTGAACTCAGGGCCCCGTGCTTGCTAGGCAGCTGCTCTACCACTTGAGCCACTCTTCCAACCACACTATTTTTCTAATTTTATTCCATTATGATCTGTTAAGATATAAGAAGTTATTTCATTTTTTCAGAATCTGTTAAGATTTGTTTTTACTGCCTAAAATGTGATCTGTTGTGGAGAAAGTTCTGTGGAATACCAAGAAGAACGTGTATCCCAAAGCTGTTGAATGGAATACTCTGTAGGTGTCTTTTGAGTCCATTTGCTCTATGGTGCACTTTAATTCTGAGGATTTTTTTGTGAATATTTTTGTCTGCATGATCTATCTATTTATTACTGTTGGGTGGTTTTTTTTTTTGGCCCCAAAATCTTTTTTTTCCTTTATTCATTTATTCATATGTGCATACACTGTTTGGTCCATTTCTCTCCTTCTGCCCCCTCCCTCTCTCTCCCACCCCCCTCGCTTCCAGGCAGAACCTGTTCTGTCCTTTTCGCCAATTTTGTTGAAGAGTAGACATGAACAATAATAAGAAAGACATAGTGTTTTTGCTAGTTCAGATGATGATAGCTATACAGAGAGATTCCTAGCATTGCCTCCATGCACATGTGTATTACAACCTGAAATGATTCATCTCTACCGGACCTCTTCACTACTTCCTGGGCACCTTCCCATATTGACCTCTGTCACTTTAAGGTTACTGTATTAGCTCCTCTCCAGTGGGGACATCAATCACTTTAAAGTTTTGGGTTTCCTACCTATCCCCATTCCTCCCGTGTGTGCTCTTCCCTTAGCATGTGACCCAAGTCCAACTACATTGCTGCATTTGCCCTAGATCTAAAAGTCCGCATATGAGGGAGAACATACAATTTTTGGTTTTCTGAGCCTGGCTAGCCTCACTGAAGATGATGTTCTCTAGTTCCATCCACTTACTTGCAAATTATAAGATTTCATTCTTCTTCAAAGCTTAGTAAAATTCCAATGTGTATAAGTACCACATTTTCTTAATCCATTTGTGAGTAGTGGGGCATCTTGGCTGTTTCCATAACTTGGCTATTGTGAATAGTGCTGTAATAAACATGGGTGTGCAGGTGCCTCTGGAGTAACCTGAGTCACATTCCTTTGGGTGTATCCCTAGGAGTGGGATTGCTGGATCATATGGCAGTTCTATGTTTAGTTTTTTAAGAAGCCTCTATATTGTTTTCCAGAGTGGTTGCACCAGCTTGCATTCCCACCAGCAGTGTATGAGGGTTCCTTTTCCCCACATCCTCACCAACACCTGTTGGTTGTGGTGTTTTTGATGATGGGTATTCTAACAGAAGTGAGGTGGAATCTTAGTGTGGTTTTGATTTGCATTTCCTTTATGGCCAGAGATGGTGAGCATTTTTTTAGGTGGTTTTTTTTTTTTTTTTTGCCATTTAAATTTCTTCTTTTGAGAAAGTTCTGTTTAGTTCAGTTTCCCACATCTTTTTTTTAATTTTTTATTTATTTATTTATTTTTCTTTTATTATTCTTATGTGCATACAAGGCTTGGGTCATTTCTCCCCCCTGCCCCCACCCCCTCCCTTACCACCCACTCCGCCCCCTCCTCTCCCCCCAACCCCCTCAATACCCAGCAGAAACTATTTTGTCCTTATTTCTAATTTTGTTGTAGAGAGAGTATAAGCAATAATAGGAAGGAACAAGGGTTTTTGCTGGTTGAGATAAGGATAGCTATACAGGGCATTGACTCACATTGATTTCCTGTGCGTGTGTGTTACCTTCTAGGTTAATTCTTCTTGATCTAACCTTTTCTCTAGTTCCTGGTCCCCTTTTCCTATTGGCCTCAGTTGCTTCTAAGGTATCTCCTTTAGTTTCTCTGCGTTAAGGGCAACAAATGCTAGCTAGTTTTTTAGGTGTCTTACCTGTCCTCACCCCTCCCTTGTGTGCTCTCGCTTTTATCATGTGCTCAAAGTCCAATCCCATTGTTGTGTTTGCCCTTGATCTTATGTCCACATATGAGGGAGAACATACGATTTTTGGTCTTTTGGGCCAGGCTAACCTCACTCAGAATGATGTTCTCCAATTCCATCCGTTTACCAGAGAATGATAACATTTCGTTCTTCTTCATGGCTGCATAAAATTCCATTGTGTATAGATACCACATTTTCTTAATCCATTCATCAGTAGTGGAGCATCTTGGCTGTTTCCATAACTTGGCTATTGTGAATAGTGCCGCAATAAACATGGGTGTGCAGATGCCTCTGGAGTAACCTGTGTCACAGTCTTTTGGGTATATCCCAAAGAGTGGTATTGCTGGATCAAATGGTAGATCAATGTTTAGCTTTTTTAAGTAGCCTCCAAATGTTTTTCCAGAGTGGTTGTACTAGTTTACATTCCCACCAACAGTGTAAGAGGGTTCCTTTTTCCCCACATCCTCGCCAACACCTGTGGTTAGTGGTGTTGCTGATGATGGCTATTCTAACAGGGGTGAGGTGGAATCTTAGCGTGGTTTTAATTTGCATTTCCTTTATGGCTAGAGATGGTGAGCATTTTTTCATGTGTTTTCTGGCCATTTGAATTTCTTCTTTTGAGAAAGTTCTGTTTAGTTCACTTGCCCATTTCTTTATTGGTTCATTAGTTTTGGGAGAATTTAGTTTTTTAAGTTCCCTATATATTCTGGTTATCAGTCCTTTGTCTGATGTGTAGCTGGAAAATATTTTCTCCCACTCTGTGGGTGTTCTCTTCAGTTTAGAAACCATTTCTTTTGATGAACCGAAGCTTTTTAGTTTTATGAGGTCCCATTTATCTATGCTATCTCTTAGTTGCTGTGCTGTTGGGGTTTTGTTGAGAAAGTTCTTACCTATACCTACTAATTCCAGAGTATTTCCTACTCTTTCCTGTATCAACTTTAGAGTTTGGGGTCTGATATTAAGATCCTTGATCCATTTTGAGTTAATATTTGTATAGGGTGATATACATGGATCTAGTTTCAGTTTTTTGCAGACTGCTAACCAGTTTTCCCAGCAGTTTTTGTTGAAGAGGCTGCTATTTCTCCATCGTATATTTTTAGCTCCTTGTCAAAGACAAGTTGGTTATAGTTTTGTGGCTTCATATCTGGGTCCTCTATTCTGTTCCACTGGTCTTCATGTCTGTTTTTGTGCCAGTACCATGCTGTTTTTATTGTTATTGCTTTGTAATAAAGTTTGAAGTCAGGTATTGTGATACCTCCTGCATTGTTCTTTTGACTGAGTATTGCCTTGGCTATTCATGGCTTCCTGTGTTTCCATATAAATTTCACGGTAGATTTTTCGATCTCTTTAATGAATGTCATTGGAATTTTGATGGGAATTGCATTAAACATGTAGATTACTTTAGGGAGTATTGACATTTTTACTATGTTGATTCTACCAATCCATGAGCATGGGAGATCTCTCCACTTTCTATAGTCTTCCTCAGTCTCTTTCTTCAGAAGTGTATAGTTTTCCTTGTAGAGGTCTTTCACATCTTTTGTTAGGTTTACACCTAAGTATTTGATTTTTTTTGAGGCTATTGTAATTGGAATTATTTTCATGTATTCTTTTTCAGTTTGCTCATTATTAGTGTATAGAAATGCTAATGATTTTTCTATGTTGATTTTATATACTGCTACCTTGCTATAGCTATTGATGATGTCTAGAAGCTTCTGAATAGAGTTTTTTGGGTCTTTAAGGTATAGGATCATGTTGTCTGCAAATAGAGATATTTTGACAGTTTCTTTACCTATTTGTATTCCTTTTATTCCTTCTTCTTGCCTAATTGCTGTGGCTAGGAATTCCAGTACTATGTTGAACAGGAGTGGAGATAGTGGGCATCCTTGTCTGGTTCCTGATTTTAGAGGGAATGGTTTCAGTTTTTGTCCGTTAAGTATAATGCTGGCTGTAGGTTTGTCATATATAGCTTTTATAATGTTGAGGTACTTTCCTTCTATTCCTAGTTTTCTTAGAGCTTTTATCATGAAATGATGTTGGATCTTATCAAAGGCTTTTTCTGCATCTATTGAGATTATCAAGTGGTTTTTGTCTTTGCTTCTGTTAATGTGGTTTATTACGTTTATTGATTTTTGTATGTTGAAGCACCCCTGCATCCCTGGGATGAAGCTTACTTGGTCGTGGTGAATAATCTTTTTGATGTGTTGTTGAATTCGGTTTACCATTATTTTGTTGAGGATTTTTGCATCAGTGTTCATTAAGGAGATTGGCCTATAGTTCTCCTTTTTGGAGGTGTCTTTGCCTGGTTTTGGGATAAGTGTAATACTGGCTTCATAAAATGTTTTGGGAAGTGTTCCTTCCCTTTCTATTTCGTGGAATAGTTTAAGGAGGGTTCTCTCAGTTCTTCTTAAAGGTTTGATAGAATTCAGCAGAGAATCCATCAGGTCCTGGACTTTTCTTTTTGGGGAGACTCTTGATTGCTGCTTCAATTTCATTTTGTGTTATAGATCTATTCAGGTGATTAATTTCCTTTGGTTCAGTTTTGGATGGTCATATGTATCTAGAAATCTGTCCATTTCTTTAAGATTTTCAAATTTATTTGAATATAGGTTCTCAAAGTAGTCTCTGATGATTTCCTGGACTTCATGGTGTTTGTTGTTATCTCCTTTTTGCATTCCTGATTCTACTAATTTGGGTTTTTTCTCTCCTCATTTTAGTCAGGTTTGCCAACAAGATCTATCGATCTTGTTTATTTTTTCAAAGAACCAACTTTTTGTTTCATTAATTCTTTGTATGGTTTTTTTGGTTTCTATTTCGTTGATTTCAGCTCTTATTTTTTTTATTTCTCTCCTTCTATTTGTTTTGGGATTTGCCTGTTCTTGTTTTTCTAGGAGTTTGAGATGTATCATTAGGTCATTGATTTGGGATCTTTCAGTCTTTTTAATATATGCACTCATGGCTATAAACTTTCCTCTCAGGACTGCCTTAGCTGTGTCCCATAGGTTTGGGTAGGTTGTGTTTTCATTTTCATTGATTTCCAGGATCTTTTTAATTTCCTCTTTTATTTCATCAATGATCCATTCTTCATTGAGTAATGAGTTATTTAGTTTCCAGCTGTTTGCATATTTTTTGTCTTTAGTTTTGTTGTTGAGTTCTACTTTTACTACATTGTGATCAGATAGTATGCACGGTATAATTTCTATTTTCTTATATTTGCTGAGACTTGCTTTGTGCCCTAGGATATGACCTATTTTGGAGAAGGTTCCATGGGCTGCTGAGAAGAATGTATATTGTGTAGAGGTTGGATGAAATGTTCTGTAGACATCAAGTAGGTCCATTTGATCTATTGCATGTTTTAGATGTTGGATTTCTTTATTGATTTTTTGTTTGGATGACCTATCTGTTGATGATAATGGGGTGTTAAAGTCTCCCACAACCACTGTGTTGGCGTTTATATATGCTTTTAGGTCTTTCAGGGTATGTTTGATGAAATTGGGTGCGTTGACATTGGTTGCATACAGGTTGATAATTATTATTTCCTTTTGGTCTATTTCCCCTTTTATTAGTATGGGATGTCCTTCTTTATCTTGTTTGATCAATGTAGGTTTGAAGTCTACTTTGTCAGATATAAGTATTGCTACTCCTGCCTGTTTTCGGGGGCAATTGGCTTGGTAAATCTTCTTCCAGCCTTTCATCCTTAGCCTATGCTTATTTCTGTCTGTGAGATGGGGCTCCTGTAAGCAACAAATTGTTGGATCTTCCTTTTTAATCCATTTAGTCAAATGGTGCCTTTTGATGGGGGAATTAAGTCCATTAAGTGTTAGTACTGATAGGTATGTGTTGATTCCTGTCATTTAGTTGTCTTAGTTGTTTGAAGGTTTGATTGTGTGTACCTTAGTTGAGGTTACTATCTACTTTCTTGCTCTTTCTTTTCCTGTAGTTTGGTGCTGCCTGTCCTTTCATGGTTAAGTTGGATTTTACTTTGTGTGTGCAGAATCCCTTGCAGAATCCTTTGTAGTGGTGGTTTTGTGGTCACATATTGTTTTAGTTTCTGCTTATCATGGAAGACTTTTATTGTTCCATCTATTTTGAATGATAGTTTTGCTGGGTAGAGTATCCTGTGGTTGAAGTTATTTTCATTCAGTGCCCGGAAGATCTCACCCCATGCTCTTCTTGCTTTTAATGTTTCTGTTGAGAAGTCTGCTGTGATTTTAATGGGTTTACCTTTGTATGTTACTTGTTTTTTCTCTCTTACAGCCTTCAGTATTCTTTCCTTAGTTTCTGAACTTGTTGTTTTAATGATGATATGTCGTGGGGTAGTTCTATTTTGATCTGGTCTGTTTGGTGTCCTGGAGGCCTCTTGCATCTGTATGGGAATATCTTTCTCTAGATTTGGGAAATTTTCCGTTATTATTTTGTTGAATATATTACACATTCCCTTTGCTTGCACCTCTTGTCCTTCTTCGATGTCCATGATTCTCAAGTTTGGTCTTTTGATGGAGTCGGTGAGTTCTTGCATTTTCTTTTCACAGGTCTTGAGTTGTTTAATTAATAGTTCTTCGGTTTTTCCTTTAATTACCATTTCATCTTCAAGTTCTGACATTCTGTCTTCTGTTTGTACTATTCTGCTGGATTGGCCTTCCGTTTTGTTTTGCAGTTCTGTTTCGTTCTTTTTTCTGAGGTTTTCCATATCCTGGCTGGTTTCCTCTTTAATGTTGTCTATTTTTGTCCTGAGTTCATTTATCTGTTTATTCATCATGTTCTCTCTTTCATTTTGGTGTTTATACAGTGTTTCTATGGTTTCCTTTATTTCTTCTTTTGTTTTTTCAAATTCTCTATTTTTGTTGTCTTGGAATTTCTTGAGTGTCTCCTGTACATTTTGGTTGACCCTATCCAGTATCATCTCTATAAAATTCTCATTGAGTACCTGTAGTATGTCTTCTTTTAAATTATTCTTGTGGGCTTCATTGGGTCCTTTGACATGGTTTATCTTCATTTTGTTGGAGTCTGGATCTGAGTTTCTGTTCTCTTCATTCCCCTCTGGTTCCTGTACTAATTTTTTGCTGTGGGGAAACTGGTTTCCCTGTGTTTTCTGTCTTCCCATCATTGTCTTTGGTGTTGTTACTGTCCCTGTATTGTGTGCAATTAAGTATTTTCTAGCTGTAATAATAACAATGGTAATATTTAGAATGGAAGGGTGAGCTGAGATGGAAAGCAAGAAGTTAGAGAAATGGGAAAAACAAATACACAGACTGGAGGGAGAAAACAGAACAAGGTGTCAGACAAGAAGATCTCAAAGGTATAAACAGGGAGCTTTAGTGTTCTAATCGACAGTAAGCGGAACAGACATTAGAGAGATAGAGAGAGGATTGAAAATCAAAAATAAAAAAAAGGTAAGAATAAAAATAGAAAATAAGTAAATGAAAGAAAAATCTATTATAAAAACATATTAAAATAAAATGAAAAAATAGAAAATTAAAAAAAAACAAAAAACCAAAAAACCTCCAAGTTCAAACGCAGTGAAGTCTCAGTCTTCAGTCCTGGAGATGGTGCCTCAGATGTTGTTCTGTAGTTGTCTCATCAAAGGGGATGCATAAAGAAGAACAAAACTACACACACACACACACACACACACACACACACACACAAACCACCAAGTGTCTCAAGTTCAAATGCAATACAGTTTCAGTAAGTTTTTCAGCTTGCAGGTGTAATTTGGTTGTTCTCTCATCAAAGGTAGGGAGACAAAGAAAAAAAATAAAAGCATCTGGAGACAGTTCTGAGACTGGTATCTGCAACTGTGGCTTGCCTGCCTGCTGCTGTCAGCCTGCTGTTGCTGGAGGTGTTATTTATGCAGATCTCTGGGGTGAGCTTAGCACTCACCTGGCCCTGCAGGCTTTGTTTGCTCAGATTTCTCCTGTGCGGGAGCCTCTGCTACAAGCTTTCCCCTTTCCAAGCACTCGGAAAGATGACACTGCACCCACGTTCTCAGGCCTGCATGTTTATTTACAGTTCATGTGGGAGGTGGGTCTTTCCCCTTCTCCTGTGCAGTTCTCCCACCTCCGCTTTCACAAGCTTTCCTGATCCTGATTACTGGGTCGTGCTGCTGCTCCTGCCAGCCGCCATGTTTGTTTACAGTTCACGTGGGAAGTGGGTCTTCCCTCCTCTCACAAGCTTTCCCACTCCTGGTTGTTGGGTGCATGCCCCCGCTCCCACCAGAGGCTCTCCGGCCCACCCGGCTTGTTTATTTACAGTCCCGGGAAGGATTCCCTTCCCCCAATCTTCAGCTCTCAGTGCACCCCACCCTCTATCCTGCATGTCTTATTTGTTCTTATTGCTTATTACTCAGTTTCTCTTTTTTTTCCCCGGGTGGAGGTCAGTCTATCCAGGGGGCTATGCTGCTCTGGCCCAGGCTTGTCTGTGGGAGTACCACGGTACCACAAAGCTCACCTGGTCTGTGTCTTCCCAAGCCGTCTGGGCGCCGGCGACTGGCGGCCTGAGGCCCTCCTTGTTTCTCCACTTAACGTGAAGTGGAGATTGTCTGTGCTGGCTGGAGGTGTGGAGGTGTCAAAGTTATGCCTTTTCTCAGTGATTATGCCTGCAAAGTGTGTCTCCAGCGTCTCCAAGATTTCACTATAGGAGGCTCGCTTTCTGCTTCCTCCCTCTAGCTGCCATCTTGGAATCCCTCATTGTTGGGTGTTGATGTCACCCACTATTACTGTTATCTGGATCTGTCTGTTACTTTCTGTCAGTGGTGTTTATTTATGAAATTGGGTGCACTGACATTTGGTGTATATATATTTACTATAATTCAGTCTTATTGATGGATTCATTCCTTTATTAATATGTAGTTACTTCTTTATCTCTTTTGACTAATTTTGGTTTAAAGTCAACTTTGTCAGATATGAATATAGCTACTTCTGCTTGCTTTTGACTTCTGATTGCTTGGTATATTATTTTCCGTCCTTTCACTTTCAGTTTGTTTGTGTCTTTGCCAGTGGGGTGTGTTTAGATCTTGTCTTTTAATCCTGTAAGGCATTCTATCTTATGATCAGTGAGTTAAGACCATTTACATTTAGGGTTATTGAGATGAATTTGCTGATTTGTGATTTTGTTGCATTTTTTTCCTTGTCATTTAATGTTTTCTTTGTTCTTTTCTTTCACTATTATTTATCTTAGAAGTTTGCTTGTTTACTGAGTTGAATATGTTTGACTATTTCCTAATTCTCATGCTTTCATCTATTACTCTTGTGAAATTGATTCTTTCCTGACCTCTCATGTTTGTGACTTTCTTCCTCATATGTGTGTAGAATTCCTTTAAGTATCTTGTACAATACTGGTCATGAAGTGCTTTAGTTTGTGCTTATCTTGCAAGATCTTTATTTCTCCATTAATTTTGATGATTCTTTTTGTTGGATATAGTAATCTTAGTTGGCAGTTATTTACTGTCAGGGCTTGTAATATGTCATTCCATGCATTCCTGGCTTTTTAAGGGTTTCTGCTGAGAGGGCTGGTGTAATTCTGATGAGTTTGTGTTTGTATGTGAGTTGGCATTTTTCTCTTGTAGTTTTCAATATCCTTTCTCTGTTCTACAGACTTGGTATTTTAACTGCCAAGTCACATCTATTCTGGTCACATCTATTTGAGGTTCTGCATACCTTCTGTACTTGCATGTCTATATCTTCCTCAGGATTTGGGAAATTTCATTGAATATATTTTCTGTGCCTTTAGTTTGTATCATAGCTCCTTATTCTATCCCAGGTATTCTCAGATTTGGTCTCTTGATTGTGTCTGAGAGTTCTTGAAAGTTGTGGTCATGCTTGTTTATTTATTTATTTTTGCTCTCTGATTGTAACATTTTCTCAATCTTGTCTTCAATCCCAATCCCTTATAGTCTTTCTTTTGCTGGATCCAGTTTATTGGTGATGGTTTCTAACGTACTTTTTTTTTCATTTTTCTTTTATTATTCATATGTGCATACAAGGATTGGTTCATTTCTCCCCACTGCCCCCACCCCCTCCCTTACCACCCACTCCGCCCCCTCCCTCTCCCCCCCCTCAATACCCAACAGAAACTATTTTGCCCTTATTTCTAATTTTGTTGTAGAGAGAGTATAAGCAATAATAGGAAGGAACAAGGGTTTTTGCTGGTTGAGATAAGGATAGCTATACAGGGCATTGACTCACATTGATTTCCTGTGCGTGGGTGTTACCTCCTAGGTTCATTCTTTTTGATCTAACCTTTTCTCTAGTACCTGTTCCCCTTTTCCTATTGGCCTCAGTTGCTTTAAGGTGTCTGCTTTAGTTTCTCTGCGTTAACGGCAACAAATGCTAGCTAGTTTTTTAGGTGTCTTACCTATCCTCATCCCTCCCTTGTGTGCTCTTGCTTTTATCATGTGCTCATAGTCCAATCCCCTTGTTGTGTTTGCCCTTGATCTAATGTTCTATGGTACTTTAAATTCGATTTGTTTTTTCATTTCAAACATTTCTTTTTGATTTTTTTCAGAATTTCAATTTTCTTGGAGAATTTCTCCTCTCTGTTGCTGACTTTCTTGTCCACGTCTTGAATTGATTTCCTTACTTCATTTATCTGTTTGTTTGGCTCCTCTTTGAGGTCATTGGTTACAGGTGTGAGCCGCTATCTCCAGGCCTTGTCTAACTTCTTGCCAGCAAGTCTGGTAGCATGTTAAATAGAAGTGATGAAAGTGGGTAAATTGTGGTGTCTTTGATCTGAAAGGAAAAATTTTCAAGAATGATGATGAATGTTGTCAACATGGTAGATTGTTGACAGCCAACACATCCCTGAGCCCTCACAAACCTGAAAGAAAACCTCAGCTTCATGGCTGCAAGGGTAGGTGGTCATGTTAGTTTGCTAAAAAAGAAGATACCAGAGAGATGAGCCTACAAACCATTCAGATGAATGAGCTGCTTATAGTCCTGAGGGCTACTGTATAGGCCAGCTCAGCTCTTGAGAATCTGGCTGCCCCCCTTCTCCCATGAGAGAATCTTTGGCTACACAGGAAAATTTAAACCTCTCAGATTGGCTTGATGCCACCATTTGCTGGTCAACCCAGTATTTATAACCAAAGACGGGCAAGGAGTGAGCAGGCTATTGGAAGACCAGCTCAGCTTGTAGGAATTAATATCTCACCTGAATTAATCTGGTGGCTAAGAGAGTTGAATTTGACCCCCCACCCCCACCATGAGAAAGCCTTTGGTTAAGCAAATTGATGGAGGCTTCCAGACTGGATCACTGGGGGAGGGCTGCTTCTACCCAGTCCAGTGTCTGTATCCAACTATGGGCAGGGAGTGAGCAGGCTAGCCAGCTAGAGCTCAGTATCTGAGTATCCCAAAACAAGAAGGGTGCCTGTGTGGGCTGGCCAGTTAGCTAGAGTTCTTAACCTATAGCTCAACACAGCAGCAGACACATACACACAGGTAACAGGAGCTTTTTCACTGCTCACTCCCCAAATGAAACAGCCTGGGGGCCTAGGTGGAAAAGAGCTGGGGGAGAGGAGGGGGAATCTCATTGTGGACAAGCCAGAGCAGCCATAAAAGCAAAGGCTTCCAAAGTGGCAGAGTGCTTTCTAAAAGTGACCCACAGTGGCTACCTCACAACCTGGAGCAGTTCCACCTCACTCTGGCCACCACCCTAATCCAGAGCCCCAACCACCACCAGGTTACACCTGGGCAATTCAGGGCCATGAGGTGACACATGAGTAAATACAGCAGGAGAACTGCAGACAAAAACCTGAGGAACAGAGAATGGAGGGGAACATCCAGTGAACTGACAGAGCATAGAAGATATCCATTCTTCTCCTCAATAAGGTAGAAATTCAGACTTAAAATTTTTTGAAGTTTTAATTTATTTATCCCTCTTATATTTCCAATTTTTCTCCTTACTTTTTTCAATTCTTCCTTTTTTCTTCTCTTTCTTCTTCTCCTTTTTAAAACTTGTACTATCTCTTCTTTACTAGCCACTCAACTAGTGGTTTATTATACCTCCTTCTTATATTACTCTCAACCTTTCTATTCTTCTGCAATCTCTGACAATAGCAACCTTCTCCAAAACAACTACATCTCTACACATTAGGGTCTTGTTTACTTGCAACCCTCATATTTCACACTTCTTCTCCCCATCTTCCTTCCTTCTTGTCTCCTTTCCCACCCCCATTATTTTTACTACCTACATTTTAATTTCTATGCACCACCCCTTTCTGTTTATAGATAATACTGCCAAAGGTATTATGCTTCATGTAAATTTCTGGTTTGGTATTGAATTGGTGAATTTGTTATTTGTCAAGTTATAACCCCAAGGCAGTGGTCAGAAATGGCACAGCAACCTAGCCAATAATCATTCCTGCCAAAACACAGAAATTAATTCAAGGGGAAGACTTCAGGTGACTAAAACCTCCAGCCAACTAATCAACTACAAAATATAGGCATAAGAAAGATGAAAAGTCAGAGGAATATGGTTCCTCAAAATATGAAGTCACATAACAGAGGATCTGATGGATAGTGAAGGACGAACCTCAGTTTCTGAGCTCAAAAGAATGATGATAAGAACTATTAAGAAAAAATATGACATGCAAAACCGAGTCAACTAAATCAAAGAGAATATGGTTAAACAGCTAAGTGAATTCAGTGAGAAGGCAAAGAAACTACTAAATGAACTAAAAGAGTATAGAAAAAAACATTTGAATGAATTTTTTAAAAATACAAAAAAACCCAGATAACTGAAATAAGGATGACAACACAAGACATGAAAGGGGAATTTAATAAAAAACAAATGGAAACTCTGGAAATAAAAGGCTCCTTAAGTCAAATAAAAAATACAGTTGAAAGTCACTTCAGCAAGCTGGAACAAGTGTAAGGCAGAATTTCAGGACTTGAAGACAAAGTAGAAACAATAGGTAAGAATAGATGAATGTATAGAAAAAAGAATCAAGGCATATGGATGGAATATGTAAGAACTCTTCTACTCCATTAAAAGACCAGACCAACAAATGATGGGTGTTGAAGAAGGAGAAGAGATGCAAGCCAAATGCATAGGAAACATATTCAACAAAATAATAGCAGAAAACTTCCCAAATCTTGAGAAAGAGATGCCCATCCAGGAACAGGTGGTCTCTAGGACACCAAACAGACACAAACCAAATAGAACTTCTCCATGACATATTATAGTTAAAACATTAAATACAGAGACTAAAGAAAGAATATCAAAATCTGCAAGGGAGAAACATCAAATCATCTATAATGGCAAACCCATCAGAATAACGGCAGATTTCTCAACAGAAACCATAAAAGCAACAAGAGCATGGAATGAAGTAGTTCAAGTACTGAAAGAATAATTTCATATCTGATTACTCTACCCAGCAAAGCTATCATTCATAATTGAAGGAAAAATAAAAACTTCCATGATAAACAGAAATTAACACAATTTATGATCACTAAACCAGCACTTCAAAGGATCTTCAAAGGAATCTTACACAGAGAAGATGAAGATAAACATACCCTTGAAATAATGGTATTAAATAAATCTCATGAGATGAATAGATAAGTGAATGAAGAGTAGGAAGGTCAAACACACATGCGTACATACATACATAAAAGCAACAATGGCAAGAATTGCCACACACTTTAAATAACAACATTGAATGTTATAGATCTGAACTCTCTCATCAAAAGATATAGATTGGTGAGCTGGATTCAAAAGCAAGACCTGACAATTTGTTGCTATAAAAAAATGCATCTCTGACAAAAAACAAAACCAAAACAAAAACCATTGGCTTAGGGTGACAAAGAAGATCACTTCATACTAATAAAGGAACAATACATCAAGAGGAAATATCAATTACTAACTTATCTGTGCCCAATGTTAGCACACCCAGCTTTATTACCCAAACAGTACTGGACTTAAAAGCAGAGACAGACCCCTAAACACAATGATAGTGGAACACTTCAGTTCCTCACTGTCACCAATACATAGGTCATCAAAAAAAAAAAATCAACAAAAAACTCCAAAGAATTAGAATTAATTGATCAAATGGATCTAACAGATATCTACAGAGTATTTTATCCAGCAGCAGCACAATACTCATTTTTCTCAGCAGCCCATGGAACTTTCTCCAAAATAGAGCATAGTTTAGGGCACGAAGCAAGTATTAAATATAAGAAAAATGAACTAACTCCCAGTATTCTGTCAGATAACAATAGAATAAATATAAAACTAGAACTCAACAACAGCAAAAGAAACAACAGAGGGATTCCAAGATGGCAGCTAGAGGGAGGAAGCAGAAAGAGTGCTTCCTAAAGTAAAATCTTGGAGAGATGCTGGAGATACACCTTACAGAAAAAAACCACTGAGAAGAGGCAAAACTTTGACTCCTCCACACCTCTAGCCTGTGCATAGCATCTCCACTTCACATTAAATGGAGAAACCAGGAGGGATCCCGCGCTGCCCAGTGCCCAGATGGCTTGGGAAGATGTGTACTCCCACAGACAACCCTGGGCCAGATCAGCACAGCCTCCTGGACAGACCGACCCCCACCCAGGGAAAAAAGAAAAAAAAACTGAATAATAAGCAACAACAAAAAAGACACGTAGCAAAGAGGGCAGGGCACCCTGAGTGCAGAAGGGGGAGGAGGGGAAATCCCTCACAGCAATCCAGCTGGAGAAGGCAGGAGCGGTGGCACATGCCCAGCAACCAGGAGCAGGAAAGCTTGTAAAAGTGGTGGTGGGAGGAAAACTCCACAGGAGAGGGGGGAAGACCCACTTCCCACGTGAGCTGTAAACAAACATGCAGGCCTGAGAAAGTGCATGCAGTGTCACCTCCCCCAGTTGCTTGGAAAGGGGACAGCTTGTAGCAGAGGCTCACACACAGGAGAACGCTAAGTAAACAAAGCCTGAGGGGCCAGGTGAGTGTTAAGCTCACTCCTGAGATCTGCATAAATAATGCCTCCAGCAACAGCAGGTTGACAGCAGCAGGCAGGTGAGCCACAGCCTCAAATAGCCATTCACAGAACTGTCTCCAGACTCTTTTTTTCCTTTGATGAGACAACAACCAAACTACACCTGCATGCTGAAAAACCTACTGAAACTGTATTGCATTTGAACTTGGGACACTTTGTGGTGTTTTTTTTTTTGTTTTGTGTTGTTTTGTTTTGTTTTGTTTTGTTTTTTAGTTTTTTTCCCTTTTGATGAGACAACGACAGAACTACTTCTGAGACACCATCTCCAGGATTGGAGGCTGTGGGACTAACACTAAAATTATTAAGACTGAAACTTTATTGCATTTGAACTTGGAGATTTTTTTTCATTTATTTATTTTTTATTTTATTTTCAATCCTCTGTCTCTCTAATGCCTGTTCAGCTTACTGTTGATTAGTACACTATCTCTCCCTGTTTATATCTTTGAAACTTTCTTTTTCCTTATTTTGTTTTTTTCTACTTGTTTATTTGTTTTTCCCTTTTTCTTTAACTTCTTTGCTTTCCATTTCCTCTCACCCTTCCATTCTAAATATCACCATTGTTATTATTATAATCTAGAAAATACTTAATTGCACACAGTACAGGGACAATAACAAACCAAGGGCAATGACGGAAAGACAGAAAAAACAGGAAAACCAGTTTCCCCACAGCAAAAAAATAGTACAGGAACCAGAGGGAAATGAAGAAAACAGATACTCAGATCCAGATTCCAACAAAATGAAGACAAACTATGCCAAAGAACCCAATGAAGCCCACAAGAATAATTTAAAACAAGACATACTACAGGTAATCAATGAAAATTTTATAGAGATAATACTGGATATGGTCAACCAAAATGTACAGGAGACACTCAAGAAATTCCAAGACAACAAAAATAGAGAACTTGAAAAAGCAAAAGAAGAAATAAAGGAAACCATAGAAGCACTGTATAAACACCAAAGTGAAACAGAGAACACGATTAATAAAGAGATAAATGAACTCAGGACGAAAATAGACAACATTAAAGAGGAAACCACTCAGGATATGGAAAACCTCAGAAAAAAGAACGAAACAGTATAGAAAAACAAAATGAAAGGCCAATCCAGCAGAATAGAACAAACAGAATCTCAGAACTCGAAGATGAAATGGTAATTAAAGGAAAAACCGCAGAACTATTAATTAAACAACTCAAGACCTGTGAAAAGAAAATGCAAGAACTCACCGACTCCATCAAAAGACCCTTGAGAATCCTGGGCATCGAAGAAGGAGAAGAGGTGCAAGCAAAGGGAATGCATAATATATTCAACAAAATGATAACAGAAAATTTCCCAAATCCAGAGAAATCTATTCCCATACAAATGCAAGAGGCCTCCAGAACACCAAACAGACCAGACCAAAATAGAACTCCCCATGGCATATCATCATTAAAACAACAAGTACAGAAACTAGAGAAAGAATACTGAAGGCTGTAAGAGAGAATAAACAAATAACATACAAAGGTAAACCCATCACAATCACAGTAGACTTCTCAACAGAAACATTAAAAGCAAGAAGAGCGTGGGGTGAGATCTTCCGGGCACTGAATGAAAATAACTTCAACCCCAGGATACTCTACCCAGCAAAACTATCACTCAAAATAGATAGAGCAATAAAAGTCTTCCATGATAAGCAGATATTAAAACAATATATGACCACAAAGCCACCACTACAAAAGATTCTTCAAGGGATTCTGTACACAGAAAGTGAAACCCAACATAACCATGAAAGGACAGGCAGCACCAAACTACAGGAAAAGAAAGAGCAAGAAAGTAGATAGTAACCTCAACTAAGGTACACACAATCAAACCTTCAAACAACTAAGACAACTAAATGACAGGAATCAACACATACCTATCAGTACTAACACTTAATGGACTTAATTCCCCCATCAAAAGGCACCATTTGACTAAATGGATTAAAAAGGAAGATCCAACAATTTGTTGCTTACAGGAGCCCCATCTCACAGACAGAAATAAGCATAGGCTAAGGATGAAAGGCTGGAAGAAGATTTACCAAGCCAATTGCCCCCGAAAACAGGCAGGAGTAGCAATACTTATATCTGACAAAGTAGACTTCAAACCTACATTGATCAAACAAGATAAAGAAGGACATCCCATACTAATAAAAGGGGAAATAGACCAAAAGGAAATAATAATTATCAACCTGTATGCAACCAATGTCAACGCACCCAATTTCATCAAACATACCCTGAAAGACCTAAAAGCATATATAAACGCCAACACAGTGGTTGTGGGAGACTTTAACACCCCATTATCATCAACAGATAGGTCATCCAAACAAAAAATCAATAAAGAAATCCAACATCTAAAACATGCAATAGATCAAATGGACCTACTTGATGTCTACAGAACATTTCATCCAACCTCTACACAATATACATTCTTCTCAGCAGCCATGGAACCTTCTCCAAAATAGATCATATCCTAGGGCACAAAGCAAGTCTCAGCAAATATAAGAAAATAGAAATTATACCATGCATTCTATCTGATCACAATGCAATAAAACTAGAACTCAACCACAAAAGTAAAGACAAAAAACATGCAAACGGCTGGAAACTGAATAATTCATTGCTTAATGAACAATGGGTCATTGATGAAATAAAAGAGGAAATTCAAAAGTTCCTTGAAGTCAATGAAAATGAGAACACAACCTACCGGAACCTATGGGACACAACAAAGACAGTCCTGAGAGGTAAGTTTATAGCCATGAGTGCATATATTAAAAAGCCTGAAAGATCTCAACTCAATGACCTATTGATACATCTCAAATTCCTAGAAAAACAAGAACAAGCAAATCCCAAAACAAATAGAAGGAGAAAAATAATAAATCAATTATTATTTATCAATGAATTCAATTCATTCAATTGATTTCAATGAAATCAATGAAATAGAAACTAAAAAACCATACAAAGAATTAATGAAACAAAAAGTTGGTTCTTTGAAAAAATAAACAAGATGGACAGACCCCTGGCAAACCTGACTAAAATGAGGAGAGGAAAAAAACCCAAATTAGTAGAATCAGGAATTCAAAAGGGGAGATAAAAACAAACACCATGGAAGTCCAGGAAATCATCAGAGACTACTTTGAAAACCTATATTCAAATAAACTTGAAAATCTTAAAGATATGGACAGATTTCTAGATACATGTGATCATCCAAAACTGAACCAAGAGGATATTAATCACCTGAATAGATCTATAACACAAAATGAAATTGAAGCAGCAATCAAGAGTCTCCCAAAAAAGAAAAGTCCAGGACCTGATGGATTCTCTGCTGAATTCTATCAGACCTTTAAAGAAGAACTGACACCAACCCTCCTTAAACTGTTCCATGAAATAGAAAGGGAAGGAAAACTGCCAAACTCATTTTATGAAGCCAGTATTACACTTATCCCAAAACCAGGCAAAGACACCTCCAAAAAGGAGACCTATAGGCCAATCTCCTTAATGAACATTGATGCAAAAATCCTCAATAAAATAATGGCAAACCAAATCCAACAACACATCAGAAAGATCATCCACCATGATAAAGTAGGCTTCATCCCAGGAATGCAGGGGTGGTTCAACATACAAAATTCAATAAACATGATAAACCACATTAACAGAAGCAAAGACAAAAACCACTTGATCATCTCAATAGATGCAGAAAAAGCCTTTGATAAGATCTAACACCATTTCATGATAAAAGCTCTAAGAAAACTAGGAATAGAAGGAAAGTACCTCAACATTATAAAAGCTATATATGACAAACCTACAGCCAGCATTATACTTAATGGAGAAAAAACTGAAACCATTCCCTCTAAAATCAGGAACTAGACAAGGATGCCCACTATCTCCACTCCTATTCAACATAGTACTGGAATTCCTAGCCACAGCAATTAGACAAGAAGAAGGAATAAAAGGAATACAAATAGGTAAAGAAACTGTCAAAATATCCCTATTTGCAGACGACACGATCCTATACCTTAAAGACCCAAAAAACTCTACTCAAAAGCTCCTAGACACCATCAATAGCTATAGCAAGGTAGCAGGATATAAAATCAACATAGAAAAATCATTAGCATTTCTATACACTAATAATGAACAAACTGAGAAAGAATATATGAAAACAATTCCATTTACAATAGCCTCAGAAAAAAAATCAAATACCTAGGTGTAAACCTAACAAAGGATGTTAACAACCTCTACAAGGGAAACTATAAACTTCTGAAGAAAGAGATTGAGGAAAACTATAGAAAGTGGAGAGATCTCCCATGCTCATGGATTGGTAGAATCAACATAGTAAAAAATGTCTATACTCCCCAAAGTAATCTACATGTTTAATGCAATTCCCATCAAAATTCCAATGACATTCATTAAAGAGATTGAAAAATCTACCATTAAATTTATATGGAAACATATAAATGTACTGCCATGAATAGCCAAGGCAATACTCAGTCAAAAGAACAACACTGGAGGTATCATGATACCTGACTTCAAACTATATTACAAAGCAATAACAATAAAAACAGCATGGTACTGGCACAAAAACAGACATGAAGACCAGTGGAACAGAATAGAGGACCCAGATATGAAGCCACACAACTATAACCAACTTGTCTTTGACAAAGGCGCTAAAAATATACAATAGAGAAAAAGCAGCCTCTTTAACAAAAACTGCTGGGAAAACTGGTTAGCAGTCTGCAAAATACTGAAACTAGATCCATGTTTATCACCCTATACAAATATTAACTCAAAATGGATCAAGGATCTTAATATCAGACCCCAAACTCTAAAGTTGATACAGGAAATAATAGGAAATACTCTGGAATTAATAGGTATAGGTAAGAACTTTTTCAATGGAACCCCAGCAGTTCAGCAACTAAGAGATAGCATAGATAAATGGGACCTCATAAAACTAAAAAGCTTCTGTTCATCAAAAGAAATGGTTTCTAAACTGAAGAGAACACCCACAGAGTGGGAGAAAATATTTGCCAGCTACACATCAAAGGACTGATAACCAGAATATATAGGGAACTTAAAAAACTAAATTCTCCCAAAACTAATGAACCAATAAAGAAATGGGCAAGTGAACTAAACAGAACTTTCTCAAAAGAAGAAATTCAAATGGCCAAAAACCACATGAAAAAATGCTCACCATCTCTAGCAATAAAGGAAATGCAAATTAAAACCACGCTAAGATTCCACCTCACCCCTGTTAGAATAGCCATCATTAGCAACACCACTAACAACAGGTGTTGGCAAGGATGTGGGGGAAAAAGGAACCCTCTTACACTGCTGGTGGGAATGTAAACTAGTGTAACCACTTTGGAAAAAAATTTGGAGGCTACTTAAAAAGCTAAACATTGATCTATCATATGATCCAGCAATACCACTCTTGGGGATATACCCAAAAGAATGTGACACAGGTTACTCCAGAGGCACCTGCACACCCATGTTTATTGCAGCACTATTCACAATAGCCAAGTCATGGAAACAGCCAGGATGCCCCACTATTGACAAATGGATTAAGAAAATGTGGTATTTATACACAATGGAATTTTATGCAGCCATGAAGAAGAACGAAATATTATCATTTGCTGGTAAATGGGTGAAATTGGAGAACATCATTCTGAGTGAGGTTAGCCTGGCCCAATAGACCAAGAATCATATGTTCTCCCTCATATGTGGACATTAGATCAAGGGCAAACACAACAAGGGGATTGGACTCTGATCACATGATAAAGTGAGAGCACACAAGGGAGATATGAGGATAGGTAAGACACCTAAAAAACTGGATAGCATTTGTTGCCCTCAATGCAGAGAAACTAAAGCAGATACTTTAAAGCAACTGTGGCCAATAGGAGAAGGGGACCAGGAACTAGAGAAAAGGTTAAATCAAGAAGAATTAACCTAGAAGGTAACACACATGTACAGAAAATCAATGCGAGTCAACTTCCTGTATAGCTATCCTTATCTCAACTAGCAAAAACCTTTGGTCCTTCCTATTATTGCTTATACTCTCTTTTCAACAAAAGTAGAGATAAGGGCAAAATAGTTTCTTCTGGGTAGCAAGGGGATGGGGGGAGAGGAAGGGGGTCAGGGGTGGCTCTGGAGGGGGTGGAGGAAAGGGGGAGGAAAGACCCAAACATTGTATGCACATATGAATTAAAAAAAAAAAGAAACAACAGAAAATATTCAGACTCATGGGGGCTGAACAATACATTGTTGAATAACCAGTGAGTCATTGAAGAAATAAGTGAAGAAATAAAAAAACTTCCTGAAGACTAATGAAAATGAAAACACAACCTACTGGAACCCATAGGATACAGCAAAGGTAGTGCTAAGGGTAAAGTTTTTTTTAAATTATTTTTGCTCTGGGGGGAAGGTGACCCAAACAATGTATACACATGTGAGTAAATATAAAAATGATAAAATAAAATATAATTATTTTATTAGCACATAATAGTTGTACAGGGAGATACATTGCGATATTTACATATGTGCTTACAATATATCTTAGTTAGATGCAAAGGGGAAAGTTTATAGCTATGAGTCCCCACATTAGAAATGGATCTCAGATAAATCCCAGAAAAATAATAAGTGAAACCTACAATTACCAGGAGAGAAATAATAAAAAGTACAGGCTGAAATAAACTATATAGAGACCAAAAAAAAAAAAAAAACCTATACAAAGGATTAACCAAATAAAAAGCTAGTTTTTAAAAAGATTAAACTCTTAGCCCATATGACTGGAAGGAGGAGGGAAAAGACTCAAAATAACAAAATTAAAGATGAAAAAGTGGATATTGCAACAAGTACTAATGAAATCCAGAGGACCATTAGGGAATACTTTGAAAATGTATACTCAAATAAACTAGAAAATGGATAAATTTTTAGACACATTTTATCAACCATAATTGAACCAAGAGTATACGAACCACCTAAATAGATCTATAGCAAGTGATGAAATTAAAGCACTAATAGTCTCCCAAGAAAGAAAAGCCCAGGACCTGATGTATTCAATGTTGAGTTGTACTAGACCTTCTTTTTTTGTGGTGCTGGGGTTTTAACTCAGGGCCTACACTTCGAACCCCACCATCAGCCCTTTTATTGTGATAGGTTTTTTCAAGATAAGGCCACAAACTGTTTGCCTAGGCTGGTCTCAAACAGTGATCCTCTTGAGTCTCTGCCTCCTGAGTTGCTAGGGAGGAGCTTGTTTGGAGGTTCTAGCAGGGGAGCGCAGCTACTCGTGTACCCTTGACCCAAGAACGGCCCTCCTTTAAGGGTATGCCGTCCTCTTCGACTGAGCGCATAGCTTCGGGAGGGACGCACTTGGCGTGGTGAGGGAGGAAGGGGACACCCGCCTGGCCAGCCAGATCAGCCGAATCAACTCTGGCGATCAATGGGGTGACTGATGTTGTAGCCAGATGGTCCTCACATCCTCCTGAGTAGCTAAGAATACAGGCACGAGCCTTTGGTGCCTGGCCTTGTACTAGACCTTTAAAGAAGAACTAATATCAACATTCCTCAAGCTTTTCCATGAAATACAAAGGGAAGGAACATTACCAAAGTTATTCTGTGAAGCCAGTATTATACTAATGCCCAAACTGGACAAGGATGCAACAAAAAGGAGAATTATAGATCAATCTCTTTAAGGAATATAGATGCAAAAGTTCTCCGTAAAATACTGGCAAACCGAATTCAACATCATATCAGAAAGATCGTGCACCATGATCAAGTCAGTTTCTTTCTTACTTTTTTTTTTTGTGGTACTGGGGTTTGAACTCAGGGCCTTGTGCTTGCTAGGCAGGCACTTTACCACTTGAGCTACTCCACCAGCCTGTTTTTGTATTGGGTATTTTCAAGATAGGGTCTTGTGAACTATTTGCCCAGACTGACTTTGAGCCATGATCCTTCTGATCTCTGCCTCCCAATAGCTGAGATTACAGGCGTGAGCCACCAGCACCCAGCTAAGGGATGCAGGGCTGCTTCAACATATGCAAATCAATAAATGTGATACAGCACATCATGTCACTTTCTGTGCTCTCTCATAATGGACACAAGGGTTCACTTCATGTTATCCCATAAGTCCCATAGATTTTCTTCACTCTTACCCTTTTTACTTTTTGTTCCTCCGAGTCATTTCAAATGACCTGAATTTCATGGTTCTTTCTCCTACTTGACTGAATCTGCTGTTGAAACTGTATTGAAATTTTTACTTCAGTCATTGTTCTTTGGCACCAGAATTAATATTTGGTTCTCTTTTGCGGTATCTCATATTATTGAACTTCTCATTTCATTCATGCATTGTTTTCTTAATTTTGATAAATTGTCAATCTGTGTTCTCTTGTGGCTCACTGAGATTACTTAAAATGATTGTTTTAAGCTGGGCATGGTAGCACAAACTCATAGTTTGAGCCAGGAGGATCAGGAGTTCAAGGCCAATTGAACTATATAGTGGGTTCCAGGGCAACCTGGTGAGAACCTGACTCAAAACAAAACAAAAATAAATTAAAAGATGATTATTTTAAATTCTTTGCCAGGCAGCTTTTAGATATCTATTTCTTTAGAGTTGGTTATTAGAGTTTTATTTTCTTTATTTGGTGGTGTCATGTTTCCCTAATTATTTGTGATCCTTGTGGTCTTGAATTGGTGTTTGTGCATTTGAAGAAGTAGTCATCTCTTCCAGCCTTTACTGATTGGCTTCAGCAAGACAACTCTTCACCAGCTAGCCTGTCCAGATATTTTGGGTGTGTCAGCTGATGGGTCTATGACCAACCTTTGCTACTGGAGTCCTCAGACAATATGGCTTGGTGCCTCAGTCAGTTAGTTGCTGTGACCGTTGCCAAGGACCATGGAGCTGGCCTAATGTCTGACTCCTTGAAGACAAGCATGGAACTTGGGTCATGTGGGTGGGCCTGGTTTCTGGATCTGTGGGCAGGCTTGGGTCCAGGTCTGCAGGGACTTGCCTGACACTATGGCAGGCCTAGAGCCTGAGTGTTTAGGGTCTTGCTTGGTGCTAGGAAGGACTTGGCCCTGAACCCACAAAGATGGTTCTTATTTTGAGTCTGTGGGGACTGGCCTGGCATCATGGTCCCCTGGGTTTGGCCTGGAGCTTGGATCTGCAAGATGAGCCTGGATCATAGGTCCGAAGGGATGAGCCTGGGTCCTGGGTCTGTGGGGCAAACATGCTACTGGGTGGGCTTGGAGCCCACCTGTATTTTTCTTTAGGCTTTACCACTTGAGTCACACCTCCAGTCCATTTTGCTCTGGTTATTTTAGAGATGGGGTCTCATGGACTGTTTGCTTGGGCTGCCCTCAAATTGCGATCCTCCTGATCTCAGCCTCCCAAGTAACTAGGATTACGGGTGTGAGCCACTGGTGTCCAGTCCTAATAGTATCTTGAAAGCTGTCTATGATCTGTCTCCAAAACTTTCCATTCCTTCCTAACTGCTACCTTCCTTAGCGAGCCTTCCTGGATCCCTCAGCTTGCAACCACACCTTTAATCTCTCAAAGCACTTTGCCAAGGCATGCTTCCTGCTCTCCCTAGCTGTTTTACTTCATTGTTATTATGTTATTATTATCTATGTTATACTTCCCATCTAACCAGCTAGTCAGCTTCTGGGGGATCTTTCTGTGAACCCCACTTCAGTGCCCCTGTACCCAATAGGTGTTCAAAAGCATTTCTTCAAAGAGAATGGGAATATGTTGCCATTCTCAGAGTCTGGGGTGGGTGTGTGAGAAGATGGCAGAACAGCTATGTATGTGAGGTGGGGGCAATGGTGAGCTGCCATTCCTTTGCTGCCCCTCTGAGGGAAGGAGGTGCTAGAAGGTGACAGTGAATGGGCTCCAGACAGTTTTTAAAAAATATTAGCATATTGAAGTTGTACAGAGGTACATTGTGACATTTGCCTAAGTGCTTATAATACATCTCAATTTGATTCATGCCCTCTGTCTTTCTCCTTTATCTCCTCTTTGCCCCTCCTTCTTAGAACAATTTCATTGTTCTATTTTCCTACATGAATACAAAATACTTCCACCATATTCACCCTCCTTCACCTTTTCCTTATTCCCTCTCTCCTTCTTGTGGTCTCCATCCCTCGACCCAACCTGTTTTTAACTTCCTGTTGTTCATGTCGGTGGCTCACACCAGTAATCCTAGCTACTCAGGAAGCAGAGATCAGGAGGATCACGGTTCGAAGCTAGCCTGGGCAAATAGTTTGTGAGACCCGATCTCACAAAGCCCATCACAAAAAAAGGGCTGGTGAAAGTGGCTCAAGGTGTAGCCCTGAGTTCAAACCCTAGTACCACAAAAAAAGACATTTAATTAGTTAGTTTGTTAGTTTATGATAGTTTTGTTAGGTCGACAGTTTTGACACTGATCTTCAACATGGCTTTGGGAAGCTGTTTCCTGTTGTACTTTCCTCCTCTGAAAAGGAACAGGACTTCAGAGATGGCAAAACATATTTTCCCCAGGCCTTTGTACAGCATTTGACACTCATTAATCATTTGCAGAATAGATGAATGAATGAACAAATGAGTGAACCAATGTCTAGGCATGCTCCCTTTGCCTTCATGAGCTCCTGACAGGCATTGCTAATTAATCAGTTAGGACCTTTACCCTCTCAGTTCAGATGTGGCTTTTTCTTAATATGGCTACAATAGACACTGGAAATCACTGGTACTTGGTATTAGTACCAGGAAACCTGTTGGCCAGCTCTGGGATGGGAGTGCCTGAGTTCCCTTGGGGGGAGCCCTGACAGAGCTTGTTTTGTGAGTCTGAGGAGACTCAGAGCCAGCATTCCCAAAGGACAGTGGTGTGGGCTGACCACACACTCTCCTGAGCTCCCCTGCAGGTGGATGCAGTTCACTCTACCAGGTCTCTGCTTTCCTTCATGCTTGGGTTTCTCATAAGATCAATTTGCTGTGAGGGACCTCCAGGCTGGGCTTTTTATAAGGAAATGGGAACAATTAATGGGTTTATCTGATGAAAAGTAATGCTGCTAATGATTTATTAATTATCATGAGGCTTATCTTTCTGTTTCTTATTAATCAAAGATGTCCTGGAACTCTGGAGCTCCACATGAGGGGAACAGACATAGATGCAGCCTTGTGTGTGGGGATGGGCTAGAGCCAGGTGTTCCTATCTTCTCTTGAACCTGCTCCAGGCTGGGATGAAGGGTAAGGGAGGCACTACGTTAGGTTGAATACTCACTATGTGCCAGGCATCATGCAGGATACTTCCTGTCCATAGCCTCATTTCTATACTACAAAAGAAGTATTATCATTTTAATATTTTCTTTCATGAGAAAACTAAGGCCAAGTTATGTTATGGAGGTTGCCCAAACTACACAGTTAGAAATGGATTGGGATTTGCACCCCAGTATGTCTGAGCCAAGAGTGGATGCCTTTCAACTGGGAAGACCTAAATGTAAATAGAATGAGTGTGGGCAGTATCCCAGGGCAGAGCTTAGCTGAACTGAGGGCCCACTCTGAGTCTTGGGGTTATAAGAGGAGGGGGTCACAGTTCTGTCTTTGGGCCTCAAAACTTTTGGTGTCTTGTGAATGAGACAAGATTCATATCCAGGAAACAGATAGGGATGCCTGGGCTGAGGGCATACCACCTGCATGGGTGACCTGGGAATACATGCTTATTCCCAGGTCAGTGTCTCTCAGTGCTAGTGGCTGCTTTATTGGTGGCAGCAACTTGTCCGGGTAGGGTAGGGTTGGATAGATAGGATATTTGGGGAGGGCATTCAAATAAGGTAACCAGCCTGACTAAGGTAGAGATGACCGTGGTTTATTGAGCAAGGTAGCAAAGAGGATCCTAGATTATGTGCCTTTAAAGGGGAGGGAAAGAGTCCTGGGGAGGCAGCTATGGCAGTGTGTGAGGAGAGAACTGTATGAAATTGGGCATGGAAGCTAGTGGTTCCTGCTGTCCCTGATCCTTTTCTACCCCAGTGAAGCCAGTCAGATGGGCTGGCTAATGATCAAATGCTCATGTGTGAGGATACACATTTATGGAAGTGTGTGCATGCATAGTGAGTGTCGTTATGTGTGTGAATGTTTATTCTTGAGGCAGTGTGTGTTCAGATGTGAGATTCTATGCAAGCATTTGAAAACTGAGTGGGTGGTATGTTTTATGTGTATGTATGAGAATACAAACATTTGTGTGTGTTTACATGAATGTTCACTAAAGTGAGTGCATTTCGGTGTAAAATCAGTGTTTGAGCAAGATGGAGTAAATGTGTCTAAAGAGTGTATGGTCTATGGTAGTGTGTTTCTGTTAGTCTTTGTTTTATGTGAAGGTGTGTGTATGTGTGTGTGTGTGTGTGTGTGTGTACTCACACTATAGGCTCTGGGCAATCAGAGCTCTTGCGCAGTGTGGCAGGAGGAGCAAGAGTTTCTGTGGGGTGACAGAGTGGAAGATAAGAGGGGTGTGGCAGGACCTTGGGAAGAGTAGTTGAGAGCCCTGCCTTTTTAGCCACGTAGAAGAGGGGCTGTGCCCCTCCCTGCCTTCCTGGATATGGTATGAGTGACTGTGTGGCTTTTGTAGCAGAGAGGAGCCTCTGGTGCTAGGGGTCCTGGGCAGGGGGCTACCTGGAGCTGCTTGCTGGGAGATGTCCTCCATAGTCCTCTGCAGCCCACTTGGATTGAGGAAAGGTCTTTGGTCCCTGAGCTCACCTCTGTCAGTAAATCTCTGTCCCATAGCTGGGCCAAAGACCCCCACTGCTTTCTGTAACACCTAGCCATCCCAAACATCTCCTTGGACAACAATCCCCTTTTACTCATCAAAGTGCTTGGAAGCTTCGCTGAAGGTCATCTTGTGGAAGTGGTATGGGAGAGATGCTGGGTGCAGTGATCCCTAGCTGGCTTAGCCTCAGGGTTTCATGAGGTTTGGTCTTCCCCTTAAGGGTACTCTGGGCATTGGTTCTTTCCGATTCTGTCTTTCTACTTCACTGTCTGTGAGGCTGGTTCCCATACTTTCCGTGTCCTGCTCTGGGTGGGTTCTCCTGGTACAGGATCTACAGCTGCTGGTGTCTCATGAGGCCCATCCAGGTCAGGTGAGGACTACCCCCCACACTGAGGCCCACCAGCCAGGGCTCTGCACACTGCCCTGTTGAGTCCAGAGGTGGGGGTGGGAAGGGCTGCCGCTGCTTGCATCCGGGTGGGCCTGGCTCTCTTCAAGCACTTGGGCTCCAGCTGCAAACTCCCAAACACATACTTTGGGAGGTCAGCCTGGCCTGCGGCTAGGGCACTCCATTATTCCCGTGACATATCTTTGAACATTCTGCAATCTCTGCACTCCTGCTCAGACCATCCCAGCCACAGAGCTGGGTCTGTCCCGCATCCCCCCTTAGCCTTCTGACCCCTCCTGAAGGATTGCTCAGTCCCAGACTGGTTCTTAGGTAGAAATAGGAGTACTGTGCGGAATGGCTGCCTGGAATCCCTCCCTACCCGTGGTGGTCATTTGGCCTTTGCTCTTCTTTTGAAATGCAGATTAGCATGAGAGTCTTAATACCTGAGCATGGAAGATTTTTCCTATCTTTATCACCAACACTGGGCTCTTTTGGAAGATGCAGAAGTCTGGAAAGGAAGAAACCAATATCCTGTTTTATGTGTGCCTTTCCTTTTCTATCATCTAGCTCGGTCCCTACTTCTGATTTCAACAACCCTATCTACAAAAGAGTCCTTTCCAAATGGTCTATTTTGAAATATTGAAAAAGGCACCTCAGACAAGGTGGTCAAGGAAAAGGATCCTGGGTAAAGGTAGTCCTGCTATTATTCATCAGGCAGTAATCAAGTTCCTTAACCTCTCTGAGCCCCAGTTCCTCAAACTACCACATCATTGTTATGCAGCCTCATTGTCCATGCACTGGTGCTCTCGTGTGCAATTTGCCTGCATACCTGGGCACAGAGTACCCTTGTGTGTGATTGGGAACCCTGCTTCCTAGCAGGCTGGAGGGAAGGTGTATGGCCTGATGTGTGTGGTGCACATGTACTGATATGATAATGGTGACAGTTGCCAGTACTACCAGCTATGAGCTCCTTGCCAGACTGGCTGCTCCTGGGTACAGGGATTTTGCAAAGTAGAGTCTGGTTTTGGGGAGCCTAGGGAAGCAGATCCTTCCCCCTAAACCCACTATCTGTTGTAGATAGTTCAAAGAGTCTGTAAATTATTCACTACAATGGGGATGGTTGCTTTTTTCTTTTAAGCAAAGGCAACTCATTCTTTACACATTTGCTACCAACTGGTCCTCACATGTTTTTTTCACCTTCCTGACAAAACGGGTATTTATTCCTTCAGTTAGTTCATAGGAAAGGAAACAGAGGCTCAAAGACATTGAATAACTTGGCTGGCATCATCCAAGAAGGAAGTGGATTAGCAGGCAGGTCTGTTTCGCTTCATCATTTCTTCTTTGGAATTAACTGTAATCCAATCAGGCATTCACTCAAGAGAATTCTTTGTCCTGTCTTTCCCATCATCAGAGCACTGAAGCATGTTCTCTTCCCCTACACATTATACCTCAGGCTTTTCTAGTCTCCTCTGTCTGGAAGAAAGGGATTGGTCCACTTCTTTCAGGAAGGAAGGAAAGAAGGAAATAAGGAAGGAAAGATCAACCTTCACCACATTATAGTTAAGATCTCATGAATAGATTCTGAGCAGAAGAGATATATGAGAGGGATGTGTTGGTAATTGCTTAACAATAAGGAAAATAAAGCCCTGATGGTAATGTCTGCCAATTTCCATGGTGTAAATTCTCTCACCATGGCTGATTTTAAGCTGCAGATGTGAGCTGGGAAGAGATATACACAATCATCTCTTTGAATCAATGGGATCCAAAGGTTTCTGGCTCATGCCCTTAAAGGACCCAGACATACTCTTTTTCCCTCTCTTCTTCCAGCCTGGCTGTTATGAAAATGTTGTGGGGAGATGTCTTGTGCCAAGCAGATGAGAGTGACACTCCAGGGATGGCAGACCAGAGAAAAGGAGCTTGGGCCCTGGTGGCTTTGGTAGTTGATAGGCCATTTTGGTTTATATATCTACATGAGGACAAAATAAAGGTCCACCTTATTTAAGTCATTTTGATTTCAAGGTTTCCACCACACACATCTGAATCTGTGTAATTTAATTCACCAAACAAAAACCAAAACCAAAAGAAAGACTGCCTTTCAACAACTTCTACTTCCTGCCTGGCAACACTTACTTCTCCTGAGGGCAAAGAGGATACCAGGTGAAGGATCTAGCATGGAGAAGGGAGAAGAAACATGAACTTTCTGTCTTAGTGAATCGCATTGTTCAAATTTCCTGTAGTCCTTTTCTTTACAAGGCTGTTGGTTTCGAGAGAGACCCTGATGCCCAGAAAGTGCACCTGGTCACACTCTGGATATCAGAGATCAGTGGTAGGTTGCTCTGAAATTGCTACATGGACAAATGGTCTTGACCTTTGCTTTGTGCTTACAGAGTTCAGTTGCTGTCTCTTCTGCACTTTGTGCCTTGTCTCTGTCTTGATATAACTTTTCTTCAGGGCACAGTGTTCATTATCTTCCTGTAACCCTGAAGGTTGGATGACTGAGAATTGTTCTCTGCCTCCACAAGACAGAGGAGAAAACTAAAGCCCAGGTCATCCATCTTGGTCTTGCAATCTTTTGCTTCATTGTCTGACTTCCTCATATGACTGTGGGCTCTGGGGGTCAAAGGTCTCATCTGGTGTGTTTGCTGTTGAGCCTCACTGCTAAGCTCATTGTCTGCTGTGGAGTTGCCACTCAGTGCATGTTTGTTGATTCCCTCTAGATTAAAAAAATCAACTTTATCACAGAGGGGTTTACAGAGCTCAAGCTGGAATTGAAGTTCTCAACTTTGTGCACGTTCAAATGCAACAGTTGTTCACAGAGCATTGGAGGTGCTGGCGATTCTAAACAGCACTGAGCAAGCCAGCAGGAACCAATATGAGGTGTCCTAGTGCATGCGGCCCTCAGAGCAGACTGTTCTTGACTCCTGTGCATAGAGTCGCTTTCTGGATGTATTCATTGCCCCTGTGGGCCTCTTCCTCACAGGCACACTGACAACCACAATATTGTCTGTCCTTCTTTGATGTCAACCTGCTTGGCAACCATCTCATCACATGGTACCCTTTCTACCTCTGGTCACCACCTACCCAGTTCTGATTGGAACCAGGGTCTTCTCTCTTTTTGTAGTTCAGCTATTCTTCAAGCAGGTTATATGTTACATCAGTGGAGCTCATTTCATCCCTTCTCTTCAAGGGACATTTAGCATGTTTGGAGACATTTTTCATTGTCCCACAAATGAGAAGCAAATGTTGCTGGCATCTAGTGAGTAAAGCTTCTAAGCATCCTACCTGGTTCGGGGTAGCTCCAATAAAAACATATCCATCCCAGACATCAATGGTGTAGACATTAAGAGACCCTGGGCTAGAGTTTGTCGCTTCTGAGGATGGGGGCCCCAGCAGGAGCTGCAAAGATAGAGGTAGCAGCAGGCCTTCTGTGGTCAGCCTCTTCCCTCCTTGTGCTTTCTGCAAAGCTCAGATCATAAACAGGCTTCCTCACGGGGCAGTCGTGGAGATAGTCGCCCTTAAAGGGCAGTGTCAGGAGCTAAGTCATGCTGACTTACATGTAGCTGATAGAAGAGTGGCACCATATGCCTGCATGGCCATTTGAAAGATGTATTGAGAGGTAAAAAGTAAAACAAATAAACAGAACCCCTCGACCCACCTGCTATTTTGCCTAATAATTCCTTTATTTGGACTAAAGTCAAAGTAAGTCACTGGAGAAATTCATACAAATTCATGTTCAGGGATATTTATGGTAATCTTGTTTATAGTAACACTGTCATTAGGAAATACTGTTTGATCCACTCATATGATACTGCTTGTGCCTTCAGCTTCAAAGAGCCAAAAATGTGACCACAGAGTCTTTAACAGACAGGGTTTATTTATCACCAACAGCAAGAAGTCAACCAATAGCAGAGTAGGCAGTTTCAGGCTGATGAAGCAGCCCAAGAACATCCTGAAGAACCCAAGCTCCATTTAATTTTTGATTCCTTCCTTCAGGTCACAAGGTGACTGTAGGCCTTCCGGGTATGGCTTTAGTGTTCTAGAGAGGAACAGAGGAAAGGGAAGTAACACATGAATGAGTTTATCCCTTTTATAACTTTTACCTGAAGACACACCTAGTTTTTGGCAGTACTGGGATTTAAACTTAGGGTCTTGCACTTGCTAGGCAAGCGCTGTAATGCTTGAGTGGATATGCGTCCAGCAAAGTCCACCTAGTGATTCCCGCCTTCATTCATTGTCATGTCACATGACCCTCTAGCTTTAAAGGAGTATTAGAAGGCAAGAATGTGTGGCTTTCAGCTTCTTTAAAAAGGAAGCAATGGGAGTAAAAGATCATAAAACCAATGGCTGCAATAAACCAGACTTTAGAAATTGTTTGGTAATAGTAAAAATTTCAAGTGAAATTTTTAAAGACAATGCTATCTTTACACTTGCCATAGAAAAACATGGGAGACTATAGAATATGAACAGGTTGCTTGTGAACAGTGATTATGAGATTTTAAAATACATGCATAGGTATGCATATGTTTGTATGCACATATGTACATGTATATATACAAAAAGAAAGAAGTTTGTTTTTCAATCTCCCACTGACAAATCTTTACCAACGAGCCTGAGGCCAGACCCCTTTCCAGACACATGGATTATTGGTGGTGCCTCAGGCTCCCTCATTCCCTGTATCTGGGTTTGGACTAGGGTGTGGGGAACCCTCTGGTAGCATCTCACCCCTATACCTATGTCAAGAGGACTGAATCCCTCACTCCATCCCAAGATCTACAGGAAGCTGTGCTTGATCTCTTTGAGGTAGACTTTTACCCTGGGGATAGGTAGTGAGCCCAAGGAGTCTCCAAGGAGGAAGGCATTTCAAGACTGGAAGTGAGGAAAACAGGCAGGTAATGGCCTTGGCTGGGACTGACTCAACCTGAATGAATGCAGGGAGCAGTGGACAGGATACTACTGCCAGGGTTGGGAGACCTGTGTCTGCCCCCTCCCCTCTCTGAGCCCTACTTAGTAGTAAGAGGGAAATGATAATAATGACAAGACCAGTAAGTCTCATTCATGGTGCAGTCATTTAATGCTCCTCGCAACCCCATGAGGCAGTGCTCTAAAGATATATCACAGATAAGCTTCATGAATTTTGCTGCCTGGATTCAGGATCTTCATTTACACCTGGCTTGAAAAGTCATGTGTTTCAACTTCATTTCTATAAACTATACATAGTAATAGGGTCTACATTATACAACTGTTGTAAGGAGCAGGTGAATTAATACATGTACAGAACCTAGCACAGGGTATGACAAGGAGTAAACCCCCAATAAATTATCTAGTTCTGTCAATAGTGGATATTTTGGAGATCACAAGAAATACAGCACATAAATGACAGGCATAAAGAATGTATACAGTAAGTGTGTCTACCTGGATATGTCCAAAGTTCATTTTATTCTCTTCCTATGTTGGATGGATGAGGAAACTAGGGCCTGGAGAATGAAAAGGGGTTTTCCAAAGGTCACATAGTTAGAGTCCTAGCTAGAATCCAAATCAAGGTCTCATGCAATGTTTTCTGCCTTCTAGGAAAGACCCAGGATACACATAGGAAAATGGAAAACTTAAAACTTCGACTTTGCATTGCTGTGAGAAAATATCTGACATAAACAACTTATGGAGGGGGAATGGGAATGGGTGGTTATTTTGCTCACAGCTTCAGAGATTGTAGTCCATAGTTCTTGGTTCCATGGATTCTGGACACATGCTGAGGCAGGATATCATGGTGATAAGAGCTTGTGGAGGAGTGTGGGGAATGGATCATGAGAAGCCTATGAGAACTTGACATAAGCACAGTTGTGCTCAATGATCTACAGGCTGAGTTTGGCATGGTCCCAGCCGCAGAAGAGAATGAGAGGCAAAATGCAGCACAGCTGCTTTTCCTAAGTTTTTTATGTTCAGAGAAGAGGAAAGCAGGTTTCTCTTGTTACACTGTCATGCCCCTCCCCGAGAACTGTTGCTTCACCTCCTTGTTTATCACTGGATATAAAAGACTCCCTAAAGAAGGGTGTGAGGTTTTTTGATGGGGGATTTTGATTGGCTGGCCGTGACCTGCTTGTGGGGCTGCTGTGAGAATGATGCTGCTGCTGTGGCTGAGTTATGCTAGAGATTAGAGGAAATATGGGACAGTGCAAGTCTGAAGACTGAGATGTTAAGAGAGATTAAAGAAAACATGGGATAGAACGAGTCTAAGGAAAGAGACTTTAAAGAATAGAAAAGGAGCAAGGTTTTAAAGAAAGACTTTAGAAGTAAGGCCTTAAAGAATAGAGAAGAAAAGAAGCAAAGTAAAAGAAGTGTTATTAGAGAAAAGACGTAATGAGGCTGTTGTGCATCTCCATCTGAGCACCCAGCACACCTGGCCCCAGCTTTGTGCATGTTTGTCCATCTTTTGTCCTTTCTGCATCTCCAGTTGCCCTCAGTTAGGTTCAGTAGGAACAGAGCACAAGAAAGCTCACTACAGAGGAGGAGACTGTACAGCTTATGGTAGACAGGAAGCAGAATGAAGAAGGGACCTGGAAACAGGTATAACATTCAAAGGTACCCCAGAAACCTACTTCCTCCAGCTAGGCCCCACCTCCTAAAGTTCCCAACACCTCCCAAAATAGCATCACTAGCTGGAGACCAATTGGTCAATACATAAGCCTGTGGGGGACATTTCATATTCAGACCATAGCACAGGTAAAAAGAGAAGCTGGCAAAACAGCTGGGGACAGGGTCCCATACTACCCAAGGGTGGGAAATAGGCCTAAGGAAAATTTGTTAAGGTACTTGCCACCACATGAACCTCCCATTACTGTTCCCAGGAAAGGGACACCTGGAGCCTTCCCTCTGTGTCTCTCAGCCTCAGACAGCTCTTCCCTGGGGACAGGAAAGTATCTTTGAGACATCTCAGATCTAGCTTTTCCTGGAACAAGAGGAATACTCCTTGCTACACTGGGTCCCCAAGCAGTTGCTAACTTTTGTTCCCACCTCCTGCTCTCTGGGGCTCATTCCAGGCAGTTTCCATGCATATCCTTCTATGACAGAGAGTTCCAGAGGCCCAATACCTGGCCTTTCTCAGAAACCTGACCAGGAAGCCAGGTGGAAAGTGAAATTCAGCAGCCATTGGCATCAAGGCCACCAATCTGATGTCATAGTTCTTGGGCCACTTGAACCATTTGGGGCCCCGTCCCTGACCCCACCAAGGGCTAATGGCCACAAGACCAACCTGCTCTTGCAGGATGTGCAGCCACATGGTGGTGGTTGCAGGCCAGTCCTTGAGGTTGGTTAGGCCAAGCCCAAGGTACTTCTGGGTTGACGAAAGACATAAAAGCAGTGTGAAACTGTTTTGAGTGTTTTGGAAAACTGATCAGAAAGCCCGTGCTTAACCAGAATGAGATGTGCCAGGTTATCTATGGCAGATTGGCATCTGGCTGAGATTGCATCAGCTCTGCATGGTTCTAGGGCCCAGTGCTTCTTGGCCTTGATGACCTCATCAGAATTCTTAGGATATGGGTAGTGGGGGTGGGAATGGGATAATGACAGGTCTTTTGCGGTAAGAAGGTGGTGATTTCCAAATTGAGTGATTCAGATTCTTTCTGCTTAATGTTACAGTATTAAAATTGGCCCTGAGTGCTGACTGTTCATTGTGAGGCACAGACACAAGCATGTAGGACTACTAGAAGCCAGAGGTTAGTATGATGGACCTGTCTGTAGTATCATCTATGGCTGGAGATATTTAGTTGAAAGTTAGTCAATTAGTAGGTAATTAAAAACATTATTTTTCTATTAAAACTTGATCCACATTCCACCTTTGATTGTATGGAGTTCTTGTCAACTTTTCTGAATGCACCAGCCTTTCATCCTTACCTTATCCCCTTCACATTACCTTAAAGAAAAAAAATCAAGGGAATTCATATTGGATCTTAATCCAAAAGAAAGAATTTCACATGGTGGAGTTTCAGGCCCCCATTACTTCCTCTCAGCAGACCTAGGGGGTGTGGTCACCTTTAAGTGAGGAGGAGTTTGGGTGACTGTTGTCTTCCAGGTGGTCTGTGGTCCCTGGGAGGTTTGGATGCTTGCTGATCACATGGGCTCTGAGGCTTACACTCTCCTCTTTCCTCTTGGGTGGTGAGACCCATTTTCCTTAGGGGACTTTGGGGCCTTGTCCCTGCTCCTTAAGGCCAAGAGAACTGGCTGGGATCATGTCCAGAGTTGCATCAACCCTGGGACCCCTCTCTGATCTACCTATTGACTGTACCTGTGTCCCTCTCTTAAAAGGCAGAGGTAGATAAGGCAAGGGCACTAGACCACTACAGGGAGGCTAGGCTGGACTGGCAGGGGACCTTCTTTTCCTGTCCAAACCATGAGCTAACCTCTGAGAGACAGAGTGGCAGGGTGGGTAGACAAGGAGGACTGGGGTGTGCCAAAGCTTTCCCCAGTTTTGCTGTGTTTGGATCCTGAAGGTACTTCTTTCAGAAGGAAGCCCTGCAAACTTCTTTGCAGGGCCAGAGGGACACAAAGATTAAGAACATAGGTTCTGAGGCCCACCAACAGAATGCATATCCCACACTAGCTACTAGTGTGGCACTAGTAGCTCAGGATATTTAATTGTTGTATGCCTTAGGTTCTCCATCAGGATATAAAAGTGTTCTGCCTCATGCTAAAGATGAATGAAAAGAATTTAGCTGGAGCATACAAAGTGAGAACCTCATTAGCTCAGTTACCATGAACTGCATAAATTGAATGGGAACCCAGCTCTTGTACAGCCCCTCTGTGGATGGAGCATCCTAGAGCAATGACATTTGATAGTCCCAAATAGGTGCTAACAGTAACTCAATGAGGGTGGACATGATGGTTTCCTGTTTTCTAGATGAGTACTTTTGGTCTGTTAGGAGTCAAACAGCATTTTGGAATGTGGCTGAGATGTATAGAACACAATCTTTTCCCTTTACAGAGCTGGGATATACAGAGTAGACATTGAAGGTATTAAATAAGATATGGTGGCAGTGGACCAAATCCTCTCCATTGGTGATGAATGTACTGCTCCCTGGGGCAATGACAGGAGTACCTGAGTTAGAGATGGGCTGTTATGGGTTCCTTTCCTCTGCAAGTGTCTCTGCCTTCAAACTGGTTTCCTTTCCTAGCACTGCCAAGAGTTCCAGGCCTTCCAGCTCCTGGACACACAGAAGAGAAAGCCTCATGTGCTTCTGGTCTTGACTGAGTTTAGATATGGTGCCTGGATGAGAGCTGTCATCTTACCAGGTATCTTGGGGACAAGACAATGCAGAGAATGGATGGGCAGAGTGGGAAAGTTCCTGGCCCTTGATGTTGTGCATCAACCAATTTCTCATGTTTGCTCACCTCTTTCTTGCCATTTGGCTGCCATCTCCCAGTCTCAGTTTATTTAAAGGCTCCACAGTTCAAGGCTCAGCTCCAGTATTTGCTTCCATGTTACCTTCCCTAATCTCCCAGCAGAGGGATGTTCTGAGCACTCAGAGCACTCTAGACCCCTCCCCACAGGTTTTCTCAGGATGGGATTATCTATGTTAAAATCTGACACCTAGGATACCTTGAGACCCCCAGAGGGTAGGGGCTGTTTAGCCCATCTTCTGCCCTTGTTCTGAGACTACATTTTATGTGGCAACCCTAAAGTGAGAGGAAAACCTATAGGGAGATGAGAGGGCTATCTCTAGAGCAGGAAAGGCTTGGACTTGTGTTGATGCCATTTGCCAGCCTGGGAGAGCACACCCTGGGGGTGCCAGTGCTGTATTCCTACAGGCCATGGCTAGGGACTGGATACTTGGGAAACTGGTTGACTAAGAAATGTGTTTTCTTCTCCCATTTCCGATCCACTCTCCTGCTTCAAACTCCTCCATGAGGTGTGTCCCAGTCTCCTCTGCAGCTCTGTCCATAGCTGATGGGAGCTGACAGGAGGCCTAAAAACACACAGCAGTCTGACGCCCCACTAATCTCCGCATCATCTGTGAGCAAACGTTTCCAACAGAGGTGGAGAAGATGATAAAAGGAGCAGTGTTTCTGCATGCAGCACTTCTGGTGAAGCATGTTTGCATGGTGATTCACATCAGCACATTTTTAATATCCATAAACCATGCCGGCAAGAATGGGAACAGCTTTGTGCCAAACCTCCTGGCTTTGCAAACATTCTGGACTTAGGAGAGAGAAGTTGATGAGCAGGCAGGCGGTTGTCTTGCTGGCTGATGCTTCCAGCATGCAGTGTGCCAAAAGCAATGGCCATACCACATGCCCCTGTGGAGTTTCCTGAAACCTCTGGCTCAGGTCCTCAGAGTTGCCACACCTAACAAAACTTTGTCCAAATAATCACTCATGGAGTTTTGTGCAAGAAGGCATGCTTTTTAAGGACAAAGTTGCTCATCACTCAGATCTGGACTAACAGTTTTTAACTGCTTGAGTGATGGGGCTGAAAGAATCCTGCTACACAATTATGGTATGTATCCAAAGTGCTGATCCACAGGATATCCCAGGTTTGGAGAGAGGGCCAGGGATGATCTAAGAGGCATTTAGTTGGTTAGTCTGCCAATAATGTTTCCAGAAATATTCAAGAAGTAGAAGTTGTTACCAAGAATAGAAATCTTGGAGCCAGTTGGGAAAATATGGGTCTTAAGGAGTTAGGAAAATAAAGGACAAAACAAATAGAGGTCAATAACAGAACAGTGAGTGGTATGTGTTGAGACTAGCCATTTCCCTGAATTCAAGGAGTAGACTGTCACTCCCACTGAGGTTATCAGAAAAGACTTTGTGGGGACAGGGCCATTTGAAGACTGTGACACTTTCCAATGTCAAGGTGAATGTGTAAGGATCAGTTGATGAGGATGGATAGCAAAAAGTTGAAACCATTGGCCTAGTATGAGTATGGAGTTTGGACCTGTGAGAATGAATGTTGATAATAAGGGATGAGAATTTTCAGACCAAGGCTCTGAGTGCAGAAATATAAAACACATCCAAGCATTAGATCCAAGCAAGCTCTAGCTGCTTATCTGGTTTGGTTCATTTTTGGCACCAGACTCTTCCTATAACACTCAGGTAGGATTCACCTGGTCCAGACACCTTATTTGTCAGTGTTTGGAAGGAGAAGCCCTTTATGTCAAGACTTTACAAAGACCACAAGTGGTGGTAGTTGGAATTTACTGAACATTCTACAGTATGTTATGGGGGTAATTTCCAATGGCTCAAAATGAGTTTATTTCAACACCCAGACCTTATTAAGGAACTTATAGTGGCCATATTTATCAAGGCTTAGAAGAGTTCAGCTCTGGTGTGGGCAGGAGGCTTTCTCCTCCAAGTTCTGCTGACCCTCCTTGGTTTGTCCTGTGACAATTTGTACTCAAATTGTGGCCAATGCTGGTGTTAGGGTGTTTATCAGTTTTTGTAGAGATTTCTCAAGCCGATAATGAGGTTATTTGAAGTTCCCTCAGGAGTGGAGTGACCCTCAGAAAGAAAGTTTAGGTTTCTGGGACTGGTCAGGGAGGGGCATATATGTGGTGACTTACTGGGCCTCCAGATCATTCAGCAGTACTTCCCACCCCACCCTGCTTTCACTCTCCCTCTCCTATTCTTACTGTGGGTTTGGGTAGGTGATTGAGTAAGTGAATCTGATTTGAATTCTCTGGTGGCACCTGAAGGTCCCAGAGGCCCATTTGGAGGAGTGAGGGAGGAAGGAGAGGTCTTATCCAACTCCTTGCCAGGCACAGCTCAACCACATGGAAGCTGGTGATGGGTGAGATTTGGGCCCCTATAAGACCTAGCAGCTTTTTCCCACTAAGAGCAAGGAGTCCTATAGACAGCTTTGCATCCTAATGCCTGGAGGATACCAACATTAGTCAAAATGTATACATAAGCATGGACACTAAATAATAATACTGGAAAAATTTGGACTGGAAAAAGTACAATCCCTTGTAATCATTGGTAGATCAAAGTCACTGACTCTTCACCAACTTACTAGTTTTTCCATTTCTATATAGGTTTTCCAAGAAGGTAATGACAACCATCTTTAGCATCCTTCATTTTAAGGCACTCCAAAAAGCTTATCATGATGTGAATTGTGGTGCTACTTGTGCTCAATAGCTCAGTGGATGTAGGAAAAACATTTGATAAGATCCATTCATGATGAAAACCCTTAGCAAACTAAGAACAGAAAGGAATTTCTTTAATCTGATAAAGAGATGTCTGCAGAAGAAACATGTAGCTAATATAAAAAATTATACTCAATGCTGAAATATTGGATACTTTCCTCATGAGACCCAAAAGCAAGAAATGATATTAACTATCATCACTCCTTTTAATATTGTACTGATGGGGCTGTCTAGTGTAATTAGAAGTAAGGACAGGAAAGTAAGAAGTAAATATGTTTATTGGCAGATGAGATAAATAATTAATGAAATCGAAAAGACTCTCCAAACCATTTCTAATTATTGATATAATTCACAAATATATTTATCAAGGAAACTAGATACAAAGACAATATATTAAATCATTTCTATTAGAGCTAGCAACAAATAACTTAAAAATGGAATAAAAATGATACCTATGATTAAATAAAAATTAAATGTTTGGAATAAATCTAAGATGTACAAGACTGAAATCCATAAAACAGAGTTGAGATAATTTAAGGAAAATCTCAATAAAGGGAGAAATATTTCATGTATATGCATCAGAATTCTGTTTAGATGTCAATCCTGATCCAAAAAGAGAAAGGGGAAGATGGTAGAGTAGAAGCTTTTTCCATATGACTCCATGAATGGGAAACATCAGGGTAACAAAGGAGGGACTGTATTCAAAAGAGAGGAAGAGCACTGGGAACTACCAAAGGACAAGACAGCTGAAAAGCACAGAGAAAGAGAAAGGCAATAGAGTAAATTAGGAAACAATTTTCAGCACTAGCTCCCTGGGGGATAGGAAGCCAATGCTTCCACCAAAGGTAAAACCTTGGTGACAGACTGGCAGACCTATCTTAAGGACAAACCTACACCTCCCACAAGCCTTAATTTAATGTGGCGTTTGGTGGGACAGTGGCTCCCCCAATGTGGCAAGACAAGGAAGAATTTTTTTTTTTTGCTCCCCATATCTCAGAGAGCTGAGAGACACCATCTTGAGAGAAGGGCTGGTATTGGAGACTGAGATACTCTGGGGACTTGAAAAAAAGGAACAAATGTGACTCAGGGAATCTTGAGACTCTTGGCCACAGTAGCTGGGAGGGAGACAGCCATTAGAAGTGGTCTTGGAAAGGGAGAGACTGATGTGAGTGAGCTGAGATGTTTAAGCCACTGGGAGCTTGGACAGTGAAGGGCTCCAAGGCTGATGACCCCGCAGTCCATGGTGTGAGCAAGTCCAGTTGCCTGAGGATCACTGTGGTAACAGAACACCAAGCCTTTGACTGGCAAAGTGGTTAGGTTCCAGGAACTGCCAGCTGGCTATGGGGTTTGCTGCCAGGTAGAGTTTGAGACTGAGCTACTCTGGTTACTTGAAAAGCAAGGGAAAAATGTTGCTCAGAGAGTTTTGGGACACTCTGCCACAGTGTCTAGGTGAGAGACATATATGAGGGGTGGTTGTGGAGAAGGAGAGGGTCTGACATGGCCCCCTGAGAAGTTTAGGTAACAAAGGGTGCAGTAGATCCCTGTAGAAATAGCACCATGACTGCAGCTGGTGAAATTCTTGACCTCCAGGAGCTACCTGCTGGCTGTGGGTGTTTGATTCCAGGTAGGGCTGAGAGGTCAGAGTACAGGACCCAGAGATCACATGGTTTTCCCCTGGAAAAGGTCTGAAAACACTCAGACCTGAAGTCAGATTTCCTGGGTCCCTCAGTTCTCCACCACCAGTGAAGAACTCAATGTTCTGCTGCCCCCACTGTCAACATATTCAGGGGCTTGCTGCCCCCTAAGGTCACAAATGGTGGTGGTGGTGTCTGTGCAGGAAATGAGAACCTGCCGGGCCCACAGACTACAAAGCTCTTTGTATCCAGCAGTGACTTTCAGGACACAAATAAGGCACACTTTTATAGTAAAAGTACAGAAGCTGACAACCGAGTCTTGACTAGCCCCACCCTTAGCCCACATACAGCACCAAGGTGTACAATGGGAACTACAAGAGACTCCACCTAGATTTCCTGTTGCTGGTGATGGCGATCAGGTGTGGTGCCTTAAAGCATGTGGGTGAAAGCTCAGTTACTGAATAACCCCCCCAAGTCCTGTGGTGAGAAAATATTTCTTAAACACCACCACTACCCAGTCCTACCTGAACCCTGAGAACACTGGAACTGAAATATTAAACCGGTGATTGAAACTTGCAACTTGTCCTCAAATCTCAATGTAGAAATACAAGGCAACATGACTTCTAAAAGTCATCAACTCCACTGTAATGGACACTGTTAGTGAGGTGGACTTCAAAGAAGTAATCATAAGAATGATAAACAGAATTAAAGAGGTTGTGAATATACACTTGAATGAATTCCAAGAGAATACACATAAACAGCTAATGAAATAAGGAAGACAATGCATGATATAAAAGAGGGATCTAACAAAGATATAGAAATCCTGAAAAAAGTCAAATTGAATTTCTGGAAATGAAAAGGTCAATAAGTAAAATAAAAAACTCATTTGAATACATAGACAATAAACTGGGTCAAGATGAAGACAGGATATCAGGGAATGATGACATGGTGGAGGAATTTTTAGAACATTCAAATAAAGATAAAGAAAAAATAAACTATAAAAGAACATGCAGCACCTCTGGGACACCATTAAAACACCAAACCAATGAAACATGAGCATAGAAGAGGGAGAAGAAGTATAAAGTAAAGCATAAAAATATTCAATAAAAGAATAGAAAATTCCCCAAATCTTGAGAAAGAAACAGTCATCCAGGTATGGGAGACTTTAAGGACACCAAAAAGACAAGATCAGAAAAGAACCTCCCTGTGTCATATTATAGTTAAAACATTGAGTATACAAAACATGGAAAGAGTATTAAAATCTGCAAGAAAGAAGCACCAGGTCACATATAAAGGCAAGCCCATAATAGTAACAGCAGATTTCTCAATAGAAACATTAAAGGCAAGGAAGGCATGGAATGATGTATTTCAAGCTCTGAAAGAAAATAACAGCCAACCCATACTTTTGTGTCCAGCAAATCTGTCTATCATAGTTAAAGGAGATCCCCCCATGGTAAACAATAACTAAAGGAATTCATGAACACTAAGCTAGTGGTCAGAAGATACTTAAAGGAATCCTACATACAGAAGAGGAAGAGAAACCCAACCAGAAAAATATTAGGAAAGGAAAAAACCAGGAAAGGAAAGAATAAATTTCATTAGACAAGTAGATGAGCAAATGAGGATTAGGAGAGTATCAAGCACTGCAAAAACAACAAAATGATGGGAATTATTACATACTTTTCAATAATAACTCTGAATGGTAATAGTCTCAGTTCCCCGATCAAAACCCACAGATTGATGGGTAGGATTAAAAAACAAGACCTAATCATTTCTTGCCTACAAGAAGCACACCTCACTGAAAAATACACTGAAAAAGGTTTAAAGTGAAAGAATGCAAAAATGATATTCCAAGGAAATGAAGTCCAGAAGCAAGAGTAATTATACTGATCTCTGACAAAGCAGATTTCAAACTAAAATTGTTCAGGAGAAACAAAGAAGGTAATTTCCTATTGATAAAGATAACAATCCATCAAGAGGAGATAAAAATTATAAACATATACACACTGAACTTTGGTGCACCCAATTTCATGAAACAAACAGTATTGGATGTAAAAGTTAGACCCCAACACAATAATAGTGGGTGACTTCAATATCACATTTTCATAAATAGGTTTTTCAGACAAAAAAATCAACAAAGAAACTTTAGAATTAAATGACACTATATATCAAATTGATTTAACAGACATCTACAGAATATTCACCAATCAAGCTGCCAAAAAACATGCTTTCAGCAATCCATGGACCTTTTTCCAAAATAGATTATAGAACATACAGAATGTCTTAACAAATATAATAAGCCTGAAATAACTTCCTGCATTTTATCAGGCCACAATATAATAATAATACTAGAAATCAATTTCAAAAGAAACAACAGAAAATATTCAAACACATGGATACTAAAGAATACTTTGCTGAATGATCAGATCACTGAAGAAATAAGAGGGGAAGAAAAATTCCTGGATTCAAATGAAAATGAAAGCACAACTTACCCAAGCCTCTGGGAAACAGCAAAGGCAGTGCTAAGAATAAAGTTTATAGCTATCTTAACAATATTAACTCTTCCCATCCATGAACATGGGATGTCTTTCTATTTATTTATGTCTTTTTAAATTTCTTCCCATAATGTTTTACAGTTTTCCACCTACAAGTTTTTCAACTCTGTAATTTATTCTTAAATATATTAATTTTATTATTTATTTGTTTTTAGCTTTGTTGGGACAGATGTGTAGCCCAGGTTGACCTTGAACTCATGATATCCTCAGCATGCTGGAAGTGTATTCTGCCGTGTTCAGTTAAAAAATATTAGTGTACATCAGTTGAACAAAATAATGGGTCTCATTGCAATGCTCTCTTATATGCTTGCAATGTACTTTGATCACATTCACCCCCATGCCCTTTATCATCCTTCCTTCTCCATTCACTGATGCCCTCCCTCTTCCCTAATACCACCCTTCTCCTTTTACTTTTTTACTTTTTTTTCTTTTATTCATATGTGCATACAATGTTTGGGTCATTTCTCCCCCCTTTCCCCCACCCTTCTCCTTTTATGACTTAAAAACTACTTTACTCATATGAGAGAGAACATGCATACTTGTATTTCTAGATCAGGTTTATTTTGCTTAACATGATGATGTCCACTTCCACCTATTTTCAGGCAAATGAAATGGTTTAATTCTTTGTTGCTGAATAATTCTTCATGGTGTATATATATCATAATTTATCTTATCAACTCATCTGTTGGTGGGTATCTAATCTGATTCCATAATTTGGCTATTGTGAATAGTGCTGTGGTAAACATGGGTGTACAGATATCTCTATTTTAAGCTGAATTTGATTGCTTCAAGAATATACGCAGAAGTGGTATAGCTGTATGATATGCTAGCTCCATTTTCAGTTTCTTGAGGACCTTCCATACTGATTTCAATAGTGGCCTCACTAATTTACACTCCCACCAACAGTGTACATTGGTTCCTTCCCCCTGCACATTTGTTGTTTTTTTTGTTTTTTTGATGGTAGCTGTTTTGACAGGGGTGAGATAGAATCTCAATGTGGTTTTAATTTGCATTTCCATGTTAGCTAAAGATATCAAAAATTTTTTCATGTATTTATTGGGTATTTGTACTGATTTTGATTACTGTCCATTCATTTCATGTTCCCATATACACTAACTGTATTATTTGGGGTGTTTTTGGTATTTAACTTTTAAACTTTTTATATATTCTGTGTATTAGTCTCTTATCAGATGAATAACTGGTAAACATTTTCTCCCATTCTACAAGCTGTCTCTTTACTCTGGTGATTGTTTCTATTGCTCTTCAAAAGCTTTTTAGTTTGACACAATCCCATTTGTTAATTTTTGCTCTTATTTCCTAAGTTATTGGAGTATGACTACTCAGAAAGCTGTGGCATATGCCAATATCTTGAAGTGTTTTCCCCTTGTAGTTTCACAGTTTTAGATCTTACCTTAAAGAATTTGATACACTTTGAATTGATTTTGGTGTAGGGTGAGAGACAGGAATATAGTTTCAGTCTTCTACATGTGAATATGCAGTTTTTCCTGAACCATTTGTCAAGCAGGCTGTATTTTCTCCACTATATCTTTTTGGTCCCTTGTTCAAGAATCAGGTCTGTAGCTGAGTGGATTTAATTCTGGGTCATTCTGTTCTATTCTATTTTGTTTTTGTGAAAATACTATACTGTTTTTGTTACTATGTTTTTGTAACATAATTTAAAATCAGGTATTGTGATACCACCAGCATTGGGATTTTGTTGAGGATTGCTTTGGGTTTTTGGGGTCTTTTTAGGATTTTGTATTCCTGTGAAGAATGTCATTGGAAATTTTGTATTCCTGTGAAGAATGTCATTGGAAATTTGATGGGCCTTGCATTGAATCTGTAGATCACTTTTGGTAGTATAGCCATTTTCACAATATTGATTCTGCTTATTTATAAACATGGGAGTTCTTTCCATGTTCTAATGTCTTCTTAAATTTATTTCTTCAGTGGCTTGTAGTTGTCATTGTAGAGGTCTTTTTCCATGATTAGGTTTACTCATATGTATTTTTGAGGCTATTGTGAATGAGAATGTTTTCCTGGTTTCCTGGAAATGTTTTCATTTCCAAGATTTCTGTTGGTTTTTTTTTAATCTCTAACTCATTATTGAACTGCTCATTCGTAGCATGTATGTATTATTTTCCTTAATTTGTTCAGTTGTTTTTCTGTGTTTCTTGGAATTCATTCTTTTTTTAAAATCAGTCTTTTGAATTCCTTATCTGGCATTTCATCCACTTTAATATCTTTGGAGTCAGTTGCTAGAGAATTATGAACTTCAGTGTGAGTCATGTTGCCTTGAATTTTCATATTTCTTATATTTCTGTGTTGAGCTTTTGCACATCTGTTGGGATCCATATCTCTTCCACTTTTATATAAGAGTCTATTTAGGGAACTGTCTTCTCTTGGTGATGTGTCCCAGAATATGGAATTTTTGTGAAGTGTTTAACATATTTTGAATTATATTTTGTAGTATAGTTTTCCTCTTTGGTGGGATTAGTGTGTTTTGACACCATTCATACTGTGTCAGATCCTGAGGCTCTTGCTTTTGGTCTCTTCTAGTAGATCAGGCAGATGCATTATAGACAGTGATGTATATGGGGTACACCTTCTACAATTACTCCTTTAGTCTTGTCAATAATTTGTTATCCGAAGGGATATGGGAATAACCTATGACACATCATAGTTGTGATGTCAACAATCTTTTTATTGTTTCTCTCTGCTCTTGCTATGGAGGTCAGTGACCAGGAACATGTCTTAAGCCCTACACCCCTCCCTCAAGCCATCTGTACTTAGAGCCTGGTCATTGGCTCATAGTGGTTATCGCCACTGTTTTTTAGTTAATATATTCTCTTAAGTTTTAGCTCAGGTGGGTTTTGTATAGAGCAAGCTTTTCTGACTCAGGTAGACTGGGAGTGTAGCTTATATGTAGAGCATCTATACCCCATACTCAAAGCTTGATCCCCAACACTGTAGAAGGGGAGAAAATAACAGTAATAGAAATAATTAGCAGTGAACCAGATATAGAAATAAACTGAATACCAAGTACCAACTATGGCATCCATGACTCTAATAACAATAACAGGAATGGTGGGGGCAGAATTAATGTAAACCTGAAAGATTTAAAAGCTGTTAGAAAAAAGAAAGAAAGAATAATTAAGAGAGAAGAAAGTGAGAAATGGAAAGCTAAAAAAAATGTTAGCATGTTCAAAAAATGGAAAAGGAGAAAGTATGAGAAAGGTGGAAAGAGAAGAGTGTAATTACCAAAAAAAGTCAGGGAATAAAAGAATTGTACTCTTAGAAGGAGTGGAAGAGAGAGAAAGGGCAATGACAACAAAAAGGAAAACAGAAAAATTAAAGGAGAAAAAATATAAAGACAAGATAATGTAAAAAAAAAGAACACACCCACATACACACACACAGAGGAACTAATCAACCAATCAGCAAATGGAAAAAAAGTATGCCTCCACTGGAGTAGTTGTGTAGGTAAGAGTGGATATTCACTACCTGTCCATCTGCACTTCTTTCTGTTTCTTCTTGGGCTGTGCACTCCTCAGAGAGTGCATGGGCTGGGGGATGTTTATCCCTTCTTTTTTGTGTATTGCTTGCCAATTGGTCAATGCAAATGACTTGGAATCAGAGCTGGTTGGAGTAGCTTTGTTTCCCTGTTCACTAGTACAAGTTAGTATACAAGCAAAGTTTCTTACTTGGACCTAATCCAGACAGATTAGCTTCAAGGTACTCCCAGGGTCAGGTTGGCACCAAGCTCTGCTGTCTGGATCTCAGACACCATCCCTGAAGCCCACATGGAGGGTGGAGCAGCAAAATGATGGTGGGGGTGTACAGTAGGCCCTGTGTTTTGTATCACCATGACAATGGTTTTCTCAGTCCCAGTTCCTGCATGCTCACCTGTTTAGTCTCCCAACTCTCTATAGCTGGCCACCTGAGCCACCAGTCTTAAAGAGAAAGTGAGTTCCACTCCCTTCCATTGTCTCCAACTCAAATCTCACTGCATACATTTTCAGTGAACTTGCTTCAGTGGTGTTCTGCTGGGGTCACACTGGACTGCAAGGTAGATGCTGGCAGAGACAATATGGCTATATTGCTGTGAGTTCCAGGGGAAAGGAAAATGTAAGATTTGTGGTTCCCAAAGCAACAATTTTGGGTGCAGACTTCTCAAAATGGCTTCCTGTTATAGGACTACACTTTTACATTAAGAAATGCAAAATGCCAGCCCACTATGCAGGCTCCCAGGTCATCTACGTGAAGACTGCCTTTCTGCTCTATATATGTTTCTTTGTTAAGTTTTCCCCAACTACATCTCCCTCTCCCTCTTTCCTTTTCTGTTTCTTCTCTCCTCTGCTGCACTGCTGGACTTCTGTGGGCTCAGTGTTGATGTGCTATTTTTCACCTTCTGTCCCAATAACCAGAGTCTCTGGATCTCTCCAATTCTCTGTCTGTTCATTACTGAACTTCAGTTTGTCTCCTTAGTCATTTGCCTCAATAAGAAGCTGTTTTCTGGCTGCTTTGACTCTGATCATCTAAGAAACTGGAAACTGCTACTTACTTCTATTTTGCCATGTTGGCTTAAAGCTTTTTCACTAAGTTTTTGGTCTATTAAAATTGGATTGCTTTTCTAATTTCCTTTTTAGGAAATTGTTAGTGTATAGAAACACAACTGATTTTTGTATGTTGATTTTGTATCTTGTAACTTCACTGAATCCATTTATTAGTTCTAACATCTTTTGATGGAGTCTTTAGGGCTTTCTATATGTAAGGTCATGTCATCTGTAACAAAGATGACTTTACTTCTTGATTTGTGATTTGGAATCCCAAATTTCTCTTCTTGCCTAATTGTTCTGACTAAGACTTTCAGCACAATGTCAAATAGAAGTGGCAGAAATGGGTCTCTTTGTCTTATTCCTGATTTTCAATGAAAAAATTTTAGTTTTCAATCATTGAGTATGATGTTATCTGTGGGCACTTCATATATAGCTTTTATTATGTTGAGGTATTTAAAAATATATCACAAAGATACAGTGATCAAAACAGTATGGTACTGCCATAAAGGCATATGGACCAATGTAACAGAATGGAGAACCCAGAATTAAATGCACACATGTACAGTCAACTAATCTTAGATAATGTTCAGAAGAATATGCAATGGAGAAAGGAGAGTTTCTTTGGCAAATAATGTTGGGAAAACTAGATATCTATATATAAGAGAATGAAATTGGATCCTATGCTATGTACAAAAATCAACTCAAAGTGGATTAAGATTTAAAAAACAAGATGTAAAACTGTAAAACTCTCAGAAGAAAATAGAGGAAAAATCTTCATGTCTTAGAAATTATTTCATATATGTGACACTCAGGCAACAAAACTACAAGGACAAAGGAGGTTGTATCCAACTGAACTCTTCTTCACAATGAAGGAAACAATGAGCAGAGTGAATGCAACCTATGGAATGGGGGAAAATATTTGCAAACATGTTAACTGACATAGGTTAGTGTCAAATATATAAGGAACTCTCTAGCAAAGATCTCATAACCTATTGAAAATTGTCTGAGGACTTGAGTAGACATTTCTCTAAAGAAGGCATACAAATGGCCAACAGATAAAAATAGAAAGATGCTCAGTCTCATCAATCATCTGACCAACAGATATGTGAAAATATGGTCAACACCACTAACCATTGGGGAGATGCAAATGGAGACCACAGTGAGATTATCACACCTGCCAGATGACTATTATCAAATGAACAGCAGACAAGAATTGCTGGTGAGAGCAGTTGTGTTGTAGAGAGGTTGGAACTCTTGCACACTGTTGGTGGGGATCTAAAATGTGATGTAGCAGTTGTAGAAAACAGCTGTGGTATGGAGGATTCTCAAAAAATTAAAACTACAACTACATATGATATAGCAACCCCACTTCTGGGTGTCTAAAAGAATAGAAGTCAGCATGTTGAAGGGATATTTAGCACTCCTGTGTTCATTGCAGCATCATTCACAGTAGCCAGGATGTGGAAAAACCTAAATGTCCACCAACAGATGAGCAGATGAAGAAAATATGGGATGGTGGAGTGGCTCAAGTGGTAGAGTGCCTGTTTAGCAAGCATGAAGCCCTGAGTTCAAACTCCAGTACCAACCACCCCCAAAAAAAGAAAATTAAGAAAAAATCTAAATAAAAAAACAAGAAAATATGGTATATCCATACAACGGAATATTATTCAACTTCAAAAAAGAAACACATTCTGATACATGCTACAACATGGAAGGACCTTGAATGCATTATGCTAAGTGAAATACGTTGGTCAGAAAAAGACAAATATTATCTGATTCAGTTTTTATGATGTCTTATTCTGTATGCTGTTGTTATAACCCACTACTACAAAGTAGGTAGCTAAACCACCCAGACTAGAGATCTACTTAGTTCATGGTCTGGAGCCTGAGACATCCAAGAGCATGACACTAGCATCTGTTGGGAGCATCATGGAAAGGGCAGGGGGCATCACATGGAGAAGGCAGACAGCATCATTTGGAGAAGGCAGAGGGCATCACATGGAGAGGCAGAGCAAGCTTCTTGCTGGAGTCTATCTTCCTCTTCTTATAAAGCTACTAATTGTATCATAGAGGCTCCACTTTCATGATTGCAGAAACTAACACAGTAGTTTTGTATCTTGGTGACTGCAAAGCCAAAACAACTATAGCCAAGAATTAAGAGTAGAGAAAGACTTACTGCCTGAAGTAGGCAAGAAAGTCATGGGAGTTATTTCCAAAGCAATGTCTGTTTTGAACAAAGGAAGCATGGAGATTTTACTGGGGAGCTTGTAAGTACTCACATAGGAAAGCACTGTAGGAGTGGGTACATTCCTGAGCATGCTCAGTTTAAGGTTATAATTTAAGAGGGAAAAGTGGAAGACACATTTTTGGGCATGCTTAGTTCAATGTCATGGAGCACATGTTTGAAGGGTTAAAATGGCAAACAAGAACAATTTTGGGCATGCTCAGTTTGCATTGTCAAGATTGTGGACTGGGATACCTCTGGGCATACTCCGCTTTTGTAATAAACTTTTAGCTAGAATTAAGAAAAAATAAAAAGAGGAAAGGACATTTTGAAGGTGCTATAGGACTTTGCCCCTAAAGGTACCTGCTTTATTATGATTGATTTTATATGATTTATTATGATTGAGGATTAATCTGTCAATGCATGAAATTTGACAGACACATTCAAACTATAGCATATGAGATACTTAGTCAAAACCATAATGTCTAGAGTTATAGAAAGTAGAATGGTGGTTTCTAGAGGGTGGAGGGGGCAAAGGGAATTGTGTATTATTAATCAATGGGCATAATGTTTCAGTTAAGCAAGATGAATAAGTTCTAGAGATCTGATGTGAAACATTTCACCTGTAGTCGACAATACTGTATCATATATTTAAATTTTTATTAAGAAGATAGATCTCATGTTAGCTGTTCAAACCACAGAAAATTTAATGAAAAGTTTGTTTTTAAGGAAACTCCAGGGAAAAATAGCATTTGGTGGCCTCTGCTTCCCTTGTCTGAGGCCTCCAAGAGTTAGGAATGTGGAGATCCTGGGCTGATGACATCTGATTTTGAATGTCCAGTTGGGTGAGGGACAGGGTGATGACTCCCTGCCACTGCCCCCACCATCTTGCCACCTACAAAGGGAAAATAAGAACCAGAGGCCCCAGGCACTCCTGGGAGGTCTATTCCTGACAGCTTCCTCCCGGAACAATGAGCTGACACTGGATAGTCTGCAATCACCAGCCAGTTACTCTTCCTGTCCCGGCTCAATCAGCTTGTGAGAGCCCAGGGATGAGGTGGGGTCTCTGGATGTGCAGGTTCCAGTTGGACAACCTCAGAGATCCTAAATGCATTCCAGCCCCCCAGGTTCTGAACCGATTGCCTTGCCTGCTTTGTGTTCAGAGGGCTATTTTTTTTTTGAAAGAAAAGATCGCCAACCAATGGAGTTGGTTTCAATTTCCTTTGCATAAAGATGTCATAGGTTGTGTTTATGCTAGTGGTCTTCAGTGCTGGGGTGGCTGCTTCTCCAAGCAAGTGCTACAGTCAGTCACAGCCTTGTTGGGAGACAAGGGGTGACCATAAGAGAATGTCTGTCTTGCACTATAGTTCAGTCCTTTCTTCCCGAGATGGATTTAAGCTTTTACATCAACCTGTTGGCAGCTGAAGACACAAATGAAGGGACACATATGCTCCAAGAATTCATAGCTGATGGAGATGAGTATGACTGTATCACAAGCAATAGCAGGAGTGTGGGATAGTGGGATCGCACAGGGGAGGATACTACCTTGTTGGTTAGTGGGATAGTGCTCTAGGTATGAAACAGGACTCCTGGGTTGTAGAACTCCATCCACTGTTTATTGTACACCACTGTGCAGACTGAAACCAATCCCTTAATGTCTGAAGGGGTCCGTTTTTACCTATATAAGGTGGGAGAGAAGACTACTTGTCCTAGAAATCCCACAGAGCCCTTATCAGGGGCAGGGGTCCAATGTACAAGTATCTGAGGAGGGTAGCAAGGAGCTCAAGTGCTGATGTTTTATCGGTGTCCTGTTTGCTACGTCTGACCATAGGACCCCTGTGATGGCTTCTCCAGTATGGGACCTGGGACCTGGGCTGGGAAGTGGTTTGGCAGTTGTATAGGATAAGCCTAGCCTAAAACCCCAATGTATGGAACAGCTTGCGTTTTGTTTCCTTGTACCCTGCCTGGACAGGGAGTTTTAGAGAAAGCTGGGGTTGGAAGGCCAAAGGGTTCGTGAAGGTGGTGCAAGGTGACTGACAGGATGAGCACTGAGGCACCCAGAGAAGCAGTGCTAAGGTCACAAGGGTCAGGATGCAGGGACCATCTGTCTTTTCCCATCCATTGGAGCCTTGACTTAACTCCCTCTCCACTTTTTCTCTCTTCCCTTTGCCCTTCTTTTTTCTTTTCCCTGCCCTTTTTTTCTCCTTTCTCTTCTCTTTTCTTTTTCCTTCCTCTCAACTCCAACGCTGTACAGGCACCCTGACTTCACCAGGTACACGTGGTGCCAGAGCCAGCAGCACACATCTCTTCCCATCTCCATTCAATACAAATGAGTTTTCCTCACATTTATGAACGTGGTTACAACAACCACTTTAAAAATCTTTGTCTGCCAATTCCAACATCTGAGCCTCCATTTATTATCTTTTCTCTGGGGGAATTGGTTGCACTTACCTGTTCTTCATAGGTTGAATAGTTTTTTTTTTTTTGCTTCCCTGAACATTGTGAGTATAATATTGTGGATGCACTAGGCTCTGTTGTATTTTTATAGAAAATTTTGATTTTTTTAAATTTGGTAAGTTAAATGGTTGGATTCAATCTTCAGACTCTGAGGATAGCAATTCAAATCTCAGCTGAGTCCTTTTGTCATTAGATGGAGAGTGTTGAACCTTCTTTGTGAATACAGAATTCATCCAACAGGTGGAGGTTTGACAGAGTTCATGCATAGAACTCAGAATGCCTCATTTTCAAACCCTTCATTTTCTAGCATCTGAGGTTTCCTGGAGCTTTATTCTCTGGTTCTTAAGCAGAAAACCTATGGGTTTTCTCTAAGACACATTTCTTCCAAATGTCAACTCTCCCCCAAAATCTACCTTCTTTTTTTTTTTTATTTTCCAGTGCCTTTAGATACTTATATTTTTAAAGATTCAATACCCAATTATTGTAATAAAAACAAACAAACAAACCTACCCACTGGCAAGCTAAGAATAACCTGATAAAGTGTATCTACAAAACACCAATGGCATACTGAATGTGAGATACTGAAATCATTAAATACAAAGAAAGCATTATATTAGAAACATTTACAATGAATAATGCAAACAAAAGAAAATACAGTGCTGTGATGACTGGAAGAAAAGAAGAGATTTCGAAAGTAATACGATTTTACAAAAAAGTTACAAAATAATTTTGGGTAAATTAAAAAAATAAGAGTGTAGAAAGCTTGTTAGAAACAAAGCAACATACAACCAAACTTACAATAAAAAAGCAAGGTATTTAAAAATAAATCATGAGAGAATGTTGTCAGCCACGTGGCAGAATATCAACTAGAGTTTTTTTGAGAAAGGTTTGGGAGCTTTTTGTTTGTTGGTTTGGTTTTTATGAGACAGGCTCTTACTGCGTAGTCCAGGCTAGTGTCAGACTTGTGCTCCTCCTGCCTTCGCCTCCTAAGTGCTGGGATTGCAGACAAACAGTAACGTACCCAGCTCCAACCAGAGTTTAAAAACATTGGTAGGACACTAATCACTGAACACCATATCCTCTTTCCATCATAAAGTTGTAATAAAAGCTACTTAAAAATTTGAGTGACAAGGCTATTTTTTGTTACTATATGCCTCCCCTTTTCTAAGTTTATCAGATATAGTTCCTGTAAGAATAGTTACTTGTCTGCGTTGTCACAATCAAATAGAAAGCTTAAAAAGTTTAAAGCTTAACGTACTGAAATGTAAATTTCCAATGGGTGCTATTCCCCAAACAATTCATCTTCAGAGATATATTTTTTATTTTTACACACTTTAAGATCTATTCCCACATCGTCACCTAACAGCTTCTGCCTACCTCCTACTGGTCAGAATTTAATTGCAAGGTTATGAATGATATATAAATTATTAAGCTGGGTACATTGCTGTTCATAACAGCATTTGAGTTATATAGTAAGGATGGAGGAAGAATGGCTCTCAGGCAGCTCCAACTATCCCATGTCATAAGGATAAGATGAAGATAAAATGTTAATACAAGCTGGGTTTGGTGGTTCACCCTGCAGTCCCAGCACTCACAAGGCCAAGGCAGGAGGATTGAGAGTTCAAGGGCAGCCTGAGCTACATAGTGAGACCCTGTCTCAAAAAAAATTAATACATGTTAACTGCTTAGTTCCACTCGTAGAAAATAGGAAGAAAGTCAATCAATGTTATTATTGCTATAAATTTTACAATAGTCATAACTTCTCAGCATGATGGAAATCCCAAGGAAAGATACCTTTAACCAACTTGGAATGATGTAGGGGTGTCAAGGAGGACTTCCTAGAAACGGTGACTCCTGAGCCAAATCTAAAAGACAAATAACTGTTAACCAGGTCAGAGAGGAAAGGAATCCCAGACAGGGGGAACAATCTTGAATAAATTTTCAGACGTAAGAAGCAGCCTGTTGTGTATAGGGATATAAGACTCCTCTGCATAAGGTACAGACTGGGAAGTGAAGGTGTGGGAGAGGTAGGCAAGGGCTGAGGTAGAAAAATGTGCTCAGCTCTCTGTGTGTGGCCAGGTAGCAGTCAAGCTGGAGAAACACACACACAGATGCATACGTGCCTGAGATTCACCTAACCCTGGAAGTTAAGGTCTCCATGGGAGAGAAGCCTGGTGGGAAAGGGAGCCCCATGGCCTGTGCTCTACAGACATTCTCCCCTGTGGGAATTTAGAGCAGAGGTGGAGATGTGGGCTGAGTGGTCACTGTAGCCCCCTTAGAAATCCAGGCCCCTTTTCCCCCATAACTCTTTTCAAAGATAGGAGTTTTCAAAAACATGCTTGACAAGTTTGTTCAAACAGGAAGTTGAGAGCTGATAGTGTGGGAAGGAGGCAAGGGTGAGGGCTGATTGTCTGGGACTTCTCCCACTTCTTCTCTCTTCCCTTGTGCTTACCCCAGTCTGTTCTGGAATGCCCAGGTGTCCCCTAGTGTATATGTTGGGAGGAGGGTGTGTACCTCTGTGCCAGAGGCACATAGGATGGGTCTGTGGGCTCCCCTTCTGCCTCTGCCCTTGCTTGTGAATGAAATCCTGCCAGATTGTCAGCTAGGGACTTCCTTAGTTTAGCTGTTTGCAGAAAAAATGTATCCTGGCTCACAAATTCTACAACACCTCTTGGGAGTAATTTGCTCCATTCAATTCAGTTCAGTTCCATGTGTTTCCTACTTTTGAGGTGCCAGGCCCTTCCTGGGCTCGGAGACCTCTTTCTGGGTGTGTGTGTGTGGGGTGGGGGGAGTGAGTTATTAGAACACAGTAGATCTCTCTCTCCTTTATACCGTAGAGAAATATTCACCCTTTTGGCCATTCCTCGATTAATGGGCATTTAGACTGTTTCAGGGTCTTTGATTGTCACACAGTGTTGGTTGTATGTGACCCTCTGCACAGGCCTGCACGTGGGGCAGTAGTTCTAAGGGCGCCACAGTGAGAGGGGATGACAGGAAGCTAATGACAAGTTGTTCTCTGAAGCAACTGTTGTAACTGTCGTAGGCTACCTCCCAACATTTTTGTCAGAACTTGACCTTCTTTTACACTGAAAACATTATCATTAGAATTCTGTCTTATTTAGTTGCCTCTTGTACCAGACTCAGAGATCCTCAAGGTCAGAGACTATCCATGCCTTGCTCAACTTTGAATAAGATATTTAGAATTTCATTTTCTTCTTTTATCAATTTGGACAGTTTATACTCTTTGTTTATACTGATTCCTCTTAAAGTTTTAACATGTGCCTTTAATACATAAAGGTAAGCACATTCCTCCCACCTCCAGTGCCTCACTAGTTTTCATTAACTACCTGTTTGGTTCCAAATTATTTTTATCCAATATATGAGACTAATTATTATTATAATTTAATAGAGTTAATGTTTGTTTAACTTTGCCTGCAATACTTATTGTTTGTTCTCAATTCCCTCTTGTACCCAAGATCTTTCTGGAATCATTTGCCATCTTCTTTGGTCCTTTAGTGAGGGCATGTGTAGTACAGTGTTCTTTGTCTGAAATGGCTGGTGCTCTATTATTCCTGAGAGTTTTGCTGGGTTTAGAATTCTAGGTACATTGTTATCTCCCTTCTGGGTGCTGGAGATGCACCTGGCGGCCTCTTCTCACCCATTGCTGTGGGTGAGAAGGAGCTGCTGGCCTGAGTGTAGTTCTTTTGCTTTGCTTGTTTTTATTTTGTATTTTTATTTTATTTTTTATGGTACTGGGGATTGATCTAGGCAGACACTCTACTGCTTGAGTCACACCTACAGCCAGTGTGTGTTGTTCCTTTGCAAGTAATCTTGTCGTTTTCCCTGAAGCATTTTTAAAACTCTTTTGTCTTCCGTAGTTTTACCATGATGTTTCCACATGTGGATTCATTTTTACTTATCCTGCTTGGATCTCTTGAGATTCCTGAATCTTATGATTTATGTCTTTCATTAATTTTGAAAAATTCTTCATTATTTCATCAAAAATTGTCCCTAAATTTCTCCTTTACCAACTTCAATTGGGCATAATTTGGACCTTCCCATTCTATCGTCTCTGTCTGTGAGTCTCTCTTACATTCTTCATCTCGCTGTCTGTGTTGCACTATAAGTGCTTTACAACCCTCAAATTCACTGTTTAACCTATTTCATTGGGCTTTAAATTTCAGTGATTTAAGTTTTGATTTTTAAGAGATTCCATTTTTTTACCAAATAGGCCTGGCTACTTTTATTCTTGCTGTTTTTGAGGTAGGCTCTCCAGATACAGACTAGGCTGGCCTCAAACTTGCAATCTTCTTGACACAGCCTCCCAAGTCCTGGAATTACAGGTGTGAGTCACCACACTTGGTCTCGCTATTTTTAATACTTTTTGTCCTTGTTTGAGTTTTCAGTTCCCTATTTTTCATACACACACACACACACACACACACACACACACCTTTTTTTTTTGGCGGTACTGGTAACAGGGCCTTTGCGCTTGCTAGTCAGGCACTCTCCTAGTCCTTTTTGCTTTAGTAATTTTTCAGATAGGGTCTCATGCTTTTTGCCTGGGTCAGCCTCAGACTATGATCCTCCCACCTATGCCTCCTGCATAGTTAGAATTGTAGGAGTGAGCCATTGCACCTAACTTTTGTTGAGATGAGGTCTTGCTAAATTTTTGCCCAGGCTGACCTTGAACTGTGATCCTTCCTATCTCTGCCTCCCAAGTAGCTGGGATTACAGGTGTGATCCACCACTCCTAACTCTTTATTAAATATTTTAAACTTATTCATATTTCATATACTGTATCTGATCATTCCAGGATGTCAGTCCTTCTGGGTATGACTGCACTATTGGCTGCTTGTGATTCACACTGGCCGTTCCTTATGGGTCTCGTTTCTTTTATTTATTTATTTTAATTGTGAGGTCTATTTGACAGCTCTAACCCAGTAGGGAACTCGAGTGACCTGGGGTAGTGATATATGTGCTCCTCTGGAGAGAATTTGCTTTTGCCTCTGCCAGATGTTACAGAGCATCACCTGCCTGGGGCTGCTTTCATTTCCTGATGTGTGGTCTCCTGGATGCGAAGGTATGCATGTTTGAACCCAAGACCTGCAGGGTACAAGGCCATGGTTATAGGTTGTCAACAAAGTCCTTATTCCTTTATTTGCCTCTTCTCCTCTTGGATCTGAGCCTAAGAGGTTGACTTTTCTCCCTTTGTTGGTTGCTAGGTCCCTCTCCCCCCTCCCCATGTCTGTCCTCTTGCACAGGTTGTAACCGTTCAAGGATCCCAGCTTCAGCATTGGGAGTGGAGCACGATGGGGCACCCACCACACATACAAGGTTCTTTATCTCTGTGCTAGTGAGCCCTGAGGCCCAGATTCCTGGGGTAGCACATGCCTGGGAGCAGATCAGGTGCATCAGTGGCTGTCCTGACTCCTTTTCACTTCTGACATTTGGAGTTTTATTTTACTTCAAGTTCACCTCTGCATTTAAAAAGATTTTGGTGTACTTTACTTAGTACTTTTTAAAAAAAGGTGTATTGAATCCACAATATTCCAGGAGCAGAGGTCATCAGGACTTTGAAGTAGAAGAATTCAATGCTGACTGTGCTACAGTCTAGCACACAACCCGCTGGGTCTTTGTTTCATATTGGAGATCTTGATTTAGCCTAATTTAGCTCTTAGCAAATTCCTGAGGCTTGGTGTCTGAGTTCTAGGCAAAATGTGACTTCCTGCTACACAGTGTTTGTCCACTACAGACATCTCTGCCAGTTTGTCTGGAACTGGCCCACAAGGCAGACAAAATTGTGCACCCTTCCTCAAGGTGCTGGGAGGATGTGCTCCTTTAGCACAGACATGTCCATATGATCTGCCCATCTGGCAAGCTCCTGCCCTGCCTGTACCTCCTTAATCTCTGAGTCTGGGACCTTGACCTTGGGATCCTGTTTCCCTCTTGCTATGCCTAGCTCAGGCTGGAGCCTGTTGAAGTACAGGGAATGTCATGGTTAGATATTCATTCTGTGGCTTGTGCCTTCTTAGAACCCTTCTAGAAAAGAGACCTGTTCATTTTCTATTCATTATTAAGACCTTAGTGTGAATGACCTTGTCAGATAGCATAATAATAACGGCAATAGCCAGCATTTATTGAGTTCCTGCAGTGTGTGAAGTGATTCTTACTGAGACCCCATACTGACAGTGACAGGGAAAATCTGATCTACACATCAAGATACAAGTTGGAGTTGAGCTTGGCTAAGGGGGTAGAGATATAGGACACATCTGCAGGTTCACAAGGGTCCTGGGGGCTTGGAAAGCAAGGTCATTACTGGCAAGGGAGGAAGACACACAGAACTTCGTTATACATTCAGTCAACAAACACCCTGAGCACTTTTAAGTACAGGCAAGGTGTTGCCTGCTGGGGATTCAGTTAAGAATGAGGTCTGGTTTTTGCCCTCAAAAACTTAGAAAGCTTAGAAAGACCTGGCAGGAGGTAAATCCCTGCATGTCACCCAGTATCATCCACCCTAGTCTCTCACTGCATAGATGAGGTAGCTACAGCCCAGAGAGGGGAGGGAACTGACTCAGGCCTACACACAAGTACTTTCATCTCAAAGACAGTGAGGAAGGTCATGAGGCACCTTGCATGTCTCCATTTCCATGGAAGTCACCTGTCCTGGGCTGCCATGTGGAGACCTGGGGTTAGTGATAGACTGTGCTCCCACAGGATCCTGTGATGGAACATCTATGGCTGGCAGAGGCCACTGCAGATAGGCTGAGCTGGGGTAGGGATCCCTCTACTTTCCTGAGTCCCAGCCATGGAGGGCTGCTTGCTGGAAAGACTGTGCCACAGCCTTGTGTCTGGACAGCGAGCCCTTCTCCCACCCCATCAGAGCCCACAGGACAGAGCAGTCTTTATCAGGCCCTAGCTGGGACTGCCTTGGGCTTGCTGGGGTGATGGCCTGGGGTTAGGAACAAAGCTCAGGACAGGCTGACACAACAGAGAGGAGATAATTTCAATCTGTAGTCTCCAGACAGGGAGAAATGTAAACATGGGCTTCTGAGCCAGTGGCTGTGGGGATGGGCTGGGTGTGCAGGAGACACCCTGCTGGCCTGGCCTCCTCACAATCCTTGGTGGGAGGGGTCTCAGTGCTCTGTGATGTTGTGGTCCTTCCCAGACATGTGAGACAGTGGCTGCTGTGACTGTGGAGGCCCCCCTACAGGCCACCCTTACCCTCAGTGAACTTGGCCTGATGAATGGTGGAAGGTAGGCTGGGGTGAGCACCCCAGCCTGACCTTAGGCAGAGCTGGGATCCAATACCAGGTGCACCTCCCAACGACCATAGGGCATCCTTTGGCAGGCCACTTGATTTCTCTACACCTCAGTTCCTCCTCTGTAAAATGGGTCTAAAATGAGCTACCTGACAGTGCTGTTTGATCTCTGTTCATCCTACCAACCTTTATGGGACACCCTCTGATTTGTAGTACCATCCTAGGCATTGATGATCCAGTTGTGAACAGAACTCAGAGCAGAGGCCACCCCTCTCCTCAGAGTTGAGAGCCCAGCTTTCCTAAGATAATATGGCTAAAGGGTGTGTATGTGGCTCAAGTGGTAGAGTACCTGCTTAGCAAGCATGAGGCCCTGAGTTCAAATTTATTTAGGCCCCACTACTGCCTAAATAAATAAGTAAAAAAGAAGAAAGCTTAGAAAGAGACCTATATTGAACCAAGGACTTTTTGCTGGAGGAGTGGCTCAAGTAGTAAAGTGCCTGCCTGGCAAATGCAAAGCCCTGAATTCAAATCCCAGTACTACTAAAAAAAAAAAAAGAAGAAGATAATATGACTAATGCAAAGCCCTGAATTCAAATCCCAGTACTACTAAAAAAAAAAAAAGAAGAAGATAATATGACTAAAATACTGGATGCAAGCCCTGGTACAGGGAAATGCTCAGGGAGTGATAGCTATTGGTTGTGGTAGTTGTTATAATTTATTACATTGATTTAATGCAGCTGCTCCATCATCCAGCCACCAGACTCTGTCACATTACTCAGGCTTTATCATTTAGATGTTCCCTTGTACAAGAAATCTTCCCTGATATCCCAAGGCTTGATTATCCCTCCTCCTGTCCACCCCGCTCTGCAGGATTTACTATGGCACTTATAACAGACTATTGTCACCATCAGTCACCCTTTCAGTGCCCTGGCTTGGCTGTGTATTCCTCAAGGCAGGGCTGGGTCTTGCCCTTCCTGGTTCCCTAGGACCTGGCACATTTTAGGTGCTCATTAAATATTTGTTGAATGAATGAATGATTATGACCCTTACTCTCAGGACACTTTGGGTTGTAAGAGAGTCACAGAGGGAACTTTCTAGACTGCGACTGAGAATCACAGGAAACTCACACAATAACAGTGTGGATTTCTATATCTGTGTGTACGCGATTGTGATTGCTGGCATTCATTTATAATGTGTACAACAGATGGATCCTGTTAGGAGTTCTTTAAGTGGATTCAATCTCTAGCCCACTCCTGTGAGGTTAGAAGGATTTTTCAGATGAGAAAATGGAAGTCCAGAGTGGTTAAGCATCTCATCCAAGGTCACCCATCTAGTAAATGTGGGTAGTCAGGACTTGAACCTAAGTGTGACACTTCGCAACCCACGTTGGGTCCCTTTCTCTATGACCCCCCACACCTGTGTGTATGTAACCGTGTGGGCAGGCAGGCACACCTATGTGGGATATACCTGCATGGGGCACACCGCACTGTGGCTTGGGCTCAGTGTTTTCTGGGCAACTCTTGCTATGCTGGACAGGCTGTAACTGTGGACAGGCCCTAGGTCTAGGGGTGGCAGTAAGGAATGAACTGTAGCTGTAGGTAACAAAAGCAATAAATAACAATCCCTTGTGAGCTGAAAAGCTGTCTTCTGGCCTCTGGGTAGACCTGGTGAGTGTGGGCTGGCTGATGTAGACTGCTGCAGGTCTGAGAGGTCACAGACGTCACACCTGGCATGGCACATGTATTTGCTAACTGGTTTTTAACAACTTCAGGTCATGCATCTCTAGGGACACTGATAACATGCTAAGAAGCATGGGGTCTTTGCAATTCTTCACACTCTTGGTTCTGCTTGCTCCCCCGCACCCAGCTGTGGGTAAAATGCTTCCTAGGAAATTGGTGAGAGCCTTTCGGTGAGAGATGTGTCTTTGTGGGTACCACTGTCTGGGTGCACAGCTGTGTCACACCAATCACTCCTCTGTGTGTACCTGGCATGAGACTCTGACCTCCTCACTCAGCAGGAAAGAAACTTCCTTGATGCTAACTGTCACGAGCACATCCAGCCAAGTCTCCCTAAGGACCTCCACAGAGCCAGGTCTTCTGCTGCATTAGCATGAGAGGAGGAAGAAGAGGAGAGTTTATCCTGGGGTGTGGGGGCTGTAAGGCTGGGGAGAGTCAGGCCAGGAAACCATGACAGACTGGCATGGTGAAGGCTCTGCTGGAGGGGCATGCAGTGGGGAGTTCCCAATGCAATCCAAGGGACGAGTGTATGTTGGAAAGCTTCTTGAACAAGGTGACAGGTAGGGTGAATTTTGAAGGATGTATTTAAGATAACTAAGGAAACAGAGGGTGAGAATGCTGCAATGACTTATAGATAGTATAAGGGCCCAGCAGGAGCAGGGGATATCAAGAAATACTAAGTACTATGGTTTGGATGGGGATGTGTGTGTATGTCTGTGTGTCTATATGTGTGAATGCATGCATGTGTGTGTGTGTGCGTGTGAATGTGTACCTATGTATTTGAACATTGAAGGTGGTGGTACCTGAAAGGTTGCATTGAAAGTTTCTACTTTAGAAGTGGGGGAAGAGGAGGAGGGTTACAGGAATATAACAGAGGGGTGAACTTGTTCAAAGTGCACTGTGTGCCACTGTGGAATTAACACAATGAATCCCCCTTAAACTATATATATTTTTTGAGGTATTGGGGTTTGAACTTAGGGCCTGCACCTTGAGCCACTCCATCAGTCCTTTTTTGTGAAGGGATTTTTGAGGTATGGTCTCAAGAACTATTTGCCCAGACTGGCTTCAAACTGTGATCCTCCTTATCTCTGCCTCCTAAGTAGTTATGATTATAGGTGTGAGCCACTGCCATCCACTTAGAACTATTAATATATGCTAATAGAAGAGGAAAATTTCCATTTCATGTTTTCTAAGAAAAACTTCTATGAAGTATAATGCATGAAGAACACCTAGCCATTCATGTTTTAGTATGAGTAAGTTGATATATTTTTTTCTTAAAGAACCTTGGACCCTTGGGTGAACAAGGATACTAAAATATGGGGCAGGCCACCCGGTTCAAAATTTGTCATGCCCCCTACTCTGTCACATTCCATATAACTCTCAAAACCCTCTTGGGACCTGTTGGTATCTGAGATCTGACAAACTTGTTGTTTGCCCTGCCCTGCAGGAAGCTGAGCAACCTGATATTTGTCCCACTCTCAGTTCTGGCTAGCCCTGTGGGGAGGAAGAGATGCTTCTGGTCCAGGAGCATGGCTTGGGCATGGCCCAAGGGTCCAGTGCTTGGCTGTGATGGAGTGAGGGCATTGCTTGGTGGGCTGATGGCCAGACCACCTTACCCAGCCCCTGCTTCCTGCCCCTGTGCCCAGACGTTGCCCTGCTACCCTCTTTTTTTGATGGATAAAATCTACAGACCACCTCCTTCAGAGGAGGTTCAGCCACCTAAGTCTGTGGGCTCCATGAGGTGGGACAGGTGGGGCACTTTTGAGGGGAGAGAGTTCAAGGAAGAGCTCTTGTTTGCACTGTGTGTATCCTGCTAGTCAAGGTGGGTGTTCATTGGACATGCCAGCTGGGTGAGGGAGCTCCAGGCCTCCTGACCCATTGGCCACTGAATTGACTAACTGACCTACTCCCTGGAGGACCTAGCTTCTGGACAAGGTACATCTCCAAATGGAGACCTGGAGGTGTCTATCTCCTCAAAAGAAACAGCAATAAACCCTCTACTATGTGGCACAGCCCTGTCAGGGGCTTACGGTTTGAGCTTCTGAGTTGGTGAGTGTCTCTCTCAGAGTGGAGCTGACTTTCTGAGGGGGCTGGTTCTAGGCCAGGACATAGCTGCTGAGGGCAGGGCTAGAGGATAAGACTTGTGGATAGCATGTTCAAAGCCAGGCTGATGGCCATTTACCAGGACATGAGATGGATTCACTGAGAGGTGAGACTAATGCAATAGGTCCACTAAGAAACGGCACTTAGGAGGAGGGTTCCCATAATTTATAGGTTACCTGTAACCTATAATCAAAAGACTGTCTCTTTTCATTCTAGAACAAGCCTAGATCAGACAATAAAGTTAGTGAAGAAGAGAACTTGCCTAGGACTGCAGTGACAAATGGGTGAAGGCAACTTTGACTGGAAGCTTCAACCTGTCCCCAACCCAGGCATTCAGTCTTTGCTTCTAAGTCCTCTGCAGGATGCTGGGCTTCAAAGCCTAGTGGGGCCACTTGAGTGCAGTTTACTGAACCTCTTTGTGCCTTGATTTCCTCATCTCCATGTTATGGGTAGCACTTCCCTGTGTGATCCTGGTGAGGCTCAAGTAACGTAACCCTCTTGAGACCTGAGTAAGCACCAGGTGTTCTGTAATGCCTCAAAGGCTGCCTGAAGACATTCTGAGGCTGCACTGGATTGTGGATGAACACATCAGTGTGTATGTGGTCCAGGTACCCACTGTCCTGCACAGACAGGTATAATGGGCCTGGGTTCCTGGGCCTCCCCAGCATCCCTTCTTCTTAAGTTCCAAGAGATGACTTAGACACCGGGCTCCATCGGCCACTTCTCCACAGTCGCTCATCTGTGGGAGACAGTGTAGGAAAATAGAAAGCATGGCATAACCAATGCAGGACTGGAAGCTGGGTGTGGCTATTCAGGAGCTTTCCAGATCATTTTGTGGAAGTCACTGGGGAAGGTTTTTTTGAATAGGTAAATTTGGCTGGTGTAGGTTATATTACTGGAATGTTCTCTCTTATTTCTATGATTGGTGAGTGTGGCCTTAGACCAAGCATGATCTTTTTTTTTTTTGGTTTATTTATTCATTTATTCATATGTGCATACATTGTTTGGGCCATCTCTCCCTTCTGCCCCTGCCCCCTCCCTCTCCCCCTGCCCCCTCCCTCTCCCCCACCCCCCTCGCTTCTGGGCAGATGCTCTCTTCTCCAGTTTTGTTGAAGAGAAGACATGAGCAATAATAAGAATGACATAGCATTTTTGCTAGTTTGCGATAAGGATAACTATACAGAGAGATTCCTAGCATTGCTTCCATGCACAAGCGTTTTACAACCTGAATTGATTCATCTCTACCTGACCTCTTCACTACCTCCCAGTCACCTTCCCATAGTGACCTCTGTCAGTTTAAGGTTACTATATTAGCTCCTCTACAATGGGTACATCAAACACTTTCAAGTTTTGGGTTTTCTGCCTTTCCCTATTTTTCCTGTATGTGTTTTCCCCTTAGAGTGTGACCCATATCCAATAGTATTACTGCATTTGTTTTAGGTGTAAAGTCCGCATATGAGGGAGAGCATATGATTTTGGGCTTTCTGAGCCTGGCTAACTTTGCTTAAGATGATGTTCTCCAGTTCCATCCGTTTACTTGTGAGTGACAAGATTTCATTCTTCTTCATGGCTGAGTAAAATTCCATTGTATATAAATACATTTTCTTGATCCACTCATCAGTAGTGGGGCATCTTGGCTGTTTCCATAACTTGGCTATTGTGAATAGTGCTGCAATAAACATGGGTGTGCAGGTGCCTCTGGAACAACCTGAGTCACATTCTTTTGGAATGTACTAGCTTACATTCCCACCAGCAGTGTATGAGGGTTCCTTTTTCCCCACATCCTCACCAACATTTGTTGACCAACCATGATCTGAGAATGGGTGCTGGACATGCTAGGCAAGTTGTCCCAGGGTAAGCAATGCCCCCCTTTCACTGTGTCACAAGTGTCCGTGTTTGGATGATAAAAAGTATAGTCACCCTAATCTAAGCTACAGGCTGAGCTTTGTCCACTACAGCTGGCTTACCTGAGTGTAAAGATGTGTTGGGGCAAGCCCTACCCTCCTGGGAGAGTCTGTTGCCATGGTTACCAGGGTTAAGGTTAAGGAGGACTGGTCCGGGAGACACCCAGGAATAGCTACAGAAATTGGGATTCTGGGCAGCAAAGCTCTTTGCCCTGGAGTATTATGGGAGGGGGAGTGGCCTTGAGCAATATCCATCTGGCCACATGGCAGCCTGGGCCTGCAGCCAGACACCCACATGGCATTGTCACCTGGGCTGGAGTTGGGGAGATTTCTAGCTCGAAGAGAGGAGATTCTAGTCTGGCTTAACTTTTTCTCATTTTCCTGAAAATAATGACAATGCTAATCATGACTGCCTTTAATTAAGCCTCAACTAAGTACCAGGTACATGTGTGCAGAGAGGGAGGGAGAAAAGAGAGAGAGAGAGAGAGAGAGAGAGAGAGAGAGAAACAAGATAGTGTACACACACACACACACACACACTTCCTAAGGTAGCCCCCCCGAGATGCCGGGTGACACACAAAGATGGGAAGGGCCATACTTCATGTCACACCATTAGAAAGTGGCAGAACCAGGATCTAGACCCAGCTATGTGTGACCCTGAAGCCAGTGCCCCTCACACTCTCCCACCATCCTCTGTGTGTCACCATCCAGCCATGAGGCTTATACAACCCTGCAGCTTGGGCTGGGCTTGGAAGAGTAGGAGGCAGGGGAGGACTGGCTTGCTGGGAACCTTTATGTCCCTGTTTGTCCCTTGCCCTCCCTGGGCCAGGCCTGTCAGGAAAAGGCCAAGCTCGAGGCCACATGAGGAGTTGCTAAACTGTCTTTCATCCCGTCCCGCGATCATTTGTTGAGCATGCAGTGCAAATTTCCCTGTCTCAAGACATGGAATCTGGTACAGCTTTGCCTGGATCAATGTCCAATCCCTTTCAAGTTCTGGAGAAAGTTACTCCTCTCCAAAGTTCAGACCTGCCAGACTCAATAACTCTACAAAAATGCTTGGATGAAAATTGCTCCAAGCAATCCCAGCGGAAAGCCAGCACCTCACCCCTCGTTTAAAGTTATGATCCTTATCATAATTAATTCAATAAAGAAGTAATGTGCTTCAACCTAGGCAGAGAGAATAATTTTCTGTCTTGACTGGTATAAACTTTCAACTAGGGACATTTAAACTCTGGGTCTGAGCTCTCACAGCAAGTAATAAATTGCAGACCCTGGCCGAGCTGCAGAACCCTGGTTTAAACTGCAGTAAATAGGCTGCTATTGAGGACAGGAAGAGTTGGATTCGGGTGGGCAGCTCCAATAAATAGCAGAGCATTGTTTATAAACCCTGCAGTCCCGGTTGGCCTCTGCCTTGAGACAGGCAGTAGCGTTTGCTTGTTGACAGTACCAGAACGTTTGATCTTCGCACTTGGAGGACCCACCTTAAGTCTTTAATTTAAAATCCGTTTCCTTCTGTAATTGAAAGGTAGGATTAGCCTGGCTTCTAAACAGACTAACACATTCTCAGGAGATATTGTCTTGGAGACCATGCAGTGATTAAGTGCATTCTGGATTTATTTTGAACATGTCCAGAGTGAGGAAGCCCCTATGTTGTCCCAGAAGTCTATGAGGTTTGTAGAAATTACAAATTTAACATTCAAAGTCTCTGGAAACAAGTTAAAATAGAAAGAAAGTCAGTTTCAATCAAAACAACTTCAGATTGCACATTACAGGAAGAGATGAATTCAACATTCATTGTTTTCTAAAAATACTTCGGGGGAGCGGATAGGGGTCTTTAAAGTGATTAAATTTGGGAACGTCAAGGCAGTTGTCAGACTTATATTCTTTTGTTTCTGGCTTAAGATTTTTGGATACCTCCTTTGTGAGCTGACAGCAAGTGTGCATTCCAAAATTCAAGAGGGCTTTTCTCTCCCATTTCGCAAGGGGTGAAACCAGTTGTGATATCAGCTCACATTCTGCTTCATGGCCTCCAGCTCACACAGAGAGGCACTATGACAAGGCTCACTGCTGCCTTACTCTTTCTAAACCATGCCTGGCTTGCACAGGGCTATATCCAAGACAAATAGCTGGTTCTGGTGGGTTGACTGTGAATACTCATGGGTATTATTCATCAAAGTACACACATGAGGCACCTAAGCCCGTTTTGTAGCATAGAAAATGTGATGGACTGCCCCTGGGGAGGAAGGAGGAGGAGCCCTTTGAAACCTAAATGGGAAAGAGAACCCAGAAGACGGGATGGGGCCGCTGAGCAATATGCCAGTCCTTATGTCCTTTGGAGCACAGAGAGATATATACAACTATGAGGATTAATAATAACAATTGTGTGCCACATATTTCTACGCTTCAGGTTTGCAAAGAAAAAAAAAATATTTTGCTTGTGTTGCTAGCATTTGTGTCACCCATTCAAGGCGCAGTTTAAAACTTGAAACTGAGGTTAGCGTCAAGTTTCAGCTCTCAACATAGCCAAATATTTCCAGGGATGGTGACACTAGGTCTTTTCTTTCTAGTTGTCTTTTTTTTTTTTTAAGTGAGAAAAATGTTCACTTTTCGATTGGTTATGCTAGAGACCTAATTTAGAAAATAAAGAAAAACTTCATGATAAATAAATAGTCCAGGCTGTTATGGGTTGCTGGGTCTAAGCATTTCTGACCCTTTCCTGGTCCAGCCTGTTGGTGAGCCAGCTACAGGAGCTGTTAGCCTAGGTCCTCTACATGGCCCAGGTGTCAGTGGTCTCTCCGTGAGGTCTACTTCCCTAACATTGTCTCCAGAGTGAGAAGTGACCTTTAAGACTTTCTGGTGCTTATAATCTTTCAAACTGAGGCCAGTACAGCTCAGCGATTTCAAATAAAGCCCAGTAATGTGGCTGAAATGAGATAGAAAACCCAGGGATAAAACGTGCATGTTAGAGCAGCAGCCGAAATCCAGAAAGCTGGGGCTCCATATCTCTCATGACACAAGCATTTGAGCCAGTACGTTTGACCAACGCTGGCAACCCCCGCCTGCACCCCCTTCCACCCCCTCAATCCCTCTTGGATTGATTAAATTGGCTCAAGATGACACCAATAATTGGCTCAAGATGGGGCTTCGACAGGCCCAATGATCCATATCTTCACATTCCCTAAAATCAGTCCTTTCAGCTCTGTGTTGGATTTAGGATGGTTTACATTGGCTCCGTCACAAACATTTTAATAAAGTCCCAGAGAAACCGCAAACGGGTGACATCATTGGATGGTGTTAAAAAAAAAAAAAAGAGTCCCATTTTGAAAGAGAGAGGCTGGGCCTCTTGAGTGTGATTGGAGTCTGCCCTCCTCATTTGGTCATTCACTAATCTTCTGCTGTAATTAGGACTATAATATTTAAAATGGAGTGCCACGGGGGTAGCCTGCAAAGGACATTAGCTAATAAGTCAAAAACAAATATGAATATTTTGACATAAAGTAGCCAAGAAGATTATAGGGTGGGTGTGCGGCCCCAGGACTGAGGGCTGCAGCCTGGATTTGGGCAGAGGCATTTGCAGCAGTAATGTAAGGACTCTCCCTTGGTCCCCTGTCCCAGGACACAGAAACAGGACAGCGGGGTCCCGGAGCTGAGGACCCAGCACTGAAGAGGGGAACCAGTCTAAGCACAGGAACCCCCATTAAGACGGTTTCTTGCTGAGGGGTAGGCGATCAAGAATTTTCATATTTTTCTCTAAATTCTTCTCTTTTGTTTTCCTGAACTTTCTCGAAGGCTTTATGTTAGTTTTATAATCAGAAAAAAAATACTATGCTTTTTTGAAAATTAGTATAGCAATTTTGATTATGTTCAATGACTATAGCTATATATTAGACAAAAAATGAATGAATAAATTATGCTATTATGTTAGTGGTAGTTCTCTCTGGCTGCTAGGACTGGGAAAGCTTTTTGTCTCCTGTGAATTATTTTTGTAATAGATCAAAAATTTCCAGGGAAAGGGGAACACTTAAACCTTAAGAAGATTAATTCAATTCGTTTGGATTCAGATTAACATATGTGCACATATATCCTCATTTCCCTTGCAAAAAGTAAAAGTTTTTCTTTTAATTTTAGTGGTGTGTTTAAAAAATATATTTCACTTATGTGATATGAACTTACAAGAAGCAAGATATTTTGAAGTGGCCGTGTCCAGCTTCCTAGCTGAGGAAAGGACAGAAGCCATCTCCCTATGTGTGGAGGCTGTAGGGTCCGAGGTGAGCTGGTGTGTGTGTAGGTCCCCTGCCTCCTGTTGTCACTCACTCATCAAAGGCCAGTGCATTTGATGTTTGTCCCCCTGTCGGGCTACAGATCTGAAGTTACATTGTGGATTTCCCAGAGTAATCCATTTATGAGGACCATCACAATTACTTGACTTTTCTGTGACTCACAGTCAGTTTGATGCCTGAACCTACGTGGATCACTTTTTCTTGTGAGAGATTTCAGGATTGTTTTGTTTCATTTCCTTTACAAACATATCTGTGTCTTATGGCTCACACTGAAAGGGGGACCTGGGGACCGCACAGTCCACGTGAAAAAAGAAAAATGAGGTGTGGACTATATGGGGAGTGTGTGCATGCACACTGTGTGCTCATTTATGCATGTGTGTGACAACTTTAAACACTGCATCTTGTAAAGGCTGGATCTGCCCATGACTGCTTGCTAATGCCAGTCCTCACTTTGTTGATAGAGACCAGGCCCATGAAAAATACCTGCTTGTTTAACTAAATATGCATAATATGGAAATTGGTCAAGTTTCTTGTGCTAAACAAATGCATTAACAAATTTTTACTCAGTAAATTCATTGTTTTAATTCCTGTTTGGACCCAAAGTATTGCTGGAGTTAATCTTTCCTTCTTTTTTCCCAGACTGATTTTTTTTTTTCCTTACAAGAAAAGCAAGAAGGAGAAAGGACTCTGGCATGAAACAGATGTAAGATGAAATCCTTATTTTTTCCCCTTTGGTGAGTGACCATGAACAGGTCATGTCACCTCTCTGAGGCCAGGGCATTGATGATAAAATAGAAATCACGTCCATTTCTAAGAGTGTTTAAAACTGTATGGCATGATGGGTAAAGCCTTAGCACAGACTGTTTTGGTGAAGTTTGGAGGAATAAGAGAAAATGGAGAGGGAAGAAGACTGTGGTTTTAGGCAGAGCTGGTTTACTTTGGGAGAGTGAGTTCCTGACATTTTCTCTGGCACTGTTTTCCCACTTGTAACATAGGGCAGCAGAAGTGTAGAGTTAACAAGAGCCTAGATCAGGAGCTCAGCTGTCCAGGTTCAAATGCTGGTCCATGTCGTGGACCACCTCTCAGTATTGTGAATTTCCTTCTCTGTAGAATGGAGTCCTTGTGAGAATTGTTTGGAAACCGTGCAGTAATGCTTTCAATGTGGTAAGCGGCCTTCACATGACAACTTTTGCCATTATTCTTACAACAGTCTTCTCTTAGGTTCTTTCCAGCTTTTTTTTTTTCTAATTTAAAATTTTTTTACCTTCTCTGCCCTCAAAATTTCTGGGGAAGACCGATTTTCATTTTATCCTTCAATGTTAAAGTAACTGCAAGCAATTGTTGAAAGAAAATAAAAGGTATGGCTCAGACTTTAGTCTGCAGTAACTTAAAGAAAAGGACCCAGAAAAAAAAAAATTCAAGGACCCAGCACTGTCTTGATTCTGTACAAATGTTCGCCTCCTTCAAAGAGGCAAGAAGGCAAGTCCTGCCAGATCTGATTGTGAGGACCTGAAGGATCTGATCGCCCGTCACTAAGGCTACTAATCAAATTTCCATCCAATATGCTCACGCAGGATTTCCTGATCAAACACTTAAGGCTGCCCCTCTGCACCCCCATTAGCTAACATGTTTTATATGCAGAGGGGTCATCAAAAGTGTAATTGCCTTAAAGAAACTTAATCCTGCATTCTTGTCAAGTCAAAGATAGCTAATAATGCCCACTAGCTGAGATTTTTCCAACATCAAGAGTTTACCACAAGTTTGGATCTTGTTCTTCTTTCTCACAGCTGATGTTGAAACCTAGGTGTGCAGATATTTCTCACGGGCTAGGTTAAAAAGATGAGTTTTTCCTACAGCTGGCTGGCATTCCTAAGAAAGCAATGTTATTTCCACATGGTGCTAGAAGACGAGAGTAAGCCATGAAGGTGCAAGCCCAGTGGTTTTTCCTAGTTAATGTAACATTATTCTGACCTCCGAGTGCAGACTTACATGGTGATGGTTTTGAGGCTCTTGCATCCGTTTCATATTCACATTTATTTGTTCAGCTCACATTTTGGAGTGTCTTCAAAAGAGGCTTGCTAATGCTCGATGAGAAAGTCCCTCACAAAGTGAAAGTACAGCCCAAGAAAGGTATTATATGATTTGATTTGATTGTTAGTTATTGTATTTAATAAAGGTAATTAAAATCATTGTGGACTTGATACTGGTATATTATATGGATATATTCTAAACATACCATATGCCTGACATTTCAGCATTTTACAATGCTTTATAGCTTTTAATATTTCTGTTTGGTCTACTTATCAGAAAAAAATTTTTGAAAATTAATATTTTTATAAGCTCTTATTTCATAAAAATGTTTCTCATGTTTGCAGCAGGTTTTTGGTTTCTTTGAATAATGACTATGTGCAAATATGTTTCAGGTTGTCTTTGCTGCCTTTCCCTCTTTTGGTAACAGGTAGAAATGTGCTTTGGCCTGAGCAACTGTCGTTTTGTCACATCTACTTGCACATATGTGTGCAAGCACACGTGTGCTTGCAACATATACATACCTGCACAGACTCCATGCTTAGTTTGGATTTGTGGTTTAAACAAGAAATAGCCCCAGTCAGGCTGGGACATGTAGGTCAGGAAATTTAACCTGACTCCCAACCCCTGTCATCATCGGTAAGGTCCTCAAAGGCCAGGTTTGTCAAGGCTCAAGGATACGTTCTGTCTGAGTGGCAAAACCTATTTGAGGCCCTGTCTGTTCTGTCCTAACATTTGCCCCAGACTTCTTCAACCGGCACTAACTCTCTCCTCCTTTTGAGCGTGGTGCCCCCATATGTGATTACCCCTGACTCCACTCTGGGATAAGGTCAGGGGTCGTCTGCATGGACTTGTTCGACTGCTTTGGGCTGACAATGAAAATATGTTCCTTGTGTTTGTAGGGGGTGAACAGGGCCTGCTATGAGGACCAGGAGAGGCCAGTGTAAAACAGGTCCTTATAACAAAGAAATGAATAAATAAGTCACAGCCATTTATGGAGTGTTCGGTACAGTGAGGGAGGTAGGAATCTCTCTTCTTTTAGATGAGAGACTAAGCAGCCTGTTAACATTCTAGGTTTCTTCAGTGTCATCTCTCATAAAACCTCAGCCCTGTTTACCTCCAAAGCCCAATTCCGCATCCCAGTCCTCTAAGGTACCCCAGTGTGCAGGGGTACTCTTGTGCAAGGAGCACATGCACACACAGGCACCTCAACCTGGCGCTCCCTGCACATGTGATGACTGTGTGGTGTGCTCTGTGCAGACAGAAGAGGGATGCACTTGTGAGAAAGAAGAGTACGTCCTCTAAGGCTTCCCAAATTTCCATTAGCACTTCCTTCCCAAGCTACCCTAAGTACAGTTCAAATAAAGGAATTAATTAATTAATTAATTATGGGCTCAGTAAATTCAATGTCCTTTTTGAGCAATTATAGCTCCAAGACAAATGCAGTCACCTCCTTGTCATAGTCCTTGGTCTTCCTCTAAGTAAATGTTAGGCAGCCCCATTTAACTACTACATTAACCATTTCAACAATCTCGTTATTCATTACAGTTACTCTACATTTGCTCAGGCGTTGATGAAGTAGCTGGACACACAGAGGTGAATACGACACGGTCCTAGGCCCTAAAGGATTTTAAGAGAGAGAATACTGCTCAGGCTTACCCTCCATGGTCGTGCACTGAGCTTTACATGAGAAAGCAATTCTTGTTTTCATTATAGAGGGACATCTTTGTATTTCTTCCCTGGCATAATGAGCTTCTTGCATTGGATTTGTCTCAGGCTGGTTGAGACAAAAGAAGAGCAACAGATCATTTCAGGGCAGTTTTGGGGTGCTCATGGAAAATGAGTTGTTGCTTTGTTGCACTGGATGATACATGTCTGATTTGAGGAAATTACTCAGCAAACTGATATTTTGCTAGTTGAAAAAAAAATGTTCCTCAACAGTTGAGTGTAAAACCTATTTTATATGTTGGTGAGCCATAAATTCAGAGAATATCCATGCTCAAAGAGCCCCTATAATGGAGGCCAGCAGCCCCATTTTGGGAGGTAGGGATCCTGAGTCCCAGAGGATTAAGGACTGGTTCAAAGTTGAAGTGGGAATGATAGGGCAGCAGCTCTGGAGCATTTCTATTACTGAGACATTTTCCAACAAGCTATTGCCACAAATAGAATGGTCTCAGTTACTCCGGGCAGCCACAGAACTTGACAGAGCTCAGGAAGTAGTTCCAATGTCAAGAGTTTCACATATTTTTCAACTTTGTTTTTACCAAAACGCATCTGCTGTTCAGAAACATCCTCATGTCTACTAAGAGAAACATCTCAAAAGGACAATGGGAATATTTTCTATTTTTATAACGATGTCTGATCTTTTACCTTTGGGAGATTTGTATTTAAACCAGCCCAGCTTGCCAACTTCCCTTAAAGAAAAAGTCATTAGATTTCCAACTGGAATCTGAGCATAAATGAGAGATTTCAAACAAAAACAGCGAGGAATTTGTAAAGGCATCTGATCCCGCACCATTCTCCTAAATCTTCTTTAAATTAGCTCTATGTCAAAAGGCTATGTGGAAAGACCTTTTCTTTTGTCTGATAAAGAAAAAATTGGAACAATATCACTTCACTTTAGGATCCAGGCGATCATTTGCTTTCATTCCAAGGAGAGTTTTGGTTTTTTTTAGTTTGGTCTGTAACTGCACATGTGTGGACTTTAATCATTTTCTCCCATAACTTCATTGCCATTTAAGCTATTCCCCACTTATTGACTATTTCTTCAATTAGGTGAGTAGATCTTGTCTATGATAAGGCATTTAGCTCCATGGGAAGAGAAATATCTTACCTGAATGTGTGACACTGTCTGCTAGCAGAAAATAACGGCTCTTCTGAAAAGGCAGCTGGAGAGCAAGGTGAGTTCATTGCCACAGTGCCTCTTGGGCATGTTCCTTATCAAAGCATGGGATTCCTTATCAAAAAAACACATGACCATGGAGAAACACTTAAAGACCCACATCTCCATCTGACTCTCCTCCAGTTTCCCCTATTGCTTCCCTCTGAGGTTTCAATGAGCAAGAGAATTCTTCATCTATATACAGTCTGACTGTGTCCTCCTGGGAAATCCTCCCAGAGCTTCTTTGGCCCTGGGAGCCCCAAACCAGCTCTCATTCAAGATCAGCTTGATCCTGTAATGCAGGGCTCAAGTCAGAGGGGACTTAGTGTCAAAGGTCTTAGTGTCAGAGACTTCCTTGAAACCAAGGTAGTCTAGGTTGCAGCAAGTGCTTGGACTGTTACAGGCAGTTGCTTCCTGAGTCTATACTTTGAAGCTTCCTCCACTTGCTCCATCATCAAACATTGTGAGCACCTAATCAGTGCCAGATCCATGTGAGGAGCCAGGCACCACACATGGGCTCATGGTTTGCCAGCAACTCTGGAGTTCGATGCTCCAGAAATGAGGGGATGGGCTACCTTCTTGAATACCAGAAACTTCCCTGTTGCCTTTCTGGAGCCACAAAGTCTTGCTCTTCCCATCACATCTGCCTCAGAATTGTAGAAGATGGCGAGGTTGTTTGGGATTCTTGAATGAGTTGAAAGGTAATGAGAGAACATTTCAGACACTAAGGACATTCAGAAGAGTGCCAAATTGATAGCTAATCTGTGTTTGACTTTTTGTAGCTAATTTGTGTTAGACAAAATAGCTGACGAAAGCAATTGAAGGAAGGAAGGACTTCTTTAGGTTCATGGTTTCAGAGGTTTCACTCCATAGTCCTTGGTTTCACTCCATAGTCCTCGGTTCCACTGAGTCTGGGCCCACAGTGAGGCAGAACATCATGGCAGCAGGAGCCTGGCCAGAGGCTGCTCACCTCACGGTGGACAAGAAGCAGAAGAGTGAATGCCTGCGCTAGCTGGCGTTCTCCTTTTATCCCAAACAGGCTCCCAGCCTATAGGATGGTGCTGCCCAGATTCAGGGCAGGGGCTTCCCCTCTTAGTTATCCTCACAGACACCTCCAGCTCGTGGCTTTACTAGTCCCCTAGAGGCTTTTCAATCAAATCAAGCTGGCAATTAAGATTAACCATCATATAATTACAGGTGCATTTTCTCAGAGATTTTTCCCTGATAAGAAGAGATTCAGCAAGAAGTAGGGTGGAGGTGGGGCTCAATATAAACCCTTATGTATCATCTTATAAGGATATCAGTAATCTGCTGCTTCCTTCCCTTCCTTCTGGTCTCCTTCTCCCTTCCTCCCTCCCTTTTTTCCCTCCCTCCCTCCTTCCTTCCCTACATGTCTGTCTATACTCTAAACCCTTTTGTATCATATCATCTTATAAGGATATTAATGAATCTGCTGCTTCCTTCTGTCCCCATTCTTTTATTCTCTTTTCCTTCTCTCTCTCTCTCTCTTTCTTTCCGTCCTTCCTTCTTTCCCCTCCCCCCCTTCTCTGTCTCTCACTCTCTCTTTCCTACTCAGAAAAAGATGACAGGAATGAGTTTGAACATTTCCAAAATTAAAATAATGTAATCAGTTAAAATTTCCTTGTAAAAGTCAAGGAGTCTCTGATTAGATTAAAAAATACAAAGATATATAAGGAAAGGAAAAATGATAAAAATGCAAATCAAGACAACAAACAGTAGTTTGTTTTCACCTGTCAAATGGGCAAATATTTTAAAGTGTTGACAACATCAAGTTCTGGTAAGAAAGAGGAGAGTGCAGTCTTCTCATATGTTGCTGGGAGTGGCGTGTAAATGGTGTACCACTCTAGACAGCCTTTGGCAGAATCCAGTAACATTACAAATACCCATGTTCAACAATTCAGAGATTCCACTTATTAATATACACCTGAGAGAAACTCAGAGATTTATAATGGTACAGCCAGTCTTGTAATACTTAGACTTGTACAAAGATGTACTTTGCAACATTTCTTATGATGGTGGAAAATGGGAGGGTAGATAAATGTCCACAATAAATAGACACATATCTGCATGTTCTTTACCCATGGAGTAAACCAAACACAGATAAAAAATATTCAGAAAAAAACTGTATCTATACTGAACATGTACAGACTTTTTTTTCATGTCATTATTCCCTAAACAATACAGTTTTGAAAGAGGAAAAAGGGAGGTGTGGGCAGAGGGAAAGGGTCCAGAAAGGACTGGGCAGGATTCTGAAAACCCAAATGAAAGCTGCCACAAGAATCTTGTTTGAAGTTCTCATTTGTCATGTCTTCTTACTGTCTGTGTAATGTTTCTCTCTCCTGCTCTTTGTAGCATTGATAGTTTATTTAGTTCCATTTTATTCTTTGTGGCCTATAAATTTTATGTCCATGTTTAATGGTGCTATTCTATTCATGTCTTGAATTAGCAACATGTTTCTGGATTAATTTTCCCTTTGATGTAGAGCCCATCCTCGGGTCATTATTTAGAGGTTAGTAGGTAGAAACTTCTCTGAGTTCTTGAGTCTCCAAAAATACCCATAATCTGCTTTTGCATCTAAATGACTGTTTGGCTGGGTATAGAACTTCAGGTTGTAGTTTTTATTTGAATTATTATTGTCATTGTTATTTGTGGTGCTAGGGATTGAACACAAGGCTTTGTGCATGCTAAGCAAGTGTGCTACTGATGAGTTAAATTCTCAGCATCGATGTTTTTAACCCTCCATAAATAACATAAGCCTTAATAAATAACCTTTAATAAATAAGTGATTTCTCCCTTGTTTTCTTGCATTTAACGGTACTCTCCTATTAATCTAAGTTTTATTCCTTTTTATATTTTCTCTTTCTGGGAGCATCCAAGATTGATAATAATTCTGAAGACTATGAGGTGTAGATTATTCACTATTTATTACTTATTTGCTCTTGTGGTCATTGACATTCATTTGCAGTCAACTTCACATTTCGTTTGGAAGATGTTAGGGTCTTCCACTTTGGGAAATTATCTTTTACTAGTTCTTTCTTTCCTATTGTTTTTGGCTGTTCTGGGGATTGAATTTGGGGCCTTGCACTTGCTAGGCAGGTACTCTACCACTTGAGCCACCCTGCCAATCCTATTTTTTCATTTTCTTTGAACTTCTGGTGCAGAGTGGAGTTTGTCATTGTGCTTAATTCAAAGCCTTCTCTCCACTTCTCTGTGCATAATTTCTCTCATTTAATTTTACTGTTGTTTTCTTTCATATCACTAATCTGCACTTCCATTCCTCCTCTCTCCGGGGCATCCTTTCAGGTGCTTTTGGCATATATTTTTGTCCTACGTGGTGTTTTGTTTATGTACTTATTTTTCCTTTCTTGTCTCTTTTTCTAGGTCTCAAGCACAGAGGGCTGAGTTTATCAAACTCCTCAGTTCATGAACATTGTCCTATTTGTCTATTTAGGGATCCACTCTTATTTATTTGTTTTGTTTTCCAATCAATTCCACCCTTGCCCCCCAATCCTTGAACATTTCTATATGTTCTTAGGAAATGTGTACAGTTATTCATCTGTGAAGTTATTTTCAATTTTTGTGCATGACATTTTGCTGCAGAGCTTGTTTCTTATGCTTTTCACTGAGCACTACTGCTCTGTGAATGTGTAGTCCTTTGATGTGCAACCAGCAGCCCATTGCTTTATCTACCACCTAGTAATCCATCCCCCAGTGATGGACAGCTAGGTTACCTCTGTTCCTTGCTATCTTAAACATGATATAAAGAACATCTTCACACCAGTCTCCTTATGGACTTATGAGGGATTTTCTTAAAATATGCACCCAGGAGTACAAATTTCTGACTCAGTGGATATACATTTTTTTAGTTTAATTAACCACTGCTAGATTTATCCCTCCAAAGCTTGTATCACCTCACACTCCTATCAACAGCGAATGTAGACTAACATTCAGTCAAACATTGTCATTGTTCACTTTTCTATTTTTTTCCAATCTAGTAAAAATGTAGGACTCTTTGTTTTAATTTTTATTTCTATAATCACTAACTATTGTGGTTCTATCAGTTTTCTCTTTGTGACTGTCTGTTGATATCATTTGCCCATATTTTTTTCCCGTTGGGTTTCTTTGGGCATTTTTGTGGTTATTGTTGTTTTTTAGGCCTTATAGTAAATAGATCCTTACCAGGTTAATACATTGCAAATATTTTCTTCCTGTCTTCTGCCTCCAATTTTGCCTATGATATTTTGTCAGTGCATAAAAATCCCCAAATTTTATTTAATTAAATGTATCATTTATTTATTGTTTGTGATGTATGATTTGGGGATTTTATTTTAAAAGTCTTTTCCATCTCTAAAATTCAGAGACTTATTACCTATTATGAACTTTATAGTTTTACATTTTATTCTCACTTTAATCCACCTGATTTCCATTTTCTATGCATTGTGTTAGATAAGGATCTTGTTTACATTTTTCTCCCAAGTAAGCCATTTCTCAAGACAATTTTCTAAAGAGGCTGTCTTTTCCACATTAATCTGTGATGTAACCTTCATCTGCGTCAAATTCTTTGATACACAATGGCAGGAATAATGTCCATTTTTCTATCCTTATGCCAGCAATAGACTTTTTATAATAGTAGCTTTCTAACATGTCTTAATAGTTGGTAATTTCAAAATAGCTTTAACTATTTATGCTTCTTTATTTTTCCCTATAATTTTCCATATCATTTTTAAGCTCTTTAAAAACCTCCTTTGGACTCTTAATTGTGATGACAGGGTATATGGGATTATTTGAGTAAGAATCAACACCTTCATAGTAGGACACTCTCATTTAAGAGTGTGGGATGTCTATTTATGCAAATCATCATTTGTGCCATTCGGTAGAGGTATCAGACATTCTTTGTTAAGATAATTCTTAGATGATAGTTTTTATTGCAATCTTGAATGACATTTTATTTTGGGGGTTTAAAATTTCCAGTTCACTATGGTTTAGAGAATGCTATTGAGTCATATCACTTGATACTATATTTCTTAGTTCAAGCTGCTATTACCAAATGTCCTGGACTTAGTGGCTTATGGGCTGGGAAGTCTAGATCGAGATGCCAGCAGATTTGGTGTCTGGTAGAGGAACACTGTTTGCTAGCTCATGGACAGCACTTTTTTTTGCCATGCCCTCACATGGTAGGAGGTGTGAGAGGTATCTCAGACCTCTTTTATAAAGGCACTGATACCATTTGTGAAGGCTCTACTTTCAAGTCCAAATCACCTCCTCAAACCTCACCTCCCAGAACTATCTCCTTGTGGATTAGAATTTCAACATAGGAATTGAGGAGGGGGGCATAAACATGCAGACTGTAGCATTATATGTGACAACTTGCTAAACTCTTTAGTTTTAATATTTGTTTATTGATTCTTTCTTGCCTGGGGCTTTTGGAAGGATAGATCTTTGAAATATAGCAGCTGTGTGTGTGTGTGTAGATTTATATAAATGCCATGGTACAGACTCATTCTGTTCCTGTCTTTTTTGTCACTCAACACAGTGTTTCTAAACAATATCCATGTTTTATATGTGTCTCAACATCTGATTCCTTTTGTTATCTGTAAAGTATCCCACTCTGTTTTGTTTATCCTTTTCCTTAATGATTAAATCCTAGGTTGCCCCCCTCCCTGCTCTGAGATACACTGTTGTGATAAGCAAATCCTGTGTGTGTTATTTATGAAGCTGTGCACCAGTTCCTACAGAGCAGTACCAGGAATGGAGTTGATGGGCTATGGGGTATATTCATCCTGAATTTCACTAATTGCTTCCAGATTGTTCTCCAGAATTACTGTACCAGACCACCAAACCAGTGATGTTGAAACACAGTGTCTTCTCATGTATACAACATTACTATCATTTGTTATTATTCAATTTATAATCTTTACTATACTAATGGTTGCAAAGTTGTATCTTGTTAGTCTGATTTTTTTCTAATTACTCTTCATAAAATTGTTAAGTCATTCAGGTTTCCTCTACATGGACTGGCTTCCTTGATTTGCAGGAGTTCCTTTAAAATTATATTTACCATTTCAAGTATGTCCTCCCAGTCTGCTGCTGGTCTGTCCTCCTTGTCCCAGGTATTTTCTGTTGCTATGTTGTCAGGATAATTCCCAGGTGCTTTTTTCTTTTCTTTCTTCCTTTTTGTTTTCTGCTAGTATAAATGACATCTTGTTTTCTATTAAACTTTAGGCAGTTGTTACTGCCATAGAGAACAGTATTGGTATTTGAAAATTGATCTTCTTTCTGGTAACCTTGCTATACCTTCTTCCAACTTTCTTGCATTTTCTATGTAGTTAATAAAATTATCTACAAATAAAGAGATTTTTGATTTTTCCTTTCCTATCTTTTCCTTCTTTCTTCTTCTATTCTTTAGACTGAGATTGTTAGTGCTAGGTTGAGCCCAGTTAAAACAGTAACAGAGCATGTTTGATTGGTTCTGATCTTAAAGAAAACATATTTACATCCTGCCTTAATTTACAGTTATGTTAAGATAAGGAAGTTCTATCTCATCTTAGTTTTCTGGTAACTTTTATCATAAGTAGTTAGATTTTTATCTTAAGTAATTAGGCTGTGGTTTTTGCACCTAATCTCGAAATTTTCTTATTTAATGCCATTAATGTGTGGAATACATTCACTATTTAAAATTTCATTTTTATGCAATGTATTCTTCTTAATACATTTCAGATATATTTTTGGATTCATATAACGGTCTTTAAGGGTGGATCCTTATCTGACTTTGAAATCCTGGATACGTAAGCCTCATTAAAATGACTTGGGCAGACTTTCTCCTATTCAATACAGAATTCCACAGTTTAAAATTGTGTTATTCTTTCCTTAAGGCTACCAGAGCCTGAGGTTCTTCTTGGTAATTGAAGTGAGAAGAAGGAAGAGAGCAGTCTTTAATTACATAATTTATATTTCCCTAATAGTTATTTTATTTCTAGCCTGACTTTTATCACACTTGGTATTATGTATTCTTTCTGAAATTTTATCCATTATTGTCGTATAAATATCCATGATTTAAAAATTAATTTAATCTCTGTTGTAGCTATAATTATCTTTTTTCCTCATGCATTTTGCTTATAATTTTCTTTTTTCCTTTATTAGTCTTGATGGACTTGTCAATTTTATTAATTGATTAATTAATAATTAATTAATTGATTGTTTCTGTTTTATTGATTTTTGCTTTTATAATTTTTTGTATCTTTTTAGCTTTCTTATTTTTCTTCTGGGTTTTTTTAATTTTGCTTTTATCTAGTTGTGTGCTGCCTTTTTAAGGCATCTTCTTAATTTATGGCCCTTGCTGTAGCTACTAAATGCTTTCCACTACTCTTAACACTTGCTGTTCTACTCTATTTATTGATTTTCACTTGCTTATTTGTGAAGGGACAGGCAGATACACATTCAGTGTGCCACCTTGATAAAATCATCATGGACTATTAACTTTTAAAACAAATTTATTGCTTAAAATTATTTTTATTAAATATTAAGTAGAGAAAAATTGCATGGAACAGCAATCCACTACCTGGTAGGTGTGGACTGGCAGTGAATGTATCAACAAAACTTGACAATGAAAGGTCATCTTCTGAGGGTCAAGGCCCCAGCTTTCCTCCCTGGAGGAACAGAAGCCTGGCCTCCAGCATCCCTGAGGCTGGTCTGCAGCCCAGTGGCTGGGCTGACCCACTGAATCCTTCACACACAGCAGCTCTGGCTGCTCTATCCGCTCTGTCCCATTCCTCCACAGAAAGGAAACTTCTCTGTGTCTGGCAAGGATAGAACACTTAGTGCTGAAACTCTGGACAGAATCTGAGAGGGTCCAAGGAAGACTTTGCGGAGAGGGGCATATGGCATTTCTGAGGTTTCCAATGACTAGGGCAGAGGTGACAGAAGCCAGTCAAGCTTGCACCTCAGGCTAAGTCTTCAGAGCTCCAAGGTAGCTGGACCTCAGGGTCAGCAGTGGACTCCTGACCATCCATCTCTCCACCTATCCTGTGGCTGAATCCAGTAGGTATAGGCTTCTTGACCCATCTCAGCACAGGCTCCACCACTGTCCTTCCAGCCTCTTCATAGGGTACACAGGGACTACTTGGGAGACTCAAGGCCATGGCTTCTATTTTTGTTTCTGTGTCCCCAAGTCTGATGCAGGCCTGACAGGTGTTGGTGGCTGAGTGGGGTCCAGCTATCAGCATGTGTCTGCTGAGCCCAGCTGTGTGCTGAGCCCTGGGCCATGGAAAAGAGTATGAAAGTCCAAAGTGTGGTCCCTGAGCCAGGATGGGGGCCTGAGGGTACCTTCCACAGGTGTGGCCTCTGTAGAGCCCCAGGCCTCTTTCCACTGACCCCTCTCCTGGGGAAAACTCAGTCCATGGGAACACAAGACTCCAGGCTCATGTTTGCCTCTGCTAATCTCAAGAATGTGCTTGTTTTCCCTTTTGGTTTGGGAAGTCCTCCGCAGCTCCCCTTCATGGCGATAGGGCCAGTGGAGACCGTGGGAGCCAGAGGGCAATGACCCTGACTTGTCTTCTCACTGGCTGGCTAGCTTTCTCTCTAACTGTTTCTGTTACCTCTGTCCTATATGACAGATCCTCTTCAAGAGTTCCCAGCAACCATGGAAATAAATGTCCTAAATTTTGACACTGTAGCCACCTCTCCTTCCTGAAAATGTCCTCCTGGTAGGCAGTACCTGCGCAAGTGTGGTTATCTCTATTTTACAGATGAACTTGGGCCTCAGAGAGGTAAAATAGGTGTTCATGACCACACAGCAAAGTTAGATCAGAACTAGAGTGGAGCCTAGGGTCCTCCCATGTACCTGAGCCCCAGGAAGCCTATCTCACTGGAGAGCCAATGTCGGTGGTCCAGTGTCTCCTTTGCTCCTTTGTCCTCTGCGGGTTCCTCAAGAGAGGACTCCTGTAACATTCATCTTTGTCTTCCCAGCCTGACCCACTGGCCAGAAATGTGGAAGACACTCCATGGATAGTTGCTCAAAAAGTGAACAGTGGATGTGAAGTCCTACTATGTGTCAACAGCTCTACTGAGTGCTGTCAACACACCTAATCTTTAATCTCCCCAATGACTCTGAAGGGTAGCCATGGTTCCCATTTCATAAATTGGACCAATAGGGCTCAGAGAATTTAAGTAAGTTGTCAGAGGCAACATAGCTTATAAGTGGCTATGACTCCAGGACCCGTCACACACACACACACACACACACACACACACACACTCACAACACACACACACACACTCACACACACACACCTGTCTGAAAAGTAAGGACAGTTGGAAGAAGGGCTGCGGGGCCTCCTTCTGGCTTTGCAGTAATCTCTAAGCAAAGGAGGCTGCAGAGGTGACCTAAACTCCCTCTACAGGGAAGCAATTCTCAGCCCCTCTCTGCAATCACAAGCACATAATTGTTGGAGGCATGTCTTTATGGTTGCTCTGCCTTTATCAGCTTTAGGGCCTGTCCTCTGCCCAACCTCAAATGCTAGAATTCCTTGAAGTGCTTCCTAAACCCTCTTCTTATTGCCTCATCTTTTCTGGGTGATGTCATTTCTGGTCATGGTTTCAGTTACCCTCTGTGTGCAGGTGACTTCCAACCATATTTCCAGCTCAGATCTCTCCTCTAAGCTCCAGAGCTTCACAAATGTCCATCTGGCTGTCTAACACATATCTCACCTCAGGGCTTCTGAAAATGTTTGTATCTTTCATTCCCTGTGTCCTACTCCTCAGGCCACTGGGAATGTCATCCACTCAGCAGCCTAAGCCTAAAATTCAGACTTTTCCTTGACAGTCCTGCACCCTTACTTTCCCACACCTGATTTCTCCTTGGTCCATCACCAAGCTCTGGTGCCACACACACCTTCACCAGGCTGGTTTGTCTGCTGGATTACTCAGTTACTTTTCCAACAGTCTCCTCCCCAATGCGTTTCTACCCATTCTCTACACAGTATGAAAATAACCCTCCAAATCTTGTATCCAACCACATCATGCCTTTGCTTTAAAATTAAGACTCCAGGAAGGCCCAGATGCTCATGATGACAGCCAAGTCCCCAGGATCCAGCCCCATCAGCCTCTTCAGCTTCTAAGTTCTCCCAACCCCAGCACGGTAGACTCATAACCACTGAGTAGTCACTCCCCTGAAGTAGCTCTAGGGACTCTAGATATGCCATCCTTTACCTCTGCACCTGTTGTTGTAACACCTTCAGAATCCAGCCTGGGTTGTCCCCTTTGAGAACTGATTCCTGATCCCGCAGGCTGAGCAACCTCTCTGGCTTCCTTTACCCTCCCTTGAGTCCCCCTTTCTTTGGTAGCGGCCTCCATAGGTTCTGTGAGGGTAGGGATGACATCTGTTGGTTTCAGTGTCCAAATGCTTCACCTACAGCTGGCACAGGGAGGCTCCATTAGTGTCCATCAATTAGGCACAAGTCCTGGGTCCTCAGAAGAAAAACATGGCCTTTTGCCTTTAGGCCCTGGCTTTAGGCAAGCTCATGGTCCCCAGCCCCAGGGGTCCCTAGCTTGTTCTGGGTCAGAACCACTAAGTAGCATCTCAAGCCCCTCCCCCCACCCACTGTGATGACCTCTTCAGGCCTCCAGGTCCATATCAGCATGCAGAGGGATTCAGGGAACTCACTGTCCCCCAGATCACTTCGGTCCCACTTCAGGGCCCTGGGGCAACTCTCCACACAGCCCTTCCCCACCCATGCCTGGACCCTCAGATTCATTTCTTAGGACACATGAAATTTCACTGGGAAGTCAGAGATGAATATTGGATGTCAAATCCCTTAAGAAAATCATTGAGTCTAATGTCACACTGAAGTGCAAATGAACAGCATAGTATACTTAGCTGGGTGCACATGTGGATAAGTGAGATAGGGCCAGGGCAGGAATTCTCTGCTTGCATGTAAGGGAGTAAGAGCCTATGCAAAAGAGAAGAGATACCATTAGGCTGCTTGGTCTACGGGGTGCAACAGGGCCCTGAGTTCTTACCCCTTGGGGGGTGCAGAACAACTCTCTTGCTGGTCCCATAACTGTAGCACAGATCTAGACACACAGTAGGCATCCAGTAAGTGCTTGTGGTCTGGCTTGTTGCCCGAGAGCGTGGGCCATCAGGTGCTGCTCATCATCCACGTTCCCCTGGAGGTGGGGGAGTGTTGGCAGCAGGAAAGGGCATGTCCTGGTTTCCCTTGGGGTTCTGACAAGCTTCTTTCCCATGATCTCCCTGCCCTTCCAGAGGCCAGACTCTTAATCTAATAGAGCAGCTCCCCAGGCAGCAGGGGTAGCTGAGGGCCAGACAGCCTGGAAGTGTATCCAGGTCCCAGCGCCTCTGCAGGGTCAGAATTCCTCTTGGGAATCGTGAGCTCCCTAAAGATGCCCAAAGCTCTTTCTTAGTCCCTGCCCACCCTTGCTGTCTCACATTCAGTCAACAAATACCTATGTTATGCCAGCCACCATTTAAGAGCAGGGATGCAGCATGAACAGACAAACATCTCTGCTCTTATTGAGTTTATATTCTAGAATATTTTGGTGATGATAGTAGAGGCAGCAATGAATAAAAATGAACATAAAATGCAAAAATGTGTGAGATAGTGATAAGCAGTAGGAAAAAATAAAGCAAAGGGACAGGAAATATTTAGTGGGGGAAGAGTCGAAATTTTAGAGAGAGTTCAGGGAAGGCCTCAGTGAGAAGGTAATTACTAAAAATTATTGCTTTTATTGTAGTAAAAGACATATATTACACAAAATTTATCATTTTAACCATTTTAAAGTGTGTAGTTTTGTGACATTAATTATATTCACGTTGTTGTGTGACTATCAATCACCTCCATCTCCAGGATTTTTAATCATCCTTTGTTGAAATTCTGGGTGCCCAAATTAATAACTCCCCATTTTCTCCTCACCCAGCCCCTGCTAACCATTGTGGGTATTTTCTGCCTCTGTTACTTTGATTACACCTCACATAAGTGTAAATAATAATGCATATATACATCTCACATACAAATACCCCATGGACATCAAATAAGTGGAGTCAGACAATATTTTTTCTTTTGAGTCTGGCTTAATTCACAGCACAATATGACCCCAAGTTCATCCGTATCACAGTTTCATTCTTTCGAAGACAGAGACTTGATGCATAGCTCAAGTGGTAGAGTATTTGCCTGGCAAGTGGGAGCCTCGGTCCAATCCTCAGTATTGCAGGAAAAAAAAAGTCAATGGCTGATTAATATTCCAATATGTGTGTATGCATATACATATCACATTTGAAAAATCCATTCATCCAAGGGTGGATATTTGAGTCTCCTCCACCTTTAGCTTTTGTGCATAATTCTACCATTGGTATCTAAATATTCCCCTGCCTTCAAATCTTTTGTGTATATATCCAGAAGTGGAACTGCTGGATCATACAGCAGTTCAATTATTTTAAGACTGCTATATTGCTGTGCAGAGCAACTGAGCCATTTTATGTTCCCACCAGCATTGCCCAAGGGTTCCAGTTTCTTTGCATCCTTGCCAATACTTTCTTTCTTTCTTTTTAAAAACTATTAGTCATTCTAATGAGTGTAAAGTAACTCATGTTGGTTTTTATTTGTATTTCTTTAATGACTAAGATATCTTATTTCACATGCTTATTTCATACGCATGTGTCGTTTGTATATCTTTTTGGAGAAAAGACTAAGTCCTTTGCCCATTTTTTTAATTGTATTGTTTGCTTTTTTGTTGTTTTTAGGAGTTCTTTATATATTCTGCATATTAAGCCCTTCTCAGACATATAATTTACACATATTTTCTCCTGTTCCATCGTTGTCTTTTCATTCTGTTGATAGTGTCCTTTGATGCACAAGTGTCTTTAATTTTGATGAAGCCCAAATTGTCTGTTTTTTTTTCTTTTGTCACCTGTGCTTTTGGTGCCATATTTAAGAAATCTTTACCAAACCCCATGTCATGAAGCATTCCCCCTGTGTCTTTGTCTTAAAGTTTTGAGTTAATTTTTTTAAACTTTATTTTTGGCTATCATACATCAGTAATATGAGGAGATTTCATTGTGATAATTCCATACATGTCGACAGTGAACGAGTTCACCCCTTCCAGTACATTCTCATCTCTTTCTCCTCCTCCCCTTCCTCAAACAGTGTTTGGTGGGGTCCATTATGCTGTCTTCATAAGTATATATGCAGCCTACTTCCATCCTCTTCGTCCCCCCATGTATCCTTTCCTTTCTCCCTGCCTCTCCCATTGACCCCCCATACAATCCCCACATACATTCATGCCTCATTATCATCATCATCGTCGCCATCATCACAGGATCATTTCAGGTCTAGGTTCCACAAATGAGCAAGAACATGGGACATCTGGCCTTTTGAGCTTGGCTTATTTAAGTAAATTTTTGAGGAAATTTCTGTACCTGGTGTTAGGTAAGATTCCAACTTCATTCTTTTGCATATGGAGATTTACCCTTCCCAACATTGAAGGGTAAATGTTGAAAAGATTGCCTTTTCCCCATGAATGGTCTTGGCACTGTTGTTGAAAATCGTATGACTGGATATGGGGGGAGGTGACTCCAGTAACCTGGAGGAAATGAGGAAAGTATCCATATGGAAGAGCACTGAGGAGGGATATCAGAAGGGCAGGTCTGGCTGGAGTGATTGAGAGAGAAGGAATAGAAAGTGAGATAAGCAAGGTGCAGACAGGGAGGGAGGAAATCATGGGAGACCTGATTTCCTGACTTTGTTTGTACCCTGAGCAAATTGGAAGCCATTAGAGAGCTGTGGGCAGAGGTGTAATCCTATTTATTTTTCTACCCTGGCTCCCATGTTGGGCCAGGGCAAAGCAGGAGACAAGGGAAGAGGACAAGGATGGGAGAAGGTGGGACCCGGGCCAGGTATAACAAGAGGTGAAAATCTGGACAGCAGGATTTGATGATAGGCACAGTGTAGGGGGAGAGAAAGAATTGTGTGTGGGGGGGGTGGTTAAGACAGTGGCAGGCACAGGGGTTGGGGAAACACCGGGATTTCTGTTTTGGATGTGCTAACTTTGAGGTATTCATTATTCATCCAATATCAAGTGGGAAGCTAGAGATGGGTGCGAGCCTCAGGAGAGTGATCTTGAAGGATGTCATAGAGCACACAAGGAGGTCGTCATGTTTCTGTATGACCTTAGACCAATCCCTTTCCTTCTCTGGACCTTAGGTTTTCCATGGGAAAAGTGACACTTTGATCAATGCCTTGCAGTCTTGCTGTTTCCTGATGCTAACAGGAGAGAAAGGAGGCAGGAGCTCTAGGGGTCCATCTGCAGAGAACTTCTTTCTCATTGTGATTTCTTTTAAGATCACCTCCTCTAAACATTGGCCAGCAACCCAGACACAGGATCAGATCTCAGAGAACATCGTAGGACAGAGCACAGCCAGGCCTGACTCCATTCAGCCCCAGCTTCTTCAGAAAGACACTGTGGGATTCACATAACACAGGTGTCCAGGTGAGGAGGGGCCAGCTGTGCAGCAGAGGGACTGGGAGTGTGTGCTAAGTCCCACCTTGAACTCTAAACACTCAGCTACTGATCTTCGCTTATGACCAAAGAGAATACAAAAGACGAATTCTTCCCAAACCAGTGTCTCTATGTTTATTTAATTCATCCCTGTAATAAAAGTGATAGCAGTAATGATTATGACTGGTCACTATTCTATGCCATGTTACTGTAATCTGCCCTTATGATAGGGTTGTGAGGTGTGTGTTCCTCTCTTGACGTTAGCATCCAAGCAACTGAGGCTCGGAAAAGTGTGTCAGATTGCAGGTTTGTTACAGAAGTATATTCAATCAAAAAGAATTTAATAAAAATATATGAGGAAATTGGGGCTAAGGTGAAAATCAAACTAAGAACAGAAAATGAATATTGAGTCTTGAGTTTCTTAGCCACCAAAGGCAAAGAGGGACATATGACAGAATGTAGGATTCAGATCACCCACCATATTTAAAAACTAACCAGTTTAGAAGAAACATGGGTGCTCCTGGTTCTGGGACTGAGAGGACTGTTGCAAGGGGTCAGTGTCAAGAGGATGAGAGGTGATGCAATCGGTGAGGCCCTCAGTTACCTGCCCCCCGCCCTGAACTGGGACCATAGGAGGCCTGTCAGTGCCCTTTGGTGCAGGCCACTGTGCATCACAGTAGAAGCAGCTGCAGGAGAAATAAACATGGCAGCCAGAGTCAGCTCCAGGAGGGGTATGCATGCAACTGCAAAGGCATGCCATAATGCCAGGCACTCCCAGGATCCCTGCAGGGAGTGGGTGTCAAGCACTGCTGGTGCTTTGTGGTCCCCACAACTCCCTGAAGCTCCGCAAGCCCCGTTCACCTTGCTTTCAGGACAGGGCTGACATCATTTCCTGGGGACAGAAGGAAGCTTAGAGACAGATGCCTATCCTCTGGACCCTTGTTTCCTTTCTATAGAAGGGAGACAGCACTCCCTGCTTCACGGGGGATGTTGTGGGAATTAAGTGAGACAAGAGCATTCTTTTTAGAAGGAAAAATTCGAATTCTGGATCAGGCTTGACATGCCATGTGATCTTGAAACATCAGTTTACCTGTTGGAGCCTCAGTCTCTTCATCTGTAAAATGGGAATGATAACAATTACCTTGCAAGACTGTTGAAATATCACTGTACCATAGTGCCTGGTATGTAATAGATAGTTAATAAAAGCTGGTCATAGTTACTGTTGCTGCTATCAGGGACTAAAGAGCATCCTGTGGGATGGGCATCCAGAGAAGAAATGGAAAATTGAGACAAGGCAGTCATGGGACCATGGGGATTTTGTGGGTGGTGTAGGGGAGACCTACCATGCCAGGGCAGGGTCAGAAGTGAGCCAAAGCTGGGAGACAGAAGCAAGTAAGTGGGCAAAGGGCTGAGTGGCAAGGAAAAGGAACTTTTGGGGAGAGCAGCAAGAACAAAAGTCTGGCAGCTTTGGAAGACCACAAAGGGACCAGAAGGCCAGTAAAGGAGAGCAGGGGATGTTCTCCTGAGGTGAGACTTCAAAACCCAAACAGGGCCTGGGGAAGGGCAGATGGAATAAGCTACCCGCAATGAGCACTGCTCTGGGCACAGGAAGGCAGGCCTGGCCGAGCTCAGGGTGTACACTTTCCTGGTCTTCAGTGAGCAAAGAGACAGAGGCAGCCAGGGAGCAAGGACCTTGAACAACAGGGAGAAATCGGAGGAGGGTGTGCAGAGCTCTGCCCGGGCCGTTTGGAAAAGAACAGATATGAGGCCAACTCTCTCTTGGGCTGTTAGGGAGATTAATGGCCATGGACAAGGGCTCTCACTCACGCATCACTAGGGAGAAGATTTCAAAGACCCTTAAAAATCATTGGGAAACATTTTAAAAGGAAACTGCTCGCAAAGCAGCCAGAGACCCGCCAAATGTGCTGGCGTATAGCTCACCAGGCGATGCTTGTAATCTAATTGCCCACGAGCAAGAGTTTAAAACAATATTTACGATGTGGAAAAATAGCTCATGATTTGATTTGTACAGAAGAAACACGCCTAATGAGTAAATTAGATTTTGATCTTGCTGGCTCGGGTCCTGTGGGTGGAGCCTGCTTCTTTGGTGGGGTGAGACTTTCTTGCCCCCCCTGCCCCTCCCTCCCATTTATGCTCCCAGCTTGGTGCTGGTAACAGCTCTGTGCCCTGGTAGTATGACATCCAAAGGCCAGCACCATCTTCCTCATGTCTATGCGTAGAAGCTCATAAACCCATCCACCCTTTTTTTTCTGGGCCTGCTGGGTTTTTAAGTTCCACGGCCCCCTCCAGGAAGCCTTCCCAACTGCTCTCTTCATCTCCAACAGCCCCGAGAGTCTGTGACACACGGTTGGGTTTTGAGGAAATAGGGCTGGCTTTTCATTAAACAGTCACTCACTAGGAGTGTTTTTAGTTGGTGCCTTCTCCTGAAGGCTGTTGGATGCGCCTGTAGAGTCTACACTTGGTACTTGTCTTGCCTTATTTAATGGAGGAGCTCTGGTGATTATGAATTGTTTTGGCCTGCCCCATGTCCATTTATCTTATTTTGCAAGACCCACCCTGATTTCCCTTAGGAGAACTACTGGCTCTGAGCAGGAATGGACCAGGGGTTGGCACGTGACCTAGAGCTGGCCAATCAGAGCACCACTCCCTGAGTCACAGTGATTGGTTCAGAGGTCAGCACGTGATCCAACTGGTGAGCCAATGGGACCCTTGCAGTGGAAAGACACCATTTGTTTCCTCTGGAATTGTTAAACTGGGAGAATTAAAGCTTGGTGGCTGTGAGGCCACTTTGTGAGAGGAGCTTTTCTGAAAGCCAAACTAATACCTGGGAAGTGGAGCTGAGAAACAGAGTCTGGGACTGTGGCCAAGTGCCTGAATGCAGCCATAGGTGACCCACTCACACTTCAGTCCAGCATCCCACCCACTTTCCTTTGTTTCAGCCAGTTGTGGTTGGGCTTTAGTCTTTTACTGGGACCAGGAGTTCTGACTTACACAGTCAGGCACGGGATTGGTGCACAGGAGTGAGGAGCAGATACTTAGGACAGAACTCAATTTGAGACTAAAAATTTAAAAATATCTTGGCATAACTGGGCATCTGTGTTGAAGCCAGTTTCCCAGACTTCCTGAATATCTCCTCTGGGTTGGCTTCTCTACCAGGTGCTGGGACTTAAAAATGAATCAGGACCGAGCTGGCCTGAGGACCCCATAGTTTGGTAGGGAGAGAGAGGGGGCTGCAGTTAACTGCAGCTCAGGCTGAGAGGAAGAAGTGGAGCTGAGTTCTATGGAGACTTGCCAAGACCACAGGGCTCTGAAAGACCATGATGGAGCAGGCTGGAGATCAGGAGAATGGGCAGGGGTCTAGGGATGGAGGGAGGCTCCCAGGGAAGAGTCGGGTGAGGAGTGTTGAGGCCTGTTGTTTCAGATCTTTAGGAAGGAGGCCTAAAAGCTGCTGTTGAGGGGCTGAAAGAGAGCTCCACCTGAAGTGGGCAGGCGTCCCTCTTCCTGCCCACTTCACCTCTCAGCTGGGAGATGAACCAGAACAGCACAGTGATTGTCTGGGGGTGGGGGAAATGTGGGCATTCAGAGCCATCTGGGAGGTGAAGCCATCCCAACTTCATGGTGGGGCCAAGATGCAGCATGCAGACACTTAACCATGGCGTTCATACTCAAAATATTCATGGCATCAAAAATTCTATGACATTTTCTGGATGTTTCCATGGGCAGGCATTGTGCAGGGGCTTTACATTCAACCTCTCATGTACTCATATCTTTACAGTGCATAGTCTCCCTTGGCTCACTAGTAAGGCCGAAAGCCCTGAACCAAGGACAAATTTTTCTCACCCTGGTGAGGATCTGGCAGCTTTGGGTATCAACTGGTTCAAGCTACCACATGCCTACTATTTACTAAGCTTGTCTCCCTCCTTCACTTGCCTGGCAAAGACAGAATCAAAGGCAGGTCCAAGGAGAACATACAGGCTGTCCAGCCTCGTTTCATTTGCATCAGGGCATGCAATGACGTACGTATGCATCCAGCCATGACGACTTGCAGACATCAGCATAGAAGGAGTATGGTGAGTTCTGTCTCTGTGACCAGGCATTCAGAGGTGCTCATGACCACATAGGGACTGGAGGCTGGGAAGTAGTCTTCAAATAGAAAGCTTCTTGCACAGTTAGATCCTAACAGTGACAGGGCTGGCCTTGCAGATGACCCCCACCTGTCATCTCCTGGTAAGTAGATATCAGTACTGCATTTTATGGAGGAGGCAATTGAGACTCAACTTGTTGACACCTTGCAAAGGACAGCAGGGCAAGGATTCAAACTCAGTCTTAGTAAGCCTAAGTCTGGGCCATTTTCCCCGTATCTCAATGGCTTTGGGTATCTGTGGCTTCTGTCATCTTATCAATGAATCTGCAGAATGGGTCCTCCTGCCCCATCTGCTGAGTTGATCGTCCAGTGTCACAGCACTGGGCAGTGGAGGATATGGAGAGAACAGCGGATTTACTCTCATGCACCCACATTTACAGGTAGGGAGGCTGGCTGGAGCCGGAGCTGGGCTATGACCTCCCTGGCCTGACTCTCCACACTGTCCCACTTCTCTGATTGTGGGGATGGATGTCAGACTTCAAAGACAGCAGCACGCTGTATCTCCAATCCCAAGCCCATGAGAAACTGCCTAAATTCCAGAACAAAGGCCATTCCAGACTCCTATCACCTGCTCAGCACTTAGCACGGGGCTTAATTAAAGGAAACAGAGCTTCTTGGAGTGAGAGCGAGGAGTGAGTGAGAAAGTCGGCAACACTAAAGACACCGCCATTAATAAAGCCAGACCTGCTTGCTAATATCCCACTTGAATTCAAAACAGGACAAGTAATTGGAAATCTGAGTAGGGTGAGTGATGGGGCTAGTGGGGGGGATGACAGAGGTCTGGCAGCTGTGGGAAACCTTCTGTATGGGGTACTGGGGCTGGCTCAAAACCTCCCGGAGTGCATAACTCAGTGCTGGGGCCAGTGTCCTTCTCTCAGCTGAGAGTCACATGCTGGGACCTGGACAGTGGCAAGAAATGACTCTGACTAGCATTTGAAATGTGTCAGACACTGCTTGTGGTTCTTTAAAAGTGTTATTTTATCAATGAACATATATATTTATGCCAACATCTATCTATCTTATTAGTATTATTGTACAATTATTGTCCCCATACCTGGAGCACCAAGAGGTTAAATAATTTTTCTATGGGCTCTAGTTTGCAGATGGTCAAACTAGGATTTGACTCAGAGTATTATCCTAATCACAAGGATGAGCTGGCCTCTCATCCTTGGCTTGGATTACTTTGGGCAAGGAGTGCTATTCATTTAGTTGCAAACATTTGTGAGGCCAGTGCAGGGTTAGCAAAAAGCAGTCACGACCCTTGTGTGTGGTTTCCTTGGCACAGGCACTGAGCACCTTACATGAATTGTCCCCTTCAATCCTTTTCGTAAACAATTAGGTGGTTATAATTGTCACTTTATAGGAACAGAAACTGGGCCTCAAAAAGGCTAAGGGATCTCTCCTTGGTCCCCTGGCAGGTTAGTGGAAGAACCGGGATTTGAATCTACATCTTTTGGCTCAAAATACTTCCCTACATCACTGTCGGTGTCCGTGTTTATGTTCAAGTGGTCCTCATGTAGAACCTGGGTAGCTGTGCTAATAGGAAGTTAACCAGCACTGGCTGGTGAATGTTCACACATCTAGATGTGGCTATTCCCAGAGACGGGCAGGAACCAGGTATGGACCAGTGAATACCCTTCACTTACAGCCTCATGGCCACAGCCCCGGCACACTGCTTTGTTCCTGCCCATTCCTTCTCCTCCCTAGCTTTTCCTGTCTGGTCTCCCTGTTCATCCCCACAGCCCTAAGGCTGAACATGGCTACCTTGGGGATCCTGTGAGAAGGGTTGGGGGTGCATTCTGAATAAGGACCTAGCAAGAGACAAAACCCACACCTATTCAAGAGGTGACAGGGCAGAATGGAAAGAGCATCGACATTGGAGTCAGACAGGCCTCAGTGTGACGCATGATTTCTGAGCCTCAACTTCCTTATCTGTGAAATGGTCCCATGGGTCCAAGAAAAGGTGGAGAAGGCATGCACTGTGGGGGCTCACTAAAATCTGAGGCTCTCTCTGGAGAGGGAAAGAATAGCATAGTGAAGTCCTTGAGAGCACAGAGAGAGGGGCACGGCCTCCTTCATCAACCCATCACTGGGATGAGAGACTGGAGGTAAGCACAGGTAGGGCAGATGAGAGGTGCTGAGGAAACTTAGAACCTCATTGCTGTCTGCTGAAGGCTAGAAGTATCAGCCGATCTGGAAACATGGTCACCTCAGGTCCAGTGGGCGTTAGGTTGGGTCAGGGTGCAGCTTCATTTCCAAGGTCATTAACATGGAGGATCCAAAAACTAGCCATCCCCATGGAAGGAGGGTTGCCTTTCCCTGTGATCTGGCTCCTGGCCCTGGAAAAAGGCCCCATACTCACATTTGTCCTGGTCAGAAATGTTCAAACTCCACCTACTCAGAGATGCTGGCTGAGAAGCTTTGGCTCAGAGAAGCTTTGGCTTCTCGTGGTGGGTGGGAGGCAGAGAAGGTGAGAGTGATGGAGCTATGATGGGGAGAGAGGACAACAAACAGGTGGAAGGCTCAGAGATCAGTGCCCTAGAGAGAGCTCTCTGGTCTGTTAGGAGTTAATGACTTTGACCTCTGGATAGTCTAGCTGTGATGGCCAACATCAGGGACTTTTGGGGAGGGGAGGGGAGTTGGAACCTGTAACATTCACCAGTTTCTATAGTGCAAATACTCCCATTGTGGCTGATCTCAAGCCGTCCACAGGATATCAGTGAATGCAAAGCTGGGAGGAGTTAACAGTTGGTTCTCATGAACCTGTATGCACTGGCCTCAGCAGCTACAGGGCAGATTTCCCATGAAGCTGAGAAGACTCATGCTTTATGGCTCCTCCTTTCCAGGGCCCGTGCACTATGTTCACACAGTCATGTACTTCCGTTCAGCTGGCAAAAGTGAGCTATTACTAACTACCATTGGTTAAATTCCTGCCTCTTTCCACTCTAATCTCACTTCCTCTTATATGACTGGTCTGCAGTAGTCACAGGCATGTTGTAATTTCTTTTCTCATTCTAAATAAATATTCACTTTTCCCCTAATTGTGATTTCTATTTTGTTTTCCTTAAAGAGGGCCTTAAACGCTGTCTATCTTTCCAGCTGCAAAATCTGGATCCACCCCAGGAGTAAATTAGATTGCAATTTATCATCCAGAGAGTTTTGGCGATTGTTACTCTGTATCTTGGAGTTATATTAATGTATACAAATTGATCTCTGGATAATTTAGTACACATTAGCTTCCTAAAATGCGGCTTTCGTTATGTCAAAGCTCTGCTCAAAATTCTCACAGCTCCCTTTTTGATCCCATAAGCTGATTTTCAAGGCTCTTTGTAGATTGGCCCTATCTCCCTTTGAAAAGTTTCTTCTTTACTCTCCCTACCTCCCTAAATAAGCCCTTTCCCCCTCGTGTGTCTCCCCTGCATTGGGCTTCTTCTACATCTATTGACATGACTGTGTGGCTTTTGTTCTTTATTTTATTAATAATTAACATTCATTGATTTTTCAGTTGTTAAGCCAGTCTTACATCCCGGGATAAATCCTACTTGATTGTGTTACATAGTTTTTTAAATATGTTGCAGAATTAAGTTGAGGAATCGAGTTTGTTGAGGACTTTTGCATCTCTATACATAAGAGATATTGATCTTTAGTTGTGATTCGCTTGTCTGGTTTTGGTACCAGGGTAATCCTGGCCTCACCAAATGAGGTAGGAATACCCTCTTCTATTCTTTGGAAGAGTTGGTGAAGTATTGGTATGATTACTGTTTAAATGTTTGGTAGAATTCACCAGTGAAGCCATCTGAAACTGGACATTTTCTATGATAAGTTTTAAAACTATGAATTCTATTACTCACAAATCACATTTTCTATTCCTTATTGAGTCATTTACAACATAGTTTGTGTTTTTCTAGGAACTTTTCTACTTCTTCTAGGTCATCAAATTTGTTGACATGTGTTTTTTGTGGTCTTCCTTTAAAATCTTTTTTTGTTGTTGTTGTTTCTGTAAGGTCAGTAGTGATGTTCCCTCCTGATTTCTGATTTTAGTTGAGTCTTTTTTCTTTCTTCTTTGTCACTCTAGCTGAAGGTTTATCAATTTTATTGATCTTTTCAAAAAAATGACTTTTGGTTTTGTTGGTTTTTCTCTATTTTTTTAATTTGTCATTTTACTCATTTTCCTTCTTCTGCATGCTTTGGGTTTAGTTCTCTCTTCTTTTTCTAGGAGAAAGTACTGGGAAACCCCTAAAAGTAACACAATGTATAACACAATATTAATGTTCCAAGAGGTTGAAACTTCAAAATTAAAAATGCATGATAAAGTAAAATGCTAGGCACATCTGTGCAAGTTACAAAAAGGTAGTACAGTGATCCAGTGACTATCCATCCCTGGTCATCACCTCCCGTCTACGTAAAAGCAAATCAGTATTTGAAAGCAATTCAAGAGTCTGTCCTCCATTTCCTCTGTCCCATGGGGGAGAGGTGCTTGCCCCTAACAGGTTAATAGGACTTCAGAGGTACTTGCAGAATTTGGAAGTTGGTTGGCAGAAGAGAAGTCTGGTTCCTGCCCCTGGCAGGATATTTGCTGAGCTTCAGAAACCCATGGTGTATCTTGATGCTTGTAGTAGAAGGAAGGACAGTGCAAGTGATCCCAGTCCATGTCACGTGAAGTGTGAGGTTATTGTGAGCATGGAGACTGCTGTTTGCTTTTCTCTAGGGATGGGGGTAGCTTGGAGTGGTCTAGGATGACAGGGAAGGGAAGAGGAGTGGTAGCAGAGATGATCAGCTCCACGTGAGAGTTTTCTGTGGGTCATGTGGGCACCATGGGAGGGACTGGGGCTCAGACTGATTTTTTAAAAATTTTATTTATTTATTTTGGCACTGGGGATTGAAGCCAGGCTCTCCTGCATGTTGGGTAAGTGCTCCACCACCTGAGCTGTGTCCCCAGCCCTTTTGTTTGTGTTTTGTGTTTTTGAGATAGGGTTTCACTAACTTTGCCCAGGCTGGCCTAGGACCTCTGCCTCCGAGTAGCTGGGATTACAGAAGTGTGTGCCACCACACCTGGCTTTGAGCTACAGTGATGGAAACAGCATGCTGGAGAGAAGAAGCATGAGTGGTTACAGGCTGTGAGGAGAGCTACTTAGAGGGATGCTCAGGAAGGGGTCAAGAGGTTAGCTGAGGGACTGACCAGTCCAACAAACAGGTCCCTGAAAAAGCCCGTTAGATACATTCCCAGTGGGTGAGGGTCAGCATGAATGTCTGATTAGGTAAACAGCCCGCCAGTGACCCCCTTGATGGACCCACAAATAAGACCTTGCTTCTTCTTTCTCTGGTCTGTTCCCATCTGCCTCTACCTCTCTTTCACCCCAGTCATGGAATGCCCTAGAACTGGGGAAAAGATGACTGAAAGGGACCATGCTTCCCACCACACTGCAAGTTCCTGATTAAGGTGTCACAGGTGGACATTGGGAGGAAAAGGGTATTGAGTTGCAGGCAAAATTGAAGTTGTAAATGAGATGAGACTGGCATTTAAAAAATACCTGAAAATGGAGCATGGTGGTTCATACCTGTAATCCCAGCTACTCCAGAGGGGGAGATGGGAGGATCAGAATTTGAGACCAGCGTGAGCAAAAAAGCACAAGAATCCTATCTGAAAAATAAAAACTAAAGCAAAAGGGCTGGGGACATGACTCAAGTGGTAGAGTACTTGCCTAGCATGTGTGAGACCCTGAATTAAAAACTCAGTACTGTTTAAAAAAAAAAAAAAGAACCACACAAACTTGGAAATGGTTTGATTCATAGCTATAGGATCCACTGAAATTTTGCAAAAGGGGAGACAAATTTGAGAGGATTTTTGAAGACGCCAGGAAGGGAAAGCTGAAGCTGTTCCCTATAAGTGCCCTCATTCGATTCAGCACCTTTAGAACACAAGTAGGTTCTTAAGAAAGTCTGGAGGTCCTCCTATAAGCCCCAAGTGACAAAGAACATCCCTCGTGTAGAGGGGCTGGTTCCTGTACTGCTTTATCTCCTGGCCTACTTCACCAACCTGAGAAATGACTAGAAGAGCCTCAAGGAGCCCACCGCTCCACTTCCCAGATGGGAAGGTAAGCCCAAGAGGGCCAGGGATTTGCCCAGGCTCATATGGCCAGGTTGTGTGCAAGGCTCCTGATCCCCAAATCTCTGGAAACTAGGAACGTGTGGCACAATGTCTGTATTCATCCAACACGGAAAACTCTAATCATAAAAGGACTCAACTTGGGGGGAAATCACAGAGAGGATGAAGTGTAGACACTGCGAGCTTCGTTTCCATCCTCAGATGTTGCAGAAAAGCCATAGTTCCAGCCCAGATGGGGATGTGAAAACGCTAATGCCTGCAAGTCCCAGAAAGTGCTTTAAGTCCACCTTCCCAGAAGTCAGGCTCGTCCATCTGAAACTGCCAATCAACTTTCCAGCACAGGAAACACACACACACACACCTCTGCACAAATGGCTTTGATTAAGCTTAGCTGTAGGTTTAAGAAAATTTAATCATCTTAACCTGTTTAGTCTTTTTCCCTGATGAAAATCATCAGTCAGATTCCAGCAAGAGCCAGTGCTGTCAGCACTGTTGTTTATGTTAATGCGTTATAGGCATGAAATGGAAGAAAGGAGAATGAGAAGTCCTGAGTGAATTAGGAGAGTAGGGGGTCTGTGGCAGGCCCCTCGGGCCGATGGGCAGGGGCTCTGAACGAACTGTTTATTTATGAGTCTCAAGAAAGACCTTCCTTCTACCTGTTAGAAAGGATGCTGAGAAATTCCAAAGTGTATTTCTCTGTGATCAGGACTTGCTGTCTTGTGGAACTGAAGATCTGGACACCATTTGTGAGCTGCATGACCTCCCGAAATGTTGGCTTCCTCCTTCCAACAGGAAACTCACCGTGTGGCTGTGGGATGAACTGACATGTTGGGGGATTGGTCAGCCCAGTGCCTGGTACACAGTGATGTTCAGTCAAAAGGCTCCACGAACCCTGGCTGTCCTTCCTGCCCTTCATGAGGCCCTTGCCTAGTACTCTGGGCAGTGACCATGGGTGACAACCACTGCATATGAACTAGTCTCCTGGGGACACATTAAAAAGGCTCTAAATCTGGAGTGTTGACCCACCTGTGTAAGGAGGACCTGGATGACTATGAAAATCTGATCTTCTCCTGACCTTACTTCCGCATTTGCCAAAGGAAACTGCTGTTTGGCTCCATCTTCTACCTTCCCCTTCCTCCTAGAAAAGCAGTCCACTGTCACCCAACTAAAGAGCTACACTTCTTAGTGTGCTGGTGGCTAGGTGTGGCCATAGAAATATAAGAGGAAATGTTATGTTGAACTTCAGATAAATATCTGAAATGGAAAGGAGAGAAAACAAACGTATATCTACAAGTGAGTGGATGAACATAGACCATATATACTATGGGATAAGACCCAACCTAACAAGGAAGAAAGCCTTGATACCATGCAATGATTTGGATGTATCTCAAGAGCATTATCCCAGACACAGAGAACATACTGAATGATTGCCTTGATATCAAGTTATAGAACAAGGAGGACGGGGTTCTCTTCCTTGCAGAACAGGGGTTCTGTGGTCCAGAGATGGGCAAGGGCGGCTCCAGGTTGCAGTCAGCTGTCCAGTCCAATCAATGGCCGGGCTCCTTCCAGCACCTTTGCCCTGTGTCGCCTTGAGCTTGGGTCCTGCACAGCTCCAGCAGAGAAGGCGAGAGGTCCCAAGGATGCCCCAGCAGCTGAGGAGTAGGTGGGCAGGCTGCCTGGAGGCTGGGACTGGAGCTTGCCTCTTCATCCCAGTGCTGCTGGCCAATGACGTGCAAAATGTGTCCCTGAATTTAAGAATAGGATGGGCTCTGGTAATTTGTGGCAGCAAGGGTGGAGGGAACTGTCCCCAGACCTCTAGATTACAGAGTAGGGGCCTCCATCAGCTTAGGCCAAGTGCAGAGGGGAGGCTCTTTGTGTCTGCAACTGCATGCACAGATATGTACACACGCACATGCACAGATGTGCATATATATACTCACATGTACAAGCCCACACATATGTCCAATGTGTACACACATTGATAAACACACCCAGGCCTCTACACACATGCAAGCACTTGCCCTAGTGGTTGTCTGTGGAACCCTCCAAGCTTATCTCTCTTTCTTGCCTCTGAACTTTCACGTGACTGTTCTCTCTACCTGGAGGGACTTTGATCCTTCCCTTCATCTGCACAAGCTCCTATTACAGGTTTCTGCTTAACTACCCTGGTCCCAAAGGATGGGGGGGTCACACCTGCCTGCTGGTTACCCTCCTTCTCTCCAATCCCAAGAGGCTCTTCTGGAGGCCCACACCATGCACTGTCATAGTAACAGGTTTGACATTTGGCTTCTCTGACAATCCGACCTCTGTAAGGACAAGGGCATCCAGCAGAGCCACCCAGTAACCCAGCACCCACCAGGCCTCGCTCAAAACATATATGTTAAGTGGGTGAATAAATAAGCACACTTACTGCCTGTGCTCCCCCCACACAGCTGGGAACTCCCTGGGAGCAGAGCTTTGTCCAAATGGGCTGATGCTTGTTGGATGAATGGATGAATGGTTGCTCACCCCCAACACACACATGTGCGTGCACTGCAACTCTGAAACGCTCCTCTTCACCTAGATCCACATACAGTGAGTAGATGATAGCCATATCGTCTTTCTTTCTTCTCCAATCAAGAGTGGCAGCAACTCCCCTTTCCCTTGAGTACAGGCTGGCATCAGTGACTTGGACACTGTCAGAATTATGTCCTGTACCTCCAAGACTGTGGCATAAGAAGTCTTGCAGCGTTGCCTTGACCCTTGGAACATTCATTCTTGCAAAGAAGGCCCAGCCCTGAGAGCCTCAGCTGGTCTCCCAGCCCCAAATGGCACCAACCTTCCAGCATAGAGCTTACCCAGGAAGTGGTTCCTCCAGTCCCAATGGCATTGCATCAGTTGATGAGCAAAGACAAACTGCCCCCACTGAGCTCCCTCCGCTTTGTGTATTCATAAACAAGGCTGATGATTGCTGTTCAAAGCCACAGTCATTTGGGGGTGGTTTATTGAGCATCGATGCATGTCTAGCCCTCCACTGGTCACAGGTATATGTGAGAAGAAGGGTTGCCTGAGACCCCCCAAGGGACCTCTGGGAAGCTACCACATCACTGCCCTAGACGCCTTTCCACAGGGCAGGAAGCAGGCAGGGCATCTGTCCTGGACCTGAGAGTGCCTGATGCAGTTGGTCAGGGTGAAAGAGAGGGAGGTATCCTATGAGCACCCTGGGTGCTCACTCCGTCTGGCCAGAGGCCGTGTGCAGGCTTCCAGGCTCTCACGCACACCTGTGCCTCCGCATCACTCAGCAGGCCAGCCAGCTCACAATTATACATGATGGACTCTAGGGTCAATAGGAGTCGTTCCCTACACAGTCTGACCTGGAGGAAATTGAGGACTCTTCTCTGCCTGAAAGAACATTCTAGAATTTAAAATCAAGAGTAACTCCATTCAGCCAAACCCTGTTCTTCCCAAGATCCTTCCAAAATGTAAAACTTGAAGGAAAATAAAATTTGAGACGTTTCCTAATAGGTAATTTACTAGGGGATGAAGATAAGCTGATTTTCGTCATTAACACTTTAGCATGAATTAGTTTAGGCGTATCTTTCTAATAAGAGCCACAGTGAGAAGCAAAGTTCATTAAGAATGGAAGAGAATGACTGAAAGCATAGAAAAGAGGGAGTGGTATCTTAGAAAACTATTTACCAGCTGCTCACATTTGCTTGAGTCTAGCTATAAGGCAGGAAATACTTTATATTTTTACCTAAAATATCTGAGGGAGGATTTCTCTCCAGAGCAATTGAGCCTTACATATCCCAAACAGCTTCCCAAATGAAAACAATGATTTGTCGGAGAAAATATTTTAAAAATTCTAACACACTGGTGAGTGGAATCTCAGAGAATGACTCAGTCACAGAGGTGGACACAGGGTGACAAAGCACAGTGCTGGGTTTGTCCCAGGGTCTGTCAACCTCTGGTGACCTTAAGCTTCCATGTTGATGCTGGGCTGGGAATGGTTAAGACGGGATCATGTTGGGGTCTGTACAAATGGGTGGTCCCATAAAAGACTCCTGCCGAAAGCTGGAGCCTCAAAGGCTACACCTGCAGTTTAAAAGCAACCACGGAATAAAGCCTGCTGCATAGAAGAGAGAGCAAGGACAATTTGGCTCACGTGGATAGGAAAAAGTCAAACCAAACAAAACACTTCTCCCAAGAAACTTAAAAAATGATGGTCATACAAATATGTGATCCAAATTCACATGCTGCCTGAAATCCTTAAGCAGAGAATTTTTTTGTTTTGGTTTGAATTTTGTTGGTGCGGGGTTTTAAACTCAGGGCCTTGGGCTTGCTAGATAGGTGCTCTACCACTTGAGTCACATCTCCAACCCTTTTTGCTTGGTTATTTTTTAGGTGGGGGTCACTCACTTTTGCCTGGGGCAGCCAAAATTCTCCTACCTCCACCTCCCAAGTAGCTGGGATTATAAGAACTTACCACCATACCTGGCTTTTAAACACCACTTTTAATCACTCCTCACCACTACCTTCCTGGAGGGGACTCGGGGGACAGAGATTCACCCAAGACTCCTTTCTTTATCTTCAAGGAAAATCAGAAGGACATTATGTAAAATTTAGAAACAAAGAGTTATCTGTGTTGATCATAAAACTGTAGAGAATAGCAGTGTATATGAGGAAGGTCACAGAAACAACCCTGCCCCATTACAGGGGAGCACAGCCTGGCATGGGAACCTGCTGGGGCCCACCTCTGCCCAGGTTCGAGGAGAGGACTGGGTTGCCCTGGGGACTTCCCAGTAGGGCCCAGATGCACCAGGACAAGCTGGGAGGAGACATAGGTGGTGCTGAGTCCTGTGTTTCTTGGGTGGCAGAGCTGGGCTGCTGCTCGGGCTCTACAGAGAAAGGCGATGGCTGTAAGAAACTGGTGGTCAGGCAGGGTTGGCTGGGAAGGCGCTGAGGACGAGGGTTCCCAGGGGAAAGGGAAGAAATTTTGAGCAAGGACAGGGAGAACCTTCTGGGCTGTTGCATGAGAGTGCTGTGAGGTCACTGGCCTTATAGGGGTGAGGAGGTAGCTGGGAGCAGGCAGGTAGATTTGGAGACATCCCACAACTGGATCAGAAGGAGCTAAGTAACCATGTAGACTTGATGGGCAGAGAACTGGAAGTAGCAGTAGTCACAGTAAGACAGAGGCCAATGGACAAAGCCTGGGCAGAGGTGGTTGGAGGTGGAAGGGAGAGGCACAGGTCTTTCCTTCTAGTGCTGAAACTTCCTTCTTCTGGAGGACCCCGAAGGGAAGGACGGTGGGGAGCAGTGTCACATTGACATAAGTTCACTGGGAACTGATGGAGAGTCTCATGGAGTCTGGATCTCCTGTGACCTAGCCTGAGGGCTGCCAACCACTGGTGACACAGTGTTCAGAGCGAAGCTATACTGAGAAATAACAGAATGAATGACACTGCCCACTGGGCTCTGAGTGTGAAAGTCCATGCTCTCCTCTGCAGAGCTGTTTGTTCCTTTCCTTGGAGGCAGAGCGCCTCCCCTTCTCCAACCAGGGAGCTACAGCAGAGAGATATGGGTCACCCAAAGCCACAGTAGCTGGGCTGGGATTTGAGTTGGAATCTCTCTGTCTCTGAAGTCCATGCCTATCTCTTTGGTCTCACTGTCTTCAGCCTGCTATCCCAGGAACCTGAGACAGCATATCAACTGGATTCCCAGAAAACAGCCACAAACCCAGAGAAGGACCCCAGACTCGCCTGAGACCTGACTCCATGTGATTCAGCCCTACCCCGTGGCCAGGGCAGCAGGAAACCAGGGCATGTGGCTGCTTCCAGTGCCCCATCGAGCACCAATTAGAAAGCTATGTCTGACAACTGCTCCAGTGCCAGGCCCTAAGCACAAATCCACCGAAATGATTTGTCATCTGAGTAGAAAAGAGTGGAAAACATGGTGGAGAAATCTTGCTGAGTTGATCAAGGAAGATGAGACAAATCTCCTGGCCCTGGGTGTAGACATCTCCAGCCAAAAGATCCCACCTCCAGATGTGGTGCCCTCTAAAAATAGCAGGTGGAGTCATCTCCCCTAGCTAATTGTGCTAATGGTCCCACGGTGCCATCTGGAAGTGGGTCTCGTCAATGTACCAGGACATGGCGCCATTATCTGTGGGATAGCTCTTCAACACGGGCCCCACAACAGAGGGGTAGCAGCTGCCTCTACTTACCCCTGCTCTCTGCGGTGCTGCTCTGCCTCCAGAGACATGCACTGCACACCCTTGCCCAGGCCATCGAAGCGTTCGTTCCCCTGGAGGAGAATGCTCGGAGGGGCCTAGAAACCAGGTTCCAGCAGAATGAGGGAACTCCCTTCTCCCCAGGCCACAGGGATGCTTACAGCAGGTGAACTGGGGACATACGGCTGGTCACACCACTGGATATGCTGCCGCCTCTGATTGTGCAGCATCCTTTCTGGGAAGGTTTTCTTGCCAGCATCTCTGGCAATCATGACAGGACCCTGCATGCCCATTTCATCCTAAGCTACTGACATCCTAAGGTAGAGCCACAGCAGGCAGGTCTGGGATGGGTGTTTGGCTACATACCTGATTCTGGCAGGTCTTAAGTGGTGGCCAGGGTCTCTGACTACCTTGGCTTCTGAGCTGGTTAGTTTTCCTGCCTTGTGCAGTGACCAGTGGGGAAAGTGGTGCAAAGTCTTCAGAGGCCACCCTGGCTCATGCTGAGTGCTAAGGAGTGCAGGGGAGGGATAGCCCTTGGAGGGAGGAGATCCAGGTGAAAGACTCTGAGTAGCATGGAAAACAGAGAAATGGTTCCTGACCTAAGGGTCAGTCTTGTGTCCGTGTAATCCTGCCCTGAGATGGTGGGGCAGAGAATGAAGGTGGGAAGGGGGTGCTTCCAGGGAAGCAGGGGATGGGGTTGCTTAAACTGCCTGTGGAATTAGAATCACTGAATACTGGAATCAGAACAAACCTCTCAGTGTTCCAGGTTGTTATTCCAATTGTATCCGTCAGGTTCTTTGATCACAAAGGATTTCATTGCAGTTTTGGGACACAGGGCTCAGAGAAGGAAAGCAAAGTGCCCACTGCCACTCAGCATGTAGAGGAAGCACTGAACACGGTGCAGGGGGCTGAATGATCCAGCCCTGGGCTGCTTCCCTTGCCCCCCTACTGTTGCCCCTCTTTTCTGAGAGCCTGAGTCTGCAGATGGAACCCACTGGGGGTACCCTGGTCTGCAGATGTGGCCTGCTGACCCTGAGAAGAGCCGTCTTGGCCATAGAAAGGCAACATTTAGAACTGGAAGAGGACGCTAGAGATGGTGGAGCTCTGGGAAGTCTTTCCCCATCCCCTTGAAGGAGTCTTCCCACAGCACCAGGACAGAAGCCAGGACCCCTGCGTTCAGCACAGTTCAGCAAATACTCCTGAGTAATTGCTTGGGGCAGGCCTGCACAGGACACTGGTGGTCCCTGCCCTCAGGAAGCAGGAGAGACACTCACAGCTAGCATGGGCAGTGCTGTGGCACAAGGAGACTCCCCATTCAATTCCACCCTACTGTGTCTCTGTGACCTTCACATTTGTCCCTTTGCCTACAATGTCTTTCCATTCCTTCTCTTCCTGGAAAACTTCTATTTAGCCTGCAACACCCCAGATCCAACTTCACCTCCTCCAAGAAGCCTTCTCTTCTGTGTCCTTACAGATGACTCCTCAAATGCATGCATGTGTGTATCCACATACACACATGTAACACACACCACACACACACACACACACACACACACACACACACACACACACACAGGGATTTCTTCCTTTTCTCCTTTCTCCCTGATAAGAATTCTCTGTGTCCCTGCTAGATTGCTACTCCCATGAAGTAAGTGATCATTTGGCCAGTATTATATTTCTCACATAGTACTTACTCTGTAAATGTTTGTCAAATGAATATGTGAGAGACATAGAGGGAATCGACAGTGAGCATTTTCCACATGTGATCAAGGCAGTTTTGAACTTCAGCAGGCTGGCTGCCCGTGATTTGAGGAGGAACTTTCTGATAGGGTGACCCCTGGGCTGTGGCCACCTGACCAAAAAAAACACTGGAAACCTATCCTTTTTCAGGGCCTACCAGGGGTTTGGGGGTGGGAAGTGAGTAAGGTGCAGTCTTGGTCCTTAGGGAATGTGCAGCCTGGGGGTGGGAGTGGACAGGAGCTGGGCTGGCCTAAGGAACACCTGACAGGGTGGTGACCATTACAGACACTCTCTTGACAGAGCAGCCAAGTGGGGAGGGCTGGTGATGGTGCTTAGGTTTGGGAGCCAAAAGAGGGGGGGCTCAGGTAGAATGTCTACAGTTTTAACAGATGGAGGGAAGAGTGGGGACGATGGCAGAGAGACAGGCATCCGCAGGGCACTTTCCGGTCAAGGACATCACGTGGGAGCCCAGCTGCATCATCCTGGAGCAGAGGGGGAGACAGATGAGGAGGTGAACCTGGAGCCTGCAGCTGGAGGCCCCTTGTATGCAAGCCAAGCTTTGTGAAGAGAGCGTGGGCAGCGAGGCCAGGACGCCTGCCAGGAGGCTGGGCCAGACTGCAGAGGGCTGCAGTGTCCTCACACAGGGCAGGTCTGAAGGCTGGACACCATGACAGAGGAAGTTGGGGCTCTCTGCAGTGCCACTTAGGGTTGGGAAGATCTCTGTGCCATGCCTGTCTCTGTCACTCACCTGCCATCATTCGGTGTCATTCCTTTGGGTAAAGGTGCAGCCTCTTTAATGCTCCCAGAAGGGCAGCACATGAAGCTTTGACACTCCAGCACAGGTCAGTGGCACTGCACTGGAGAGACTAGAGCAAGTGTGAGGGTCCTTGGAGGCTGGGAAAGAGGAAAACACCAGTGTCAGCATCTTCCTGGGGGATGTCTGGGGTTCTGATCTTGACTGAGGCATGGGGCAGCCTGACTGGCTGCCAGCCTAGCTGGCTCCCCATCAGCCTGAAGAGGGATGGGACCTGGCTATGGCCTGGAGCTGGCCTCTATGAGTAAACTGACCACACAACTTCTACTGGTGTAGTGCTGCTGCAGAAGTCCTGGAAAAGAATGTAGAGGGAGCTTAATACACAGTGTTAAACATTTCTGTGAAAACCCCAGCTAGGAGGTGTTTGTGGATGTCTTGTGGCACATAGAAAATCTCAGAAAGCAATTGTGGCCACCTTGTGACAGTGTCTCCCTCTGGGGAGGCTCTGGAATTATCCAGGGACGTGCATATCTTACTCTGTATGTTTTTGCACTATGAAATGTACAATGAATTAACAACCGAAGTACGGTAGCATGCCCTCCACTGCACATCAAGACCTCTGCCCTGCTCACATCTGAGCACCTCGGAGCCCGGGGTGCCAGCCATCCCAGCTGGACCCCAGCTCCAGTCCCCTCATCCACCCACAGAGCAAACCTTAGCACAGCTCCTCCCTGAGCCCCACCTGGAGAGGAGCGGTGGTGACAATGACCTTTCCTTGCTGGCTCATCTTGGACACGGTGGTCATGTGCAGGCTTGGTGCATGACCAAAGATTCAAGTGTTTCTGTGGGGCTGCTAAGGCCAGTGCCGAGAGTCCTGCCTGTGCTGAGTGTGGAATGACCAAGCTGCGGCCCACAGAGGCTGCTCCATTTTTCCCCCACCACAGCAGAAGTGAATGTGGCCTGAGGCTTTGGAGCCAGGCTGGCCTTGATCCCTGCCCTGCCCCTCTCTAGCAATGACACATGGGCCCACACAGCCTCACTTCCCTCTTTGGGACAGGGAGAGATTAACACTGGCCTTGAAAGAGGAGTCTGAGGTGAAATGGGTTAACATATGCGGACATGTGTGGCCACAGTGGCATCAGTACAGGCTGTGCCCTGCTTTCGTCACAGTCATGCTCAGAGGACAGGCCTGCTTCTTGTGGTGACCCTGGCAGAGTCCTAGGCAGACCGCCCCCCACCTCCAGCATGCATCAGCCTTTGCTGGGGGGCATATATATTGTTCCCCCGTGAGACTTTTCCGCTGCTGTGGAGTCGGATGGGACTCACAGACCTTTCCCCTCATGTGCTTCTGAGGGCACGCCTGTGGCACTAGTGGGAGGGCGGCTCGGCTTCAGATGTGGCCATAGCAGCCAGGGGACTGCGGCTGTAGCCCAGAAAGGGCCTATGCAAGGAGCAGCAGAGGCGGCTTCCTATAGTACAGGCAGCAGCACCTGTGCAGGACACCTGGCTCCCACCTGGCCTTTGAGTCACCCTCACCTGCTATATTATGTCCTCAGGGTGGCTCCTAGGTAGAGCCAGGAGGTGGTCCCAGCCCTGAGCATATGACACTGTTGAGAGGAAACTCGAGGAATCAGGTCAAAAGGAATGAATGTAGTTTCAGCTGTTACACAAGGGTGGGGGTAGGGTGGGATTTGCTGGGACCACTCCTCCCTCAGGTTGCTTACCCAGGGCTCCTGGTTCCCCAGGTGCAGGTGGCTCCCTGCCCTCTGGTCTGTGGGAATGAGCTTCAATCGCCCTTCCTCCCTGGCAGGCTCCGCAGCAGCCTCCCATCCCCTCCTGTTTTTCTGGCCGAATTGTTCCTTGGTTTATCTTTGACCTCCACTGCAAACCAGGCTTGCTCTGACAAGGCTTTGAAGTCAAGTGCCTGTGTCTCCCACTCAGGCTGGGTCTGGCCCAGCTGGACTCAGGCTGAGAGCAGGGCAGAGGTTGGGGTGCACGTGGCTGGAGGCAGGGCAGGAAGACCCCAGCCTGCTGCTGTGGTGGGTGGGGAATGCCTGGGGCAGGCAGCACAGAGGCTTCATCTCCAAGAGGGAGTCAGACAGTGGCAGACTGTACATACCAGTTGCCTGGACTCAGCCTCACTCAGAGCTTGTGGTGGATGTTTCTTGACAGCCACTATAAAAGGCTGATAGAAGTGGGGGGTGTGGGGACTCACCTTCACCAGTGGGTCTCTAACTTGAGCGTGCAAAGGAAGCTTCTACAGCTTGTGAAAGCACACAGCACTGGGTCTTGCCCAAGAGTTTCTGACTCAGTGGCACTGGTGAGGTCCAGAATCTATATTTGTAACCAGTTCCCAGGGGATGGGATGCTACTGGCCTAGGAGCCATACTTTGGAACAAATGTTTTCAACCCTTTGCCTCCCCTCTCTCAGCAAGAGAAGAGCCGGTTAAATACACAAAAGAAGAGAAGCATCTCGAAATCCATCTCAGCAGTGCTAACCACCACAGCCCTAACATCTGCTGAGCTTTTATTGGGTCCCAGTCACTTTACCGGCATTATCTTACTGAATCCCTTGTAAAATGAGATTACTACATCCATTTTAGAGAAAGATAAACTGAGACTCACAAACTTGAGTCACTCCACATCACCCATTGACCAGTAGCAGAATCAGGATTTGAACTCAGGCCATTTAGCCACAGAGCCTAAGTGTGGGGCTGCAGTGCTCCAGGCTTCCTCAGATGGAAGGTGAACAGCGCCTGACTGTGGTATCAGATTGGAGCCCGGAGAAGCCCCTGTTTGTATGGGCCCCAGCACACCCCGGGGGCAGGGCTGCCTTTGCCCCTGATGGTCCTGGCCCAGACCAGGCTGTCTGTGACCCTGGCTGGGTACAGCTCTTTAAGGAACAGGGCTAAGCCCCTGGTTAGCTTAGATCCATCTGATAGCATCAGGAGCACAGAGATGTTGACTAGCTCTTTCCATTTTTTTTGCTTTCAGAATCTCCTTAGCATATTTTATTTTTCAACTGAAAAATAAAAATGTCCTGTCCCCTCCAATTCACTTGTGTGTATAATTCCTGACATGAGGTATTTGCAGTTGTACCCTGATCCTGGTGTGCACAGGGACCCATGGATGTGTGCAAGTGTCCGGTTCTCTGCAGGTGTCTGTGGTGGGCAGCATATGTACACATGTGGGGTTCCTACTGCCTGCTGCCTCCCTCACAGTGCTTCCCGAATGGGCACTGCCCCCTACTGTGAACAGATGTGCCTGGAAGGGCAGGCAGGATTGCAGTTGTTTGGCTTCTAGGAGGCAGCCAGCTCTGAGACCCAGAAAGGAGCCTGGAGCACCTTGACCCAGCAGAGAGCGCCTCACCCTTAGCGCGGCTGCTGGCCAGCCAGGAAACTGCCTCTCCCAGCCTGAGCTGCTGTGCTGCCAGGTGTGGGAGAGACAAAGCTGCCAAGCTGTTTATCAGGCCCTTTGAAATGGCCCGGGGCTGCTGGCCAGGCCATCCAGGCCAGCGGGAAACTCAGCACTTTATGGGCCTGACTCGGTGTTGACCTCACCCCTTGCTCCCCTCCTGTGCCTGATGGAGTTGCTGAGAATGGAGATGCTCATCTCTCTATTCACTCTGCAATCATGTGGGGACCAGAATAGCCCCTGGAGGATGAGGGAAGGGGCAAAAGTGGGTGACACAAGAAAAGGATGGTCTTCAAAGGTCCAGATTTGTTTTTCCCCTCTGTGGTTACAGGACAGTCCTCCTCTCTCTTCTAGCTCAAGAGAGAATCCCCCAGAGATGGACGAAAATGCCAAAAAGCCAGAGGACTTCACTAGGACATCTGGATGCTGGCACCCCTTCTGTGCCCAGGGCCCAGCACAGTCCTTGGCACACAGCAGGCACTCATAAATGTTTATTGATTATTTAATAAAAATTACTAAATGAGGGCTGGCGGAGTGACTAAAGTGGTAGAGTGCCTGCCTAGCAAACGTGAGGCCCTGAGTTCAAAACCCCAGCACTGCTAAAAATAATAATAATAATAAAAACAAGAATTACTAAAGGAAGTGGGGGAAGAGATGAACACTAAGGGGGAGAGGTTGGTAGAGAAAAAAGAGGAAGAAACAACAGCTACATAAATGGCCAAAGAGAGACACCAGGAACCTAGGCCCAGAGAGGCCAGCGGTAAGGAGGAAGAGAGGAAAGGGACCATGGCAAGAATATGGGCCCCCAAGTTCCCCAGCTCCAAATGCCTTGGAAGCCAGGCCCACTTTGCCCCTGCCTGCCTGAATGCCAGAGCCTGCAAGGTCAGTCTCGGCCAGCGGCTTTATCTCTGCTTTCCCTCAGCAGTGACCATGAGTGGCTTGAGAATGGATAGTGGGAAGAGTGAGTCTGGCCTGGAGCTCTGGATTCTTTGTTTTGCAAGCGGGGGGCGCACTCAAAAGAGAACACCATGTTCTTCCCTGCTTTAGAGAAGTTCTGGTGTCACACCTGGCAGGGAGAGGGTGGGGATTTGCAGCAGCAGCCACCAGGATGTGAGGGACACTCGTGCTCTGAGAAGAGAAGGATTATGCAGGGCAGAGCACCCCATCATTATGTCATCCCATTCTTGTCACCATGTGTCTACCATGGGGGCCCTGACTTTCCATTCTGCAGCTAAAGAAACTGAGGCTGAGGCTTGCAGTAGGGAACCTGAAGGGAAGGAGGAGACAGAGATGGGATCCAGAGGTGCTTGATGCCAGAACCCTGGCATTAGGGAGGCCAGGGTTGCTTCTTGGAGGAGGTAGAATTCGCTTAGCTGAGGCTTCAGCGACAGTGAATTATGTGATCTGTAAGAACCAGTTGGAAAGAAAGCATGTCCTATGTTTTCTTGAGTCAGGAGAAATGTCCTGTCTCAGACTGCCACGGCTGCCACCCTGCATTAGGCTGCCCTTAGGCCCCCTGCATGGAGCAGGAGAAATTAGAGCCAATCAAGGCGATTTCAAGGCAGCAGCTCCTTCCCAGCAGCCCGTGGCCATGCCTATTAGCCAGCACGCAGTCCTGATGGCCTGATACCACAAGCAAATGGCCCCTAATGGGGACCAGACTTCCTCCTGCCCTCCACCTGCCTGCTTATGTGTCTTTGAGCCTGTGTGCTGAACTAAGAGTATCACCCTAGGGGTCCCTGTCCTGCCCAATAGTCCCAGGACATGTGGGATCAGGCCAGGGGATGGAGTGGGATGGGGGAGGGAGGAAAAGAGCCCCGTAGGGGCCCCCTACTCTGCAGGGAGCAATGCAGCTTTGGCTTTGAGGTGGGCACAGCAGGGCTCAGTGTAGCCCCAGGAAGCTGCTACCAGGTAATCTAACCATCCTAATCCCCAGGCCTTCCTCTGCCCACCAGAGAGGCCAGGAATTTTCTCCCTGCTCTTTGTCCAAGGGAACCTGGGGAAGCTGGGTGCTGGGACTGTGGGAGAGTCTGTAGTGTAGGCTGTCCTCTTGTCATGATGGGTGATAGAATGGCGGGAAGACATAATGGTAGGACGCCCTGCCCTGTATAGCCCGTCTCTTCTCAGAACCAGCTTACGGCTGCTGCTACCCCATTTCTAAGGCTCTGACTTGCACCTGGGATTCTGCTTCAGGTCCCTCTGCCTCCTGGCTCCCTCCTTCTGCCAGGAGCAGAAAGTTTTGTAAAGCACACCTGTGGTGTTATTCCCTGCATTGCTATCCTTGGTGGCTCCTTTCGGCCATAAGGATGAACTGAGAGGGTGGCTCCTGGCCTTACCTGCCATGATAGCAACACTCCTCTCTTGAATAAGCCAGGATGAAGGTGAGGCTTCCATGGAGCTCAGTGGCACAGCACTTGCCTAGCATGCCCAAAGCTCTAGGTTCCAAAAAAAATGAATGCAAAAAATCCATAATGAACAAAATTTTAAGGACGATGTGGACTGACAAGGCAGGATTGGAGAGAGGGAGGTGAGGTGAGGTGAATCTCGTAAGTGTGAGGCAGATCCTACCTGGATTTAGCTTCACTTGCCTAGCTCTGGCTCTACATCTGGATGTGGCCACTTAATTCCCCACTTTCAATGGGGCCGAAGTAACTGCTCAGAATCCCTGGAGTACCCCAGCCTGGAATTCTCTTTTCCTTCTTTTCTGTTCATTTTGTTCTTCACCTGGATCCTTTAAACTTGCTCTAAATCACAGCCCCTGGCAGCTCCTCCCTTTTTCCCCAGGTCAGTTTAGGAGCCCTTCTTGGCCCCTCCCTTAAGCCCCCACTCCAACCCTAGCACACCTTACAGCTTTGTGCACCTGGGCCGTGACTGCCAGTCACTGTCAAACCCTGAAACCAGGCAGTGAGATGCTTCTGAGCAAAGTGGTGACTGGGTCATTTCTGCATTGTGGGGCCTGACACAGATTGTCCTCCATTATCTCTGATGGGCCAATGAATGAATGAACAAATGGAAGAATGACATCCCATTTCAACTAATAATCTAACGAACAAAATTGAACAAAACCCTGAGGTCCCTCAGATCTAGATGAATCCACAATGCTACCAACGCTATAAGAATAATGCTACTTATGGGAGAATTGCGGTCCAGGCCAGTACTGGCAAAAGCGTGAGACCCTATCTAAAAAATAGCTAAAGCAAAATGGCTGGGGAAGTGGCTCAAGTGGTAGAGCACCTGCCTAGCAAGCAAGAGGCCCTGAGTTCAAATCCCAGTACTGCCTTCCCCATAAAAAGAAGAAGAAATAGTGCAATATTTTAGTCTGATAAAGAAATTGTAGCAGTCTCCAGAAATCGAATTTGTTCTATACTTTTGAAAGCCCACTTTTCTTTTTTCATGATTAAAGTCCTGCAACCTACTCTAAAAGATAACACAGGAAGGGAGAAACAATGCAAGCTAATCCTCTCCAAATAAGGCAAAACCTAACTTTCCTTTATTTTTAGCAATGATTTCCCAACTGCAAGAAGGCACAGTTCCACCATCCAGTCTTACAGAAACCCACCAACTTCCAGAAAAGTGTTAACAACTCGTAAAGATTCACATGTACCCAAAGAATCAGAACCTCCCTTAGGGAAGGGGCCCCCAGACAAAGCCTGAAGCCTGGGTCCCTGTCTCCATGACAAGAAGTCTGGACAAGGCAACACCTTGAACAAGCTCAGCTTTGCTCCAGTGGGAAAGCCCATCTCTCCTCACACTCCTGGGGCAATTCAGTGTTGTACTTTCCCTATGTTTGGTCAATCAGACATCATCAGAGCATCCTCGAAAAATCTAAGCAAACCTTAAAAAACAAAAGGCTATCGGGGTGGTCCATGGGGACCCCCTGACCACCAAGTCCTCTGAGGGAGGGAGAGAGACATTTAAAATATACCTCCAGTATTGTTCTCACTATCTTTATCCCTTCAAACTGTGGTCATGCTGTACAGGAGATAGGCTGGCAAGAGTTGGCCATCTGGGCTGTCCCTTGGGCTAGTCCAGAGCTCCCAGTGCCTGCTGACACATCTGTGAAATGGGATGACATCAGGATGAGCAAATCCACGTGAAAGCCAGAAAGCCTGCCGCCTTGCCTTCTCTTTGTTTCCAGTATGAGTTTTATGGCTTCCAAGATGGTGTCTCCTTGTAATCTTTGTCTGCAACAAGGCTCGTTTTTCTCCTCAAATTCCTCTGGGTTTGGCTAAGAGCAATCTGTTTTTCCTACATTTGTCAAGTTGTTTGAAATCCCTAATACCCATTCATGTTCTTTCCAAGGGTTAGCAGAGCACCCCTTGCTGTCTTTCATCACACCCCTCCGCACGCTGGGTAAAAATTACGTTTGAGTAGAAGCCTGGCTCTCCATGCCCGTAAAATGGAGACTTTGGCGGGACTTGCTAGCCTGGGTCAGAGTGGAAATGAGGCCCAAAAGTGGGACTGAGTATCTTTAATGATGTGCAGAAAGAGAGGGGCCTCTGCCCGCCAGGGCAGATGTACACAGCTGTTAACAGAGAAGCCTCTAACACTGAGACCGGTGCAGAGAAACCATCTCCTCGAATGCAGCCTAGTGGAGTTAAGAAATTTTTTTTTGTTGTTGATCGTGCCTTTGAACTAAGGTCATTTAAGTATACAACAGATGTTGCTCTGAGGGAAACAGACTTATAAAGTCAGGAACACAGAAGGGACCTAATGGTTTACTGGGGGTGGCGCATTAAGTTCATAGCAGTTTAACTCCTTTCAATGTTAAACAAAACAATGACACAATTTTATGCACAATAAAAACCTGTCAAAACAATCACTCTGGGCAGTGGAGGTCCTTTCAGTCATTCTTCCAAAGATAAATGGAGGGCACAAGTGTTGGACGCTCCTGGTTCCTCATGTGATGGAAGAAGTCGGTGTTGCTAGCAGCCCCAACAATTCAAGGCTATTTCATCCAGGAAGGTGGAAGACTGAAGCTTGTGGGTAGAGAGAAGGGGCAGGCATGAAATAAAAAGGGAGAAAAGTCAAGACCTGAGTGACTTACTGGCTGGCAGTAGTTATGGGCAGAACTAGTAGTCACCTGGGAAAAAAGATTGGTGGGGGACTGGCTCATAGGCCACCACACATCAGACTTCACATGAGAGCTTTGCCATTCATAAAGAAATGCTAATTGAATGTTTCTTAAAGTCGAGTACATGCACTGGGTTCAGCCTTGACCTCTGCAGGGTCATCTGTGTAAATGTAGCTTTCCATAAGAGGAATCCTGGAGCAAGGCCAAAGAAGATCCAAGAGATCAAAGTCTGAATCCTAGCCCTGGAATTTCTCAGCTATGTGACCTTGGACAAGTCATTTAACTGCTATGAGCCCTGTTGTGCCCCCGTGGAAAATGTGGTGGTCATACTTACGTCATGGGAGTTCTTAACAAGCTCAAGTGGAAGAATGGACCAGCACAAGTGCCTGGCACAGTATAGACGTTTCTCTTCCCTTCTTAAAATAGCAATATAGGCTAGATGGGTGGACAAGCTCCATGTGCACAGGAATTCTTCCCGGTCTTGAAAAGGCAGTGGTAATGAAAGGCACAATAAATACTTAATTGCTATAGAAACTGAGTGGAAGGGGGCCTGGGATGGGTTCTGGGAGGAGTAGACTTTGAGTGGAGTTAGTAGACATTGGAAAGGGGAGGAGAGGGATATTCCAGGCAGGAGGAACCTCATGAAGAAAGGCTTTTTGGGAACACAGAAGGCATGTAGTGGGAGGTCGGAAGTCAGACAGCCAATATGGCGGAAGCATGGGGTTCAGTGGGTTAGCAGGTGTGAGCTAATACCGGCTAAGGAAGTGAGATACAGATTGTGAAGGGCCTTGGATTTCAGTCTTGGCTTTTGTTGGAGACAGCAGTGACTACTGTAGCTCTTTGAATGAATGAACACTAATTAAATTTGCATTCCAAGATTTGCCCAGTTGGCAAATGGGAAAACCTGGCATTACTCTCCACTCATGTACTCATGGCAGACATTACTAGGCAATCTCAGCCTGAAGGCCAGGAGACAGTTTGGAAGCTGTTAGGATATTCTGTGCATGGGGGATGAACATGTGCTCTGGTTATTTGAGAGTATGCACTGCTCTCCTTTTTATCCTAAGGACTGTGGGGAGGCAAACCTCCTTGGGAAAGGACAGTGATCTTCCTTTCTTGTCATCCCTGGGTTGAGAGGGGCTGCATCTTTCTTAGCTGCTTCCTGGCTGCTCTGTGTTCATTGTCCTGAGCAGTCTCTAGTGCCCCCTGTTGGAGCTGTCTGACAGCCACAGCTGGAGTTGGCCTGGCTGCAGGAAGCTGTGAGTTGTGGTTTCTCATCCTTGCCCTCACTGGCAACGATGCACATCTGACTGTTGGGGCAGGAGTTTGGCAAGCCTGGCCACACTCTGGAAGGCGGGTGGACTTTTCCTGAAATTACAAACCATTTAAATCTTTCAGGACTTTATAAAGTTACCAAAGGGCCAGAAATAGAAGGCAAGTCTGCTTCCTATTGTAATTTCTTTCTTGACTGTCAGTTGTGATCCACAGACACTTCTTGTGACCACTGAGTTCAGATCCTCTGCAGGAAAAGGAAGACTTGTGGAGGCTCCTGTGGGCAGAGGCTGCTGTCCAGCCAACTAGGGCTCCTGGTCTCCATAAGGTCTGTCTCCATCTCTGCCTGGTCTTCCAAAAGGGAAGGGCAGTCCCACTCTGTCAGCCTGAAGATGCTCTGCCAACAGCCCCAGGAGAGACAATGCCAGCTGTCATTCCTACTGGCAGTGCCTGCAGCCATGCTCCAGCCACAACAGACCACCCCACCCCACCTCTTCTATGCCACGAACCTCACCAAGTCCTGTGGTTCTGTTTCCAAACAAGCCTGGAGCTCACCTGCTCCCCTTTCTCCATGATTGCCATCATTTCTCATCCGGGTGGCTGTAGCAGCCTCCTCCATGGCCTCTGCCTGTGCCCAGCACCTTTTCATACAGTACTGGTGATCTGTTTAAAGAATGGAGACTGACATGTGTCATGTGACATGTGTGCTTTTGCACACATGACCTTGGGGGAGCATTGTCATTTCATCATACCCATTTTTTTTTTTTTGTGGAGGTACTGGGGTTTGAACTCAAGGCCTTGTGCTTGCTAGGCAGGTGCTCTACCATATGACCCATGCAGCCAACCCTTTTTGGTTTAGTTATTTTTCAGATAGGATCTTGCACTTTTTCCCTCAGTGTTGGCCTCAGGCCAATATCCTGCTATTTATGCCTCCTGCATAAAACTGGGATCAGAGACGTGTCACCATGCCTGGCTTGATGGTTGAGATGTGATTCGCTAACTTTTGCCAGGGCTGGCATGGAATCACAATCCTCCCAATCTCCACCCTCTCCCAGATGATGGCATGAGCCACTATAGTTGGCCCTTAATCGTACCCATTTTATAGATGAGTAAACTGAGGCACGGAATGCCTCACTTGATGCCACGTGGCTATCAATAACAGAGCTAGGATGGAAAGTCCAGAGTTCAAGCAGTTAACCTCCTACCACACAGGCTCTGTTGACATCACATACCAATGTGCTAACTGTGTTCTCAATGGACTCTGGCTTCTTATAACAACCACCCTTGCAGGCCCTGAAGGATGCCCTGGCCCTGCCTCTGATCACTCTTAGGCCCTTTGCCTAGACTTGGGATGCTGAACAAAACACAGGGTGCATACACAATATTTGGGATCTACTAAGGAAATAATCAATGCTTATCTGAAATTCAAATTGAATTTGTGCTTCGTGTGTGTGTGTACATTTGCGTATGTGCACCTGTGCTGCTAAATTTGGTGACTTGAGCTGAGATGCTTTCTGTTCCTCCACCTGCTGAGCGAGGCCCACCTCAAGGCCTTAGCTGCACCTTCCCTCTGCTTGCAATGTTCTTCTCCCCCATGCCCGGCTGGCTCCTTCTCATCCTTTGTGGTACAACTCAGATGACAGAGTCGGCCCAGGAGACCTTTCCTGACTACCATGCTGAACGAGGCTCTGTTATTCTGTTTCAGAGCACTCTCTTCCTTCCCACTATTTTTTTTTTTTTCCAATTTTCATTTTATTTTGTTTTATTTTTTAAATGTATTTTTTTTTCATTTTTCTTTTATTATTCATATGTGCATACAAGGCTTGGTTCATTTCTCCCCCCTGCCCCCACCCCCTCCCTTACCACCCACTCCACCCCCTCCCGCTCCCCTCCCTCAATACCCAGCAGAAACTATTTTGCCCTTATCTCTAATTTTGTTGTAGAGAGAGTATAAGCAATAATAGGAAGGAACAAGGGGTTTTGCTGGTTGAGATAAGGATAGCTATACAGGGCATTGACTCACATTGATTTCCTGTGAGTGTGTGTTACCTTCTAGGTTAATTCTTTTTGATCTAACCTTTTCTCTAGTACCTGGTCCCCTTTTCCTATTGGCCTCAGTTGCTTTTAAGGTATCTGCTTTAGTTTCTCTGCGTTAAGGGCAACAGATGCTAGCTAGTTTTTTAGGTGTCTTACCTATCCTCACCCCTCCCTTGTGTGCTCTCGCTTTTATCATGTGCTCATGGTCCAATCCCCTTGTTGTGTTTGCCCTTGATCTAATGTCCACATATGAGGGAGAACATACGATTTTTGGTTTTTTGGGCCAAGCTAACCTCACTCAGAATGATGTTCTCCAATTCCATCCATTTACCAGCGAATGATAACATTTCGTTCTTCTTCATGGCTGCATAAAATTCCATTGTGTATAAATACCACATTTTCTTAATCCATTCGTCAGTGCTGGGGCATCTTGGCTGTTTCCATAACTTGGCTATTGTGAATAGTGCTGCAATAAACATGGATATGCAGGTGCCTCTGGAGTAACAGTCTTATTCTCCCAAAACTAATGAACCAATAAAGAAATGGGCATGTGAACTAAACAGAACTTTCTCAAAAGAAGAAATTCAAATGGCCAGAAAACACATGAAAAAATGCTCATCATCTCTAGCAATAAAGGAAATGCAAATTAAAACCACACTAAGATTCCATCTCACCCCTGTTAGAATAGCCATCATCAGCAACACCACCAGCAACAGGTGTTGGCGAGGATGCGGGGAAAAAGGAAGCCTCTTACACTGTTGGTGGGAATGTAAACTAGTACAACCACTCTGGAAAAAAATTTGGAGGCTACTTAAAAAGCTGGACATCGATCTACCATTTGATCCAGCAATACCACTCTTGGGGATATACCCAAAAGACTGTTACTCCAGAGGCACCTGCACATCCATGTTTATTGCGGCACTATTCACAATAGCCAAGTTATGGAAACAGCCAAGATGCCCCAGCACTGACGAATGGATTAAGAAAATGTGGTATCTATACACTATTTGTAATTACATGTGTCTCCTGCCTTCCACACTCAGCTGTGAGCTCGCCCAGGGAAGGAGCCCCCCTGCTTTGTGTATCACTGACACTCAAGTGCTAGCAAAGGCCAGACCTACACTATTTACTACGTCAAGAACTATTCCTGCTTCTAGGGTCTGGTCCCTCCTTGGGGAAGCCCTCTGTCTCCCCTCACTTCACGTCCACCTCCTTTTTCTGTGCTTTCAGTCTGGTGGCGTCACTGTGGCTGATGGCACTAGTTGGATCTGGGCTGGGCTCAGTGGGTCCTCAGAACTGGGTTCCTGCCCTTGAGAAGTTCACAGTGCTAGAGGGAGACACGTGGGGACAGAAGTTCTGGTGCAGTGGGTTTAGGAAGTCAAGATGACTGCCTGGGCACCATGTGACAGGAGCAGTGCCCTCATGGGAGATACCTGCGTGGATCACCCTCACCCCCAGCCCCAGAAGAACCAGGCTTCCTGGTTCTTCCCAGGAGAGTTGTGCACAGACTCTAGCCATAGGGAGTCAGTCTGGGAGACACCCTGGTGCCCCAGGGGCAGAGGCTCTACTCTCTCTGCTCCACTCCACATCCCCACCTCTTCCTAACCCTGATTCATCACAGAATGTTTATCCTTTCCAGTGCTTTGGGCTGCAAGTAACAGAGTCCATGACTAGAATTGCTGCTGGTTTATCTCATGCAGCAGGAAGCCAAGAACAAGGGACAACCCAGTGATGGTTTCAGGGACCCAGGTTTCACTGTCTCTCTGCTCTGTGGTGCTCAGCATAGGTTAAGGACGGGTTGCTTGAAATCACCTGACCTCAGGTGGTGCTTGAGTCTGTGCACCTCTTTGCTCTTACTCAGTATGAAATAGTGAGAGGATCAATTTCCTGAAATGTGGCACCCGAGTCCGTATTGTTACCCTGACAAAGACCATGGAAAAGTACCAGGGAAATCCCATATTCTGATTAGCTTAGGGCAGAGGTTGCCAACCATTCTTGGTTATGGTGCCCTCAGCACTTGCATAGTTTTTCACAGCCTCCTAGACCAGAAGAAATACCTACTAGTACTATTTATTAAGTAGTTAGGTACAAATAACTTGTAAGTATGTCTTAACAACTTAACAACTCTTTGAAAAAGTAATGCACATAAATTAGTATCATTCTTAATTAACCACAGTTTTTACTAATGGTTTGTGTGTGCCTGTTGGGCACTGCACAATTTCTCAAGTCTGGAAGTTGAACAGGTCACTCCACCACTTTTTCTCATTTACATAGATTCTTGTGTGGTACTTGCTTTTTATGACAGCAACCCCAATAAGTGTGATTTCACAAAGCTGTGATATCATCAGCGTTAGATTACGAGGCACCTCAACTTAGCTGTTCTTGTAATTCCAGCACATGCCACCCTATTTCCCTTGAAAATGGATAATGTCACATGGTGTGACTGTGAATTCGCTGCAGCATCCTGGGGTGCCTAGGACATCATCTGGGAGCCATTGGTTTGGGTAATAATTGTGCCTCTGTAGAGCTGGTCACAAGGGAGCTCAACACTGGAGAAAACTAGGGCTGTGCTTGGAAAGAGAAAGAGAACAGTGGGTGCTGGGCAGGTAGCAGGATCCACTGGAGTAGACATTAATGATTGTTGACTGAATGCTGAATTTCAAGTTCACAGAGAAAGGAGTATCATCTTGCACTTGCTTTCTGGGGCTCCCATTAAGGAATATGGGTGAGTTTGCTGCAGAAATGTAGTTGCTACTACAGAGACTTACTTCACATCATTTCTGTAGTGTGGCTTAGCCCAACATGTCACTACCTAGTCAGACAGTCACCTCTTTTGTGTGAGCTAGGTCTGTGAGCCCTTCTCAGTAGCCTTCTGTTAACATTCTTCCTACTCATTCACTTTGTTGTTTTAGGAATGATTTCTGGCTGCTGTCATCCCCCAGATTCTGGGTAAGATCTGTGAAATTCTAGGTATCACTCATGCTGGTTACCCCTGATCCCAAATCAGGGGTATGCAAATGTCTGGGACACTGATCAAAGCCACAGACCTCATAGGAGCTTGGGTATCCCTTGACTTCTCACCACTCATCTCAGGAGGTCCTGACTTGGCCAGGGGCTGGAGGCCAGCCAGGACCATGAAACCTGTATCTGACTATGGTTCTTTCTCTCCATCCTCACCCAGAGAGAACATTCCGTCCTGATCTTCCTCCAACACCCCACCACCTAGCGTGCAAATGGGCTTCCTGGCTCACCAGGAAATGGCTGCAGGATGAGTCACAGAGGCCCTCCCGAGACCCCAGGTCCAGTTTCTCCTTGGGCTACTGCTCAGGCTTGTCAGAGCCCGTGTCCTTGTTCCGCGGCCAGCTGAGTTCAGGCAATCTCTTTCTTGAGATTACGTTCCCAAGCCTCTGTGGCAGCCAGGGCTTTGATAACCACCTGGTGAAGCGGCCTTCAACTCTCCCCCTGCATCGTGTGTCAGAGCTGCCTGCCCGAGCCAGGCCTCTGGTCAGATGGAAAGCAAGGGATGAGCCCTGGTGGGCCAGATGGAGTGGGGCGAGCTTGAACATTTTCTCTCAACCCCCACCTCACTGACTGTTTATACCAACCTGAGAGCCTGTATCCCCCGTTCAGTGTGTCAGTGTGTGGCCCAAAGCAAACAAGTGCTACAGCACTGAACCCTTTATGTAATGTTTACTTTCTGCACTGTCTTTAAAATCCTCAGTATGTAATTACCTTCAATCCACATGATCAGCTTACAATTTCCTTTATCCTCATTTTAGAGATTACAAAGTTGAGGCTTACTCAGTTAAATAACTTGCCTACGATTATGCTGTTGCAAAACCTGGGACTTGATCAGCATAACCTGGACCCCTAACTCTTCTGCTGCCGGACTGTCACAGGCCAGGCAGCTTTGGAGAACCTCTAGTTCAAGGCCCTGCTTGACCTAGGTAGACTCTAAAGCCTGAGTTTATTTGGCTCCTTGATGTCAGAGTGGTTCTGAAACCTGGTCTTCTTAACTCCCGGACCCAGAGCTATTTCAAAACATGTCTGAAGTCTTTATTTTGTGGGAAAGGTGGCCTTTGGGGGTCAAGAGAAAGGAGGCTGTGGGTGCTAAGAAACTCCTGAATGGAGAGGTGGCAAAATAAGTGGCCATGAGGCCATGGCTGAAGGGTTGTCTGCCACAGGCACTGGATACAGTGTATTGAGTTCTCTGTTAATCAAGCGAAATGGATTCAGTCTTCCCAGAGGCGATTGGGCAACCAAGACCAAGAACCCTAAAAAACGTTCCTATGTTTTACCCAATAATTCTACTTCTAGGAATCTATCACCAAGAACTATTTTGAAATGCAAGCAAAGCTTTTCATATCATGACTTTTGAAAACTACAAAACAAACAGAGCTTCAATGAGTGGGTTACTTATGTAAGCCTGCCTCCACCTGCTGGAGAAGACCGTGTAGCCTGTAGTGTTTGGAAAGAGAATTCAGTGTCATGAGAACAACCTTGCTGATAACGTTAAGCCAAATTTGGGGTGATAGTGGGAGGGGGACAATGGATAGAATGGTAGAATTATAAATCCTTTAGGATCTCAGTTATGTAAGGAAAACGAATCAGCTTGGGGGCCAGGGAGACTGAAAGGGAAAATACCTTCACGTTCAGGGTTTCTCTCTGCAAGTTTTTGGTGTTTTTAAAATGTTCTACAGATTTAGCTCTATCTACTGTTTAGTTGAAGACAACAACCAACCAGCCATAACAATAAATGAAGGGAAATAAATGCTCTGCTCCTGGTGCCTCTCCAGATAGGAGATGAAGGCAAGAGCAGCTTGGAGGTAGGGGGTGGGGCCAGGGAATGCCCAGTGCTCATGCCCTGCCCTGGGAGCTCTGTGTGTGTGTCTGGGGGCCGGGTGGGGTCGGGGAGGCTGTGCTCCAGCTCCACTCACCTGGAGGAGCCCTGGGGATGGTGAGTGCGACTTTCTCTGGTTAGGGTTCTTCTGCACACAGCCAGTTGAGCTGACTTTCCCCGGCCCTCCCCTGGAGGGAGAAGAGCCTCCTGGAGAGGGAGACTCAGCTCACCAAGAGTTGGTACTCACTTGGGCTTCCCCTTACGCCCTCTGCCAAGCAGAATGAATGTGTTTTTCTTGGGAAGGTACTGGAGCTTGGAGTGCCAGGAAAAAGCAAAGCCTCCACGCCAGAAGGGATCTGAGTTCAGGTTCATGTTTAAGGTCCAGAAGGATGGCTGGAGGGTCAAAAGGAAACTTGATGGCCAGGATACTTGACAGGGGTCAGATGCCGACTTTGGTAAGCTCAGCAAAGCCAGGCCACCACCTCCCTGAGTCCAAATGGCTTGCACCCCAGGCAGATGATGACCGGCTCAGGGAGCAAGTGGACGGAGCCTGCATGTAGGACACTGTGACTCCTAGCTGCGTCCATAATAATAGTAGCTCCTCTTTATCAAGTGTCATGGTGTGCTCGTTCCTGAGAGCTGCTCAGGTGTCCACACAGAGCCCGGCAGGATGACCTCCATTAGACATGAGCTCTGTTATGTTAGAGTCTGTTATGTTAGTTAGTCTGAGGACCACCCAACCTACACCTGGCACCTCGGGGAATTGGCAGTGAACACGCTGTGGGTTGGTGAGGCAGAGCGGGGAGTTGTCCCTACAGATAGCAACAGGGCACTGAGGAAGATGCCGACTCAAACAAGCAAAGCAATGACTTCTGCCTGGTGTAGTCTACATGAGGTTCCACCCTGTGGAGACCTGAGCTCACCATGGTCTTCCTGTTCCTTTGATTGCCTATGTCGGGCTCATTTCTGAGACCCTCCCCACCCCACTCCCTAGACTCTGAGGCCAAGTTGTTTTCAGCATGGGCTCTGTGCACACTTGTGCACTGGAACATCATCCTGTGTGCCAACTCCCAGGCATGCCTGGTGATGCCCAGCTCCCTGACCACCCTGGCTGTCCTGCTCTTTCTGACTCACCCTGCAGGAGCAATCTCAGGCTTGACTTGCTGGCTATCCACAGAACATCATACTCGCTCTGGGGTAGCTGCACTGGTCCAGCTAAGTTACCCTTTGCATCTATGTGTGGCCGCAGGCCACAGTGATGGGGTTACTGGTTACTGTTGTTTTGATTTTGTCTCTATTTGTTACTCTTTCTTAATGCTTAAACCAGGTAGAGATGTGGTTATGGAAAGAAAAAAAGAAGAGATTTTGGCTGTGAATGGCAAGAAAACTCACAGGGCAATCTTTCAGTCTTTCTACCTATTGGGGCTACTATTTATTGAGTGCTTACTGTATCATCACATTGGGATTAGATCTCAACGTATGAGTTTTAGGGGCACGCAAATAGATCCACTTAGGTCACATTCAGTCCCTCAATTGTTTTCCCCTCAGTTTAGTCCAGTATTCTGGATAGAAACCACCTGCTTGGTGCTGGTTCCTGGAAGCAGGGGGAGAGGAGTGGAAGAGAGGGAAGAAGGAACAGGCGCTGGTGCTGTCTCTTCACTCCACGTCGGGAGTGCAGTCAGGTGAGGCAATGAGGTCAACACCCATTTCCACGCGCACACCGTGACTGGAATGCTCACAGATGATCCGTGGATGAGGTGACATCTGAGTTGGGTCTTGAAAGAAGGGAGCTGGACTATGTGTGGATGAGGGAACGGGTATCCCGGGTAGAAGGCACGGCATAGTTAATGGTGGGGACAGTGACAACGTGTGCTCATTGGATGTCAAGATTGGCTGCAACAGTGTCTGGAGAATGTGTTCTTGAAAACTGTAACTAGCCTATGATGTTCCTGCTGAAGGGACAGCAAAGCGCCAGGTCCCATTTGGCTTGGAAACTCCCTGCCTCAGATTTCTTGCCCTCTCTCCTACCCCCTTCCACCTGGGGAGGAATAACTGAAATCCTTTTCTAGGAAATTCCTGTCTACTTCTCTTGCAATTGTCTGGAAGAGACAATAGCAAGAGGTGGCCTGACGTCATTGGTGAGAGACCAGCCTCCAGATCAGGGAGACTTGGGTTCTAGTCCTGGCTCAGCCACTCCTCAGCACTGTGGCCTTAGCATATTATATTGGTCACACTCTCCAGATCTTGATTTTGGCACCTGTTGAGAGGGGATTGTCATAGTCTGGATCTAAATGCCACAGAGCTCATGCATTGAGGGATTTGTTCCTAGCTGGTGGCACTATTGGGAGATGGGGGAAATTTAGGAGGTGGGGCCAGGTTGGAGAAAATAGGTCACTGAGGGCATGTCCTGAAGGGCATATTTGGTCTCTAGACACTTCCTCTACCTTCTCTGCTTCCTGGCTGCCATGAGTTCACCCTAAGCTCCTCGCCACGATGTTCTGCCTCACCACGTACTCAGAAACAATGAACTCAAGCGACCATGGTCTGAAACTTCGGAAACATGAGCCAAAATAAACCTTTCGTCCTTTTAAATTGTTTTTCTCAGGTATTTTGTCACAGTGATGAAAGGCTGACTCACACAGAGATGGGGAGAATGTCTATTGCATAACACTGTTAGGAGAATCAAGTGAGATGTAACCTGTAAGTTCCAGTGTCCTGTTGGCTCAGACTTTGCAGAGTTACGTTCAATGAAATTCAATCCAAGAACCAAAGTAATTAACAAGTTTCGATCTCTGTTGTAGAGCCCCTAGCAAATCCTTTGCACATCCCTACAGTGATTCTTAAAGTTGCCCTCCTCTGTACCTCTGTTCTCCCTCATCCTGCACCTGCTCACCAAGAGACTTTTCTGCTCTCTCCTTGTGAGTCAGCATCCATATGGCCAGTGGAGGATGCCTCTGGATGCTGGTATGTTAAAAAATGTTTAGACCTATCACAGAAACAATACCTTCAAAGCACTTAGGGAAGAACCTGGCCCCATAAACTCAGTGCATTCTGTTATTATTTAGGAAAACTCTGAAAGCGCTGAATAAATGCTCAAAAATTAGAACTAAAAAAAATCAGAGAGTACCAATAGCTCTTTTTTCTCCTAAAAATTTAAATAACTGAAGCCGGTTAGTTACAGCTTGAAAATCTTTCCAAACTTCCCTTATGTTCAATTCCACAGCTGGGCTTCCTGAACCATGTGTGTGATTAAGGAGACCACCTCCCAGCTCTGCTTTCCTGGTCTCTCTACTTCTGACCCCATCCCTTGTTCTCTGAAGCCACAGTGAGCACCACTGAGGCTCTGGGGACTTTCTGACATTCCTGACGTCTTTGAAAGTAGGGCTCTGTGGCCTCTAGAAAGGAAAGAGGGGCTATCACTTGCCCTTGGACTTGTCGGGGTTGTGCAGGTCTTAACTTGAGAAGAATTATCTGAAGACAGAGGCGAGATGGGCAGTACAGAGCAAGAGTCTCTTCGTTCATTCATTCATTCATTCATTCAGCAACCCTTCATTGAGCCTTTGTGGGCACATTGTATTTTCCACACATAGTCACTTTCCAGATTTATTCCACCCCTATGATTTTCTTGCTGCGTGACTCACTCCTTCTACATAGAATTGGGGAATTATATTTATTTCCCTTGAATCTGGTTGGGTGTGTATGGCTACTGTGATCAACAGAGTATGGCAGAAGTTATCTAGATCACAACAATGACATAGATTCTCTCTCTGTCTCCATGCTGTCTTCCTCCCCCTCCCCCACCCCATCTCTCTCTCTCTCTCTCTCTCTCTCTCTCTCTCTCTCTCTCTCTTTCTCTCTCTCTCCACCCCAGAACCTACCCACCATGTTGGGAGGAAGCCCAGGATACATGGAGAAACCAGCTACTCCCTCAGTCACTGGGCAACACAAATCACTAGATATCATGAATGACTGTTCATATGGTTCTAGACTCTAGCTGAGACCCAAGTCGTAATGGACAAGACTTCCCTGCTGAGCTAAATTCCTGACCTCTAGAATCTTGGAGGTAATAAATACCTGTTGTTTAAAGCCACTACGTTTTAGGATAAGTTGTTGTGCAGCAATGGGTAGCTAATGCATAGGCTGTTGGGGAAGCCAGGCCCACAAGGAGGAGATGCTGCTAGGGTCTCTGGGGAGATCTCCAGGTAAAAGGATGTGATTAACCTGCTTGATACACCTGCTGCAGAGGGATACATTGAGGAAATGTGTTGAACTCTTCTGGAACAAATGGAGGGGGAAGCTCAGAAGGTTTAGTGGAAGAGATGACACTTCAGCTTGGTCTGGAAGGCTGAGAAGAGTTAGCAGGGAAGGGAAGGATGGGAAATGGCAAGAGTGTGGGGAGAGGATGTGCCCGGGGGGACCTGGATCCAGGGCCAAGTCCTGGAAAATGATTGTGCAGAATTACCTGGGTTTTCTTGGCACATGAGTGACACATCTCTCTAAGAAAAGGCCATCGTACAGGCCCTCACAGCTGGCAAGGCCCCTTGCTTCTCAGGACAAATGCAATCCAGACTGTGGTCTCACAAACTCTGCTCCAGGCCAGGTTTGGGCTCTGGTGGATGTTAGGCTATTGGTGGTAGACAGTCAGGGCCCTTCTCTCTGCACACACCGCTCTTCTTAGACTGGGCCAGCCTCAGAAGGTACAGCAGGAGACCAGCAGTGGTGTGGCCCACAGGATGAATTTTGCCCTTTTCTGAACACAGCTTCTTCCTGCTGTCCTTGAGTCTTTGTCTGGGCTCCTTCTCATGATGGAGTGCCCTTCCTGCCATTTGCACTGAATCCCTTACCTCCTCCAGGAAGCCCTCCAAGAGCCTCAAAACTCTACAGCCCTCTCTATCACAGCTTTGAGATGTGATCAGCTGTGACTTGTTTACCTGTGTGTGCCTCCCCAGAGCCTCTTGCCTGCCAGGCCCCAGGGCATCCTACAATACATGGTGTGTCTTCCAGGGCCCAGCCTGGAGCAGACTCCTTTGAAACCTTGCTTCTGGGTGAAATGACCAGAATGGATGTGCCTTTATCTCTGTCATTAGAACTGTGAGGACAGCTCCTGGGTGTGACATGTCATCACATGCCCTCCAATGGAAACTGCATGGCTTCTACTGTCACTGATTGAATGAACCATGTGCATTTGGTCCTGGACCATGGGGGTCTTTGCTCTGATCACTGGGAACGTACATCAGTTGCATTCCAGTCTGCCTGTTGAATTGGGTTGAATGGGATTCCAGGCGATGGAGTGTGGGATATTGGGGGTGGTGGGCAGGATGAGTCTGTTTGTGTGTCTTTCAGTCCCTCTGTGTTTTGGCCTATGGGTCATACCTAGGGAAGTGAGTGTGTGTGTGTGTGTGTGTGTGCGTGCACTTGCATACCTAAGTGAGAGTCCATGTGTTTCTCATCCTGGACATGTCCACACATGCCTGTCGTGACTATGCATGCTTGCGTGTGTGTCGTGTGTCTGTGTGGGGATGCTGTCCCGGAGCTGAGAGCAGGGCGGAGACCCAGCACATTCACCTGCCAGGCCCCAGGACAGCCAGCTCAGCCCCCGGGACAAGCTGTGACCTCTCTTGCAAATTTTGAGTCATCGCATAGACACAAGCCATGGCGCTGCCCGCCCTGTGGCCCCCTGCCTGGGTGGCCCCCTTGTGGATGTGGCCAGCTTCTCCCCAGCCTCCTTGCTGCTCAGTAAGGAACAGATTATAATTCCTGGACCGCCTGCATCTGCAACCAACTTGAGGGAAATCATTGTTAAGTGAATTGAAAGGAAAAAAATGTAGTAAGGAACTTCAATCCAGCCAGCCATCCGTGTCATTAAATTAGGCTAATCTAAACCTCGGAGACCAGTTTCACAGCCTCCTAGGTGACCTCTCCATGGCTCTCTGGAGTTCCTATTGCAAAGTCCATAGCAGTGGAACTTTTCAGAGGGCAGTGGGAGAGGCCTTGCAAGCTGAAGACACCCAGGGCCTGTGAGGGACACCAGTCACTCCTCGGAGACCTGGCTACACAGGAGGATGCCTGAGCAGAGAAGGAGATGCTGTCCTGCCCTTGTGCTGCCCCTGCTTCTGCCTGAGCTACCCAGTTCCTCCAGACCTCTTCTGTTTCCCTGAGCCTCGGGGCTATTGCAGATACTAAGTGGGTCATAAGAGCAGGGAACAGGGTTCCTCAGGGGAGGAGCTGGGGTGGAGGCAAGGCCTGAATTTCTCCAAAGTTGTCTTAACGTTGCTCTTGCATGCCAGTTTGCTAACACCATCCCATAGCAACAGGGAGGGGAAGATGGGATGAGCCTGTGCTGCAGGGTCCGACATCAGGAAGGACTGCTGGGAATCACTCATTCATTGGTCCATTCAGACACTTAGTGACTCCTTGATTCAATTCTTCCTCTCTCCATTATCCATTCCTTTCTGAGATTCACCACCCTCTCATTCTGTCTATGATTTACTCATTTATCCATCACCTCTCTCCGTCCTTCCCTCCCTTCCATGCTTTGGAGGAATTGCCTGCTAGGACTGCAGTGATGAGGAACTTGGGGTACACTGCCCCAAGAACCAGTGCCTAGAATTGTAGCCCCCTAATTTGTTCCTCTCCCTCTCTCCTTGTCTCTCACTCCCCACTGCCCCTTGCTGGGGCGCCACCTCTTCTCTGCTCCCCTTCTCAGAGCTGATGGTAGGCTCATGGGGAGGCCTGTGCCAGGAGCACTGAGGGGAAAGGTGCCAAACTGACCTGATAAAGAACTAGCAGGGATGTGTGGCCCACTCCCCTCCCCCTTTGATCAAAAGACTCTGAGCCCCTGATGACATCCCATGGCGTAGTCCTCTATTAATCAGAAAGGCCTTGACAGATGTAAGCAATTTGTCTTTGGAGAGGACTGGAGGGGGGTGAGGCGAGGGAGCCCCACTCAGCCCGTCAGGGTGGAGAAGACGCTGAGGGTGAGTCTCGAAATGGGGGCTGAATACATGCATACTAAGAAGGCAGGGAGCACGGCAGAGCCAGGCAGATCAGAAAGGGGAGCGTTTTTATTTCAAAGCATATTTCTTCCTTGATTGAATAGCCCCCCCACTGCCACCACCAAACCATGATGCTGGAATGAGGCTGGGATCCAGGGGTTAATCCTCCCCAGACCCTTTCAGGGCTCAGATGCGTGGAGCCATGGGCTTGGCGGGCAGGGCTCAGGTGTGGCTTTCTCCATGCTGGTGCTTCTCTCGCCTGCTGCTGATGGTGGTACTCAGTTTCTGAACAAGACACATGACCTAATGAACTTGCCATGCTGCAGGTCAGGAGCTGGGCACCAGAGATGCAGAAGAGAAGAAATGATGCCAGATCTCTAACATCCTCAGTCTATACAACCAGACAGATAAATAACATGAAGGATATGTATTATTATGGGGATAGGAAAGTGGGGAAGTGTCCAAGGTACAGTGTGGACAAGGCAGTGACCAACACAACCAGGGGATGCTTTCCAGGGAAGGGGATGCAAACTGGCTCTTGAAGCTGCTTGTCAGCAGACACACTCATATGAGAAAGGCTTTCCCTCCTTTGTCCATTTAGAGAAGTCTTCCTCATGGTAAAGATTCACCCGACACCGGCGGTGGCTCACACCTCTAATCCTAACTATTTGGGAGGCTGAGGTTGGGAGGATTGAGGTTCCAGGCCAGCTCAGGCAAAAAGTTCATAAGACCCCATCTCAGCCATTATCTAGGTGCAGTGGCACATGCCTATCACCCCAAGCTCTGAAGGAGGCTGAGATCAGGAGGCCAGCCTGAGGGCAGTAGGGGCTGAGGGAGAGTTTGTGAGACCCCATCTCAATGGAAAAAAAATGGGAAAGGGGTGCACACTTGTCATCCCAGCGAGGACAGAAGCCTGGCCTGGGCAAAAAGCCGAGACCCTATCTCTAAAATAACCAGAGTCAAAAGGGCTGGAAACATGGCTGAAGTTGTAGAGTACCTGCCTAGCAAGCACAAAGCCCTCAGTTCAAACCCCAGTACCACCAAAAAAAAAAATTCAGCTTAGGTCTCTCCTCCTCCATTACCCTCTCTCCCTCACTAAGTCTTGAGGTCAGGAACTGTGTCTGATTCATTTCTTTGTCCCAGACGCCCAGTCCAGAGTCTGGCACTGGGTGGCAGTATGAGTTTTCTGGTATGAGTGGAATGGAGTTTGGGACAGTAGGCACAGCCCCGGAGGTGGGTGTGAAGCAACATGGCTATGCAGAGGCCTGAGAGCAGGAGTCCAGGTTGGTGGAGCTACGCCTTCTTTGTGTTCTAGATCAGTAAGGAAGCTGAAAACCGAATTGCAATTTCTCAGTTTCCATTCCGATCTCTGGTGCCATACAAGGGTAATCAAAGATCTGACTGCTACTGATGAATATTATATAATATCATTGTTATTATGGTGAGAGAGAGAGAGAGAGGAGAGAAAGAGCACTTCATTAATCTATTGTGAGAGAGAAGAGAGAATGAGAGCACTTCATTAATCTATTGAGAGAGAAAGAGGGAGAGAGAGAGAGAGAGATTGTGAGTGCTCCATTAATCTGTTTAGATGCTTCAGACTTTAAAACTTGCTCTTGCAAGTTTCCGAGCCTACAGCCACGGCCAAAGTTTTGATCATTTGCCTCCTTCCCCTTCCAATAAACACCTAATAGACTTTGCCAAGCTTTCTGTGGTCAGGATTTACAGATCTGTGACTCACCCAAGAGAGCCAGGGAACATGAAAAGATGTCGCTGGGGAGAAATATGCAGAGAAGGATGGGAGAGGTCAGCGCCTCCACCAAGCAGGACAGACTCCCACAGCTTTTCCTAATAAACAAGTTTCCAGGGCCCTTTGAATTCTTCCGGAGAGGAGAGGAGCATTAGCGTCCACATGGAGGGGAGGAAGACCCAGCACAGGGACCACGTGGTCTGGATCCTCAGAAAGGATCGTGAAAAGCTCAGGAAGGAAGCAGAGCTAGGAGGTGGGCTGCAGCGGAGTTAAGGTTGCTAACAACCATCATTGAGCACCTGCTGTTGCTGTGCATGTCCCATCCCGTAATGAAGGCTCAGAGAGGCCAATTGCCGTAAGGTCTTGTGGCTCATGGGGAGCAAAGATGGAAATGGGGGCTGTTGGTTCCAAAGCTCCTCGTCTTGAAGTTTCCACTGTGATTTGGGGAGGTCCTGGGTCTTTTAACAGGGGTCTGGGCTTCCTCACTGTGCAGATCGGTGCTTGTGGCAATACTGCCGTGATGCTCTCTGGTGCTGAGGACCCCCACCTGGTTCCAGGTGAGTCTGGGGTATGAGAACTTTTTGTAGGCTTTACCTCAGGCTAGATGTTTCCTCTTAGGAGCCTCTGCAGGCTGAAGCAGAAACAGGCTGTCAGCCAACGTGGTGCATGTGCAGATTCCATTTTCCAACCCATATGCTTTCTGCCAACTCAGGGACCCGTCTATACAGCCAGCTCAGTGTCAACTCCATGCCCTCGCACATGTGTGCATGCACGCACACAGCTCTGCATGGCTTCTCTGGTCTTCATTTATTTCACAGTTTCTGGGTAGGTGCCCGATAATAATACTAAAAAGCTGCTTTTAAGTGCTTGCCACAGGCCTACCCTGTGTCCAGCGTTTTCAATCCATTATCTGATGAGACAAAGAAGAATCAGGGAGGTTAGGTAATTTGTCAGAGGTCACACAGCTAGGAAATGGCAGAGTAGCTGCCTTACCAGAAAACTGGTGTTCACAGTATAGTTCTTTTCTGTCTGCAGGCCACAACACACAAATCAAGTTCTCTTTCTCCTGTCTTGAGACAGACAGTCTCTCTTCAATCTAGTTAATCCTAACTTTCCAGGTGGGGGGTGAGTGACCTCTTCATCCCCTAGTACCATCAAAACCTATTTTCCTGTATTTTTAAACTTGTGTGTTTATGGTGTTTTGTATGTTCCACCCTTGTGTTCTAAAGGTCAGCCTGTGCATGAATGAGCACATGGCTACACCTGGCTGTGTGCACGCATGAAATTGCTGTCAGTGTGATTTTGTGTCTGCAAGTATGAGGGTGTTGGAGGGGAGGTGGTGACGGAAGCAGACAGATGAGCTGGGAGGACTTAGAGTGATGGGCTGAACAGGTCCAAGGGAGATGAGGGGCTGAGTGTTCTGAGTCTCTCTGCTGTTCCCACAAGGGACAGATAGGAGCAGGCACTGCAGGTCCAGCAGGATTACAAGGAGATTAGCATCTCTGGGTTGGACGAGGCCTGGGCAAGGCAGACACATTTCCCATTGAGGTACTAGGTAATGACCACCAGGAAGCCTGGCACAGACTCAATGTGGACCCATGGGGTAAAGGACAAGCTTCTTGTAAAAGCAGGACTTACCTGCCAGCTAGAATTTGAAAGACAGAGTAAAACTGCCATAACTGAACACTTACTATGGTCTGAGTGCACTACGGACATGAAAGTGTATGACAAATACTCACTCCCTTATAAGAGGCTACACAGCAGACTGACAAATATGAAAACATGGTCCCGGACCAGGACAGAACTGCACTCCAGGGTGAGAGTGACAAACATCTTGGGTCTGCACAGTTAGCCAACCAGAAGCCCAGGGGATAGATTTTAGAGGGCCACAGAGGAGTCCCCTTACTCAGGACTGAGGGATGGCTTGTACCCTAGGACATTAGGGAAACCACGGAATGGACCTGGGGGGGGGGGTTGCCAGGGTCCAGGTTGGTAGGGGTTACCATGCCTCTGGTGGAGGAGGGCTTCCTCTCTGTGACACAAAATATGTCAGTAATGTCCACAGATCTTTGGGGACCTTTGCATCTGGGCACGGGAGTTTAAGTAGGGGTTCACCATAGAGATCCCAGGGCAGGTACCTGTTCTTGTCACTGAGAGAGCTGCCCTGTCCTCTCCCCAGTCTGGTCCTTACCCACCTGCAGTACTGAGTTCCAGCCCACCTCCTCCAGGAAGCCTTTCTTGTCTAGCCTAGCCACGTGGATCACCTTTGGGTTGGCCCTACCTGCTGCAGTAGGTGACTGGGGAAGTACAGCCCAAAAAATGTGAGCAGATTCAATAGAGAGGCCAAGGCAGGGCAGGAAGGAAGAAGAAAAGCATTGTCATTGGCTGACAAGTCCAACAGGTGGCGCTATCCATGGCCTTTCATTCTGAAACAAATCAAATGAAAGAGATGGAAGTGTTGATTTTACGGAGGTTGAGCCCAGAGCTTGGTCCAGGAGTGGTCACTGGGAACCATCAGGCTCTGCATTTGCAGCAGCTAAGTAGGTTCTAGAAGATAGCATGGATGTGAACCTCACTGGGATGCTGTTTTCAAATGCTTCTCAGCCTGTATTCTAACATGGGCAATCTGGCCTTTCCCTCTGAAATCTTTTGGCCACTGAGGCAAAACCATGAGGTTAGTGCAGAGGGAGAAGAGCAGATGTCCCCAAGCATGGAGGAGAACATGCCTGAGGATTCCCATTGGGCTTCAGGGGGAAGAAAATCTCATCCAGCACTTGGAGACCAGAGCCAAGAGGAAGGCAGGGAAGAGGTCAACAGTGACTGTCAGCTTCCCCACTGTTCATTCTTCAGGAGAAGAAAGAGAAGGATAGTGTCCAGGGATACAGGTGAGTCAGAGGGCGTGTCTGATATCTGGGGTTATTTAGATTCCATAGAGAATAGACTGATCCTCCATGGAGATGTGCAACATCCAACCTGATGTCACTGTCCCCAAGACAGTCAGCCACGGTGGATGTGGAGTCACACCTATGGTGGGGACTCTCCTTTAGCTCCTCCTTAGGAAGCATTGTCCTTAAGCCCCTACTGAGAAGGATGAGGAATGGGAGGTGGCAGTCATGATGCTGCATGGTGGATTACAGGTAACTCCAGAGAAGAGACCAGAGTGGCTGGGTGGTGCAGCGCTCTGGGATGCAGGCTCTGCAGCATCACTACTTTTCAGGGGCGGGTACCAAGTGTGTGCAGTAGGCAGGGACCATGCAGCAGGAAAAGCTTTGAGTTCCAGTTTCAGGCTCTATCATAGAGGCCCGGAGGACCAAGACAACAGCCCCAGGGCTTCTCTCTCACTTTCTCTGGCCCTTCCTTCCACTAGAGGACACACCATCTTCCCTCAACTCTTAAGAGCTATCATGAGAAGAAAAGGGGACAGGAAGAAAGACTGAGTATTTACTCGGAAGACATTGGGATTCTTTTCATTGTTAAGTTCATTGGCTCCCTGCTTCTCTCTGTCATCCCGATGGGGGATACATTAGAGGAAATAATGCCCTTCGTTTGGGAGCATAGTGCACCGTGTAATAGATAAAATGTGTTAAATTGTGGACCATGAAGGAAGATGGATTTCAGCTTCGGCCATGAATCTGTGCTCTAGGCACAGTGTTTCTCGTGTGAAGTGCTTCTCCCTGCTGTCTCTCAGGACCGCTGTTTTCAATGCTCAGTGAAGCAGGCTTTTAAAGACAGCTATGCCCAGCTTCATGCTTGAGAGGGTGCTTTTTTGCAATACTGAAGATTGGACCCAGGGCCTTGTACATGCTAGCTAACCATGCTCCACCCCGTGGGTCTTATTTTATTTCTGAGACAGCATCTCATTACTTTTCCCTGGACTGGCTTCATCAAACTTGTGACCCTCCTGATCTCTGCCTCCCAGGTAGTTGGGATTACAGGTGTGAATCGCTAGGCTCAGTTTGGGGATACTCTTGCTATGCTTCTTATTCTTCCATTCCAATTCCCTCACAGCCTCCAGGGGCGCCTCAGTGTGCGTTGTCCCTTTTGTGGGAAGAGTGGAGGGGGAGGAGTTTCTCCAACAAGCCCAGCTTAGCTGGTGTTGCATGGGAGGGTGTGTTTTCTGGCTGCTGGGAGTACAGACTGCCATAATGAGTGCAGAGCAGAGTTGTGGAGGCCGTCTTGAACCACATATGCTGTCTTAGTATTTGGCTGCAAGTAACTAAGGGTCATTTAGAAAATCTAGATATTTAACAGAAAGACTGAAGAGAGTTGGATCCAAAGAGAACTTAGAGGCTAAAGGATGACATCAAGGACCAAGGTTCTTTCCAGCTATCTCTCTTATCCTCAGTATGGTAGCATCTTTATGTCCATCTACGTTGCCTCATGGTCAAAGTATAGCAGACACAACTCCAGACATCACATTCTCATATCATTGTATTCAGGTCATGTGTCCCTCTTTTCTGGGAAGGAAATTTCTCCCCAAATTTTATCCATAGCTGATTCATGTGCCTACTTCCTGAACCAAGCTCTGGGCTCCCCTTTCCCAAAATAAAGACATCCATAATCCTACAATCATGATTCTACTCTCAGGGAGAAAGATAGGGATGACTTTGAGTTAGGAAACCAACAGGGTCCGGATAATGGTTCCAGTAAGGCAAGGGAGGCAGGGCCAGAGCCTCATGTGGCAAAAACAAGAAAGACTGTTCAAGTGGGTCATTGCTACAATAGTGATGGTAGTAGTGGTAGTGCTGATTGTGGTGGTGATGATGGTAGGAGTGGTGATGTCGAGGGTGTGAGAGTGGTGAAAGCTACAAGTTATGGAGCACTTAAGATGTGTCATGCTTAATCCCCATGAAGCAGTCTACCTTAATCTCCCCAATTATCCTGTTCTTTCACATGAAGGGAATGGAAGCTCCCTTCATGTGAATGCTAGCAGGTGGCATTGCTGCACCACCCTGGCTGCTGATGTGGGCTGCTGGAGCCCTTCAAAGCAGCTGCATAGACCCCTTCTTCCTTCTCTGATCACAGATCAACTATGAAGTATTTCCTCTATTAGGCTCGTCAACACCCTCTGGCATTCTAGGGTCCAATGGGGAGCAGGAATGGAGCTACTTAGCTCTCATGGGGCTACCTTCTAGAAGGAAGCACGCCCAATAGCAATCAACCAGTCAACACTTGGGAAATTATCAAGGGCTAAGGGTGAGGTTGTGATGGATTGGTGCTGTCAGGAGAGCCTGGGGAGGCAGTCTTGTTTATCCTGGATGGTCTGAGAAGGACTCTCTGAGGAGATGGCGTTGGGCTTCATGGGAAGTCAGGCAGCTGTGGGAAGGTCTAGGGAAAGAGAATTCCAGGCCAAGGGAAGCAAGGGCACAGAGGCAGGGAGGTAGACAGCAGTTGAAGAACAAAAGACGCCACCCTGGCTGGAACCTGGGGCTGGACATGAGACACAGTGTCCTCTCCAGCAGGGGAAGGCAGAATCTGATTTATGCTTTGAGAAGGGTATCCTTATGCCAAGTCTGCCCGTTTGCATAGTGCACACTGTTGCTCCTTCTTCTGTGGCCATTTGTCCTGCCTCTTCAGGAGGACTGTGAGTTCTCAGAGGTGAGAGCCCAATTCCACCTGTCTTGAGGTCATCAACAGTGAGCCTGCAACAGAGATGCCCAAATGTCACCAGTAAATATTGAAAATTGCTGTCTTTCCCAGGAGGGAAATACAAACAACCACAACTGTCCTGCGTGAGAAGTGGAGTGCAAAAAGCATCTGTTCCTCAGAAGTGCCCGGGGCCACCATTTCACCCAGCAAAGCAGACTTGGAGATGCTTCTCCAGGTGGGCGGGGGTTCTTCTGTACTTGTCTCCTGCACAGGCTGGGAGCAGCCCTGGGTCTCATTAGGAGTGGCTGTCTGTGGGGGGAGCTCAGTGTCCAATGGGTCATTCCTCCAACAAGACCTGATAGGTAGCAGACGTGCGTGCTGGGGGTGACCTGGTGAGCAAACCAGCCCTTGGCCCCCGCCTGCTAGCCAGGGGGCTCTCTGCCCCCGCAAGGTGCTCTGCAGAGCTCGCCTGTGAATACATGAAACATGAGGCCATCCCCATAATCAGAGCTGACTTGTGGGAAAATTAAACACAGAAGGACACACCAGCCCCTGAAGCCTCCCCCTTCACTTTCCTGGGGGCACAAGTCTAGCTCTGAGCACCTTCAGAGAGGGAAGTTGACCCTGCTGTCAGCTAGAGAGCTGTGGCCAGGGTGGCAGTTGTATCTGGATGACATGTTTGTATCAACTGAACAGAGGGAGTAATAACAAAAGGAAAATAAAAGGGTGAAATTTTTTTGTTTGGAACATTCCACCCACCCTCTAAGTCTTCGTAGCTGGATATCATTTAGTTTTTGTAAGTACTGAGTTGAAATCTCATTAAGTTTTTCCAGGTGAGTCATTTACAAACGACCTAACTCCTTCTGGAGCCAGTAGAAGGAATGCAGGGCCTGTGGAAGGCAGTTCAGGATGGAGAGTCAAGGTGAACCCGTGCAGGAGGAGTGGTGGGAGTCAGGGCCCATTGAAACCTGGGCAAAGTTTTCAGGAGGCTGAGCCTGGTGGGGGTGACACCGAGCTGGGCCATGACTCAACTCCACCATAACCTGTTTGGACTGAAGGACTGGCCAGGTCTCCTCTGTCTTATCTTAGTTGGCACTGAACTTGCATCTTGGGACAGCAGGATACTATAGAGCCAGGGGTCTTCTTCATACACCCTAATTTGTCCAGAAAGCCCTTTGAAGGCTGCTGTGGGTTCCCTTTCCACTTAAAAAGACCCTTTCTCATTAGGATTTAAAGCATATGCTTGGCTAAGGCTGTCAAAATGCATCACAGAGATTGTCCCAAACCAGCCGCTGAGCACCCCCCTGTCCTGATCAAAGTGGAGGAAACAGACATCCCACTGCCCATGGAGGTTGGGGGTAGCCCACAGGGACTTTGAACTGACAGGCCAGCTAGCTACAGGCCTGTCCACAAGCTATGGACCCATTGGGCACCTGGATGGACCCAGTGCTAAAGGTGTCTGTGATAGGCACAATGACTCCTCTTTCCAGAACCAGAGCACAGCAGCTTGAGCAGGGTAGAGGATCAGAGGCTGGTGCCCTGACTGTCAGTATGGATTGGGTGAGGGCATAGATAAGGGGTACAGTCCCCATAGGGATGGAGTGAGAAATTGAAAAATAGCAATGCTATGTTCAGGCAATGGGCAGAGGACCAAAGAGACCCTAGAAGACAAATCAGAAGGATTCTAGTTACAGCAGCTCCCTTACCTGGAATCGTGACATCCTGACCTGGTCCAATCCCCTAACAAGGCTCTATGGTAGGTGTACAAGGGTTAACCTCGTTTGACAATGAATTCAACAAAGCACAGAGAGTTTGAACACTTTGCCCAAATTCACATAGCTAGTTGGTGACAGAGTTCAGATTTGAACGCACAGCTTTTTGAGCCCAAAGCTAGTATCCATAATCGCTGGATAAATCATGGCTCAGAAAAGAAAAGTTATGGTCGAGGGGCCCAGGAGCTCAAGGTACAGGGGGCCTCAGTGAGAGGCTGCCTCAGGGGAGGAGCAGAGCAAACAGGTGGGGGTCTTTGCTATTGACCACACAGGTTGGACTCATAACCACTCCCACAAAGCTTTCCTGGCTGCCCAGGCTCTGCATTTTAGGACCTGTGGTGGCTCCCTGGTACCGACTGTGGTGCCACCTATCCAGACCTCTGTCCTGCTCAGTGCCCCACACCTCAGACTTCTCAGGCTCTGGCCTGGCCAAGGGTTTCCTCTCAATACCTAGTTAGGCATTGGGTTCTCAGGATGAAAACACCACCGCTTACCAGGCAACTGGCCTTGTCTGTGGTGCTGCTTCTTAAGCAGTCTCTCCATTCAAGCCTGCCCTGTACTACACTGTGATGTCCTAGGTCACTTCAAACCACATGTACACCCTGCCTGTTAGGCTCTGCCAAAAGGGGCACCAGGTGGAACCTGCAAGGCCTGAGAAGGAAAAGACCTGCTTCTTCCTGTTCCTGTTAACTGATCCCCCATAATGGCCCTGGGCTGGCCAGCAGCTGTGAGTTCTGCCCATTGTACCTTGTCAGAGACCCCCCAAAGAAGTTTGCAGTCCCCTTCATGTGCCCATGTCTTCATAGCCCCAAACTCTCACCTTTGCTGTTGCAGCCATAGAGGTAATGTGAGAATTTTTCATGCATTCATTTGCCATTTCTATATTTTCCTTACGTGTCTGCTCAAATCACTTGCCTGTTTTTTAAAAAAATTGGATTGCTTTCTTACTATGCAGTTGTAAGAGTCTTTATGTCTTCCTGTTAATACCTCTGCAACATCTCAGTATCCTGTTTGCCTTTAATGAAATTTGCTCTGTTAAAAAGACATTTTCCATCTGCTGATGACACACCTGCCCATGGCTCAGATTTCTCATCTATCAAATGGGAATCTACTTCATAGACGGCCCTGAGCACTCAGCCAGGAGATGCCTGTGAAGGGTGTCGTGGCCCAGTCCTGGTACCAAGCAAGGATTTGGTTGGGTTGAAAAGTCAGCAACTTCAGCAGCTTCTAGTTGTGAGCCTTAGAGCAGACAGTACCTTGCATTCGCCTCAACTTGAGGGAAGGTGTGGAGTGCTCTCCTCGGACCCCTCTCAGAGGCAGCTTCCCATCCAGGCTCTGTGAGAACTGATAGAGGAAAGAAAGAGCCTCAACTGTCTGGGGGTGTGGAAGATTAGCTCAACTTGGCCTCATCATCACATATAAGAAGGGCCCTGATGAAAAAAAACAAAACCTTCTGATCCTCCAGATGCACTCTTAAATGAAAAAGCAAGGGTTGGGCATGATGGCTCAGGCTTGTAATCCCAGATTCAGATGAGATGAAGGCAGGAAGATCATGGTTTGAAGCTGGACTCAACAAAAGTTAGTGAGACCCTATCTCAAAAACAAACTGGGTATGGTGGCACATGCCTGTGGTCCCAGCTACTCTGGAGGTGGAGGTTGGAGAATTTTCAGCCAAAGTTAGCAGAAGACTCTGAAAAATAAACCAAAAGGAAAAGGACTGGGGACATGGCTCAAGTTTAGAGTGCTTGCCTAGCAAGCACAAGGCCCTGAGTTCATCCCCAGTACCATAAAAAAAAAGAAAGAAAGAAAAGAAGTGAAAAGGCAAGTCATAAAATGCAAGAAAATAATACCATGTACACAACCAATTAAATTAATTAGACAAATGATTGAACAGATTCTGCAGGAAAGCAGATGTCTGGATGGCCAACCGGCAAATGAAAAGATGTTCAATGTCATTAGTGGTGGTGAAATTCAAATTAAAGTGCAATGAGATATACCACATTGCCACTGCCCGCTGTCCACTGGAACAGTTGAAGCTAAAAGAACAATAAGACAAGGTGCTGGTGAAACTGGGAGCAACTGGAACTCTCATACTCTACTGGTGGGTTGTAAAAATAAATACACAGCTTTGGAACAAATTGTCAGTTTCTTATGAACTAAGCACACACTTAGAATGTGTGTGGCAGCCTCAAATATCTACCTGACAGAAATGGTGAAAACATCTGTCTACAAAGTTTTTATGCAAATATTCATGGATGCTTTATTCACAATAGCAAAAAGCTAAAAACAACCCAAATACCCATCAACAAGTGAAGAAATACATACATTGTGACATTTTTAGTATAGTGGAAGGCTAATGCAGCTATGAAGTCAATGAACAACTGGTACACACAATAATATAGGTAGAACTCAAAAAAACAAAAACAAAATGAGATATACATTCCGTGCCCTGCAGTGGAACAGAACCTAGAGACCTTGTCACCGGACAGGGCCTGCAGAACCCCTCTGGGCTCTGGTTTCTTGAAGAATTGCAAGGCATGTCTCAGGCTTCCCAGGTACCTGATAAGCATCTGGCTATGTCCTAGCACTGGTCCTGGGCTCCCCTTACGGATGCTAAGATGGGCGCTATCTGCTGAATGCTAAGCTGGCCTCGTCTTCTAGACTTCCTTCCTTTCTAAGTGCCCAATTGTATTCTTTATAATTATTTTTGGATTGTATAAGATATTTATGTAGAATTTAACGAATATCCATAAAACTACCGCCCTGTACGTTATGCTCTTAGAATTTCCATATGATCATCTCCCTTTTTCTCCTAGACCAGGTGTTTCAAGATCAACACGTGACCTTTTGGGAAGAATAGCTCTTTAGTTGGGCATAGACAAGACTGTCCTGGAGGACATTTAGCAGACTCTCTGGGCCAGTAGCATTCAGCAGATGCATTCTTTCCTCCCACCCCTACCCTAAATTGTCACAATCAAATATATTTGCAGGCATCGTCAAATATTCCCTAAGCTTTGTGTCTCTGTGACAAAAAAAAAAAAATCTGAGAAAACCAATTTATAAGGAGGAATGGCTTATTTTGGCTTATGGTTTCAGAGGTATCAGTCCATGGTCACTTGGCTTTGGGCAGGTGGTGGCAAAGTACCTCATGGCAGGAGCATCTGCTCACCTGCGACCAGGAAGCAAAGATAGAAAAAGGGGCCAGGGACCCAATGTCTCCCAATCACATTCCTTCCACAAGGCCCTCTCTTCTAAAAGTTCCTCCATCTTCCAATAGCATCACAGGCTAGCATACAAGCCTTTAACCAGGAGCTGTTGGGGGATATTTAAGATACAAACCATAAGATGCTGGGGGATCAGGGACAAAATCACCCCAGCTGAGAACCTGTGTCCAGGAGGAAATCACTAGATAGAGGTAAACCACTATTTTGACTTGGTGATCGTACTGGCTTGAGTTTCGGATTTGTACATGTGTACATCCTAAAGCAACATAGTTTTGTCTTCCATATTCTGAGCCTTTGTAAAAATGGAATCATTTTTGTATCTGTCTTCTTTTGCTCATTGTCCTGTTTGTGACATTCATCTTTATGATTGCTTGTATTTGTCTTGTGTTCATTCCCACTGAGGTATAGCATCCTATTGTTGAACGTACCTCTGTTTATTATTCACACTAAACAGCCCTGAGGAGGCTGTTTCCAGCTTGGGCTTATAGTGGAGCACATGTGGCTGTGTTTCTCTAGGGCACATACCTAGGGTAGAATTTTTGGGATACAAGGACAGGTCTCTCCAATTTTTGCTTTAGTCATTGGCCTTTCAGTGGCCAATAGGAAATGACATTCTATTGTACCACATCTTTGCCAACACTTGAAATGGCCAACTTTTAAATTTTTACCAGTGATGCATATGTACATTATATAGTATTCTTCACAGCCTCTTTTGCCTGCCTGCCATTGGGATCCCCTCCCACCATGATACTCCAAGGATCTCAAGGCACCCTCTGTCCCATCTTTGTCCATTGAATTGTGGCTGCCTCATCTCTATCCCTCCCTTGGCTTGGGGATGCCATGAAAGTGAAGATGTGTCCTTTCCCTCTGTGTGCTCCAATCGCAGCAGGGGGCTGAGAAGTGGATGGATGAGTGAATGATTCTAGGAGGTGGTCCATGCACAGGTTAGTCCCTCCTTACGACAGGAGAAACCACAGCCCAGCAAGGCTAAGAGATGAACCCAGATCTCCTGGAGAGGCAGAACAGAGACTCCTGTTTTATAGACTAGGTCCTTCCTTCTCAGCAGGACTCTAGCCCTGACTGCTCCTTGGACTGATAGAACAAGAGTCCTCTTCCTTGTCATTGTTCTTTATCCACCTCCATCTCCAAATGCACTTTGTCCTGGATGCCACATGGGGCCCAATGGGAGGCAGCAGAGAGCCTAACCTCAGCAATGGCTTGCTTCCCTGAAATGGTCAGAGTTCTGGGAGGCCTTGGTTGAAGGGGTTAACGGGGAAAATGGTCTGGTGGCATGAGCTTTTCTATTTCTGTGTTGCATTTTGGGAACAATGACAGTGACCAAATTCCCATTGTTAGAGAACAAGGCTTGGGTTGGGAAGGGGAGGTGGATGGGCACTAACAGGGCAGCCTCTGGCAAGGCTAGTGACCTGGAATGCTGAGGACCATGGAGACCTGTGGAGGAGGCAGTGTGAAAGTGAACCTTCCTCTCAGACAGAACACCCGGTGACTGCCAGCAGGCCAGCTGGCACAGCAGAGGACGGGTGAGCAGGAAGTGCTGGATACCTTTTCCAGTATCCCCTCACTTTCCTCTCAAAGCCTTTTTGAGGTAGGACCATACCATACCACAGTATAGGGGAGGACTCTGAGGCTCCCAGGTGACAAGAATCTGTCCCAGGCCCCTGCTTCTCTATCAGAACACACACATACTAGGGCTGTTAAATGGACCGTGAGCTCCCATTGCCCAACTTATCTCTTGAAGGACACAGTCACAAGTCCAAGCCACACTGATGACAGTGGTGGTGGGGGGTGCTATGGACTGTACCATGTTCCCCAAAATTATATGCTGAAGCCCTAAGCTGCAGTGTAACTGGAAATATGATCTTTAGGAGATAATTAAGGGTCAATGAAGTCAAAGGGTAGCACCCTAATCTGAGAGGACTGTGGCCTTCTAAGAAGAGATGAAATCTCTCTTCTCTCCACGAGTACTCACTGAGGAAAGGCTGAGTGTGTGCCCAGTGAGAAGATGCTCTCTGTGAGAAGGAAGAGGCCCCATCATCCTGGCACTCAGCAATCAGACTTCCAGTCTCCAGAACCGTGAGAAACAGATTTCTGTTGATTAAGTCACCAGTTTATGCTACTTCGTAATGGCAGCCCAAGCTGACTAAGGCTAGAAAGAGGGATAGAGCAGAGAATGACCTCCGCAGCCTCCAATAACCCAAGTAGGTCTCTCCAGAACTCTGGAAATGGAAAGGGTGGGGGATATATGAACCAGAGGGGTACAGGGGTCTGGAGAGCAGGAGAGCCCTTTAAGAAGGGAGAGCTTCTACTGGAGTGGGGGTAGATGAAAGGGGGCATTGGGGAATTTCAAGATGGAAAACCAAGCTTGGCATGGTGACACATGGTTGTAATCCTAGCTACTCCAGAGGCGGAGACAGGAGGACCACAGTTCATGACCAACCCAGGCAAAAGTTAGTGAGACTCTTTCTCAAAAACAAGCTGGGTGGGGTGGTTCAACTTTTAGTCTAAGCTATGAGGGAGGCAGATTAGGAGGATTAAGGTTTGAGGATAGCCCAGGAAAAATTAAAGTGAGACCCTATCTGAAAAACAAACTAAAAAAGCAAAAGGACTGGGGATATGGCTCAAGTGGCACAGCACCTGCCCAGCAAGCATGAGGCCCTGAGTTCAAACCCCAGTACTGCAGAGACAGAGACAGAGAGAAAGAGAGAGTGAGAGAGAGAGAAAGAAAGAGAGATTTTGGTTGCTATAGTTACTGCCTCTCAGTTTGTGTTTTCGAAGCACAATTCTGAAGTGTCTTTACCCAGATGACTGCTGCAAAGTCTCTTGAAGGAGCAGGCTGGCTAGATAACATACAGGATTCCCAGCTCGATTCAAATTCCAGATAAGCATTGAATGGTATTTTGATAAACATTGAATGGTATTTTTAGTACACATTACATGGGATATACTCACACTAAAAGATTATTTGTTGGTTAGCCAAATTCAAGTTTATCTGGGTATGCTGTATTTTTATTTGCTCCATCTGGCTAAGAAGGAGGCCTGTGCTGGTGTCATCTCCACATTGCTGCAGAAGGTGAGTAGTTCCCAAGGGTGCTCAGCCAGTGTGGGGCATGGCTGGCACTGAGACCTGGGCACCCTGGTTCTGAGACCTGGCTCTTCCCTCTGCATACAGCTGCCACCTCTGAGAGCTAATTGCTGAATGAAGTTGCAACCTGACATCTGGGGCACGTGTCAAACCACAACAGAGCCCGTCTTCCCTTTCATCAGGCCCGGCTGCGGGAGCTGCCGAGCCCCGAAGGGGGGAAGCCTTCACTTCAAAGGCCGCCTCCACTGAATTCCAGCCCCAGCCCTCAGGTTTGCTTTTGGCTTTGTGTCTTGAACTCACTTGGCTCAGAGGTCTGAGGTTTTGCTTGTAAGTAGTAAAACGTATTGCTTGTTTTTCCACTGAGGGGAAATACCATCTTCACAAAACGGTGTGTTGCCTTTTCCCAAATTCTCTTACATTTACCCCTTAATCCTCATGACAGTCTGGGAGTCTCTTTGAGTACTGCTAGCGTCATACTACAGGTGAAAAAAATGGACACACAAAGCACTTTGTGGGGGCTAGCCAGAGGTCACAAAAGGCATTGGCTTCTTGGCCTCTTTTCTGGCTCAAGAGTCTTGCCAGGTTACCACACGAAGGAGAAGAGTCACACAACACGTAAAGTTACTCCTGGATCTTGGAACATAAAGCTTACAAAGCCACAACCCACAAACAAGTCTCCCACTGGCCAGATTCTGCCTTCGTCTTGTAGGAGGGAGAATCATAACAGATGGAAATGGACAGATTCCAACTTTCCTCTGAAGGGGGAGTCCCCATAGTTACCTACAGCCTACCCAGTTTCCATCAATGTCTTGCCCTTCTGCGATCTTTCTGCTCCTAGGATTCAGGGTTGTACTTAAGGAATGTCATCCAAAGCCACCAAAAATAACCACCACTGTGAATTTCAGGAAAATTTTGAGCTGCACACAGAGAAAGCAATTTCAGGTGCTTCTTTTACTCTCCAAAACAAGAACCTTCTGCTCAAGACCCAAGACCTCTGGCCATCAGGCAAGGCCTCCTATCCAAAAGTACAGGAAGGACAATGAGGTGGCTCTGGAGGAAGACACTAATGTACCAGTTTCACACTTTCCTTCCTATGTATGCCAGAGGGGCTACTAGAGGCCCTGGGGTTTTGTATGGCTTTCCTTCTCCACCACACATTTTATGCTTCAAGTATGTCTATGTGTGTTTGGGAAGAAGGCTTATTATGGGTTCCATAACGCAGCTGCTCTCCTGAGACAGCTCAGACAGGCACTGGGCTGGGCTTCCTGCCTCTCTGGGAACGTTTCATTGTCTCAATGCCAAAGAAAATGCATATGAGCAGCACTGGGTTATCCATCAAGTGCTGCCTGCTGTGCCGGGTGAGGTCTGCCCCAGAGACAGAAGGATGAGCCCAGCCCATTTCAATGGTCAGGAAAGGCTAGGGAGGAACAGCATCTCTGAAGTTATGATCAAGAGTAGTGTGAAATACACAGTGATCACAGAGCCTCTGGGCTGGCTTCCCATCTCTGCCATTCTCTCTGCTGCTACAGAGGTCTTTGCAAAGGCTGACCCTTCTTGGGTTGAGACTAAGAATCCATAGACGGTTCCCAAGGCTGTAGTATTGTGTTTAGATTCAGCCGCAGGTACCAAAGACTCTAGCCAAGCCCCACTCACCTGTACTTTGCAGTCACTACTTGTGGGAGTCCCATCTGGTTCAGGGCCATGTCTTCTTTCCACTCTCTCCTGACCTCCCTGGTATTCCCTGGCACACCGGCCACATGGTATGTTTCCCAAGCTTGCTAAAGTTTGCTACGTTTTTGTGATAACCACCTCTTACAGATGCCCAAGCTTACCAGTGGGCAAGTCACACTGACTTATTCCTCATGCAACCCTACTAAGCAGGGATTTTCTCTGTATTTTGCAGAAGAGCCTCCTAGGTTACTAAATTAGCTGATTTTGAATCAGGAGTTCGTGGAAACTGAGCTCACCTCCAAATCTGGAAGGCTCCTGACTCATGCTTTCGCCTCCAGCCTGTCCACCAAAGAGGCCTTTGGGCACAGGTGAGGTGGCCAAGTGCCAGATGGGAAGGACATGTGGCTCTCTGGCCCTCCTACATGGAACCTGAGAAAAGTAAGTCTCCTAAAAGATGGGCTGCGGGGATTTATCACCAAGCTTCAGAATTATAAAGACGGGTTTGCAAGCCCAGGTGAGGGCTTTTCGTATTTAAGGGGTAGAGGATAGCTTTGTAGAAAGGTCACCTTCTCTTCTAGAGCTGTTCTGTCTTCTCCCACCTGGGACACACTGCCCCTCTGGTTGGAAGGAGAGAAGATTGAGGCTCTGTCTATCTGCGGGGCCGGTGGAGAAGGGAGCATGAGGCCTCTCTCTGAGATCTGAGAGTTTCCTACTGGTGACCAGAGCCGCCCCAGCTCCTCGGCCAGGTCTGGAAGGATGCCACCAAGGCTTAGTCTTCTAGGAAGACGCTCCGCCAGCGTCTGGTCCCCACCGCGATCCCACAGCGCCACCTAGAGTCTATGTGGGAGGACGCGCACCGCTCACCGCGTGGAGGAGGGCGCTGTCCAGGAGACCACAGCCAGTACCCCGCAGGCCATGCACCCACCTCCAGTGCCCATGGACCTATCCTCCTTGCCCACTCAGACCCTGCTCTTCACTTGCACCCAGGATGACCATCCCTGCCTTTCCTCTCCCATCAAGTCATTTTGGGAGGCAAATGAAAGGCCAGAATGTAAAAGGGCAAGGTGCCTTATGGAAGCAACCCTAAGTGTCACTCCTTGAGACACTCCTTTGTGCCCAAAGCGGCCAATTCTCTCATGAGGGGCATCACTAAGCCCCACAGCAGCGCTGAAAGGTGCAGGTTATCAAATTCATTTTATGGAAGAGAAACAATTTCAGAGAAGTGGAGGGATGTACAAATTCACCCTGTTAGTGGAAGACAAAGTGGAGTCAAGCTGAGCCCAAAGCCTGAGGGTGCCTGGCTCCCCATGGAGAAACAATTGCTATCATCTTTGTTCTGGACCTGCCTCTGCTGGGGGGAAATAACACAGGTCCTCCTGCCATGCCCAGATGGGTTCAAAGCCACCCCTGGCACTCAGAGCTCTTTGGGCCTGAACAGGCCCAGCACTCACCTTACAGCCTTATAATCGCATCCATCCTCTGCAAGAGTGCCCTCTCCTCTGGCCACAGCTCAGGTCCCTCTTCCTCCAAGGAGGCCTCCCCTGGCCCCAGGGTGAGAGGCTTGTCATCCCTTCATCTACAGTCCCGCTCAAGGGCTCTGACAATCTGACGTCAGAGTTCTTGTTTGGCCTCATCTCTACCCTGGGACACAGGTCCAGCACACAACTGTTCCCCACAGGCATTCTGCATGGTTTATAAACACACCTGCAAGTTCTTTGACATACCTGCCTTCAAAGAGTGAGGTCAAATTCACTGGTGGGCTTTAGCAGTTTGCTCCCAATGCACAGAGCAAGATGGAAGCAATGCTGTGTGGTTTTCAAGACTAGGTTAGAAAAGATAATGTGGCTTTGTCCACATTCTTTCTCACTCTAGGGATCCAATCACCAGTATGTGAAGAAACCCGAGTCACACAGAGAGGCCACATGCAGGTGTTCTGGTTGGCATTCCCTTCTGAGGTCCTGGCTAAAGCCAGTATTAACTGGCAGATGTGGAGAATGAGCCTTCAGCTGGTCCCATCCACTACCTGGTGTAAGGGAGAGCAGAGATGAGCTCCCCTCTCCCCCGCAGCTCTGCCCAAATTGCAGATTTGTGAGTAAAATAAATGTGACCAATGGTGGGGGATTTGCATGCATTTCTGTTGATAGCCAGACTTTTTGCTAACTCAAAGAGATAATTGTGAGCAGCTACTAATTACTGAGCACATAGGGTGAAAGGAATAGATATCGAACTGTCTTACCAGGAAGTGTGTGTGTGTGTGTGTGTGTGTGTGTGTGTGTGAGAGAGAGAGAGAGAGAGAGAGAGAGAGAGAGAGAGAGAGAGAGAGGACTTCTGCAGATTTGTATTGATCTTGACATTTGGGATTTGCACCTGACATTTTAGGACTGTTTATGACCCCTGTTTCATCTCTCTAGTGGCCAGTAGGGGATATGATAAGGAGTGTATCACCATTTTATCCTTTTTCAATGGAGAATATTGCTGAGTGCTCAGTACCTAGTGGTTCTGGCACATGGCTGCAAGGTTTCTGCATTTATAGGGTCCCTAAGGCAAAGGTGCCCAGGCCACCATTGTTTGCAGCATCCCAAATCAGCAGTCAGCTCTTTCAAACCAGTCATTTGCCATCAAGTAATTAAAATAATACCTGCCATTTATTAAGTTCCTGCTATAAATTCTAACACCATCTCAGACCTCAGAGAGCGCCTACAAGGTGGGCGATATCACTTCCATCTTTTAGGCAGTCAAATTAAATTTCTAATGGACCACATGGTCAAGATTCAAATCTATATTTGCTTAATTCCCAGTGACTAGTTTTTGACAATGATTTCCCTCTGTCACCTTGCTGAGAACAGGAAAGGCTGTGTAAAGTACTGATGGACCCTGGGTAGTTGCTTTTTCAGTTGGTACAACTCTTACTGACAGAGCTTATTAAAAATTCAATACTGCAAAGATTTACCATATATACGAAAAGCTAACCTAATTTGCTTACTTTTCATGGTATTGGGGTTTGAACTCATGGCCTCCCATTTAGTAGGCAAGTGCTTTACCACTTGTGCAGCACCTCCAGCCCTACTTACTTTTTAAAACAAGGAAAAAATAGCATTGAAACAATGGTCTGAAACCTACTGACCACATTCACATTTTTCCTCTTTTTAGCCTACATAAGAACAGAAATAATTACTGTCACCATCATCATTAACATCATGTACTACATAGACATTGAATTCCCTCTCCTTTTTTTGGGGGGGGGACAGTATTGGAGTTTGAACCCGGGATCTTACTCTTGGTAGGCAGGTGGTCTACCACTTGAGCCACTCCACCAGCCTTGAACTCTCTCTTCCGTCACTGCAAGGGCCTAGGGTAAACCATGAGCCCTGTCTGCCTCTGAAGTCCCAACCATTGTCAATCTCCAGCTCTTAGGGTTGGTTCTTCTCATTCTTGTCTGGAAGCCTGGATTCTTCTCCTCTACCTTTCCCCATAATGATTCCCTTCATGTATTCATTTATTTAATGAGAATTTGTTGAGGTCTTACTATGGCTTAAATACTGTGGTGAGTACTAAAGTTGTAGAAAAAAACCTCTGCCCATGTGGAGCCTAAAGCCAAGAAGCTAAAATAAATAATAACCAAGCGAACTAATATTTAACTAAACTTTTCATAACTGCCATGAAGGCAGGAATGGATACTATGACAGCATGTGAAAAGAGAACAGGCTCCTCTGCAGCTTGCCTCATGTCCTCCAGTCACACCACACATCCATTCTAGGAGATCCTGCAACGATGGGGCTACCCGTCCTAGATAGTCAAGGACAGTTCTGACTCACTAGAACTCCAAATGTTCTTACAGTTGCTTCATAATATTTTATTTTGTGAGTCTTTGTGAACTACTGTTTTAAAATCAGAATAAAAATAGTCTTTTATATTCTGGGTTCAAAAAAATTCATGTTTTGTGATTTTTTTTTTTTGGTGGGACTGGGGTTTGAACTCAGGACTTTGCATTTGGAAAGCAGGTGTGCTACTGCTTGAGCCACACCTGCAACCCATCATGTTTTGTATCTTAAATTACAAACTAAATTGTATCACATAGGTGTTTTTGTCCTCCTCACTCCATTGAGGAGGACTTCTACTTTTATCCAAGGTAGAAGAACAGGAACTGGAGTTACATAAAATAAACAGAAAAGGCCTAGACAATGTTTTTTGAGACAGAGATCCCCAAGAGACAAAACACTGAGATGATGCCTCCCATTTTCACAGCTTAATGTCTTTAGAGATATTTCAGGCTTACAGTACAGAGAGGGGGAACACAGAAAGAGACTGGAAAACTATTTGAGTTCAGGAGATGGGGCTAAGAATCCAGGGAGCCTGAGGTGGCTAGGGTTTGCTAAACAGGGTACCAGAGAGACAGAGATCTGGACACAGAAAGACCTATGATGACTGCAGAGGACACCCTTATTCTATGCATCATAATACTGATTAGAGCATGGGTATGGAGAGATGACTTGGAGCTGGGGTTTGACGAGGGCATTGGAAGGATGAAGAACTGGGGATAGCGCACACACACACACACACACACAGAGTACTGGAGTGCCTATTATCACCAGCAAGAATGGAGAAACTCTTCATTATTAAACATTACTCCAGTAATGAGAAATAATTAGCCATAGATGGAGCTCCAGACCCAACCAACAAATCATAAAAGGTCAAATGTTTTCAATTCACTTAGCTGTACTGTGTAACAAACTATAAGAATATTTTTGATAACTATGAAAGATCCTGCTCTCAACAAAATAAAATTCACAGTGTGTGGCACCAAAAAAAAGACTAATAGGCATACAAAGAAACAGGAAAACATGACCCACAATGAGAATAATTAACTATTCTGAACTGATCCAGAACTGACGCAAATGTTAGAATATGGCAGGAAAGGATAATAAAAGAGACTGTAATTATATTCCATGTGTTGGAAAAGTTAAGTAGGATTAAAGTTACAAAAAAGAGTCTAAATCAAAATATCAAGAGACAGAAACTACAATATGTCAGATAAAGACACACTGGATGGGATTAGTGGTATATTAGGTGTGGCAGAAGAAAAGATTGGTGAACCTGAAGTCCTAGCAATAGAAACTATTCATAATGAAATATACACAGAGAAAAAAATTTAAAGAAAGGAAAGAGGATAAATGAGCCGTGCAACAACTTCAAGTAACCTAATGTATATGGAATTTAAGTCTCTGAAGGAGAGCAGGGGATGGAGAAGTAGGTCTCTGACTATACTAGATTTAAAAATATTTGAAAGTAGACAGAAGTTTTCCAAATGAACTGAAAACTATACATGTATTGATTCAGGAGGCTCAACAAAACTCAAGCATAGGAAACATGAAGAAAATGACTACCAAGGCCTATCAGAATCAATTTACTCACTCAGTGATAATGAGAAAATTCTGAAATGATGACAGAGAAAAAAAAAGATACATTAAATACAAAGGGACAACAATCAGAATTGCAGATATCTCATAAAAAGCAATAAAATCAAGAAGACATTGAAGCCATATCTTTAAAATACAGAAAAGAGAAAAATCATGACAAGTCTAGAGTTTTATACCCAGTAAAAATATCTTTCAAAAAACTGAAGGCAAAATAAAGCTTTTTCTCAGATAAGCAAAAGCTGAAAAATTCACACAAAAATATTAAGGAAGTTTTTCAGACAGAAGAAAAATGGTACTGGATAAAAATCTGGGTCAACACAAATAAATGCAGAGAATTGGAAGTGGTAGCTGTGTAGGGAAACATAATTTTTTCTTATTGCTTAAATCTCTTTAACAAATGCTGAGAATGAAAAAAGGGTATAGCCACTCTGAAGGTTTCTTACAAAGTTAAACATGGTCTTCTCACATGATCCAACAATTGCACTCCTGAAAGTTCACCCGAGTGAGCTGAGTTTTCCACATGGAAACTTCTGCATGAATGTTTAAGACAGATTTATTTCCAATTTTGCCAAATTGGAAGCAACCAAGATGTCCGTCAGGAGGTGAATGGATAAACAGACTGTGGTACATTCGACAGTGGAATATAATTTGGGGATGAAAAGAAATGAGTTGTCCAGACACAGATGACATGGAAGAACTTTAAGTGGGCGAATTTTTGTGACGTGAATGAAGCCAGTCTTCAAAGGGTGCGTACTGTATGATTTTAACAATGTGACATTCTGGAAAAGGCAAGTAATATGTCTTATTCAGAGACAGTAGTAAGATCAGCAGTTTCCAGGAGTTTAAGGGGAGGAGGAAGGGCTGAGCAGGTGAAACACAGGGAATTTGAGGGCAGTGACACTGAATGATACAGTAATGGTGGATACATGACATTATGCATTTCTCGAAATCTATGAAACTGTACAAAAATTATGGTACAGAGGGAGTACTAAATGTAAACTATGGATATTAGAAAATAATATATCAATATTGGTTCATCAGTATAGCAAATGTACCACAATAATGCAATATGCTAAAAACAAAGAGGACGCTCTGTGTGTGTGTGTGTGTGTGTGTGTGTGTGTGTTGGGGGGAATGTTGATGTCTTTAGGTTCAATTTTTCCTATAAGCCTAAGTCTGCTCTAAAAAAATCTATTGAAATGAGAAAGAAAATTGACTCTAAATAAAGATGACAAGAAAGATAACTATCTCGTCACATAACAACTCATTGTAGGGTTTATAATATAAGTAAAGTGCATGACGAAATGTCACAAAGGTGAGGTAGGAAAAACAGATTTATACTACTGCTAATTCTTTTTTTGGGAAGTTGTATGATGTCACTTGAGAGTAGATTGCATTATAGATGGATACTGTAAATCCTAAAATAACTACTAAAATAAAAAATATCACAAGCCACCAAAGGATATAAAATAGAATCATAAAAAAATACTGAACAAGGCCAGGTGTGGTGACTTACTCCAATCTACTTGGGAGGTGAAGATTGGGAAGATCACAGTTCAAGGTCAGCCCGGAAAAAAAGTTAGGGAGACCTTATCTCAACCAACAAGCTGTGCATAGTGGTGCCTGTCTACGATTCCAGCTACATGGGAGGGGTAAATAGGAGGACTGTGGTTCGGGAAAGTCTGGGCAAAAATGCAAGACCCTACCCCCAAAATACCTAAAGCTAAAAGAGCTGAGGGTGTGACTCAAGTGGCAGAGTGCCTACCTAGCAAGCTCTAGGCCCTGAGTTCAAACCCTCGTATCTGCCCCCCCAAATACTCTACTAATTTGAAAGAAGCAGGAAAAAAAATTGGAACGAAAACAAGAACATATTGGACTAAGAAAGAGCAAATAGCAAGGCGATAGTTAAAAACTTCTCACAAAGAAAATGCCAGGCCAATGTTGATACAGCAGTGAATTTCATCAAATATTTGAGGAAAAAGATACAGGTTTTACAAACTATTCCAGAAATTGAAAGAGGATAAAATACTTCTCAGTTTATTGGGATGCCATTATTACCCTGATTCCAAAACCAACCAGAGACAGTATAAGAAAAGATACACACAGGTATCTTTCATGAACGTAGAGCAAAAATTCTAAAAAAAATGAGTAAGTCAATCCAATGGTTCATAAAAACTTTATGATACATCCTTACCAAATTGGGCTTATCCTGGGATTGTAGAATTGTTTTAATAGTGAAACCAATTGATTTAATGCAGCATAACAGCAAGCAATAAAAATAAAACCCTTATAATCATCTCAATATATGTGGCAAAGCATTTGATAAAATTCAATATCCATTCCTGGTTTTTAAGAAAACTTCCAGCAAACTAGGAATAAATGGAAATTTCTGCAACACGACAAAGGACATATATGAAAAACCTACAGTTGGCATACTTACTGTGAAAGACTGAATACTTTTTCTCTATGATCAGTAACAAGATGCTGTCTGCTCTTACCAGTGCTACTCGACATCTTACTGGAGGTTCTAACCAGTGCAACCAGCCAACTTCCTGCCCCACCCAAGATTGAAAAGATTAAAGTTGTCTTTATTCACAGACAACATGATTATGTATGTAAAACATAAGATTGAATCTATAAATAAAGTATCTAGGACTGAAGAATGAGCTAGCAAGTATGCAAGGTACAAGAGATCATTGTAGAAAAACAAAACCAACCAACCAAACAAAAAAACCCAATTGCCTCTCTATAGACTAGCAAGAACCATAAGCTGAAATTAAAAATACCATTTACGATGGTGTCAGAATTTTTGGGCAGTTAGGAATAAATCTGTAGATTGAAGGCTACAAAAACATTGCTGAGAGAAATTAGAAAAGTTAGAAAAATGGAGAGAAAACTTTGTCCATGTGTTGGGAAACCCAATAGTGTTAAGATATAAATTCTCTACAGCTTGATCTATAGATTTGCAATGTTTTCAATAATAATTCTAGTGGAAAGTTTTGTATAAATTAAAAACTTAATTCTAAACCTTATATAGAAATACAAAGGACATGAATTAGCCAAAGCAACTTTGGGGAAAAAAAGAGGACAGAGTTGAAGGAGTAATACTACCTGATTTCAATATTAATTCTAAAACCACAGTAATCAAAACTGTAGAATTAGCATAAAGATATAAAAACAGATTAATAGGACGGACAGATGCCAGAAAGATGCACATATATAAGGACAACTGATTTTTGACAAGGTATAAGGTAATTAGGTACAGAGAGGATAGTCTTTTCAACAAATGACTCCAGAATAATTGGGATTGATGGACAGATAGATAGACAGATAGATGATAGATAGTAGAACTATATATTAGGGTATATATATATATATATATATATATACATATACATACATACATAAAGAAAGAGCGATCATATTTCATACTAACTGAAAAATTAACCCAAAATGTAAAACATAAAGTTTTTGCTGAGAATACTGAGGAAACCAAACTCATATACAGCTAATGGAAATATAAAATGGTGTAACTACTTTACAGAAATCTGGAAGTTACAGTTATACCATTAAGTCCAAGGACTTAAAGATGAATGTCTGTGGAAGTTTCAGTTGTAATTGCCAGAGACTGGAAATGACCAAAAAGTCTCTCAACAGGTAAAGGAATAATAATTTGTAATACATCCATACAATGAATGGGATATTCCTTAGCAATAAAGAAAAATTGCAGATACATTTGATAACTGGGTGAATCTTAAAATAATTATGCTAGGTGAGAGAAGCCAGACAAAAAAGAACACAAACCTGTGTATTCTTTTGTATAATGGCACATAATCCAGAGTGAAGGAAAGCAGTGGTTGCCAGAGGGAGAAAGTTGTGTGGAAAGAGTAGGAGGACAGGTTACCAAGAAGCACAAGGAAACTTTTTGGATGATGGGTGTGTTTTACCTTGACTGTGGTATAGCTATGTGGTGTATATATGTCAAAACTTACCAAATTATATGCTTTAAATGTGTGTGGTTTATTGTGTGCCAGTTATACCCAAATAGTACTGGCTATTTGTTTACTTATGTATTTGCTTATAAAAAACAGTCAACTCCACTGGGAAATTGTTGAGGGATAGGTAGGTGTTCCCTTCTCATATTCCCACAGAGCTTATCTCAGGTCTATGTATGCAGAAAGTAGCTAACAAAAATTTGATTACTTGCATCTTTACAAGACATAATAGCATAGAAAAACAATAATTGAACAAAGATGTTTACTGTTGCCATTTAACTGATGGGGAATTGTGACTTACTGAAGCAGATGAAGTCACAGGGGTTGAGAGGACTTGGCTTGGTCACCCATTTCTCTGGACTGTTAGCTTAGATCAATTAATTTCAATCTAAAATCTTTGTAGCTTTGGGCAGTTGTAAAGGAGGCAGAATGAATGCCACCCAGCCAGGGAATAATAGACAAGGATGTTGATGAAGAGGAGTTGTTGAATGATGGTAGTCACAGTAATGAAACCATTTACCACTTTGATTGCTGCTGACTGTATGCCAGTACTATCTGTTTATCCTCATCTCAGTTGTTATCCTCCCATCTTAGAGAGGTGGAACCAGAAGGCAGTGAGTAACACGGGCTCATATGGCTAATAAGTTATGAAGCTACAATTTGAACCCATGTTTGTATAACCAAAGCCTGTGCTTCAACTACTAAACTGAATCCATTCCCAGGCCAATAACTATGCATAGACTCATGCATGTCCACTTACACACTATCAAGACCAAACAAACAAACCCATGATATATACTGAACTAGGTGTGCATAAAAGTATGTGCACACACATTTGAACGCGTGCACACTTGCATGCATACAGAAATGGCCACACACGCATACACAAATGTATGCTCACAAATGTCCTCTGAACATGCACACACATACGCAAGTACATATTACATGACACACAGGCATACACTTTGGGCACCCTACGAACATATGTTTAGTCTTTCCTGCTCTGGTTTTCCACAAGCAGCAACCAAGGCACCCCACTGGCACCCCCCCACCCCCAAAGCTACCAGGCCTCAGGAATCTTCATAATACTGAAGTCCTAAGTCTAAAGCAAAATTATGCTCAGGTCCCTAACCTTGGGACTGCATGCAAGTCAGGATAATCACATTTTCCCATGAAAGAAGTTTCTGACGGGCTTATTAACCTTTGAAAATACCAACTCTCAGTCCGAAGGACTTTCTGAGTCCAGAAAATTGAAAAACAGCCTCATGAGAGACCACCCGGTTCTGAGATGATGGAATTACTTTCAACCCAGGCCAACACATCATTTAGACAAAATGTTCCACATACCAAACTTGACAGCAGCTAGCTCTTGGGCGCAGGGGAGCCAAGTGTCATCTATTACAGATTGTATCTACTATAGCTGTGATGAGGATAGTTGCTGTGGGTGCGAGTCACTGTGGGGGTACCTGAGGTGCCAGGAAGAAGCCAGTCTCAGTGCCTTTGACATTTATGTCCCTGTGCTATAGGATGGAGGGTCTGCATCACAGATAAACATAGCCTCTTCCTTTGGCGATGATTTTCTGTTTTAAAAGTGCAGTTTGGGGTAAAATTGTAGTTCAGTGGATGCTGTCAGAAGAGTAGACAGTGTCGTGTGGAAAGCTGGAGGTAAACAAATAACTCCAGGGTTGGAGAAACTGAGTAATTCACCCTCCCCACCCCCACCATCTCATGGAGGGCAGTTGCCCCTCTTTTTCTCTGTTGGGCCACATTCTGTCTATATAATTTCTGGAAGTCTCAATGTTTTTTTTTTTTTTATCCCTGAAATACATGTGAACTTGGTTTTCCACCATGACAGTTGCCACAGAAACCAGAGTTTAGCTTAGTCTCTCATTGAGTAAATTGGGTGGTTGTGGGCAAAACCCTTGACCTAAGAACCTCAGCTTAGGCATATAGAGGATGGAAGATCAATGCCCTGTCTACCTCACCAATGTGCCATGGCAACCAACACGATGAGACTCTAGTATGCTCCAGGTGAGAGGAAGGTGATATGGCTAGTTGCATCTTTCACCAATCCCACCACTGTTCAGAGTTTTCCTGCTCAGACTCGGGCTTGCCTGGGCTTCTAGGCACATCTTCAAATGTTTTCCCTTTTCTTCTAAAGCTTTCAGAAATAGTTTCTTGGTGGGCTGACAAAGCGACTCAAGTGGTAGAGCACCTGCCTAGCAAGTGTGAGGCCCTGAGTTCAAACCCCAGTACCACCAAAAAAAAAAAAAAAAAGATAGTTTCTTGGCTGTAAGATTCTGGCTCTATTTCTGTACTGTTACTTGTTGTCTCACCATTTGGTGGGCTGTGTCTCAACCTTGTGCCCAGCCCCGAGAAGTTCTTCAAGCTTCTTACTCTTGTAGCTCCTTACAAAACCTTACCTCTTCTCAGCTGATGACTTTGCTTTCATTTGCTCAGAAAGAGAGGCACGAGGCAGGAAGGGCTTCTGATTTCCTTTTCACAACTTACTCGCATACCAGCCATCTTAAGTTCCTTCCTTCTTGACACAAAGATCACTTCCTATCCGCTGCCAGTGTCTCCACTTAGAATCTTCATTCTGAAAGCCTCTCCAGAACCTTCTTACTGCAGGATCTTTACTTTTCCCCTTGCTATTGGTCCTTCTCAGGGAACAACAGGATTTTGGTCATGAAATTTGTATCTTATAGGAACATGGTGGGGAGGGTTGACTCTGAACACGGCAGGGGAAAAATCTCAGGATGAGAGCAAAAGTGGGGCAGGTGTGAGCCTTGGGGAGGCTTCGAGTATAGGATATTGAAGATTATACAGCAGTTGCAAGGGTGTTTTTGGGGAGCACAGGAGTTCTTGGATTGTCCAGAATATCCCTTTCTTCACTGGACTCTATCCCTCCTCTCTCCATCCCTCTCTATGACTTCTACCCCCATCCACATCTTGAATTCTCAAATCTCAGGGCAAAATCCTACTCTTTTTAGGGAAACAAAAGTTCGGACCCTGTTAAATCACCTATTGGGTTATTGAGATAGCACTATACTTTTCTATTGTAAATAATAGGAAATAGTTCCTGTTCTGCAGAGCTGGTGATCTCTGAAGATATGACCTGATGAATGCTACCAATAGCTGCAGCCAGCTGGTCTTGGCACTTTCAGATGGCACTCTCACTCTCCTGATCCTCCAGGAGTGAATATGCCTACATTCAGACCAATTAACCTCTCTTACCAGGAATTTGGATTTGGTGGACAGCATGTAGTTACAACTAAGTTATTAGGAAAACAGCCTCCAGTTGAGAGATTTCTTAAGGTCTTGCCTCTGGTGCTCTTGGAGCAGCTACTTCCAATCCTTCCCAAGGCTTGGCTGTTCCAGATTTCCTTTAAAGTCTATGAAATATGCAACATCCTTCCAATCACTGCCATCTGTGTCTACTCAGGAAAGATTTGTATTGCTTGTAACCAGAGAACCTCTGAAGACATTCTTCAGTAAGTAACTGAATTGCCACCACGCAATCTTCTCACACTTCTGTGTTTGTCAGTTTTGTCATCACTGTGACCGAATATCTAACCAAACAACTTAAAAGGCGGGAACACTTATTTTAGTTCACAGGTTCAGAGGGTTTAGTCCATCATGGTGGGGAGGGCATAGTGGAGGAGAGACGTTCATATTATGGTGGCTAGAAAGAAGAGAAAAGAGAATAAGGAAGGACCAGGACAAGATATACCCACAAGGACATACTCTCCAGTGCCCTACTTCCTCCAACTAATCCCCCACCTCTTACCTTTCAACATCTCCCAATAATGCCATCATACTATGAATCTATCAGTGGATTAATAGATTCACAAGGTCAGAGCCCTGACCACCTAATTGTCTCTGGAAATGCTCAGAGGTGTGCCTTACCAGTCTTCTAGATATTTTTAACCCAATCAAGTTGACAATCAAAATTAACCATCACATGCCTCCTTTATGAAACACTCAGCATTGGATCCTGATAGTACTTTATGCTCAAAGTCCAGGCCACGCATGGTGGCTCACAGTTGTAATCTCAGCTACTTGGGATGCAGACATTGGGAGGATCACAGTTCAAGGCCAGCCTGGGCAAAAAGTTAGCAAAATCCACCCCCCATCTCAACCAATGATAGTATGTGCCTGTCATCCCAGCTTTGAGGGAGGAATAGGTAGGAGAATCACAGTCCAGGCTGGCCCTGGGTAATAAAAAAAGGTGACACCCTATACAAAAAATAAATGAACAAAAAGGGCTGGGGGAATGGTATAAGTAGTAGAGCACTTGCCTAGAAGTGTGAGGCTCTGAGTTCAAACACCGGTACTTCCAGAAAAAAGAGAAAAAATCTATAAGATAAATGCTATGACATATGATTCATATGAAGATGAGTTTCTAAGGCTCTGAAATTGTGGACATTTGTCAAATGTTACAGCTGGAAACTCATTAGGTGAGGAAACTCACTGTAGCCCAAGTAAAGATTCATGAAGAGGAAGTGGGGGGCTCTTTGGACAAGACAGCACCTTTCTCCATCTCTCTCCACACAGTCTCCCTGTGCTTCTGAGACCAGCTCCATTTTCCTGCCTTTCTCTGCATACTGACTTCCTCTGCTCACTCATCAGTGAGTACATTGCTGCAAAAAGCTTCTCCAGCCCAATCTCTAAACAGTCATTTGCTTTAGGTTTCTACCACCAACTATAGTTTCTGTGACTCTTAGTTCAGATTACTGAGAGAAATTCTACTTGGGTAGGCTGAAAAATGTCCCTCTTACTTCACTTACCCCCAAATATAATTACTTCCTAATTTCTTGAACTTGGAAACATTTCCTTATATAGAAATAGAATCTTTGCAGATATGATTAAGATAAAGACCTTAACATGAGGCCATTATACTGGATTATCAAGGTTGACCCCCAAAGACAATCATGTACATCCTTATAAGAAAGAGAGGCAAAGGGACATTTGGCATAAACACAAGAGGAGAAGCCGATGTGAAGGTGGAGGCAGAGACTGGAGGAATTCAGTCACAGTCAAGGAACATTGGAAAATACCAGAAGCTGGAAGAGACGTGGACAGATTCTATCCTATGGTCTCCTGAAGGGAGCAGAGATCTGCTGATTCTTTGATTTCAGCCCACTGACATTGATTTCAGATTCATGGCATGCAGAATTTTGAGATAATATCTGTTATTTTCATCTACCAAATGCGTACTAATGTGTTACAGCAGTTACAGGATGTTAATCTAGACTCCTGAATTAAGTGTCCACCACTGCCCATCAGCTGTGTCTGGAGGATATTTATAGGAAAAATATAACCACTGAGACCTGCTCTCCTAACAGAGACTAAAAGGAGGAAGTAGAGGACTGATTCTCAGAGAATAGTTTGGGCTGGGTGACATGTACATGCATCCTACTAGCACCCCCAACACAGATATGAAAAAAACTATTAGGAAGTGCCGGGCAACAGCCATGCCCGAATCAGTGCCAAGCCTAGGGCTGACCTCTTCTCCTACCCGAACAGGAAATGAGTTCATAAGAAGAGTTCTTTTTTCCATTTTTATTAGCATATGTTCATTGCTCAGGGAGGTGTCATTGTTACATTTCCGAATAGCCTTACATTGTATGTTGGTTAGATAGTTCCTAATCAGAGTTCTTAATGGTGTCAAAATCAAACAAAAATACACATATGTATTTTTGAAATTTTACAGAAACTTTATTTGGGAATAAACAAAGAATAGGATTGTAAACCAGAACATACAGGCACAGACTGGATGCCCTTTAGTTATGCCCAAAGAACAAAGGTAAGAATAAGGGTTTTATTAGGACAGAGAAATCTACATACATTTTGAAAGAAGTTTTTGCTTTTTGGCACTTTTGGTGCTTATGAGAACTGGCAAGTTCTAACTGGAAAGCAGAGATGTTAGTATGTAAATTTTATTTTATTTTTACATTTACTTACATATACATTATTTGGGCCACCTCCCTGCCCCCGAACCTGTTCTGCTCTCCTCTGCTTTTGTAGAAGAAAAAAACATAAACGATAATAAGAAAAATGTGTTATTTTTGCTAGTTTAAGATAAAGATAGCTATACAGGGAGATTCATTGTGTTGTTTTCATGCATGTGTGTATTACAACCCAAATTGATTCATTTCTACCAAACCTCTTCATTACTTCTTAGTCCCCTTCCCATAGTGGCCTCTGCCAGTTTAAGATTATTGTATTCGTTCCTTCACAATGAGCACATCAACCACATTCAAGTTTTTGATTTCCTTCCCTTTCCCTATCCCACCCCTGCATGGTCTCTCCTTAGTGTGTGACCCATGTCTAATAATGTAAAAGTAATCTTAAGGTCATATTTGGCAGTTTCACTTTTAGCAGCTAAGTAAAAATATCCTAAAGATAAGGCAGGCTGTTTCTGCAGACTGGTTCTTGAGATAGATCCTAGGAGAAGGTGTCCACAGACTGTTTCCCTTGACTGCATTTTAGTCAAACATGATGGAAATGACCCCATTTTGCATGATGAATTTTCACAATGGGGAGTGAGGAAGAAAAGAAAATAAGTTAGCAGTTAAATCTCTGCATCCAGCTATTTCAAACAAGTGTTTACTTAACAACTTTCTTTTGCCAAGCACTGGGATAAGGGCTTACTTAGCACTTACCAATCTATAGTCTGAACAGACAGGGTAGTTGGGAAAGAATATAACAGAACCATTCAGTCATTCACTTTTTATTCAACAAATATTTGCTGTGCACATAGATGTACTAGAACAGGTGATATTACATAAAATCTGTAGAGTAACTATCTTCATAGGGTGAGGAAAAAACAAGCAGACAAATAAGCAAAATACAGTAAGTCAGCCTTATTCACAAATTTATTAGCCATAGTTTTGGCCAAATGTCAAAAATAAATTTGAAAAAATCAAAAGATTTCAAAATCAAAAAATTTAAATTCTTGCGTGCATTACCCAGTTCACTTGGTGTGGAGAAGTTCTCAGGCAGTCCTACATAATCTTCAGTTGTGTTGAAATCTTTGCGTGATCTATGGATTGTTTCCCTGCCTTTAATTTTGTGAAAACATGCCTCCCAAAAATGGTGCCCCCTAACACACAGTAAAAGTTAATGAGCTTAATTTAAGTGATAAAGTGAAAACTGTGGAATTGTTAGAAGGTGGCATTGTCTTTAGTGGAACCTGGGCAGCACTGTGGGAAAATTGAAGGAAGCATCTGCAGGACGGTACTGAACTCTAAGCAGGTTTTCCCTCAACAATGGTCTCCTTGCAACCATATGCCTTGTTAGACCAAGTGTCTAACCACAAATTGTGAAAAGAGCTACGAAGGAAAGGAATGAGTTATAAAACAGGTTATTTGGTAGTGTTGATGGTAACAGGGCTCCGAATCAGGAGCGGAGGAGAAGTGTGAATGGAGAAGTCCAACAGGCAAAATGGATTTAAACCTAGGGATGGTTTTATGGCAAAATGTGTTAATTAGTTATTTAGAACCATGGAAACGAATACAAGAACCAGGGAAATGAGCACTTGTCGAACTTTGGCTGCATGCGTGGGGAGAGACAAGAGCACCCTCTACTTGTGAATAGGTAGTTTCAAGGAACAATCCATTGTAGGCCCAAAAGGCTCCAGGTACACTCCGCTCCAATAGACTACATTTCCCAGAATGTCACAGGAACAGCCCGTGAACCGGAAGTTTTTCTCGTCACTTCCGGCGCAAGTTGCCGCTATTAAGCATGGCGGCGGTGAGAAGCCGTGTGTGTGTGTGGAGGTTCCTGACAGGTACTCGCGGCACGAAGCAGGTCTGTGTCGGGGTCCGAACCCAGCGCCAGCCCGATGCTGTGCTCCAGCGGCCTCTCCAGCCCTTCGAGGGCGGACTGCCGTGCCGCCGGCTCAGCTCCGAGGCCGGTGAGTGACCTGCCAGTCGTCCGCGGGGCCGTTCTCCCGGGAGACTAGAAGCTGCCTCTGACTGGCCGGAACCGCGCGGCTCTTCGCGCGATGCCCTCTCACACTCGGTGGACTTCGGTCTGTTTCTGCGGGGGCTGTCATCGCCCCGGTTTATCCTCTGAGTCAGTCACCAGCAGTCCCTGAGCTCCGCGCCTTGCAAAGCACCGCGCCAAGCTTAGGTTTAGGTGACACAGTAACCAAGGCCTCGCGGGTTCTGCCCTGGGGGAACGCAAAGCCCAGGCCGTGCGCTGTGACCCGGGCTGTGATGGGGGACGCACAGAAAAGGGGCCCTCAAATTGGGTTGGACGGGCAGCGATGGCTTCCAAAGCTGACACCTGGCTAACCATGCTAAGGAGAAAACAAAATGCATTCCGAGCAGAGGGAATATGCAAAAGCCCAGAAAAGAGACTGAACACAGGTGTTTTTTGGAGCTAGGATCGATAGGGTTTGATTATAGCTTTAGACTGTAGGCTTAAAAGGAAAAATCAAGGTATCTTCTCATCTTTCTGGCACCAGCAGTTGAATGGAAGGTACCATTTATACCAAGGCGGAAAAAATTAATTTGTAGGAACAGGTTTTATTGTGGAGTGGTGGTGGTGGTGCAGGAGTAGATCAGGTGAGAAGGGAAGGGAGGCATAATTAAATCTGTTTTAGACATAATTTGAGGTGCCTTCAGATTCTGGTGTTTAGTATACACTAGTTGAGGAACATCAGTAAAAATGGTAACTAAAGTTGGACATCTGGGTGAGATTGATTTGAGTGTAGTGCTACCTACTGTGTGCTGGACACTCGAAGAGACTGTGGTGCCAGAGATGAGTATAGGACAGAGTTCTGGTCTTCAGAGAGCATTTCATCTAGACGGGGATGCACGGAAGCAAGCAGATCACTATAGCTTGTTTCTAAATGATGCCAGAAGTAATTGATGAGTTTTAAACTTGTCAGTCATCTTGATTATGTTTTTAGGAGGTTACTCTTAAGTAGTCTCTGTGGAGAATGGTTTATAGTGAGGCCAGCAAGGAGTCAGGAAGGCTAAGGAAAGGGACAATGATGGCCTTGACTAGAGTAATGACATTGGGAAATGGAGAGATTAAAATGGGAATAATTGTAGTGTGTACTTCATAGCATGCTGAGTATATAAGTTAGTTAGCTTAGTAAGGACTGGCATACTAGAAATAATAACTGTTAGTGGTTATCATTATCGTTATTTTTACTACTTATCTTGACTTCATGTGGTGGGTATAGGATAAATCAGGAATGATTTGGGTTTTCTGGCCTATATGACCTTAAGGATAGTGCTGAGATAGAGAACAGTAGGAAAAGCAGGTTTGAGACAAGAGAAAGTTTGAGACAGGAGAAAGTTGGGTGATATAGAAGTGCAGATTCAGTGTCCATTGGGTAGTTTATTGGTAAAGGGATCTTGGCTAGAGATTCAAATTTTAGAGTCTCCAACATATGAATATAGTTAAAATTATAGGAAGCTAAGAGAACATCCCGTGAGAACATGAGAAGGGAGGAAAGAAAAGGAAATAGTTCAGAATTCAGCAGAATACCAACATCCATAGGACTAGGAGGGGAAGAAGAACCGGGGAACAGATGGCTTTTTTGCTTTCAATTTTCCTAATGGCTATGGAAAGTGAGGCAAAGGGATGGGTAACATACATGAGGCAGAACTGAGATTAGATTGGAAGTGACCTAGGCTCTGCTACCAGACAAAACTTGGAAAATCCTGACTATGTCCTGAGATAGTTGTCTTTGTGTCCTCATGAGCATCCTCATTTATAAAATTGGGATATTAGTTCCTATTTTGTGCACTGTTGTAAGCATTCTTGAAAATGTATGTTATGCATAGGTTATAGGTGACAGAGCTGATAGCTCAATGGCAAGTGCTTGCCTGGCATGCATGAGGCCCTGAGTTCCATCCCCAGCATTGCAACAAAACCAAAAAGCCTAAAATATGGGAGATAATAGCTGTAAATGTCAACAGCCATTATATCATTATCGTATTATTTTTCTGTTGCTTCCTGTAGTAGACTTTTTGTCAGAGACTGTATCCTCATCAGAGTGAATGTTTGGTAAATTTTAAATGAAAGTTGAATGAATGAAAGAATCTCATAGTATTAGTATTGTGCAGTGCTTCTTATCCATTTTAGCAGAATCTGGTAGCTCAGAGATGAAGAAACCTACATTTATGGATGAGGAAGTTCAAAGTATCCTTATCAAGATGACAGGCTTGAACTTGCAGAAGACTTTTAAGCCAGCTATACAAGAATTGAAGCCACCAACCTATAAGCTGATGACCCAGGCACAGTTGGAAGAGGTATGTGAACTTAAGTTTATTGGTAGAATACTTTAAGGGATTAACCAAGATTTCCAGAGGTCCCTGCAGATGCTTATAACTGCTTATCCATATCACTAGGGGGTGTATCAGGCATAGAATTGAGAAAGGAAGTGTGAGAAGGCAGGCACACAGGAGCTAGGGCTGTGACCAGAATTAAGCAGACTGGGGTATGTGGGTGAGGTCTGGGTATCCAAGCAGAGGCTGCTTTCAGCCCCAAACCATCCTGAGCATCCTTCCTTTTTCCTGCCTGCCCCAGCTCCCTTCCCGGAGAAACAGCTACTGTGTGCTGCCTTGGGGCTGAAGCTTTGATGGCATTCTGAGATCCTGCTGAACTGCTTCCTACTCCAGACACCAGTGTCCTGGAGCCATGGGTACTGAGTCCTTTGTGGAATACATTTTGATGTATGAGTATGTGAAGCATTAATACTCTTCTTTCTGATTCAAAAGTAATTTAAAATTGTAGCATAAAATTAAAATATCCTATAGTGTATCATATGAAGAGTGAAAGTCCCCTTTTTACCTCTCAGAGGTAACCATTGTGAGTAATGTGGTCATTGGTTAAGAGCATAGACTCTGAAGTTGGGTGACCTGGATTCAAATCCCAGTGCTGGAACTTCCTAGCAATTTACTTAACAACTGTGTCTCTCTTTTCTATCAAATGGAACGATAATAGTAGCACCTAGCTCATAAGGTAGGTGTGGGGATTAAGTGAGGCAAATACATTTAGAGTGATTGGTTGATACCTGACACAGATGCAGTCCTCTGCTTTGTTGCAAGCAGCTCTTACAGCCTGGCACTGTTTCATAACAGACTTCTGTTGTTGAGTTAAGCCTGTAACTGGTGCTCTTACCTATACCACAGGCAAGGGCCAGGGTCCACCATTTCAAGTCTGGCTTTCCACTCACTGATTCATGGCCACAGCTTCTTTTCTTTGCAGTCTTTAGCATTTTTTATGTGTAGCTACTTTTGTTAGATGATCCTTTTGGTCTGTAACCTTGTGACTTTCTTTAAAAAATGTTTTATTTCATTAGGCTACCAGACAGGCAGTTGAGGCAGCTAAAGTACGATTAAAAATGCCACCAGTTCTGGAAGAACGAACACCAATAAATGATGTATTAGCAGAAGATAAAATTTTGGAAGGAACAGAAACACATAAATATGTGTTTACTGATATATCACATAACATACCACACCGGGTAAGTGTCTAATTGCAAAATGATCTTTGTTTGAAGTTCTCCCATGTGGAGATGGGTCTGAGGGATGCTGTGACCTGCTTCTCTCTGAAGCTTCCAAACTAGAGTTCTTGTGACTGGGTGAGACTCTTCTGGAAGATAAAATATAAGGAGTACCGAAGTGCAGACCAGCCCACATCATTTTGTTACCATTGCCCTACAGATTATGGACTCAGTAGATTTCAGATTGATGGCAAATAGACACATGTGCTTAGACAGAACAAAACATGTAGGGCCAGACAGAAACTCACTAACCACAAATGGACAAAAATTACAAGGCAATGTTGGAAGGAAATTCTTTTTGCCCAAGTTGTACTGATTTCCTGTGTGGAAACTTTTGAGAAGAGGGAGTGATTTTATCCTGTTTATTTTTTGATGATGCCAAGAAACTCAGACTTCCAGTGGATTTTCACTTTCCAGACTTTCAGTAAGAGTGACAGCTGTTTTCTCAGAGAATTTTCAGACATCATCACTTTTTATTCTCTGGCTCATATTCCCTGCTTGCCAATTTAAAAGAACACTCTGGCATTTAAAAAAAATCAGTTTTGTATTTGAGTCTTGGAAGTAAAGAAAGAGAGTTACTTATAATTAGTTTATTAGAACACTACAGAATGCTGAGTTTGGGGGAGATCCCATATTAGTCACTCTTTGATCACTTACAATTACAATTAGAAGACATTTCAACTATGCCCTTGTTTGTGCACTCAGTCATCCTCATACCTGTCATAATGATCAAGAATCACAATTCTCATCATAAATAGAATTTTTGTTTTGTTTTACTTTAATAATTTATGTTTGCAAGGCTGGTAGTAGGAGCATTTTAGCAAATCAAAAGAAATTTGGGATTCTGGTTTTTCAAGTTAACAAACTCCTACTGAGGAAAAGTTATCTTTTACATCTAATTTTTTTTTGTTGTCTGTGTGCAGTATTTGATGAAAGTTTTAATTAGTTTATCCTCAGAACACATCCAGAGACTCTCACTCCTCTGTAGAGAGTCGATACCATCTGGTTAATTTATACAGTAGTCAGATACGTCATCAATTATCAGCAGTATGCAAAGCTCTGGGTGTTGCAAAGAATTATCCTCCATATTTCCTGACCTTTTCCAGTTATATAACAATATATGGGAAGTGTTAGGAATCTTGCATATAACCAGTTGCCAGCTAAATTATGAACAGTGGGTGTACTCAGAGGAAGAAGTGATCTCATGGCCTGGGATTTGGTAGTGGACCAGCCCTCTGATATTTATGTTTCATGCCAGTATGAGAAGTCATAGAGGTACAGATTTTAGACTACACATTCTTGGGTTTTTTTTTCTTTTATCCCAAAGACTTTAAACTCAGATTATAAAGTGGCCAAAATCTGTTTAGGTGAGACTTTGGGATGGGGAAATGAAATTATTTGAAAAGGTCGGGAGGCAGTACTGGGGTTTGACTCAGGGCCTCACACTTGCTAGGCAGGCACTCTACCATTTGGGCCACTCAGCCCTGTTTTGTGTTGGGTGTTTTTGAGATAGAGTCTTGTGTAATATTTGCCCTGGCTGGCTTCAAACTGCTATCCTCCTGATCTCTGCCTTCTGAGTAGCTAGGATTACAGGTATGAGCCACCAGCGCCCAGCTTTGAAAAGGTCTTATAAACCATCTTTCCTCCATAATGGATTTAGGTGAATCTCAAGTTGGTATTTTTTTCTTACTGTATATTAATTGTAAAAAAAGGTTTCATTGTGATATTTCCATACATCCATTCACTCCCTCTATTACTCTTTATTCCCACCCCCCCCTTTTCAAACAGTTTTTCATAGATTTCATTGTTCTGTTTTCATACATGCATATGAAGTTCTTCGGTCATATTTGCCCCTCATATCACCCTCTTCTTTCACTTTTTTAGATCAGTTTTAGTTGCACCATTTCATGCACTGAACCCCGGTTAGCACCATAGTTTATACTCAACTCAAGTGTAGATCTCTGATAGTACATCCCTGATAAGTGAAGGAAGTGTCAAACCTTGCCAAGTCTCTGAGGTTTAAAATTGAAACATCAGGGCATGGTTGCATTTTGTTTCTAAGTTGCATTTTATGTTACTAATTGCAAATTACAGTTGCAGTTCTTAACAATTGACTTGGTGGGACACAGAAACTAAACGTAAGTCCTCACAACTCATCTTTTATTATGTTTTCTATTTTAGGAGCGTTTTGTTGTTGTCAGAGAACCAAGTGGCACACTGCGCAAAGCCTCTTGGGAAGAGCGGGACCGGGTAATACAAATTTATTTCCCAAAAGAAGGTCGTAGAGTTTTGCCACCAATAATTTTTAAGGAAGAAAACCTTAAGGTAAGGTGAATTCTATTTTATATTCTAGACTCTGTGATGATGATTTGTTGGTTGAACCAGTTGGCTCTGCTGCTTGGAGACTTGCCTTGATCAACACAGTTTCTTTTTTTTTTTTTTTTTTGAAATATTAGTTGTTTTATTTATTTATTTATTTATTTTTTCATTTTTCTTTTATTATTCATATGTGCATACAAGGCTTGGTTTATTTCTCCCCCCTGCCCCCACCCCCTCCCTTACCACCCACTCCACCCCCTCCCGCTCCCCCCCTCAATACCCAGCAGAAACTATTTTGCCCTTATCTCTAATTTTGTTGTAGAGAGAGTATAAGCAATAATAGGAAGGGACAAGGGGTTTTGCTGGATCAACACAGTTTCTAATGGTAACTTGATCAGGGGTTTCCCTTATAATTGGCTTAGCTATGATTTGAATCCAGGTGTGACAGTCACAAACCCTGTGTTGTTTCTTTATGCCTTTTGATGGGTTACATAGGTGACCTGTTTGTGGATGGGCAGAACTGTCATGGCTCAGGACAGGTACTAAACTTTTGTGTTCTTCTCATCTGAGTTCAATTCTTCTACATGATTTTAGACCATGTATAGCCAGGATCGGCACGCTGATGTCCTCAATCTCTGTGTTGCCCAGTTTGAGCCAGATTCCACTGAATATATCAAAGTAAGTATGTTTTATAGTTTCTAAAATACTGGTTTAAGTATTGTTGTGAGTAAGATTTTTAATCTAGCACAATGAGTTTGGTCATAAGCTTTGATACAAGGGGGAGGGAAATACTTTAATGTTTATTGAGTACAGATGTGTGTCAGGTATATGTTTTATCCTCATAACAACCCTAAAGGATGAGGAGTTTAGACTTGGAGGGTTAGATGGTGTGCTGAAAGTTGCATTCCTAGTAAGTGGTAGGGTTAAGACCAGGTGATAACAAAGCCTGTTCTCTTTTAAATTACCATATGGGAACAAAGCTACTTACTAAAATTTGACAAAGTACAGTATGTGTGTCTTACAGCTCAGTAAGTACATATTCATGAGTACCTATTACATGTAAGTTATTATCATGGGTGGTGCAGGTGATAATATAAACTAGGATAGGGTGTGCTGCATCAAACCAGCTGTCCAGCAGTGATTGTGTAGATGGATGCTAGGTAAGTATGCAGGTAATTGTCACCGTAACAATGGTTGAATGATGAGAGAAGGTTACAGAGTTACAGAGTGCTCTCAAGGAGGGTTCTAGAAGGGTAGTGGACATTGTGGCAGGGGAAGTTTGTTGAGCAGAGATGTTTCAGGTAGAGAATGGAGGGAACAACAGGCAGAAAGTAACCAAGTATGTTTGAGACATGGCCAGATACCTGGTTTCCTTGAACATGCAGTGTTCAAGGACAGGTCAGTGGCCACCTCACAAGGTGACCTTGATGCCAGGCTGAGGACCCTGGACTTCAGTAGGTCTTCCAGAGCCGTTTGAACAGAGGAAACCCTTACCAGAGTCCTTATCTAGGAAGATGATCAGGAAGGAGAGCTGAAGGTACGTCAGTTAGAAAGATGGATTGGTGAACTGATGGGATGGGGTACTTGGTGGGAAAGAGGAGGAGTAAAAAATTTCTTTTTTCCCAGTGACCAAGAGATGGTGGCACACTACCCAGTTGTCTGTATATGGAATTGGTGCTTGCTTAGCAGTGTCTGGCTGCTGCAGGGTAACTGAGAAGGCTGTGAATGTTGGACTGTTTGCTGAGGCTGCCGTATGCTTTCCAGATTAGTGTCACATAGACAAGCTCTTCTTTCGTAACAGAACTCTCCTGCCCACATAAGGTGGGCAGTATAGGGATGGTCTTGACTGATAGTGGAGTGGGTAGATCTGGTTATACTCACTTTCCTAGGCAGTACTCATGCTAGTCAGCGTAAACCAAATAACGCTGCTCACTTCCTTTTATTTTCCGTTTCTGAAGAGTTGCATTTTATGTGGGTAGGTTCATTACCAGACCTACGATGATATAGACAAACATGGAAAGTATGACCTTCTACGTTCAACAAGACACTTTGGTGGAATGGCTTGGTATTTTGTAAATAAGAAAAGGATTGATGGTTTGCTGATTGACCAGATTCAGAGAGATTTGTAAGTATGATCTGAGTAGGTAAAAAAGTAAAAGAATCATTCTTTTTTTTTTTTTGGTGGTACTGAGGTTTTGAACTCAGGGCCTTGTGCTCACTAGGCAGGCAGTCTACCATGTAGCCCGTTTTTGGCTTAGTTATTTTTGAAACAGGGTCTTGCATTTCTGCCTAGGGTCAGCCTTGGACCACAGTCCTATCTGTGCTCCTGTTTAGCTACAATTACAGGTGTGTACCTCCATGCCCATCTTGTTGGTTGAGATGGGGTCTGATTTTTTGCCCAGGCTGGCCTTTATCCTTGGTCAGAAGGATGAAGTAGCTGAGATTGTAGGCATGTGCCACCATGCCTGGCCCAAACCACTCTTACTGCTCTTAAGAATAAATCTTTATTTAAGCTATGGTATTCTCCCAGAATAACAGTATATTCTCCAGTGATAAATGGAAACTTTCACTTGCTCCAGTTTTCTGGGTTTGTTCTTTTGGCATAACCCAGTTTGCTTTCATGTTGTACAAGTACAAACAAGGCTGGATGATTTGAAAGAGTAAGTGGTTTTGGGTTTGTATGGTAGACTAAATATTGATCCATGCTGGACTGACCAGTGCTCCCTGGGTGTCAGTGAACTTTCCAAATACCCAAAAGGGGATTAAATAGGAAAGTAGATGTAAGCTCTGGTGCATGCTTGTTTTCTGGTAAAACTACTTACAGAGCTTTCTGGTAAGTCATCATCTAACTTAGGAAAATAACTTTCGCTTTGATAGCCCTTGTTTTTTCAGGGTTTCTAAGACATCAAAAACGTTATTTTCAGGGTGGTGTGGAACAAGAAATTTCTCACATTTTAGCATCAGGCTGGTGTGCTCCCTGGTTTGTGTGTGAAAATAACACAAGCACACCTCGTTCTAACATGCTTCTCTTCTCTGGGCTGTATGTTTTGATAAACTGAAGATTCGTGACAACCTTGTGTTGAGCAAGATTTTTGATGCCTTTTTTCCAGATGATTATTGGCATTTTGTAGAAGAAGTATCTTTACATGAAAGGAGTTTTTTTCCTTTTCAGTAAACAGAACGTTGTACACCTCAGTAGCCTACTATGTAGTGTAACTGTCTGCACTGGAAACGATTCATGTTACTCACTTTATTGCAGTGGTTTGGAACCAAGCCCACAATATTTCTGAGATATGTCTGTAGTCTACAACTTGCGATAAAACTGAGAATTGTTTTTGCATATCTGTGGTAGTTGGGTTAGGAAGGCCAAAATGACAAGGAAGCCAGCATGGCTGTGGTGAGAGTCAATTTTCCACAAATAAGCCTCGCTGGACACTGAAGTCAGAGCAAGAGGATTTAGTAAATATTGCCACCTTCAGACTGTTAGTAGTTTTTGACTCGAGTATCTTACATAATTTGAATGATACACACAAAGGTAAGGCATTTAGAACTAGAAGCCTCCACACGTGCCGTCTAAGACATGCAGCCCACTTTGGAAAGAGTCTTTCTCACAGAAAGTGCTCCTAATGGTGATTCCAGGCCAGCCCGCTTCCAGCACGTGAGGTGCAGGTCAGAAGGCGGGAAGAGAGCATTCCTTCATTCCCCACAAGCAGGCGACTGGTGGTGTTGGGGATGCTCAAAAGTGACATGCCTTTGTGTATGTATGTGACCTGTGAATGTAGTCATTCTAAACTTATTAAAACAATGCTTTTGTAACACATTAGAACAACATAAACGTTTCAGTTTGAAACTCAGCTGTCTGCTGAGCGGTATTCTAGTATTAGTCCTTATCACGTGGAAGCTTCACATCTCAAGTGGTTCATGCATGCTGGGAGAGAGGTTTGAGAACTTACTTAACCCCTCTTGAGGTCATTCTGAATGGACAGTAAGCTGGCTGCAGATTCCAGGCTGGACAGTAGAGGGTGCACTCCTTACTGAGTAGAGACCCAGAGACCAGGCCGGAATTCAGATTTTGTGCAAACTTATTTCAGACTCAGGTCCCACAGTTGGTTTTGTAGAGATCCTTTTAAGATATTTTTGAAAGTAGTAATTATTGCTCTTAATTTTAAATGTGGACAGGGAATTAGGCTACATTTAAATTGTCCTGTGCAGGCATCACACTTCAGCTTGAACTTCACGAAGTCCTATGTGATTCTAATATGTAGATACCCACAGGCCACGTGCCTAAGCTCTTAATTCTTTTTATCTTTTCTTTGGGAAGACATTTTGTTGCTACATTTATTGGACCTTTTTTTAGATTATAACAAGCTCCATACACGTGCAGTGAACAATTTTGATTTTTACCTCTGAAAAGCTTTTCTATGTGAGCAGCTTTGGCTTGTTTGCTCGGGAGATGGCATTTAGGGTGGGATAAGCCCAGAGCATTCCTTCAGGTTTTCATGGCTTGAGGAATTCTGGACTTGTTCCCACTGTCACCTGTCACCCTGCTCTTTATCCCCTACCTCAGGTAATGGAAGTGGGGAAGATAAAAGGTTGATAACTGGGGGTACCACTGAATTAGGGTGTCCTCACCCCTCCATCTCCAAGTAGAAGCCAGTAGCTCACTGAGTTAAGTGTACCCAGCAGACCTTAAAACATGAGCAATTTGAAAGGTTGTCTTTGTGTCTCTACCCCGCCAGCTTTGAGGTGGCAAATGGTAGGAAGGCGTTGACTGTAGAAAATATGGGTGATTGCTTGGTTTGTGGACAGCTGGAGAGGTTTTAATGATAGAAATTACACTGAAATTTCTAAAAAGGTAAGTATGACCAGAATTGGATTGTCCTGGCTTCACTGCAGGTAGTTTTGAGTGACACTGCTGATCTAGAGCCTGACTTCCTTATTTGATGTGCTTAACTTCAAATTTGCATTGCTAGGATACTAATTTTTAACTCCTGTGTCCTGTGAATACTCAAGTGGTCTGGGAGTGTTTTCTTGGGATCCTAGGAATTCTTGTATAGAGGCATTTATCCATTAATTCAGTTTAGTGAAAAACTGATTAGCAGATGTCACTGAAAACAAGCAATTTTGAGAACCTTCTGACCACAGCCTCTGCTTATGTGGGAGGAAGTTGTATTTCTGCCCTCTGAGTTTTGTCACTGTTTCATGTTGGTGAAGTCAGCTGGCATGAAGATCATCTACTTTAGGAATGTTGTTTCTGTAGAAAGTGATGTTCCATTTCCAAAAAGAATGTAGCCATATTTGGAATATATTTACTTTCATAAATTGAGCACTTCCTGCAGTGATTCTTGCCCTACCTGCTTCATAGTTAGTGTGAGAACTACTCAGTTTTCCTGAAAATGCTTTTGAAACCATAGAACTTACCCCACACCCCTGCCCGAGGAAAGTCTGAAATGTAATTTAGTTTGTAGTTGGCACACACTTATTATCCTGAAGCAAATGAAGGAAACCCCTCAATGACATTAAGCTCTTTTGCTCTCAGAGTGGATGATGCCACCAGCTTGGTCCATCTGTATCACATGCTTCATCCAGATGGCCGGTCAGCTCAAGAGGCCAAAGAGCAGACTGCTGAGGGAGTAAATTTAATTAAGGTAAAGGGTCTTTTTTCACACTGGCTGTTTCATGGTGATAAGTTGGGAAAAATTCAGAAGTAGGTCCTATTTAATGGTAACTAAACAGATTTGTGAACATGGTACATTTGTGATTTTGAAAGTATCAGGTGTGATTACAGCCCCCATTTTTCTTCATGCTAGATGACTGAAAGACCAGGTGGGGTGGAGGAGGAATGCAGTACATAGACGGGGTGGTGGCATGCTGGGATCTTCAGACAGTGAGCACAGAGGTTCTCTGGAGCACACAAAGGGCCACACTGCATGTGAGGTAGTCAGATAACCAGCAGGCAGGTTGGAAGACTAAAACACATGCCCAAGAGTAGCTTCCTGTTCTTCAGTATGGACACGTTCCCATGGCGGGGAGCAGTGTCAAGAAGAGAGCAGTTGGTGCTCAGATACTTCCAAGCTTTGGTTGTCTATCATTTTGGAACTGTGTAACTCTCAAAACCATGGGCTTACATAGATCTGTGTAAATGCTGAGTTGAGATGATAGGAAGGGAAGGGGAAGTCACTGGGTGATTTAATCGCCTCTGGTGCTCAAAAGCAGACATTGTTTTGTGGAACTTTCTTCTATCCCAGTAATATTCTTTGCATAATATAAAGCAGTTATGCTTACCAAGGACAAAAATATCAGTGATGCTACCCTAACAGGAGTAAAGAGACTATAGTACCAATCCTGATTTTCTGTAATAAGGCAGATTAAGCACAGTGCTTTTGGAGTAAACCTTTGAAGAGAAACGTGAGTGTGCTAGCTCTCATCCTCTAGATTTCTCTTGAACCTAATGGTTTCCATTTTGATCTATCTTTTCTGAAAACAGATGAAAAGGAATGACAGACATTTTCAGGCTCAATTAATATTGCTTCAGCGATGCTGGGTAGTGTTTTTCTGTCCACATACATTGCTTATATACAGGGGGGAAATTATTGTGAAATGTGGAAGAAATGTGGAAGACCTTAATTGGGACTCATCTTTCCTACTATAGAGATGTTAACATCTTGAAACTGACTTTATCAATAGTATATATCATTATTGCTTTAAAACTTCTTTTTTTAAAATCTAAACAGGTCTTTGCAAAAACAGAAGCACAGAAGGGAGCATACATAGAACTAACACTGCAAACTTATCAAGAGGCATTCCTAAGTCGTTCTGCAGCTTCCTGAAAATGCTTAAAAAATTACATTTCATTTCACTAAATACTTCCTCTTTGTTAATACTAAGGTGAATGTTTTAAAATGTCCATATTAAAAGGTACTGATTTATAGCTTTTGTATAATTTTTTTCTTTTTAAATTCTAGATACTGTCTCTTATAAAAATGTAAAGAAGCATTTGTTGGCTTTTTATAAGGGGATAACTAGATTGTATCTGAGTGCCTCATTATGAATTTCTGTATTCATGGTAGAGAGCACAAAAGAAACAAACAGTACACAGAAGCCAGGTTTAACAAGGTCAGAGGAACAGGAGTTGCAGACCCTGATTCCAGAAATGGGTAGTTGGTACACAAAAGTCAGGACGGGGTATAAGAACCCTTGCTAGCCAAGCTATGCAGACTGAGGATCAAGGAAAGGGGTTTAGATAACTATGGGATTGATACCCAGTTCTAAGAAAAATGTGATGGATGATATTTGAAAAGTATAGATTTAGTTATTCAGAGAAGAGAGAATGTGAGGCTGATCCCTTGGTGAGGTATTTTGGCTCTGTCTTCTCAAACTAGAAGTCTATTTTCACTATTCAGAAAGGAAACAAGTTTTTTATGAAGTCAAAAGATTTTTATGAGACATGGTCTAATGACAGTATGAAAAAAAAATCCCATGTCTGTTTTAGTTAACAAGGAAAATGTAATTTAAATGCTGTGCATAAACTCCTGCTATTCTCCTTTTTATACATTTGCATATAAAAACTGAAGGATTTTCTCATAGTTCAAGCACTGTTCAGACGGTCAACACCTCTACATAGTATCTGTTCAGTCGAGTAAATTGAAAACTATATTCAGTCATCCAGAATATCCTCATCCAGATTAATGTCTGTTGTGTCGAGATCTTCTAATTCCAAATTATCCAAATCTACTTCTAGTTCAAGTAAACTCTGCAAATGAAAGGAAGATGGTGAAGTTACATGTATTTTTTTTTTTTTTAAAGTTGCCTTGTTCACAAGCCAAAGCAAGAACTAAAATTTCCTTAATAATCAAAAGAGCATCTCCCTACCTCAGAGCCTCTGCTCAGAAACTGACGCTGATGACACCACTTACACACTTACACTGCATGTGTTCATGGGGAATGGCTGACCTACCTTTTCTTCTTTGTTGGCTGTTTGGGAGGCCACAATAACTGGAGTAGGAGAAACGGGTTTCTCATCAAATTCCTGAAAGCCCAAGTAGATGCATATATGAAGAAAAAAGAACTTGCCCAGAAATTTAAATATTTTCCCCAAGGGAAGGAAGCTCAGGATGAGAAATGGGAGACAGAATAGATCAACAATCTCAGGCAAATTATCACCTGCGGTACTCTACTGACCTGTTGAGTTACAGCTCTTGAGGGCTGAAAGCCTTTTGCCTCTTCTATAACATTTCTTTCTTCATTTGGCTATCAGAGAATAAAGCAATGATAAAGTATTCTGAAATCACAATTGGTCTAAACTCTTGACCTAAATCCCAGACATTAGCTCTTAGTAATGTATTTAGCAAGTTTGAAACCTAAAGTCACAAATGTACTTTCAACCTGCAGTCAAACTAAATGAAGCCTGGCACCCTGCCACTCACCGTGACAAGGGGGTACTGTTTGGCTGGCCACAGATCAGCATGTGTTTCCTTCACCCATTCTTCAACAACAAAGGCTTCTTTTAATCCAGGAAAAAGGTTTTCATATTCTGTTGGGTCAGCAAGGGATTCTGCTGCTTTCTGATTGACTTTTGAGAGATTTTCCCTCCAGAGTTTCACTACCCTATTATAGACATCATGGAACCAAAGAGACTAAGTAAGTGTGCACTGTTTTCATTGGAAACATTTCTTCCTAAAATTAAAAGTCTGTACCTTGAAACTTGACTGGGTAAGTAAGTCCGGGCCAGGAAGGCAGCTTCTGGCAGTCTTCCCGTTCTAATCAAGAGCTCTAGACAAGCGTCAAGCCTAAAGATTAAAAGGAGAGGCACTGTTATAAGAATAAACCACTATAATAATGGCACTTAACACCTGAAAAAAATGGATTTTGTGTTGTAAAACCAAAATCCTCTCCAATCCCTCACACATTTGTCTCATTTCTGTTACTGAGCCATTTACTTGTGTTAATGGTGTTTGACAAAATTAGTGGACTTTAGGGACGGGGGATAAGACAGCTTTGTGACCACTTTCAATCTACTTAGTTTTAACAACTCTTAAGAATCTAAGTGGGCTTTCCAAGAGAAGTTAAGGCAGAATTGATTAGCAAACTTTGAACACTTCATGATATATAGGTAGAAATTCAGTCTAGGGTAGTGTTTTTACATGGGCTGGGCATACAGTCCAGTGGTGCCCAGTAGGAGGATACCAAAGTGTCTTTAAAATTTTTAATGTCAGTTTTTCTCTGTGCAAGCTTTATAAAGTAGATGTGTTTCAGAATTCAGTATTTTGTCCTTTAGAAAAGTAATATAGTGCATACATCATATATCATCCAACATCCAGTGCCAACCAAAAGCTACAAACAATATTTTTGCAATAGCACATGACTATTAAATGCAATAAAAAATTATCAAGTGGCATAAAAGCAACTAAAAATAGTATGCCTGTGTTCATGTCAGGTTTTGTCACCACCAAATAAGTTATAAAAAATTCTCAAAATATTTTTGGGTTTTTGAAATATGTATAAGTATAGTGCACCTATTTCTAAGGTCTATAAACCTTCACTCACATACATGTATTCGGAGTTTTATAACAGGGTTGAGGAATGTAGCTCCATGGAAGAGTGCTTGCTTAATATGCACGAAGAACTGAGATTTTATGCCCCAGTACTTAAAAAAGTTTTATGAAATAATTTGATATGTAGAGCAAAGTTAACGAATATTCCTGTTTTCTATATTTTACTTACAAAAACGCTAACTAATGTCTAAATGATTTGGTTTGTACTAACTGATAAGAGTTAAAATAGGCAACACTTTTATGTTCTACAGCTGGGCTCAAATCTAAAAGAAAGTGGCATGTTCATCCTGTACCCTTGCCATGTGCAGATCAGAACCAGCCCAGGTGGACATTTAGGTACCACAAGCAGCGCAGTAGCCTCTTGCTGACATCCAATAAAACGCTTTGGCTATGAACCGGCAGGTGTGAGAAGGGTTTTGCTCAGCAGTTCTCCCACCCTGAAGAGCTCAGTTAACTCACATATTTAGACCAAATGTCACAGAACATCCCTTGCTGAAGGTGAGTGTCACCAAGGTAGTGCTGTCATCCTCTGACTGCCCCCACCAGTCAACACCAACTAACCATCCATCAGTTCTCTGGGATTCATTCATCATTCGTCTCAAAAACCATCCTTGAAGTCAATGCAGAAATAACTGCTTTTCATTGTGCTGCTCATCATCTTCTAGGCCTTGTTAATACTTACTTGCCCTGTAAAAAGTAGCTCATGAATGCCACATTGTTTTTGCCATCTCTCTCCGCGCCCTCTGCAAGCTTGTTTACCATGCTGGCATTTCCAGAGGCAGTGGCCAAGAGCAGCAGACCCCCATAGTCCTGGGCATGGTGCAGGCACTCCTGGGCCAGGCCAAACTCACACTTACTAATTGCAAGTTCAGCAAGTTGTTTCCATTTCTGTTCAGACTACAAGAAAGAATCCAAGTTAAAATGTCTTTGGAAACAAAATTTCCAATGTCAACATTATTCTGTTACCCTGAACATTACTGAGCTGACAACAGAATATATATAATGAAAGTTATTTGTGTACACAAAATTTAATTTTAATGATGCGCAAATATTTACAAACTCATATTTTTATTTTGTAATTACATAGCGAAACTAAAAACCATCTAACTGGAGTTTTTAGGTATTTACATTGCAATTATTTTAATGAGTGAATTTAATGACACTCTTTGAAAGAATAGAAAATTATGTCCTTAAATATTCAGCAGTAAATAAAAATCATTTGTAGCATCTCAGAAATCAAATAAAATGCGTCACATTTGATCTTCATAGTTAAAACTTCTTTTGCACAATCTCAATTTACCAGTAAATGCTAGACTTAAATCACAATTGGAGGCACGCAATATACAAAGATCTATAAAAATATCATTAAACTGTCTTGCAAAATGTCAGAACTCTCCTTTAACTGCCAGCATCCAGTTTGGAATATTTGCAGATTACTGCTATGTCTATTCTCAGAGTTCCCAGACTACCCACTAGCATTTTAAATCTTTCCTTCTCTTGTAAAACAGATCTCAGTTAAGATAGGAAAATACTTTGGAAATAAATTATAGTGCTAAGAATAATAATCCATTGAACACATGCAAAGAGAGACAATAACCTCACCAAAATGAGTCATTAATTTCTGAGAAGCCTTAATAACAAAACTATACAAACACGCAGGAGTACCTACTGACCTTTTCATTGATTATGAAAAATCATGAATTAGTACATACCTCTGCCTCCACTGCTAACAGGTATGCAATCTTTAACTCTCCAAGTTGAAGAGCAAGCTCAAAACGGTGCTCAGGATCTGTGGATACTGTAAGTGCTTGTTGCTTGAAGCCCTAAGAAGTTTTAAAAACAAAACGGGTGTGTGTGTGTGTGATTTATGCATCCAAAATGTGTGTGTAGTATAGTACATACATGGGGCAAATCATCTATTTCCCTTTCAAACTAAAAATAACTTGCTATACAGAAATCCCAAAACCTAAAAGAAAATAGCAGATAACAAAATATTCTCTAATTGAGAAGACCAAAATTAGAGTCATTAACCTGGCAGATACTATTCAGTTACACAATACCTACTGATTTTTAAGATCATGGAAATTGACAAAACTCAAGTAAAACAACAATTAGTAAAATTAGAAATGTAAACAAATGTCAAAAAGAAAGTGATTTTGAGAAGGAGATTGAAGAGTCACTTCAAAAGAGAAGCAAGGCACGGGTAACTCAGTTGTTGGTAATCTTAAAGCTGGGCCTTAGACATCATCTCACCTAGGACTCATTTTACAGATGAGATGATTGGTAATAAATGGGCGAATAAAGGGAAATCAAATATAAAATCTTCCAATTTTCTATCATCTGTGGTCATTTAGCAACCATTTTGTAATTCGGGTCCAGATGTGATGAGGTACCATTACCTATGACTTGTGTTGGTCACATGTCCTGCTTACTGGTCAGCAAATATCCTTTGGGATAGGAAAGGAAGCCTAAGGTTTCCTTTCCATGCTCCATTAAGCCATCAGGAACAGGCTTTTACACTGACTTTTATAAGTACAAAATTTGCTTCTTCCACAAGACAAGCAGTGCTGATGGGCAAGATTTGGAGCTCTAGGGATGTGACGTATTAGAGGACAAGCACAAGACTAATTCACTTCTTCACTCCGCGGAGGAGCAGTGCTCAGATGAGATGGTCAGGATGAAGGAGCCAGACAGCTTTCGGAATTTTGTCTGGTTAGATCGTCAAGATAGCTTTACGGTGTTTGAAATGTGTTAACTTTTCAGAATGTACAAATTGTCACCCGATCCTCAATCCATCCATGAGTGCAATGTAAACAGCTATTCTAAAGAATGAGTTACTCTTTTTCTTTACTAGCACCGATGGAAGACAACCCGAAACCCAAAGCTGAAGGACAGATCTTTGGAACTAGTCAGATGTAGGTAAAGGCAAAATAAATTAAATGGGGTAATTACATATAGACACTTTTTTTTCCCCCAAATCTCCACTAAAATGACACTTCAGAGATTTTTTTTAAGGCATAAACTCCCAAGGACATACTAGAAAAGTAGAGGAAAAATGGCTAACAAAATTTTAGAAGCTGGAAAGCTGGTGGATGAGTAAAAACATTCAGTTAAAACACTAGAGAAAATGAGTCCTAAATGAGAAGTGAAGATGGCATAGAAACAACCTGGTTCATACCTCAGAATTCCCAAGCTATCTCATGAAGGGCAGTGCTAAAAACAAACGTTAAAACTGCCTAGAAATAGCTGGATAGCCCAGATCCACTTCTGCCCCTCCTATCCCTTGACACACAAAGTCATCAGGTCTATTCTTCAGAGAGGGTCTGTGGTCTGGGGCATACCCAGCATGACACCTGGAGGAGGGAGTATGGAGCATCAGGAAGAAACAGGATGTTATGAGATTGGTTAGAGACTAAATGAAATTCTAAACAATGAGACTCTGAATTGTCTTCTACTCAGCCCCCAGAATGACAGTTACTAGGGAATTTCTCTGTCAAATCTAAGTAGCTCAAGGGGAAGACACTAAGATGTCAGTCCTCAAGGCTGTATGTCAGCTAGAACAGTGTCTAGAATGTTGTTAAATGCTCATTAAATGAAAAAATGAACTGTCATTATCTTCCCTAGGTGAAGATATTGACATGTACATATAGCTCGCCAACTGAATGGCCAACTACATCACTTACTGTGATGTTCACACCCAATAAGCCCCACCTGCAAACTCAGACCTTCTGATCTTCTTACATCCCCACTCTTACAGAAGGCCCAAAGACCAACAGATACCTGAGGAAAATCTCCAACAGGACAGAAAAAGACCAAAACAAATCAATAAAAGCAACTTGAAAGAAGCACACCATTAGAGGAAAAGTGCAAAACTGAAAAAATTTCAGATCTTCAGTGAGGTAAGAGAAACTTTCACCTATAAACAAGAGTAAGATTTATTAAGTCAAGAATAGCAACAACAAAAAAGTGTTGTTAAGTCCAAGATAGGAACAATTCCAGAAAGAGAATACAGAAAACAAAAAAGGAAATCAGCACAGAATGACCCATGAAAATCTCTTCAGGAATGAAGGGCCTGTGCTTTCCGTTAAAGAGCTCATCTAATGTCCAGCACAAAGAATGAAAACTGGCCCCTACCAAGGCCCACCATCACAACATTTCAGAACAACAGGGATAAGATCCAAAGAGCTGGGAAAACTCACGCTTTGGTCATGTACCAAGAAGCGGGAATAAGAATGGCTTTAGACTTCAACAATAACTAGAAGCTAGAAGGCAACAACAGCATCAATGCCTTCAAAATTTTGAGAGAACTACCTCCAATCTAGAATTTTATACTTGATTAAATGGCCAAATATATTTTAGGGTAGAATAATGACATCAGATATTTGCAGTTGCAAGAAAATTTACCTCCTTAAATAACCTTTTCTCAGGAAACAGCTAACGGACATGCTTCACAAAAATGAGGGAGTAAAACAGGAAAGAAGATAAGAGATATAGGCTACAGTGGATCCAACTCAAAAGAGAGACAAGGGAGACGCAGCCCCAACATAATGGGAAGGGTATCCATGATGAGACTAGAAATACTAGTCTAGTCTGAAGCAGATGAGCCAAACGGAAAGGACAGCTCAAGGAAGTCTGGAGAACCAATATGGTCTAGGGAGAATTTACAGTAAGTACACAGAACATTGAGCAAAGCGGGGAAAAGACTTAGGAGCTTCAGTGAAAACAAATATAGGAAGAGAAAGCTACACTATCCTACATGGGTCAGCCATCAACACTGGTTACATAGCCATGCAAACATCAAATACTGATCTCACTGAAATTGTAGTTAGTGGGGGATAAGGGCTAGGAAAGTAGCAAGCATGTGTGTGTCTGCAGTACTTTTGAAAGAAAGCTAAATTCTCATCTACAGAATAGAAGTCACAAAAAATGCCTACTGCTGAGAATAAAGAAAGTTTGCTGCTGTATTGTGCATTATTTAGAGATGGGGAAGTAAATGCCAAAAGACTTAGTTAAAGAATTGAGTAACTTCTTCTAGGAAGTACGAAGGGGATGGGAAATGGAAGTCTGCTTTTTCTAAAGTCTTGCAGAACTTACTTTATATGCTGTGCATATGATTGGTTAAAAAATACTATGTTAAGGAAAAAGTGTGTCAATAATGGCAAACTTTATTTTGTAGATATTTTGCCACGGTTTTGAAAAAAGATGATAGAAAAAAATACAGTAGAAATCAAAATATTAAGAGGCAGGAGACTGATACATCATCGTCAATGTTTAAAGGGCACTGAGGGCACTGAGGAGGGAGTGTATCATATGCTCTAACTGCCTTACCCTAAGAAATTCCACTGCCGTGAAAAAAGTCAGTAGTGATTAAGAAACATTTTTCAACATTCTTTGAAATTGCTGGTTTTAAAAAACAAAAACAAAAAAAGGGGAGAAGGGGTGAGAAAAAAAACTCTTACCTGCTTTTCTAAAAAGTGTGCAACCCTGGTCCTCTGTTCTTTTGGAATGGTAGGAAGGACCTTATCAGCCATGCTGAAATCCCTCCGCATGACAGCGGTCTGGTATTCCAGGACTGAAACCAGCAGGGAGTAGCTAACGATGTTCAATTCTTTGTCCCCCAGATAAAGCCTATTGTCCTTAGGAATGTAGCCCAGGAGATACATCGTCCTATGGTAGAAACGTGAGAGGCTCAAATCTGCATTACACACATACCCCTTGCCTCTTGCTTAAAATCATTCCCTGTGATAAATGCAATTTTGATTAACAACAGGCAACCTACTAAAACTGCAACAGAAAAATCAGCCTATCACTGTTACGAATCTGCACCAGTTTTGTTTAGAAAAGCACTTTTAAATTTAGGATGCTTAAGACAAAAGCAAAATGACAGCTACCTGTCCAAGTGGGCAATGGTGACGATTTCTCCTCCAACGTAGTAATTTAATCTGTTCACAGAACTTGTGTAAATGAAGCAGTCGCCTACCCACAACCCTGTTTTCACAATTTCCTGGATCTCACCAAGAACCTGTAGAAAGAAAATAAAGACTACTACTACCTTAGCCAACACCAGAAATTTCTCACTAACAGAAGCTGAATATAATTAAGGGTGATAAGGTGACAAGGAATGAAAGTATGTCTATTTCAAGAATAAGAATCTTTCCTTAGAATTTCTGTCTTCATTTAAAAACAGATTTTTAGCTGAGTGTCCATCATGTGAAACCTCACTGCTGGGCCAAAACTGTGATCTAAAAGAGTATTGAGCTAAACCCCTATTGCACATGGAGCTGGAAATGAGGTAGGATGTCTCCACAATGGGTAATTTATCTTTTTCATTTGGGAGCTCATTTAAATTCCTCTGGCTAAATAGTCTCAAAACCAAAACAACTTCCAATATCCTTACTGAAAAATATCAAAGTAAGTCCAAAGATTTCCTAAAACCAAAGCACAAATTTCTTTTAAGCATATTTACTTTTCAGATCCTGATCTTTGAGCTAAGATTTTAATTTTCACACTTCACCAGAACTCTTAACATAATTAGTCTACCCAAAACTTATTTAATTTTACATCATGATCAAGTGGAATTTATTTCAGGAATGGAAAACTGGTTTAATAATAAAAATATCATTCACAGAATAAACAGAAAAGCCAGTAGTTTAGAAAAAGCACATGACAGAATTAAACAGTCATTTAGAGTTTTTCCCAAACCCTAATTTATAATGAAGTGATAAGACTGGTACTGTCTGTTGTAAGGACATAAAGCATTTAAAACAAAGACGTGCTGAGGCAATTACCTCAAAGGCATCTTCAATGCCATCTTCAGTCACTCCCTCATGTGTTTCCTGAGCAGCCAAGACCTTTTCTGACAGGTACTTAAGGATAAAGAATGACTCCTCGGTGGCGATGCAGACTAGCTCTCCAGAATCAGACCAGAAAATCTGCAACAGGACAAACAAACAGACAAGTGATCTGGCTTTCTGAGCAGGTGTGACAAACTGCACACACCTTTGTTTCTTACAGGATTAATCTTCTATTAAGATAATAACTATGCACGTCACAATTTTATATAGTGTATTTAAGCACATGTTTGGGAGGGCAGACAGGGCAGGACTGCTTTATTCAGCTAGAAATGAAGACCAGTGGGAGACAAGGAGAGCTGTTAGTCACCACTGGATGTTCCATCATTTAGAAGAGCAGCAGCTTATTCTCCATTGTTCTACAACAGTGTTTCTTGCTCTTTATTTTCATTATTTCACACCCCTCAAGAGCCTTTTAGGTACTTTTTTCCTAGTCACCTCCTCTAATTAAATTTTAACACCACAGATTACTGTGTTCCTGTACACACACACACACACTCCTGACAATGAAAGCTGTTAAGCAGCAGGCAGTTCTAAAGGCAGAACTCCTTGTCCCTGGAAACAGTCACCGGGATTTTAAGCAGTCATCACCAGGTAAAGTATGAAAGGCTTTCTGAACTGGGTGGGAGTTTCTCAGGCCTTTCCAAGTCAGGAATTCCCTTGTTTCTTACCTTCAAAGTATGCTTTTTTACTCTGCTAAAAGCCATTTAAAATATGAATGGCACTTGGAATTTGTACAACTTTTTACACATTTTAAAATATTCAATGTTGTCTGCCTCACTCAAGTTCCACAATCCTGAGGTAAATGGCATGGTGTTCAGCACAATGGGACAGGGACAGCAGGGTGCAAGGGTACTCCTTGGTCTCAGGGACCCAGAACTCATCACAAACAGGAACACAACATGAAAGCAACAAAGGAGGGAAAACTGACATGTTTGGGCTGGATTTCAATTCTGCGTATGAGTTCTGTATTGTCCCAGTCATAGAAGGCTAAGCCATTTACAGATCTGACTCCCAACAAGAAGCCTCCGTAGATACCTTAAAAGAAGAGAAAAAGATTTTGTTTAGATATTTTTGAGCCATGACAAAGCTTCTAAAACCATATCATAAAAAAAAAAAAAAATTGCACTCACTTTCAGCTCCAAAATCTGGTTTAAATGATTTTTTTTCCTTAAAGTTCTTAAATATCTTTACAACACTGTTGCTCTCTCTTATTGCATACCTGAGGGAAAAAAGAAGGGTAAATACAGCATATTATATACTAGACCTTAATTCCACTGATCATTAGAAATATCTTCAAATTTTCTTCAATTAACGATGCAAAAATGTAAAATATTTGAAGAGTCACTGACATATTTGTTTGCTAAGAGATTAGGGAACACTTTGTAGCTAGACAAAAAATGAATGGTTTCAGACTATGTATTAAACAAATCACTAGGGCTCTCAAACCATTTTAGAAACTGGAAATGATGTAAATATGCATTAACAGATGAATGATTAGACAAACTGTGGCACACTCACACAGTGAGTATTATTCTTCACACAAAGGAACCCATTACGACGTTGACAGCATGGAGGAGTCTTGAAAACATTATGCTGAACAAAGGAAGCGAGGCCCCAGAGTGCATGCATGTGATTTCATTTATGTGAAACTCTAAAGACTACAATTTAGTCTATATGATAACAAAGATCAGATCACTGTTTGCCTGGGGCTGGGGAGTCAGTGGGTGGGGGGCAATTGACCGCTAACGAAATAAGGAGATTTGGAGGGGATGACAGAAATGCTCTATAATTTGACTGTGTTGGGGGTCACAGATTATACACACTTGTCCAAATGCACCGAAATGTATACATACTTGAAGTGGCACATCCTGTTTTATATAAATTATACCTAAGAAAGAAAACTGTGGCATGTGGCTCATTAGTTGTTTGGTAATGGAAATCACCTCCATGCAGGACTGCCTTGAAAAAGAGGGGCTGTGGCTATGACTGGATGTGTGAGACTGCCCTCATGAGTGCTTTAACTTAGGATACTAAGACAGATGCTGAGCAGGCTCTTGCTAGGTAAAGCTGAAAAGTGGGAACTATCACAATGTTGAGAGAAGTGAGGCAGTCCATGAACCATACTTCTGCTTAAGATGATAACAAAGTGCTTTTTAGTATATAGAACCGTGTGGGTATATATGAGTACATTTAGGAAACTTATGAAAAGATCAAAATAATTCTCTATTTCTCAATGTTATCATTAAAAATTTTTAGATGTATCTCATTATGTAGTGCTGAGGCTAAAGCTACCTCACTCTTGGGGGGTAAGAAGCAATAAGAAATTTGGGGAATACAAAACTGTGAAAAGGTAATGCAGTTCTACAGTATGAAAACAACAAAGCCCTGATGTTTGTAACACACACCAAGAATAATGAAAAGGAACCAGTCAGTCACTACTAGTAAAACAGTTCAGACTTCTGCTTATCTGACTTCTGCTTCTAATGAGAATGGTTTATGAATATTCTGAATTCAGACAGAAATTGGTAAATATGGGAGATGAGTAACATCACAGAAAATGAGTTTTTAAAAAGATGCAATAGTTCTCATTATGATGCATCATACCACAGCACCTCTCCCAACTAGCTCATGAAAGGCAGCAACACCTTGGGACAACAGCCTGTCAATGACCTGATGTTCAGCCTACTTTGCCTTAAGCTCATAAGCACCAGGTCCTGCCATAGGCTCCTTCAAGGACATGGGTGCTGGGTCCCCAGTTTAATACAATTATTAGATCAGTTTTAGTGTCAGCTCAATACTAAATACAGAAAGGACAAAGAGTCTACATGACACAGCTACCTCTGACTAACCATCCAATGGGCAGCTCTGGTGGAACTCTTTTTTAACACAGAGAAGCAAAAACCCACACTGAGCCTTGAGAACCTCTTTTATAGAGTGACACACGACACCCATCTGCAATCAGGGAAAGCTAGGCATCATACAGCCATGACTTACTCTGAAGAATCATGGGCCCATGCAAACTCCTGGGCAGAACCAAAGCTCTTGTTCCTCAAGGCCATTGCTGTGTAGATGATGTACTCCCCATCACCACACACCACAACAAACCTAAACATTACAGAAACCAGGGAGGGAAGAGCAGAAGGCAATGACATATATGTAAAGGAACAATAATCCATATTTATGGGGAAACGACTTTGATGACAAATGCTATTATTGTTACACATATAATTATTACTACAATTTAATATCTTAAAGTTAGATGTATTTTTGAATATAGATGTAGCCAAAATATTCTAAATCTATCCAAAAGCAAACTGTGTATATGGAACTGTTGCTGAAAATATTCCTGCAATGGCCTTCTCTCATGAGGAGACTGGACAGGAGGGCGAGCCCAGCTGGAGATACACAGGAGCACAGTCCAACCTTTCGACGACTATTTGTTGAGTGCCAACATGCCTGGCATTCTGCTCGTGACACTTACACCTGAGAAGGTGCTACCTTATCGAAAGATTATCTTCATTTTGATGCTGCTCATTCAAATGAATAGAAATATCTTATTCCAGTTTTCAGTGACTGTTAAATTTATCAAAATAAATAGGAAATTTTAACACTTAAGTAATTAGTAAAAACAGAACATTACCTGGTCAAAAAAAAATTGCCAACAGATGTAAAAGAACTCTCCTCAAAACTTAATATTTCTAAGACTATTTTAGAAGCTATAAAAGGACTGCCAAAGGTAAATGTAAATGTTAGCACAAAGAATATTCTACGATGTGAAGAGAATATACACATACATAATGCATTCTTAACTTTCATAAGATGATTGTATTGCAAATAATTACAGATATCATTTACTAACTTTGTCAACACACGTTATCATTTTTGATATTCAAGATAGCATTAGATTCCCAGAGGTACTATAAAATAATTTTTTATATTATACAGGTTTAAACTCATTGTTCTAGAAACTCATCTCTTTAGATGCTTGGTACTTCATGAATCTTAAGGGAAAGACAGAACCAATAATTCAAATAATGAGTAAGAAATTGAATTATTAATTCCCAAACCTTTTCAAAAGACACATAAATACAGAGATAATGTTCCTTCTTATAAGCAATGAGTTAGTAAGTACTTAAACAGCACCTACTAAATGCCCCAAAGGAACACAGAAGAACATAAACCTAACACAAATGAAGTAAGAGTAAACACAATACTACCTAACTGCATGCAACTAGATCAACTGGACTGGCTGCCAGCAGCTAGGCCAGGGCCAGTTTAAGGAGGAATGATTAAAGATGCTTGCCAAGGGAACATGCTGTGAACACTACTCTAACATCCACAGGAGCTCAGAGACACGTGTGGGTAATGGCTTACCGCCCATTAGGATTGTGCTGTATGGTCTGAGGGTATATTTCACAGCTGCCCATATCCTTTACTGCCAGTGGCAGTCTTTCTCCATCTTTAATCTCTGCATCTCCCATTGCTTTTAGATTCGCCTGCTGGACTTCTGAATGCTTGGCCCAGATTATTTTTCCATTGGCATCCATGGACATGGCAGGTTCCTCCCGGCCAAGCTGGAAAAACGACAAATTGCTCTTACCAATAAAAAGGCGAACTACAAAACAGACACTCTTTTCCCCCATTAACAGAGGTCTACTTGCTTTCTTCCACGTTAAAGTGCCATGGCTTAATCTTTAGTGCTTAATAAGAAGCACTAGTTTAACAATCCTGGTGACCTGGAATACGGCAGGAAAATGGCATTGCCTATGTCCATCTATTTAGAGGTAGTACATTACCTTAACAATGATGCTCCCTTCATCATAGCCCAGAGCAACATTGTTGGACCCTCTCAGACTGGCCACACACCACACCCTTTCCATTCCGTAATTCAACGTGCTCTCAAGTCGGTAGGTGCTTGAATGCCAAATACGCACGGTGCCTAAAAAGAATGATATGCACATTCTCTTTTGATACGAAAACCCACCATATGGTGGACGAGCCACATGGAAGTCTTTTTATTCCAACAGAAAGCACTTCTGGCAACTTCATGATCAATTTCTTGATCTATAGTCTAACTGATTTTATAAAGCAACAGAAACATGATAGAAAATGTGCAAGAAACTAAAGCTAGGGCATGTGCTTTTACTACAAGGTAACAAAGGACTTCCTGGGTAGAGTGCTTACTATGTGCTGGATGCTTTCTATATGTGATTTCTTCTCACCCTGTCACCATAAAGCTGTGGAGTGGACAAGGGTGCTCCCATTTCATAGTATGCCCAAACCACACATTTGCAAAGTGCCAGAAACTGAATTTGAATCCAGGCTTGCCTGGCTCTGAAGCACTGAGTTTTCAATTTTTCTCTAGAACACCTTGGCATCCTCTTATTTAAGTGATACAATCCAAACACATTCAAATGATGATGGTGATGATAAAGCCCTTTCATTCTCTAATAGAGTAAGTTTAGTATTCTAGTAAAAATATCAACAATCACTGGCAACCTCCCGTTAGTGTGTGTGATTACAACACACTCTAACCTACCATCTTCTGAACCCGTGATGATGATTGGCAGCTCAGGATGGAAACTGGCACAAGACACGTTCTGGGCATGTCCCTCCAGGGTCTGCACACATGTTTTATTCTGTGACCAACACACAGAAAACAAGCAAGACAACTTTAATTTTCTCAATGCACAGAAATTTCATAAATGATAGTGGTTATGGTAATCTAAATGGATCTCATACAGAACAATTATCTTGTATACATGATATTTTATTTAATTATTTCACAGAATAGATAAATGTAAATACAACTATCATATTTAAGGAAGAAAAAACCACACCAAGAGACCTAGGTTTCATCTGAATATTTCCCCAAATGCCTACAATCTGTGGACTAAGTAGGCAATGCTGTTTTAGCCTTTAATATTTTTATTTTGGATTTAAGTACAAATCTGAAAGGAGAATTGGTTTTCTAGGCCTCACTTTATTAACTGCTATGTAAGTTTCTGATGTGGAAATAAACAGAGGATTAAGGACATCTAGGAGAAACACAGCATGGTAATAGAATTCACAGCTAGGTTTACAAGAGTTCCATGTGGCAAGTGACACATAGTCACTGATGTGTTTGTTTTCAAGCAGAGGCAGAAGTCTTCCAAGGAGGACACTCCAGCATCTGTCATTTTAATGCTACAATGTAAACATTTCCAAATTCCATTGCTAAAAGAAAAATAAACATGCTGGAATTTATTTTAAAAATTCTTTTCTTTTTGCAGTCCTGAAATTTGAACTTGGAGACTTGATAGGCAAGTGCTTCACCACTTGAGCCATGCTCCCAGCCCTTTTTACATTAGTTATTTTTCAGATAAGGTCTCTTGCTTTTGGTCCAGGCCAGCCTTGGACTGTTATCCTCCTACCTATACCTCTGCACATCTGGAATTTACAGATGTATGCCACCATACCTGGCTTGTTTAATTTTTTGCCTGGGCTGGCCTGGAATTATTTTTAAAATCTTGATATGCATTTGTGCTCATTCTTATGGGGAGAATTCTGGGACCACAATTTAGGTGCAAATACTGAAACTTAGATTATTCCACTGTGAACAGAGTTCTATAATCCAAGTGTTAGTGGTGCTGTGAGAAATAGTTTTTTTAAAAAATGTAACATATAGCAAGGAATATTATGAAAAACTGTACCTGATAATCCCATATTTTAACAAGACGGTCATCTGCACCTGAAATGAGGTACGGTTTATCACCACCACTGTAGTAATCAATGCAGTTCACGCCTTTCTCGTGCCCCTCCAGAGTGAAGTTTGGTGATGAAGATCCCAGCTGCCATACCTTCAGAGAGCAGTAACACCTGCCAGTCAGTACAGGACTGGGCTTTGGGATGGCAGACACACACACTCCTGACAGGTTATATGAAATGTCAAGGCCCAGGATGAAAGAATGGTGAAGGAATGGAACCTTTTTTTTTTTTTCAGCTATTTGTTTTTGTTCTTTCTCATTTCACCTGAATTTTCAGGAGGGAGAATCACTATGGTGTTCTCTGAAAAGGTTAATTTCCAGGCTTCATCCCTTTAGTTTATGAGTTCAGCTGAGCTACATTAAAACCTAGGAATCTAGATGTTTAATACTTTGAAATACACTAAAGGTAGGTAATGACTTTGTGGGAGATTTAATACAAACCTAATGGTGGGTGTCTGACAAGATTCTCAGAGTAAATATTCATGCTAAGCCGTGAAGGCTGGGAGTTCGCCAGGAAAAATAAAGCAAAAGGGAGAATAAGAAGACTTGAAGGCAGAGGGAAGAGCTGGTTAGGGGAGGGTTCTGTGACCATTCGTGACATTTCTAGATGATGGTGAGTAGACCAGGGTCATAGAAACATCTCAGAACATTAGCCCAGGCTAGCATTGGCAATGCTGTATTCCAAACTAAGGCATCTGGATTTTACACTTGGATCAGGTACTGACAAGGTGGAATCTAAGGAGACAGACAGATGGAAACAGAATGGGGAAACATACCAAGAATGGGAAGATGGAGGCAGAGTTTAAATACAAAATAGATTAATAATGAGGAGAGATCAACAATGAGTACACTGAAAGGAGAGTAAAGTGGTAACCTAGACAAACACAAGAATTGTGTTCCTCTAGGTTCGCAGAGGCTACAAGAACTGTACACGTTCTCCCACATGGAAAACACTCCTTTCTAAGAGCACTAGTTGCTACAATATTCTTTTAAATAGACCATGCCCTTCCAGTTGAAATGAGAAGTCCTATTTTGACTTCAAAATGAGCTTCTGAAACAAACTTCTAAGATAGGAGAAATGTTCTGGCCAGCTAGAAGTAAGACACATAAGCAAATATACTTAACTAATTTAACTACCAATGACAACTGACAAAACGAACGGACACTCTACCTTGATGGTCCTGTCCAAAGAGGCACTGGCGAACTGGTTATTATCTTTGGGGTTGATCACAATCTGCATAACATAATGGGTGTGTCCTTCAAACACTTGTGAACAGGACCATTTTTTATCCCAGTCCCAGAGTTTTATAAGCATGTCATCTAGGCCAAAAGAAAGTCTTAAATTAGGTGTAATTTCTATTTTTTTTTTTTTTTCATTTCAGAACTAAGGCAACCAACCTAACATGAATCAACATTTTCTGATTTATAGAAATAGAATCAAACTGAAAAAGACTTTTCCTTTTTCATTTTTTTTTGGGTGCTGGGTATCAAACCCAGGACCTTACACTCTGCCATGGAGCTACATATACCCCAGCCTCTGAAAAAGACTTTTCAGAATCCTTACTTATCCTAGGAACAAACTAAACACTACAGAACAATGGCGATAAGATACATAAAATAGACTACTAATAGCAAATAAGAAAATTTTGTGAAAAATTTTAAAAAGAACCAAATGGACTTCAAAAAATGACAAAAGAAGAGCTGGGTGCCAGTGGCTCACCCCTGTAATCCTAACTATTCAGGAGGCAGAGATCCGAAGGATTGTGTTTCAAAGCTAGCCAGGGCAAATAGTTCGTGAGACCCTATCTCAAAAAAAACAATAAAAAATAGGGCTGGTGGAGTAGCTCAAGTGGTAAAGCGCCTGAGGCCCTGAATTCAAGTCCTAGTACCACCAAAAAAAAAAAAAAGAAAAAAGAATAACAAAAGGCAATACAGGTTTGGTTAGAATCTAAATATGAATGAATAATGCAGCAATGACTACTGAGAATAAGCATTTTTCTCTAGTTTTAAAAAGTTCCCAGTTTTTAATTTAAAAATTTTTGAAGAGCTATTACCAACTCAGTGCTACTGTTTTATACATAATACTAAAGAACAACTAGTATGAAAATAAGGATAAAACCAACTCGGGCGATGCCAGCAATGCAATCATTAGCATGTTAATGAGCTTCTGTTCAGTAGACATTTAAACATGTAGACTCTCAGGTCTTCTCTAACAGGAATTTGGTCATTTGTTATACAATTCTAAAAAAAGTTTATATTTCATTAAAATATAAAAGCAAGCAGCATCAATAGCACAGTAATGACATGAATGGTTTAAAAGTGGCTTGGAATTAGAACTTTACTTGTAACAGCAGTTAAAGAATAGCATGTGTCACAAATGAAAATAAATTACTCAAAGAGATGCACATGAGCAAAAGAGGTCACGTCTTACCACTGCTAGTCAGAATGAACGGCTGGGTTGGATGAACAGCAATGCAGCGAATGTAGTCCGAGTGTGCTTCAAACATATGGACTCTCTCCAGAGTGTTATAGTTGAACACCCTAATCTGCATGTCATCCTGGCATTGGAGATTAAAAACCATCATCGCTATGAGGAAGTAAAGTGCATGAAAAACTACACCATAGGCTCATGACATAATATCCATGCTTTCAGACATCTCACTAACAAACAAATCAGGAATCTAAATTATATGCAACTAGGTGGGATCTGAGAGTCCTAATTACTTACCGCTCCGGTTACAACCCAATTCTTCCTTGCAACAAACTTTGCAGCTCGGACAGGAAGATCACACACTTCAAATGTCTTCACCAGTGTCTTTAAAATTTAACAAGAACATACACATTGAGTCTTGAGAAAATAACTGAAAAATCCGTTTTGCTATCCTTGAATATCCATTTATTAGATCATGTCTAACTTAAAAATGTTTTCAGACTAAACGATGAAAGTTCAACATTAAATGAAAAAAGGACCAATTACCTTTTTTTTAAAAGGTTTGAGAATAAAATATAATTAAAAGGGAAAGCGTCCACAAGATGGTATTCTGGGTCCTCTATGCTCTAGCCCTTCTCTCCCTCCCCAGCCTTAACCTTTGGCTATTCCCAGCCTCACCTCTGCTCCTGGTCCCTCTGCCTGGCAAACTCACCCACAGAAACTTTTACACCCCTTTGTAACACTGTGTTTCATAACTACATGCTTAATTTCAGTCTTTCCTGCTAAGCTGTCTGAGGGCAAGAACCATCTTCACCACTATATGCACAGAACCTATAACAGTGGCTGGCACAGAAGTGACTCATGAACAAGATGCAATTCTTTCGCACACCTTAGCAGTACAATTTCACACAATTTTTAATATCTATCTATATCTACATATGCATGAAAACTGAGTCATTTAGATGTCCCTTCAAGGTACTCTGAAAGATTAGAGATGAACAAACCTCTTTGTCTTCCTACTTTTAAAGCCTGTTCTTTATAATTTTGAAAATCAAACTATCATTTTTCAATCCCCCTTTTTGTACCAGAAAGCAATAATGAAATATCTAAGGAACATAATGCAACCTTGCTGGCTTATTAAAAATGTGCACTGATAAAAAGACTAGGGACTGGCTCACAAGAACTCCTGAGCTTACCCTGGCTTCCCAGGCCAGACTTCAAACATTCTTACAACAAAGCTTAAGTGAACAGGGTGATTAGTGCTCAACTACACAGCTACTAGCAGGTGACTATGATACAAGCACTGAGAGTAGTCAGAACACTCAGTCTCTAAGGTGGCAGAAAAATGCACAGAACTCATGAGGAGCCAACAAACCCAGGGATGTGTAGAGCAGTAAAAATAAACCAGCCTCAGAACAAATAGTCATGATTCAACACCACATTAGGTGCTGTGGCCAGAATAAATGACAGGAGGAATGGCCTCCACACTCTGGGAGCTGAACAATCTACAGAGGAGACACTACAAATGCCCGATGTAAGTTAAGAAAGTGACAACTAACACTTCTATGGTCCTATGTAGGCTCATGCACAGTTTTATCTCCTTTTACTTGATGTCTTAACAATCCTGTGATGTAAAGATTGCAACAATATTATCTTCAATTTAAAGAAAGAAACTGAAGCTCATGGTTAAAAGACTTGCCCATATAATTAACTAAGGGGTTGGCTTCGAATAATAAAATATTGGTTTTGTTCTTAAAAAACAAAAAGTAAGAAATTCACTGCATCCACTACCTTAAGGAGTGTACAGAATCTCCTTATTTGAAATTCAAGTACAACCTCCAAATCCCTTTTTGCTTCTCTCAAGAATTTTGCTCTCTATGTACATGAATGGCAAGTAACTCCTACCAGAGATAGAGGAGAGCAGGCAGAGAGAACCAAAGCTAGATCAACCATTCAATGAAGGCTTCCTGAGTGTCTACGAGTGTGGCATTGGCCAACTAGTGCAGCTACGTGCTGGGGTAACAGTGGGAAACAAGACTGGGATCCCTGTTCTCACAGAACCTCTGTTCTCAGAGGAAAAAAATTAAGCATGAAATACCAGAGAGGTGCAATAAAAAAAGGGGAAGCCTCCTGTCAGAGGGCATGGAAGGGTATAAAAGAGAAAAAGGAGGCAAAATAGGTGGCTACAGGGAAAGCAGAGGCTATTACGGTAGAGCCCAGGAAAAGAAAGGGAAGCACACTTGGGCTTTAGAACATACGAGAGTGAAATGACAATACTGACAGATGAGCAAACTGAGCCAACAGAAGAATTAGGGAGAGGGGACTCCAATACACCTGTAAAGCATAAAACAGAAAGCCTATAAACATCTGCGGAGTACAGAAATTTTGAACTAGTGGTAAATGGAAAGATTGTTATTCCATCGGTTCAACAAATAATTGCTGAGCACTTGTATGCCAGGTAACGTTATAGGGCCTGAGACATGGTTGCTGTGTTTACACGCCACTGATGAGGTCTCGGTTTAGTGGGCAGTAACTGTTGTTTCATTATAGTGAGAATAAGAATATATGGTGTTTTTAGGTTGACTCCTGTCCTTGGTTCTCTAATCCTATTTTGTCATCTTAAATTCCTCAAATGTGAATTTTATCTGGATTTCAAGAACTTAACTCTGGACGTTGAGGACAATTACCATATAAGTAGACATGTAACTGTATGGGACTGTGCTAACAGTATGTTTTATAGTCTGAAAGAAAAATACTGAAGATTAAAGATTTCACAATCTAGAAAGATTGTGAAAAATAAGTGATAACTAATGTGAAGTGTACATTATTTACTTTGGTGAAAGAGAATGAGACAGCATTAAGGCACTCTCGATAAGGCAGACTCTCATGTATAGTCAAAAGGCTACTACAGCCAATTCTCTATGGCTGGTTGAAAGTTAACTGCATGTCAATACATTGAGCATTTGAGGAAAAAGTAAGTAAAAATTAAAAAATCCACTCTAAAGATAAAATATTCATTCAAAGGAAAGTTAAGTATTAACTGTGAAATACTTTATCTGTAGCAAGCCATCTTACATTAACATCACTTTCCTCAATTTCAAAGACCTAATACTGCTGCTGCATCAGCCTTGCTATCGTTAAATACTGTACACAACATGTCCAGAACAATTTCTCCCACAAGCTGTACTCACACATGTGGTTTGTCTTCACTTAAAATACTTTGTACTAATTTGAGAAAGCAGTGAGCATATGGCTGTTGGACTCTTTTCTTAATTCTTCTCCTTCATAATACAGTACTTCATTTCTAATAAAGACCTTAAAAAAATTCCTACCTGTGTTTCATGATTCCAGACACACACACTGCCATTGTAAAGACTTGCCAACATCCATGGCTCTGTAGGATGCAAATCCACACTCTTAACTCGATCAGATCTAGCAGTTAGCTTCCTCTTGATATCAAGTCGAAGAGGCTAAGGAGAAAACATTAAGAAAACTTAAATTGCTCAGCCAAATAGAACATGTCTGAGACCTCAATTACAAACAGTATATTAAGTGGCCTAGAAAACAATGCTGTTTTTACTTTGCTAAGTTGTGGATGGAGTTCAAGTCTAAAGCACCTACTTCTTTAATTACACATAAAAAAATGAGAATTAAAAAATTTAAATGTGTAGAGTGGTTTTTAAAGTTGTAGTTTTTAGGACTCCTATGAAGACTCAAAAAGAACTTCTGTCTATGTGAGAAAATATCTAATGATATTCACCAAGTTAAAAATTAAAACTCAGACAACTTTAAAATATGTATTTATGTATTAGTTCTTTTCTGTTTTTATGAAAATTATATTTTCAAGAGAAATCTAATGAGAACAGTGGCAATGTTTTAGAATTTTATAAAAACTTTAAATTTTAACTTATAGGACAGTTTCTCATACCTGCTTTTGCCTTCTGTATGTTGGGATATGCTGTTTTGGTTGATGTATGCCAAAAACAGCAACCACCCAGCTCCACACAGATATGTGGTTGGAAAGAGGAATGTGTTAATAATCTTTTCAATATAGGATATCCTTCTTTGATACCACTTTTGAACTCAAGAGGTGGTAGTTTTTAAAGGACATTTGTACTGTGGACTCTGAAACCATATCAAAGAACAGATCACACTTCCTTAAGTTAAAATCCACTGGCCTATCCTATGCTTTGAATAGGTCATTCGCTTATGCATGATTTTCTAACATCATGTCTATCATTTGGAAAATGTTGGTTCACTGAGTTATGCAGATCTTACAAATGCTGACACATCATATTATACTATATCAAAAGATCGCATTCATTCACATCACTGATAAACCTTTAAGCATTAGAAATCCATTGAGTTCAGTGACAGAAGTTCTCTAAAATTCTAATTTTCACTTGAAAGCTCTAATTTTATCATTGCAACAGACACTGTCAGGGACCAGTAAATTCTTTCAGTTTTAGAATACGTCCACCAAATAATCTCTGAATAACTATAGTTTCTCAGATTGTTTCAAGGAAAGCTGAACTTGAACTTTGTAACTATAACTTGTAAAAGTGCTTCTCTATCAGACAACCATCACACTCCAGAAGTGCTTTATGTATACTCTTTTCATCAAACTGAATATTTAAAACTGTGGACCCAAGTGTTGAGATGTAGCACATTAACAATTTTTACTGTTTCATCACTTACATTCTTAAACGAAGCTGGCTTAATAAAAAACACAGTGGGACAATCAAGAATATACTTTCAGGTATATATAAGCAGTACAACTTGGTACTACTGCACCAGCAGTTTGACCTTTTACTACTTTTATACCATCAGTCAAACATTAACAGAGTGAAAAGGGCCAATATATCTTACTACTAGGAAAACTGTTTTAACTTGTGGACCTCCTGAGAGAGTACTAGGACCACTTAAGGACTGCAGATCATACTTTGAGAAGGCCTAGTTAATACACTTTTGCACTAATGTCAATATAAAAAAATTTTTTTAATGACAATATAAAAAATATTCTGAAGTATTATTCAGGAAGTCCTAGTAACTGTAAGCCATGATATAACATGAGTTCTTCACAGAAAAAATTTTAGCAAAAATATTAGTAAATGCTAGCCAAATCATATGTGATTGGTAAGGGTTATATCTGTGTCCATGAAGCGCTTTGGAGTCAAATGGGAATATCTGCAATATTTTGATGAATTTAAGTTACTGAAACCTTCTGAAAAATTAGAAAAACAAAAATATTCTCTCAAGTTAAAAAAAAATACCAATAGTTTGGACTGGGCCCAGTTACTTTGTAAGTGGAGATAACAGGATTGTGGTTTGAGACCAACCGAAGAGAAAAAAATGATAGTGAGACCCCACCTCAAAGAACAAACCAGGCATGGTGATGCACATCTATAATCTGGAGGAGGTAGGAGGATTATTGTCTGAGGTCGCTCTGGCAAAAATGTGAGCCTGTGTCTGAAAAATAACTAAACCAAAAAGGGCTAGGGGTATGGCTCAAATGGTAGAATGCTTGCCTAGCAAGTGCAAGGCCTTAAGTTCAAACCCCCGTACCACCAAATATAAATAAATAAAAACAAAACAAAACAACCCACTAATACTTTAAAACAGCTCCTTTCCAGAACAGATTCCCTATCTGAACCAAAGAACAGAAAATTTCCTCAGCTCTCCCAAGGATGCCATTCTAGAAGTAATTCATTATAGACAATGATGCCCTAGAGCAGTAGTTTAATTCTCCTGTAAGCAAGTTAAGAAAGATTGATTTAAAACATATTTCCCCTCAAACAGGTCTTACATACAGCTTTAAAGTTTATTTGGCAGACTGAGTTACTGTCCCATCTTCGCTGTGTAGTCTTCCATGATAATCCTGTATTGCACAGAAATTTAAGGTCACTTGCAGAGGTAATCTCCCGAGACCAAAACCTCACAAGGTTTTACTCATCTCTTTTTGGATCTCTCTCAAATTTGGGTCACTGACTACTTCAAACTTTGTTCTAACTTCTATATGCACCTCCCTCATGTTTCAGCAACAACTTTTAACTTGCTTTAAAGGATGGGAGTTCTCTGACTCTTCAATTGCCTCGAAAATGTTTCTACTGTCTTATCTTCCTTTCTTTCTCAAACTTTCTACTTTCAAACTCCCATCTTAGAATCACTTGCTAGTTTAAGGACAGTGGAACCTTTTACTTCAATCATTTCTGAATTTTGCCCAACTACTATTACAATTTTTAACTTCTTTCTCTGGTTTCCCCAGAGCCAATGAACAAAACGTGTCTTTGTGCCAGGAACCATGGTGAGTGCTTTCACATATGCTGCCACATCTGACACTTTTCCTTCGGTAACTGAGGAAACTGGACACATAAACCATGTATTCTATCATGTTTTAAGTGATTATTGAGTAAAAATGATGCTTTAGAAGGCGGGACAGGGAACCGCATTATACCTTTATATATCCCTAAAGCACAAATCCCACTTTAAAAATGTTCATTGCTGTAAGCAAGATCTCCTGCTCACTTCAGTGGTGACTTTGAATAAGACTCTGTACTAGGCACTGGGACAAAAATGATTATACTGTATCCTCAACTCCAAATGCCACCCCTGCCAACCTTCCAAAAGCTGGATGCTTCAGGACTCAGCTTCAATGCCACTGCCACCAACAAGACCTTTGTGATTTCCCTGGCCCAGAGTAGTTTTTCCTAGGAGTGTTTTTTCTATAGGATCTCATTTTAGTCATTCATGGTGTATTTGTGCATAAATCTCTTCTTGCTTTCCAGACTAGATACTCCTTAAGGGCTGGGTCCTTGCTTATACAAGTCTTTACCTCCACAACACCGTTTGCATTTGGGGATGGGAGGAAGGCTTAAGAACACAATAAAATTGAGGTCTACAAGTCACAATGACTTCAAACTTCAGTTCCAACACTCATTTCAGATATGCAATAGTGGGTAAGTTTACTTAACCTCTCTCAAATTTAACTTATATAAAACAGGGATAATACTAATACCTACCTCTTGATGTTATGAGAATTAAATTCAGAGTTCAATTAGAGCAGTGTCTGGCCTATAGAAACCGCTCCATAAACATTATTTATAGCTCTACATACCAGGTGTTGTGAGAATCAGTGGCAAATGTTTGGCAAAATGCACAGCCCACAGTAAGTATTTTTATGGTAAGTGAGAAAATGAATAACTTCACGTTTTGTGCTTTCTACACAAGATTTAAGATATAATCAATCCCTCAGTACCTGTAGGAGAATGATTCTAGCAACCCTCTGGATACCCAAATCCATAGATCACGTCAAATTATATTAAATGGTTTAGTATTTACATGTAACCTACCCAGAGACCCTGTATATTGTAAATCAACCTAGATTACTTACAATTCCTAATACAAGGCAAATGCTGTAAACAGTTATATTGTAATGTGTTATATTGTATTGCTTAGGGAATAGTAACAAGAAAAATATATACACAAGTTCAGACAAACTTTTTTTTTTCAAATGTTTCCAATCCTATAGTTGGTTGAATCTGTGGATGTGGAACTCATCACATATATTACAGGATGATGGCAACATTTCACCATAAAAATATTTGATTCTTAAAATTAGGCAGACCCAGGGGCCTTTTCCAAAACATTCATTACTGCAAGCTCAGCACACCCAAACCAGCACAGGTTGTTAGTATATGAAGTGGGATAATTAAGAGACTTAAGGCCTCTTCACCTGGGGACTTGAGAAAGTCTATAGAGAAGGATGGGGACAGAACACACTAAATTTTATGCTAAACTGAACATTTCTCTGAGCATTTTCTGGAAGTATCCATAACTTTCACCAGTTTCCTCAAGGAATTAACCTCTGTTTTTGTTGTAACTCCATTACATTCGGCTTTGTACAATTTTATTTTTTTGTGGTACTGGAGTTTTTAACTCAGGGTCTCCCGTGCTCTCCTAGGGCAACACCCCTACCCCGATTTTAAGTTTTTTTTTTTTAACTGCAATACAAGACACTTGGTGTTATTATTGCCTGTATCTCAATCTCAAAAGTCTTTGATCATGTGCTTCGTAGCAAGTAAGACAGGCAGGAAAATATTTAAATACAAAAATACTGACCTTTTAACCTTTCTTGCAGACAAGATCCTCTCATGCTATTGTAGTTTCCCCTTAGTGTCATAGCACTCTGTGCAAAAGTATTTTAGGGCTTGTTTGAGAAAGAGTGATAATAAAAATGTGCTGTCCTGCCACTGCACTTGCCATGCACAGAAGCCCATTATCCAGCTTCACAAACAATTCCTCCAATCCCTCTCCCCCTAAAAACCGAAAAGCTGGGCTGCCAAAGCATTCGAAACTCCACTTCTCACTCCATGCGCCCTTTATTTACTTATCGCTTTTCTGCTTAAGTTCGTAGTTTGTGCTCACACACTTCCAAGGAACACGCCCATCAGGAGTGCAGGATAAGCAGTCACCCCTTGAAGGACAGAATGAGGTCTTTTGGCCAAAGCTGCCTCTTTGATTTCCCCACAACCCGACCCCAACGCAGACTGCAGGTGCTCTGGCAAGCGCACTAAGTGCCAGGGGAGTCAGGCACCCCGTAGTCATCACAGGCACTGCCTCTCTAACCCGGCCTCCTGCTTCTCACCTCCACCTCCCTCCCAGGACTCAAGCAGGACCTGGACCCCATAAGGCCGAAGGCGGCGGCCGCAGCGGGAGCACAGACAGCCGCCCGCCGCGGCCCTTGGGCCAAGGAACCCCAAGATTCGGCCGCAGCCGATGGGACACCGCTCTCTCCTTTAGGGCGTGGACCTACCATGGCTCCGTTGGTCTGAGCCCGGACGCCTTCACTGGCTCCTGGAGACGCAAGCCCTGAGAAACCCACCGACCCACCAACCAACCGAGTGACTGACGTGGAACTTCCGGGAGGCAATTCTCGCGATCGTTCGAATACTGGGAACCCTGAGCATGCGCAAACGCCTCGCAAGGCTGCCGGTCCCCAGGCCCCGCCCCTGTTTCCCAGGCAACGCGGCCTAGGAAACGCTAGCGGGTGACCTGGCTTAGCTTCGGGGTCTGGGTGTGACCTAGATCCTGGTAGTGCGTGGCTTGTGACTTCGGACCGTCAGGCCAGGATCTGAAAACCCAGCGATAAAAAGACGAGAATACAGAAATGCTCAATTCTTGCTGAACGCTATCGGTAGGAGAAACGCCCAAGACGCAGTAGTGTCGCGGGGCAGAGAAAACAAGGCTCAAAATCCTAGGTTCTCCGGTGGGCTGTGCAGTGAGGCCGAGAGAGGTCTCGGTGGGTCCAGGAAGGGATCCATGGAGACCGAGAAGATACGGGCTGGCCTCCGGGCCTCAGAGGTCAGAGGAGGCCTAGGAGCCGCCAATTCTGGACCTGCCGGGAGTCAGGACTGCAAGGATCGTCCTCCATTGAGCATCTGCCGTGTTGCTTTCGCCTAGCAAGCATTTATGTCTTCTGCTATGTACTGGACATGCTTTTCTCAAATCTTCACATCCACCTGAACTGCCTCCATTTTACTGATGAGGAACCCAAGACTCAAAGAAGTTACGTGTGTAGCATAGTACGTGCTAGAGCCAGGATTTGAACTCAGATGGATATGTATCCTGAAAGCCCTGTGCTCTGTCAACTACAAAAGTAGCTCCTACTAAGGTAGTTGAATTCTACGAGGGCCTGTGACATAGAGGTTGCAAAGTAAAGTGCCAGCCTCCCTCGCCCCCCACCCCCACCCCCACTCAGTCTTTTTATTGTTTTTTTTTTTCAAGAAAACATTGGGCCAATCTGGAGCCATGACTGAAGTGGTAGAGCGCCTGCCTAGCAAGCACCCGGCCCAGAGTTTAACTCCATACTGCCGTAAAGAGAAAGAAAGAAAACACTGGGCAAATAAAACTTGTCCTCTGGCTATGTATGAGCTTGTACCTCTGACAGGAGAGAAGTCTTGGAGTCTTTTTAGACTCCCAGGTTCTCCAAAAGGCTGTGTGTGTACTGATATTCAGAGAGAGACACGGATTTTTCATCAAGTAATGTGACTTTTAGTAGGAGCCTTCTAATGTGACTGCTTTGTGGGCCTCAGTTTTTCTCACCTGAAAAAAATCAGGCTGGCTAATTACTAATGATCCTTCCATTTTTACAGGCCTGTGTTGCAGAAACTTAAAATTTAGCAGTAGAAAGAAGAGTGTGTCTGTAACTGGATATTAGTGCCAGCAGTGAGATCTTACAATATGTAAATGAGACCAACAATTCTACACTTTGCTTACTCTTTAGAGCGATCACAAGAATTGGCTGAAACATTTAAAAATACTAACTAACTTGTTTGAATAATGAAGCGTCCATTACTTATGGTTCCTGAATTCTCTTGCACTTTTGGGATTTGACACAGTACCATGTAATATAAAATAAAATGATATGTCATTTCTATTCTCAAGAGGTTTGGTTAAGGATACTTAAATTTTATCTACTACTGGTCACCCAAGGATTTACCTAGCTGCTGTTGATAAAGAGTTGAGCTCCCAAGTGTCATGCTCACTTTGACTGTATCTTAAAAAATATTTTCCATTGCAATTAACCAACAAGTCCTGGAATTTTGGACTATAAATTCATTCTTCTTTCATCCATTATATATTGGATTTGCACCATATAAAAAGCACTATACTAGGTACTTCCTTAAGATAATACTCCTAAAACTTTAGCCTTAGATTTTGGTTGAAAGAAATTTCATTTTTAAGAAAATTCTCAAATATTAACTAACACATAAGTTAACATTAAATGTATGCATGTATTCCCTTTGTATTCAACTGTGGGCTTAAAAAAAACCTTTTGCTTGTTCTCTGATATAGAGGAGACTGGAAGGTCAGGAAAAGAGCTCTGGGGAAGAAAAGAAGTTTGGCCAAGTTTAGCAGATTGGTAGAGGGTTTCCCACGAGGTTGATAGCAATTGATCAACAGATCTTAAAGTCTTACCTGATCAATTTCCAGGATGGCTGTTTTTGCCCTTTTTGCTGCTGCTGGGAGCATTCCAGGTGGGAATTCTGCCAACAGTGTTTCTATCAGTGCCACATATACACCCTTCCCTCCCTATCCTATTCCCCCCACTTCTTCATAAGAAGTTGAAGAAATTAAAGTAATTCCTCAAGGAGATTTCTAGTTTCATTTACTTGTTTTTCCTTTTTAATGCGTGTGCATCATCACTTAGCAGAGTGGTGACTAGGAGCATGAATAAGAATCTAGTCTCTCCAAAGGGATAACAATCTATGTGGGAGGGGTTAGTTATGTACAAATTGAATATCAGGTAGGATGTGAGTACCCTGACAGCAAAGTACAGATAAAATGCTCTGAGGATAAAATATCCAGCTAACGGATAACAAGTTTGATAAAGAAAGTGGAACTTGACGTGGACCTCGAGACGAGGAGTGTATGGTGTGTTCGAGGGCTAGAATGTGTCCAGTTTTCTTGGAGAGTGATATTTAGAAGAGCAGTTGGGGAGAAGGAAGAAGACAGAGGTTGGAGCTAGAATCTGAAGATGTCTAAATAGGGACTAATTGGGCTTTGATTCAGTAAGCAGTGTCATTGGGACAGGAAAAAAACCTGGTCTCTAGAAGACTTATCTTTTGCTGATGTGTATGACACAAGAAGTGAATTGGGATAGACTAAAAGTATGGGGGAAGTGGGAATGGAAATTATAGTAATAGCGTTTCCTGAGTGCCCACCATGTACCTACCATTGGAATATGCACTTTGTATACTATCATTCACATGGTAATACTAAAAGAGAGACACTATTTTGTCCAATTTGTAGGTAAGAAATTGAGATCCAAATGGATTTTATAAGGTGCTCCATGGCACTGGTCAAGAATGAGTGACAGACCTGAAATATGAACCGAAGTCATCTCTGGCTACTCTAATGCCTTTTTTACTGGACTATAATTTCTTCTTTTTCTCCCAAGAAGCTAGAATCAATTGGGTACACAAATCATTTTGTTTGTTGAGATGAAGAAGTAGAAAGTGTTCTAATGCTGATGTTTAAAATCTAATGAGCCCAGAAAAATATTTTTAATTAGAGAACGAGGTAGAGCCAGTGAGTGATAATGGAATCAGTGCAAAGAACAATTAGAGAAAGGGACCCAGGAAAGAAGAAAAGGTGAAGGAAAGAAGAGAAACCAGTGAGGGAAGAGTCAGTATAAGGGACCCAAAGAAATTGTTTGGCACAGAAGGAAAGGGTTGGGGAGAAGATAAGGGTGACTAGCAGTCTTGGTGGCTTTAGAGAACCCGACCAGAGTTAATATTTGCAAAAACTATTGCCAAGGATCCATATCATTGTAAGGACCCACAGAGTCTTCAAAAAGGCATTTGCTATTGCACTACTATATAGTAGTGCTACGGGGAAAGCAAGTTTGGAAGAGATTAAGAAATGATTGGTTTGGGCACTGTTGCTCACAACTAATTCCAGCTACTGGGGAGGTGGGAGATAGAGGATCACAGTTCGAGGCCAACCTAGGCAAAAAAGCATGACATACTACTGAAAAACAGCTTTAAAAAGTCTGAGGGCGTGGCTCAATTAGTAGAGCACTTGCAAAGCACACAGCCCTGAGTTCAAACCTCAGTACCACCAAAAGAAAGAAAAGAAATGATTGGATAATAAAGAATTGAAAGTTGCAAATACAACTATTTTGTCAAGAGATTAGTGATGACAAGGCAAATGTTGATGAGATATATAGCAGTGAAAGTGGGGTGACTATTCCTGCATTTGGGGTGTGGATGGTATTAATTTATGATAAATTAAGTGGACCTTTGCAGTATGAGTGAAATAACCAAACACATGTTGAGAACGTATATGAAGGAAGTTCCACTTTTCCAGAGACCGAAGAATAGTTTAGCATGCCTGGGCCAGAGAGTAAGAGGGGAGGATTGAGAAATGGTACTGCAAAGATAGATGAGGCTCAGCTTCTGAGGTCTATGACTGTCAGTTTAAGGAGTCTGGACTTTATTCCAAAGGCTCTGGAGAGCTGGGGATAAATATTAAGCAGGTAATCTTCATGCTCCATTACTGAGTCATTGCTGCATGTCAGTTATTTTCCTTCTTAAAGGAAATGTTAAGATTATTGGCTGTATTTCTGCATAAAGTGAACAGAAGTGAAAGTTTTGACCACATGGTCACCCACCACCTATCAGCAGACTACAATGATTGGAGAACCACTGAGCTGTCCTCCAAGAATAGAGAAGTGATGTCTGACACTTAGAGGCAATGTCTGAAAGCTCTTTTTTTCTTAAAGTAGATTCTTTTCTTTTTTTGTGGCGGGGTCTCTCTTGTAAGACCAGGCTGGCTCAGAATTCATGATTCTTTTGCCTCAGCCTCTCAATTCCAGGTATTACAGGCATGTACCACCATGCCTGGTTGTAGAAACTTTGACCACGATGTGCTGTGCATTTCCTATGGCTATTTTCTAAGAATTTAAAATTTGTTTAAAGAAATTTACTTCATGCATCTGAGCACAGTAGCTCATGCCTGTAATTCTAGCCACTCAGGGAGATCAGGAGGGTCAAGGTTCAAGGCCAGTCTGGGCAAAAATTTAGCAAGACCCCATCTCAACCAATAGCTGGACATAGTGGCACAAGCCTGCCTATGCAGGAAGAGTAAACAGGAGGATTGTAGTCCAGGCCAGCAGGAGACCCTGTGCCAAATATAACTAAATAAGGGCTGAGGGCATGGCTTCAGTGGAAGAGTGCCTGCCGAACAAGCGAGAGACCCTGAGTTCAAACCCCAGTACCACAAAAACAAAAAACAAAACAAAAAAAAAACATGAATTTATCGTGGAATTTGGGATGCAGAGAATATTCCTTTTTATTTACCTAAAGGTGTAAAAATCTAGATTGTTAGTCATATTTTTGACTTGTGTATAATTTTTACATTAACTTTGTGTTTCTTTAATAATTCTTTTTAGAGGAGTGAGATTTCAGAGTGACCTTTGAATGAGATGAAGGCAGTAGTTCCTTAGATGGGCATTGCTTGACATTATAAACATGGCCGTGGTCACTAGTGACACCCACAGCGTTCTACCACCCAAGCATTCTTCCCACTGGAGTGCTAATGTTAGCAGGAGCAGCTGGTGGGCATGAGCAGGAACGGGGAAATGCCCTGGGCTACAAGAGTCCATCCTAAAATCCCAGGTGGCCACACCCCAAACTAATGATTAAGATCGTGGCCCTATGTCCTCTTGATGGAGCCCACTACTCATACCATATCAGTATGACCCTCCCCTGGTGGCACTAAACTGGGGAGGGGTAAAGAGGATCAAATGCACAGGTACATACCTGCCCACACTCGGACAGTCACTGCACAGTTGTCAAACCATTGGCGAAGACTGCAACAGGAGGGCCTCAGTTTTGTACCACCTAGTAACCCCATTTTAACCCTACTGGATAAAATCCCAAGCCCTAACTCCAGACAGTAGACTCTTACATAACGTATGCCTCATGCTGCCTTTAGGTGTACTTTTGCTTTCTAATACATTGCTCTACTGTCTTCCTACTCTTCCTGGTTCTTTTGCTTCACCTGGGGCAGTACCCTGATCTTAACCATTGTACCAAGAACTGAAGAACACCTGGAACTACCCAACCACCGGTAACACTAAGACAACCCAATCATGAACACTTCTCTGTCTCCCGGTCGTCTTGTGGAAGGACCTCTCTGTATCTCACTTTCATGGCCTACAACATAAGGTACCTTTCTACCCCAGGTTTTTGTAGACTCGTGAGTCTGTGAGTCTATGTGCTTGTCAAATTAAGTGGGTGAGAGGAGTGGCTGAAGAATGTATAGATGGACATTTGTTTTTATATCATCCATGTGCCAGTGCAGTAGCTCTGCCCACATTTCACAGCATGCATTGCTCTTTTTCCCTGCAAGTCTCCTTCCATCAGTGAGTTTTGGTTGAGACTTCATTATGCCCTATGAACAGGAGGGTGCCAGGACTCAGGGCAGCAATTGTATGGACGCAAGGAGACCAGGAGGAGAGGGAGATGAGTGCCTGGTATGCAGAGGGTCCACAAGGAACTTTCTCTTAACCAGCCTTTAACTTTCTTTCCAGGGAAAAGATTTCACAGAGTTTTATGTAACTAGGTTGATAAGTTTAGAGCCATTATGTTTCCTTAAGAATTATGTCCTTGCAAATGCCAGTGATACATAAAAATAAATGAATAATGATGACAAATAGCCTGGGGAGCTGGCATATAGCAGTTACCCTTAAATTAATTGGAAAAAATTTAACGTAAAAATGAAATATCTGGAGTGACAAGGCACTGTACAGTATAATTTCCATCAAATTGCTTTATTCCACTTCCTTCTAAAGAATTTGTCAGCCCAAGTTGATCTAAGGACATTACTGAATTTGAATTCAAATGTAGTTCAATGCCCAGAGTTTAAAAATGAAGTCCTGAGGCTCTGAACTCACGATATGTTTTGTATCTGCAGATGGTAACCCAAATCACATTGAACTGCACTACTGTGGGCCTTTTTGTTTGATGTCAAAGCAACTTCACGTTCAATATGATAATAATCCAACTGTCTTTAGGAAGAAGAAGTTGTTTCTTTTGGTAAATATGGCCATGTTTGGTGCATCTGACATGGAGAACGAATACAGATATAACTTTATACTAAAAAGGTTTATATATAAGGTGAATATTCCATTTGATTTTATATACATTCACACAGATAGACAGGCATAGGTAAAGTCAATATCTGGGGAGGTGGAAGTTGTTTATGGGTGATTTGTTTATATTTTTTCATTTTTCTATTATAAATATATACCATGTAATAAATTATTTTAAGAAAATATAAAATGTACCAAAACAACTTGCTATTTTGAATAAAGTCTATTTTGCATCTGAATATAGCAAAGAAAAAATCTCTTATTTTTATTTTATAAAACCTACTTAAAGCACACCAAGATGATGTTATATCTAGGAATGAAAAGTTTACTAAAAGAGAATATACAATTCCTTCTATCTTAAGTGTTTCAAAGAAACTATGAACCATGTTTTGAGAAAGGAATGGATTTTATGTGAGGGGGCTTCCTGGTAGAACTAGAAAGGACACAAGCTTGTTGGAAGGTTTAAAACTGCAAGGGGGAAGGCTGAGGTAGACAATCTGGGAACTGAGGAAGAATGGGGATTAATGCAGAATCTGGCAGAGAGCTGTGAGCAGGGCTTATATTCAGTTGATAGGTACTAGTATAGCTAACATACGCAGTATTAAAACATGGAAGTTCTTCCAGTCACTGAAGGGTCTGCCTTGAGTGTCTCCACCACCCTACCTGATTAGGTTCCTTCCCTAGGCACATCCATATTCCCACTCATCTCACGGGGCTCCCACGGTATCCTGAGCTGCGCAACAGTCAGCCTCTGCACTGGTATGGGAGTCTTTCTTGACTGAGTTGCCAGCATTTAGCATTGTTGAATATTTTGAACATCAACCCTACTTTTAGGGAAGGATAAAGAGCTGGTCCATGATGCACCAGGAGATGAGGAATCAATGAAAAGAGAAAGCAAGTGTTTTCTACCAACAAGCTCTATTCACAGTGGGGCATGTTTTAAAGTGGTTTGGTTGGGTTTTGCTAGCCACTTACAGGGATACACACACACACACACACACACACACACACACACTCACTCCATTTTGACCAACTTTGTTTCATGTAACTTTGTCTTGTAACTTTGTCAATCACCCATCTGATGAACTCATTACCTAGCTCATCACTCTTAAAGTGCAATTAATCCACATGGGTTTTTCAAGCTTCTCCTAGACTACCCAAATTTTGTAGAGGACCACAACCAAGAACAAGGACCAAATTTGTTTTCAAATGGCATTTTAATTGATGTGCATAGAATTCTAGATTAGCAATAATTTTCTTTGAGCACAGTAAAGCTGTATTAGACTATCCTTTTCTGACTTGCTGTTAAAATGTTAGCTGTCACTCTTTGGAAGATAATTCATTTTTTTTCTGGCAGTTTTAAGATGACTTGTTTAAGCATGGGATTCATGCTTAAACATGAAAATCTGTAAACTGGTATCTTTCATCAGTTTGGAAAAATTCTCAATTTCTATACTTTCCTTCATCTCTTCCTGGCATGCCAATGTCAGAGCTGTATATTATATTCTCCACATCTACTACACTCATGTGTGTGTGTGTGTGTGTGTGTGTGTGTGTGTGTGTGTCTTGATTGTGGATCTGGGGTTAGAACTTAGGGCTCCATGCTTGCTAGACTGGCACTCTACTGCTTGAGCCACACCTCCAGCCATTTTTTCTTTGGTTATTTTGGAGATAGTGTTTCACTTTTTTGCTCAGGCCAGCCTGGACTGTAATCCTATTTTATGCTTCCCAAGTCTCTGTGATGACAGTCATACTCTATCACATCCAGCTTTTTTCTTTTGAGATGGAGTCTCATGAACTTTTTTTGCCCAGGCTGGCCTGGAACCGCAATCATCCTGATCTCAGCCTCCCAAGTAGCTTAGGTGACAGCACATGCCACTGCACTCAGCTATTGATTGAGTTTGTGGTCTCCCAAACTTTTTGCCTGGCCTGACCTCAAATTGTGATCCTTCCTATATCATCCTCTCGAGTAGCTAGGATTACAGGTGTGAGCCATCAGCAATAGGCTTCCTTTGTGTATTTTGTGTTGAATTTTTTCCCTCTCAGTACTGCATTCTATATAAGGTCTTTTGCCCCTACTTTCAGTTCTTTTTATTTCCCTTATATTGGTAATATGTTGCAAGTCTGGTATTGAGTTTTAAACTTCAGTTACTATCTTCTCATTTTTAGTTTGGCTCCTTTTCAGAGAGGATATGTATCCTTTTACAGTCCCTATGGTTAGTTTCAATGTCATTTTTTTTCTATAAACATGATGGGCATAGTTGCCGTTAAAACTCAGTCTAATGGCTGAAGTCTCTGTGGGCCAGTTCCGTCTCTTGTTTTGCTGATTTTTTTCTCCCTTAATTCTTATCTTTGGTTGGGTCATTGACCTGAAATTGTTTGTGGTGGCATTCTGAAGCCTAGTTTGGCTGTCCCATCCTCCAGAAAGGCTTACTTGTTTTTTTGCCAGGTACCTGAGGAGAACATCACCTAAGATCTCTCTATACTAAATGCTTGGCTTAAAAGTCTTATGGCTTACCTAAGGGTACCATGGCACAAGTCCACATGAGAAGGGTGGTCCGCAGCCACAACTTCTCAGACTTTTTGTCTCTTTTGTTTTTTTCTTCTGCTTTGCTCAGTGCCAGGGAGGGGGAAAGGAAGCTGACTGAGATTTGATTTGTCCTTAATTTCCGCATCTATTCATTTGGGGATGGTGTCCTGTAAGACCCTGAAGTTTCTGTGAGCCCCTGGTCTTGACCAATTTCATTTAGCTCCTGGTGAGCATAGCAGTATTGTCAGTGCCTGAAGGAGGTTTTGGTCACCCTGTAGTCCTCTTCACCACTTTGGCAACAGCTTCCTACAGATACTGACCTGGAAGTTCCTTATTGTGTTTTCAAACATCTGGCTATTTTAAGGCAGTGTTGTTCAGATTTATTTTATAGGTAGTTTTAGTGTTTTCAGCAAGAATGTTGATTTGAATAACCTAGCTTACTATTACCAGAAGTGAAACCTTTGAGTGACTTTAAAATTGAGTCTTAATAGATGCATTTTAAGGATGAAAGACAATAATGATGATAGGTTATTATGATTTTTGACAGAAGGAAGTAGTCCAGACTGAATCAGCAGAGAGTTGCACAATAGAGCAGTAGCACACCAAAGCTACATTTTTAAAGGCGGTGAGAGGAAAACCTTCCCAGGGCCCCTGAAAATTGATCCCATCGGTGAGGTGATGTGGCAAGATAACATTTTGACATATATGACAAGAAATCTTCCCATGTTTCTTCAGATGCTTATTTTCTCCCTGCACGGCTCAGCCTTCAACAGTTTCTGTTCATCATTGGTTTCATGTTCCCCCTCCAGACTCTCTCCACTCCTGCTCCCTTTCTCACTGGTATCAGAATATGAGGGAAAAGCTCACAGCAGTCACCAGTATTTCCACTTTGGAGCAGGATCTTCTCCCAGGACACACACATGCATACATTCATATGATTCCAAGACATCATGGGACCCATGTTAAAACATAAATACCAAGTTGATGTGACATAGGCTACACAAATTCAGTTAACATTTCTGAACGAAATTCAGAAATTTCGTTCTATTATGCACAATGCATCAAGAGGGAGGAAGAGATTAAGAAAAAAGATGCCATCTCTATCTGAAAGGAGTTAGAGCTTATTATAAGATGAACTATTACAAGAATATAATATTTGTCCTCCAAAACATATATAGTGTAATTGCTCTTCAAAAGACTTCATAAAATCATTCTACTTGTTTTTGTTAAAAGCAGAATGATTGGATGAGCTGTAAATTCCAATTTTAGCAAAAACAAAAACAAGAACAGGGAGGTAGCTACAGATTTTAGTGGTCTGTGGCCACAAGATGAAACCAGTGACAAACAAATGATACTGTGCAGTGGGCAACCTGCAGGGGTAATTAGTGCTTGTACAAGAGGCTCCTTTCCAATGCACAATGGATGGGAGACCATGTTCCAATAGGGAGGGACACCAAAGAGAAATCAGAGCTGCATGCTGCAAACTAAGAGCCCTGGATAAAAGGGAACACCAATCTCACTTTTGGCATTAGGGGTGATGGCAAAAAGACCAGAAATTTAGATCCATTTTCCAACAGTCAAGACTGCAACAAAGGTGTCTCTTGATGCAACTGAGGGACATTTTTTACAGATCAAATATGTTTCCTGTCTTACTCTCCACCACTCTCAGTTGCAATTTGCTGAAAAACTAGTGCATACAACAAAACCCTGAGTAAAATTCACCAGGGAGACTGAGTAAGTTCCTTAGCCTAAGACTATGTAGAATTGCCTCATACATTTATATTTGTACAAGTTCAGGCATTTGACCTCAAAAAAATAAAGAAAAATAAACAATTTTAGCAACTACTCTCTATTATGGAATGAGCATAAGCAAGAAGTAAATTTCTTGTTCCCTCAGAATACTTCAGTTTCTTTGTACTTCCTATAATGTGAACATGTTGTTTCAATCAGTGAGATTTTGGACTTTAAAAACAGCTCATTTCCTATCAGATTCCCCAAAATGTGAAATCTGTGTCATCTAGTGATTAGTCTAGGAAACAATAAAGGTAAAAATGTCTGTGTTGGACTTATTAAAAGACAGCCATACAACAGTCTTCAGTATAGCTCCTTTCCAATACATTTTAAGGTTATTTTGGTATAACTTTACTAAATATTCTAAATGTAAAATTGAAACCTTGATTATATGACCGTGCTCTAAATACAAAATATGTATCTTTTTCTGTTATCAAGAAAGAGCAATCTAGACAACTAAAAAGCAAACTTAGGGAGTTTTCCATGAAAACTTCAGTTTGGCTATTTCTAGTCAATGATATTTTATGGAAAACCTGTTCTCTGTGCAAGACATTGTTTGGTGCTCCTGGCTATATGGTAAAGATTCCTGCCATCCAACAACATTCACCGCCCTTATTAAGCACTGCACTGGTGCAAAGTAAAAAACAAAAGGAAGAGGTAAGGATACCATCTCTCTTAGAAGAACAAAGAAGGCTTCATTGCAGGAGTCACTTAAGGAATGAAATAGATTTCAGAAGATGGAGATAGTAACAGCAGTTGACTATGTGTCTCAGAGTTTGGTGTCTCAACAACCTGAAAGTATGCTTATCTTAAAGATGGGAAATCTGGTAGTCACAAAAATTGCAGAATTTGCTTAGGCCACACTATGTGGTAGAGTGAGACCACATGCTCAGGCAGGTGTTGTAAGGTTTTATTCCTCCCTGTTGTAAGGCAAATGCTAAGCTAAATAGACTCCTAAGACACTCCATAAATGAGCACTCAGTAAATATCAGTCCCCTTCTCTTCTTTTTATTTTGTATCTCCTATAGAATCTGACTCAGCAACAACTGGCTAAGAAAAGAGTCAAGAAAAAAATGGGTGAGAGGGTGAGGTGTTGAGGGCAGGAATCACTGGAAAATGTGACTCTGGAAAAGGCTTAGTGCAAATTCCATGTGAATGTTTTTAACCTATCTTCCATCACAAAGGGATTGAAAATAATGTCTTCATCAGCACCCAAACCTACTCATGGTAACCCTGACTAAATATTATTATTGATTTCCAGGGAGCAACTAATTTGTTTTAATATATATATATATATATATATATATATATATATATATGTATATTTTAGAATATATGTATGCTTTATAATATATGTAAACATACATATATGTATATGTATATAAATTACAATATATAAATATATGTAGATAGCATTATAAATTTAGAAATGTGGACATCACAATGGAAGAGTGTTTATAACTCATTACGGTGGATGTCATTGCTTTGGCTGCCCAGCATACACTTTCTGTTTTGGAGAATTCTCCCATTCCCTGGTGGCCTGAGCTGGACTGTGGTCACATGGCCTCAGTACAACCTGTGAGGTACTCCTGCCTGAGCTGAATCTTGAGAGGCTAGCTAGTCAGCTGGTGATATTTTCCAGAAGAGTGGACAGAGGACAGAACAGAGAACAGGAAGTGCATCCTGTGGAGAGGACCCAGGGGTACTGATACTTGTTTCCCATCATGCTTGGTAGAGCAAACAGACCCTATGGAAGGATTGTAGCTGTGTCTTACTTCCCAACCAACATACTTCTGAAACATACCTTGTAGGCTTAAGCTTTCCAAAGTCAGTGTCTATTATCAATCAAGAACTCCTCTTCTCTATCCAATCACCTTCTCCCCACAAAAAAGAAATGCTATGGTGCTATCAACAATGATTTGGAAACTTGAAAGGAAGCCCCAAAGGCCACACCTCCTGTAATGATAGCCACAGCAAGGTCAGGATAACAAGCAGCCACTCCAAATTGCACTTGGGTTGGGATGTCATTTATGGAAATAATGTTCTTTTTTCTCTAGATATATGGGAGCAAGCAAGCAGTCAGGATCAATCATCCAGCCAGGCCTAACCCTTGGCTCTGTGTGGTTCAGTTGGTTTCTTGGCTCATTTCTTATTTTATCTAAAGCCAGGTCAGACTATCCAGGTGGAATGTTCATAAAAACCAAAGCCTTGGTGTGAACATTTTCTTTAAGGTCAGGGTAATTTACGGTCTGACCAGAGAAGCTCTTAGAGATGTAGAATGTGACTGTAATCCACAATGCTCTCTCATCAGCCTTCCGTCCTATTAGAAATTGATTCTGGCATGCTTCCTTCAGGTGGAAAGTGGTTTTGTCAGCAATTGCTATTTCTTTTTTCGCACATTGGGTTTCCCCCACCAAAGTATTAAAGCCTCATTAAAGTTCTTCTAGGAGAGGTTAAAAACAGTTATCACCAGCATTTGGAGTTTCATATCTGTCTGCTATTTCTACAGCGCTTTGTTCCTTCAGTGATTCGCGATTGTGTGAGTAGAAGAGCTTTGCTTGAAATTACCTGAGCTTGGCTACTCTGTGTGCAGGTGACCCTGAAGGAAAATGCAGCTAAGCAAGGCACTTAGCCCCCCGTGGTGGTTGGGAGCACTTGTTGTCCTTTCTCCTTACCCTGTGGCTCTCCCTGGTACTTTTGGAACTGATAACACTAATCCTGCCACCAAACTGATATGTTGCAGCTAGACTCCAGATAGGTCCAGACAGCACGACTCCCTACAACAGATAAGTCAAAGGTGGCAAAATGGAGGGTCAACTCATCTTTGCAGTGGCCCCTGGAGTTAGTGGTGCTGATGGTGCCGAATTCCTAACACGATTCATTTCAACCTGTTCAAATTTGGTTAAAATGTAAAAATTCTCTTGCCCCATACATTGAACATTGCATCTTTCATACATTCTCAGACATCAAGTAGATGCTAATTTTCTTTAAACTTATTACTCATTTTTAAAGTTTCCAAGCATATTGAAAATGCCTTTAAAAATGAAGTAGGCTCTGGCAGTTTGGTTTGCATTGTGTAGGAAGGAGACCCTGGTTAACAGTCATGGATTATGGCAAATGTACAGGGTGATGGACCCCACAGTCATTCTTAACATTCTCCTTATTGACACCACTTTAGACACTCACTGACTTTTCTATGTTTCATTGCAGTGAGGAATAGCCAAATGACATAGTTATTGTGGAGTGATTTTCAGATAGAAGTCTGGTGGTGGAAGGGCAGGGGTGGTTCTGGGAAAATCTTTGCTTAGCTGATAAAGAGGACAGACGCAGCTGACTCCATCTCTCATGCCTTCTTCTTGACTTGGGAAAGTTTGCTACCTCTAGCACCTTTAGTCTCTTCAATGTAAAATGATAATAATACCTAACTCATGGATTGCTTCAAGAGTTATAAAGATAATATACATGAGATAAAGATATCTTTGAAAAATATTAAATCCGTTTTTTATACCTGGATTTTTCTTTTACCCATTATGCTACAGCTCTACTACCCTGCACATGTTCAACTCTTCTAAGATTATCATCCCATGAATGAAATGTGCTAGTGAAAGTAGATATATGAAGAGTCCTTGTAGTCACTGAGTATGTGGGGTTAGGGAAATAAAGGACTCAGAGTATAGATTAGAGAATTCGTAGTGATTCAAGATGTTTTAATATTTTTAAAATCAGTGCTTGAAATTAACTTATAGGAAAATGAAATAGAACTATTATAAAAGAAGGGCTAAATGAAATTCTCTATTGCATTTGAAATACTAGGAAAGAAAAAAGAGCACAGTAAGAAAAAATATGGGTATAGAGTTCATTGCTCCTTTTAAGTTTTATAAATTATTTTTGAAACTTGAAGGAAAAGATATATCATTGTCTGATGCAGTTTTAAATGTATGTAGAAGAAATATTTAGATAATTAATCATAAATGAAAGAGGGTAAAATATGTAAAGGGAACAAGGTTTCTGTATTCCACTCGAAGTAATAAAACTATAATATCAGTAGATACTGATAAGTATAGCTATAAATAATATACTATGGAAAGCAATCACTAAAAACGTTATTCAAAGATATAATCAATGCATCAATAAATTAAAATGAAATTCTAAGAAGGGCCAAGTAACCCACAGGATGGTAGGCAAAAGGAATCAGAAAAGTGAAAAAAAGAGAAGATAAACAGAAAACAAAAATAAATTGGCAAGCTCAAGCCTTAACATATCAATAATTACATTAAATATTAGTGGTCTATATACACTAATTAAAAGACAAAGATTAAGCCAGGCACCAGTGGCTCACTTCTGTAATCCTAGCTACTTGGAAGGCTTAGATCAGGAAGATCAAGTTTCTAGCCCAGCGAGACAAAAGAGTTTGCAAGACACCACCTTAGCAGAAAAAAAGCTGAGTATAGTGGCTCACTCCTGTTTTCTGCATTATGAAGAGAAGGATTGTGGTCCAGGCCTGCCTGGGGAAAAGTGAGAAACTTGTCTCCAAAATAACCAGAGCAAAAAAGGCTGGGGGTGTGGCTCAAGTGGTAGGGTGCCTGCCTAGCAAGCATGAAGCCCTCCTGAGTTCAAATTTCAGTGCCACTCAAGAAAAAAAAAGATTGGCAGAGTGGATTAAAAACTGTGACCTAGCTATAGAATAAGATATCAAGCAAACATTTGTCAAAAGAAAGTGAAAGTGACTAAACATTCCAAATAAAGCATACTTTAGGGCAAAGAAAATTTCCAGACACCAAGACATTATATAACAATAGTAGAATCAATCTGCCAAAAAGACACAGTAATCCTATCAGTGCCAAATAAGAGAGCTACAGAAACGAAAAGTGACAGAAGTGAATGGAGAATCAGCCAAAACAACTACATTTCGAAACTTCAATACCCCTCTCTAAGCAATTGATAAGATTGCTAGATAGAAAATCATCAAGGATGTAGAAGAACTCTATGAACTCAACAACAACAATTTTTCTCTGATCAAGATATAGAAAACTCTACAAGAATCACCTGAATATGTATTATTTCTAAATGCCCAAAGAATATATGCTAAGACCATAAGCTGGGCAATAAAATAAATCTCAATAAATATAAAAAATTGAAGTCATACAAAGTATGTTCTCCAACCACAATCAACCAGAAATAAATAACAGAAACATAACAGGAAAACTTGTAAACACTTGAAAAGTGAAAAAATGCACACCTAAGTAATCAACGGATCACAGAGGAAGTCTCAAGGGAAATTAAAAAGTGCGTTAGTTTGAATAACAACTACAATACAACATACCAAAACCTGTGGAATATAGTTAACATTGTGCTGAAAGATAAATTTGTAGCCCCAAATGCCTACATTAGCCAAGAGGAAAAGTCTCAAATCAATAATCTGAGCTCCCACCTCAAAAGCCTAGAAAAAGAAAAGCAAACTAAATCCAAAAAAAGCAGAAGGAAAGAAATGATAAAGATCAGAAATCAATTAACTTGAAGGTAGAAATAGAGGAAATTAATGAAATAAAAAGCCAGCTCTTTGAAGAGATCAATAAAATAGACAAATCCTTAGCAAGACTGATAAAGAAAAGAGAAAACACCATTTATTAACATCAGAAATGAGCAGGGGCTATCAATGTAGACCATAAAGCCATCAAAAGGATTATAAAAAGAATATTACAAACAAATCTATATAACTATAAGCACTTGAGATGGCCAGTTTATCAAGACTTTTATCACAACTCATTCAATATGAGAGATAATGAGAATAGAAAATGTTCCCATTTGCAGATGACCCAATTACCCGTGTAGAAAGTTCCAAGGGAGTCTTCAGACCTAAGGCTAAGTAGTAGTTCTTCTTGACACCGAAATGCACAATCTATAAAAGAAAACAATAAATTAGGTTTCATAGAATGTAAAAACTTTTGCTTTGTGAAAGTCAGTGGTAAGGGGACAAAAAGACAAGCTAGAGATTGGGAGAAATATTTGTATACCACTTATCTGGAAAGGACTAGTAACTAGAATATACAAATAATGTCCAAACTCAACAAACAATTTAATAATAAAATGGGCAAAAGACATGAAGGGACAATTCATCAAAGAGAATACAATATGCCCACCTATGTGCAGAATTATTACATGTGGTTTTGACCCAGCATGGTCAAAAATTAATAACTTTTAAAAAATCAAGGACATTTCAAAAACAAAAGCAAAATGTTAAATTCCTGCGCATGCATCATGCCGCTCAGTTGATACAGAGAAGCTCTCATTTAGTCCAGTGTGTATCCTCACCTGTGTTTAAATCATTACGTGATCTGCTGAGTGTTTCCCTACCCTTAATTTTGTGAAAATCTGCCTCCTGCAAAGCAAAGATACCCAAAAAGCAAGATAAAAGTTAATGTGCTTAATGTAAGTGATACAGTGAAAATTTGAGATTTGTTGAAGGGCTGTATGTCTCTACCAGAAGTCCGTGGTGTTACGGGGAAAAATGAATCAAGCATCCTCAGTGTAGCATTGAACTCTGCATTCTGAGCGTGCGTGTTTTTTCCTGGACAATGGTCTCCTTGGAACTTCATACCCGTGGATACAAGACAAACATATGAAAAGATGTTCAACGTCATTATCTATTTGAAAACTCACTATGCACTGATCAAAATGGTTAAAATGCTGACAAGAATGTGAAGAAACTGGATTACTGTGGGGCACACACTGGTGGCTCACGCCTGTAATCCTAACTACTCAGGAGGCAAAGATCAGGAGGATTGCAATTTGAAGCCAGCCTGGGTAAACAGCTCACAAGACCCTATCTCGAAAAATCCCAACACAAAACAGGGCTTGTTGAGTGGCCTAGCAAGTGTGAGGCCCTGAGTTCAAGTCCCAGCACTGCCAAAAAGAAACTGAATTACTCATACATTGCTGGTGGGATAAGACAAATAATAAGACTACTGTGGAAAAATTTGACACTCTCTTTAAAAAATAAACATGTAGCTACTGCAAAAACTGGGTTCTATCCCAGAGAAATCAAACTATATTTGTACAAAAACCTGTACATAAATGATTATAGCATCTTTGTTCATAATAGCAAAACAAACAAACAAACGAACAAACAACAAAACGTCCTTCAAAGGTGAGCAGTTTCTGTGGCACATCTGTACTGTAGACTACTCCTCAGTAGTTAGAAGGGATGAATCCTTGATCTGGGTGACAACCTGGATGAATCTCCAGAGAACCGTGGTCAGCAAAAATGAGCCAATTCCAGAATGTTATATATTACATTATTTCCATGTAGTATATATGGATGTGTGTTAGTGAAATGGTGAACAGATTGGTTGCCTAGGGTTAGGAAGATGGTAGGGGAGAAGGGAGGAGATATGGCTACACAGGATCACACAAATCCCTCTGAACTACTTTCAGACTTAGAGAAAACTTACAAAATGATTCAGCTCCCACTTGTTCCCATCTTGAATAAACATAGCATCATGATTTTAAAAGTAGAGAATAAACATTGGCACAATACCATCAACCAAGTTTAAGACTCCATTAAACTCCACCAGTTTTCCCACTAATATTATTTTCATTCAAATTCCAGGATCCTATAATTCATTAGTGTCATTTCTCCCTGTCCTCTGACAATGTCCAGTTGTTTCATAGTCCTTGTGTTTCATGACCTTGAAGAGCAGATATTTTATTGAATACCCTGTTACAGACCTACCCTACCTAGGGTGTTCTCATGATTGAACTGAGCTCTTGTACAATAAAGCCATCTGAAAGCTTCCAGCTCCTGAAATTCAGAAAGATTTCTAGGAGAAGGAGGAAAGTCCATTCCCGCGCTGCTCTGCAGAAGGTGTCTTACCGTTAGCCATGCAGGGAGCTCTCGTACATGTATGAGCATGCCGTGTCTTTCTCAGATGATAAGCAGCCTGGAGTGACAGCTCAGCCACCACCAAGAAAACTTTTTCACACTCTATGGTCCTGTATGGACTGTGACTCAGTTTCTATTTCTAGAATTATGGAGTACAGAGTTTTAAACCAAAAAGTTTCAGAAGAGCCAAAGGACTAAATTTACAGATGGGAGACTGAGGTTCAAAGAAGGAAGAATGCCTTGTCTAAGTGTCTGCAGCAAGCCGGTGACTGAGTCTCTTCAGGACCTCACACCTGTGTTTTGTGGCTACTTCACCATGTTTCATGGCTGTTCAGGATGGCCCCCTCCTAGAAAAGCATTCTCTGCTCCTGCAGTTCACCCAAGTCCTGCCTGACCTGCAAAGCCTCACTCAAACGTCCCTGAACTGACCTCCCCAGGGCCATTCTTGTTAATACAGTTTGACAAATAAACATTGTCCAAGCCACAAAAGCAGTGTAATAGGAAGGCTAGCAACATGGCGGGGATCAGCAGGCCTGGTTTTGACGAGCTGTGTGACCTTAGGCAAGTTGCTCACATTCTACATCATGGTCTTGTCATCTACAATATGGAATGATAATACTAATCTCTTACAGGACTGATGAGAGATTAAATGAGATTATATACCTCTATGGATAGATAGTGACCTATGTGTCATGTGACATACTCGTATATATGTGACCAGAGCTATAATTCTTCAGTTGCTGGAAACTATTACTACTAGTAGTGTCATGTGTTGGGAAGTCACTGAAAGTTGATAGTGTCAAGCAAAAACTTCAACAAATAGAGTCATCTGAACACCTCGTAGAAGGGTTACAGGGCCCAGAAACATGCAGGGTCATGCTACATCCCCGTGTAATTCTCACCCAATCATATCCTCACCCCACTCCTACACCCATAAAATAGCAGGCATACACAGTGCAATGTGCAATGTGATGTGTATTTGATACAAAACGTATGTAAAGTGTGTCTGTGTATTCGTGTGTGTGTGTGTGTGTGTTTGCACACACACACGTTCTTGGACATTCCCCTCCAAAACCAAATCAACAGCCTCTCAACAAACCCTCAAGTAAGCATCTTGTCCTGTAGTTGTGAGGCCATTCTGTCTTTACATAAAACACTTTCAGCCACTAGGCGGTGCCTTAATTCTTCTCTTCAGCAGCAGTTTTGCTGGCCAACACCACAGATTCAGCCCTAGAAGTCCTCCAGTGAATCTTTCTTTCTCAATCCACTGCAGAGTGTGCAAGTCTTTTCCTCAGCTGATTCCCATGTATTACGATATGCTGGGAAACCTGAGCAATTCTCTCACCCTGTGGAAATTAAGTACCTTGAAATGGTCATTGGATTAAATGTATTTAAACACGCACTGTTGAAGCTCAGTGCTGCAAGATGCCATCCTCAAGACATATATTATGGGCATTAAATAATTAACTTTAGTGTGTGAAGGAAGGAGGAGATGGGGAAAAGGGAGGGAGGAGGGAGAGAGAACAAGAGAGCGGAGCAGAGCGTGCCCTGTTTATTTATAGCTTTGTCTGGGTGAGATCTGTAGCAGCCATGCCTAAAGCTTTCCCACAAATTGGCAAAATCCTGGATTCACGCAAAATCCTGGAATACTAGAACTATGTAACTGTGGGGGAAACATTTTATCTTCCCAAGGCTCATCTCTAAGATGGGAATGATGGTATCTTAAGAGTATGAATTTTAAAATGACTAATATGAGGAAAACACTCACCCAAAGCAACACTCACCTTTGTGTTGCTTCTTTATACCCAGAGATGGGGTCTTGGTCCTGGCCCTGTGTTACCCTGGGCCAGGTGTTGTTGCTCAGCTCTGGAAGAGGCAGTAGAGAGAATAGGCACTAGATGCATAGACTGTGGAACCAAATAATCTAGGTCCGTGGTCCAACTCCACCACAAACCAGCTGTGCGAGCTTGAGCATGTTTCTTACACTCAGTGCTTGGGCTCCTCCATCTATAAAAGGGTGTAATGAAAGTTCCTCGCCTCATTGGGTTGCTGTGATGGTCTGATGAGTTCTCACACAAAGCAAGGCATGAGAAGGGCGCCATGCTTTCCAGGTGTGTCTATTGTCAACCTCGTGTGTGTGTATTCCGCTCTTAGCTGCTCCAGTGCCCCATCCTCTTTGTCTTAGTGCCAATGCTTAGTCCTTGGAACTTCCAGAAGTGCCTGTGCAGGCCAGCTTCCTCCAACTGGCACGTGCTCCACGCTTTAAGCTTAGGCTTCTCTCTCTTAATCCTTCAAACTTACCTCTCCTTAGGACTTTGACTTGTGGATCCTGTGGGAAATGGAGCAAGCAATCTTAGCATTATACTAAGACACTAATGGCTGATTTTAAGCTCCAGGGGTATGGAAGTCTTTTCTGTTTCATGTACTACCTAACCCTAGTACCTCGCAGGTGCCTGAACACACAAAGTACTCATATCTGGTGCATGGCCCTTTGGACCTTTGGGGACACCAAAGTTGAAAGTAATGCATAGTGAATGACAGGATTTCAGATCTCTTGACAGGCTAGAGAGAAAATGCTTAAGGCAGGGAATTCAAATCTATGTCCCTCTGACCAGAGTGGCCAGGGAAATTTCAACTTCACATACATACAGCTGAAGTTTTTTTTTTAACCTTTTATTTTGATTATGACTTTTTTTGGGGGGGGGGCGTTGAACTTAGGGCCTCACACTTGCTAGGCAGGTGCTTTATCACTTGAGCCATGCCTCTAGACCTAATCTTTTATTTTGAAGTGAATTTTAACTTGTAGAAAAGTTGCCAAAAAAGTACCAATCAACCCATAGCCCAGCTTCCCTGAATGTTAATATAACATCTTACTTAACTATAGTACAATGATTAGTGCCTTGAAGTTACCATCAGTACTATTAATGCTATTATTAGTGCTATTAATTACCATTAATTAAGCTACAGGCCTAATTTGAATTTCACCAGTTCTTTATAAAGTCAATGTCACTAAAACATAAAACAAATTTAGTGGGTGTATTGTAGATTAAAAGATGCTAAAGAGAGATAACAACAAATACAATGTGACAATTCTTAATAGAACTCTGATTTTTAAAAAGTTATAAAAGTCATTTTGTATTTGAACTCAATATAAGAATTACTAATTTTTTCCAGGTGCGGTCAGCTATCATTCTGCAGGAGAACCTGGTAGTTTTAAAGAGATACATGCTGAACCATTTAGGAGCAAGTGTCTTGAAGTCTGCAACTTACTGTCAAATAATTCTAAAAAAAAATTTGCAGTCTATGCAGTACAGTAAATGTGGCTAAGGGTGAACAGTTGTTAAATCTAGGTGGATGATACAACAGTGTTCTGCTTTTGGTATTTGTCTTGTTTGAAATTTTTGAAAATAAAAAGCCTGAGGGGAAAATACTCTTATAACCTTGACTTATAGCCCACGTCTATTGAGGAGACGTAGTCACACGATGTCCAGGCACCCACAGGAACTCATCACAGGCATTGCCTCCATACCTGGGTCTGCGGGGGGTGGGCAGGGGTGGAGAGTAGAGCTCTGGTCTCTGCATAGCTGGACTCAAATCTCAGCTGTTTTGCTATTTCATCATTTAGCGACCTTATGAATGAGAAACTTAAATCTTCCTGCTGTCATATCATTTGCTGTGAGAATCACATGTTGCATTTGTATATGTCTTATGTGACATGTAATTAGAACACCTGTGTACAAAGCAGTAGACAGACCCCAAGCAGCAGTTGTGGTGTTAGGTGACAAGGCTCACTGGGTGAGTAGGCAAACCAGTCCTTCTGAGGAGTCAGAGGTGCCTGGAAGAAGCAGATGTGGAGAAAGCACAGGGCAGAAATATAACAGAGGGGGTGAACTTGTTCAAAGTACACTATACACACCCATCTCCAGGAACCCTGATAATTCTAACAAATGAGATTATATACAGTTACTATACCTTCTGGGTTAAAAGAATTAGCTTGTTAAATGTGAACATTTAAAGTATGCCAAAATATTTTATAATTCTGTTTTGGCATAATCTCATTTAAAAAAATAGTATACCAGGACCTCCACAAGACAGAAGGGTTGGCAAATGGATATCTTTATATAGAATCATGAATCTTTTTTCTGAACATATATTGATTGTACAAAATAATGGGTTTCATTATGACATTTTAATACATGTATATAATGTACTTTGCACATACTCACCCCTTATTTTCTCTGCCCCCCCACACTGAGCTTCTCTCTCTTGTCAAAGAGACCCCCTTCTACATTCATATCTTTAAAAATATCTAAATTCTGAATTTGAGAGAAAACATGCAATATTTGTCTTTCTGAGTCTTGCTTATTTCGCTTAATGTGATGATCTCCAGTTCTATCCACCTTCCTGCAAATGAACTGATTTCATTTCTCTTTATGGCCAAATAATACTCCATTGTATATATAAACCACATTTTCTTTATCCATTCATCTGTTGATTGGCACTTAGGCTGATTCTGTAAGTTGGTTCTTGTGAATAGTGCTGCAACAAACATGGGTGTTGACCCCTATGACACACCATACAAAAAATTAAACAGACCATAGACCTAAATGTAATGACCAACTGCAAAACTTCTACAAAAAAAATGAGGAAGAAATATAGTGGTCTTGAGTTAGGCAAAGATTTTTCAAGTTGGGCACAAAAAGCATGAATTTTATAAAAGAAAAAAAATTGATGAAATTGGACTTCATCAAGAGACAGTGTCTTCAAAACATATCATTAAGAAAATGAAAAATGCAAGCCCTAGACTGGGAAAATGTGATTGCAAAACCATGTCAAACAAAGAACATGTATCTACAATACACAAAGGGATTCCTACAATTCAATAAAAAGGAGGCAAGTAACTCAATTAAAAACAGGTAAAAGACTTGAGTGGACTCTTCCCTAAAGAGCACGTACAGATGGGAAATAAATGCATGAAAAAAAAAATGCTTAACGTTATCAGTTAAAACCACAGTGAAATGCCACCACCCATCCACCAGATGGCTAAGGTTAAAAGACAATCCAATGTGCTGAGAAGGTTATGGAGCACTTGGAACTTTCATACCCTGTTGGCAGTAATGCAAAATATTAAGACTTCTTTGGAAAACAGTTTGGCAGTTTCTTATAAAGTTATGCATTCCCCTAACATTATTTTAAGTAATTCTATTCCTAAGCATTTACTCAAGAACACTAAAGCTATAGGTCCACACAGACACTTACAAGTGAATGTTCATAGAGAATGTTCTTTTTTCATAAGAGCCAAAACTTTGAAGCAGCCCAAATACCCGTCAGCTGGTGAGTGGATGGACAGACTCACCATCATTGGGTGGTATATGTCTATACCACCCAGTGCTACTCTGTAATAAAAAGGGGATGGATGTGCCAAAACATGAATGACTCCGAAACAATACAGAAAGTGAAAGAAAGTAGACACAAGACTCTACCTATTACACCCATATGACATTAAACAGGGGCATTTTGGGGGGAAAATAAGGTAGTGGTGATGTGGGAATAGCCTGATTTGTAGAGATCCCCCTGGGCAGGGGGGAGAGGAGTGCCTGCTAGGAGATTAGTTTGCTTACCCTGGCTTGACCCTGGAGGTCTGGGGGTAGGGAGGTGGTTAGAGAAGGTGGTATGAACACCAAGGAAATTTTATGCAGGTCTTAGTTTCTCATCCTGGCTCTGCTAGGGGAGATATGAGTGCTATTGAGTAAATCACTTACCCTCTTTGGGCTAAGTAAAACAAGGATAAAAATCTATCCCTAAAAAGTGGGGTGGGGAGAGGAAAAGGTAAGGAAATGTAATAGAGGAGGTGGACTTGTTCAAAATACACCATACATGTCTATGAAATTGTAGCAATGGGACCTCCTTGTACAGTTAATGTATAGTAATAAACAGTTTGTTTAAAAACCAATCTATCCCTATCTAAGGAGAGTGAGAGGTAAGCTGGGGTTATAGGTAGTGTGTCTCATACCCAGGACTGAAGTGATATTCCTCCCCTTTACCCTCATTGACATGTGCCTTACCTCCTCCCCTTGTCTCACCTCAGTGAAAAACACAAACCTAAGCTGGGTCAAAATGTGTGTCCCCCCACCAGCTTCCTCCCAGTATCAGCCTTTATTGGGTCTGTCTTTGGTTTTTTAGCCACTGATAGCCCATGTGATCTCCCTCTCTGCTATCTTCCCCAAAATGAAGAGCATGGGCCAGTGATGAGTATGGGTTTCAATTTCAGCTCATACACTCCAGGGTTCCATCAGGAAGCAGCTGTATGTGACCATGTGAGGGAGGAGTCCGATCTTGGAAGGCCTGGGACAGGAACTGTGGTCCAGCCCTGAGTAGAAAGAGGGCCTTGGGGGAAGAAATCTGCTTGGAGTAGGCAGTTGGAGTTGTTGCTGGGCGTTTTAGACTTACAGGCCCAACTCCAGGGGTTCCACATATCAGGTCTGGCCACTTGCTCCAATACACCAAATATAGAGTCAGTGAAGGTGAAAGGCAAAGAAAGGGGGTTTATTACACAGCACAGACACATTGTAGGAAGAGGCGAAGTAAGCACCTCACCCCATCTTAGAAATGAGCTTAGGTTTAAAGAGAGGAAGAACTGGGGCAAGGGGCAAGAGGTGTGCCCAGTTAAATAGTTGCAGTCACAGTGTGGCCTGGTGGATCATCATCTCAGTACTGGTTTTCGAGGGGTTGTAGAGAAGTTGTTATCACTGGCATCAGTAGAGGGAGCAAGCTGGTTCCCTTGAGATGATTACTCCTGTTCCAGGGTGCAGCCTCATCATTTTAAGTTATTATACTTATTTTGAGAGTGGTCTGTCATTCAAGGCTCTGCTGTTCCTTCCTTGGCTGTAGATTAATTCCCTTGTCATAGAGATGCTGTCAATCAATCCATCCTTCCTGAAACCCAAGGTGATTGTAGGGAAGAGAGACTCAGAGTAAAGGAGACAGATGCAAAATGGAGGCAGAGATGCCAAGTTTTTCTCCTGTTTTTAGTTAATTCGTGGGCTTAAGTAAGGACACAATAGTTTTCAGGAAAAGCAGTTTCTGAGGGGTAAGAGCACTGCGATTTTTTTAAAAAGGAAAACCACTTCTCAGGTCTAAGTGTTCAAAAGCAGAGGTGCCAACTTCTGCTCTCCCACGCAAATCAGTCTCCATAGCTTCAAATGAATTATACTTGGCCAAGTCCCATCTTCCTGAATTTCTGGTTTTCAGACAATAATGCCCTGTGATTTCCATCAGGCTCAAGTGCCAAGGCAATGAAAACAGAATCTCACTTCTCAGATGCCTCCTTGGGGGAACCAAATGTTTTGGAAAGGTTACTGAATGGAGAGTCCAGTCCAGCACGGGCCTGTCTCCTTTCTTATCTATATTTCTTGGGATGAGTAAGATTTACTCTGGGAATCAACTGCCTGTTCAGGGAATGTCTCAGAGTCTGGAACTCAGCGGACATAGACAGGGTCTGCTCTCCTGGATTTTTTTCCCATCCTCTCTGCCCACCTCCAGGAGGAAGTGCTTGGTCTCTGCAGTGATGAATGAGGTGCCAGCCTGCAGTAAGGGGCAGGGTGCAGTTAGGGTATAGGGGGTGCATGACTGGCGGCACAGGCCTCTATGCTGTCCCTCAGCCTCCACTGGTCACCATCTCCCACTATAGAGGAGGAGTAGGCAACGGAACACCACTGTCAACCCTGTGACCTCCGCTTCCAACACAAACCCTTCAAAGCAGGAGCCCAAGCAGCCTCTGGGGAAGGAGCAATTCACCCCTTCAGGCAGAAGGTGATTAATTTTCATCAAAGATGCCCTTTCTCTTGAAGCTGTGATACACAGTGATTTCCAAATTGTCCTACTGCATCAGCCCCAAATTCTAGACTAGTGTTTTGTCTCTTACGGATACATAAATTGTAAAAAGACCATGTGGTCACAATCTTGGTTCTTCATTTTGAACAAGTAGACTTAGCTTCTGTGTGTCTTGGTTTGTCTGTATAATGGGATTGATGAATCTACTTCAAGGAGTTGTGGTGAGACATGACTAAACAAGTGCAAAGCATCCAGTGGGGTGTTCTACATGTAGTGGACGCTCTCTCTATCAATAGTGGCTGTTTCTACAGTTGTGTTTTAGGATCCTTTCCACATGAAAGGATCCTCCACCCCAGGATACAAGGCTTATTTTATAAGACCAGTAGTTCTCCAAGTGTGGAACACTAGCCAGCCATACCTGTAAACTGCGTGAAATGCAGATACAAAGGTGTCTCCTCTGTCCACTAAATCAGACACTTTAGGGAGTGAGGCTCAGCTTGGATGAGCCCTCAGTGGGATTCTGAGGCACATGCAAGTTTGAGATAAATCATCCTTATTTTTTGCAAATTTGAGGTAAGAGGATTTGTTTATTAATTGATTTCACTCTATGAGCCAAATTTGAAATAGTGCATCTTTCCCCAAATACATATATTATCATGACTTGTGTTATTTCAAAGCTGGTGGGCTGAAGAAATTTTGTGCAATATTTACAATAGATCTACTTGGTGGAGCCCTTTTAGTTTGGATCAGTTAGAATGCTTTCTGCAGAAGACAATAGAAGATCCTGTCTGAAAGTGGCTTAAGAAGTAGGAAAATTTATTAGTTCCTTGGCCAAGAATTCCATGAGGGGGAATCTGAGAACAGTTCTTCAGGGCACGTGACAGTGGTCTGTGTGCACCTGTGTGCTGGTTTTCCTCAGGGTGAGGACCTAATGGCTGTAGCAATTCTAGGTGTAACACCTAGAGGCAGTACTGTGAGGAAGAAGCCTATTTTTGTAATTTTCTTTAGGAGACAGGAAGCTTTCAAGTCTCACTGGCTATTTCTAAATTACATACCCAGTTTCAAATCAGTGGCCAGCAAATGAGAAGGACACAATGGATTTATAACAATATTTTGGTTATTTTACAGATTGAATTGTACCCTCACACATACAAAACACACATGTTGAATTTCTAATCCCCAGTACTTCAGAATGTGACCTTATTTGGAAATAGGGTCACTAAACCGTAAGGTCCACTATTAAAATTTGAGATGAGACATCACTGATTATCATGATGTCTTCAAAGATGGTCCCCCACTTCCAGTCCACCATAGAGAACACTTCCCAATTTTCTATGTGAAAGATTCAAATTCAACTGAGAGTCTGTTTGTATTATTGTTGTTGTTGTTATTATTTGACGCTGGGGATCAAACCCCAGGACTTGCATATGCCACACAAGCAATCTACCACCGAGCTGCATCCCCAGCCCTGTTGTTGCTGTTATTAAAAATTATTATTATTAGTTATTTTGGTTAAATCTGGCAACACAGTAGGAGTCACCATTCCTTGAGTTATTTTCTAAGTGAGGATACCTTTCTAAAGCCTGAGGAAAACTGCCTATAGGCTTTACTAAAATCCCAGTGAAGACTGAGCCAAAGCCCTTCAGGTTTCATGTTATTTATACAACAGTTCTTCTCACTGCACCCTCAGGTCACAAAACATGGGGCAGACTTGAAGTGCCCATCTCTAGAACTTGGAGAAGACAAACAGGCCTTAGCTGTCAGGGGATTAATTCCATAACTAAGCATTTTCAGAGCCATCCAAATTATATAATGTGTAAAATGAAAAGGAGTATATCACAAGTATGAAGGTAAAGAGCCAAGCTGGAAGAAGACTCAGGAGGAAAAGAAAATTTCCTCTGGTCATTTTGAGGCGGTTGTTTTTGTCCAAATTTTTATAGCAATGGAAGAAAAAGAAAAGAAAGAAAAAGCCCTAACTCTTTAATTATCTCTCTACTTTGGGGGATTAATGGTTAATGAAATCATCACAGAAGTACAAGAAATCAACAAACAAGACTATATTTGTTCTAATGTCATGTATACTAGTTAACAAAAGCTGCTTAAATAGCCAGTGTTGGTTGAGTAAAAATAGTGGGAATTCATACAATGGAGTATCATGCAGTGTTAAAAATTTAACACTAAATAATCTAAAGATTTAGATCTATACTTTCTACTTCTGAGTGAGAATGACTAGATTATGGAACAACATTGATCTGCATACCCATGACCATGTGCTTATATCTGGAGAAGTGCCCAACAGGGTGTTTCTAAGTTTTCACCCTTCTTTGCATTGAGTTGAATTTTTTTATCGACAATATGTATTGTTGCATTGTTTTATTTTTAAAAAACCTATAAAAGCTTTGGATTAAGAAAATGTGGTATCTATACACAATGGAATTTTATGCAGCCATGAAGAAGAACAAAATATCGTCATTCGCTGGTAAATGGATGGAATTGGAGAACATCATTCTGAGTGAGGTTAGCCTGGCCCAAAAGACCAAAAATCATATGTTCTCCCTCATATGTGGACATTAGATCAAGGGCAAACACAACAAGGGGACTGGACCATGAGCACATGATAAAAGCGAGAGCACACAAGGGAGGGGTGAGGATAGGTAAGACACCTAAAAAACTAGCTAGCATTTGTTGCCCTTAACGCAGAGAAACTAAAGCAGATACCTTAAAAGCAACTGAGGCCAATAGGAGAAGGGGACCAGGAACTAGAGAAAAGGTTAGATAAAAAAGAATTAACCTAGAAGGTAACACACACGCAGGAAATTAATGTGAGTCAACTCCCTGTTTGGCTATCCTTACCTCAACCAGCAAAAACACTTGTTCCTTCCTATTATTGCTTATACTCTCTCTTCAACAAAATGAGAGATAAGGGCAAAATAGTTTCTGCTGGGTATTGAGGAGGTGGGGGGAAGAGGGAGGGGGTGGAGTGGGTGGTAAGAGAGGGGGTGGGGGCAGGGGGGAGAAATGACCCAAGCCTTGTATGCACATATGAATAATAAAACAATAAAAAAATTAAAAAAAAAAGAAAAATAATGGCTGGGTGTGGTGGCTCACTCTTATAATCACAGCTACCTGGGAGTCAGAGATAGAAGGATCATTGTCTAAGGCCAGCCCAGGACAAAAGCACAGGATCCTATCTGAAAAATAGCTTAAGCAAAAAGGGTTGGCAGTGGGGCTCAAGTGTCAGAGCACTTGCCTAGCAAGCATGAGGTCCTGCATTCAAACCCCCAGTAGTGCAAAAAATAAAATAAAATAAATAATAGAGTTATACCCACATCTGCCTTCCTCCAGCCAGGATTTTCAAAGTCCTCAAAGCACTCTGGGAAAAGAAAGATCAGAAGGGATGAGACTGAGCCATGCTTGCTTTGTAATGAGTGGCCAAATACCTTGCCTGGCCTTGAGACACTTCTGCAGCCTTGAGCCTTGGGGATGTTTTAGTAACAGTTGCTTTGCCTGACGTGGCCATGACCAGCTGGCCAGGCTGCTGACAGGACCCTGGAGTTGAAGAGCAGAATAGGACTGTGGAGGAGAAAGAAAACCCAGCTACTTACTGATTGACAGGGCAATGGTGGGTAATTATTTTTCTTCCCTAGCCTCAGTTCCCTTGTCCATAAAATGGAATTAATGGACATGCATTATAGGGCCATTGTAGTCATCAGATAATATATGTGAAAGATAGTCAATAAATGTCCATTCTCTCCTCAATGTCTTTCTACTGGACTATTAAAATTAGACTTGCATTTTATTGATGATGGGGCCATGGGTTGAGGGCAAATTTATTTGGAGATGTTGGGTCAGGGTGAAGGCCTAAGCCTTCGACATACTTCAGGATTTCGCTGCGGGTGGGAGTCTTATAAGCTGATTATTTATTTCCAGAACTTGTCTTCCCCCTGTATTATCCTATTTGATATATGAGAAAGAAGAAAATTTTACTGTAATTTCTATGAATAGAACATGATTAAACAGTTGTCAGGAAATCAGAACAAAGGCAGTTATTTTGCACTCCAAAGACTTGCAATCAGCCATGAAAGGTCAGAATGGCATCTGTCATCTGAGATGGAAATATGGTTTCCATTCCCCTCTCAGTGATAGACTCTCTGTTCCCAGCTTTTCATTACACATTACATTTGGTCACTTGCAGTTCATTCAGAATAGCAGTTTAACTTATAAAACAAATAATTAAAATGAGTTAACCAGTCCTCTCTGTTCTTTTGGGAGGGACAATTTGTCCTAGGGTTTGCTGGAAAGATTCTGGAGCCAATTTAACACAGAAATCTCACACCAGATTGGAGTTTTGGAAACAACATTCAAAACAAACAAACAAAAATTGTGGCAACTAGTAGAGTGAAGCAGAGAATTCAGAGATCTGGATTCCAATTCAGGCACCATGCATGTGACCATGGGATCTGGGATTAAATTAGAGCAAATAAACAGCTGTACGCAGTCCAGTCAATTCTCCCTCAGATGCCAACATTTGTAGTTTTCCTGGGGTGAGGAGTAATGTTGAAAAAAGACTGGATATCCAAAGGAACTGAGACATGTGAAGTGGCCTTCAGAATTTAAAACTGTAGGAAGTCAAGTCAAGGTTTCCCAAGTCAGAGTCCCCCGACCAGGTAGATACCCTCTGTCGGAATGCGTATGTTGGGGGTACAGGCTTGACAATATTTTGACCCTCCCAAACATTTTCTTCATGCACAGAGAGGTCAAAGAGCCATCTCAGGGTATGTCATGGGCTGAACATGATTTGAAGGTGATGATGCAGATGAATTAACAGCCATCAAATGGTCCAGTGCTGAGGCCAAACTCTGCACGATGTTGGTCTTTGGTAACCAGGAACTAGTGACTTGGTTCATTTTGTGAGTAACTCATGTGCATGCATGTGTGTGGGTGAGTGCTCACATTACACAAACACATTAAATGGAATAAGAACAGAAATGAAAATTTCTGAACAATTGCCCAATTAGCTGTCCTCACAATTTACGGGAATGTGACATTCAGTTAAAAACGCAATGATCATTTACAACTAAATTGCCCATTTTGAGAGTGTCCTTGTGGCTCAGTTGTCATGCCAACTGGTTCCTCTAGTGGTGCCTGCTGTTGCTTTTGAGAGGCAGGGCACAACAGCCGCCTTCACATGGGGCCCACATAGGCTTCCTCAATTAACAAAGTTGAAATCAGGGAGGGGAAGGGGTGGGAGCAGTTGGGAGGTGGGAGCATAGCCAGATTCCTTTTACAATGATTTCCCAGTCATGTGGATGGCCTGTCTGGGTGGCTGCATCTGAGGAAATATTGAGGCTGGGGCAGGGAAGGTCTGGGAAGATTTCTGAACTGTCACACATCAGCTGAAGGTCTCTTCAAAATATGGTGGCTATGGTAGAAATAAAAGACAAGAGAATAGAAGCAAAATGTCAGGCTCCAGAGATTCAACAATGTTCCCAATTGGGGCCCAACTGAACTCTTACCAACATCTCCTGACATCCCCAAATTGAGAGGGGTTCAGAACTTAAAAACTCTTCCTCCTGTTTTAAGTGCCTGGCCTTGTAGACTGACCCCCTCACTCAACCAGGGCCCATCCCCAGGACACACAGGAACCTCTGTTCTCTTTGGTGTAATTCCCTCCTGGCATCATGCCCACCCATAAAAAGAATACAAGCCTGAATACCGTGGGGCCCCATGTGCCCACATGCATCATTTTCACACCACAGAGCTCAGGAGGAAGGGGTGGGGGGAGAATCATGATTGCCCATGGCTCTGGGGTCTGCTCTTGACAGGCTTCTGCCTTGGTTGGCAGCTCAGATCTCAGAGCTCAAGAGGGTTCTGCCCCCAGGGATTGCTTAACAAATGCACACTTTTGCAACACGACACTTCTGAGAAACCTCCAGGGGCCTTGTGAAATGTGTTCATGGTGGCCATATTGCAGGACATGAACCAGCAACCCCCACCCCAAGGGTTTTCTGGAAAATGGGGATAAAAATGGCACTATCCCCACTGAATTATTATGAGGACTAATTAAACAATTGGGGATGAACCTAGCTCTGAACTTAGCATGCGGTAGGTATTTAAAAATGGTACTTCATCTATAATACTAAGGATGCATTATTTCTTTCCAAAGGATGGCTTGGTGCCAAAGCAGGCCTTCTCAGAGAGATCTATTGCGCCCTCAGTCTTATATGCAGAGCCTGTGGCCTGGATGCTAAGACAGAGGCTGATCGGACCCACCTTACAATTCATTCTCCACAGGGGCCATTCTTAAAATCTCTTGAACTACCTGAAGCCCTTCTGTAACTGTCATAGACTGGGGCTTCTTGTATGACCATGGAGTCCCTCAGGGTCACCTGAGTAGAGGCAATGAGGACATCCCAATTGTGGGTGCTGCCCATTGGGAAGAGGATCTGGGACCTGCATGGATCAGGGTCCAGGGTCCCATAGGGGTCTACAGATAACTCAAACACAGAATGGAAGCAAACTGAGGGCAAACATTTCAGGATCTAAGGAAGGTTGGGGGGAGAGGAAGGTCTTTGTGAAGTTAGACCTGAGCATAACTGTGGATTCTCAGGTCTCACTCTGTCCTACCTTGGGGCTGCCTTGCTTCCTGGTATGTGGAGGAAAGGTACAGGCTCCCAGCATCTGCAGTGGCTCCCATGTCTAGCTTGGGGAAGCAGCCTTCACCTCTGGCAGCAAAGATACTTTGGGTTGTAAGTGATGGGAACCCAGATTCAAGTAGGCAGGGAAAATAGAGGTTTTGTTTTTTATTGAGTCCAGAAGTCCAGGTAAGGCAGGCTCCAGGTCAGAATCTGTCAGTGTCCTCAAGAATGTAAGCTGTCCTGAGTCTCCCCATTTGACCATGGAGGGGCAGCCTGATCTTCAATGAGGTTCTCTCAAGGAGTCTGCAGAGGAAGTTGGAAAAGTCTGAATTTGAGGCCCATCTTCCTCCAAGCCAAGACATCACTAAGTGATCTCAGCAGGTTCCTTCTCTATTAACAGGGGCTGGGAGAATCAGGTGACTGCCAAGGCCCCTCCTGGCTCCAAATCTGCAAGTTTTATTGACCTCCTTACCCCTAAAGCCAGAAACAATCAGATTCCCAAGGTAGAGTCTTGACTCAAGGAAAAAAGTGAAAGCCTTATTGAGGTGTAATTGACATGCAATAAACCAGGGACTCCCACTTCTGCACAAGGCAGAAGTACCAAGAACTGAAGTCAGACTCTTGTAGGTCTTCCGCAGCCTCATGTTTTAGAGACAATGAAGCTGCTTTCCATCTGACCCTTTGCAGCCTGCTAGACCCTCACCCTGATTAGGGAAACAGCCTGTGTTTTTCTAATTATCCTGACATTTCTGACAAGGTCTTTGTTCTTTAATCCGAAAGGGATTTGAAGTAGCTCTAATCTGACTGGGTTTATGTCACATGGCACAGGCTTCCAGAGTTCCCATTAGCTGGAAGGGCATTAGCATTCCCCACAGATCACAGTGGGGCTAAGAAGGGGCCTCCAGGCCCCGGGATATGGGAGAGAGGACATTTAGAGAGGGCAATCACTTAAATGTAGTAAGTAAATCTTTGCAGCCCTGACACTTTCTGCAAAGAGCAGGTTTTGGCCAGGCTCCTTTCAGAGTCGGTGAGACCAGGGGGAAGTGGGATGAGCCAGAGAGCGGTGAGACCCCAAAGATGACCTGTGACGGAAGTCTCGAGATACTGCAACTGTTCTGCAGTCTCTTAAGCTGGGGCAAAGATTTCTCCTCTGCCTGGATTACAAAGAAAAGTCTCGTTTCCAGTTTATTTCAGCAAGTCATCAGCTATGTACTCAATCACTGCACCCACTAAAAATAATGTTATAAGGGATAGTTAATGACCCAAGAAATGACCTCATAAGACCAATTTCTCATCCTCTGCACTGTTGATGTTCAGGGCCCCACAATTCTTGTGTGCTCGTGCATGTGTGTTTGGGGGGAGAGGGGCACGCAAGAAGCATAAGAGGGGGTGTTCTTTGTAGGGCGTTTGGCAGGATCCCTGGTCTTTACCCCCAACCCCTGAAGGTCACCAGAAATGACTTTAGACATCTCTGAATGTCCTCTGGGTGCCAACTTCACTAGAGTAATATGGTTCGTGTTTTTTAGAAAGTAAAAATAGACTATTGTTTTAGCCCCTATTTGTTATGTGACTGCTATCTTCTAGGCATTGTGTTAAGTACACTGCAGATAAACATCTCATTTCTCTGTAGCTAGTGGATTGCAAGGGCCTTTTATTTCCCTTTTTCTATGAGATACCCATAAAGCAACAGTGTCTCCCAATTCCTTTAGTTAATTTGCAGGTTCTTTCTCAGCCTCCTGCTCCACCTAGGAATCAGAAGAGGCATTTAGATTGCTATAATGTAATGTCAGAGGCATGGTAACTTAATAAAAAGGTGTATTTAGCTCATAGTTTGGGGGCAGAAAGTCCAAACAACACTGTGCAGGTTCTGGTGAGGACTCACCTTGGCTGTGACACTTCAAGGTGATGGGAGCGTGTGTGGGAGGAGGAGATCACATCACCAAGGAGGAAGCCAGAGGGTGACCTGGGTTCCACAATCTCTTCCAAAGACAACTCAAAATTTACCGAGGATCCTGCGTCTAGGCTCCATCTCTTAAAGGGCTCACCTCTCAACATCACCACACTGAGGACCAAGCTTCCAACATGTAAACCATTGGGGGGATATGTTTAAACCAGGGAGAGAAGTTGGCATCTGGGGCCTGTCACTTCTTAGGTGTACATTTTTGGACACTGTTCTGTTTGAGCCTAAGTCTTCCCATTTACAAAATAAAGATAATAATTCCTGCCTTTCAAGGTCATGAAGCTGAAAACTAAAATCTGTGACAATAGGGAACAGGCCTGCTTTGTTTACACCATGTCCTCCTGGCTGCTGGTTTGTAGCAGATGATAAAAAAAAGTTTCTTGAATGAATAAGTTGATGAAACAAGTGTCTGGTGTCTGTCATACTGACTGGGTGACTGCAATGCTGCCAGGCAGAGGACAGAAAGCAGCGACATGGGATGCAACAGCAATAAGGACACAAACTAGGACCACCTCATCCCTTGTGTCATCTGTGACCAGGAGGATGGGGACAGCAGTCAATAGTTACAAGTTCTCAAATAAATGCAAGCCTGAAAAACACTGCAAAGAAGAGGCAGAGTCAGCTGCATGCATTTATTGGAGGTAAGTGCCCCCAGTCCCAGGCAGGTGAGACTACCTGCCCAGCAGCCTCTAGCCTGTGGACTTGTGGTGTGGCCAAAGATCTGGGCTCTGGAGAAGTTTTTAAGTTTTAAAATAGTGCTTTTTAAGCTTAAAACAATGAACTTTAAGAAAAGAAAACATTTCCATTGAGCTTCTGAACACTTAATAGGAGTTAGAATAATTAGGCTAATAAAATAGTCTGTTTCGCTCCAACTCTGAAAGTGCTTTCTTTTATTAACTTAATTGTCCTTTAAGATTTGGATTAAGGTTGGTATGCATTTGGAAAATGTCATATTTGTCATTTTTCCAAAGACTGATGAATTAATACAGAATGCAGACTACTGTGGGACGCTAGCAAGAGACTGGATCTATGTATCTCTGGTCCTGCAATGTCTTTGCTGTCACCCTAGGTACATTTGTCATGCCTTGCTAGGTTTTAGTTTCCTAATTTGCAAAGTGAAGATAATAATATTGTATAGATTATGTTGAAGATTCAGAGAGCTAGTGTATATATAAAGCAGCTGGTATACCACGTGGTACAAGGAGGGAGGTGTCAGCTGATGAAGGCTCCCCCTCTTCTTGCCTTTATGGCAGAGGCCATCTCTCCAAATCACATTTACCTTTTTTTTTTTTTAATGGTGCTGGGGATTAAACTTAGGGCCTCACACATGGTAGGCAAGGGCTCTACTCCTGAGCTATGTCCCCAGTCCCACATTCACTATTTATAAATCAGGTGAGGTAACAGAACTGAGAGGAAGCCTTGCCACTGAGAGGACTGGGAGCTCTTCCACATCTGCATTCCCACAGCCCTCCATATGCATTCCTATGATGGTCTGACTGGGAGCTCCTTGCAGGCAAAGGCTGGAGCCACTCATCTGTGTGACACTCAATGCCTGTATGCTATCAAATACCTGCCCCTGCTTCCCTGTTCTGCTCTCCACTGCAGAACAGGCTCTCTGATGGCAGCAGGCTTCGGGGGGGTGGGGTGTCAACTAATAGGATATTGATGGGAGATTAGAAACTAGGAAGAAAGCAGAAGCCAGAGTATTTCTCTGAGTCTTCCTTCTTCTGTTTTAGGAGTGATTTTTGGCAACGGTTGTATATGGTGGTTAAATATACACCAGATTGATGGTCAATCTGGATTGAGAAGTGCCTAGGAGATTAGTAAAGCACAGCTGTGGTTGTGTCTGTGAGGAGTTTCCAGAGAGGATTAGCTAAGAGGGGAAGAGCCACCCTGAATGTGGGGTGGCACCTTCCAATAGGCTGGGGGCCCAAATGGAACAAAATGGGAATGAGGATGCCTGCTATCACAGGCATGCTCTATCATGCCTCTATCATGATGTACTGCATCTTTGTAGGCCCAGAAACACAGGACCAAGTGACCATGGGCTAAAACCTGTGAAACCATGAGCCAAAAGAAATCCTTTCTCCTTTAAGTTGTTTTTCAAGGTATCTGTCACAGCCACAAAACACTGATTAACATACTATGTCTTCCCTGATAGGCCCTGTGCATGGTCAGCTCTGCCTGGACGCCCTGACTACACCGCTTTCCTCCCCAGGGTCTTCAATTCCTAGTGACATTAGCAACTTCTGGATGTTGCTAATATCTGACCTGCTTCATAGACTCCTCTTAAGCTTCTTATTGTTTCTATATTCAGTGTAATCAATCCCCTGTATTAAATTTCCATGTGAAATGCCTGGAGTGGTTTCTTTCCCTTTTTCAGGACTCAGGTTAATACATTCTCCAACAGTACCTGACAAATGTTAGACTCTTAGGAAGATCTTTTGGACCGAGTACATTTTCCATCATTCCCCAAAGGGTAAGATTTTGTCACTCTTGTCCCTTATGTCCCCTCCTCACTTTCCATAATCTTAGCAATCTGGAAGCATGAGGAGCAACTAATATGTGGACTATCCCCCAGAAAAATCCACGACCAAAATATTAAAGTTCTTGAAAACTCAGACATGTTCATTTGTTTCATTTTCTTAAGCCCCAGCATCTAATCATATCTGTCTGCATAATGAGTGTAATCAGTGAGCCCAAATTAAATATCCCTAACCTCTGCCTTTCTAATCAATCACAAATCCTGAATTAAAAAAAGCTGATTCTTTCTCTGGGAGGCCAGCTCTGTCCATACATTGTTAGGCTCTGCACAGAGATGGTTTTGGCATCAGCCTGTTTGTGGGTGAATCGTGTGTGACGTGACCATGTTCTAAGGGAATGAGACAGTTTATCAGTGAGTTTGCCAAACACTTGCAGGGAACAGGTGTACAGATTCCCAGGTCTACACCCAAGTTCATATCTGCCCTTAGAACCAGAAGTCAGGAGGGGTGTGGAGCAGGAATCTTTGCTTTTAGTAAGTCACCTTGGTGATGTTCAGTCTGCAAACACCTATAGTAATGGATCTCAGAGGCAAAGCCTTTTGAAGACAGAGTTGCAACAAAGGAATCATGGCCTCATCACATACATATGTATAAATGTGTGGGGTTGGAGGGAGCATGTGTGTGTGCATCTGTGTATGTGTATTGGCTGTGGTGTCAAGCACTCTGCTAGGATCTGATTCAATCCTAAATATCCCCTTTGGGGCAGGTTCTCTGGTCCTCATTTTACTGGCGAGGAAATAGCAACTCAAAGAGGCGAAGTAACTGACAAGCAACCTTACAGCTGGAGACTGGTGGGGGTCTGTGTTTCAGCCAAGGGTGATCTGACATCCTTGCAGAGCCACTTTGCACTCTTGCCTATTTGTGAGCTGGAATTTTCTTGGGACAGGTTTTCTTTAACCTTCAATAACAGCCTAACCCCGACCTGACACCCCTGGAGATTGGGATTCTGAGGTTCTGAGAGTCTGTCCCACCACCACCACCCCAGTCACAAGGCCCTGTTCCAGGGAGGCTTTGTTGGGGTTGGGACTCCTGGTTGGGACTCCTGCTATGGTTTGGCTTGGACATGGGCTGAGGGAACAGAAGTAGGAGGCAGGTGACTTGATCTTGCTTAGCTATAGTGAGTGCAGGAATGTAAAGGAAGCCTTGGCCCTGGCTTTGAGGTGGGACCTCACATTGTACTTCTCCAAGCTCAGATGCATCTTCTTTGAGAAAGAATTATCAGTAGAATGATACAGCCATATTGGTCTTTTACACCCTATGTAAACCAATTCATTCAGTTATGAATCATTTGTGGGAAAAGTACACTGAGAATATCCCATTTGGAAAATGAGTTTGAAGTTGCTGTTATCTACCAAAAATGCACATTTAAGGAATGAGCACAGTGGTTCAAACACACCCTGTGGAGCAAAACTCTGTTGGCTGAAAGGGGGTCCTGGCTGAAAGGAAGTCCTGTGGTTTTAGGGCTGGCTTTGTTCCTGGAGGACTTTTCAGAGCTCTAAAAATGCTGAATTTCACTGTGAATTTCTAGGAAGAGGATACAGTTCCCCCACATTTCTGAAGTTCATTTGGCCATGAACTTTTTCACAGAATCTTGGGTAGAACTAACATCCTCTAGAATGTGCTTTGCAGAACCTGGGATCAAAAATCCCTAAAAATCACTAAACCCTTCCTAGCACAGAGCACTACAGCTAGTCCCTTGTGGGCTTCAGGTGCTACCTCGTCCACTAGGGTTTTCTTGAGGGACAAAGGGGAGAGGTTCGTTTGAGGTTGTAGTGACTGTGGGCAAGACCGGGCAGGTGTTGATTGAGGAGAATGGAACTCCTGGGGAAGCTCTGGGAAAGTGCGGACAGAGGGTCTACATGGTTCCTTTACTCAGTTCCCTGTCTCTTCCAGGAGATGGCACCTGCCTCCCTAGCACCTCTCACTGCCTTGTTTGAGGGGCTCCTGAGGATGCCCCATCACCTTCCTGCCCACCCTCCCCCGCCCCAGCCAGCATGAAGCTCCAGTCACTCTCTTGTCATAGGAACATGGCGTACTTGCTGGGAAGCATGGCTCACCAGGAGGCCCAAGGGGTGGCCGGCCACCTGGTCAGAGGGCTTGAGCTCAGACTGGCCACATGGCTAGATTTTAGCCTTCTTATCCATACCCCAACCCCAGGATGCCCAGGGTCAGTGAAAAGTTCTGACCATTCAAATTATACCAAGGTGTGCTAACCCCAAGTGCTGTCCCTCTTAGGATAACCTTGCTGGTCAAAGGAAATGCTTGCCTCAGAGTGGGATTCTAGGATCTTTGCAGTAGGATGAAGGAAATGACCTTGACCTGCAAGACCCTATGGACCCAAGTTCCCATAAGCAATCCCTCATAAATCCATCCCCCGTCAGTCTAAGTGCACCATTCCTGGTGTGTGTGTTCAGCAGGAAAATACAGTTCTGCTCCAACTAATGACCTAATGGCTGCTGAGGTATTGACCTACCTATCACTACTGAGCATGCACTCACCTGGACCCAGGGGGTAACTTAGCATAAGCAAAGCTAGGAGGGACTGAGCCCTCACCACGTGCCAGGTCCCAGTATGTATATTAACTTGCTGACTGGTCACAGTGACCCAGTACAGGGGATGCTGTTTTTGTCTTCTCCATTTATAGTGGAGGGAAATGAGGACAGAAGGGGAAAATGATATGCCCATGAACACCCAGCTAAGAAGTAGAGTGGCAGGACTTGAACTCATGCTGCCTGGCACAGAGCCTATAGTGCCTTGCATGGGTGGAGGGTGAGAAGGCAGAGTAGGGCTGAACAGACCTGTGCTCACTGACCCTCTCTGTAGTGCAGGGTTGAAGGTCAAGGGCCATGAGCAGCTAGTACTGTGGTAAGGCTCTGGGGGCAGCTCTGTGTGGTCTGCTCAGGGCAAGGCACAAACTGGAAGGTAAATATTTCTTAAAATAGAATGTTAAAAAATTCATGAGCTACCTGTCCAAAGGAATGTGTCTGGAATGGGGAATGTTCAAGAATCAGTTTGGGGTGTTGTGATAAAATAGTTCCCCATCCCTGCCCAACAAAAAAACTAATAAAAAAGAAATACAATAAAATAAAATCAAACAAATTAACAACGAACAAGAAAGCCATGAAAAAACTCTGGCAGGCTTCTCTGCCAGTGCATAGAAAAGGCGATACAAAGGTTTTCAACTCATTGGGTGATTTTTGTTTTTCCATTTATTACCACATTTCCAAGGGGGAAGAATATGCTTGTTACTGTTACAAACACATTCTGTTAAAACCCATCCAGGTGACTTCATCTGGCTCTGTCAAGAATGGAAGGGTCCCCACACTGCTTCCTAGAGCCAGTAGAGAACTCTGCGTGCTTGGCAGGCCTCCCATGTGGCCATCACTTCTTTTTGAATACTTGTCTGCACAACTGGTCACCACAGGTCAGCTCCTGCAATGTCAGAAAGTGAAGGCATGGTTAACAAGGTCAGCTTTCCTCCTGCCCAGAGCCCTGGCCCTTTGGTGTCTGGGGTGGGTGGTGGAGTTGGAAAAAGAGGACACTTAGTCATTCTGGGTAAAGTGCATCTCACAGGCCCAATCAGCTGGCATGCCCTACAGGTAGCAATAATTTGATTTTGACACTTGAATTGAGCTTGAACAACTATAAAAATGAAAAATGTAAAGAAATGACCCTCTTGGGCCGGTTTCTTCTAATCCCATGATTAAAGCAACATCACCTAATTTTTAAGAGGTGGGAAATAACCAGGAAAGGAAGGACCTGGTGTCGAGAAGCGTTAGGCAGGTGGGAGTCTGGGAGGAGGAGGGCTGGTGAGATGCCTCTCCTCCCAGAGGGCTTTTTGGGCTCTGGTGTTAGAACATTGGCTGGCTATGGTACAGACAGTCATAAGGTGTGAGCTGCAGAAAGGCTCCCCCAGGTCTGTATGGGCAGGTGACAAGGAACTGCTTTTCATCCAGGTAGAGAGAGCCCCAGGGCTTATCTGCACCTCACATACCCTTGAAGGAGGAGGGAAAGCTAGTGTAAGGGAAGACCACCATGCTCACATCTTAGTCATAGGTACCATTGGGAACTAGTGCTACAATTAAAAAATCCATCATCCAAACCAGAGCAAGTAGAGAAAACGGCCAGTGGAAAACACAGGGACTGCCTCCCATATATCATCTGCTAAATAAAGATCTTAGGTAAAGTAAGGATGGCTCTGATGGGCACCATGGAAACCTGAATATGAACACCAGAGGCAGGCACCTGCTGGACTCCATAGTGAGTGAATGAATGGAGATTCAGTCACCTGTCATGAATAAACCATTCATTTAACAAATGTGTGGCTGGTTGCATAAAGGAGCAAAAAATGTTTCACTATTTGAATACTTGGCCCATAAATTGTCTTGAGTATTAAAAAACAACTTAAGTTGTCCAGACAATTTATTTAAGGCCATCAGCCATTGTTCTATTATTCTGTTCTAGTAACAAGTCAACCTAAAATATTTTGGGGTCAGGAAGACTAGGTCTCAGAATGACAGGCCAGTGCAATTCCCAGGCCCAGCTGCCCCTCCCCTCTGCAACCTACCATACCTCTTTCCCTGCCAGGCTCCTGTAATTGAGAGAGGAAGACCTGGTCCTGCCTCCTCCAGGGCATCTTAGTTCTGTGGCTCACATTTCTCCCCAGCTGGTCTTTAACAGGTTCCCTGCATTTCTCCTTGGATCTAGGCTTCCTAACTCAGCACTTTAAACTTTCTTTTTAATTGCAGCCGTTCACAGAAACAGCCATATAGATTTCTTGTTAGAGTCCCCTGAGCCAGATGGGAATGGCTTTCTGACTATATGACCACACACGATTGGCTGGAGCTCAGGAGAGGAGTGCAGAGCCATTTTTCTTGTCAAAGCACCTGGCCAGTTGACCACTGGAGTTTATGTGAGCACAGTGGAAGGGGCTGTACAGACCCAAGAACTTACCAGGTACAGTTTGTCTCCCTCAACCCACTGCTTCCAGCCTCGGTTCTCCTTCTCTCCCTTCTGCACAGCCACGAGGACATTGCCTTCCCAGGTGATCAGTGTCTACAATGACAGATGCCCAGGCAGATCAAGAGACTGAGCAAAACCTGCAGGTGAATTCCTGTAGCCACAGGGTAGAGCCCTGGCCTCAGTGTGCCAGATCTTTCCAATCTCACTTGGCATGTACACTCTATTCAGGCTCCCTCTGCCTCCCTGCCCCAGCTGGGGTTTCAACGCAGGCCTTTGAGCTTGCAAAGCAGGCATTTACAAAGCAAGTGCTGTACCACTTGAGCCACACCCCAGTCCATTTTGCCCAGGTTATTTTGGAGATGGAGGTCTTGTGAACTATTTGCTTGGGCTGGCCTTGAACCATGATCCTCCTGATCTCAGCCTCCCAAGTAGCAAGGATTACAGGCACGGAGCCACCGGCACTTGGCCCCTCTGTTCCTTTCTAAGGAATTTTAGTCTATCAGTTTTTTTGTAAGGTAAAGACAGCTTTTCAAATCAGGGTGGGGGAGGGATGAGAGGATGGGGGTTAAGATGATAAATTCAACTATTAACAATGTAAAAATTCTAGAAGGGGAAAATACCTCAACGTCAACAGGTAAATAACAAACTGGGACAAAGAATTGTAATATATCAGTAAAAACCCAGTTTTCTTATATATAAAGGACTCCTTTAAATCAATAAGAAAAAGATCATTAATCCGATAGTTGATGTCAACAAAGGATATAACCAATAGCTTACAAGGGGGATTAAAAATCCCTGCCAGATGGATTTTAAACATAAATAAAGATATTCAGCTTTGTTTGTAGTAAGATCAATGCTAATAAAACTTCTTTTCAGATACAATTCATGGTGTGGTCAAAGGACAAAGAATTTGGAAATACACTGAGTTGGATGGAGGGTGTGTGCACAAGTAGGCAGTTATACATGGCAGGTGGGAACAGAAATCTTTTTTGAGGGCAATTTAATTTTACTTTTCAAAATATAAAATTGCATGTACTCTTTGACCTAGAATTCTACTTCTGCAGATTATTCCGACAGGAGTCACATTGTGAGGACCATCCACTGTAGGGTGGAAATAAAGGCAGGGAGGCTTCCTACTCAATTAGGGAACAGCCCACATGGCTCCAGAGGCCAGTCTTCTCATCTAGAAGGAGGCTGAACCTTCTCCTGGTCCTCCAGGCAGCTATGCCAACTAGTTAATTGCACAGGGACAGCAGCAGCAAAACTCATGACAGACTAAAGTTGAGCTGGTCAGTAGGTTGGAGAAACCTCAGGCCTACTGACACTGAAGAGCACTCAACTCCCTGTGCACATATTTGCAAATTACTCTTCTTTTCGTTCCTTACTTTCCTTCCTAATATGTGCCCCGGTACTGTCAGCATGACCTCCAGGGAGTCTTCCAGGGCCTCCCACTTCTGTGCTTGCTCATGTACCTGCTGAGAAGATGGCTCCATTCCTGGGTACTTGTGTTAGTGCCAACCTTCCTTGGGAATGACCCTGACACCAGTGGTTTTCTTCCAAGTACACACACACCATGTTGTGCCTTAATGAATAATGTTATGCCAAGGACCAGACATGACTTTTCTCTATGTGTTGGAAACTCAGCTGGTGATAAACTGACCTATGGGTCTTTTTCCCTACTGTCCTCGTGTATCGAACAAATCTGTTTTCTACAAATTGTTTAATCTACCTATTTCTAAAATAATATTTGACCTTGACCACAGTGTATACTTTATGTATAATTTTATTCCTCCTCATTTTACTCCCCAGTGCACCACCACACTGTTTGTTAGTGCAAGGGACTGAAAGCTTCATAAATTCTGTCAGTGGGTGGCTGGTTAAATGTGATGCAGTTCTTCTCTGCTATGCAGTCATAGGAAGAATACAGCCACAGTGTATTGTTTGTTTAAAAAGCAAGGTGCAGAGCAATGTGCATAAAACAAGAGAGTGAGCTGGGGAGTATGGGTGCACACATATATTTGCAAGTGTTCTCTGCAAGGAGGTAAAAGAAACTCTTAGAGATTGTCCCTGAGGAGGGACCAAGCCAGGGCCCAGGATGGGAATGAAATTTCTCTTTTACTGTTTAATGTTTTTTAACCATCTGCAGGTGATAATATTCCCTAAGCTAATTTAAAAATAAAATTCTACATGTTTTCTAAAGGAAAAAAATAAGTCTCCTCCTCCTTCAGGGCCATTTTAAGCCTCCCATCTTTGAAGGTCTTATAGAAGCTCAAGTTATCGGTTGCTCTCCTTGCTCTTCTGGGAGGGAGGACTGTCTGGAATACTCATTTGCTGTTACTCATCATTGGCTTTGAACTCTGGGTTCCTTCCTAACTAGATAGTGCAGGACTACTGTCTTCTATTCAGGCAAGGATTGATCTTTGGCTTTCCCTACTTTCATATTGCCTTGCACCTGATGGTTCCTTGTATGTGTCAATTGAATTGGCTTCTCTCTCCCTCAAAAGACAATAAGCTCCAGGTGAGAAAGACGACACCACTGTTATTTCTGCAACAGCAGCACAGTGGGCAGCATTGCTGAATGAATCTGTGGTTGAACGGCTTATTGCAGCAGAATCTTGAGGTAAATCAACCTCACTCTTGCTTTAGAGGAAAGAGGTCCCATTACAGGTACCCCAGTGACCTTCATGGTGGCTGTGATATAGTCGTTTTCTACTTGTCTATCTTTCCCATGAGGTTGAGATCCCTGAGGACAGGAAAGGGGGCTCTGATTCATCATTTTACCTCTGTCTTCTGTCATAAGCCTGGCATGGAGTAGGGACTTAGCAAATTTTGCAGAAAGAAGGAAGAAGCAAAATTTTACTGCATGGAGGCCCATCTTAATATTTTATTTTAGTAACTCATATTGGCAGCAAGGTTAACAGTTATTCTGACCCTTAAGTAAATTGGTTACTAATGAATCATGCCGATACTTCCAACACTACACACTTACTCTAACATGAAACAGACAACGAGAAGCAGAAAGAAGAGAACGGTTAAGTGAGCCCAAATCCTACAATTCAGTTTGCTTTTACTGGCTGCGCTTCACCTGTTTTTTTTTTTTTTTTTTAACCTGTGAGATTTTAAAAACAGACTCAACTGCTTTATAAGGACATAGGTGAGGAAACCATTGATTCTGAAGGTACGGGTGAAGAGGGAGCTTGCTCCAAGGATGAGCAGGTTTTAAAATGAAAGCAGGAATCTGGGTCCCACCACCATTTCCCCTCTCAGGGAAAGTTAGATTAGATAGATACAGGTCTGTATCAATGTTCAACTTGTGCAAGTTGGATAACTACGCTATAGGTATATAAGAAAACATCCTAATTCTTTGGAAGCATGTGCTTTCAAAGGGGTTGCATCAGATTGTCTGGGAAACAAATGTATGTTAGAGAAAGAGCATCTAAAAATAGGAAAAAATATAACAATAGGTAATTCTTGGTGAAGAGCATGCAGGTGTTCTGTTCTATTCTTGAAACTTTTCTGGAAATTTGAAACACTCTCCAAAATGTTCTAAAGAAAGGAAAATAACTCTTTTTTTTGTTGTTATTTTTTTTGGGGGGTGGGGCTTGAACTCAGGAACTCATACTTGCTAGACAAGAACTCTATTACTTGAGCCATGCTTCCAGCACTTTTTGCTTTATTTATTTTTGATGGGGTCTCCTACTTTTGCCACAGCTGGCCTTGGACTATGATTTTCCTACCTCGGCTTCTCAAGTAGGAAGTGGGATTACAGGCACGTCCCACCACACCCAGCCCCTAAACAGATCTTTAAATTAAGGGGATTGGAAGTTTCTGTTACCATGCTTAGATGTTCCCCATATGAGTTCCTCCAACCCCCTGCAGTGCCTGCCTCCTTCTCTGGCAGCCCCTGAGTCTGTCTTCTAGGTGGAGGCAGTCCCCCTAAGCCCGTTGCCCCTCCTCTGGGTTCTCCCCCCTGCTTTCAGCATCACAGCGGCACTATAGACAACCGCCTCTGTCTAGCCTGCTCTCCTCAGTCCTTACAGCCCGATCCAGTTTCAATCATATTTTTATTGAAATATAATTCACAGACCATGAAATTCACTATTTTAAAGTAACAATTCAGTCTTTTCCTGATGATGGTTGTGTAACCCTCATCACTGTCTAAGTCCAGACAATTTCATCACCTCAAAAGTTTCCCTGTACCTATTAATGGTCACTACCCTAAACCTCTGTCCCCTTTCCCCTGGCTCTATGAATTGGCCTATTTTGGACACTTCAGATAAATCATGCAATGTGTGGCCTCTGATGTGTGGCTTCTCTCACTTAGCATATTTTCCAAGTTCAAGTTGTCATGGGAACCAGCACTTCATCCCTCCTCATGACTGTATGATTCTCCACATGTATGTGGATAGTAATTACTTCTTTTCAGTTTACTTTGAGATAGCTTGTGTATTTTTAAAAAGGGATTTAAACCCTCTGAAACAAGTGAGGATAGGAAGCGAGGAACATATATGCCCCACAGAAAGGACAGAGGGGGTCTCTGGTCCCCTTAGAGAAGAGTTCACACCATGTTAGATGTAGTTTCATCTCTCCGTCTGGGAGCTGGCACAGAACTTGGAACTTCAGGGCCCTATGGGCTGTGGCCACCTCCCCTCCCCACCTGTCCTCTGGGGAGTTCTTCTGAGGGCTCCTGAGGGTGAACTTGACAAATGGAGTTCTGAAGGAAAAGACCACGAAGAATGAGAACTACTGCACACGTCCACATCCATTCTGGTTCAGGCATGGGAAGCAAATGGTCCTGAGGACCTGCTCTGTACTGTTATTCTCATGGGAACAGACTTTTGTCCAGCTGGGCAAACTGTCTTGGGTGCATCTCATCCCATGGATCATGTGTGTGTGTGTGTGTGTGTTAACCCTGGCTTTGGCTTTCTGTTGCAAACAGGACACAAGCCGTGGAAGAGGGTTATCTCTCTCTGTAGGGCTAACCATGATCCTGAAGACAGAAAAGAGAATAGAAAGTGGAAATGTGGAAGAAGGGTACCCATTGACACATAGAATCCTGTAAAGTCAAGAAAGGCAGGAAGGACATGATTTATTTCAGGAAGATCAAGTTCTCTACTGTCAAAACTGATAAAGAACAAGTCAGAGAGGACAGGCATGACTTTCAAGAATCCATGCCCCAAACTGGAAGGAGGAGGAAAATGAATCACTTTGAACTGATTTGATTGCAACAGTAGAGTGATGCAAAATCCCCAGGGACAAATTTTCCTATCAGTCCTGATGTCTGATGAATTGATTTTTCACCCATACTTCAGAAAAGGTTCATGGATCCAATATCCCCTCAGGGAACGATTCTACAAATGGATATTCCAGGGCCTGGAAGCTTCTGCTGTCTTATGCCAGGACTGTTCTGCTGAAAGAATTTCCAAAATGTTTTTCACTTTCCCCTTCTTCTTCAGCAAAGAGCCTAGATTGTAGTTCTACTGAATTTCCTAGCTTATACCCTGTAAGTTAAGACAATGATAAGACAGAAGCCACCAACTTGCCAGAGACATTTCCAAGTTAGTAGGACTGGGTAAACCTGACTTCAGTTAGTCCACTGTGTCATTTGTTGTTGATGAAAGTACATCATGATTTTCTAAGAAAAATTGTGCCAGTTGAGATCACCTAAAGTTGAGATATTTCATATAAAAGCATCTTAATTCTCAACATCTCTTGAAAAGAAAACAAAGATCCGAGGGGGCTGGCTGAGTGGCTCAAGTGGTAGAGCACCTGCCTAGCAAGAGTGAGCCCCTGAGTTCAAACCCTAGAACCACAAAAATAAAATAGTAAAAGAAAACAAAAATCAGGCACCATCAGGCCTCATCCCTCCACGGTGGTGTTGGCTGCCTCTTTCCGCAAAGAAAGTTACCATCTGTGCCTAGGACGCTCCAACTTGACCAATTTGCTCTGCCTACATGACCGTGCAGTCTATGGGGTCCCCGCCTAGATCCTGGAGCATTGAGGTCTCCCTAGTCTGCTTCTTCCTACTCAGATTTCAATAATTGTTCATTGACAGCATCATTAAATCCATTCTGATCCTGCCTGTCTAATCTTTCCTCGTCATTTCTATCATCTTTTCAATGTGAAGCCAAAACCCAGCCCCTGTACAAAGAGCATGCCAGTGAAATCCTCCAGCCCACGGCAGTACCTTGACATGTCGGTTGTCCAGGCTCTTTGTGTGTTCATCAAACTCCACCCCGACAGTGAAATCCACGTCATAGTTGCGGAACGTGCTGTTGGTTTTTGTCTTGAAGTTATCGCCGTCTTGAACAATGATCTTTGTCTGAGTCAGACGTACTGCGATCTTGCGGGTGGCAAAATCAATATCTGTTGGCATAGAGAGTAGTGGAGGTTATGAAGTGCTCAGCCAGACTCATTCATTTCTCTAACAAGGCCAAGCACTCAGGGCCCGAGACACAGACCGTGGACAGGCCACATTTCTTTGCTTAAGTGAGAAGCAAGAGTTGTCTTACTCATAGTTGGGTTGGGCACGTCAATTGCTGGGAACCAGAGGATTCTCTTGGCATGTCCCCAGGATCCCTGGTGGGAGGGAGACATAACAGTGGAATCTCAGAGGAGTTGCAGCTCCCAACAAATGCGTGTACACACACACACACACACACACACACACACACACACACGCACCTGTGGACACAAACACATGCACCCTCACACCCATGCACACCTCCACCAGAGCAGTTCCAGTTCTGGCCAACACACAATTCTTCCAAGAATTTGCTGTGAAGATTTCATGCTTTAAAAGAGAAAACACTTGGAAAGTCACCCGTCTCAAGCACAGGTAAAGATGAAATTTGCAAATGTCCATAGCAGGGAGAGATACTTATAAACTTCCTTAAAAAAAAAATTAGTGGTACTGAGGTTTGAACTCAGGTCCTGGGGCTAAGTAGAATGTCTAGGAAGTGCTCCATCACTTAAGCCATCCTCCAGCCTTTTTTGCTGTAGTTAATTTTTCATACAGGGTTTGGTGCTTTTTGCCCAGGCTGGCCTTTGACTGAGATTCTCCTACCTATGCTTCTTGCATCGTTGAGATTACAGTAACTACCAGTAACACCCTGCTTGTTCTTTAATTTGATGATTCTGGGGTTTGAACTCGGGGCCTTTTGCTTGCTAGGTAGGTGCTTTACCACTTGAGCCACTCCACCAGCTCCAGCTGGTTCTTTGAGGGATTCTTGCTAACTTTTTTGTCTGGGCTGGCCTCCAGTTCTACTTCCAAAGTAGCTGGAATTATAGATGTCAGCCACTGTGTCCAGCCCCAGACTTCCATTTTTAAATCTGATGAAGCTTCCTAAGTTAGGCTGTTTTGCCTTAGTTATAAGCTCCTGGGGTAGTTGTAGGTGTGCTCTAGGCATATGCATTTGCTCAGATATTTTATTTTGTTGTTTCAAAGCAAATCTTAATAATTGTTTCCCTTTTATAAGGGAACATTCTGAACAAATCAAAGAGAAGAGTACAAGGAACCCTGTCTACTCATCCAGTTTCAACAATTATCAACAGTTTGCCCACCTACTCCAGCTATGTCTTTCATCTTTTCTTTTACTTTGCCTCCTTTTTTTTTTTTCCAGTTCTTGGGCTTGAACTCACAGCTTCATATTTTTGAAGCAGGTGCTCTATTGCTTGAGCCATGCCTTCAGCCCTTTTTGCTTTGACTGTTTTGGAGATAGGGTCTCACTTTTTGCCCAGATCAGCCTGGACTTTTATTCTCTTATATTTTAAGCTTCCCAGTATCACCGGGATGACAAGTTCACACCCAGATAATTTCCATTGAGATGGGGTCTTTTTTTAGTCCTGGCTGGCGTGGAATTGTGATCCTCCTGATTTCAGCCTCACAAGTAGCTAGGATTACAGGCATGAGACACTGGTGCCTGGCTCGTCTCCATAGTTTAAAGCAAACCGTATTCATTTCTTAGCAATATTTAGTGAGAGGGAGTATGCAATCTCCCAAGCTTTGCATGTCATGGTAAGAAACTCGGTGATGAGCCCACTTATTTCCCAACCTCTGGTTGTGCATAAAATGTCATCTAAGCCAGTCATTGTCCTGGGGATTAGATGGAGGATAGTTCTGGAACTGCCCAGTTTCTGTCCATGCTATCCATATCCAGCTCTTAGTCTTCAGCCAAATCACATTCAAATCCCTTCATGTCTATGAATTCTCTAACATTTGAATATAAACCTAAATCTGTACATTTTTTTCCCAGGTGGGTGATCATGGTGACAGCCAGGGAAGAATAAGAGAACTAATTTTATGGGGGATATAGTGAGCTGAATTTTAGGCAAAGTGAATCTGGAAACAACACTGTGGGTTCTCTTGGTAATATTTAGGGTGGGGTTTAGGCCACTCTTTAGAAACTGCCAGGTGTGGTGCCCCATGGTAGAAACTCCCTTGGGAAACCTTGCTTACTTCATTTTCCAAACAAACCTATGAGGTAAGTATTAAGTTATTTCCATTTTACAAAGGAGGAAACTGGCTCCCAGAAGATGTGTCACTTGCCCTGGGTTTTATAGTGGAGAAGCAGGAGAGATGATCTTTGAACTCAGGAGAGTCTGTCCCCAGGGCCATTCTGAGTTCCATAGGCCCTGGGAGACCTCAATTAAGCCACCTCCCTTGTGCACTTCTTGTGCTACCTAAGATACCAGTACCTTCTGACTCTTGTTGGATTTTCCCCAGAGACCCAGGGACTTTTTGAATCACCTGTTAGAAACAGATGATGTGTTTCAGGACCCTTGCATATGCTCCCTGCCCCCCACCAAAAAGCAATTGTTTTCTAGGCCCAGGGCTTTGTAATAAGTCAAAGCCGGAGTGATCACACTCTACCTCTCCTGCATGTTGACGGACAGTGCGTTTAGCTTCAACTCCGTGGCTTATGACATTGTACATGTTCACATTAGAGCCACACAGCCCACAGGCCACAGGACATGGGGGTGAAAGAAATGCTCTCTGTGCTGTTTTCTGTGCTGTGCACATTTCTAGGCTTCTTAGCCAGAATGCACAGAGCCCAGGGCTCCCCACTGTGCTTGCCAACACCTCAGTTCTAAGGGAAGTTTACTGGTCAAGTGAGTGATCAACTCCATTTTGGAAATGAGGAATGAAAACCAAGAGAAGCCTGCTTCTGCACTGCAGAATCGTGCAGCTTTTCATGTAGGAAAGAGGCTTTGTAACTCCAGGATGGGATGCAGGGTGCTGGCTTCCACAATCTTACATGGGGGACATCCATCCTGTTGGGTGTTCTACAAAACGTGATGTGGGAAGGGCTGACAAGACCCTTTCTGAGGTATTCACCTCAGGCACATTAACACTGAACCAAGGACACAACTCTGGTTCAATTCCCCCTTCTTCATGGCAACATTAGCCTGTTTTGATAGGCCTATGGAGTCAAGAATTTCTGATTTCAAAATGAATCCACCCTTTTTTTTTTCTAAAAGTCACTGGGGAGATGTCCTCCACATTCTAGTTCATATAAACATGTACTTGTTAGAGAGGAACTAGCAGGGGACTAACATGTCCCCTATTTCTCTCCTTCTACCCAACAGACACGGTGTGGCAAGTCAGGTGATGTCTGTGTGCCTAACTGCAGAGCCATGGCAGGGCACGGGGTTCAGATGCAGAAGCAGCAGAGACCAGTAACCATAATGGAGGTGTTATTAACCACATCAGGTTGTGGCAAGGAGTAAAGAAAGCTTGTAAAGAGCTTGGTGCAGTGGGTTGCAGCTGTGGCAATGGCTCCACAAGTGGCAGCTGCCATCCTTGTTACTAAGTCTGTGAGCTCACAGGCCAGTTTCCTCAGAGTCCTCCCCATCTTCCCAGATGCTCCCTGAATATTTGATCTCTGAATTCCTGCCATTCTCCTCCCAGCTCTCCAAATCTCTCGAGGCTTCGTTCCAGCCTTGCTTCCTATGGTGTATCCTGCTCTTTCCTGACTCCCTTCTCACCTGCTATCCAGGTGACATGGTTTTACCCCCAGGAAATACCTCTGGTGTTTCCCTGACTTTTTCCTCATGGTTGATTATTCTGTCCTCCTTAGTATTACCCCTATAAAGGAAAGACACTGCTGTCCCTTTACTCTGTGCCCCGCCCCAGAACCAGGTCCACGGCTCCACACACACAAGTGCTCAGGAAGTGCCATGGGCTGGTTAATGGAGGACAGTGGTTCTCAACGTGAGACCAGGGAAGTCCAGCAGTAGCGGTGCTACCTGGGAACATGTTAGAAGTGGAAATTTGTGCAAATTGCATAGCTTGGCAAATCGGGCCCTGCTTGTTCGTTCAAATTTTCCAGGGGATTCTGTGCAGATCAATGTTTAGAAATACTGATGTAAAAGATCAAGGGGGTGGGGGAGATCTGTCCTTGAGTTCCCATCTCTGTGACCTTAAGGAAATCATGACTCCTAGTCATGATAAAATGAGGAAAAAAGTACTCACTCCATAGGATTGTTACAATAAGGATTCAGTGAAAATTCTGGTGAAATACTACACACTGTAGCAAGAAGCTTGTGGGCATTCACTGCATGTTAGTTTCAACATTGACCTTGTCTGTTTGGGTCAAATAGGAATTCAGTTCAGAGTGAAATGTTCAGGTCACATTTATGCACTCTTACGGCCATCTGCCACCCCATGGAGCAGTCACCTGGTGGCTGATCCACTCCTCACTCTATCCACAGCTGTCACATGGGCTCTGCATCCAGCGTGGCTGGATCAGCTTCCTTCCTCTGGAGTTTGGTTGATGAGGAGTCCTGCTCAGTTTCCCTGTGCTGAGGTCCCAGCTGAGCTAAACCACACTGCAGGAGGCATCATTAGGAATTGGGAAAAGGAGAGCAGAGGAATAAAGAGCAGTCCAGGCCATCTACTAAGGAAATTATAGAGGAATCTAGAAGTGAAGTGTTCCTTAGCAAGCAAGTCTATTTGCACTCTGTGCATGTGAAGATTGAGCCCAGGGACTCGGAGGGGTGAGTTCAGAATCACCCAGATATACAACAGTCTCCCTACAAATATGGCCTGTTTGTCATTCACAACTAAGGCCCCCTAATAACAATTATTGCTTGTCCCTGGTTGCCTAGAGAGGTAGATTACAGCTTAAAAAAATGCCCAGTGCTGAAAGAACTGGTTTGTCCTGGAAGCACCATCCCTAGTCAATCTTTCTGACCAGTGCTGGGGGAATCTTATTAGGGGCTCTATGCAAATGGAATCAAGCATCACTTTCCTTCCAGTTGAAAAATGGCTTGGCCTCTTGGCCACCCTTTAGCATTTGCACAAGCCAGTTAATCATGTCACCTCTGCTGTACCCGAGGGAAGGGAGCCAAATATTCTTCTGGTAGATTCTTTGCTGGATATTTCTAATCAAAAGGGTTTAAGTATAGCTGTAGAACACACACATAATCACATACACACATTACCCAAACACTTCCTCTTTGAACTTTGCAGAGACGATTATTTTTCTGATATGATATTTTAACACCAGGGTTATCAAGTATATTTTGTCTGCTTTTCTGGATTAAAGATACCTCTGACCTGATTTATAGCCAGGTGAAATGAATTTCTATCTCAGAAGGAAAGGTCCAAAGACAAGCTATTTCTGAATAATATATATGGCTTATTGCTACTGCAGAAAAAAAAACAACAACACTGAAGTGACTTTATTAAAGCATACTATTCATAACTGCATTTTGAACAATGCAAGCCATAAACTTGAAATACGAGTGTGCTACTCAACATTAAAATGCTTTGTAATGTGCTTGTGAGAAAAACTAAAGTTGCAAGCTAAAAGGGCAGGTGCTCTTTGTAAATTAAATAGCAGCGATGTGCCTGTATTCATCAAAGGAAACCCAAGAACCATTCAAAGTATAGCTTCAATGGGCTTTGAAACTGAACTCTTTAATTCTCAAAGTATTGGCACTTTCAGGCAATTGTGAGAAGAAAACTGGAAGAGCAACCTTCACCCTTTTCCCACATCATTTCCTCTTCCATAGAACACATTTAGAGAGGAATTAGACTCCCCCCATCACCCAATGAATCTGCCTCCTCCTCTTACTACCTCCTGGACATCAGAGGCAGGATGGAAGCCTCGGGGTGCTCCCTGCTCGCTGTGCCTTCCTCCATGTCCCCACCCTTAGTCTAGTGCTCACTGCTGGGATGGGGGTCGAGGTGGAGGTGCTGCCAGCACTTGCAAAAGGGTTCTTGCACCTATCATTGTCATCTGGCCTTTTTCTACCTCTCAGAACTTGCCCATTTGAAAATCCAACCATATACTACATGGTTCATGATAAGGTGTGACTTTGTTGAGTTGTCAGCAGCAGCAGAAATCCAGATTTTGTGAAATAAATTCATCTATGGTCATCAAACATTCATTTGTTTTTACCCAGAGACTCTAAGTGACCCTGTTACAATCTTTCTGCGAGTCTTGCCTCTCCATTTGGTGTCTCCATCCCCACAAGCTTTGCTCAGGATGAAACTCCTCTCCTCTACCCCTGTGCATAGTACCCAGTGTAGAATAGTGCTGTGGAGGGCTTGGGTATTAGGGGAGTCAGACTGGGATCCTGTCTGGGCTCTTCCATTTCCCAGCTCCACAGTCCCCAGGCAAGTCCCCTCACATCTCTCTCATCTCATAAAATGGAAATCATCCCTCTTTCTTCATTTCTGACTATACCCCAAGCTCTAGATCTTACATCAACATGTCAATTTTCCAACTTCACTAAGATGTATAGTGAGCATCTGAAACCAAAATAAGCCAAACAAAATCTTGAATGCAACTCCTCTTTGCCTAGGGCCCCTACCCAAACTCACTCTTCCCCAGTCTTAAGCCAACAGGATCACCATCTTCCCAGTAACTCAGGTCTAAACCAGGGAGCTATTTTTGTCTTCTCCATTTCCTCTCACTTCATCTTCATCTGCAGGTCCCCTCAGCTTTATCTCCAAAATATATGCTGTGCCTGTCCTCTCTTCGCTAGCCTTATAGGTACTATGCTAGTTCAAGCCCAAACCATGACTATTTTCTATCCAGATAATACAGCAACCTTCTAATGGGTTTCTCTGTCTTACCTGCCTATGATTCATTCTCCACACTGTAGCCATAACGAACACGAAGAGGATAGCTTCCATCTTCCCATCATAGAGTGCTTGGTCTGACCTCTCCCTACCTTTCTGCCTTCTTCTCCTTCACCTTCCACCTGTTTCCTACAGTCCCAATATCCCAGCCTTCCTGTGGTGTGCCTTCTTGAACACACCCAAAGCATTTGATCCCGTTACCTGTGACACTTCTCAGCCTAGTACCTTGGGTCCCTTGTCACCTGCACAGATGTCTTTCCCTAACTACCCATTGTTCTTCACTCCATCATATTTTTTATTTTCTTTAAAGCACTTAGCACTACCTAAAATCATCTTAAACTGTGTGCTTACTCTGTCTCCTGCACTAGCAGGTCAACTCTATGAGGGTAGGGAATGTATGTCCTTATTCCACTCTCTCACCAATGCTCGGGACATTCCCTGATGTGTCACAGGTGCTCAACATGTTTGTTGGAAACTGGATTAACTAAAATGAAGTAATCAAATCAAGCTCTCACTTGATACTTGCAGCATGACAATAATGTATACTTTTGCTCACTGCTGATAGTCATTGCACGTTTCTATACAGGCAAGGGGTTGGGGGTGGAGCTTAGTGGTAGAGCACTTGCCTAGCTTGTGCAACCCTGGGTTCCATCCCTAACACAAAACAAAACCATCAGGATGGGCCTTTGCACATTGCAGATGTTTGGGAAGTATTTCCTGTAGAGACCACTCAGAAGGGAGCCGTTTGACTTTGATCTCTAAGGCTACCACTTTCCTAGGGCAGCATTGCAGAGACCCAGCAGAACTGTTTGCACTAAGTACTGCTCTTTTAAATCTGTGTATGATACTTTAAATGAGAATAAAGTATTGTAGAAGATAGTCCTGACCTTCTTTTGTAAATTAAGGGAAGAATGGGGTTTTCCCCAAGATTAACAATTTATGGAATAAAAGGCAATCTAAATTTGACACTATCCAAGTAATTTCTGATATACAACACCACCTCCACTGATTAAAGTCATGTGATGGTTTTTCATTTGCTAGACTGACTCCTCCCTGCCTTTTCCCCACCTGATCACCACATTTAGTCTTTCTGGTCTGGTCATCTCATATCCACCCCTCCTCTGCACAGTTCTTTCCATCTTCCAGGGCCATTCAAAAACTCTTCAGTTCTGTGACAGTCTCTGCTGGTCTTTCCACTCTAAGGCTGTCATGAGAAAGCGATGGCATCTTTCTTTTCTGCACATACTCCTTCCTTAGAGCCTCTCCTTTCAGGATGAAGTTCATGTGCGGTACACCACCTTAAACCTCCTGCTGCCTCTCAGACTCTCTTCAGCTCCAGCAGGATAACTTCTTCTGGATCCCCAAGCTCATGCCTTTGTAGAAGCCCACAGTGTGGAGTGCATGGACACTCCATTCTTGTTCCAAACAAAACCTTACCCATAACAACTCTGGAAGCCTTCACTGTGTCATGGACTGTAGCTCCTTCCATCACGTTCCCATGCACACACACACTTCTTGTTGGTATTGTTTTGTGTGACTCTACCCCTTTTGGGTCCAAGGCATGGATAGCATCACTTGCTGCCCTGTCTATGGTAGATTATATTTTTCTTAAATGACTGTATCTTATCCTATACATCATTTTTTCAATGTGTCTTTTTGACATTGTTCCTATGGAAGGCTGGGGTTTCTGTTGCTTTGCTTTGAAGGAAGGTGGAGCCTGCCTTCAACACTTGGACTGATAAAATGCAGGGGAAGTGATGACCTGTTGATTTCTGAAGCTAGGACATATCACACCACACATCTTCTGCCTCTTCTCTTTGGACTCAGCCAGTGTGTTGTGAGGATATGAGGCCATGTGAGGAGACCAAATGGAGAAGTTGACAGCACCAGCTGAGGGATCAGCTGCCGGTTTCCAAACATACATATGGATGAGGGAACCTTTAAGATGGCTGCAGCCCCAGCCACTGTCCAATTGCACGGAACTAGAGCCCTTGAATGAGAACCACTAGGCAGAATGCACTCAGCCCCAGAGTGATAAAAGGTAATGAACAGCAACTGTGGTTGTTTCAAGCCACAACATTTTGAGGCAGTTTTTCTCACAGTGACATCATTTGTGCATGACTGTCACTTGGCAGTCTGCACCAGTTTGATCTCCTTAGGAACAGACAGCAGCTTGACTCTGCTGCAATGACACTGTCCCCTGCTTCTATAAGTGACAGTTGAAGCTCTGCTGTAAGCTATGAGTGACTTTCCATTCTGAGCAGAGTTAATAGACTCTCTCCTGGTTTCCTTCAGGTTATAGTACCTCTTTACACCTGCTCTCCCTGGCCTTCCCATAACAATGAAGGCCTTCCTTCCACTCTTTATTTCCTGGTCTGACTTACAAAAGGACCTCAGAACACTACAAATTTCTCAGACTGAAAGAGTTCACCAGATGCCTTCCTTAACATTAGGCAAAAGTTCAGGGTTCTTAGAAAATATCACGTGTCTGAGAAGGCAAGGGAGGAGGTGCCCTTGACTGACCCTTGGCTCTCACTCTGAACTCTTAATGACTTTGATAATTTGAGGTAAACCCAAAGGTTGCCATGATGTGTCATTCTGCTGAGGCTGGTAGTTGGGTCATATGGGGAGGGTAGCATGTGGAATGAGTCACTGGGCTAGTGACAAAGCCACTGTGCCACCGAGACCTGCTCTCAACAGTTTCTCCCTCCCTACTGAACCAACAACCAGGGCCTTGGACAGGGCCTGCTGCATGGAGTTGAAGTCTAAGCAAGTCATCTTAGGCAGGGAAAAGTGTCATATATGGTGATATTTAGACATCTGGGGATTTGCAAAGATCTCCACACACACTTTTCCTAATTGCCAAGTGTCTCTATGCTCAGAAGGGTGGGGAAGACAAGCTTCATTGACTTCCCATGTTGGGAAGGCAACCCTGCCTCACAGCCTGGGTGTAGAAGAAATAGAAAAGCTCTCCTTGGCCGCTTTTAGCAGGTTAAATGGAGGGGGAAAAACACCTCTTTTGCTTTGGGCTGTGCTTCTTGAGATTTGTCTTTAAGCACTGCCAATCCCTGCCTTACCCATGTCCTCATGGGCAGGTGACCTTGCCTCAATGGTTGGAAGATGACTCTGAGGCATTTCTGTGCAAGGCATCATGGATTTGAGATGGGGCAAGTCCCTGGGGCCCTGAGTCACAGTGGGGTATCAGCAACTGGGGAAATCAGACCCTAAGCATACCCACATTCTGCATTTAGCTACAACTATCACCTATGGTATTCATCTTAGTCTGCAAAGTGTCAATGACCTCTCTGCATGGCAGAGAGCAGGGTACAAAGAGGACAAACAGTATGCTCATTAGCAATTTAAGATGTTAAATTGCAAGTTGTAACTGAAACTCTAAGAGACAACAAGCATACAAGGAGAATTAGGTCAGTCCAAACCCTTGTATGATGGACAGATCCAAACATCACATGGAAGGTGTAAGCTGGGTGAAAGAGAAGGCTGCTTTTAGAGAGAGGATTTCTTGGAGACTGCTGAAGATACACCCTGCATCATTCTTTTCCCCCAGAGGGGAAAGAGAGTGGAAGGAATCTTGCTTCCTACATTCAGCCTGAAATGATGGGAATTAGGGGCTTACTCTGCAGAGTCACAGACTACACAGAGACTGGATTTTATACCTAAAGCCACGATAAAACTTTTTATTATTTAGGCAAAAGCAGCCAATGACACAAAGTTGCTTTCTGATGCTATTTCCTAAGCCCAACTTGTCTAGAAGCTTCCAAACAGTACTTATTAGAGTACCATCAGTGATTCAAAACCACAACTATGCCCAACACCAACTAGAGAGGCAAATATTCTCATTTGGCAGATGAGAAGATTGAGGTTCTCAAAGTTTAAAAAGGTGTGTCATGTCACAGAGAAGTCCTAGGCCCTAGCCTCAACCATGTTGACCCTTCTGGTTTGACATTCTCATCTGTATGATATAGTTCAGAATTATAGTTGTGAACTATGCCCCAAATCAATCACCCATGTATGAATTCAGAATTCCATTTCTATTGGTCACTTACTGTGCTAAAAACACAAGTACAATAGAGCAGTGGGTGGCACCCTGATGTTTACTGCCTCCTTTCTACCCTCAAGTAGATAGAGGCAAAATTCTGATAACCAGTAGGAAAAAGAAGGCTATTCAGTGCTGGAGACATATCTAAAGTGTGAAAAGAGAGCTCTAATCTCTATAAATTATGAAAACACTACAGTTCTCCTCACTTATTCACTGGTAGAAATATTTGCTAAGCTAGAAGTGAATTGCACAGAAAAAACCATTGTTCCCATTCTTGGAGAGACCTCTCATCATCTTCATATCCAAATTATTGGGTCTCTAACTCCACCTGCAGCCATTTTTTCTCATGCTGCGTGTGAGGCAGTTCTAGTGACGTAACTTCTTATGTGTAGGATTTAAAGGTGGAAAAAGTGGTAAGGAAGCTTCTCCAGGGAAGAAATAGGACAGGCAGACAAAGCTTTGCCAGTGCCTGAATCATGGGAACTGCTCTACAGCTATGAGCTCCCCTCTTTGCATATACTTCCTCTGCTGTCTAGGACTACATGTTTTTGCCAGCCCCAGAAAAGACTCACCCTGTTGCCACCTCAGGACACACATGAATAAGTGACTTTTGGCCTGGAGCCTATGTTAGAAGTCAGATAATCAAAGGGTGGTTTGAACTATATGGCAGAAGCCTCTCATCACCTTCTGTGGGCTTGATTTTCTCTAGGCTGAGAGATTTCCTATTACAAGGCTGACAAAAGAGCAAGCAGGGGTTATTATAAAAGAGCTGGTGATTGCAAGGCAGGGGAGTGACTGAGGTATCTTCTCAAGTTAGATTGTACCCCGTGTGTGTGTGTGTGTGTGTGTGTGTGTGTGTGTGTGTGTGTGTGTGTCTTCCATTTAGTCTGTGCTTCCTGTGGGTCAGGCACCATGCTAAGAACATTTTAAACATGACTTCACTTATTTTTTATACCTAACTTGCAGGTAAGGAAACAGCCTCCTGGAATTCATATGGCTTACCTGATTTTGCACAGTGTGAGGAGAGGGGATGTGCATACAGTCTGTTGAACTCCACAGTGGCACTACCTAGAGGGCAGACTGATGTCCTCCTAATGTCCCCTTCCCTTCTTAGCTGCTTTCCCCCTTACCCAGAGCCTTCATGTAGCCTTCAAAGTTGTCATTACTCTCCATTTCCCAGGTTCCATTCTGGTCCTTTGTCATGGTGGCAGCTTCTGCCTCAGTGTGGGTGTACAGTGGATGTGAAGGAGCAGGCTTCAGTGAGAATGTGTTGAAATGAGCTGTTTTTATAGCTGAGTGGAACAGGTTTATGGATCTGAATATAACAGAGTCAAAGGTCAGAAGCACAACTCAAAGGAACTTTCCTTTCCTTTGCAAAGTCCAGCAGGTCTGTGGGCAACATAGGCACAAAGTCCTGGTGTGGCCAGGCGTGCGTCCCAATGACCTCCACTATGCTCAAGGGCCAGGAGCATCTCATTTTGGACTGACTGGGCTCCAACTGAGCCCTTGGCCTCATACACATCACTCTATCCAGTTCTTGAGAACAACAAACACTCAGTGTCTACCTCACACTCATTGCAGGACACAAACACCAAGTGAGTAAAAAATGTCCCAGTTGTTGTCTAAAAGCCTATGTGAGAAAAGGGGCGGAGGGAAAAAGGGATATGGATCGCAAGTGGAAAATGAATGGAAGCAGGAGACCTGGACAGGAAGGGAACTTTGGGGATTCATCCTTCAAGGTTCATCTAGAAATGTTGCAGAGAAGGTCCCCCTCCAGACACAGATATAAGTTCTTCCATACAGCCCCCAATAGAGTACCCAAAGTTCTCTCCTGCAAGAACACAAAGAAAAACTGGCCTGGTAGGAGAGGGGACTGGGGACAAGGAAGGGACTGCTAATTGCAAGAAGCCAGGGTCTTGAGTTTTAATGGACATAGAGAAAGCTCAAATTCTTGAATTGTTACTCCTTCAGTGCAAATGTGAATTAGTCAAAATATTCCCAGATACAACCAGAGAACTTATCTATTTAGCTAGGAATCTACATGGGTTTTTAAAAACCTTTTGCCCTGAACTGACCCTGGTTTAGGGTTTGAATTTATACTTCTGGATTAGCAAAGAATGTTTAAAATAAAGAACCCTGAGATTTTAATACCTTTAGGTTGTCAGTAAAAAGTAAATGTAAAAAATTATCTGGAAAGATATACTTTCAAATCAGTCTGAACAGAATTCTCTGTGATAAAGCTATATCAAAAATGAGCTTGTAATCCAAAATTATAAAACACATGTGAAACTAATCCACCAAGAGCAAGCATCAGCAGACATAAATAATTAAATTACACTTCACGAGCTTCAGATAGTGAAATGATCAAATACAGATTATAAAATAAGCCTAAAATTACTAAGGAAAGTTACAAAGCACTTTACAGCATTTAAAACTTAAAAAGAAATAAAATAGTGTTCCTAAAAACAAATTTAAATAAATAGTTCAAGAGTAGTTCCAGGAGTTCAAAACATAGTTGCTAAAATTAAAAAGGTAATAGCTTGTCTAAACAGCTGATTAGATACAGTTGGAGAGAGAATTTATGAAATGGAAGAGTCAAGAATGTTACTCAGAAGGTATATAACAGAACAGACCATGAAAAATTTGGGAAAAAATTAAAATTCTAAATTCTCCAAACAGAAGCAAAACACAGAATACTTATAAAGGAACAATGCTATATATATATATATATATATATATGAAACTATTCGTTTCAGTTGCAGATAAAATAGGTCTAATCTGGAAATAACTCAGATTTCAATCTACAAGTTAACATACAAACACATTGTGGTATATTCATACAGTGGAACATTACACAATAGTAAAAAGGAACTCTCTCCTGATATACACCACATGGATGAATCTCATAGAATTATGTTGAGAGAAAGAAGCTTCACACAAAGATCTGATACCATCCAGTTCTACTTACACAAAACTCTATGAATGTACAAATTTAACTATAGTGATGTAAAACAGATCAGTGTTAGCTGGGTATGAGAAAAGCAGGTGGAGGTAGCCCAGGAACAGGTACAAGGGACATTTCTTGGGGAGAGAAGAAGGAAATGTTCTATAGATTGTTTGGGTTGGTGGTGATATGACAATTGTTGGAATTCAAACTCTATACATGAGATCTGTGCCTTTTTACTGTATGCAAATCATACCTTAATAAAACAAGTGCTAATTATGAATATGACTCATCTTGACACAGGCGGGGGCCACAACAAAGGGACAAAAAGGCAAACTCTTGACTCTGAACATGTTACCTATTAAAAGCATGATGCATGTTTTCTTTTGCCTCTCTGCTTGTATTCTTTCAACAGCTTTACTAGAGTTATTGGATGGTGACTATAATGGGTTAAAAGATGTGGCATCTGTGTCTTCATATTGTGTCTGTCCCCTTTGCTAACTCAACCTTTGAGTCAAACCCTACTCAGCTGTTCATGGAGATACAATGATCATCTGAAAAATGCTCTTTGTCCAAGACTATAATACAGGGTATTATAGGCCCACTGCCCACTGGAGATGTGCGAGAAGTTAGCTGAGTGATAGCAAGTGCATGTGTTCTAAGGCAGATGTACTTGCTGATTGACTTGATGTTTGAGAGAAATAAAAGCCTGTGTATTACCTTGAAAATTTAAGAGTCCACTCTGGAGCAGTGGTTCTCAAACTGGCAAGCATCAGAATCATCTGTAGGACACATCTGAACACAGGCTGCTATGCTCCATCCCTAGGGTTTCTGCTTTAATGAGTGTGGGGTGGGGTACAAGAATTTACACTTCTACTGAGTTCCCAGTGCTGTTACTGCTGCTCCAGGACCATGTGAGAATTACTGTTTCAGAGTAACAGAAATAGAAGAGGAAACCAGAGGAGAGGAAAACACAAAATCTTAATGTTTCAGAGTCAGTCATATCAACTTTTGAGTCTAGATTTTACCACTTCCTAGCAATTGGACCCGTGGACACTGACCTTCTTTGACTCATATCCATTCTCTGACTTTCAGGGTCATTATAAGAATGAAAAAAAAACTTTAAAAAAAACAAAAAACAAAAACAAAACAAACCATAAAGCTCCCAGCAGAGTTTCTGGCACATAATACGTGTTTGTTCCAAGATAGTAGCTAGGATATGGGGCTTAGCAAGTGTTTGACTTGTCATCAACCCTCAAAAAACATAGCTTCAGCAAGCTCTTCCACCCCCCCTCCCATCTATGTGTGCAGAGGATGGAAGTGGTGCTGGGGGGAAAGTAAGGGAGAGTGGATGAGAAAAGCAATGGCCACTTAACAACTCAGTCAGCAATGTCCCCTACACCTTCCAATTAAGGAAGATTGTCTGTCTTAAAATTGGTAGAGGAACCTCAATTTCAAAAGATCTGCCCTTGGCCCTCCCCGCAACTCTGTCCACCCATACTAACAAATTACATACTGAGTGATTCTGTTTCTGATTTACTTACCAGAGCCTTTGTAGAATCCCTCAGGTGACTCCCAAACCTGGGAAAAATTGTCAGCCAAACCAACCTTTCTAGGTTGTAAAGACCTTTCTGGAGACTCCAGATAGAAGTGCAGATGTGGATATCCCTGGAAACTTGGGTCTGAGATCAGTCACCCAGCTGGGAGTGAGCTCATCAAAGGTCCCAGGAACCTGTAACGCCTTCAGGAACACGTGACCACAGGAGCAGGACTCTTGGGTTGGCCCTCTGCAGTCAGGCAGCCTCTCCCAGGTCTAGCTCGCCCAGTTCCATCTTACTTTCTCCTTCCCCTTAAGGCAAGGAGTTCCCTTGGAAGGCCAAATGCTCTCAGATGGTTGCTGTCAGCGTCCAGCAGGGTGCCATCCCTTCCCCTCCTCTTGGGCAACATCCCTATGACTTGGATATCTACCCAATTGCATGTATTCACTTGGGGATGGACACCCCATCAGATTTGTCTTCACCTGGAGGCCACAGGAGAAGGGAGTTTGCTGAGCTACTGGCAACACTGGACCTTGTCTTAGTTTTTCATGTACATTGTGCCCCTTCTCCACTTTCACTCCAGAAGGCAGAGCAAAAGAGCAGGGAAGTCACAAACCCTCATTCCTCCCAGGATCCCAGAGATCAAATTGCTCTGATCCAGGAAGGGTCCCTTTGCACTATCCTTCCCACTATCTTGCAGTCAGGAGGAGATAGTGAGCCCAAAAGGGGCTGCCCCTTCCTCTCTGAGAGAGCTTTGAATGTCCTTGGAAATTCCACTCGATAGAAACTGCTTTTCCCTGACCCTTCCTTCCATTGAACTCAAGGATTGTCTGACATTGCCCACACCAGGCAAAATCTAAGTCTACTTACTTACTGTGTCTCTCCTTGAGGTTAGGGGACCACTTCCCAATGCCCATCACATGGTAGCTGAGGAAGACTGAAGTTCTGAAGACTGCTTGTCTTGAGTGTGAGTAGGGGCGGGTCTTTCTGCAGCAGGGAGCCCCATTTTTCTACATACTCTGGAGGTGGAAGGGCAGAAGGACTTTGATTCCCTGTGGTATGAGCTACCAGTGATTCTTCTTTTCAAGACTTCAAATTAAATGAAAGCATTGGTGATTTGATCAATAAGATATCGGTCCATATATTCTCCCACCATTTATCAAATGCCATTTGATGTGTTAAAATCAATGGAGATATGCCTATCCAAAAACTTTTATTATATAGTGTTTTGCTTCCAATAAGTAGTTTGATCCATGATTAGAATAACAATTGTGACCTTTTATAGAGTATGCAGAACACTCCTCCTGGCTTGTTTCATTTAACTCTCAGTAACCCTTCCATGGAGGGGATGTCGCTGTATTTTCACTTTAAGGGTAACAAAGACTGGATGTGAGAGCCATCTGACTGTGGCATCTGTCACCCTGGTATTAGCCAGGGTTGATTTGGCTAATCTGGCTGCCTGGGCAGCTAAAGATACAGGGTGGAGAAATCGTCTGTCTCCCTCAGTGCCCCATACTGCAGGTGCTGCCTCCTGAACTTGGCAGAGACAAGCCTCAGGAACAGGTGTAAGTAATGGTGATTGTTCTGGTTCTCCCCTGCTCTGCACAGCAGCCTCAGGAAAGCCAGGGAAGGCTAAGAAATTCCCTGCATTTGCACCAATGCTGGGCTCCTGCACAAGAGCACTGGTGTGCTTCCCTTGACTGGATAGGTTACTTGTCCCAGCCCTGGACACAAGTCCACCCTCATGAGGCCATGGGAGCCAGGAAAGTTTTTTCTCCTTGCTGGCAGAGGTGGGACACCAGACACAGAGGCTTGAAAGAAACTTTGGGGCTGGGTATGAGCCATCACTTTTGTCTTCACCTGGCTCCAGGGGCAAGGGGGCCTGGGAGTTCCTTCAGGCCTCATTCATGAGGCTGTCAATGCTGGGCCTTGTTTTAGTTTTCCATGTAAACTGTGTCACTTCCCCACTTTTGCTCCCAGAAGGCACGGCAGGGGAGCAGAGAGGGTGCAAACCCTCCTTAGTCCCTGGTCACAGAATTGGGGTCCTTTGCAGTCCTCTGACCTCCTCTGTTATCTTACCAACAGTCCAGAGGAGTAGTGAGCTGTCAGGGGTCCATCCTCTCTTCCAGAGAGGGCCACCGCTTCTCCTTCAAGGATCCTTAGAATGTCCTCGGCAATCCCACCCAGAGGGTACTGCTTCTCACTGACCTCTCCTTCTCCAGACGCAGGGACTATCTGACATTTGCACCTATTCATCATGCAAGTATTTCCAAGTCAGCACATACGTTCTGCTTCTTTCTTATTTATTTTTCTATTCACATCTTACTGCGTTTTGAATAGATAACATATTTACATGGCTCAAAATTCAAGCAATATGCAAAGATATACAATGAAAGGTTTGGTTCACCTGTGTACGGTTCCTACCACTGCTACCACCAAACAGGAAACCACTTATATTAATTTCTTGTGTATATTTCCAGAGTTTATTTATGCACATAAAATTAAATATGAAGACATATTCTCTTTCTTGCCTTTTTATACAAAAGGTAAAAATACAACGGTCTTTGTTCAGTTTGTTCTGCCATAACAGGGGATCTGAGATGTGGATAGTCTACAAAAGACAGAAATTTATTCTAGCAATTGTGGAGGTTGGGAAGTCCAAGATCAATGCACCGGTATCTTGCAAGGACCTTCTTACTGTGTTCCTTTCTTTTGTTTTTGACAATACTGGGGTTTGAACTCAGGGCTTTGCTAGTGATAGACAGGGTCTCTATTACTTGAGTCATACATCCAGCCCTTTTTGCTTTTTTGGTTATGTTTTAGATAAGGTGTTGCACTTTTGCCTGGGGCTGGCCTCAGACTGCAATCCTCCTACCTCTACCGCCTGTGTAGCTGGGATTGCAGGCGTGCACCACAACACCAGATTCTTGCAGAATTTTTAATGGTGGAAGGTAAAAGGGCAAGAGAAAGCAAACCTACTCCTGAATGTCATTTGTAAGGGCATTGATCCATCCATAAGGACAGAGTGGCCTCATGACCTCAACACCTCTCAAAAAAGATCCCTCTCAACACTGTTGTACTAGAAATTAAGTTTTGAACACATGAATTTGGGGAGCCATATTTAGATCACAGCAACAGTAAACTTGGATCTGTATTTTTCTTTTTTACTTGGCAAACTTTCCTTATCAGTACAGAGAGAGCTTCCTCCTTCTCTCTGATTACTGCACGTAATCCCACTGCTTACAAGGACCATAATCAATTTAGCCAGTTCTGAGTTGAAGGTGATTTGGGCTGTTTTTTTATTACTTATAATTACAAATGGTGCCATTCCAATCCATCTTCAACATATGCTTGTGCACGTTACAGCGTTACAGAAAATGTCAGAATAGTCTCATGTAAGTTTTCCCAGTGGATGAGAGTTTTATCTCATCACATTCTTGGCAACCCTATATTTTATCAAAATGACTTAAATCTACCTGCCAATTAGATAGATTTGTAAAAAGTGTATTTTGTGATTTTAATGTGGATTTCTTTGATTCTAAATATTGTTTAGTGTTGAGCATATTTTCTTTTTTTGGTGGTACTAGGCTTTAAACTCAGGGCCTCCTGCTTGCTAGGAGTCACTTGAGCCACTCTGCCAGCCCTTTTTTTGTGTTGGGTATTCTCAAGACAGGGTCTTGTGAACTATTTGCCCTGGATGGCTTCACAATCCTCCTGATCTTTTCCTCTGGAGGAGCTAGGATCATAGGTGTGAGCCACCAGCACCCAGCTTATATTTTCTTTTCTGTCATTCCTTATTTCCTTTTTTCATCCTTCCTTCCTTCTTTTCTTTCTTCCTTCCTTCCTTCTCTCTGTCTCCCTCCCTTCCTTCCTCTTTTCTTTTTCCTGAAGTACTGGGAATTGAACTCAGGGCTTTGCAAAAATGATCTATCACTTGACCTATGCCCCCAGTCCATGTTGGTCATATTTTGTAATAGTTGTGAATATTCTTGTATTTCCATGAGCAGCATTTTCATGCTCTTTGGTCATTTTAAATTGGGTTGTTCTTTTTTTATTGCTTTAAGGGCTTTTTATATATAAAGGAAATTAATCCTATTGTATAACTTAGAAACATTTTCCACAGTTTCTTGTTTAGCTTTTATTTTTATAATTTTACCTTTTCCATTTCCTCAAAACAACACACATAGTTATTACAAAAGGCAAAGGACTACAAGGTCTGTAACAAAATGAAAGTCTTTTGTCCCACCACTACTCACCAAGTTCCTGCCTTCCAGAAGGCAGGAACTTGTTTTCATCTCTTGTAGCTGTTTCTCTGGCACTTAACCTTGACATTTCTAAATAATAAGCTTCTGTCACTTTTCTTTATTACATCAATTTTCAGACATTTTCTGATGATTCTGCCCATGGATGTTAATGGAAGTTAGCACTCTTATACCACACTAATCCAGCCATGTTTCCAATCCTTTCCATCAGCTGTTGTCTTCTCTCACTTTTTTTTTAAAGTTTATGACTTTATTTTTTTGGTTTTGTATCTTCCTTCCCCGTCCACATATATATTTATACCTATTGGCACTACCTCTCTCTAAATACACACACCCACACCCACACACCCACACCCACACACCCACCCCCCCACACACACCCACCCCCCCACACACACCCACCTCCCCCCCACACCCACCTCCCCCCCCACACACAGACACACATATACATACATATATACGTATATATGTATATTTGTATATACAATTTTTGGTGAGGCCAATATCCAGTTTTAATATTGCTTTGACTATTTAAATATTATTTATAGTTGAGCTGTGCAGTTAACTGATTAAATTTCCATACTTCTCATCTTTGATTTTCTTGGAGTTAACAATGCCTCAAGTTTTTGTAGGTACAAAATAGTTGAATATCTTAGTTTCATATATTTCAATTTAGTAGACATTTTTCACCATTTCCTTCCAAACTCTGAACTACACTAGAAAATCATTCTCACTAGAATCAAGCATGAGACATTTTTTTCTTGAAGATATTATCATGGAGCCCTTCACCTTTCCACGTAGCACTCCTACTTAGCTTATCCCTCAACCCAAGGGGACCGACTGTGCCTTGTGTTTCTTGAGTCTAGAAGTTCACTGAATTAAGTCCCTAGAGCGCAAACTTGTAGTTGTTGATGGCTGGGAAGGCATAGTTCATTTTCTGCATGAGATACAGGTACAAATCTAAGATCCTTGTCTATTTTAGTTGATCTTTTTACTTTTGATTATCACTCCTACCTTTTGAGGTGTTTGGTGTTTTAGACTAGTGAGTTCTTTAGGATTCTGTGGGTGAACTAGAGTTCCCATTTTCTTACTCTGCTAGGTCAGTTACCACATTCATCCAACCACTTTTCCAATCTTTTCCATCACTTACTACTTGTTGTTTTCTCTCTCTCTCTTTTTTTTTTAGGTTTATGACTTTATTTTTTTGGTTTTGAATCTTAAAATTTTTTTATTGCTGTGCTGTGTAGGGTACATTGTGGCATTTACAAAAGGTCTTACAATGTATCATAGTTGAATTCAAACCCTCCATCATTCTCCTTTATCCCCCTCTCCCCTTTCCTGGAATAGTTCTAATATGTCTCATTTTTCCATTTTCATACATGAGTGTATAATATTTCTACTACACCCTTTCCTTATATTCTACCCCCACCCACTGGTATCAACCCCCCAATAAGACCTGTTTGACCTTAGTGGAAATTTTTTAAAAAAAAATTTCAGGTTATCTCTGCCTTGGCTGACTGAATGGAACAATTTTCCAAGTTTGTAGAAATAGAATTACCTTGTAAAACTGAACATAATGCAAATGTTTTTGGTTTCTAGCTAGGAAAATGATTCCTCACCATGATAACACACATAGTTATTGCTCAGTACAGAATATGAATCTCTGTAAGTCAAATCTTCATTTAAATTAATCGTGATTAATTATTGGTTTCCTCATCTGTTAATGGAGTTATTTTCTAATCTTTGCAAGTATTCACTTTATATTTAGATGAGAGTTATGCTTTTACTTTTTTAAAGAAGACTCTTTAAACAAGTTTGGAGTTCCTGTGATCTGTGCAATATGTTTATCTCATAGATTCAGGTAACCTTTGTACCCAGAGATGTTTACTTCATGAGCAGCTTAAGCAAAGACATCCTTTTCTTGGTTCCTTGAGGTGAATCCCAACTGGGAATATATCTCTATCTTTGCCAACTTATATTCTCTGGGGCTTTTTCCCTCTCAATTTTGTCTTGTGTTTTTGTTATGGGTTCAATTATCATAAATAAGCTATACCTCCTTGAAGACAGCAAAACTGGGAATTTGGCCTTATAGTGTGGCCACGTAAGTAGGTACCTAGTCTCTATGGAGTGAGAGATGACAGAGAATCTAATTTGTTAGGTTTAAATTGTTTTAAAATTTTGTTTGCCTATGTGCTTGTCTATTTTAAACACAAATCAGTTAAAAATTTCATCTCTTAAATCAAACCAGAACATTTCTTTGATATCTGGAATAGTGAGATTTATTTTTTTGGTTTTTAATTTGTGTCTCTTGTGTCACTGAACCTATGCCTAAAATTGTAGAACCAAAGCTCTCTAACTGTATGCAATTAGAAAAGGACATTACTTTTTGATGTGTGTGTGTGTGTATAATTTCTAAATAAATCAGATTTTGAACTTTTAAAAACTAAAGGGGCCTTTTCCAATTGGTTTACAAAATAATTCAGTGCTTATATAAAATTCCTAATACATAGGCTTGTCAAACATCTACTATGTTAATGTGCCATGAAAATGTGCTAAAAGTTGTTTTTCCAGAAGGAAACTCTGAAATCTTATAAGAATCTGAATCCACATAACTAAAGTAATTGTTTGGCAAACAAGATTAGTTTACTGATATGGATTTAATAAAAACAAATTTGTCTTCTCTAATTTATCACTATTAAATATAACACAAGCAAACAGTTTATTTTACTTAGTTTGTTTTTCTGAAATAATTTTTGCTTATCGAATAAGCTAACATTAGTCCTACATAATGTTTAAGACTATGAAAAATTTAAACTTATGTTCAACTAAATTGAATCATTATTCTGAAAACCTTTTTATTTCAACAGTAATTATGCATTTTGTAATATGTCAGCTTGAAGATAATTTCCAAGATCTCTAGGTAGCATAAAACCTTGAATTGATATTATATTCAATTAATTCATGTGCGATCAGTGGATATGTAAGTGCTTTCCAGCAGAAGAGAACTTTGATGTATTGATTTTACTTATTTTTTATGAGACGCTACAGCAGAAGCTATAGCTATTGTTCATCTTCATGAATGTCCCCATTTCTTCCAGACATGGATCTACAAAACTGTAAAAAGTTATATTATGAGCTCTGTTAATTTCCTAAAATGCTTCAGAATGATAGAAAGTTTTTAATTATCCACTCTCTTTTTTGTTAGTATATCTTAATTATACAAAGGGTTTCATTGTGATATTTCCATATGTGCATATAGTATACTTTGACCAAATTCATCCTCCATTCTCCTTTTCTCTGTGAAATAAGAGTTAATTGCTTCAATTAAAAGTTATAATAATATGAAGGGTGGTATCTGCCCTGGGAGCAATACTGTCAGGGACTATAACTGCAAACAGCAATAATTCACCATCTCCTCCTCCTTCTTCTTCTTTTCTGTCTCCCTCTCTCTTTATTTTCTTTTTCTTTCTTCTTTTCCTCTTCCTCTTCCTCCTCCTCTTCTTCTTCTTCCTTCCCACTTATTGAGGATTTCAAGGAGCTTTTTATGTGGTCACAACTATTTATGTCTACTATATTAAACATCAAAAGGGAGAAACATTTAAAATATTTATCTAATTCACATTTCTCTGACTCCTAACAAGTTTGTACACCACTTCCTACATTTGTAAGAGTTCTGAATTTTCTCTTCTGTTCTGGTGCTAGTGCTACGATGTGTCATTTGCCTATTTTTAAAATCAAGATTGCTGTCCCATTCTCATTGACTTCCAGAAATCCTTGTATATTTTAGATTTATTCATGGTTTTTAGATATTGTGACTATCTTTTCCCATTTTGTTATAAATTTACCCTGTCAATTGTATCCCCTGTTGAACAAAATCTTTAATTTATATGTAATAAATGTATTTTTTGCTTCATAGTTTGTGCTTCTGAACTTTTAAGTTTTTCCTTCTTCAGTCAAAACATTTCTTTCTAAATTTTTTAAAATGTTACCATTTACATTTCATTCTTTTATTCATCAGGAAAGCACCTTTGTATGGGGATATTAGGAAAATGCCTGGCTTATTTTTCTCTGATCAGTGAACTAGTTTTCTTACTCTGTGCCTCCTCCATTGACTTCTGGTGCCACTTCTGCTGTACGTTGTCTTCCCATGGTCATTGCATCTGTCTCTGAGCTCTCTATTCTGCTCCACTGGGCTCTCTGTCTGAACAAGTGTCAGCACCATGGTGTATTTGTCTCTTGGCTTTGTAGTATATCTTAATATCTTGTAAGATTCATCCCCACCCTTCACTGTTCTGTAGAAAGACTTCGCTATTTTGGGGCCCTTATTCCTTCATGCAAACTTTAGAGCAATTTCATCATAGTTCCAAAAAAACACCTACCAAGACCTTCATTTGGGAGTGCATGAAGTTTATAGATGATTGGTGAGGAATAGAAATGGTTACAAGATTACGTTGTTCAACCCAGGAACGTGAAACATTTCTCCTCTATTCAGTCATCTGTGTCCTTTAGCAGAACTAAGATTTCTCCATGGAGACCTTGTGTGATTTTGCTTCTGTTAATTCTGAGACCCTTTGTAGATTTCTTGCCCTTGTGAACAATTTCATCTTTACAAATTATTATTTTCCAACCAGACAAAGACACATCCAAAAAGGAGAACTATAGGCCAATCTCCTTAATGAATATTGATGCAAAAATCTTCAATAAAATAATGGTAACCCGAATCCAACAACATATCAGAAAGGTCATTCACCATGACCAAGTCAGCTTCATTCCAGGGATGCAGGGGTGGTTCAACATACACAAATCTATAAATGTAAAACAGGATAGTAAAAGAAGCAAAGACAAAAACCACTGATCATCTCAATAGATGCAGAAAAAGCCTTTGATAAGATTCAACACCACTTCATGATAAAAGCTCTAAGAAAACTAGGAATAGAAGGAATGTACTTCAACATTATAAAGGCTATATATGACAAACCTGTACCCAACATCATACTTATGGAGAAAAACTGAAATCATTTTTCCTAAAAACAGAAATGAGACAAGGGTGTCCACTCTCCCCACTCCTATTCAACATAGTCCTGGAATTCTTAGGTAGAGCAATAAGGCAAGAAGAAGAAATAAAAGGACTACAAATAGGTAAAGAAACTGTCAAAATATCCCTGTTTGCAGATGATATGATCCTATACCTCAAAGACCCAAAATACTCTACCCCAAAACTCCTAGACACCATAAACAGTTTCAGCAATGTGGCAGGATACAAAAATCAACATGCAAAAATCATTAGCTTTTCTATACACCAATAACAAACAAACTGAGAAAGAATATATAAAAACAATTCCATTTACAATAGCCTCAAAAAAATCAAATACCTAGGAGTAAACTTAACAAAGGATGTGAAAGACCTCTATGAGGAGAACTACAAACCTCTGAAGAAAGAGATTGAGGAAGACTATAGAAAGTGGAGAGATCTCCCATGCTCATGGATTGGTAGAATCAACATAGTAAAAATGTCGATACTCCCCAAAGTAATCTACATGTTTAATGCAATTCCCATCAAAATCCCAATGACATTCATCAAACACATTGAAAAATCTACTCTATAGTTTATTTTGAAACATAAGAGACCACGAATAGCCAAGGCAATGCTCAGCAAAAAGAGCAATGCTGGAGGAATCATAATACCCGACTTCAAACTATAGTAAAAGCAATAGCAATAAAAACAGCATGGTACTGGCACAGAAACAGATATGAAGACCAATGAAACAGAATAGAGGACCCGGATATGAATCCACACAGCTATGCCCACCTTAGTTTTGACAAAGGCGCCAAAAATATACAATGGAGAAAAGACAGCCTCTTCAACAAATGTTGCTGGGAAAAGTGGTTATCCATCTGCAAGAAACTGAAACTAGATTCATGTTTATCACCCTGTACTAGTATCAACTCAAAATGGATCAAGGACCTTAATATCAGACCCCAAACTCTGAAGTTAATACTCTGGAAGTAATAGGGATAGGCAAGGACTTCCTCAATAGAACCCGAGCAGCCCAGCAACTAAGAGAAAGGATGGACAAATGGGACTACAACAAAAGAAATGGTCTCTAAACTGAAGAGAACACCCACAGAGTGGGAGAAAATATTTTCTAGCTATACATCAGACAAAGGACTGATAACCAGAATATACAGGGAACTCAAAAAACGAAACTCCCCCCAAATCAATGAATCAATAAAGAAATGGGCAAGTGAACTAAACAGAACTTTTTCAAAAGAAGAAATCCAAATGGCCAAAAAACACATGAAAAAATGCTCACCATCTCTGGCCATAAAAGAAATGCAAATCAAAACCACACTAAGATTCTACCTCACCCCTGTTAGAATAGCTATCATCAAAAACACCACCACCAACAAATGTTGGTGAGGATGTGGGGAAAAGGAACCCTTGTACTCTGCTGGTGGGAATGCAAGCTAGTACAACCACTTTGGAAAACAATATGGAGACTTCTTAAAAAAACTAAACATAGATTTGCCATACGATCCAGCAATCCCACTTGTGGGAATATACCCAAAGGAATGTGACTCAGATTATTCCATAGGCACCTGCACACCCATGTTTATTGCAGCGCTATTCACAATAGCTGAGTTATGGGAACAGCCAAGATGCCCCACCACTGACGAATAGATTAAGAAAATGTGGTATTTATACACAATGGAATTTTACTTGGCCCTGAAGAAGAATAAAATCTTGTCATTCTCAAGTAACTGGATGGAACTAGAGAACATCATCTTAAGCTGAAGTTAGCTAGGTTCAGAAGGCCAAAAATTGCATGTTCTCCCTCATATGCAGATTACGGGCCTAAAATAAATGCAGTAATGTTATTGGATATGGGTCACACGCTAAGGGGAGAACACATATAGGAGGAATAGGGAAAGATAGGAAACCCAAAACTTGAAAGTGTTTGATGCACCCACCATAGAGGAGCTAATTTAATAACCTTAAAATGACAGAGGTCAATATGGGAAAGTGACCCGGAAGTAGTGAAGAGGTCTGGTGGAGATGAACCAGTTCAGGTTGCAATATAACCTGAATTGCATGGAAGAAGCAATGCTAGGATTCTCTCTGTATAGCTATCCTTATCTCAAATGAGCAAAAACATTATATCTTTCTTATTACTGCTTATGTCTTCTCTTCAACAAAATTGGAGAAGAGGGCAGAACAGGTTCTGCCTGGAAGCCAGGGGATTGGGGGGGAGAGGGAGAGGGCGGGGGAGTCAGGGGGAAGAGATGAGCCAAACAATGTATGCACATATGAATAAATGAATAAATAAACCAAAAAATTATTATTTTCCAGCAAGCTCTGGATGGCATAGGGCATGGTTTTTCATTTCTGTAGGTTGTTCTTATATTGGGTAAACATTCTGAATTCCCTTTCCAACATGTTGAGGGTTGACTCTGATTTTTCCTAGTTGCATAATTATTTAACCTCAAATCATATCAATTGTAGATCTTCACTTTTAATCCTAATATCTCTTACATAAAAATAATCTGGAAAAGAGTGAAAAAGAAAAAAATCTTCCAATTAATATAAATATTAATGTAACATTCCAATAAATATAATTAAATACAATCAGGACTTGCACTTAAGAACAAACCATGAACAACAGTATCCAAGGAAGTTTCAATGTGTTTCTTTGTATTAGTAGGTCAAAGGCAAAACTCACGTGATGTTGAATATTTATTATGGATACTAACCTAAAAATAAAAGCAGATGTTATGGCTAATTTCTTAGCACGATATATTAGACTAAAATCAATCTGTGTTATTGGGGAAATATTAAAAGAATTTCTACTAAAATCATTGAAAAAACAAGAATGTTCACTATCATTGTTATTATCTAATGCTTTTCTGGAAAGATTGGCCATTATGATTAGACAATCAAAAGCAGTAAAAGTACAAAAATTGGAAATAAGGAGGTAAAACTATCTCTATTTGTAGATAATATATCTGTATTCCTAGATGGTAGTCTCATAAAACCTGCTGTTAACTGAAAAATAGTTTAGAAATCCTAATTCAGCCACTGATTTGACTTCAGCTCTGATTAACTCTTTTGTCAAGAGTCAATTCTTTGAAAGGGCAGTGTTTGAAGCACCTTTTTCTATAAGGCTCTCAGTCTGTCTTCTTTGTTGAAGACACAGGCTCTGGCTGCTAGTTTATGGATGGAACTTCAGCAAGCTTTAGAGTGAAACAAAAACTATTGACAAATGACGGAGCTATGGTTACTTTGTTACTGAAAAAATTTTCAAATGTAAAAGTACTGATGCGAATACATAAACCAAATAATGAAAACGATAAAGAAAGTTGATTGGTTGGTTGGTGGCATACAAAACGAAGATAATAAACTCATTCTATAGAAAATTTCGCAGAGATTTTTCTTAGGGTAATGATTTAGAATTCTTTCTAAGAGGCCAATGGATGTCATGTCTACTTTATAAAATTGAATAAATATATTTTATAGTGGGAAATTCCTGGGTTATATAATAAGTAGTCCTTGGATAAGGCACATATATAAAATACCAAGGATCTCAATTAAGGTGTTTCAGTGAGCCTGGAATAAGGCTTATACGTCTCTGCTTTTATAAAACTTCATGAGAAGGTCTGATTTGCATTGAGAACCCCTGACCTACAAAATTATTGATTCAAGCTACTCTCAATCTGTCCTTCTAGAGATGACCCACTTTCAGTTGATTGGAAGTGTATTCTATCCTAATAAACTTTGCTATCACTTTCACTACAAAAAATTATTGATTCAAACTTTTTTTTTAAAGAAAGAGCCTCTGAGCAATTACTATGTTAAATAATAAAATATATTTTGGCTCAATATCGTCAGGCAGAACACAGTATACTAAGACTCAGATAAATATAGGAAAATTCAACAAAAACATTTTATAAGATTTTTAATCCAAGTTTTTCTTAAAATTAAGAACATGTACTGATAGCAATGCATTAAGAGTTCTCAGTGGACTTCCTATAAGGCATAAAATTCCTGAAATATTTACATTAATGTCTCACCTATATAAATGAGCATCTCCTTTGACTTGACAGCTCTTCTCATTCAACCCTCCAAAGCTATTTATTTTCAACATCTCTCTTTGTAAGGCAAAAGAAACCTTTGTGATTTTTCCAGGAACCCTCTGGGAAATCTCAAAGACTATTCTAGGTATAAATAGTATCCTACAAGCTTTATTTTATTTTCTTCTGTATTTCAGACCTGATGTTTAGAAGCCAAAAATCAAAAAAGTTGTCAGAAAACATGTAGATACAAGTAATTGAGACAAGTAATGGGTGCTTGAGGAATAGTATCTGGTTGCCTATCGAATCAAAGTGACAACCAAATATTTAAAAATAAATGCAGAGGGTAACATGACTGGAAAGAACCTTAGCACTTCCATCAGTAAGGAAGCATTTTCCCCTCCTCCTCCTCCTTCTTCCTGGCTCATCTTCGCCTATTCCTCTTCCTTCTCCTTCTTTTTCATCTTAGGGGCATTAAGTTGACATACAGAATGTAAAACTGTTGATGGTGGTCACAGAATCTTTTTGTTCTAGGCAGATTACACAGAAAGTAAAGAGGCTGACCAAGTAGCTTGGTTTCCTCAGGACCATCCTGGTTTTAACACTGAAAGTCCCAAGTCCAAGAAATCCCCCAGTCTCAGGCAAATCAGGAAGATTGATCCCCTTAAAAAGAATAACCATTCACATTGTAGGTGAAGATATTAATTAGTAAATCAGGGTATACAGCCCATCAATATTGAGGAAACTTTGCAAGAATGCTAACACTTCTGTGTGTGTGTGTGGGGGAGGGTGTGGTGCTGGGGATTTGACCCAGGGCCTTGTCCATGGTAGGTGTGTGCTCTACCACCGAGATACATCCACAGTCTGTTAACACTTTTAATACCTTATAGTACTAAGCTACTAAGCTTCTCAAATTAGTATTATAAACCAGGGCACTTTTCAAGTTTTGTTCTTTGTGATGGTCTTTTGTTCCCTGCTGACACATTAATTTTAATATAGATCTGGGGAAGGTACAATTTCAAAGCTAATTAAAATTTTTTTTTCTTTATTCCTTTATTCATATGTGCATTGTGTGTTTGAGCCATTTCTCCCCCCTGCCCCCTGTCCCCTCCCTCTCCTCTCCACCTTCCTCGCTTCTAGGCAGAACCTGTTCTTCCCTTTTCTCCAATTTCGTTGAAGAGAAGACATACGCAATAATAAGAAAGACATAGCATTTTTCCTAGTTGAGATAAGGATAGCTATACAGAGAGATTCCTAGCATTGCTTCCATGCACAAGTGTATTATTACCTGAATTGATTCATCTCTACCTGACCTCTTCACTACTTCCCGGTCACCTTCCCATATTGACCTCTGTCATTTTAAGATTACTGCATTAGTTCCTCTGCAGTGAGCATATCAAACTCACTGTTTGGGTTTCCTACCTTTCCCTATTCCTCCTATATGTGTTCTCCCTTTAGTGTGTGGCCCAAGTCTAATAATATCGCTGCATTTGTCGAAACTAATTTTTGATAATATTAAGATGTTATTTCAGATAGCAAACTATACTTTCATCATTACCACTTTCAAATAAATATTTTAAGTATTTCTACCTTTTGATTTTTAGTACAGTGTACACAAATAGCTGTAACTACATAAACGAAAGTTCAGTGAATCCTCAATAAGTATGAAATAGTCTGAAGCTTTTCTCCTTTTTCTCTCTTTTCTAGATTATTCTACATAAGAGGTATAAGGATTGAAAATTTATTTTTATAAGCAAAGATTCATTTTATTGTGACAGAATAAAGTGGGAGAAAAAGGGAGAAACATTTTCTGCTTCCCGTGTAGGAAATGGGAGTAGAGGCTCTAAAAGTTAATTCTTAAAATTGCATTATTTGAGATTATATGATTATTTTCCTAGGAAGAATCATAATCAATTCCCAATTTGCTGAAACTGATAAGAGAATTAGAATGTTTGCCAGATATGAAAACAACCTACAAAAATCATCAATAGCATTGCCCTGTGCCACCTGGAGCTTATGGGAAAATAATAACTTAAAAAGGTGAAATTGTTCATGAGGACAAGAAATCTACAAAGGGTCTCAGAATTAACAGAAGCAAAATCATGCAAGGTCTCCATGGAGAAATCTTAGCTCTGCTAAAGGACACAGATGACTGAATAGAGGAGAAATGTTTCACGTTCCTGGGTGGAACAACGTAATCTTGTAACCATTTCTATTCCTCACCAATCATCTATAAACTTCATGTACTCCCAAATGAAGGTCTTGGTAGGTGTTTTTTTTGAACTATGATGAAATTGCTCTAAAGTTTGCATGAAGGAATAAGGGCCCCAAAAAAGCGAAGTCTTTCTACAGAACAGTGAAGGGTGGGGATGAATCTTACCAGATACTAAGATATACTACAAAGCCAAGAGACAAATACACCATGGTGCTGACACTTGTTCAGACAGAGAGCCCAGTGGAGCAGAATAGAGAGCTCAGAGACAGATGCAATGACCATGGGAAGACAACGTACAGCAGAAGTGGCACCAGAAGTCAATGGAAGAGGCACAGAGTAAGAAAACTAGTTCACTGATCAGAGAAAAACAAGCCAGGCATTTTCCTAATATCCCCACACAAAGGTGCTTCCCTGATGAATAAAAGAATGAAATGTAAATGGTAAAATTGTAAAAAAATTGGAAGAAAATGCAGACAGAGTTTTGACTGAAGAAGGAAAAACTTAAAAGTTCAGAAGCACAAACCATAAAGCAAAAAATACATTTATTACATATAAATTAAGGATTTCTGTTCAGCAGAGGATACAGTTGGTAGCATTAAAATGAATAATATCTAGAAGAGAAAAGGAATTTCTGGAAGCCAATGAGAAAGAGATCACAATCCTGATTTTTAAAATGGGCAAAGGGACCATCACAACTCTAGCTCAAGAGCCGAAGAGAAAAGTCAGAAATCTAACAACTGTAGGAAGTGGTGTGCGAACACATTTGGACTCAGAGAATGTGAGTTAGATAATAACGAGGTTCCACGCACAGCCAGTAGATCAAGAGAAGTAGATGGCTGGATAACGGCAGCTTACACTGCTGGATAACGTGGGTTGAGGGTTGGAGGTACGGGGTAGCTTGGGGAAGGGTAGAAGATGTAGCCATCCTTGTTCGCAGTGTGTTCTTGCTCAGTGAAATACGCTCGGTCTACACATTCCCACCTTCCATTTCTCTTCCCAAGTGTGCTTCCTGAAGTGATTGTGTAGGGATGTTGTAGGAAACCTGTGATCTGTGTAGCATCTACACCATGAAATGTTATGAAGCAATTAATTAAATGCATGAAGACTAGACTCACGTGAGCTGGGTGCCAGTGGTTTTCATGTCTGTCATCCTCTCTAATTGGGAGGCTGAGATCTGAAGGATAGAGGTTCCAGTCTTGCCTGGGCAGAAAGTTAGGGAGGCCCCACCTCAATGGAAAAAAGTTGGGCATGGGGGTGGTTGTCTATCATCCCAATAATGACTGGAATCTTAAAAACAGGAGGGCCAGGGGCCTAGGTAAAAAAGTGAGACCCTATTTTCAAAATAACTATAGCAAAAAGGGTTGAGGTATGGCTCACGTGGTAGAGCACCTACCTAGTAAGCATAAAGTCCTGAGTTTAAATGCCAGTACCGCAAAAAAAAATAACATGAAGAAAAAAATAAATAAATGGAGTAGAAAAAGAGTAGGAAATGCAGCACAATAGGTAATGTAATATTATTCAAGCTACTAAAAGATATAGTACCATATAACAATGACCACCTTGTTAAAAAACTATTAAAGTGATTCCTTACGGAAGGGGAGAAAACGAGCATATAAAGACAAAAAGGAATACACATAGACAGAGGGGGGTGGGGAGAGAGAGAGAGAGAGAGAGAGAGAGAGAGAGAGAGAACCTTGAAAAAACAAATGCAATATTGTTCCTTGGAGGTGTAGTGTAGTGAGCCTGGTGCGTTTGTGAGGAAGGTTAGTTCTTGCACAGTGCTCTCAACTGCATCCAGGGAAATTTCTATTCTGTAATCATTTTGGGCCTTTCATATTTTACTTGAGAATCTATCAGTTCTTGAAGAAAGAGTTGCCCTTATGACATTTTCTCTGTATCAGTGGCCATTTCTCCATTCTAGATTTAATATTTTGTATTTATAATTTTTCACTTTGCTTTGATTTAGCTAGTTGAATCTTTTATTTTTAAAGATTCAACTCTTGGATTTGTTCTATTTTTCTATTTTTGATATCATTCACTTAATTAAATATATTGATAGATTTGCATTAACTGTTCCTTCTGTTATTCTTATACTTGTTTTGCTGTTCTTTTTCTAACTTTCAACTTCTTCATTAAATTATTTCAATAGTGCCTTTGTTAAATAATGTTAAATATTTAAGGGTATAGGTATATTCTGTTTTAACCATATCCCTTAGGATTTTATAGTGTTATTTAAAAAGTTTTTATTTTGACAAAATGATAGATTCATTAAAAAATTGCAAAAGTGGTACCAAGAGTTTCCATCACTGAGCTTCCCCAATGGTGATATTCTGTGTAACTGTAGACTACGAGCAAAACCAGGAAATTGATTGACACAATTAGTACAATTAACTAGAGGAGGGATCCTGGGTATTTGCCCTCATTTTTGCATGTCTTGTGCTATTAATCATATGTACAGACTCCTAAAACCTCCGCCATAATCATGTACTCTATACCTTCAGAGGAACTTTCTCACACTGCGCCTCTAAAGTTACATCCTTCTACCCTGTTCTTACTTCCTGAAGCCACAGGAGTGCTCTTCACTCTACAATTTTGTCACTTAGATAATGCCATATAAATTGATAGAGAGTATGTAGCTTCGAGATTGGCTTTTTTCACTACATAATGCCCTAAGACCCATCCAAATTGTTTTAAGTAGCAATAGTTTTTTCCTCTTTATGGCTCTGTAATATTCCATTGTAAGAATATAGCATAATTTGTTCAACCTTTCCCTTTTTGATGTACATTTAGATTGTTTTTAGTTTTTGCTTATTACAAATAAAGTAGCTATGAACATTATGCACAGATTTTTGTCTGAGTATAATATTTCATATCTGTCAGAGAAATACCTAGGCGTATTTTCCTTCATCCCTGAGTACATTTGTGGCTCTTAAAGAAACTGTCAAACTCACTTCCAGAGTGGTACTGCCATTTTATTTATTTATTTACATATTTATTTTTTATCTACTTGGTGGTACTGGTGTTTGAACTCAGGGCCTCATGCTTGTTAGGCAGGTGTTTTACCACTTGAGCCACTCTGCCAGCCATCTTTTGTACTGGGTATTTTTAAGATAGGGTCTCTCAAAATATTTGCCCAAGCTAGCTTCGAATTGTGACCCTCCTGATCTTTGCCTCCCAGGAATCTAGGATTACAGGCGTGAGCCACTGTGCCCGGCAGTACTGCCAAGTACTGCCATTTCATATTCCCACAGAAATGCATGAAAGATCTAAAACAATGCCGACATTTGGGATCATCAGTGTGTAAAATCTTAGCCATTCTCATAAGCATTTAATAGTGTATCAGAGTGTTGGTAATTTAGATTTTCCCAAGTGGCTAATGTCATTGAGCATTGTTTAGTGTTTAATTGTTTAATTAGATTGTTTGCTATCCTTACATCTTCTTCCTTGCTGAAGTATCCACACAAGTCTTTTGACCATTTTCTAACTGGATTGTTCATTTTCCTCCTGTTGACTTTAACGAGCTCTTTGTGTATTTTGGATGTACATCCTTTGGTAGATATGTGGTTGGAAAATATTTTCTCCCATGTGTGTTTTTTTTCCAAATCTATTTCTAATTGCTTTGGCATTTAAGTTTTGATTTAAAGCTTGATCCAGTTTTTCAAAGGATGTTGATAAACCATGACAAGAATGGGATTTAATAGTGACACAATGTCAGTCAGCAGAGGTTTTATAGGGATGCTGGAAATGCATCTTGCTTAGAGAGGGCTTTCAGCTGAGTCTGGAAAAATAGGTAGGGCTTAGGGGGAAAAAATCTGTGGTTGATTACAGGAACCTTGAGGGTTATCAATTAGGGGCTATAAAATGGTGAGAGTCCAAAAGTGCACAATAGCAGTGACTTTCTCAACACATCCCCAGGCGTTATCTGAACGCCCCCTCTAGTGATGCAATAATAGCCACCACATCTAAGGAGCCTCTTTTGAGGACCAAAGGTCCCCCACCTATTACTGCGTGGCAGGAAGATTTCTTCACTTGGTCCGGAGCCTTCCTTAGAAGAGCCATAAATGACAGCATGGCCAAGGTTGGGCTGATAATCATAGTGTATGAAGTTTAGGCTATTAATTAACTCACTTGCACATCCAGGGCTCAGAGAACACAGGGGAAGTGAGGAGAAAGTAAAGAACAGCACTGTGACCAGGACCGTCCTGGTTGGAGCAAGTGTGATGGAAGTCCCCTGGTTGGTGATCAGATGAGTCAGTAAGAAAGAGCTCCCAGGATGTACAGGCCATTCTCTGCCAAGATCAGAGCAGCACCACACCAATGACACTGAGCAGGATTACTTAGGAAAGAGTCACCATGGGTGGCTTCTTGCAGGAGGGAGTTTTTCAGCAAATTTGGAAAAGGAAAAGCTGCGCATTGTTCAGGGAGAAATCAAAGTAGTGTAGGAACAGTCAGATTCACTTCAGGACAGAAGGATCTAAAAGAACCTGAAGTGGCAATGCCTGAATAAAGACATGATCTGAGACCCTCGCCTTGACATCTCGGACCCATTACGAATGGTGGGAGAGAGACAGAGAGAGTTTGTGGAACTGCCTGAACCCATGGTGGCACTTCGACTCTTGTCACATACATCTATGTTCTATATATGTTCCTCATTTTGATGTTCCCAGTACAGAGCATCTGTGAGTGGATGGAGACCAGATGGCCAGAGTATACCTCAGCTTCTCAGACTCCAAATTCCAGCAGTTTCCGCTCCATCTTCCCTGTAGAAGTGGTGTGCTTTGATCTACAATGGAAAGGGCCCAGCTAACTCTATCAGCCACCTCTACAAAGGTATCCATAGTAGATCCAGATAGAGTTTGATTTTGTGAGGTTCATTTATTTATTTTAAATTTTATTTAACTACTTAAAAATTATCGTGGACTATTTCAAACTACACATGCAGACAGGATTAGTTGAATGAATTCTAAAAACTCGCTTAACAGTTATCAATTCATGGCCAACAAGGCTTTGTTTTGTGTCCATTTTTCTTCCCCTCCCCAAGGATTTTGAAGCAAATGCCTTTTAATGTGTAAGTATTGGCATTATCACACCTAAAAAATTAGCAGTGTTTCAGGTTAATAGCGAGTGTCTAATCAGCTCACAAATTTCCCTAATTATCTTATATATCTTCGGTTTGCCTTAGTTTTATTTTGTGTCTTTTCCACAGTACATTTGTTTGAATTCGGATTTCATAAAGGCAGTATGGTAAAATCAGTTGATCTGTCTCCTGAGTCTGTTAGATTATAGGTTCCCTCACCACAACCCTTTTTCTTTCTTACAAATTATTTGTTGAAGAAATTGGGTTGTGTTGTAGAGGTTCTCCTGTGTTTTACTGTAATGTCATTTAATTAACATGCTCCCCTGGACCTGCATTATGTGTAAATTTGTTGCTAGATCCAAAGTCTTGATCAGGTTCAGAGTTGTTACTTCTTGGCAGGACCACCCATCAGGGATGCTGGGTAGGAGACACAAACAGCACCTGACTGCCTGTTTTGTGACATTAGCAGCCATTGCTGATCAGTGCCTCAATTCATTAATTCATTAGGAGTTATTAACTTTTCCTAATTATAAAGAGAATATGCCCTCATCTTAAAATAATTTACTTTATAAACCATAACATAGAAGGAAAGGTTAACGTCAAGTGTCAAGCTTTTCTTTCTGGCCTGGTAAGTTCTTTTCTTTATAGGACACCAGATTTATAAGTTATTACCTGTTTGCAGTGATTTTTAAAAATTGATATAATTACTTCAGGAAGATGAGTAGGGATGCTTTGTGGAGATATAGTGTTGTCACTCCCACAAACTTACAGAATTATGTATAAAACAAATTTATCATGTGTATAAAGTGCATAAAATAACAATATAATGACATAAGTATTATATAAGCATAGACCCTCATTTTAAGCCGCAGCAGAGACCGACAAGCATCTCTGGATCCCAGTTCCAGGTATCCCAGGAGAGATCATCTGATCGGCCATCACGGGTCAGATGTCCATCTACCGCCTGTCCACTAAACCAGGCTAAAAAGCCCAACTCTGGCAGCAAATCCCTCTGCCTATGAGCCAGGAATATGAGGGTAATATGAGGAACTTGTCTCAAAGACAAGGGAGGGTAGAAGATGGATAGACACATGTTCCCCTAAAAGTGTGGCATTCAGAGTTCTTAATTGCAAACAGTCCCCTGAAGCTTGCATGGAAAAGGATTTTATTACAGAATCTTAGGTATTCTACAAATGTCTATAGTCAAACTTGAAGGGTACACATCAGGGAGTGATACACGCTCTACACCGAGGACTTCTCAATGTCCACTGTGAGTAGAGACAGTATCCATGACACTGGAGCCAAGAAGTGCCACCATGGTGTTGTCCCCAAACCAACTCCTCTGCTGCCACCATTTCCAGATGGTCAGTTCCACACAACTCACCTTCCTGACAAGGTTCTCTTCCCAGATATCTTTCCTGGGGTGCTTCAAATTGAGCGCACCTTATTTTTGTGTCTGGAGGCTGGTTGCAGTGTAGACTGGGGAAATGAGTTCTTCCTTCTATTAATACCCTGGGGAGATGGAATTTCAAATGCAGGAAATTCTTCAACCATGGTTGGATTGTGGGCAGCCACCAAGGTAACCAACATTCACTAGAGGTGTCTAAGACAATGGTAAGACTACAGTTAAAGGGAGGAGGAGTTAGAGAGAGATTGGTTAATGAAACAAAATTACACTTAAATTACAGAAAATAGTTCTAGTGTTCTATAGCACAGTAGGGTAACTACCATTAACAATAGTTTACTCCATACCTCAAAATAGCTAGAAGAGAGGATTTTGAATGTTCCCAACACAAAGAAATGATACATGTTGGAGGTGATGGATATGCTAATTACCCCGATTTGGTCACCACGCACTATATTTACACATTGAAATAGCACAGCATGCTATGAATATGCATAATTGCTAAGTACTGACTTTTTTCTTTTAAAAAGGCTGAGAGTTAAGTGTTAAAGGGTCAGAACAGAGCCTCCAATGAAGGCAAGCAGTGTTGGGTAGGAGAACTGTCTACGCCAGACATCACGTTCACGTTATGAAGGGGGATTTGAATTCAGGGCTTCGCACTTGCCAGGCAGACACCCTACCACTTGAGCCACACTTCCAGCTCTTTGTGCTTAGTCATTTTGGAGATAGGGTCTCGTTTTATGCCTAGGCTGGCCTGGACATGATTCTCTATTTTATGCTTCCTGCTATTGCTGGGGTGATGGATGCATACAACCACAGTCAGCTATTGGTTGAAATGGGGTCTTGTGAATCTTTTGCCTGAGCTGGCCTTGAACAGCAATCCTCCTGACCTCAGTTTCCCATGTAGTTAGGGTACAGGCTTGAGCTTCTGTGCCTGGAAAAGGTTTTAAACTTTTGACATTTATCTCCAAATGAAATTACACATGGAGGTTGCAGAGAGACCATGAAGGACAGAGTGACATTCATTCTCCATCTTTAAAATTGTGCACAGCACTGGGTCAGACTGCCTCAGGTGTATTCATACATTGTATAGGCCCTATAATTATCTTGGACCTAGCACTACCTAAACTCTGCTGTTTAATTTTATATAGACATATCTCCCTATGTAAACCTATCCACAACTTTTGTAATTTTATTTAATATTTCTTTCTCTTTTTTATTAGCATATATTAATTGTACAAAGGGGTTCCATTATATTGCCATGCATGCATATAATGATCAAATTCACCCCCCTATTACTTTCTTCTCTCCCCACCCCCTTTTAAAGAATTTTAGTGGGTTTTATTATTCTGTTTTTATAAATGCATATGAAATACTTTGATCATAGTCACACATACCCATTTAGTATTTCTTTATTGGGGTTGCCTCACAAAGAGGAATGGCCAGGGTTACCCTTGAGAGGTTCAGAGCTCAATGAGAGGGGATGTGGACTTTTGGTGGGAGAAGACCCTGAACTTGTCTTTGAAGGGGTGGTAGGGTTCATCGTGATCACTGGAGTAGGAGCGGGGGATGTCATGATTGTTAAGTGTCCTTCTTAGAGCAAATCAGTTTCTTTTGACAAAGGAACAGGTATTCCTACCCTTGTCTCAAGTATCTGAGAGGAGAGGAGAGCTCAATCCTCTTCACCTTCAGGAACACAGACCTGCAGGTTCCCAGCTCAGATGGGATGTGGAGCTTAGCAGAGTCGGTGGAAAAGGCCCTGGGACTGCGGGGCAGTGAAGACCAAGATCTGAGGTTAGGTGGTAGGGGGGATGGTTCCTGTCGGTGTTGGCTTGGATAAAGGGCACTTGGGAAAGTTGAACAGAGCTTAATTGCAGTGTTGTACTGAGTTGTTAAATTTGTGCCTGTTAGAAACAGTAGTAATATCTTAGTTAATTGAGACAGACTTTAAATTAGAGCTCCCAGAGTGGTCCTTAGTGTTCAACTTGTCACACTCGTAGGATCTGAAGTTTATTCTCTCACTGTGTCTGTGATGGCAGGTCACTCTGTGCATCAGGAACTCCAGGGTCTCAACTGGTACTGTGTGTGTATGTGTGTGTGTGTCTGCACCCCAGGGAGTCAGAGAGGTCCTGCCATAGTCCCTCCCTCTGCTTCTGAGGCAAAGTCAGCAATCATTTTTGGTCACCTCAGTGGCTGCCCACCCTCTTGTAAGCAATTCTCCCATGTTTGGAGAATTTCTTTCCCAAGAATTCCCTCTCTCCAAGGTATTCATAGAAGGAAAAACTTACTTCCCAGCCTACCTTGTAGCCACTCTTTCTGCCCCCCTCCAGTTGCCCCTCCTGGTTTCTGTGCTTCCCTGGTTCATTCTGAGCTCCAGCTCCTTCTCCTTTACTTACCCATACCTTGTGGGCAAAAAGTCATGTTGATTACACTTGTGAGGGGTCTCTTAGATCCTTTTTGTTTGCTTAACTCACACAAATTAGCTTGTTATGTGCTGGGCACTGTCCAAAACTCTTTGCAAATAATATCTATTTATCTAATCTGTCAAGCATCTATATCTATCCTCAGTTTCTCAATCATCTTTGTATCTATCTATCATCTATCTATATCTATCATCACCAGCCCTAAGTTGCCTACATGTTATTAGAATCTATTTAACTGTCATAAAAGTTTGTGAGAAAACGTTAGCCTTGACTGACAGATGAATAAACAGAGACACAGAGAGGTTGCCTGACTTTCTTATGCTCACAGAACTAGCATAAGTAGCAGAGTGGGGTCCTGAACTCAGAGCTGGGACCTGAACCCAGGCAACATGCAAAGCTTATCCCTCAACCTCTTCCTCTTTTGGTGTCCTCAGCAGGGTCTGCCACCACTTTAGGCCTGGCCTTGATACCTCCTACTTGAGCTGCACATGGCTGTCCTATTTTGGGGAAGGTTGAAGTTCTGTTATGTACATGTATCATGGCTTCACTTAGAGCATCTTTTGAAGAATTTTAACTTCCAGCTCAAAAAATGTCACAACTCCATACTTTTCAAGGTGATTGTCCCAGGGTCCGATGAGATGTGGGAACTCCATTTCCATAGCCCCATGGCACCAGGTGAGCTCCACCTTTGTATGTCCTTGTGGACATCACGACATGGGAGCAAAGCTTTAGAAATTTGGTGGGCAAATTCCATTATGAGTGCCCAGTCATGTACCAAGTGCTGTTAGAACCAGGAGTCATTTTTACACCTGTAACAATGACTTCTAGGTGTTGGTCAAGTGATGGGGCTTGAAGCAGGGCTCTTAAAATGGAGCTAATATCGATGGCTTTCCCCTGGAGGTGAGAGGTGCTTAAGTGCCACACGGAATGCTGCACAGTCAACTTGACACGCGCTGCTGACAATTTAGGAATGAGTTGTCTGCAAAATATGGCAGTAGTACTGCAAAAGGAAAGGGGCATTGGAGCCAGTTAGAAGCATTCCTCCACCTTCCATGCATTTCTTAGATATGAATTAAATGTCCTGCGCTGAACTCCTAACTAGTGTTCCTCACCCTCTCTTACTATTGCTGAGAGAATGGCTGCCAGGATAATTCTGCTCCAGGGCTGAGCAAGTCACTCTCCTGCTTAAAAACCTCCCATGGCTCCCTGTTGCCCATTAAAGTCATCCCTGGTATTCAAGCTATTCAATGAGAATGAAGATGAGTCTCTCACAGGCCCAGAGGCTCCTGAAGTTAAGGCCACAACTCTTCCATGACATGCACTCTGCCATGAGAACTTCCTGTTGGGTAAGGTGTTTATGTGTGAGGGAGAGGAGGTCTGATGGGGATCTTGATACCTGGTCTGAGATGGAGTTCCTGGTGTTCCAAACATTCCTGGGTGGCCAGAAGTGTGACATGAGATCACATACTGGGTCTTCATTAATATTTGTGTGAGGTGTGAGTGGTCTTTGCCTTTGAGTTCTCTAAGGGAAGCACAAAGACTGCAAACGTAAATGGATCTGTGGGATCTCAGGCAATTCTTGGCTTTCATTTCCTAGGTGAGGGAATGAAAAAAAGTCATTTCTAACATTTTTCTAAAGCAAAGTTTCTCACTCAGCCTAACCTTGTCACTGTTATTCTCTGCTGGAAAATTCTATTTTTTTTAAGTACTGGAATTTGAATTCAGGCCCTTGCACTTTCTAGGCAGGCCCTCTACCATTTGAGCCATACTCCAGCCCATTTTGCTTTAGGTATTTTTGCTGTCATTACTTTTTGGATACGGTCTCGAATTTATGACCCAGTTGGCCTGGACCTTGATCCTTTTTATTATTTACACTTCCTGCATAGCTGGGATGACAGGCAAGCACCACCATGCCCAGTTTATTGGTTGAAGTGGGGGCTCATGAACTTTTTTTGCCCAGGTTGACCTTGAACCACAATCTTCCCCCCTCTGTTTCCTGAGTAGCTAGGATTGTTGGTGTGATCTACTGTGCACAGCTTGGGTGAATCTTTGTTATGTGTCCTGTGCACTGCAGGATATTTAGTTGCATACTTGACCTCTAAACAATAGATGTCACCCTCCGCCTGAGCCGGGAAACCAAATGTCTCCAGATGTGGTCAAATGCCCCTGGAGCCGAACTACCCCTGGCTGAGCACTCCTAATGGAGGGCAGCTGTTCTTAGGTCGTCACATATCACAATCACCAGGGAGCATTAAAAAACTAACGCTACCTAGTGCTTTGAGAATTCGGATGTCAGCGGCTCTGGGAAGCAACTTGGGTAGCGGGGATTATGAGAACTCCCCAGACAGATGTCACGTGCAGCCAGGTCTGAGCTCCATTGCCCTGGTGCGTGGCAGTCTGCAGGTTTCCTGTGCATTACAGGCTTTACAACTCACCTGTGCAGGAGAGGGGCTATCATGGTTTTCTGGCTGCAGAAGTCAGATCCGGGATGTGGGGTGGGGAGGGGGACGGGAGTTGTTTCCCAGTGACTAGTGAAGTTGGGATTTGAACTCAGCACATGTGATTCCTAACCTAGGACTATTTCCAAGGGATAAGGCATATTTTGCAGATTGTCAGTTTGGCCAAGTGGGTTCTGCACACGAGTCTTCCCCTTTCTGACTGTTTCCTCTATCCAGGGTCCCCTTTAGTTTCCCTATACAAAGGTACAGCTAGCAATCATTTACACTTTAGTATGAATTTGAGGCTGCCCTCCCTTTTCTGGAGAGATAGACAAGTTATGCCTCATATAGAACAGTGAAAAGAATGGCTTTGCATCTGCCCCCAGGTGCAGTGGGGTTGGCCTTAGAGTGAAGTATATGTTCATGACACCTCTGAAATCAAATCCAGTAGTAATCGGGTTACCTCATTCTAGCTTTGTGCTGAAAATCCTGCCCTGTTCCATTTCATTCATAAATAATGTTGGGGCACCTTCTTTGTGGATGGTGCAGCTGTGAAGCCATGTTCTGCTGGTTGGACCTCCTTAACGAGGCTGTCCGTGACCAGGGTGGAGGACCTCTTCTGCTTCAGTGTCACTCGCTACATTTTGGCTCTGACTGGAGATGTAATGTGGAAGGTACCAATACTCAGGAGCCCGAATGCAGGCCATGTATGCCCCAGAGCCTAGCCTGTGCAACCTCAGACCTAAATCTGCAGATGTGTGGCTGAATCTCTCCCTGTGCCCAAGGGTGGCATCAGGAGAAGTTGGCCTCAGAACCCCCAGAGAAAAAGTGAGTGCAGAAACTTTCCGAAACAGATGCCTTGAACAGAGGTCACTTTTATTGAGATGGCTTCATTTTAAGAAAACACAAAGAGATAAAGTAGAGAGACAGATTCAGCTAACAGTTGCCTGGGGGTGGCTGGCCGTTTCTGCCCCATGCTGCACAGAGGGGGATCCAGCCCACAGATCCAGGTCACTCATTCCTCAGGGCCAAGGTCATCTGCCCAGGCCTCAATGTACCTTCTTGAATACTTGCTTGCAGACCACACCCTGCACTCTCATCTCCTGAAACAAGAACAGGTGCTGGGTTTTGGCCAGGGCAATGTCACACCTGGGGCTCAGAGCATCTCAGGGAGGGACCTTTGACAATACCCACATGGCTGCCATTGCTCCCCGTGAGTTGGGCTGAGTAATTCTTCAGAAGGTTCATGGAATGGGACCTACAGAGATCAGGACCTCCATCCTGTAGACAGAGCTGCCTGGGAGAATAGGTAGGGCTCAGAGCTGACCAACAGGATCCCTTGATCCATCTCCTTCCCCTACCAGCCTTAAGAGGCCCAAAAGATCAAGGAGCCTTAGGCCTAAGGCCAGGAAAGCATCTGTACCCTGGTTTGAAAGGAACTGCACCTAGATATATGGCTCCTTAGGTTGCTGAAGATCAGGGCTGCAAGATACTATGAAAGTTCTAAGCTTTCAGTCACACATTGGGGGTTACCTGGGTCCCACACTAGACCAGTTATATCAGTGTCTTCATGGGTGAAGCACTAGAATTACTATCGTTAAGCGCCTTCCAGGTAGTTAAAAATGCGACTAAGACAGTGTCTTTCCTGCCTACGGGGCCAGCCCCTGTCCAGCCCCTGCTGAGTGTGGCCAGCAGGCAATGACAGACATGTTGCCATGTCTTGCAAGTTGTTTTGACGGAGGCAGGACGTTTGAACATCATCTGCTAAAATTTAAATTGTTGGGTGAAGTAGTTTGAAGCTTCTTGAGCGCTAAGTAAAACAGGCCTGTGGACCCCAGTTTGCAGTCTCTGACACAGAACCTGGCCCTGTAGAGTGGAGGGGCCACTGGGGATCACATCTCCTGCCCTCTCTGTTCTGCAATTGAGGAAACAGTGGCCCAGGGAGAAGACTAGGTCACAGCCCAGGCTTTTTGCATTAGGTCACCTCTCCTTAGGGCTTGCACCTTGACAATCTTGCAGACCAGAGATTTCTTCAGAAATTCTGTGTGATAGGATGGTATGACACAAATGAGGATGAAGGAGGCAAGGGCCCTACCCAAAGACACCCAATGAGTGGTCTAGGATTAGAACCCAGGTTTCCTGAGCCAGGCTGCTTCCACAGGAGGGTAGTTGGGAAGCTCTGGGGGTGAAGGCGTGAAAGGAGCTCAGGCCTCTGCTCTGGATCATTGCAGAATCAGGCAGAGTCGAAGTGGCTGTGACCTGAGGTCCTACGGTGGAGGACAGGATGAGTAGGACTCACCACCTGAGCTCAAGATGCCTCCCCTTGCCCTTAACTGAGATCATGTTATAGAGAAGCCTAGAGATTTCTCCCTGGCTCTGGCCTGCTGCAATTGGCAATGTGCACATACATATCATTTAGAGCAAAGTTTGGTTCTACCACTTTCTAGATGTGCAGTTTGGACTCGTAATCTAATCTTTCAGAATTTCAGGTCCTCATTACCAAAACAGGAACCATCCTAGACAGCACTGGCTCACACCTGAAACCTAGCTACTTGGGAGGCTGAGACTAGGAGGATCATAGTTCAAAGGCAGCCTGGGTAAATAGATCACGAGAACCCATCTCCTAAATAACAAGAACAAAGTGGACTGGAGGCATGGCTCAAGCAGTAGAGCAACTGCTTTAGAAGCTCAAAGCCCTGAGTGCAAACCCCAATCCCACACACAAAAAAGGAGCCATATTCCTATTTTGAGAGAGCACAGATAATACAGGTTGTTACTAACTCCACCTGCTCACTTCCTCCCTCTGACTGGACAACTGGGTCAGCCTAGACCTTGAAAACACAATACATGGTTTTTATAGTCACACAAGCATCTTTTCTAGGCTCTTGGAAGACAAACTTAAGAAGAGAATGAAGGCTCAGCCATTGTGTCTTTTCTCCAAGTTCCATATGGACCTCCACAGTGATGAGAGCTTCTGAGGAACCAAACTGGCCCTGCCTAGGAACCTACCAGGTGCAGCTCATCTCCTTCGATCCATTGAGTCCAGCCACGTCCCTCCTTCTCACCCTTCTGCACACACTGGAGTTTGTCCCCATCCCAGCTCACCGTAGTCTGCCAAACAAGAAGTAAAGTTGTTAGTTCTGAGAAAGTGACCCCTAGGGGCTGGAAGGTGGGGGGGGCGGCACCCCAAACTTGATAATCCAGAATGTGCTAATGTCAATTTTATTGTAGAAAAATTTCAGTCCAGTACTCTCTGTCCACCATATGCTTCTCTCAAGGTGTGCAAATCAGATTTAAAATTTATGAAAACCTTCATAAATTTAATTTAAAAGGGTAATTTGGGGGAAAAAGTCATTGAGGTGTGGCTGACATTGCAAGAACTCAGAACGGGGCTGTGGGAGGAGGGGCTCTGAGGGCTGAGCACAGGTCAGGTGTGGGCGATGTGGGTGGATGTGAGCCATTTTCCTGCACTTTGAGGCAGACTGCCCAGAGAACTCTGCCTATCCTCAGATAATTATTCCATTCATTGTTTCAAGTTTGCTAGGTACTGGGACACCAAAAAGACCCTGTCCCTGCCCACAAAGAGCTCTTGATCTTACAGGAAGATTGAGCTTAGGTATAAGTAACCAGCTGTAGGTACAAATGGCAGTTAATAGCTACCTGCCTGCTCTAGCAGGCCCTCTTTGCTTGTGGCTATGTCCTCATGACTGTCCATCTGGAACAAAGTTGGTGCCTCCCTTTTATAACTCAGCTTAGGGAACTTGCCGCAATCTCCTTGGTGGTCAGAACCCAGGTAAGTGGGACTCCAAAGTTCCCCCACCCCTCCGTGCTACATTGTTTTTTTTAAGGGCCGCATGTCACTGGAATTTCTGGCCAGAGTCCAGGGGAGGAGAGGCCTGGGGAGGAGGCGACACTAGGCTGGGCCCTGAAGGACAGGAAAGGAGGTACTAAGGGTGGAGAGTGGTTCCTGGTGGACCATCATGAAATGAAGGCAGAGGTGGGATAGAACAAGGAACACAGGATGGGCACCAGGAACTGTTGGGAAAAGAGGGGAGCACAGATGCACAGTGCCTGACACTTCTTGAGCCCCTCACAGCCCACCTTTGAGCCCTCACATCTTCCAGGAGCACAGTGGGCCATGACAGTGCTGGGCCTGCTGAAGGGAAGATGGACAGGAGTCCTCAGGAGACTTCAGAACCTCGCTGGAGCAGTGGGGCCCACCCAGGAACACGGGGCTCAAAACAGTGTGGAAAGTCAGTCCTGTCTCCCTATCACCGCTATGAGCACCTGGTCTTGACTGAGCCCCAGGTCCCAGAGTTAGGTGTGCAGAGTGCAGAGGGCGTCCCTCATAGTTACAACTGCCCACCTCCTTTTTGAAGAAATGGCCTTTCCATAGAGGCGCAAGTCCTCATGTGAGCCCTGTTCCCCACTGCTGTGGGAGGAACTGTTTGCTCTTACTCACTCTTTGGCTTCTACCAAGTCTGTCCCTTCTCTTGGTCCCCATGTTCCCATTTGTCCTCTGAGGCCTTTAACTCAGAAGCCATGGATTTAGATAACCAAGATTCTAGGACTTTTGTGCTTCCTGCCATGCTCAGCTAAGACCCAGGGCAGTCAGCAACAGCTGGATAAGGATTGGGGAGAGGAGAAATCTGGGAAATGGGGGCTGGAGCATCACTTCCCCTTTTTCTCCTCACTGGGGATCTGCACTGCACCAGCCTCCATCTGGGCTTGCTGATCACTACTGCCCTCTGCTGCTGGAATGAAGGCTGCAATGAGACAAGCATGAGGAGCCAGGGGGAGCCAGGTATATTGGCCCAGCTTCGGACAGGACAGGAATAAGTCTGACCTCTGCTCTTGGATCTTGTTCACAGAGAATAGACACAAGGGGACTAGACCGGCGGTTCCTCTCTCTGGTCCAGAGACTCATTTGGGTCACACGTGTAGCACCAAGACAGTGAAGGTCCTATCTCCAAGTCAGAAGACAATATGGTCAATGTCTGATGAGACTCACGGGGAAAGACTACCATTGATCTTGTGCCCAGTCATCTGGGCCAGGCCTGGGATGGTAAGAGGGGTTCAGGGAATCAGTCTTCAACTTTAAGGAGCTTCTAAGAACACTTGGTTTCCTTAACAACTTATCTTTATGTGTTTATTCAGAAACCTATTCTGTGTGCCAAGGGCTCCTGATTCCATCAGAGGCACAAGGGAGAATCCCTTGTTCTCAGCTATGAGCTACATATTTTTGCTTCTTCTGGAAGTGCCAGGCAATGAGCATACTTATATCCTCTGCGTTGGAAAATAGGAAAAAAATGCTCAAAGAAGAAAACAGCTGTAACGTTAGTACTGTAATCTTGCTTCCTTAGAGATAACTACTCCTGTAACCAGAAATGGTTCAGTTCTGTCCAGCCTTTTTTCCTTTCAATACATACATATATTTCTGTTTCTACAAAATTAGTATTGCAGCCTTGATGGTTTTATATCCTCATTTCTTTATTTGTTAGGAGCAATTTCCCACTTCAACAAGTATTCTCCATAAGTATTATTTTAATTGTTATAATATATTCAGGGAATGGCTGCATAATTTGCAGTCCCAGTGTAAAATGAAATGAGGGACTCTTGTTCAAAAATGATTGAGGTTTTTAAGACAGAGACAGCAGAGCACGAAACCAAGTGACAATCGCTCTGCGCACTGGGCCCTGAAGGCCTGTGTTGACCCAGGCTCATCACACTGGCCCCGGTAGTATTTTATTGCACATACACACCATTATTATCTGTCCTTGGACATTTGGGTAGTTTACAATTCTGTGCTGCTATAAATAAGATTTCCTGGTTTACATAGTTTTCAGCACATTGTTTCCTTAGAACACATGTCCAGGAGGGACGGTTGGATTGGAATGTGTATATTTTTAATGCTTTTGTTAAGTATTGCCAACTTGATCTCCAGCAGGCTCATACCTCTTCACTCTCCAACACTGGTATCAGAAAATGATCGTGAAGAGGGGCTCATTAATGGTAAATCAACTCCTTTTCATTCACCATTTCCAGATCACTATCACCTTTTAACAAGGCATCTGTATATCAACAGTAACAATACCGTTGCCCAAAAGAATGGCAGATGGTAGAATATTGGGCATCGTAATCAATTGATCGAGAAGGGAGCAGAAGCCTATTTGGGTGCAGGGAAGCCCTTCTGAGAGCCCTACCTACACATCAGCCCTCTTTTTTTTTTTTTCATTTTTCTTTTATTATTCATATGTGCATACAAGGCTTGGTTCATTTCTCCCCCTGCCCCCACCCCCTCCCTTACCACCCACTCCACCCCCTCCTCTCCCCCCCACCCCCTCAATACCCAGCAGAAACTATTTTGCCCTTATTTCTAATTTTGTTGTAGAGAAAGTATAAGCAATAATAGGAAGGAACAAGGGTTTTTGCTGGTTGAGATAAGGATAGCTATACAGGGCATTGACTCACATTGATTTCCTGTGCGTGTGTGTTACCTTCTAGGTTAATTCTTTTTAATCTAACCTTTTCTCTAGTTCCTGGTCCCCTTTTCCTATTGGCCTCAGTTGCTTTAAGGTATCTGCTTTAGTTTCTCTGCATTAAGGGCAACAAATGCTAGCTGGTTTTTTAGGTGTCTTAACTTATCCTCACCCCTTCCTTGTGTGCTCTCGCTTTTATCATGTGCTCATAGTCTAATCCCATTGTTGTGTTTGCCCTTGATCTAATGTCCACATATGAGGGAGAACATACGATTTTTGGTCTTTTGGGCCAGGCTAACCTCTCAGAATGATGTTCTCCAATTCCATCCATTTACCAGCGAATGATAACATTTCGTTCTTCTTCATGGCTGCATAAAATTCCATTGTGTATAGATACCACATTTTCTTAATCCATTCGTCAGTGGCGGGGCATCTTGGCTGTTTCCATAACTTGGCTATTGTGAATAGTGCCGCAATAAACATGGGTGTGCAGGTGCCTCTGGAGTAACCCACATCAGCCCTCTTTAAGGGAAGGATCCATCTCACCTGACACCACATCAGTTTGCAAGGAAGCCCCCTCCCAGTCCAAGCTGACTCTGACCCTGAGTGAATTTGGCAGAGTGGTAATTATTGAATAGACTGTCTGCATTGGGTATAGAGCAGAGGCAGATGAGCTCAGAGAGGTTATGTGGCTTTTTCAGAGTCACCCAGCTAATGAGAAGAGAATTTAGACTGGAATATGGACCTTGTATCACCCAATACTATCTCATTTCTCCACCCAGAGCAGGACACCTGGCAGGTGCCCAAAAGACACCTGCTAAAGTCTTTGGGGGCTGCAGAATAAAGTGCAGGCATTGTGCTCTGGCTCTGAGCAGCCCCCTTCAGTGTGGGTGCCATGCTGGGAGTCAGAGAGGGGTCTTAAAAGCTCCTGCCTATAAAGAGAGTACCACAGAGAAGGTAGACACAGGTGTGTAGTCATCATGCCCCAGGGTGGAGGTGCCCAGGAGGGCTCATGGTTCTCACAGGAGTTTTTTAAAGTGGGCATAGATTTCCAGGCAGAGTGGATAAAGACCAATGAGGGATGGGAGAGGGAGAAATGACAAGCAGGCCAGCTGTGTAGAAGCCTATCCAGAAAACAAGGAGGGGGAGGAACATTGCTGTTGGGTGTGTGATATAGACAAGGCCACAGACTAAAAAATGTGGACTGTGACCTAGAGCACATTTTCCACATCTGTTTGCCCCATGGGTCTGATCTGCTGGATGGAACCCTCAGGAAGGGCACTCACCTGGTGGCCTCAGGAATCTGCTGGGCTGGCCTCTGGAGTAAAGAAGCCTGGAAGCTCAGTTGCCATTTGCACCAGGCTCCTGGTCCCTGTCCACCTCCTACTGTACCTCTTCAACCTGGTAGATCCAGCACTGGTAGCACAGGGTATGTACCTGGTCCTGAGAGAGCTGGGCCCTCTCTGTGAGCTATGTTGGATGACTTTGGGCAACTGGGCTAACTGCTCTGAGTCTGGATCCTCAACTACAAAAGAGGGTTCAGTAATGCCTGCTGTAGTGAACTGTTATATGGGTGGCCCCCATGAACCACGTGATATTCACACCTTCTGCAGTCCCCTCCTGGGCATGGCTGTGTGACTTGCTCTGGCCAGAGGAACATTAGCAAGCATGATGTAGGCAGTGCCTTCGTGAGCACTTGCCCGTTGGGGGCTTGTCCTTCTGGAACCCTCCCCTCTTGAAGCCCAGCTGCCATGCTTCAAGGCAATCCAGTCTTCTGTCTTTCAGAAGGGCCATGTGCAGCAGCTCTGGAGGATGAGAACGTGGAGGAGAGCTCAGCTCTCAGTCAAACAACCGTGAGGAGCTAAGAACAGCTCTATCATCCATGGCACCATGAGAATATATGGTTATTGTTTTTAGCCACTAAGTTTTCAGGTGGCTTTTTAGATGGCACTCGATAACCAAAACACCCACTTTCCCAGGTTGTTCTGAGGATTAGCGACAACATACATAAAATGCATAGGACTGGCCCAGGGGGCACTTAGATAGCGGTGATGCCTACAGCTCTGACAAGGATGGGGTTTGCTTGTTGAAGATGAACAATAACTAAAACCTTTAAAAGGTGGGGATTGGCAAAGCAGCCTGTAATGGACATGCTATTTATCGTGGCTAAATCTTTTGAAGCTCCTTCTTCTTCCAGGAGACTTGAGTCCAGCTGGCTGAGCCAGCCCCTGGGAGTTCTGTGATGCCTTTCCTTTGTCTTTGTTTAAGCAGACATGCTACTTGGAGCTTCTCCATGGCAGCTGTGATCCCCAGCATGTTGGCTTAGTTCTTCCACTTTTATTACTATGCTCATGTTTGGGGGGACTGGGCTCTTCTTTTTAATTTTGCATTCTATGGGAATAAACCAGCCATTTCCCAAAGGATCAGAGTTAGCCTAAGAGGACTGGGGGGTGCAACTCAGTGATAGAGCATGCATGAGTTCTGAATTCAATCACCAGCACCAAATGAACCAAAATATAAACAAAAAAGATTTACCTTAAGAACAAGAAACAAGAAAAAGAGGTCAGGGGAAAGAACAATCATTTAAAACAAATGAAAGGGAAAATGTCAGAGGGGGATGGGTAACAAAAGCAATTCACTTTCTTGTAACACAAAATGTAAGTTCTTATAATAACCTTCTTAGGATCCAAGAACTTATTCTGTGACCTTCCTTGAAAGCCAGTAGCCAGCCACTTTTGGAAATCTGATCTGGAAGTGTCCTGGATTGAGCCAGGACTTTCAGGCAGAGGATATTTCTGACATTTTTCAAGTGACAGAGCGGCAAAGGCTTATGTGCTGGGTGAACATAAACCACTACTCTCCCAACCTCTACTTGGGCTCTGGGACTCCACCTTAGAAATGAAGCCTGGACAAATCCAAGACAAGGAGAGGGATGGAAACATTCAATTCATTTTCTCAACAGAAATCATCACCCATCGTCACTGGAAAGTACAAATGGACTGGAGCAAGGACAGCTGTTTGTAACTTTTCTGGCCTAACTTTTCTATTAATAATGAATAATAACCACCATTACTTTGGCTGTGTCAGCAAATTTCTGAGAGACCCATGCCAACAGATGAGTGAACACAGCTTTGTACCATTATGACAAGGGACTGTCATTTCAAAAGCTATTACCTAATTCCCCTGACCACTTAGAAACCCCAGCTGGCATTGCTACATGCGGCCAGTGACACGGAAAGCCTGGCTCCCATCACAGCCCGAGTGACTCTGCCCCAGAGATGTCTTGAGGCTCACTTGCCTCATTCAGGTGACTTGTGACAGACAATTCCCACTAATGGGACCATCTCTTGGCAGTCACCTGACATGAGCTACAAATGGTGAGACTCAACTTGGCCATCAGGAAACTTGTGACATTTATTAAAGCTCCCACATCCTCCCAAATACTGACTCCAGTGTAGAAGAGTAGAATATGACAGACTATCTACCCAGGCCTGCTAGGACCTCTGTGGACCCCAAAGTCCATGCTATTTAGACTTGCAGGGAGAATCGAAAACTCAGACAGTGAAAAGATACTGTGCGGAATTGCTAAAAGATACAAATTGGCCCTTTCTCCTGGAGTTTGATTTTACTCTGTGCTTCTCCCTCCCTCCGAGGATCTGTATGGTCCCAGGTCAGTTTATTAATGAGGCATTTGGAGCTTGTGTTGAATAAGTAATTGAGTGGGAAGGGCAAGAACAACTACACAGAATAGGCCAAGGGCAGACCCCGTGCTGAGAGCTTTTTACCATGTTTCACTGAATCTCCAAGCTGTGCTGCTGATTAAGATTAGGTTGTTGTAAGTGGCCAGCTGGTCACCTTGGGGCTAGATGCTGAACTCTACCGTGTACCGGTTCTCTCTGCCTGAGAAGTTCACAGCTTCTTGTGAGGCCAGGCTGTTGGTGTGGATAGGGGGCGTCTCCTCTCATTCTGGTCCATTCCTGAGGGGAGGGCTAGCAATTACCTAAAATCAGTTCATTCCAGGGGAAAAGCCAACTTGCTATAAAAGCAGGTGAAAGCTAAATTAATAAGGCCTTAAAATGTGAATGAGTAATTAGAGACATAAAAGCTGTTAAAAGCAACCAGTATCGCCACAACAAGGCCTTTGTGGGCACAAAAGAATGTAATTCTGCACGCAGACGTTAACAGCAAATAACCTGATTCTTAGCACAAACACGATGAGAAAAAACGTCCCCGTTAGTAATCCTGACAGATTTCCCCTCCTTCAATATTTCAGAAAGCACCTGGCCTCAACTTACACCATCAGAACGATCGGGGCCCCTTAGCGGCCACAGTTCTGGGAGGAGGTGGGAGGCAAAGCTGGAGAAGGTCACAGGCATGGCACCCAGCTACTCCTGGGGGTCAGAGAGGGCTTCCTGGCGGAGGTGGTAGTGTCACGGTCATGACCACTGTCCCCATCATCGCCATAAGTACACAGGTGCGTACTCAGAACGTGCCGGGGAACCTGAAGGGATGTTAAGTCAGGTTACAGCAAAGGCACCTACACACCCGCGTTTATTGCAGCACTGTTTACAGTAGCTAATTTATAGAAAAAGCCAAGATGCCCCACTACTGACGAATGGGTTAAGAAAATGTGGTATTTATACACAACGGAATTTTATTCAGCCACAAAGAAGAATGAAAGTTTGTTGTTTGCAGGTAAATGGATGGAACTGGAGAACATCAACTTAAGTGAAGTTAGCCAGGCTCAGAAGGCCAAAAGCCTCATGTTCTCTCTCAAAAATGGAATACAAACCTAATATAAATATGAATGAAATTATGAAAAACAGGTCACGCTAAGGGGAGGTCACCTACGAGAGCGGAGGGTAAAAGAAGGAAGTGAAGGTGAATATGGTTGATGTGCTCTCTATATAAGGATGAATATAGAATTTTTAAACTGGTTGAAACAACCATTAAGAAAGGTACTAAGGTAGAAAGGGGAAAAGTAGAGGAGACGAACCAAATCGGGCTGTAATACATACATGCCACAAGGAAACTTCCTGTGCAACTATCTTAAACAAGCAAAAATGTCATTTTTTTTTTCTCTTGTGCAAAATTGGAGAACAGGAGGGTGGAACAGGTCTTGCTGGGTGGGGGGGAGGGTTGATACCAATGGGGGGGCGTGTGGAAGGAGGTGGGGAAAGGATGTAGGAGGGTGAATATGGTGCAAACACTGTGTACACATGTATGTAAACAGAAAAAAAGATAACTGTTGAAACCATTCCAGGAATAGGGAGGGGAATAAAGGAGAATGGTGGAGGGGGTGAATTCTAGTATGATATATTTGATATTGTTAGAACTTCTGCAAATTTCACAATGTACCTCCCCCCCCCCCAGCACAACAATTAAAAAAAAAAGAAAGAAAATGTGCTGGGCACATTAAGTGAGGTATAGGCCACACCGAGTTCATTTCTGGGACATGTACAGTTCTCCCCTTTTTATAAATGTGGACATTGAGGACTAAGGTCACCCAGCATGAAGTGGGAGGATGAGATTTGACTCTATCGCCTGGGCTCTCAACTACTGTGCTCTGCAGTCCCTGGTCTAAGCTGACCCTTCAGGAGCAGCAGGTTTTCCAGCATGGTTCATACCAGCCACAGGTGCTGCAGATGGGGAGGGACAGGGAGGGGAGGGGAGGACCCTACTTTCAAGGGCTCACAGACTATGGGAGAAGAGAAGCAGACAGAGTTCTAGCAGAACGGTAAGTATGATCTCAGATGTTATCACAGAGGTTATGGAAACAGGAAGTTGATTTAGTAGGCCTCTGGGGTGAAGACAGGAGCCCATCAGAGAAGGCTTCCTGGAGGAGGTGTCGGCAGAAATTATACTATGACCAATGCCAGAAAAAGCCACAGAGTCAGGTTCAGAAGTAGAACAGGGAAGAACAGGAACAAGGAATCCCAGGTAAAGGGAACAGCACAGACATGTGGGGAGGTCACAGGACGGGGGCTGCATGAAGTAATCTCTAAATAGGCTTTGCCCAACTGGACTTTCGTTTGGCATGACCTTGTCTATGAAGCAGGACCTTGCACTTCCAACCCCTGAATTTTCTGGGGAGAAGACTTACAACCTTGCTTTTTCCTCACTTCACGTCTTCATGCTCCGGCTGGCCAGACCTGGTGCCATGGAAAAAACCCAGGGGCTCACTATTCTGGCTCTTGCTACCCGGAACAAGGAATCAGCCTGTTACTAGCTACACAGTACACTAGTGTGGGGCTGTCGGATGCAGGAGGGGGTGTGCAAATGGAGGGAGAGGAATCGGGAAGGGGACATCCTGCCAGAGTGCTCAGAGGGCCAAGGGAGGCCAGTGTCTCTAAGGGAGCTTCTGGCCTTTATTTATCTTTCAAGGCAAATAGAAACAAAAAGCTCCCTGAAGATAAGAAGCATTATCTCAGTAACCAAGGAAGAGTGAGCAGGTCAGGACCTCTTGACATAGTGAGAATGTTTCTTTGGGTCTGAATAAAAGTGACTTCTTTTATTCACTGCATGATACCAGCTGCCCCTCAGAACTGATGGCAAAGAAAATGTATACTACCATTTGTTGAACGATCGTTTCTTCATGCAATGGATGTCATCTCCCTCTTTTAAGACAAAATACCCCAGGCAATGTGGCTGCCTTGTAGAAATGGGTTAGCTTGGAGGGATGTGGTCCTGAGTGTCTGAGAGGTCAGGCATCACTCACAGGGCCACAGAGCTAGGAAGAGTATGAGTCATGGTTTAAACCCCCTGCTGCTCAACTCCAAGCCCACAGCCTGCTCACTACTCCCATATGACCATCTTCCATCATGGCCCCTGAGGATGTCCTGGCAGGTTGCAGGCCTGGGTCTGGTCCAGCCATGGAACCATGACTTACTCACCTCTACCTCTTTCTGGCATGGTGACTCAGAGCAGTTGAGACTACTTTTGGGAGTCTGTTTCCTCATCTCCAAAAGGGTCTATGAGCCCAGCTACAGAGCACAGTCACCAGGTGAAGTAGAGTTTTTCAGTGCAGGACACGGACACACATAATAATGGGACAGTGTTCATCCCTTTGCTCGTGGCTTTGCCCAGCCTAGACTCTGTGGATATGGAGTGGCACATGCCCTTTTATGCCCCCACTCTCCCCCGCTAGTTCTCCCCTGGGTGGTCAAGTGTCCCTCCACACATGTGACCACCCCAGAATTTGCCAGTTCACAGGGTGAGTGTTAACAGCAGCAGCCATATTGACGGAGCCATGGCACTGCAGGTTTTCCCACACCGTCCATCATTTGATCCTCCCCTGAGGGCCACGAAGTAGGCATTCCTGACTATTATCACTCCCATTTCACAGATCAGCAGAGACTGAGGAAGGTGAAGTAACTTTACCCGGTTTCTTAGGGGCAGAAATAAAATGTCAAAGGCGCTCTGGTCTCAGAGCTGACCTGTCATGACTCAGTCGGCCTGCCAGACCCCTGCCTCAGCCAGAGCTGGGTCATGATGATTAAGACCATAAAGGGAACCAGGGACAGCGGCCTTCCTAATTTGAGATTCTCAGTGAGGAACAGGGCCACCACTGTTGGGAAGATAAAGGTATCACCAGGACCTCAGTCCCTGCAGCTGATAATTTCATCCCACACCGCTCCTTTACTGCATTTTAGATTTCACAGAAGTTAGATCAGAACTCTGATCCCTTAAAATAACAACTGTCACATCTCTCCTTGCTAACAACTGGGAGTCAGACTGTTTGGATTTGGATAGTAGCTCCACAGCTTCCTGTCTGTTCTGCATTTTATTTTCTTTGTGTGTAACATAGAAGGAACTTTCATCACAGAATTGTTGTGAGGATTAAAATAATTAATGCAAAGTGCTTAGAAGAATTCCTGGCACGGGGGAAGTATTCAACAAACATTAGCTATTATTAAATTGGATTAAAGTGGATCTTCCAGTGATGCGCTCAACACTACCTTTCATATTGTTCTGTTATTTTCTCTTAATGTTCATTTAACAAACACATTGGAGCCCATCACACAAGGCCCTGGGGATGCAAAGGTGTGACTTCCTGCTGTCTAGAATCTCAGCTGCGTTAACAAGAGTCACAGGTTCCCTATGAGCAGTGTCTGCAGAAAGGGACCTGGAGGTAAAAGGAAGGGATGATGGTGGGAAGGGGAAATCCAGGACCAACAGAGCAATTAAGCCTGGGATGGGTCTCTTCCAATAATCCTCCCAGGGGGGAAGAGAACAGAGATTCAAAGAGGATGGCAAATGAAGGCACCCACAGATGGTGTGTCGTAGGGATTAGAGCTGGAGATAGATGTGGGACCATGTTCTGAAAAGCCCAAGGTTGTCAGCAATGGGGAATTCTGGGGTGTGCAGCTGGGGACCAGCATGATCAGAATACCTTTTTTTTTTAGTATGTGAAGGATGGCTGAAGTGCTGAGGGTAGTAGAAGAGAGATCAATGCAAAGATACTGCAGTAATTACATGAAATAATCCATGGAAAGCACTGAGCCTGGCACACAGCAAGCATAAGAGATGTTAATGATTATTACTGTTAATATTATTATGGGCAAGATATTCAGGGCAGTGGGAATGGGGAAAAGGGGAAAGAGACGTTAAGAAGAGGAATCTTTGGAACTCATTGACTGATTTCCCATAAACACCTTTTATCTTCCCAGCCATCACTGCCATGGCTACGTAGTGGCCTATGGAATTAAAGAGCCACAGTCTTTCTATCCACCCATGATTATCTGATATTTAGGAACAGCAGCAGGAGACAGCCTATTTTATAAACCACACAAAGGCAGCAGCCAGACGTCTGAAATCAAAACTTTAGGCAATGCAGTAGTGCGACCAAGGGTGGGGACTCGGTTCCTGTGTGTGAAGAGGGAGGGCAGCACCTGCTTTTCAGGTCCCTGGAGGGCTAAACAGACACAAGTGCATGCAGTGCCAGGGCTGGGCTGCCCAGAGGGAGCCCTCGGGGTGGTTGGGCTTATGTGTCATCATGGAGCTAGACACAGCTATTTATTTGTATAAATAGGGGAAGGGGTTGTTTCTTTCTTTCTTTTGAATGATTTTTTCCTGGAATATAATCCCATATGCGGGACCTCTGAGTCAGAGTCAGTGATGTTCTGACTTGTAGCACACTGTGAGACAGGATTTTTTTTTCAGTTTTCACTTTCTGGGTGCAGGGCCATTTCCAATGTAAAAGTGGCAAAGACAGGTTTTGGAGTCTAAATTCTCTGCTAGCCTTACCTTCACAACCCTGTGTTGTCCTTAGACTGTCAGATTCAGGAAAGAAAGGCGAAAGAGTGGTGGGGGGTGGGTGGAATGAAGGGGAGAAGGAGGAAGGAAGGGAAGAAGGAAAGAGGGCAGGAGGGAAGGAAAAGTGCAGTATTCTCCCTGTATTAGAGCTAGCTAGCACCTAAGGTGTCTGTATATTAAAGAAAACACCTGGAGAGGCCTTAGAACATATAACCAATAAAAATGTACTCTAATTGTGAAATTTCAAAAAGCATGATGGGGTACCTGAAACTCTTCTTTGGAGGACCAAGAGCAGGGTGTGTGTGTGTGTGTGTGCACAAACACACAATTTATACAACAGAGACAGCTAGGGGAGCTACTGTGAACCAGGCACAGTCCTCTCTTAGGGGAGTTTCTGATCAACTCCAAGTGAAAACTATCGGTAAATCCGTCACCCAAGTGAAAGGTCTGCAGTGGATCCAGGCTGAGGGGCTCTTTCCAGAGGATGACTGGCCACTGGCTGTGCCGTCCAGGAAAGGCATAATAAACTCCCTCAACCCCTGTTCTCTTCTAACAAAGGGGCCTCTAACAGAGGCCATCCGCAAACTCTGGATGGCTGGAGGTCTTCCTGCTTGTCCACCTCCTGGTTTTAGCCCACAGAGCCGGGACTGGAATGACTATTAGGGCCCAGAAAACTTCAGAAGCCTAAGTAGCAGGTTCTCGGGAGATGCCCACCCTGAACTTGAGGCTGGAAGTAGTTTCAGGGATTTTCAAAGCAATCTATATGGAACTTTGGAGGGGGCATAGGGCTGAAGGTAAAGTCTTGGGCCACCCCAGTTCTTGTAGGTTTCCCACAGGGCTCTCTTGTGTGGGCCTGGGGAGGGGAGGAGTCTCTACCCCAATCATAGAGGACAGGCTCAGGCACCACCTGCTGTTCCTTTCCCACACCCCCACACCCCTGGCAAGCCCTACTCAAGATTAGTCAGAAACTAAACAACCCAAACCAGACAGACCTTCAGGGCTTAGCCAAAAAAATTATATTCTAGACTCACTGAGCACTCACTGTGTGCTAGGCACTGGGGTAACAGCTTAACATATAACACGATGAGCTTTCCTAAAGTATTAGCCAAATTACCCGCTCTTCTAGAATCAAGCCCTCCCCCCAGTAAGATGTGGATAGGGCCTGTGTCCCCTACTCTAGAAGATGCGTGGGCCTCTGTGACTACTGTAACCAACAGAGTCTGGCAGAGCTGTTGCTATGTGACTGCTATGGTTGAATAAATGTCTCCCAAAGGCTCCTGTGGTATTAAAGACATAGTCCCTGCCCTGTGGTGTTCTGGGAGGTGGTAGAACTTTTAAGGGACGGGACCTAACTGGAAGCCTTCTGGTCACAAGGACCTTGGAACCCTAAGCCCCTCTCTGTCATTCCAGCCATGAGATGAACAGACTTCCTCTGCTATGAGCTTCCTCCATGATGCATCGCCTCACCACGGGTCCAGGAGCAACAGGGTAAATCAAACAGGGACTAAAACCTACAAAACTGTGAGCCCAAATAATCCTTTCTTCTTTTTAAGTTGGTTATCTTGGGTATTTTATTACAATAATGGAAAGCTGACTAACACAGTGACTTCAGAGGCGAGGTAGCTCATAAGAATCATACACTTTTGCCTGATTCTTTGGAGACTGTCACTCTTGGAACCTAGCTGCCATGTTGTAGGAAGCCCAAGCAGCCAGTAGATAGCCAGTGAGAATGAGCCATCGGGAAAGAGAATCTTCCAGCTCCCAGCTGACAGAGCATGTAGCAGGGACAAGTCATCTCCCTCTGAGCCCTGCTCAAAATTGCAGACTTGTGAACAAAGTAAATGACTTGCTTTCAGGCACTAGGTTTCTGGGTGGATTGTGATGCAACATTTAATTCTCACAACAACATCATTAAGTGGGTTCTACCACTGCTCTCTTACACATGAGGACACTGGGGCTCAGAAGGATTAAGTAACTTCAAGGAAACACAGCTGGAAGGTGGAAACAGGACATGAGTTCACATTCAACTCAAAGCCAAAACTCCTAATTGCTCTGGCACAGCCTATTCGTTCAGCGACACATACTCTTGGTATCACTTTCTTGGACACTCAGTTGAAAACCATTGTGAAATGCTGCAAGAAAAGTGTCCACAGGCTGTCTCTCCCTCTCTCTACCCAACGGTAGGGCTACAGGGCTCTACCTCTCCATTAAAATTCACGGGCACTTTTAACTTAGCACAGATTTATTACACTGACTTGAGAAGAGAACATCACGGGACTCTGGGCCTGGACCAGCTGCTTCCTCATTTTTCTTCTTAGAGTTATCAAAAGCATGGTCTTAGAATGGAGGACATCAGCATTGTTGGGAACTTGTAGGAAAGTCAAATAGTCAGGCTCCAGCCCAGATCTTCTGAAGTAGAACCTCTGTGGGGCAATCATTCTCAAGTGTGTGAAAGCTGTTGTTCTAACTGCTTATGTGGCCCAAGATCTCTGGAGTCTGAATGTTTTAGGATGTTTTCAGATGCAAGTTCAAAGAGATTATGGGGAAAGAAAGGAACTGTATTGGCTTAAGTACGTAGAAAGTGGTATTAGTGTTGGGACGTCTAATAGCTAGCTTGCTCTCTCTCTCTCTCTCTCTCTCTCTCTCTCTCTCTCTCTCGGTCTCATCTTGTTTTATGTGACAGTCCATGGGACCCTCTGATCACCAAGAGGAGGCAGTCAAGTGTGGGTTGCAGGCCCACCAGGACCCACCAGGTAAGCAGGGTAACTCCCACCAAAAAGAGAGATGCTTCCCCGGGTGGGTGGGGAGGAGGCGATGATGGTCAGCAAATCAGACAGCCGTAACTCACTAGATAAACAGCTGGCTATCATAGGTGAGTATGTCTTGCCCCTCACTCCCAGGTATTAGAAGGGGCCCTGGCTCCATTCTGCACATGGTGGCTTTGCAAAGTACTGACCCCTGTACTATCCCTACGGTTCTCAGAATTTGCCTTATGAGATAAGCAGAGCAGCAATCATGACACCACCCATTTTTGCATTTGTGAAAACAGAGACGGTGTGTCTAATCAGTCAAGGTCCCCTCTGGCAGTGAGGTAAGAGTGCTGACTCCAACACCAGCACTCCTTTCTCTGCTGCCAGTTAGCTGGGTGGACTTAGACTAAGCAGGTACTTTCCCTCTTGGATCCTCAGCTTTTCATCTGTGAAATGGGTATAATGATACTTGCAGAACAGCATTTGCTGTGGGGATGAAAGGATAAAATAATACTAAAAGCACTTGGTGCAGGAGTAGTAAAGATTTGTTCCCGTTGAACAAAACCCCACAAGCCTAAAAACCAGTGTGCTTTTTGAAATCTACTTTGTGAATTTTATTTGGTTGCTTTAATTCTTCTTTTTGTAATCCTCAAAAAGCATGCTGCTGACACCAGTTTCAAAGGTCAGAGAACTTTAGCTAAAACATGAAAGAGATCCTGTGTTGCTGTCTTGGAAAAGACCCAGCTGAAGGCTGGGGCCTGCTCTGGGCAGGAACAGCCCTCAGAAGACTTCAAAATCCAACAGCATTCCTGTTCTACAGCTCAGGAAGTTAATTTCTCCACTGGCGTTAGGTTTGTTAATAGAAGAATCCAAAGATCTCTTTAATGGGTCAAGAACAGAATCAGAAAGCTGGCAAGAGTTTAAACCAAAGTGTTAACAGCAGCTTGGTGGATTTCAATGTATTACCATATATAATTAGATGCTGGCTGGCTGGCTGGCGGGATAGACTGATATCTGTAAGGAAGTCAGGGAGGAAGAGAAGAAAACAAGTGGTTTAGAAAGGATTTAGAAGATCTATAAGTGCGAATATGGAAAAATTATTGAGTGAAAAAAATGCAGAAAGCGGATTCTTTCAGTCTTTCTTTCTTTCCCTACCTCCCTCCCTTCTTCCCTCTTTCCTTTTTTTTTGACTTTGGATAGTGATAGTGACCAGATGACCAGTCAATAGATACCTTCTGCATGTGGTGGGGTGGGCATTTCCGGATAGATCCACTCAAAAGTGCTGCAGAAATAACCTCTAAAAACTGCAAATGGGCCAAGTGGGGGAAGGGGTACTTCCGTTTCAGTCTGCACTCTTGTGCCATTTGAGTTCTTTTCCTTTTATAATAAAAACAAAGAAAGCAAGCCAGGCAGAGGGCTGGAAGTAGAAGGCAGGCCTTGCAGAGGGGTCATCCTGAGTTCAAAGCTGATGGTGAGGCCTCAGGCAGGGGCGGAGGCACCAGTGAACAAAGTGGCCTCCTCCAGGGAAACCGTGACCTGGTGTCCATCGTGGGATGACAAATGGCCCTTCTGCCACCACCACACATGCTTAAGGCTGTGATTCCTGGCTGGGGCTCTGTCTCCTCCCACAAAAGCCTCTCATTCTTGATGACATTAGGGACAAAGAACTGAATGATTCTGAGGATTGTCTCACACAGGAGTGGGAGACACTGTTGAGCTTGAAGAACACCTTCCTGTCTCACTCAAATAAGCACCCGACAAAGCCCCAGGTGTGTTTCTGACAAATGCCATCAGATTCCTGAGGCCTGATAACTGTGATGCAATAGACAAAGGATGGAGAAGAGCCAGCACTGGGCCCAGCCAAGTCTTTCCATATATCCACCCAAATCACAGCCTCTGTTGTGCATGGGTCCTGTGGAATCTGGATAGACCAGCCCATGAGAGCTGAGGGACCCAGGGGGCCACACAAGCCTGAGTCTCTACATGCCTCCCCTGGGGAGAGACCACCCAGGCATCTCAGGAGTTTCTGGACATGGCCTGCAATATTCATGGGGTCATGTGAAAGACTAAACTGACAAGTGGTCCTGGTCCTCTCTGCACCTTATTTTCTAATTTTCTCACTTTTTAAGTTGGCTGTCGGCTTTGTTTGCATCAGAACTGGCCGCTCCCAGAGTTTCTGGTTCAGGAAGCCAGGGCCACAGCTGGGAATGTGTGCTCAAAGAGACTCCCTGTGTGACTACTGTTGTCCCCACTTAGGGGCCACTGTTCTAAAAGAACACACAGAACAAACAAGGGCAAACGGGTCACTTGATTCTCTCCTTCGTGTAACAAATTGGGTGAGGTCTATGGTAAGCTGGAGAATGCCCTTCTAAAAGAAGCCACTGCCACTGCCACAGGGATCCACACAGAGCAGGGACAAATGGTGTCCAGTGTTTTCAGCTGTTTTGATTTTCTTTGTAAGAACAGTCAGAAATACAGATTTTTTTTTTTCTGTGAACGCTTGTAATCTTTTGGTCATCATTGGCAAGTGACTGTAAGATTTTTCAAACATTGTGCAGGCCAAACAAAATATATCTGCAGGCAGGATTCTATCCTCTGGCTGCTGCTGTAAAATGCAGATAAGGTTCCCATGGAAAAGAGGCAGGATTAGAGATCTCTGAGCCAGCAGCCTTTGACCCTTTGAGGAGAAATGTCAGCCTGGCCAGAATCCCCCACCTCCCCACTTCTCGATGTCACATCTAGACCCCTCTACCAAGTTCTCATTGCTCCTCCTCTGGCCACGCACCAGATGCTGTGTACTCTAGTCATTCACAAGTGTACCTCTCTCGCCTCTGAAACCCCCGTTCAACCTTGTCTTTTCTGACCACTGGGTGTTACTGCATGCTTTATTCTGAACCGCTCTGACCTCCTCCTTCAATTTGTGCTAATTCTCACTTGTCCTGCTCAATTGTCATCTCCTTGGGACCTTCCCTGACCACAGTTCTCCCACCCTAGCTCTGCACCTCTCAGCCCCCATCATGCACTAGGCTGAATTGGCCCAAAGATGTATCTCTCTCCTCTATTACTCTGGGTGCCCAGGAGGCCTTGCTGCCTCTGAGTCCCCAGGGCTGAACCCAAGGCTCAGTGCAGGACACTGTTTTCTTGGCCTTGTTCTCATCTGCTTTTGGTTTGCCTGGCTATTTCCTGTCTATCCTTCAATCCTCTTTGCTATGGGAACTGTCCCTGACCTCCCAGGCTTCTCTGCCCTGCCCCCCAGTCACACCACAGTGTCATTGGCTGCTTTGGTTCCCCAATACCTTCAGCCTTCTGCTACACTGAGCTCTCACTGACACAGGGAGGGAATTGCTCATCGGACCCAAAGAGAGGGAAGTATGAAACCTGAATGAATGATTCAAGGTGAGAACATGACTCCAACACTGAGCTGTAAACACACTCCTCCCAGCACTGCTCTTGGCTGGTGAGTCGTGAGCATGTGGGCAAAGGTGTGGTGACGGAAGTCACCATTGGCAATCACCTTTGTCCAGAACGCCTGGGTTCCTCAGAAACCTCAGTCCACATGGCCTCTTGGCACCCAGCTCCCTTCCCGCACAAGGCTTAGGCTGAAGAGCTGCCATAATTCTATTGTTCTCCCATCCCCAGCCTGCCCTTTACAGGGTTACAAAACTACATGCTACCCGGGGGCAGCCCAGAGAGAAGGGCTGTCTGCACTGTAGGGGGCCAAGGGAAGGCCATTTCACCTCCAAGCAGGCGATGGCAAAGCCAGTGAGTGGCTGACCAGCTGAGAGTGAACCTCCCTGAGTCCTGGATCAGCAAATGTGACCATGAGACCCAGATCCGTGTTTCATCTGGTCTGTCCAGTTGCTAGGCTCCCTACTAGCTGCCTACCTACCATGCGAGGCTGAGGAAAGAATGCAGCCAAGGGACTTGAGGTGTGGCTCAAGTGGCAGAGTGCCTGCTTTGCAAGTGTGAAGCCCAGAGTTCAAACCCAGTTCCACAAAATGTGGGGAAGGCAGGCATTGCTCCTTTCTTTGTGTCCCAGATCCTCCCTTCCACTCCCCTTTTGTTTTCCAATTAAGTGTAGAAGTGACTTCCTCCAGAAACCTGGGATTCCCTCCAGCCCCACTCCTTCCCTTCCTTTGTCTCCCTTGAGCACACTGCGTTATGACTGGGTGTCTGTCTCCATCCCAAAGACTGTGTGTTCCTGGACATCAGGGGTTGTGACATGCTCTGCTCTCCAGGGACTGGTTTGGTGACCATCCTTCCTCTGCTACTTTGTGAGCCTCCCCAAGGTCATGCAGCAAGAAATCCTGTCTATGAACTGAACTGGAGTTGAAAGGGGCACTGCAAAGAGGAAGTGAAATGATATAAAATTTGAACAACTCTAGGCACACAGTAAGCACCTGATGAATATGCAAGGAGTTCCTAGGAGATCAGTACATGCTTCATGTATTAACGGATGATGGAGGGAAAGAGGTAAGTAATCAGCCAAGGGCAAGCTGGCACATTCAGAGTTGTGGTAACCCCGAATAAGGAGATGTTTGATGTACCCTAAGAGGGAGCTGATGGAATAGTTCCATGCAGTGGACTGGAAGCAGGTCTTGGGCAGTGAAGAGAAAGGCAGACCCCCTCTGAAGGTGTCCTCTCTATTAGGAGCATATTGAGACTTAAAGGCACAACAGGGCACTTCCCTGCAACAACAGTGTTTTCTGCCAGCAGTTGCCCCTCCAAGGACACCACTTGCCGACTACTCCCTCTTCTCTTCATTCCAAAGGGCAGACTCAGACACCAGTCATCCAGGCCTGGGGTTTCTCATTCCCCCTCTGCCACAGCCCTCCCCAACTCAGTTAAACTTTCTGCAAAGGCTATCAGCAGAGGGGCAGGAGAGTGCAAGCTTCAACATGAGAAGGATTCAAGTCCAGAGTCTTGCACGTCTGTTTGCCTTTCTGCACTTCAGTCACCACATAATATGGGGTTACTAGTTCTTCCCTCACTGGGCAGTGGTGTAAAGAGACAGGCACAGTGCAAAGCACAAAACAGACCTTGACAAATAGGAGAGGCGGGTGAAGCCCTCTCTGTACAAAAGGCCACTCCTTGGGACAAGCGTAAACCAGCTCTGGACTCAAGACTAAGAGTTTCCTGACCTCCCAGAAACCCCAGAATGTTGATGGAGTCTGGGGGTCTGACCTTCCGGAGTCAGCTGTGGCAGCGCTAATTGGGGTCTCCAGGTCACTAGCTTCCCACCCTTGATGGAGGAGGGGCTAAGGGTCCCTGCTTTCTCCAGCCTGGCTTCTGCAGCGCTGACCCACTGAGCAGCCAAATGGCAGCTTTGGGGGAAGATGGGCAGGTCAGAGGGCTTCCAGTGGAGATCCAGGTACAGCCTGCTCCCTAAGGTGACTTCGCACTAGGTCACACTGGAAGTAGACATCTATCAGAGGGGTTCCCTGTATTTCTTTTTTCTTTCCTCCCTTCTTCCTCCACCAGCCAAAGGAAAACAGAGTTGGCCGACTTGCTTGGATCTGCACTCCACCTGTCCCTCGCCATGCTACTCTGCACACTCATCTCTTTGAAACTGTTTCCTCATCTACAAAATGAGTGAACTCCTAACTCCCTCAAAGGCTGTGTGGAGCTTAGCTGAAGTGGTGTGTCTAAAGGCCCTGGGAGAGTGTCTGGAGGCCATGGAGACAACAAGCCGCAGCCTTCACAACTGTGCTATCCGGTTTGGATGCCCCTGGCTGAAGCTTGATGAGTGAATGCTGCCCACCCTGGGGGCTGGGAGTGGGAAAATCCACGGTCCCTGAGAACACAAGGCCCTTGCTCCCGCCCCCCCCCCCCCCCCCCGCCCCGTTGGGTGAGATGCCCTGGACAGGGCTCCAAAGTCCTCACCATGCACTTGCGGTCATCTATGCCTGTCAGATCCTCCTCGAACTCCTTCCCAACCTCGAAGTCCATGATGTAGTTCCTAAAAGTGCTCAGCGTGCGAATGATCATATGGTCTCCTTCCTGCACGATCTCTTTGTCGGGTTTCAGCAAGTTGGCGATTTTGCGCAAGGCCACATTGACATCTGCAAGGGCCGCAGAGACAAGACACAGGCAGATAGGTGACAAGAAACTACAAGACTCCTCCTCAAGGTAGCCGGGCCCCAAGAGCGGGTTCCGCCCAGGAACATGGCTGGGATTCCCCGCTGGCTTTGCACTGCACTCAGCCTGTTTGTGCTTTTTTTTCTTTTGGGAACGAACTTTCCTGCCCTCCTGCTGACCCTTTAAAACAAAAACTAGCAAGGCAAGCCCAGCTTTACTAATTAAATTACCCACATCCAGAGCCAGCTAGCCGACACTTGCCTCTGATCACCCCTAATGGCCCTAGATCTTGCAAGTCGCAGTCGGTGGTCGCGCTCTGTGGCCCTTTCTGCCTTTCTGTGCGGGGTGCGCCGAGAGGGCCCTGGGGAGGGCCAGGCAGCCTTACCGAGCGCGCGCAGGTACTCCTCGAAATTCTCGTTGGTCAGCATCTTCCAGTACCCGGTGAAGTCCACGGGCATGTCGGGGAGTGACTGGGGACACGCGGGCACGGAGTCTCTGGGATGTGCCGGGACAGCGGCTGCCGATGCGATCCGATCCGGGTGGTGGGCGGCCCGGAAATGCGCGTCCTCTGGGGACAGGGGGGCTCTGTGGGGCGGCGACAGCTGGATTCCGGGCAGCGCGCACAAAGCCCGCGGGAGGATCCATTGTAGCCGTCGCCCCTCCCCACTCGGCGGGGCGGGGGCGGGGCGGGAGGTTTGTCCCTAGCCGGTGGCCACCTTCAAGTTTAGACCTCCAATTCGCTTGCCCTGTGAAGGGAGAGGAGATGGTAGGAGGCGAGGTGCTGCTTCATTGGCCCCTATTTTTCGGTTCCTGAGGAATTCCTCTAATCACTGTGAACTTCTTTCACCCTCGGCGGACCCTTGAGGACTGGGCAATCAGTGTCCAAGGGTTTGCTGGCGTGATTAAGAGAAAGAGGCCATTTACTGGTCTTTGTGTACAGCTTTGTGCCGGCTCGGGAAAAGCGAGGCTGTTCAACTCTGGGGGACAAGATGGGAGTGCCCCCCCCCACATCCCTCCCGGAAAATGAAAGCAAAAGTTGATGCTATTTGAAGTGCATTGGGCGGAAAAAGCCCTCCGGTGAGCCTGTTGTCTAGAGACCCACTGCTTCATGCAAATGTTGACAATCAGCCATCACCTCCCCTTTCCCTAATGGCAGCATTATCCCTGCCCCGGTGTTCTGCAATTTTTTTTTTTAAATTCACTTAATGTATTCTGGGGCCCTTTCTGTGGTAGAAGGCATTCCCCTGTTCTTGCAGGGGGTCCCATTGTTCCTCCAGCGTGGCTCCCATTGCTGGACATTTATGTGACTTCTGATCCTTTGCTATTAGCAACAGATTCTTTGATCACATCTATCTTGCCACCGGTGCGGGTATGTTATGGTGCTTTAAAACGGCTGTCTGCGCCACCCAGGAGATGGCATGATCACAGTGGTTGACTTTTTGACACTCTAAGAAAAGACTAAGTATCTCTTTTAGAGGCTGCTCACATCACAGCCTGGATGACAGCAGGTACATTTTCTTCCCTCCTAGCAGCACTTCTGTGCCCTCCCCATCCCCCCAGGGCTTCTGTCAGTCCTCAGGCTGGGATGCATTTGACTGAGTGAGGAAAAGATGCCCCCTCCCAGGGCAAATAGCTTCCTCCAGAGAATGGCTTGGGTTCCTGCCCCTCTCTCCTCCCTGGCTCTCCACCTGGTTTCTCAGCCTCACACTATTGATAACTATTTGTTGTGGGGGCTGTCCTGTGTCTTGTAGGATGTTTGGCTGCTTCTCTGGCTTCTATCCCCTAGATCCCAGGGCTTCCCACAAAGATGCCTCCAGGTGTTGAGTGCTGTACTCTTATCCCCACTGGGGCCCTGTTTTCTTCCTGTCCTTTGTGGGGCTCTGCACTGCTCAGGTTGGAAGTTGTTCACACAGACACTGGCTCTGGGTCCATCCTGAGCCAGCCCAGAGCTCATCTTGGCTGGGCAGTCAAGGTGGCCCAACCCAAAGGTGCAAGAGGACACTTTTGTGGGTCAGTCAGGAGCAAGGTCGGTCCCTGACTGCTCTTTGGTACAAAAACAGGGCCAGCTACGGACGGTCCTGGGCTTCCTTGTCATCCTGACTCACTGGAATGGAGGACCAGCTAGAGGCTTGAACAGTGAACTGGCCTTTCCTTGGTCACCCCCAGTTAGTCTAAAGTCCTCATCCTGCTCCCCGACACCATCTAGCTCAGTTAACTGGGATTTCTCACCCTCTTCTTCCTGCTCCCTTTGGCCCAGTCTCCTGAAATGGCTTATGCCAAAGCCCAGTACAGTGCCTGATACACAGGAGGGGCCCCTATGCTCTGGGCAGAGGTCTGTTCCCCAGGCCTCCCCTATCCACCCCAGGGAACCAAGAGCCGCCTGGTCTTCTTTCCTCTGACCACTTGACCTGCTCACATAACCTTTCCTGTGAGCTGGCTGGTTAAGCACCTAGCACTTCACTCAGTTATTTATTTGTTCTTTGCCTTGTTTCTTTGCCCCCTCAACAGTTCCATATGCTCCTCCCAGAAGGCTCCCCCAGGTGTGGACCCCACTGTTTCTTATAGCTGGGTACAGGTTGCCTGTGTAGTACTTAGAGGCAGAACGCTTGGTTTGATGCTGCCTGTGTCATTATCTTACTGAGTGACCTTGGGTAAGCCACTTAGCCTCTCTTTGCCCCTATTCCCACATGTATAAAATGGGGATGCTGACTACCCACCTCTCCAGGTGATGAGGAACAAGAGACACGAGTATAAAGGGTATGACACAGAGAGTTGCTATAGATAAACTGGCCTCTGAGACAGAGGAGCCTTAGGAGTGAGGGGAGACAAGAGGCAAGGGAAATAAGGGTGCTGCTGTTCTGGGTCCCCTTGCTGGGGCCCTAAACCAATCCAATAAGTTGAAGGGGAAGTGCTCCATTGAAAGTGCCCCAATGTGGTTATTCTTCCTCTTCCGACTCCATCAGGCTGGGCTGAATGTTTTGGAGCGTCTTTCTGTCTGAGGCAATATTACTTAGAATGTGTAAAGCAAAAAAGGAGCGACTGAGGAGAGGAGTAGGGAAGAAGGAGAGCATCTCTGTGGGCTGGCAGACCCTGAAGCTTCCCTGGAGAAGGGGAGGCTCCGGCTCCCAGGAGGATCAGAGAGGTAAGGGTCAGGATAGTACAGGGGGAAAGAGGAGATAGGCTAAGAAAGGAATGCAGAGGAAAGGAAGGGGCAGGGGAGAGAGAGAGAGAGAGAGAGAGAGAGAGAGAGAGAGAGAGAGAGAGAGAGAGAGAGATATTAGGATACCCCTAATTGAGCTTGCTTCATTCACTAACCTTAAAAAAGAACAGTAGAAATCTATAATTCTTGGAGGCTGAGGTCACAGCCATAGCGCAGACAGGCCTGTGGCTGTGTGTGTATAGTGAGACAGAGGCACCAGGAAATGTCCTGGGTGGGGAGTGAGGAGGGAGCCCAGGGTGGGTGGGGAGTGAGGAGGGAGCCCAGGGTGGGTGGGGAGTGAGGAGGGAGCCCAGGGTGGCCCCTGGATGGGGCTGGGGGCTCCAGGCACTCCTTGTGAGCCTGGAGCGACAGTATGCCTTTGCCTTTCTATTCTTTGGCCAATCAGTTGACTGCACGGGAAAAGATCAGTGATATGAGAACCTCACAAAACCACGCCTGCTTGCCTGCCTTGTGGGGTAGGCATGCCTTTGCCTGTGTCACTGGCAGGCCAACAGTCCCAAGTTGCTGGAGCTGCAGAGCTTCCCAAGGGGAATGGGGTTGGAGCAGGGAGTCCTGGAATGGACCCTGAGGCTCTGTCTCTCCTCAGCAAATGCTCCTCTCAGGATGCTGGGGGTAGGGTGTGCCAGCTTCATTTTGCCCTCTTTGCCAGATCTCCTGCTCCAGGACTCTCAGTGCATACAGGGGACTGGTGGCCTGGTCCCCTCATCCACATGCATTGGCTGACACTACACCCTTTCTTGTCTTCTCATGAACTTGGCTTATTTTGGAGAAGGGAGATCTCTTTTTCTGTGTTCAAATACGTCTCTGGAGTTACACTCTGGAGAATGACCCACTCTAGTCTCCTGGCTGTCCCCATGCCATCGGTGGAGTTGATGTCTGACTGGATGAGTGTGGCCCAATGGAGCAGCTTTCCTCTGTCCACCATGGTGGGACATGATAGAATTTTCAGAGAGGCCATGGGCTGAGGACACTGAGGTCAACTGAGGACACTCTTCTTTGATTAGTGGGATCATGCAAATGACACATTATGTCTACAAGTTTCAGAATCTTAAACTCACTTGAGGGAGGGAGTGCTGGAGTTATTTCTGTGTAGATAATGGTTCTGCAGATTGGGTCAGCTATCCTCCATCTGACCCCTCATCTAATCTCATGGCAGTTGTCTCTGTAGATTATAACATATACTGCAAGAGAAGTCTTCCTTCCTTCCTTCCTTCCTCCCTCCCTCCCTCCCTCCCTTTCTTTCCTCTCTCTGTTCCTCCCCTCTCCCTCTTTTCTTTCCTTCCTCTCCCCTCCCTCCATCCTCCTTCTTTCTTGTCTCCCCTCTCTTCCTCTTCTTGCTTCTCCTCTTCCTCCTTCTTCCTTCTCTGTTATATTTCTTGTTCTCTTAACTATATGATTATAATTTTAATCCTATATAAACACAGAAAGACAAGTATATTGAATGGATTCATTCCTGGGTTCAACAGTTATCAAACCATGGCCAACTTTGCTTCATCTATTTCTACTACCACTCATCCCCAATATCAAAAATTATTGTGAGGCAAATACCAGATGTCATATCATTTCAAGAAGTATCTCTAAAAGGTAAGTACTTGTGCTCTTAATCATAAAGCACTGTGAACTTACTATCTTGCAGTTCTGGAGGGCAAATGTCTGAGATGGTCTCTTGGAATAAAAAGTGTAGGCATGATTGCCTTCCCTCTGGTAGCTCTAGGGAGAATCCATTTCTTGCACTTGCCGGTTTCTAGGTGCTGTCTGCATTCTCTAGCTTGTGGCCACATCATTCTGACCATTGTTTTCTTCCTCACATCTCCTTCTCTGACTCACTTGCTGCTTTTAGAAGCGCATTGTGATTACATTGTGGCCATGGAGATAACCCAGGATAACCTTCCTTCTATATCTCTTTAATCTAATCACAGTTGCAAAGCCCCCTTTGCCATAACTGTGTTATGCAATTTTCTATCTCTGTAACAAAATACCTTGCTGAGCATGGAGCACACACATGTAATCCCAGCTACTTGGGAGGTGGAAGTAAGAGGATCAAGGTCTAAGACTGGCCCAGGCAAAAGTGTGAGATCCTATCTGAAAAACAAAAATTAAAAGCAAAAGAACTTGAGCTCAAGTAGGCTGGGCAAGAGCCAGTAATGGGGAAGGAGGTGGAGTATTTTGAGTGACAGATTTGGATTCCTGTCCAAGATCAGGCAGACCCAGACCTTTGAGCCTCTGATGGGAGACCACTTGGCTGAGTTGATCCCCTAACGAATCAGGAAGGACAGGAAATGAGGAAGGGGCAGGGTCTCACAATCCCCTTCAAGGATACACTCTAATGACCTAAGGACCTCCCTCAAGGCCCTACTTCCTAAAGGTTTCATCACCTCCCCAACACACCTCACTGGGCGCCTCCTCAGCACATGGGCCTTTGCTGGACACTAAGCCAAACCACAGCAGTAACAAGTTTGTGGGTCTTGAGGTTAGCACGAGGACATTTTTGGGAGGACTGTTATTCTGCCTACTACATCAAGGACAAAAAAAAGGATGGAGGTGTGGCTCAAGTGGTAGAGTGCCTAGCAGTTCTACTTGAGTTCAAACCCTAGTACAGCGAGAAGAAAAAGAAAAAGAACAAGCAAGATCTCATTCCACTAACAAAAATGTCATTCAACAGAATAAGCAAGACCATAATGTGATCCTCAAATTCTTTCTCCCTAAATTTATGACTGTTTGGACTGGAAACCTGCAGGAACCCACTTTTCTGTGTTATGCTCCTCTTGCATAACCTGGAAAGCTGTTTTGTTGTTTTTTTCTCCTGTACCACAGGAAAAGTGGGTAGTTACACTGGACTGGGAAGCCCTTATTTGATCTCCACTCTATAAATCTGCTTTTCGGTTTCTGATTTGCAGGGTGTTTAAGGTAGTTCCTTTCTTGGAGTGCTTTTGTGGGTCCCTCTGAGATTATCTTGCTGAGAACATGTAATTACATAATAGCTCATGGATAATGCATTTTCCTTGGATGACTGCTTCTGAGAAGGATTCATTTTTTAAACATAACCATCCACAATGCCATTATCACACCAAAATAATATTAATCTTTTAACACTGAAAAGGCTCAATTTTATCTTTTTTTGCATTTGTTTTGTTTTGGCAGTACTGGGGTTTAAATGCAGGCTTTGCACTTGCTAGGCAGGTGCTCTACTGCTTGAGCCCTTTTTACTGTGGTTATTTTGGAGCTAGGGTCTCACTTTTTGTCAAGGCCAGCCTGGACCATGATTCTCCTATTTTAAATTTTCCACTGTAGCTGGGACGAAAGGCACGAACCACCATGTCCAGCTTTTGTTCTGCTGAGATGGGGTCACATGAACTTTTTTTTTCGCCTGGGCTGGTCTCCTCATCTCAGCCTCCCAAGTAGGAATTCAGGCATGAGCCCCCAGTGCCCAGCTAACTGTATTGTTTTTATTCAGTTTGTTTGTTTGAATTTGGATCCAAATACATCATTGCCATTGGTTGACATGTATCTTTCATGTTATGGTTTGTCTTTCCATTACAAAGTATAAATGTAATTATATTATCTACCCATATCTCTCCTTTCTTAGATAAATAATAGCACACCATATACCTAAAAATACTGAAGATTACTCAGGATGTAGTATACGGAGAGCTTGCTCTTTCCCTTCTGCAGCCATTCTGTGGTCCATTGCATGGAGATACTATATTACTGAATCAGCATCCTACTGATGGACACATGGGTCATCCCCAGGCTTTTGCTGTAGCAAAGAGTGATGTAGTGAAAGCTCAAGTCTTTTAAAAATATTTTTGTGTATCTTTGGATAGATTCCTAGAAGTGGAATTGCTATATCAGAGGGCAAAAACAAACACACTTTTGCTATATATATATTGTTGAATTTCTTCCCTAAGATTCTATCATTTCACCTTTCCACCAGCAGTTCATGAAAGCATGTTTCCTTATAGCCACACCAACAGATTATGCTGTCCAACTCTTGAAGTTTTGCTAGGTGAAAAAAGTATCTTGGGATAATTAGCATTTGCATTTGAGGAGGGATTTGGTACCGAGTGAATAGTAATTTTCTTAGTCATTTCTCAATCCCCTCTGTGTTTGTGAATGACCACCATAATGGGATAGAGCTGCTGGAAATAAATATGACAGCTGAGTCATTAAATATACTTAGAAATTGCATCCTCAGTCCTTATTCCTGGATGTTACATCATGTGAATATCCTCTGAATGTAGCATGCTAGCAGAAGTGCTGTAGCAGACACAGGGCTTTGAGGAGACCAAGGTCTCCCAGGATCTGGGGCATTGGGAGGTGGCCCCTTGGGCAGTCACATCTGTATACATCTTGGTAAGCTTCTACTGGTCATGCTAGGGCCAAGTTTTTGGAACAAGGTCATTTTTCTCATGCTTCTTGCAATTTCAGTCACAGGCTGGTATAGTAGACTACCGTAGGTTGCCATGGATGGTTGGGGCACTTTGGGAAGGGTGCAATAGCAGGTGGGAACTGACAAGGATTCTTTTCACAGTGAGGGCAACATAGTCCAATGAGCAGATACAGGTCAGTCAACAAAGCAACTGTTGTTGGTCACCTCAGTTTTGTGAAGAACGAACACCTTCTACTTTGCCCCAGTCCACTTCCTCCTGTACTCTAGTGTAACGGCTGGTAGGAAATCAGTCTTACTTCAGTCTGTAAGTGGCCATTTCATCCAGTGAGAGACAATGTAGGTAGAAAGAAACAGGAGGTCCTGATTCCAGCCTTTCTTGTCATCACAGTGATACAGAGAGGGTTTTGTCAGAAGCAATTACTAAAGGAATTTTTAAGTGAGCTGTCAAGATAATCAGGTTATACTGAAGTGACTCAAAAGTGAGAAATGGGTCAATGTAACTTATCTGCCTACCAATGGCCAGCCAGCTCCCTGAGACAGGGAGTCCAGTGTAGGGGATGAGAAAGGCTATCTGAGAAGCTGGACAACTAGGAACAGCCATTCCATGTTGGTTTTAGATAAAATGTATGGGCAGACTCTTCACCCACATGACTTTTATTTTCCATAGGCCCTGGGTCAGTGTTAGGTAGTGAAGCCAGTGTCATCTCCTCCTCCCTCCTCCTCCTCCTCCTCCTCTTCCTCTTCCTTCTTCTGCTTCTTCACTGATCTTGAGCATCTGAGACATCACAAAATTTATGTTTTGTGTTTTCACTTTGATGGTACTCTTAAAATGTAATTTTGGCCAGGAATACATTTGAAAAAGATATGAAGTATATATTCACAGCTTTCCTCATCTTCTGTCTTTTAAGGAAGATCAGTTTTGTACATTTTACCCTACATTGTCTTATTAAGCTAATAGGGGTATGGAGTGGCCTTGTAAGGCCAACTTGGTCAACATTGAAAGAGCTGGTAGATAGCTTCCCTTAGAAAAAGAGGGCAGGTGGGGAAAGTGAGGAATATGGGAGGGGTTGAAGAGACTGGAGTCCTTGTCCAAAGTTGAGACCTTTGCAGAAATAATTGTTATGACTGCATATGGGTTTTGGCTGAGTACAGAATGCTGGGCAAGATAAGACTCTATTGGGTCTTCCTTTTTAGAGGAAAATGAAGTTTGGAGAGGTTTTATGACTTGCTCCAGGTCATATGGGTTGAGAGTCAGGACTGGAGGCTGAATTTGTGTCTGGCTCTGTCTGGTCCCAAAGCCCAATGTCTTAACCACCTGTTATTGTCTCCAAAGTGAGGCAAAAACCCATGGGGATCCTGGTCTGCTGGATCTGATAAATAAACCTACAAAAGGAAATCCTAGAGAGAAAATAAGTCTTCCAAGTCATCAATATGGAAGTAGAACTTGAATCCCCATGCAAAATGAAAACACAGGGCATATATTCTACCCAGAAAAAATCTATAAACAGTTAAAGATTAATGCACCTTAGTGAGGCTCCAACCAGATTTGAAAAGAACAAATCTTGCCAGGGCAATGTTTTTGCGTTCTTGGGATAGAATTATACAATGAAGAGATGAAAGGGAAGCTACTGGTCAAACACACATTGATTTCCAGGAAGCATGTGACCAAGTCCTCTGAGGACTTCCTTGTGAGTGAATACAGATCAGGCTTCATGCTGACCTGTGACAGGGGAGACAGCATTCAAGGGGTGAGCCCAGATGTCAGGGGTTAGTATTCAGTCTATGTCCTTTCTCCTGAGAAGCAGAAGGAAGTAAAATACTTTTTTTTCTTTTTTTAAAGGCAGGTTGCAGAACACTGAGAAATCCAAAAAGATAGAAACAAAACAAACAAATAAAAAAACCCCAACAAAAAGCAGGCCAGAATTTCATTGACTCAGGAACAAAGAAAACCTTCCACATACTTTGTAATAATTTTTATTAAGACCTTTCTCCTGCCTGCTGGTGTGGTGGCACCCTGATCACAGCATTGAGGGGCTGTAGTAGTAGGATCACTAGTTTGAGGCCAGCCTGAGCTACACAGTGAGACACCATTTCAACTAAAAAGGAAAAAAGACTCTTCTTGCCTGTGACCTTCCTGCTTGTGCTACCCTGCTTATCACCTCTGGATTGATAAAAATGCAGTGAAATAAACAGAGCTGGGCTTTAGAATCAGACTGGTTTTGAACCTGAGGCCCACTATTTCCCAGTTGTGTGACCTTGGCTAAGTGAACCATCACCTTCACAGGGTAGCTTTGAGGACTCCAGCCCACATGTCCTACTTTCCTTCTCTTCCTAGTCATTGGAGGCCTTCAGCCATCTGACCACAGCATGTTTTCCCAACCCTGTATCTATTTCCCATCTTGTGCTGGTGGCTTTGTCTTCTTTGCTGTCATGGCTAAGCCATATTCTTGTAGCTCCTTTGACACAAATACTCTCTCTTCTCCTTCTCTTCCACTCCCCAAGATCTCTAGGTTCCAATTCCATCACGATCTCTTCTCTGAATTCTGAGAGCCCTGAGCTCTCTCAGTCATGAGTGTTGCACTGCCTCAAATCTTTTCTCACAAGTGTATGCTTGACAACATCTGCTTTGGTCCCTTCAACATGACTGTCAATGCTGTGTGGCTAGTGACTGCTTCTTAACTTCCTTCTCTATTCCTCATAGCACCTGATCAAGACTCAGGCATTCAGTGAATGAATGGGCATTCATTGAGAAGACTAGGAGGGGTGTCAAAGCTGTGAGTTTGTGGATCTTTTCAGCAAACACTACTAAATACTTTCTAGGTACCTGCAACTGGGTTGGATGCTGAGGACACTGCCAGGAGTGAGACAGGACCCCCAAGAAAGTCAAAATCCAATGAGACACAGGATCATAACAAATAGAGAATTATACCATATGCTTCAAGATCAAGATGGTATTTGAGCATAGGAGCAAAGTCTTTATCCAAGGGAGAGTGGCATGGGTTCTGCCAAATGGGAACAGCACATTCAAAAGCACAGGATGTAGGGAAGCTGGTATCTTCAGGAAAAGTGGAATAACCAAGTGTGGCTGAACATGATTAATGGGGAATAGTGGGAGGCAGAGGGATGGGGTGGTCTGACCCACTGGCAGACATCTAGTAATCATCTCTCTACAGAAACATTAATTTGAACAAGATTCACAGCACCAAGCTACCTCCACAAGAGCTAAGACCATAGTACCTGGCTTTAGCCTAACAATAAGAAAAGGCATATTAAAGAAGGGAAAAGGAAAGAGTTGTCCATGACACCCCTCCACAAACCCTAAGTGATGTAATGTGGAGAGAGAAGCTTTATGCTTAGGGGAAGGAGAAGGAATTAAGTCCATGTTTTAGACTTGAAGCCTAGTACTAGCCAGCGTCCCATAGTCCACATCCCCAGGTCAGTGTCCACTGACCAAGTCTTTGGACCAACATTAATGGCTAATGTGGCCAAGTGACTGCCACCATCAGCCTCTCCCTCAACCCTCAGAAGCACAGCACAATGTGAGATTCTTTCTGGTAGGACAGGAAAGCAAGCACAAGACTTTGTTTAGAACTCAGTGCTGAGCCAATGAAATCCAATAGTGGGGAGATCTCAGTGAGTCCGGTCCTCTGGCCAGTGTCCATAAATGGAGCCTATGGATCTGCTCTGTGATCCCAGCCAGATGAACTTCTAATTCGGCCAGCATCATAGGTAGGACTTGTTGCAAGTACAGCATAGCAGGAAGGCCATATGAGCATGGAGTTTTGTCTTGCTTCCATGCTGAACTGGTTTCTGTGGGATGTAGGCTCTGGGTATAACACAGTATTGTGTCCTTGATACCAATGGGACTGATCACCCCATCTCCCTTACCCCCAACTCAATCAACAAAACACAGAAAATAAAATTGTTCTCATTGGGGAAAAGAGAGGTAGTACCAAGTCATTGAATAGAAGCCTGGGACCAGTGCCTCCATGGCTAGGCACAGAGCTAGGCAGAATTCTGCAGCATCTGAACACAGGTTGGTCACTATGGGGAGTTGTCTGGGCCTACCCTGATTCCAAGTGATGTACCCTTTTTTAGATATATCCACAGTACATTCTGAATAACATACCCACTGTGGGTTTGAGATGAACTTGGGCTTGGAGTGCCCTCTAGTGCTGAAACTGTAACAACATGCCAACCATGGACTTGTGGCAAACCTGGAGACTTATGGTGCTATCTAGTGCTAAAATGGCAGAAGTGACCACAGGTTTAGAGAAAATAAGCAGCATGTTTAGAATTTCTGAAAAGACAAGCACAAGCAAAACTGGAATAAATACCAAGTCTTTCAATGTATAGATGACACTGTATTCCAACAAACATCAAGAACTTCCAAGGAATTATGATCTCACTTAACAGACAAAATCAAACACCAACCACTGACCATATAGCAACTGATATTTATGGACTCTTAGATAATTCAAAATAGTTGCTTTAGGGAAACTCAAGGAGCTTTAAAAACAAACAAACAAAACACCCAGGACCAAAGCTGGGCACAGAGGTACACACCTTATTGCAAGATATGCAGGAGGTTGAGATCAGGAGGATCGTGGTTCGAGGCCAGCATGGGCAAAAAACTTTGCAAAACCCCATATTGGTGGAAAAAAGTTGGGTGTGGTGGCATGTACCTTAGCTACACTAGAAAGGGTAAAATAAGAGGGTCATGGTCCAGGATGACCTGGGAAAAAAAGCAAGACTCCAAAGCAACCAGAGCAAAAAGAGCTGGAGGCATGACCCAAGTGGTAGAGAGCCTGTCTCACAAATGCAAAGCCCTAAGTTCAAACCCCAGTACCACCAAAAACCCAAAAAACCAAACAGCAACAGGCGAAAAAAAATTCAGTATTCTGTCACAGAAACTTAACAGATTGAAGTAATTAATAAAAGAAACAAATCCTGAGCTGAAAAGTCCACTAAGTGAAGTTAAAAACATTATAGATCAACCAGAAGAAATCTACTAGAAGACAGCATACTTAAAAATACATAGAGGAGAAAAAGTGGTGAAGAAGAATGAAGGAAGCACACAAGAACTTTAGGACATTGGTAAAAGCAAATATATGGGTTACTGACATTCAAGGGGTACTTTAAAATACACTTAAAGAGATAATAGAAAACTCCCTAACCCTAGATAAGGGTACAAATATACAGGAAGGTCAAAGGCCACCACTCAATTCAACTCAAGCAAGTCTACCCCAAGACATATTATGATCAACTTCTCAAAGGTCAAAGACAGAGGATTCTCAAAGAAGCAAGAGAAAAAAATAATAAAACATGTAAGGGTTTTTCAATTTACTAGACAGCAGACTTCTAGGGCAGAAGACTTGTAGGACAGGAGATGAAATTTTTACAGTCTTGAAGAAACAAAACTGCCAATCAAGAATGCTGTACCTAGCAAAGCTCTCTTTTAGAAATGAAGGAGCTATAAAGACATCTTCAGAAAAACAAAAGCTGAGAGAATTTGTCACCACCAGACCTGCTATCCAAAAAATGCTGGAGGGAGTACTTCAAACTGAAAGGCAGAGATGTCAACGAGTAAGAAGAAAACCCAGAAAGGATAACACTCATTGGTAGGATAACCATACAGGTGGTAGAGAAGATTCAAAACCCATCTATATCTTTGGTATGAGGACTAAAAACCACAATAGTTAAAAATAATAACTACATTAATATGTTAAGAGATAGGCAATCTAGGAAGACCTAAGATAGGATATAAAAATTCAAAAAGTGGGGAGGAATGAAGTATAAGTGTAGTATTTTCATTAGTTCTTTCTCTTTTTTATTTCTTTTCCTAGATTTACATAAATGTTAAGTTCATGTCAAAACTTTTTGTTATAATAAAGATTTTTTTGTAAATCTTATGGTAATGACAAAGAAAATAAAGTGTATAATAAACACACCACTAATGATAATGAAGGAATTAAAATACAATGCCAGGGAAAACCCACCTAAGCACAAGAGAAGAGAGGGAAAAAGACAGGAACTACAATAGAACTAGAAAACTAGTAACATAATGGCAGAAGTAAGACTTTACTTGTCAATAAGTACCTTAAATGTAAATGGATTAAGTTCTCCAATTAAAAGATTTAAGAGTGACTGAATACATTAAAAAAAAAAAAGACCTGGGTCCAAGTGTGGTGGTTCACACCTATAATGCAAGCACTCAGGAGGTTGAAGAAGGAAAATTGTGAGTTAAAGGCCAGCCTGGACTACATGGTGAGGCTGTGTCTCAGACCAAACCAGCAAGCAAATAAACAAAACCCTGAAACAATTGCAAGAAGAAAACAACTATGTACTGTTTACAGGAAACTCACTGCACTTTTAAGGATGCACATAAATTGAAATCAAAGGGATGGAATAAGCTATTGCATGCAAATTGAAACAAAAAGAAATCAGGAGTAGCCATACTTATGTCACACAAAATAGATTTTAAATCACAAACAGTAAAATGAGACAAGGAAGGTCTCATATGAGAAAGAGTCTATAGCAAGAAGAAATCATAACTGTAAATATATATGCATTCAATATCAGAGCATCCAAATGTGTTAGACCTAAAGGTAGGAATAGACCCCAGCACAATAGTAGCAGAAGACTTTAACACCACACTTTCAGTAATAGACAGATCATCCACACAGAAAACCAACAAGGAATCAGCAGAGTTAAACTGCATCCCAGGACAAACGGACTGAACAGACATCCACAGAACATTCTAACAGCACATGGAGCACTCTCCAGGTAGATCATGTGGTATGCCACAAAACAAGTATCTGCAATTAAAAAATATTATTAAGTATCTTTACTGAGTACAATACAATTAAACTAGAAATCAGTAATAAGAAAGACTTTGGAAACTATACAAACACATGGAAATTAAATAATTCACTCCTGGAAAACTAATGTACCATAGAAAAAAATAAGGAGGAAACAGATGAAAATGGAAGGACAACATACCAGAACCTAGGGAATATAGCAAAAGCAATACCAAGACAGAGTTTTGCAGCAATCAATGCCTACATCAAAAAATGCAGAAAGATCTCAAATAAATAACCCATCTTTGCACCTAAGGGAATTAAAAGTAGGACTAAAACAAATCTAAAATTAGAAGAAAAAAGAAATGATATAGATTAGGGCAAAAGCAAATGAAACATACACACAAATACAAAAGATCAACAAAACCAAAAGCTGTCTTCAAAAGACAAAATGAGCAAACTCTTACCTAGGCTAACTAAGTGAAGAAGATAAAGACTTTTTCACTGTAGTGAAAAAGGACACTACAATTTGAACCACAGAAATACACAGGTTCATTAGAGATTAATGTGAAAACTTTATGCCAACAAGTGTGATAATCCAGAAGAAACAGACAAATTCCTGGACCTTATTAAGATTGACTCAGAAGAAATAGAAAACCTGAACACATCAATAAAGAGTAATGAGATTGAGTGAGAAAATCCTAGAACCAGATGGCTTCATTGCTGAATTCCAGGAAACATTTAAAGGAGCATTAATAATACCAATTCCACTTAAATTATTCCAAAAAACTGAAGAGGAAAAAAATTCCCTAAACTCATTTCACTCATTTCTAATACGAAAGCCAGACAAGGTACTATAACAGCAAAAAGCTACCGGCCAAATTCTTGATGAACATGGATGAAAACACCCTCGACAATACACTAGCATACTGAACCCAACAGCATGTCACAACAATTAGTCACCATAGTAAAGAGGGAGTCAACCCAGGGATGCAAAGATGGCACCACATACGCAAACCAATACATGTGACACACCTTCATCATCAAAATGAAGGAAAAAAAACCATACAATCATCTCAATTGATGATTGAGACGAAGGCGTTTGATAAAATTCAACACCCCTTCATAATAAAAGCTCTGAACTTATTAGGTATAAAGGATCATACCTTAAAGTAATGAAAGCCATACACAACGAGCCCACAGCCAGCATCCTAAAGAATGGGGAAAGGCTGAAAGCTTTCTGGTAAGATTTGTAACAAGGTAATGATACCTCCTTTTACAGCAGTACTAGAAGTCTCTAGCCTGAGCAATTGGGCAAGAGACCAAAATAAAGAGCACCCAAACTGGAAAGGAGGAAGTTAATTGTCACTTAACTTGTTAATTGTTTACAGATGACAAGCTCATATAAATAGAAAGTCCCAAAGACTCTAACAAAAAACTATTATGAATTCAGCAAAGTTGCAAGATACAAAATCAACATACCAAAATAAGCAGCATTTCTGTATGCCAACAGCAAACTGTATGAAAAAGAAATCAAAACAGCAACCCCATTTGCAATAGTTACAAAAAGTCTAAGAATGAATTTAATCAAAGAGGAGAAACTATAAAAGATTGATGAAAGACAGTGAAGAGGACATAAAAAACGGAAAGAAATCCCGTGTTTGTGAATTGCTAAAATGTTCATACCACCCAATATGATCTGAAGATTTGTGCAATCCTTATTAAAATATCAATGACATTCTTCATGGAACTAGAAAAAAAGCCTGAAGTTTGTATAGAACCCCCCCCACAGAAAGAGAGAGAGAGAGAGAGAGAGAGAGAGAGAGAGAGAGATAAAGCCATTCTGAGTTAGAACAAAGCAGGAGACATCACACTACCTATCTTCCATATATCCTACAAGCCTGTAGTAATCAAAACAGCAAGTCACCTGCATAAAGGCAGACACACCAACCAAGAAACAGAGCCCAGAAGTAAACCCAGGCATCTACAGTCAACTGAAGATGCCTTTAACTTCACTGAAGAACAAAGGTGTTAAGAACACACTGAAGCAAAGGACAGTCTCCACAATTAATGGAGAAGTTGGATACACATATACAGAAGAATGAAACTGTACAAGTCAACTCAAAATAGACTGAAGATTCAATTATAAGATTTGAACTGTGAAACTACTAGAAGAAAAGATCAGAGAGACACTTCAGGATATTAGATTAGGCAAGGATTTTTTTTTTTTTGGATAGGACCCCAAAAGCACAGAAAACAAAAGCAAAAATAGACAAATGAGATTGCATCAAACTAAGAACTTCTTCACAACAAAAGAAATAATGACAGTGCAGAGACAACCTCCTGAATGGGAGAAAATATTTTCAAACTATGTCTAGAATACTCAGGAACTTAAATAACTCAATAGCAGAATAGCAATGCAGCTAAAAATGGGCAATATACCTAAATGGGTATTTTTCAAAAGAAGACATACAAATGATCAATATGAATGTGAAAAAATGCTCAGTATCCTTGATGGACATGCAAATTAAAACCTCAATGAGCTGTCACCCCTCTTCAGTTAGAGTGACTGATCAAAAGGACAAAAGTTAACAAGTGGATGTTGAGAATGTGGAGAAAAAGGAACCACTAAACACTGTTGTTGGGAATGTAAATTAGTGCAGCCATTAAGGAAAACAAGTTCCTCAAAAAATTAAAAATAGAACTACCATAAGATCCAGTGATCCTGCAGCCAGGCACATATACACAAAGGAGATGAAGTCACTATGCTGAAGAGACAGCTGTATGCCCATGTTTATTGCATAAAGAATGACAATAACCGAGAACCTGAAAAGAGTAGCCAAGAAATGGAAGCAACCTAAGTGTCCATCAGCTGATGAACAGATAAGGAAAACGTAATATATTACAACAGCATACTATTCAGTCATAATAGGATGAAATCTTGTCATTTGTGACAAGACAGATGGAACTGGAGGTCATTGTGTTAGGTGAAATTATCAGACACAGAAAGAAAAGTACTGCTTGACTTCTGAAAAAGCTAACTCATAGAAGCTGAGGTCAGTGGTGGTTACCAGAAGCTGGGGAGAATAGCAAGGAGGGAGAGATGGGGAAAGGATGAATATTAGGTCATAAGCTAAGTTAGAAGAAGTAAGTTCTGCACAGTAGAATGACTATAGAAAATGAAATGTACTGTATGTGTCAGAAAAACTAAAAGAAAGAATTTTGAATATTCTCACCAAAACGAAATGGTAAGTGTCTGAGGTGACAGATATTCTTACTCCTATTTGAGCATTACAGAATGTATACATGTACTGAGATGTCACATGGTACCTGATAAATGTGTTCAATTTTATGTGTCAATTAAAAAATTAAAACAAGGTTCAAGCACGGGAGTGCTATCATGAAGGAAATGCAAGGTAGCAAAGCCATATGAATGACAGCAAGCCAGACAGCCAGGGGGGCAGAGCACACTGTGGAGTATGGTGGGTGAGCACTCTGACTGCCAGGCTATCACCAGGACGACACGATGGCAGCACAATGCTTTGTTGAATGTCACCATGCTCCTGGACTGCACAGACAAGAGTCCATTCACAAACTCACCATCCATTTAGACAGCCTCCTTTTATCCGACACACCTCCCCAAAACTCATCCAATCACCTATGATTTACCACTTCCTCATCCATATACAGTATTGCCTACCCAACTAGTTATCCTTCTGTCCATCCTGCCAACCATCTATCCTTATTTTAAAGGGCAGACTTTCAAGGCATGATTAGCAAATGCTTGAGGTCTATGATACTTTGCAGCCCCCCTTTGTAGATACAAACAACAAAATTTAGAGACTAATTGGCTCAAGGCTGCATCCACAGCTTTAAGTAAACACACCATGATTCTAGTCCAGTTTTGTGTGATTACAAAGCTCGTTCTCTTTTCTGTTTTCACTACACTATGGTGTCATTTATTTGAATTATCTCATTGTTGACGTGGGATAGGGTGGGTGTGATCCTTGTGGATTCACACCTTTCAGTTAGTTATTTCTATAGTCTGGCATCTACCTGAGAAACTAAGGGAACTATTTTGTTTGGACCTCTGGATGACTTGGCAGTCATGTTGGGTGTGAGGACAGGTGAACACAATGCCAGTTGCAGTGGCAAAAAGAAGACAGGAACAAAGAAAGGGGTTCAGGGAGGACAAGGGATATAAGACAAGGATACTTTGGGCTTGGGGTTGGGTGAGGATGCTCAGGGTGCCACTGAGAATTTCAGTAGTGTGCTGCAGAAACTGAGTCCAACCCAGAGCAGGTCTTGAAGTCTACCTAATCTTACCCTGTGCCCTGCCCCTGAGTCTTTGCAGGTCAGGCCCTTTGAATAGATTTAACCTTGTAGCCACTCTGACATTCTCTAATTCAGAGGGACAGAGACCCACCCCCCCACCGTCACCTTCAGTCATCTGACACAAAGTGATGCCAACATGAGATGTGAGGCTGCAGGAGGGGATCCTGAGGATCACAGTGGGAAGGGAAGCTTTCTGGAAACGGAGACGGTCCCAAGGAATGAGTGGTAGTCAGAGAGGTGGGGAGGACAGGGCAGGGCATTCCAAGTAGAAAAATGGCACAGGCAAAGGTTAGGAGGTTGGAAACCCAGGATTTGTTATAGGACAAAGAAGATCACGAGCTGGCCAGAGGGTGGGCCCATGGAGAAACAACTGGGACACAGACAGGATCAGACAGGGGTGATAAGATGTGGAGCTTCCAATGCCAACTGGAGTCAGGTCTTTTTCTTGTGGTGATGAGGCGTTGATATTTCTGACAACCAGAGTGACAGCAGCACGTGAAGATATTTTGGGAGGAACTAGCTAGAGAGGGGGTGAAGGACAGGTGCATCTACCCTCTAAGCTCTGTGGGGTTCAGTCTGCAGCCCTGTTGCCTGCTGCCTCAGACACACCCACTTGCTTTCTTTCTCCTTTCTCAGCTCTCAGATAGTGTCTCCCAGAGATCACTTGCCTCAGAGTCCTGGGGTGTTGTTAAAACTGGAATTTCTAGGCCCACTGCATCTAGACTAGGAGTCACTATGGTTGGGTCCACCAACTGGCATTGCTATCAGGCTTTCCAGGCAGCCCTTACACAACCAGGATCGTGGGGACCTAAGTTCTGTCTGCCTTATGACTCAGTTGTCTTGTCCCCTTCCTGACACTCTGACCCTGGCATTGTAGAATTGCTGGTGGTCTTCTGGATACAGGGTCTCTCCCAAGAACCTGAGAGTAGTCTAAGGACGAGGACCTTGGCCTTCCTGTCTCTATTAGCAGGGGCTCAGTTGGTGCCTGTCACCCATTACTCTCATGCTAGTGAACTCCAGAGCCTGATGATATGTGTAAGAGCTATGAGAACTTTCTGAAGTCACTTCCATGACTGGCTCACTGTTAACATAGACGTGAATGTCTGGGCTTGGCCTGGCCATCCTAGAAAGACATTTTGCTCAGCATGGCCATCATCGCATCTACCACTGTCCAACTGGTGGCCTGTTTTCCAGTGAGGCTGTGGTCTCGTTTCACTCACTCACAGGGGGATTGAATTAGGTTCCCTTCCCTCCTTTCCTTCTCCCTATCCCTCCTCCTCCTTCCCTTCCTCTCCCTTCTCTCTTCCCTGTCTTTCTTACCCAGTTTCTTTCCTATTGAAGTTGCAAGCAACAGAAACAGATGATAGAGGACATAACAAATAGTACATTTGCAGAAAGGCTTATCATGGACTTAGAATTTTGTGGAGAGAAATAGGAAAATCAAGCATGACTTCATACTGGGAAATGGGTAGGATATAGCACCAGGACAAAGTTTGCCATGTTTCAGATTTAAATTCTAGGAGTGAGTGTGTGGGAATGCATCTCCAGAAAGGAAGGAAGAAAAAATCTTAAAAGGAGCTCAGGCTGCCATGGGGAAGAATGAAAGGATGCTAGGCCTTGACCAGCTATCTGATACCTACACATGGGCACAGGGTCAGGGTACTATGAAGTGCTGAGCTAATTCCGACAGAGACCTTGCCCTCAGGGGGTGCACAGCGAGTCCAGGACATCTGTGGTAACAGAGGGACGTACGGGCATTGCAGGTTGTGACAGAGGGACGTACCGGCATTGCAGGAGCATAGAGCAGAGGCTGTGTTCCAACTTCGAAGGGAGGGAGGTTGGCAGCAGTTAGGAAAGGCAGGTTTCTGGCTGAGGTGACATCTTGAGATGAGAAATTCACACTGCAGACATCAATTTGTACAAATCTGCCATTCTTCTGCCCAGAAGTCAGTTGAGTGTTGAACAAATTAGGGCTCCCACCTAGCAAGCGTGAGGTCCTGAGTTCAAACCCCAGCCCCCCCCCCCAAAAAATATGTAACAAATTAAGGCTCCCAGAGACAAGGTTCTGAGGATACCAAGGAGGGCAGGGACCTCCTGCCAGCCCCATGATGTGTATCTTACTTGAGCAGGAAGACCTTAGTTCTTCCTGCAGAGTCAGGCTGCAGGTGGTGCTCAGCGGGCCAGCTGTTATTCCTTTATCGTGTCCGAATCTGTGAAAGCCAGGGTCCCCAGGTCCTTCACTCAAGCACATGAAGGACAATGCCTAGGGTAAAGGGGAGCTCCCACAAGTGTCTGCCAGCCTGCTCTGACTTAGATCCTAACTGCCCACTGTGGATAGAGGACTGTGGAGGAGGGACCTGCATCAAGTGCCACTCCTCTGGTGGCTTGCTTTTTCCCTGCAGTGTGCTTTGGTCACCAGCTTGCCACCCTGGTCCGTCATCTTCAGTATTAGAAGCAAGGCATATGTACAGAAGCCTTTCAGCTCCTTTGTGGTTTTCTGGCACTTACTAAGTCGGAAGTGCCTGCCATGTCCTTCCTGCCTGCCCATTCTCCCTTCTTACAGAAATGTCATTTCCACAGAAACCTGCCCTGTCAGCCATGACTACAAAGACCAGAGTAGACTTGACCATCCAGGGCCAGCAAGTGTCTCTGGAATCTGGAACTGTGCCACTGAGATGAGGGTGAAGGCGAAGAACACTTTGGCACCTGTGTTAAGGCTGCTGAATGATGAACAGTGGCTGAGGAACACGAGACCTCTGTGGAGGGGAGGGGGAGAAGGAGGGGGAGAGAGAATATGGCCAAAAGACAAACAAATGCCAGTCGTTTGTTTGAGAGGGAGGAGGGACAACGTGGAGGGAGAGAAACGGAGGAAGAACAGGAGAGAGAACTTCTTTTGAGTTTCTCTTGAAACCTGTATACGTCCCACTCTTGGGTCCTTCCCAATTGCCAACAATCTTTTCAAACTTGACACTCCCACCTTTCTAGTTTGGGAGTTCCTTCTTGCCAAAGAAAAAAAGTAACCCTTGGCTCTGATACTCAGCAAACACCAGGAACAATGTTTGCCTATGAATTGCTAAGTCTCTCAGAGCAACGAGTTCCTGAAATTCTTCATTACAGATTATCTATTGAAATAAAGTCTTGGGTTTTGCTTTGACTTGTATCAAAGATAATGAAGGTGATTTTTCACAAAGGAGTCAAGCAATGACTTCAGCACTTCTATGAGAGTATGCTTTTAAAAAAGATTCAACTTAAAAAGATCTAGAGTTTCCAATCTGGTAACATCTATTAGAATAAGAAGTGCACATACCGTTTGACCCAGAAATACCACACCTAGGCATCTGTCCTACAAAAGCACTGGCTTGTACAGGTTTATGCAAAAGGTGCTTCTTGCAGCATTGTGGCAATTAAAAAAAAAAGAAAATCTCTGTAGATAGAAGTGCCTGTTTTTCTAAGTATTACGTCTCATTTAGTAGCAAGTATAAAAAATGGATTGTGGGTGCAAACATGCTTCAAAAATTGTGTTCTATCCAGGTTAAACTGCTGTGTTTCTTATGGGCTTCCAAGAGCTATTCAGACGCTGTTCAGACATTATTTTATGAAACACGTAGTGGGCACAAGCTATGAGCCATGTGTTATGCTGGTGGAAGACTCGGTAGTTTCACCAGGGACAAGTGATAAAGGTCACAAAGGAGAAGAGGGAGTGAGGAGTACAGTGGGAAGCCCTTGACGACTTCCTGTAAGAAGTGACTAGAAGTGGAAAGCTGCAGAAGAAATGGGAGTTAGCCCAAAGTACTGATGTACGAAAGGGAGGGACAAGAAACTGGAAAAAGCCTGATGTAGATGGAACAGAGAGAGGCTATTATGATGCAGTCGCCCTCCCCAGGCCTTGGGACTCTACAGGAGAGCAGAGGAAGCTCAGAATACTTTTATTTATTTATTTTTTTGATGATACCAGGGGGTTGAACTCAAAGCCTCAGCTTGCTAGGCAGGCACTCTACCACTTAAGCCACTCTGCCAGCCTGAGGTATAATTTAAATACCATAAAATTTATCCATTTGATGTGCAGTTTGATGCAATAGTTATATAGCTCTGTAGCAATCACCATAACCTGGCTTTCAAATGTTTCTAGACCCCCACCCCTCAAAAAATTCTCATGCCACTTGTAGTGAACTTCTCTCTTCAGGCAGCCACTATCTGCTTTTTGCCATTCTAGTTTCTTTTCTAGAAATTTCACATACATGGAATCATAGAACACGCCATCATCTATGTTTGTTTTCTTCCGCTTAGTGTGTCTCAGGTTCACTCACACTGTTCCAGGCACCCTTAGTTCTAAAATTACTGAACAGTATTTGTTATAGTTTGGATCTTGAATGTCCCTGAAAGGAGCAGGTGTTGAAGGGCTTGGACCCCAGGCTATGGCACTATTAGAAGGTGGTGGAGTCTTTAGAAGATGGGAGGAAGTTAGGTCATTGGGAGTGTGCCCTTGAAGGGGATATTAGGACCTCAGCCCCTCCTCTTCTCCCTCTTTGCTTCCCTGCCACCATGAGGGGAGCAGTTTTCTGTCATGTGTTCCCTCTATGATGTACTGCTTTGCCACAGGCCCCAAATCAAAAGGACCATGGACTGAACTCTCTGAAGCTGTGAGCCACAATAAACCTTTTCTCTTTATAAGCTTATTATCTTGGGTATTTGTCACAGTAGTGGAAAGCTACCACAGTATTCCATTGAATGGATACAACACATTTTTTCCTCCACTCACCGAGTAGCTATATGAATTGTTTCCCGTACTTGTCTGCAAGAATAATACTGCTATACGTATTTGCATACAGGTCTGAGTGGACCTATGTTTTCATCTCTTTGGAAAGATACCTAGGAGTGGAATTGTTGGGTTGATTTTAATTGGTCTAGGAGATACGGAATGGAATCTCACTCTGTTCTGGTTTGCATTTCCCTAATGTCTGCTTGTACTGAGCATCTTTTCCATACTTCTCTGTCATTCATACGTCTTTTTTGGTGAAGTGTCCTACATGAGTCACCTCTGGTGACTTGCTTAAAGGACTCATAGACTTCAGAACCATACCCATGGCAATGGTTCTTATATGGAGAGGACACAGCATGGGGATCTAGAGGTGTCCAGGAGCAGGCTTCCAAAGTCCTCCCTCCGGGGGGTGGACCACAGGACGTGCTCTTTCTCCAGCACTGAAATACACAACACGGCACATTGCTTCTGCCCAGGGACCCTACTTGAGACTCAAAGACCAGGGCTTCTTTTTGGGCTGGTGATGTAGTCCTCTCTGCCACATGGCCAGCCGTGGTTCCAGAAATTCCAAACTCCTAGAAGGCAGGTGGGCAATCAGCATAAATGGCATTGTTTGTATAGTTTAGGAAGGTGGTACAGCAGGCTCCAGTGCTCCAGGGAGACAAAACAGCCGTATCAGTTAGAAACAAGGCAGGATTCCAGAAATCACGTTCTCAGACACCAGACGAGTGTCAGCCCCATAGGGAGACTTTCTGAAAAGCACTATCAGGAGGCTGGCTTTCCCCTCTCCTGCATGTGTCTAGTCAACTCTTTGGATCATTTTTAATTGGACCGTGCATCTTGTAATTTGTTTCTAGAGTTCTTTACATATTATGAGACAATTTGTTTATTATATATACATTTTGCAAGTGTTGCCTCTTAGTCTGTGGCTTTTCTCCTTTCCTTTCCTCTACTCTCTGTTCCTCCCTTCCTTCCTTTTTTGGTTTGCTTTTTTGAGACAATATCTCACTGTGTAGCCCAGGCTGGTTTGGAACTTGCTATGTAGCCCAGGTTGACCTTGAATACACAATTCTCCTGCCTCACCCTCCCAAGTGCTGGCATTACAGGTATGAACCACCATGCCCAACCATCTTTTCACTTTCTTAATGGTGTTTTTCAGAAGGAATTTGAGCAGGGAAATATGACCAGAGTTGTGTGCCATGTGCGTGCGCGCACACACACACACACACACACACACACACACACACACTCTCTCTCTCTTCTTATGTGGAGAATGAACTTTGGGGACCAGAAGTGGGCTGGGGAATCCCAGTGGAAGGTCACTGCAGTAGTCAAGGTGAGAGCTGATGGCGGTTCAGACTGGCAGGTGCCAGGAAGGGTGGAGGGAAGGGACTGTGTAGGAGGGATGTCCAGAGGATATATTAACAACCATGCAAGAATATTATGTGTTTCTAACACAAAAGGGAAAGGCGGGCTCTCCAAATTTGTCCACAGAGCGCAGTATTATTGTTTTTCAGAGTGAAGCTCGTTTATTCATGGGATTTTAGGGTTTGATAATTTGGAAATGTGGGAATAGCTAAACTTGAGAGTACCTTCCAGGTCCCACAGTCTATGGCACTGTAAACAATTCTTTTTGAAGTTCTTTTAACAAAACTAAACTATTCCAGATCTGTTATTATGATTGTTTATTAGTCACAATACATGTATCTATAATGGCAATTGTTAGTCTAAGAAAACTTCATGACTCAAATTGAACACAATCTATGCATAGAGACCTCTGCAGAAAGGAGGTGCAGAAACATCGCTAGCATATGAAGTGTGAGAGAAGGACAAGGGAATTCATATTCATGTATTAACCCAATTACTGAACGTACCTTGCAAATCCGGAGCACTGTGGGTTGAAAATGGGATTCACATCATTCTGTCCCCAGCGACACAGACAGTATTATAAATGAGAAATTCCTTCCCCAGGCAAGGCTGCACAGCCTTATTTAAGGCTAGAAATTCTATTTACCCAGGAGCCGAAACCACTGTTTTTCTGTTCTTGCAAAATAAACAAAATACCCTGGCAAACTAGATGCAAAGAAGGCCTGAGGGAAAGGGAAGGAAAGTGAAATCAGGTTTGCAGGTCATTGTCAATGCAATACATCAGGAGCATGGCAGTGATACATATTTTCTCTTCTGCTACTGAAAAAGGGAGGCTCCATGAATTGATGAGGCAAAGCAAGACTGCAGAAATTAAGATATGTGTGTATGTGTGTGTGTGTGTACACATATAAACATTTTTAATGAAGTAGGGTTTGTTGTGTTGCTTTATCCTAGAAAGAGACAGTGTTTTACCTGATCAGAGCTGCACGATACAGACCTGGACCAGGGGTACAAAGGCATCATCCCCAAGCCTGTTGGATCTGGTGCTCTGAGCCTGTGGAAAGGCTGGACAGGGACATGGTGGCATGCCTGGGAGCCTGCTCTTAGGTGTATGACATAATGGACACCTGATTAAGGAGGGGATGATGAATCTAGTTCATCACAGTGCTCATTTTGCCCTCTTCTGTCTCAGTTCTTCTTCCCAAAAGTCAGCTGCCACCACCCATCCCCACATCTAGAAACTCATCCTTCAGGTCTAAGATCTACTGTCACTTCTCCGCTATCTTCACTGTTACCAGGCAAATCCATTTTATGGTGTCTGAACCTTGCATAATTTCCAAGGCCCCCTTTCAAAAAAGGAATAAAATTATGAATTTAGAATCAGAAAAATTAGGTACCCTCATAATTAGGGCTTTGAAAAGGGCCTGGGTAAGTCAAGAGCTTAATCTCAGTAGCTTTGCCAAGAATCTGCTTCCTCTGGCTGTCTGCATAACTGTGTGTTTGCCTTCACAGCCATCATCCCCGTTTGTAATCACATTTAGTTTGATTCCTGTCCACTCTCCATTGGACTATAAGCTTCCTGAAGGTAGAGACTGGGTCTGCTCGCCAGTGTAGCCCCAGAACAAGCTAGAGCAATAATGCGGTTTGAGGAAATGAAGCCTGAAGTCCAACAACGGCAACAAAATTACTAGCTCCCTCTCAGTGAGCCACACTGGCCAGGACCTAGACATTAGTACCCAGGGTCCAGGCTGTAAAACACTAGGAGAGAGGCCACTGTGGGGACTTGGGGATGAAAATGAAGGGAGAGGAAAGCTAGGGGTGCTTGGGAGTCAGGGGTGTGGCTTCTACTTTTTACTGTCAACAGCACTGCGTCCCCTGAAATAAACACGACATCATGAGTCCTTTACAAAAGAACCCCTTTCTAGAGCAACTGCTTCTTGATTTCCCATGCTGGGAAACAGAGACCCCCTCTCCTCATACACAACCCTCTCGTGGTCATATCCATAAACCAGTGGGTGCTACCCAGGGTGATTATCAGGTGCCCTGGGCAACCTCTGGCAATGTCTTGGCAGTTCTGTCGTTACCGGTAGGGGGTACTATTAGCATCCAGTGAATAGACACCAGAACTGCTGCACAGCATGCTAGGATCTACAAGATAGCACCACAGCAAAGAATCATCCAGCCCAGAACTGTCCATGTTGCTGAGACTAAGAAAGCCTGCCTTAACCATAGGCTCCCTTTCTGTCGTGTTTTCTGCACACTACCACTGTTCACAGGTATCCTTTATCTTCTGCACTCCATACAGAACAGTGGGATAATGTCGCTCAGAGGCTAAGGGGGAAGAGATTCACCAGAGTGTCATGTGATTTTGATCATAATGCAGTTTCTTAAAAAATGAAATGACTGTTTTAGGCCAGTGGATCTTCTTGGAAAGCTGACTCTGAGTCAGTAGGTCTGCAGTGAGGCCTCAGCCTGTCTCTAACCAGCTCCCATGTAAACACTGCTGGCCTGGCACTGCACTTCGAATAGCAAATTTCTATGCACCGTGGGGGAAAAAGGTCCCTTGCTCTTGGGGACTTCAGCTTGGCTAGAAGTGTGCTGGACCCAAAGAAGCCTGGGCAGGCTGAAGCCAGAGTACTCAGTCTTAGAAAACCAGAGCTGGAGGAGAGCTTAGGTGATGTGTAATCAACCCCCCATTATGGCGACAGACAAACCATGGGTCACAGTGGAGAAGGGAGCTAGTCAAAGTCTCACTACTTGCTGTGGCAGCTTTGGAACAAGGCTGTTGGATCCCTGTGTCCTGAGTAACCTCTTGGAGGGCAAAGCCCAATCAGGAGAGGAAGTTGGGGGGATGCGGGCACACACAGATGGGTCCTGCTGCTCTGAATTTCCTACTTATCTGTTCCATGACACACATGTGAATACTGGGATTTTAGGAGAGGTATAAGATTCTTCCTGCCTGCCCCTTGGTTTTTCTGTACTACTAAGTGTGTAGCAAAGAGGAGCCAGAGTACAACTACTGAGGGGCAAATTCTGAGCGCTGTCATTTGGTCAGCACATATATGAGTAAACTCCAGAATAATTAGACCAATCAAAGCCTTTTCCTAACTTGGGGGTAGAATGACAAATCCTGAACATACCTGAGGTCCCTGTTCTTATCTTCTAGGGAACCCCAGAACAGAGTCATCCACTGAGGACTTTGAGTTAGAAAACCATTTGCGTGGGACAGCAAAGCAATTCCTCCCTTCACTTACTCCCAGTACCTGGGATACAAACTTTTAAATTCATGCCAGTTCTACTGGACCAGTAGCAAATTTCATGGAGGAGCTAAAAAGGAGTATAACAGCTGGCACATCAGGCATTAATAATATAACAAAGGCAGAAAAAAGAGGCACTTTTCATTAGTACTTTTTTGACGTCAATTTATTATTTATCCATTTGCCAATATTCAAACAGGCAAGTGGTCATAAAACATTCAAAAAGACCCTCTAACACAGTCAGGCATCTGTTTTAACTCAGTTCCCTTTAAGAAATCTGGAAATCAGGTTTCAAGGAAAAGTATTGCTTGATGATCTCTTCCTAGAGTTTGGTTTAGATTCTCTGAAAGGCCAGTAGGCAGGTAGATGATGGTTTGTAAGGTAGGATGCAAAGAGAATCAGAAAAGTGCTGTTTCCAAATTTTTGACTCCTCCCCGGGTATTATTCTATTTGAAACAAGAATGTTGGCAAGGCCCGCTGTTCAGTAATTAGCACCCTGTCAAACCCAACCAATCAAGACCAGTACATACTGCACCTGGTCTGAGTTCAAAAATGCATGTGGGCAATTCCAGTGGCCCTGAGAGATTCTTCCCCATCCTAAACCTGTCACATCGTTTTAGCTTCTTTGATAAATGTTTATCCTTGCCATGGAGACAGAAGAAACAAGACAAAAACCTTAAGAGCCCCCTCCCGAGGAGGGGCTGGGGAGGAGTAGCTGGTCAGTGAGTCCATCCTAGCTTGTCTTTCCTTTGCTCCTCTGGATGCTTCTGCCTTTCCAGGAACTGTCTTTGGTGTACAGGCTGTTGTCCTTGATGTAAGCGATGACAGCATCAGGGAGCAGGTACTTCACGCTCTGCCCTTGGCCCAAGGCTCTCCTGATGTATGTGGCACTGATCTCATTCTGCACAGGCTCCCTGACCAGGTGAATGTTGTGCTGGTATTGCTGGAGGATGGGCGAGTCCAAGATGTACCCCTTTGGGTCGTGACCCGCCCGGCTCACGCACACCAAGCCAAACCTCTCCACTATTTCCTGGATGTGTGCGTCTTCCCAGAGGTTGGGGGTCTGGAAGGTCTTCAAGACATCTGCCCCACAGAGGAGTTTCAGCTCAAGTGCAGCTGCAAAAACAAGGGTGGGTCCCAAAAGTTACACAAGGGAGCCACTGCCAGGAAAGATCAAGTGACATTCTATGGGAAATCTCACAGAGGCTTTCCTTGGAAGGTGGGGAAAACTCAGTATCTCCTTGTTCATGGCTTAAAAGAGAAAGCGTGTCAGGGAATCTGAAGTGAGTTCACTGTATCCAGTTGTAAATAACGATTTAATGAACACAGCTTTTGTTTAATATTGGTGAAGTACCAAGTTATACAAAAGATTTTTTTTTTTTAGTGCTACAATTGAAGTCTGTACTGGGGACCATAGCACAGAGCTCCAGAGGTGGCCATGCTGTCTCTAGAAGCCCATTTTCTGAAGGACGATTTCTAAAGACCTAAGACCAATAAACTGTGAGCCTGGGACAGGTCGCTGCCCTATTTGACATCCATTTCAGTCCCAGTGTTATTAAGAGCTTTTATATAAAATGTCATCATACAGATTAAGCATAGAGGCTCTGTGGATAGCCAAAAGGTTTCTAAAAGCCAGCTGGTGGCCTTTTCACTTTACTTTCCAGCACAGCAAAGCTCTAGAACAACTGGTCAACGTGGATAGTCCTTTGGAATTTATTCCAATAGAACACTGAATGCAATGATAAAAAAGAAATCCTAATGTTTATTAGGAGCTCAGTATGGCACTGCCACTAAGTGCTTCAAGTGTATAATACCATATGGTCCTCAGAATAAGTTTATGAGGTAAGTATTGTTGTGCCCGCTTTGCAGAGGGGGAAACTGAGGCCCAGAGAAGCAAGAGAAAGCGGAGGTTCTCAGCTAGTCAGAGAAGCCTCCAGGTGGGGCATCTGTAACTGGTAGGTTCTGGCGCCGCCTGCTGGTGGGAATCTGTACATACATCACAATCGGAACCCTGGCGCCCAAGGGGCCAGTGGACTAATCTGAAAAGGAAAAGCCAAGTCCATGTGGCAAGCATGCTGTAGGACCCCTAGTCCTTCTGGAAGCTGATTCCAGCTTCAGTAGGTGGCAAAGCCATCGTTATCACCACGAGTTACCACCCACTGGCAAAGAACTTGGTGTGAACAGTTGGGTTAGGTTCCTGTGTTGGGTCCTTTGAAGGACTCTGGATGTGGGCAGAGGTAGGTTTACAAAGGAACACCGGGATGGGTACAGAATGGAACGTGGGACACTGGCAGTGTCACGGAGAGGTCTGGGGTCTCCCCTCATTGGGCACATGCTGGGCTGGGCTGGAGCCAAGACTTCTTCTTCTCTGTGCCTCAGCTTCCCCATCCACAAGATAATATAAACTGGACTTATTCAAAGCCACAGATCAGATGTGATTGTGGAAGCACACTTCTCAAACACTGTAGCAACATAATGGTGGTCTAGTAAATGATACTGGACTTCCCTTCACTCATGCATGCTGGACTCTTGGTGATTTCAAACTAAGACTCTAGAGCCAGGTGTCTTGGATTCAAATTCTGGCTCTGCTATTCAGTAACTCATGTGACTTTAAAATGAGGTTGCTAATGGTGCTTACCTTACAAGGGTCTTTTAGAACTGAGTGAGTTTATAAATGTAATTAATATACTTAGAACAGTAGTTGCCACAGAGTCAGGGCTATATGTTTTAACTGCTTTTCATACATTCATTCATTCATTCACCCACTTATCTAGCAAAACATTCATCAAAATTTCCACTCAACATTTATGAATTATGTGCTAAATGTATGGTCTTTTTAAACCAACAAAGATGCACTTATAAATTAATTCAGCAACTCACATTTTTTTTTGGCCAGTCTCCTTGCCTACAATATATATGTAGATTTGTATTGTGCTACAACTGTGAGGTTTTTCTCTAATTTCTTATTTATCCAACCACTGTAGTTTGGCAAGAGACCAGTGTTTGGCTTTTCAAACCATGGGTGGTTTCTATGTGGTCTTCCTACGGGAGGGGGGTTGAATGAAGCACATTTAATTTCAGGGTCTCCTGGAGCACATACCCTCTGTTCCCACAGGTCAGAGAACCTCTTCTTCTCTAAGTGGGTTTTGTTGGGACAGTTTCCACATATTAGCTACAATATTAGGTACTGTTTGATTCCTTAACAATGCAACTAAGGAATACTAATCACTCTGAGCTTTTCCTAGAGAGGACAAGTGCCTGAATGTCCCCAGTCCCCTATATCTAAGGAACATTTGTGAGGCTGTCACAATACCGTGCAATGGATCAACTCTCAGGACCATGTGTGCCCCAGACCCTAACTCCGGACTTTCCTGTCTCAGGTCTCCCAAAGGTATTCACACAGTCCTTTCAAACCTATTCACCCAATGCTACTGAATTTCCAGATTGAGCAAGTCTGCCCAAGTCCAAAACAGATAACTCCAGGGAGCAATGTAAAGGCTGCCAATGTGATCTGTCCAACAGTGGTACAGTGACAGAAATGGGGTATTTGTGGGCATTTTAGGGTAGGGTCTCTGTCTTTGAATAGTTCTGGCCTTTGAAAACAGATGAAGCCAAAATTTACAGAGACCATGGGGACCTTTAACTCTGGCTGCTGGGTTGCCCTAAGTTGATAACATTAAAGAGCCTTGGGTATGAATTTTGTATCTGCTGGGACCACAGGAAAGTCACCTTGCCTATGGATGTGTCTCCTCAGCTGTAAAGTAGGGACAGCTGACACTGGGACCTCCTATGGAGCTTATGGACACTGAGAGATGGAGAGATGCAATGTCAATTTTCTACCTGGGACAGCGTAGGAACACAGCTGTCACAGCACACCACAAACACACTCAGAAGTGAGGGGTGCCAGGGTCTACACAGGAAGACACCAGAGATGGCCAGGAATGGGCTTATGGTGTACGATGGGAAGTGCCCAACTAACCATCCGGTGTAAAGTGAACACAGATCGAACGTCTCTTTGTCAGGGAATCCTCTGAGCATTGCTGAGCTGTGCTGAGTCCCATAGGTCAAGGGCAGGGGTGGCCCTCACAAAAGCCAGACAGTTGAGCAGTTGAAGGTTAGAAGCATCATCGATTCTAAAGTATAACACCCAAGTGGCCCCAGAAACCAACAATGCCACGACTTGGGTGAATCTAGGGGGGATGGCAAATCACAGAAGTGAGGGGCCAAGCCAGGCTCTGCAGCCCAAAGTGCTGAGATCAGCAGTCCCGGGGTGTAAAATTACACAAGAAAAGAGCCAGCAACAAAATGTTCCTTAGAAATCCATCACTGGTAACATACTTGCCATCTCATCCAAAGCCAAACTTAGACTGAGAAAAACTCCATTTTACTTTTTTAAATTGCTCTAGTTTTTTTCTGATTACAAACATGAAACACATGTTTCTTATGGAACATATGGTAGCCATGTGCTTCAGGCAGAAAATAACAACAGCAACAATTAGAATAATTCTGGTTTCTAAAAAACCATCAACATTTTGGCATATTTTTCTTAGACTTTCTATTGATTTAGACATGCAAACAAATGTCAAATATGTTCTTTTTTATATACCTGAGGTAATAGATACTGTGTCATATCCTGATTCCCCCCCACTTTCTTCATAAGCAGTTCTCCATATCATCAAAACCTTTATGTAGACTCTTCATCTTATGTATACGGTATGATTTACTTGCACATTCCTTTATAATTAAAGGAATTAAGGTTGCTTTTATTTTCCGTCATTGTAAAAAAACTTTTGTGATAAACATCTTTGCATAAATCTGTGTCCAAAGTTCTGTTTCCTCAGCTAGACTCCTAGAAGGGGAGTTTGTCAAGCAAGTGGTATAAGGATTTTTTTTTCTTGTAAATGGAAAAGCCCACTTCCATGTAAACTTTTGCACAGTTTCTTTAGAAGAGAACAAGATGAGTAGGGTTTAGGATTTAAATAGGCTGTGACAGTACAAATACTGTTGGGTTGATTAGAGTTGGGAGCTCCTAGAAAAGTGAAAGTGGAAGGAATGGGGGAGGGGGTCTTTGGCAGAGGGCGAAAGCCCATAGATAGGACAGCAGCTGGGCCTGGCTTCACAGGGAAGGTGGGCTCTAAATGGAGTCTCACAGGGCAGCAGCGTTTTTTAACAGGTGAGACAAGAAGGAACAGGCCAGCAAAACAGGCAAGTCAGCCTAGCACCACCCCCTTCACAATGGCTGCTTCCTGCCTCTCCCTGGAGGCCCTGGCTTTCCCCACATGACTTTGTTTCCTGTCTTTGCGCCCTAGCCTGCTCTTCTGTATCTTAGGAGTCTGGGTGTGGCTGCCTCTGCCTCCAGGTTCACCCCATTCACAGATCATCTGCAGCCTGGAGCAGGGCTGGGGTTGCCTGGGGTTGCTCTCAGCCTAAGCCTGGAGCCTGGCCAGGAAAGTGCCCAGGGAGTGTATATAGGATGGGTTAGAAGAGGCAGCAGCTGACTGATGGCTGGGGCTGGAAGGGAAGGAGCCCATACGGGTAAAGAGGAGAAGCAGGCAGGGGACAGATGAATTCATTTAATGCTATGTATAGAAGGGGATTATACAGAAGGCACTATAAGTCCTTCTTAGATTCTTACTCCAGTGCACAGTCCCCCAAACTGGCTGTAAAACAAATCCCAAGTACTTACTAAACATCCAGACTCCTCAATCCCACTTCCCCTCAGCAGGACTGGGGACTGGCCTGGGTATTAAGTGTGTTTAACCAGCCCCACAGTTAATTCTGCGGTATGTGACCCTTCGGCCAGCATCAGGGACTAAAGGGCGCCTTTTGGGCCTGGTGGCATTTCCACCAGGTAGAAGAGTGTTTTCATTGTGCTCTGGGAGTACTAGTTCTAAGAAATACTAGTAGGCATATATATAAAAGAATTCCATGGCTAAAAGGTGACAGGAGTGGCTCTTTGCTTCCCCTCCTTTTTTTTTCTGAGTCATAACGCACGGACACATGAAGGTTCTGAAAAGTCCTACAGGAAAGACACCATTTTAGGTGTATTTATCCTTGGCAGCCCATCCTGACCCTTCTGATCTGAAAGTAGTGTCTTAACCAGTGAAAGACACCTGCGGAGAGCTCTGCAGGTGGTCTGCTGGAATTCTGACCCCTTGGGGCTGTGATTTCCTGCTCACAGCATGTCCTACTCTCCCCACATAATGCCCTGCTTATTTTATTGGCCCATGCCTTTGGCTGTGGACACCTGGGCTACTTATACCCTGGCATCACAGGCAACAAGCCTCCACGTGACACCAGGAGATGACAATAGTTAGCAATCTGGGGTGGCAAATTAAGAAGACAATCCAAATTGGCTTCCCTTAAAAACATATTTCCTTTTGAGAGAAACCATTGAGAAACTGCTAGAAGTGTTAGTCTTGCTATCCAGGCTTTATCAGGGCAAATTTTGAATTCAAAATGGCTAAAGGTGTTAAAAGAACCCCAGCACCACTCACCAGTTTATCCCTGAGTGGCCCTGCCTGTAATCCATGTCACACGCACAAGTCACAGGGTAGGTAAATTCCTTTGGGCAGCAAATCCCAAATTAGCACAACAATTTATGAGATCAGGTAGTCTAATCTGACCTTTGATCTTGGAAGAGTCACCCCCAACCCAAAGGGCCTCAAGTTCCTTGTCTGTACCCAAAGAGTTGGGCTTAAGCCCTCTGCAGTCGTGACCCCGTAGTGCTCACAAGAACCCGACATATCCCCCCTCCCCACCTTTGCAGATGAGAGGTCAGCACCCACCTGCAGGGACTGACAGTGCCTGGCCCCGGTCTGTACCTTCCACTGGGAGTGGAGATCTGAGCAGTTCGCTGTGATGGTGCCTGTGGTGTAAACACATGGGCTCAGGTGTGTCATCCTCAAGCCCCATAGCCACCCCGGGGTTCTCAGAACTTAAGTCACAACCTGTTTCTATGCATGGTAATTCACTCATTCCACAAATATCTGTCAAGAGCCTACTATGTACCAGGTGATGGGACCAGAGGCAGTCACCTCTGGGTCCTTATGGAGAGTCCTATACAAGACAGTTTGCAATCTTCTGTGTGATTTGGGTGAAAGTGGGGAAGTTAGCCTCATTCTTTTCGTACTTTCTCCAGTATTTCTTACTTTAAGAACACAGGGGTCAGTATTGAGTAGGGATTAAGGACAGGTTATTGGAAACAGACAGATCCAAGTTCAATACATGTATTTTCATTTGGAAAGCAGAGATGGTCACATCTGTATATAGGATTTTGAGACGGTAAATGAGCTAGCTATACACATTAAGCACTGACACAGTATGGCCAAAACCTAGCTTTCAATAAAGATGCTTGTTATAAATTACTTTAAAAATGCAATAAGGTGGTGGCTGAGAGCCAGGACTTGGAGTCAGATAGCCTGGATTGAATCCTAGCTTCCCCACTGGCTATCTGTGTGACCCTGGGTGAATGATTTCTGGTCCGTGTGGACGGTTCTACATCTGCAAATAGAGTCTGATGTTGGCACCCACCCCTGCTGGGTGGCTATGAAGATGAAGGAAGTTAATTCACGAAAGGTGCACTGAACATTTCAGATACAATTAGACTTACACCAACTTGGCCTGCTCAGCATTTTAAGCAATCTATCTTCCTCACATCAGGAGATGCCTACACCTTCTTTTCTTATCAAACACCATTTCCTGTATCAATCTGGCCTCCTGTCTTCCACTGCCTGTGTGATGCATTCACTACGAATGTGTCTGGTAGAACAAGCAGGTGTTTTGTGGCCAGAGTGCGTGGGTTCAAGTCCAGGCTATCCTGCTTGTATGACCCTGGGTTAGTCACTGAGACTCTCATAGCCCCACTGACCTCAACTGTTAACTGCGGAAGTTAACGCCATCCTTATCTACAGCGGCTATCACAGGACCATGAGTGACAGAGAGCTTCTACTCTGAAAATTACCTGAGGGCAGCCTGGTGCTGATTATTACTGGGATACATGCAGACAGAAAGTGCTCAGTAAATGTTAGCTGCTATTATAATCATTGCTCTCAGCCTGTATTCCTGCCAGATTGTGAACAGGGGCCCCCTTTCATTCACTGTCACATTCAGTGAGGGCCCATCTACAAAAGGGGAAAATAAATCTTTTCTGGGGAGGGGGTGCCAGTGGGAGGGGGGCAGGCACAAGGAAAGGGGAAATGAGGGTGTATACGGTGAATGTGTTTTGAATCCATATATGAAAATAGAAGAATGAAACCTGTTGAAATTGTTCTAAGAAAGTGGGAGCGGGGGAAGAGGGAGAATGATGGAGGGGGTAAAATCCAACTAAGATATACTGTAAACATATATGTAAATATCACAATGTATCCTCCTATACAACTATTATATGCTAACAAAATCATTAAAGAAGAAAATGCCCACCTAAAGTCTGCTGAATTCGGGACAGATGGAAGGAGTGAATGAATTAATACATCCAACCCTGGGCCAAAGCCCTTCTCATGAGTTCAGAGATTCAGCTGCATTTTCTCTGGGCCGGGCCGGGCTGTTTCCATACTTTTCTACTACTTGGTTTTGGTAAGCTTCCTCTCTGAGGGCTCCCTCCTGTGTTGGTCTGGGTTCTCTCATCAGACTGAGGTGGGCATGAGTCTCACCCGTACCTTCTAACTGTAGGAGTTTCAGAATAATTACTTTCAGATCTTCCATTGTTTCATCTAAACCCACCTACCTCCCACAGTTGCTGATCTGACTACATATAATATATGTGAAAGAGCCTGGCACATCTAGTCAGGGATGAATTAAAGCTGGTGATTGTTATGTTATTTTATTTACCTTGAAGCTTCTAGTTCAAGTTGACCCTGCTTTGGATATAAGCAGGATCTTTGAATTTTGTTGTACAAATGACTACTTTTAGTACTAAGCACATTTTCCTCACAACTTCCTCAGTCTCTTGGGGAAGTAGCCATGTTTTTTCTTGCTGCCTGCCTAAGTGATACCCTGATGTGAACTGACTCTGGGGACATGTACTCTGTGTCCTTGGAGGCCACTGGTCTCTAGGAAAGCCATTCTGGAGGGTAACTGTGGCCAGAGCAAAGTCAACCATCAACCATCTCACATCCCCAAAGTCAGGAGATCACTGTTTTGGAAAATAGCCATGGCATGACTTCAGAGCTGAGCAGGCTGGAGCTCCACCTCTTATTTATTTGTTGTGGGACTGTGATTAACTTAGTCTCTTTGAGCATCAGTTTTTTTATCTATAAAATAAGAATGGCATGAGATTATGTCAGCAATGAGTCCACGAGATGATGACGACGATGATAATGATGATGGATGATGGATCAAGTGGAATGGTATTGTGACTAAGGCCTTCTTCCCCACAACATGGGGAAAAATGAGTAAGTTATTCTTATGCAAGGGATATGAAGTGTCTCCCCAAAAGGCTTGTGTGTTGAAGTGTTGGTCCCCAGATGGTGGATATAATCATTCAGACATGATGAGGTCATGAGCACTCTTCCGTAATCAATGGATTAATCCACTGATGGGCTCATAATTTCCTGGCAGTATTGGTAGGTGATGGAAACTTCAGAGGTGGAGCCTGGCTGGAGGAGGTAGGTGACTGGGAGCATGTCCTTGGGTACTGTATCTTGTCTCAGGCCCCTCTCTGTCTCTCTCTCTGATGCCATGCTGCTATGAGATGAGTAACTTGTTTCCACCATGATGCTTTGCCTCACCATAGTCCACAACAAGGGAGCCAGCTAACTTGAAACCATGAGACAAAATAAATCTTTCCTTTCAAATTGTTTCTCTCAGGTATTTGTCACAGTGAGAAAAAAAAACTGACATAGCTATCAAAGCCCTAATGACACAAAAGGTAGTCTAGACTTTGGAAAGCATAAAACTAAACCACTTCATAAGGAGAAAAATAATCCTCAATAAACCTCACAGTGAATTTACGTTACAGTGACATTTGTTGCTATGTCACTATCATGGAAATTCATTGTTGATTCTATCAAGAGGATACCAAGTGGGGCAACTTATGGGCTGATTTCTATCGTGCTTCTAAAACCACTTTATAATTTTAGCCAGTTTTTCAAACTTTAAAAAATCTTAATAAAAAAATCTTAATCAGCTGCCTGTTGAAACCATGTTGACTGTACCACTGATTCTCAAACCATGGCAGGTCAACATAAATTACTAGGACCATTAAAACAAAACAAAAAATGCCCATGCTTAGAGTCCACCCCAGCAAACCAGTCTCTAAGTTTTCCCAGTGATTCCTGAAGCAGGGTTTGGACCACTGCTTTGAGTAGATCTCATTATTGATCATAAGCCAGACTCACATGCTCAGTGACACACTGTGGGGATCAGCTCTAGACACAGGTTAGAATCACCAGGGAGCTCTTAAAAATTCTGACATCCTACCCTGGACCAATGGGTGAGACCCAGGCATCTGTACTTTTAAAAGCTCCCTAGGAGGTTCCAATGTGTGGCCTGTATTGAGGAGTTCTAAACAATATAGTAACAAATAAATAAGAAAGTGGGAAAGAAAGAAGGGAGAAAGGAATGAAGGAAGGAAGGAAGAAAAATGTGTTCAGTAAAATCTCTGCTCACCTCTCCCTGCATTCTGCAGCAGAGTCACCAGTGACATTTAATTACTCTGGGCAATACCTATGTGTCCATGAATGACTTATTGGTTTTGAGGACCAATCACAGGCCAGCATTAAGGATGCCAGTTAGGGTAGCTAACGTTATTTAGCATTTCCATGCCAGGTAGGTCATTTCATTTAGTCCACACAGTATCCTGTGGTGAATTAGGTGATGCCATTTCCATTTTATTAGGTGAAGAACTGAGGCTCAGGGAGGCCAATGACATTGGTCATTGGCTCCAAAACCTGTGTCCTAGGGAAGCTTGCTTGTCCTAGGGTTAGGGAGAAAGCCCCTGTTCCTGACTACTTATTAAAACTAAATGACTTGTTGGGATATCTGTTGTCTTCCTTCTATTTGCCTTAATTAGGCTAGTTAAGGAGAGATGACTGTGCTCATTCTAAACAGATGATCTTGGTGTAAGTTATTCCTCATGCAGTTTTCAACAGGTGAGTCTGGGCTTGTGTCAACATTGGGGCAGATAAATGAGGAGGGAGCACATATCCCAATAACTTTGTCATAGTCTCCCTTTAGTTGGCAACAGGTTCTGAAGCAGCACTGTACCTGCTGAATGCTTTTAGCTGTCCTTTCTCTAGAAGAAGGTAAAGTAATAAGAGCCAGAGGACATGCAAGGCTGGCTGGCAGAGTGGCTCAAGTGATAGAACATCTGCCTAGCAAATGCAAGGCCCCGAATTCAAACCCCAGTATAGCCAAAAACAAGAACTAGGACATGCAGTCTCAATGTTCACCTTTACTAAAAGCATAAACATTAGCTGGCTGGTGGTTCATGTAACTCTAGTTACTTGGGAGGCCGAGACGAGGAGGATCACAGTTCCAGGTCAGCCTGGGCAAAAAATTAGCAAGACCCCATCTCAACCACTAACTGATTGCAGTGGTGTGTGCCTGTCATTTCAAGCTATGTGGGAGGCTGAAATCAAGAGGCCTGCAGTTCCTGGCCAGTCTGGACAAAACAAACAAACAAACAAACAAAAAACCCCCAACGTTGTGATATCCCATCTCAACAGAAAAAAGCTGGGTGTGGTGGTGTATGCTTGTCATCTCAGGGATGGCAGGAAGCCTAAAAATGGGAGGACTGAGGTCCAAGATAGCCTGGGCAAACAGCGAGACCCCAGCTCCAAAATGACCCGAGAATAAAAGCTGGAGGTGTGGCTCAAGCAGTAGGGCGCCTGCCTCACAGCACTGAAGCCCTGAGTTCAAACTCCAATACCCCTAATGAAACAAACAAAAAAACTCAAACTTTTTTTCCTAGCACCTTACAAAGTAAGTGAAAAATGAAGATCAGGACACACAATGAACAGGCCTTGTCCTGTGTTCCCCTATTGCCTGACAACCCTAGTCTCCAAATAAAAGACACAGTCCAGGAATTGTGACCCCTTCCTGCAGAGCTCGTCACTGGTGATGGGGCAGGTCTACCTCACACTCCTCTCTGACAGTCAGGACAGTGGGACTCCCTGCTTATGGGTACAATTCAGTAACCATTGTCCTAATGTGCAGGTCTGGCCCGGGGCTTTCAAACGCTTGTGATGATCCTGCTGAACCTAATAGGAATTTCAGAGGATTTAAAAAAAATCCCCAAGTAACTATTTCTAGATTTATAGTATTTTTTTCTATTTTACATAAAAGTCTGGATTTAGAGAAGCCAGGATTTGTGCAAATAGAAAAGATGGCTTATTATGTAGATTCAGTTTGCAACCTAGTCAATAATGAAACTAATAAAAGATTCCACTTACTGAATGTTATTAGGTGGTGGTTGTAGGTCAGGAAAGTTCTTTGCATCAAGAAATCCTCATTAGGTTTTATTGTCCTTATTTTGCAAGTGAGAAATGAGTCTCAGCCAGGCTAAGTCACCTGCTCAAAGTCACACAGCTGCAAAGTGAGGGAAGGGGGTTAGGACGCTACAGCTCCTGAACCAAGACGGAGAGGGGGTTCCCACAGTGCTTCCTGAAGGATGGTGGCTGTAATTTATATTTTGCTTGGGGACCTGTCTGAAAAGGTGAATCTGTTGGCTCCTGTCCCCCAGAATAGAGATCTAGAAGAGGTCCTGGCTGAGAGGGTCTGGCTGAAGCATCTGTCCCTTCCTTTCACCCTGCACACGTCATCCTTGGCAGCATGACCACAGTCACCTGAGCACCTTCACTGTCTCCATCCACTGTGCCTGCTCACTCTCCCAGGGGTCCACACGGATCCAGTCAGACGTCTGCAGGGCCAGCCGGGCCATGGCCACTCGGTGATGGGAAGCCACCAGGTCTTTCTTCCCATACTTGTCATTGACAGGTGAGATGATGCCCTGGATCACCTGGTACATGCCTAGGCAGGGGAGAGCAGAGATGCTGTAGTTACAGATGGATGTGTGCCATCTGGCAGCAAGAATTCACGCAGGCACTAAAAATCTCTGCCTCTTCTAAGTGGGAGCAGACCCTGCCATTCTCTCTGGGTGGGTCAAGGACCAGGGACAAAATCACTGCCTCTGTGACGCCAGTCTTCTACAACCCAGGACAGCACTTCTACCGAGAGGAAGACTGGAGGTTAGAGCCCAGCCAATGGGCATTACAGCAATGTGGATAGGTAGGGTTTGAATATGTTTGAGGAACACCATGAGGTCCCCGTGTGGGATGACAAATAGTGAAAACAGGAAGTTATTATTATTATTATTTGCAGTTTTGGGGATTGAACCCAGGGCCTTGCCCATGTTAGGCAAGAGCTCTACCACTTGAGCCATACCCCCAAGCCCTTTTGTTTTTTAATCTTCTTTGAGATAGCATCTCCTTATTTATGCTTGGATTGGCCTTGAACTCTTGATCCTCTTGGCTCTGCTGTGATTATAGACATGCCTCACCATGCCCTGCTCCAAATGAGCTTGTGAGGCTGAAGATGAAGGGTGGGGTTTAGCATGTCCAGGTTTGATGGGTAAGGGGACGTGACTGACACCCAGCCCCACTGTGACTTTGGAGGGATGTGCTACCAATGGGAGTAAGCCTTCCTTGGAACAGACTAGCTAGTTGGTAAACTTCCATATGGATCCTGTGAACCTACAAGGATTTGTCTGACCAGAGAAAAAATGATGTGTTAAGTCCCCAAACCAGGGTAATTGTCACACCAGGCCTGGTAGAGCCTCATGACACTACTTTAAGAGCCATTTCCTACTACTTCTAGTTGAAGGGCATCTGTCATACCTGAATATTGAAATTTATTGAATGCTTTTTTCTGCAACTCTTGAAATGACTGTGCAATTTTTCTCCTTTGGTCAGCTAATGTAGTGGATTGTGTTGATTAATTTTCTGATCTTAAAGTAACATTGCATTCCTGAGATAAACCCAACCAGGTGAAGATCTCTTTTTTGTGTATTGATGGGTCCACTCTGCTAGTTATTTTTAGGAAGGAAGATAGGTCTCTAACTCTCCTCTCTCTTACTGCCCTAACCAGGATTGGGTATGGAGCTCCCCAGCATCCTCATCGAGTGTGCTGGGGAGCTCCCTGTTCCCCTGTACTCCAAGAGGGCAGCATGGGGATGAGCTGCCGTTCTGAAACGTTCAGCAGAACTCACCAGTGAGGTCTTATGAAGCTAAAGTTCTGGTGACTTATTTTTGTCCATTTCATCTAAACTTTGAAATTTACTGTCCTAAGGTTCTTCCCAATGCCCTCTCATTGGCTTAATGTCTGTACCACCTGTAGTCAGAAGTTTTTTCATTCTTTGATGGGTGTGTCTCTCTTTTGTGCAGTATTGCTAAGATTTGTTATTTTCAAAGAACCAACTTCTGGCATATAGATTTTCTCTACTGACTGTTTGTTTTCTGTTTCACTGGTTGCTATTCTTATTTTATTTTATTTTTTTGGTCCTAGGGTTTGAACGCAGGACCTTCCACTTGCTAGGGAGGTGTTCTACTACTTGAGCCACACACCTAGCCTATTCTTAATTTTATTAATTCTACCCTTCTACTATCTTGGTGTTATTTTGCTGCTCTTTCTCTAACTTCTTGTGATGTCTGCTCAGTTAATTAATTTGAAATTTTTGATTTGTCTTATTTCCTAAAATGTACCACATAGGCTGTAAAATTTCCCTCTGAGCACGTTAACTTATACCTTATACATTTTGATATGTAGTATTCTCATGATTTTTTTCTAATTTCCATTATGATGTCTGTTTTGATCTATGAGTTACTTAGAAGCATTTTTCTTAGTTACCAAACACATTGTGATTTGGGGTTATATTTTTGTCATTCATGTCTCGCTTACCGCCACTATGGTCAGAGAACACACTCTAAATTGATTTAATCTCTTGAAATGTGTTGGTTCTTGTTTTTTATGGTCAGTTTTGATGAATGCTCTGTGTGCTGAAACAGAATGTGTACTCTGGGGCCCTTCCGTGTACTGTTCTATTTGGTCAGCATTACTGATTGTTAGCTTGCTGGTGGGTACAGTGGTTCATGCCTTTAATTCCAACTACTTGGGAGAAGGAAACTGGGAGGACTGAAGTTTGGGACCACCCTGGGCTATATAATGAGACTGTCTCAAACCAAGAAAAGAAACATAGAATGTGTGACAAAAAGAAAACACAATATAAGATGGTATCTTTAGACTCAAATACCTCAACGTTCACATTTAGTGTACGTAAATACGATGTTTCAATTAAAAGTCAAAAATTGCCAAGGTTGACAAAAGAAAATGTTTTAGTGGACCATTTACAAGATCCTGCCAAAACAGAGGTACAGAAAGTATGGTGGTAAAATATACCACGTGTATTTTCAATCAAATGAAATTGTTCAGGCTATATTATCCAACACATATACTTTAATTTTTTTAAACACAATTTTATGCATTTGAAAGTGGTTTGGGGTCTAACTATTGCACATGGGAAATACTAACTCTATTAAGTTCATTATTTTGAACAGATGAGAAATCTGATTTTGTTTATGAATGAGAAACACAACTGGACTGATGACCATCATTTTTATGGTTTTGAAAGTAAATTTGTTTGACCCAGTTTTCTTAGATTTTCCTTCAGCTATCTGTAGGAATGACAAGGATTTGAGAATGACATCAGATCTGTATGTTTGAAGCAGGGAAGTTAGCACAAATTTGTAAGTAGGACTTGTGTTAGCTTATGCATAGACATCAGGCAACAGTGTGTGCATGTATGCATGTGTATCACACGCACATATAGTTACAGGGCTCAATGGTTACCAGCATTAGCAGCAAGTACCTGAGAGAGAATATGACATCAGAAAATGAGTATCAGAATTTACGGTCACCTCATTCTCCCTTATTTATAGCTGGCTTCTGTTTCTTACTCTGGATTTTATTACTTCATTTTTTCCCCTCTTTAAGCCTGCAAGTTATATACACAGTTTCATAGCAAAGTAAATCAAGGCCTTCACCCCTTTCCTTAATAACATAAGGACTTCAAAACGCTCACTCCACTTACCTCGTCTTACGTGTCACTGTTGCTGGTACTCTGTCCACCTTCTTCTCTCTCTACCACACCTCATCATTCTGTTCTACCCAAACAATGTTCACTTAGACTTTAGCAAATATTTGTCATTGTTTGTCTTTCTATACTTTCTGACAAAATACATCCTGTAAGATTTCCTTAGGTTAGTCATTTCATCCTTGAAAGACATTCAAACTGTTACTCTCAGTCTTGAAAGATATTTTTACTGTAGGAAGTAATTGGTTGCAATCATTTTTCTGCAATCCTCTCAAGTTATTTTTGCAAGTATTATATTATTGGGTCTCAGAAACTCTCTGTAAGTAACTGCCATTCCCGTGAAGGCAATCTGTGTTTTTTCTTGTTGCTCTAGACACTGTCCTTGTCAACATATAGATTCCTTTTTATTTATCCTGCCTTGGGATCACCGGGTTCATTAAATCTATGACTTTCATTAGATTAGGAACATTCTTAGTGATTATTTGTGCAGAAATTGCCTCTGCCCTTTTCTTCCATCTCTCTCATTTCATGCATGAAGCTTCTGCATCTCTTACCTTCTTTTCTGGGATGTATAGGAATCTCTTTCTCTTTGCTCCATTCTGAATAATTTTATTTGATCTATATTCTAATTCAGTAAGTCTGTACTTCTGCTCTATCGATCTGACTCAAAATCATTTGTTCAACTTTTGAGTTTTCCAATCCATGAACATGGTATATCTCTCCATTAACATTCAGGACATAAATTCTATACATGTTTTGTTAGATTTATACCCAACTGTTTTCCTTTAGATCAATTTTAAATGATACTATGTTTTAAATTTCGGTTATATATATATATATATATATATATAAAATTTGTGCTTACATGTTCATCTTTATCTTGCAACTGAACTCAAACTTATTCTAAAGATTTTTTGGTAAATTCTTTGAAATCTCTATGTAGACAATCATGTCAAATGCAAACAGGAGCCTTTTATTCTGAGACCGCTCCTTTTTTTTCTAATCTAAGCATTTAATAGTATAATTTTCCCTCCCTGCAATGCTTTCACTGTGTCCAGCATATTTTGATTTGCTACACTTTCACTATTGCTAGAGTCCATGCATTTAAAAAAATCCTTTGAAATGTTCTCTTTGACTTGACTTCATGGGTTATTACAAAGTGTGTAAATTTCCAAGTGCTTTAATATTTTTCTCTTGTCTTTATCAATTTTAGTTGGATTCTGTGATGGTCAGAGATCATACTCCATATGAATTCAATTCTTTTAAACTTATAGACATTTGTTTTATAGTTCAGAACATGACCTATCTTAGTCAATGTTTCATTGGTACTTAAAAAAAATATGTGTTCTGTTTTTATTGAGTTCTATGCATGTCACTGAGAGCATGTTGTTAATTTCATTGTATATTTCTTCTGTAGCCTTCCTGATTGTCAGTGTAGTAGTCAATACTGAGAGTGGAGTGTTGAAGTCCTCGCCTGTACTTGTGAATGTGACTATTTTGTTTTTCTGCTCTATTTATTTTTATCTCATATATTTTGAGACTGGTCTGTTTTTTTTTTTTTTTTTGGTGTGCACACCAAATGAAATTTGGCCTCCAATGAAATTTTAATTTTGTTTAGTCATCTCTAGAAATTCTGACTGGTTCTTCAACAAATCTGATAAGTCATTTTTTATAGTTTTTTTTTTAAATGTAAGTGTAATTTTTATTATCTATATCTGACAATACCAATTTCAAGGCCTGTATAGGTTATTTTTGCATCTTTTTAATCTCTTCTAGTATTATGGTTTTGCTTCTTTTATTTCTAGTTATTTTTGGATGCTTGCTGGTCAATGCCTCTGACAGTCATTTGTGGCTCCTCCAGACTCCTCCAGATCTGACGCAGTCATACCATCTTCCAGAATGGCTTTAGGCTGACTTTCACAGGTCCCTGGAGTTATTAAAAGCCACAAGCAATCTTGATCAAGTTCCCTGACTTGAGTTTCTTTGGCTGATCCAGTTTGAGGGCTGCAAAGGCTCATGTGTAGACACTTCTTCCTAGGGATATTTTCTCTCTCTCTTTTCTTCTGCTTTCTTCAGCATCAAGGCACCATGGCCTCTCCTAAGTCCCCTAGGATGGGGGAACGAAGGGGCTAAGATCTGATTCACCCTAATTCTGAGGGTGTGGTTCCTTTGGGGTCAAGCTTAATGTGGGAGATGTCACCTGTAAGGCTTGGGAGGGCACCTGCTTTTGAACTCTGCCCTCCTGGCTTGCATGGACACTGACTCAAAGATAGAGTGGGCAATTCTGGCAAGTGCCCACAGGACTCTGGTGTTCTAGTAACATGCTCATCTCTCTGATTACTGGTGTTTATCTCTCACCTTTTTAAGCTTTAATGATGAAGTTACAAATTCTTATTTTAAAGGGGGAACTGACCTTTTTCTTGGAAGCTAGAAGATCTCTGATGCATTTTTGCATCCCTGGTAATCAGGGCTACCCTGGACCTCCTTCCTGGAGGCTGTGGTAGCCACTGCATCAAGGGTTGGCAGAAACCAGCTGAGGACAAGGAGGCAATGTTCATCTTTTGACATACAGAAGTGGCTTATACAACTCATTTTCAGAGATGCCACTTATGAGAGTGAAAGCTTTCATTTGTAAGAGCCAGGCTTGTTGAGAGAGAGAAAATGATTGTTTGAGGTCCTTTAAAAAACCAGAAACCAGAGCTCAATGACTCAGCCCAGAGTTTTACTGAAATCCACAGAGTAGTGAGAAGAGAATGTGAAAATGGAAATGAAAGGTCCTTTCTGGGCTGATGGTAGGAGGAGGTGGACTGAGCATCTGGGGTAGATAAAAGTCTGAAAGAAAGGCTTGTAGTTCAGAGTTAAGGCCTGTTCCCTATACTCTGTTACCCTTCAGAGATAAGCTTTGTTAGCTTATCAGGAAGGCAAGTTTAGAAACTGTAAAGCAGGTGGGTTCCTGTTTTGCCTCCCTCTTAGAATTCAGGGGTATCTCATGTTGGCCTGTGTCAATCCAGAAAAACATTAACAGAGTAGGAATGGCAGAGCAGCATGCTCTGAAATGGAGAGCATTTCAGTAAACAGCCCCTCCCTCAGCTTGTGCACGGCCTGGGAGAGAGCCATGAGAATTCCGAAGGCTCCTTAAATGCAGTGTGAGGGAGAATTAAAATCAGCCTGGCTCCTGTGGGGAGTGTAACAGGTACAAGGAGTACAGCCCAAAGCCAAGGACCATGACATTGGCAGGACTCTCCTTGGCATATCCAAGAGGAGCTGAGAAGGCGTGAACAGTAAAGGCAGGGAGGATAGAGGCTAATGCCAAAGGTTGTAGGTAGACCCCTCAGTTGTGGGCAGGGAGGACCAGATGCCCTCTTTTGGATGACAGGATGCTAATTCTCCCAGGATGCTTAGCTTGCTATTGGAGAGAAAGGCAAGAAAAAAATGAATTCAATTAATAATCGACCTATAAGAGATTCAACTTAAAATCAGATACTTTTCACCATTTGTGGAGTAAGTTGAGTGTTACAGAAAGCAAAGTAAGTTACATGACATCCTTGCATGAGTGAGTCCCATGCTATCCAAGGGATATGCAAGCCTTTTCTTCATTTCTCTTTCTTTTCCTTTTTGAAAGAAATGGGAGCTGGGAGGACTAATTCCTATTGGATACTGACTCTTAGGCAATTTATATAAATTTGACCTTCACATTAATCTGTTTTACAGGAGGAGGCTGGGTAGGAGGACAGGGGCTCATCCAGGCTGCTCTGCCAGGAATGTTGGGCACCCAGGTGTCACCTGTGATGGCTTAGCTCATTTTGGCAGGTTGTGCACTGAAAAATCAATGCCTTTTTTTTTTTTATAGCACCCAGGAGAGGAGAGTCAATAAAAATAACAATTTGAGCTAAAACTCCCATTTGCCCTCTAAATGGTCATGAGTCCGAGTCTTTTCCATTTCCCACAGCTCTTGGCCTCAATCCCACTGTTCCCTTTTATGCGACCTGTCCCTCACCCTTCCGTTACCTGCAGGTACTTCTTCTGTGACCCTCTGCTGCTCAAACTCACCTCCACTACAGCACCTGTATGACAGTGATCTGTTTGCCCCTATCTTTCCCACGAGACTGAGAGCTGCTCCTTTGCTCCTTGTCTTTTCTTTCTGGATAACATGAGCATCGCTTATTATGAAGTTATACCATCCATACCTCGGGGTTACCAAAGCCATACGTGGCTGTCAGTTTGACATGGCAGATAGGATTCCTTGTCTATTTTCACCCCCTCTATAAACTAATAAGATGGCAATAAAGAAATAAAATAAGGATGAAATCACAAGGGCAAAGGAAGTGGTTAGCTCTGGGGAACATGCACTTTTGGCTGTTCACTCTTGTGAATGGGACTTTTTTTCTATCTTTTATCATATGTTTTCATTACAGTATATTAAAACTGTTATGTAGAAAACCGCATACTTTGGCTGGTTTGTTTTGAATCTAGCTACCTTACTGAACTTATTAGCTCTAATAGTTTGTCAAATGCTTCTGGATTTTCTAGGGATATTGTAAATCACCTGCAAATAATGAAAACTGAAACTCCTTTCTGTTCTTGCTGGGAATGCTTCTGAAGCGTGAAGCCATTACACGTCATGCTAGGGAAGGTATCCTTATAGTTCCAATTTAGTAAGAGTGTTAAAAAGATCCCTGAGTAGGTATTGGATTTTATTGCATGACTTTTAAGCATGTATTGAGACGATGATTTAGGTTTCATAAAAATATATTGTCTTACTAATGTTAGATATTAACAGATCTCTTTTTGGTATATTGTCCTTGAATACCTGGGATAAATGCTACCTGGTATTGTTGAATTATTCTTTTATTAGCAATTTGATAACCTATGACTTTATATGGGTATTTTGCATCCAAAATTATACCGTTAAACATGAGCTGTAATGCCACGATATCCTTATCCAATTTTCTTTGTGCTAGAAAATGGCTATGGTAGATTGACTTATTGGTCTCAATTCCTCAGTCTGCCATTGCAGCATTATTCAAAGGTGAGATGTATTTCCCCGCCCCTTGACTTTGGGCTTGGCCATGAGAATTGCTTTGTCCAATGGGATCTTAGCAGGTGGGATGTGAACACAGACATGCTTGCTTGGTGGGGCTTGCAATCCTTTGCCTGTGCCATCCCCTTGAGAAGAAGATGCAAGGTGACCACTTCTCTCCCATTTTCTTATACCTCAGAACAGCTGGGTTACCATCTGACCTACGGCTCTGTGATTAACAAATAAGCTGTTTTTGTTGGGTATGGCAGTTCACACCTATAATCCCAGCTACTTGGGAGGTGGAGATTGGGAGGATCATGGTTTGAGGTCAGTCTGAGCAAAACGTTACCAAGAACAAGACTCCATCTCAACAAAAGAGCTGGGCATGGTGGTATACACCTGTCATCTCAGCTACACAGGAAGTATATAAGTAGGACGACAGTGGTCTAAGCTTTCCCTGGGCAAAAAAATGCCAGACCTTACCTGAAAAATAGCTAATGCAAAAAGACTGGGACATGGCTCAAGAGGTAGAGTCCCCTACCTAGCAAACTGAAGGTCTTGAGTTCAAACCCCAGTACTCATAAAGAAAAAGAAAAGATGAAAAAGAAATGGCTTATTCTTCCATGCCACTGATATTTTGTGGTTTTGATGTAGCTAATGGCTTATCTGGAAACATTTATGTGGATGCTACGTTTAGAATTGATCACTTGAAGTGTTCATGGCACTTCTTGGGTGCCTCCACTCCCTGGCCTGGTGGGCTCAGCAGAGGAGGAAACTATGGCAGACAGTCTTTCACCAAACATGTCTACACACTATTTCCTAGCCACATGATCTTTGAGAACCTGGGCCCTCCTCCAGGTGACTGCTTTACCCAATGGCAAAAGTGACAATGTGTGATTTCTAGGCACTTCCATCTTGGGGTTTTGGGCCACTTGGTCTTAAAACTTAGGTGTCCTGCTATGATATCCTAAATTGTCTTATGCAGACAGACCCCAGAGTGGCTGTGTGTACATGTTCTGGCCCAGCATTGGCTGACAGACATGAGTGAAGAAGTCTCTAGATGACCCTTGCCTCCAGCCATTCAGTCAACCCCCCTCTTTGGGTTGTCTTGGCTGAGTTCCCAGACACCATGAAGCAGAGACAAGTACCCATGTTGTGCTGTATTCAATTCCCTCTTAATTGAGGAGCATAATAAAACTATCAGTTTATACCACTAAGATTGGAGTATAGTAAGATTTGTTAGAGAGTTACAATAACTGGAACGGGAAAAAGATTCCAAAAATGCTACATGATTTCCCCATTCTACCAGGAAATGTAGGGTTGGGATCTGAACCTAGGTCTTCCTGAGCTTCTCCTATTGCACCACGCTGATGAGAGGCAGTGAAATCTGGAGAGGTGATAGGCAAGCTAGCCAGGTTGCTAAGGAGGATATCCTGAGACAGCTCCAACTGCTTATGTGTGGCCCCAACCAAGTCACTCTGTGGTCTAGTGGAGAAACTGGCCTCTAGAGCTGCCCTGAAAATTGCAACCATCTCCCGTAGCAAGATTGGATTTCAATAATAAAAACGTTATTACTGCTTAAAATGTTAGCAGCCTCACAAACCGTGAAGCAAAGACTTAATGCCATGCCATTCACTGTAAAAACTTCATTATTTCCACAGAAAATGCCTTGGTACATTTATCAGCATTTTATTAAGAATTAGCATATATACTTTGCAAAACTACATGTGCCAAAACAACTGAGATGTGCATTAGGTAATGCGCTGATGTGGCTGCCCATGAGCACTGCCCCATTCCCGATTCTCCCCTCCCCTCCCCTCTTGCAGACTTAGTTCTGGGGCTTTTGCTAGGAGAAGCTTAGTGTCTCTGTGGGTACCTGCAATTGGGCCTCTCCCACTTCTTCTTCCTTTGGCTGTGCTGGCTGAAAAGCACCCTGGAAATGAGGCCTGGAAAGGCAAAAATCTGAGATGTACCAGGAACAACTACTGGAAATGGAGTAAACAAGGAAAGGAAGCTGGGGGATAGTAGGTTTTAAAAAAATAAAAATAAGAAAAGGCTACAATCTCAGCCAAATGGATGCATACTTTTAAAAAGAGGTTATTGTGACTAAACTTCACTTCTAAAGTAAGCCTAGAAAACTGGCTCTGAGGCCACCTCGACACACTTTTCTTTAATGTCCTCCTCAGATCCCAAGCATATTTGGCATGCTTTACATTTGTTTGTCTCTTCAGCTAGAGAGCTCTTAGCCTGTGGAGACAGAATGCTCTTTAGGCTGCCTATTTGCTGCTCTACCCTGTGCTCTTCTGGCCAGCAATGGCCATCAGTTTCAAAGACTGCTGCATGCCGGGATTGCGGGGGCCAGGGGTGGCTGGAGAAGAAAATCCAGGCATCCTGCTGCCCCAAAGTAGAGCCTTCAGCCCTCCAGAACCACAGCTGGCCACTGCTGCTCTTCTGTCTGCCCTCCATTTCCCTTCCTTCCGTCTGTGTAGTCTTTCTTTCAATTAGCAAACTCTTCTTGCACACTATACAGCTCCCTCTGGTCTCCAGAATTTCTCACTGCTTGAGCTTGTCAGTGTGAGGTTTCTCTCTTTTTTTAAATTTTCAAATGTCTTGCTTTTTTGTGTGTGCAACTTTGTAAAAACTAGGCAAACAACAAAGCAGTATCATTTCATAAGGTTTAAACTTCCCTTCTGGGCCTGGATAAAAAGGACTTTTTGTTCCCTCTCTCCTGCCCTATTCTCTGCAATCATCTCCACATCCCAGGCACTTGGCACAAGCTGGCTGGCAGTGCCTTCTATGTGTCTTGAGCCTGCTTCGGGTCCTATATACTTTCAGGGTATTTGAACCTATTTCTTTTGCACGTCTCCATCATCTTCCTTTTAGGTCCTGGCTGTGTATATTTCTGCCTCCTAAATAAAGTATTCTTTCAGAATGTCATAATCGGACGGCTGTGGGTTCTTTTGCCCTCTCTGGATAGAAATCAAGGATGGGTTGTTGACAGCCTTAAGTTCCAGACTTTCACAAACTGGGCTTCGAAATCCAGCCTTGAGGACTACAGGCTCATTGCTCCAGGTGCTCAAGCCAGTGGTTTATTGTGCTGGGCTTAGAGTGCTGACGCCCAGCAGCTCTCTTGACTCTTCCAGCAACTACGCTTGCAGTTCTCATTGCCTTGGCTCTTGAATCTGCTTGCATCTACAGTCTCAACTTCATCACTGATTCTTGCCTTCTGCTATCCTTGGTAGTCTCAGCTTCTCACAGATTCTGCCTCAGTAACTCTCTGGAACTCTTTGACCACTTCCTAGTGTCACAGCTCAGAGCTTCAGGTATTGTGGCCCTTAGCGCTCAGTGGCTCTATGGAACTCTTAGCTGCCTTTTTACTACTGCTGGTGGGGCTGGAAGCCCTGAGGTCTTGTCTGTTCTTTGTGCAACCGGCTCAGCCTGCCAGGCTGTGCTAAAGACCGCAAGCAGGCAAAGAGATCATCTAGGAGAAGTCTTCATTGGGATCTAATGTTGCAACATGGGGTGGGTATATACATGGGAGAGAAGTCTCCCAAACTAACCTGAAAATAGTGGCAAACCAACTGCTTATAAGCTAGAAGAGGGGTGTGTCACACTTGTGCTTGGATTGTAAGCCAGTCACAGTCTTGCAGATGCATGGCTTCCAATTACAAGGACCAATCACAAGCCTTGAATGGCAACAATCTCAGCCTTGTTGTTCAGTCACTGGGGAAGTGCTCTCCCCTCCTTCCTGAGTAAGAAGAGCTACAGGGTAGAAGACACTGTAGATGAGCAGGGTCATCTACAGTTCAGTGAGGGGAGTCTTCCAAAGCTGGTGCAAGTTGCCTGAAGCAGTCATGACTGGAGCAAGGCCTACTGAAGCAGAAGTTTGGCTTCAGCAGCATCGTGGTTGCAGTGTTCCTTGTAGCTGGAGTATAACTTTCTCAAGGTGTCTGTGACATGTGTTCAAAGCATGATGACAGTCCAGCTAGTCATCAAAAGAGGGGCTGCTTCATTGACAGGCTCCTTGCACAAGGCAACTGGGCCTAAAGGAAGGGACTGTCAGCTATCATTCAAAGGGTTGAATGTCTACTCCTAATAGTTTTGGTCATTCATGGGGAAAAAAATTAAAGTGTCTAAAAAAAAGAAGTTAATATTCTTTACAGTATTTAACAAGGCTTAACCCCTAGCCAAATACTCTTATAGAGAGCTGAGTCCTTCTGATCTGTTCAAGTAGGTGGGTTTTAAAAAGAATTCATAGACACCAGGCTCTCATGGCTCTTCAGAAACTTACTACCTTTTCCTTGGATGCCTTAGACCTGGCAGAAACTTTGCACAGAAAGAAAGGCAGGCTGGGACAAGTTACAACCAGGCAATGTGACTGAGTTTGTAGTCCACTGAAGGATGCATGGGAAAGTAGCTCAAAACGTCACCTTGGGCATCCTCTGTATATGGAATCAAAGAAAAGCAGCCCTGTTCCCTATTTCTACATAGCTGAGCCTGGGAAATCTTCAATTGTCCCCTAAGAGAGGCTTCTGACTGGTAGGAATTTGAGAAATGATTTACCTTCTCTGTAACCCCAGTTCCTGCACCTGTATGAAAATGAATTAGGCCACATACTTCAGAGGGCTAGTGAAGGAATTAAATGAGCTAGTGTAGGGAGGGCTGTGGTTGGAAAACACACAGGAATTTGAATTTTCTCTCCTCTATCTTTTTATTTTCAGTACAAACACCATTTCCCTTCTTTCAGTGCAATGAGAAATAAATATAGAGGGAATCCTGTCCTGGCTGGGTAGTCAGTGCTACCCCAGGGTAGGTAGAGGTACACAAGGGCAGCTTCAGGAGCCCAGAAGAGGCTCTGAGCAGGGTAAATCAGGCTTTTTGGAGGATGGGAATCTAAACAGAGTCACCCTTGATGCAGAAGGCAAATGGTGACCTAAGAAGGCTGAAGCCTTGTTAATCAAATCAATTCTTTGTACTTTAATTGAAAGTATTTAAAGGAGAATTTTTTTTAAATCGTCAGATCAACTGAAGCTCGATGACTTCTTGATTCTGCACTAATATCCTTGCCCATTTCTTGGGAAGTTTCAATTTACCTTCATGGTAATTTACACTCAAGGAAACTGTCCAAGATCTGCCAGGGGATTCAATAAAATAGGTCATGGAGTTAAATGCTATGGTGAAACATAGGGCTTAATTTTATGGATAAAATTTAAACTGCTTGGCTGCCTTTTTTTTTTGCATTATTCGTGTTAAGACTAATGATTACTCAGTGACTGAGAGGGGATCACTGCAGAAATCAGGAAGCCATTTTCCCAATTCGTTAAGCACACCTGGTGGGGTGGTGGACTTTGCCCTCAAGGTTAAAGACATCAGGTTTGGGAAGAGACCTGAGTGGCCCACTATTCAAACTTCCCACCCAGGCTACTCCTGAAACTGGGCAGGAATGAAAGCTTTGAGCAGGAATTTTCCCTAAGTTGATACTGGGCTGAATGACCAGAAGAGGATAATGCTTTTAACATCAGTTCTTCTTTAATTCTCACTAATATAATTGCTTAAAAAAATGCACCTTCCAGGTTGTACCCAAGACAGTTCACTGACAGTGAGACTGAGGAATTTAAATTTTTCCCAAGTGATTCTTACACACTAGTAGAAAACTGTAGATTGTCATTAACTGTAGCATGACCACTTCTTTTCAGTCTTCCTAGGTTATTTTATGAACCCAGCCCCTGGCTCCAATGTAAACAATGGCCACTTTTGTATAATGACCAAATTACCAATTTTATGAGTATGGAATAAAAGAATATGGGCTTCCTAGGTCATAAATACTTGGTGGAGTTAATGCAATTCCATTTTGGGTTTGTTTCTAATATACCCTTAATTTACACGTCTAATACACTCTTTGGTCAATTCTGCTTAAGTAAATTTAGGATGATCTTTTCCACTTGCAATATAAGATGTAATTTAGACTAACCTAAAGTTAGCCATTCTTATCAAACACTTAAAATTAGTCCCTGTAGGGGAACTTTTTTAGGTTTTATTTTTCCTTTCATTTCAAGTGTTGTTCAGGGCTTCTCTTACCTGTTTTGGGTATTAGTTAATAGTGATCTACCACCTCCTCTAAAGAAAATGGGTTCAGTGATCAAATATGTTTGAGAAACAACGGAGTAGACAAAGTGGAACAGAATTTGACTCCTCCTTGCAGATCCCCCCTAAACTTCAAACACATGGATGTGCACAGTAAGTCTCCAAGGTGTCAGAAGTCCCACGGTTTGCCTGGCTCTTTTAGCTTTTGTGGATCTTTCTGCTGCATGAGCATTCAGAGGACCATGCTTTGTGAAATATTCAGCTCCGTGGGCAGATTACATCATTAGGATGCACTTCCATGAGATTCTAGGAAAGCGTTTTACAACTGTGGGTGTATCCAAGATCATTTGGTGGAGCTTCCTCAATTAAAAACTCCCCACTCCTGTCATTCAGATTTAAGAAATGATCTAAATTCACTAACAATGAGCAAACTGAAAAAGAATGTATGAAAACAATTCCATTTACAATAGCCTCAAAAAAAACCAAATACCTAGGTGTAAACCTAACAAAAGATGTGAAAGACCTCTACAAGGAAAACTATACACTTCTGAAGAAAGAGATTGAGAAAGACTATAGAAAGTGGAGAGATCTCCCATGCTCATGGATTGGTAGAATCAACATAGTAAAAATGTCAATACTCCCAAAAGTAATCTACATGTTTAATGCAATTCCCATCAAAATTCCAATGACATTCATTAAAGAGATTGAAAAATCTACGCTGAAATTTATATGGAAACACAAGAGGCCACGAATAGCCAAGGCAATACTCAGTCAAAAGAACAATGCAGGAGGTATCACAATACCTGACTTCAAACTATATTACAAAGCAATAACAATAAAAACAGCATGGTACTGGCACAAAAACAGACATGAAGACCAGTGGAACAGAATAGAGGACCCAGATATGAAGCCACACAACTATAAGCAACTTATCTTTGACAAAGGAGCTAAAAATATACGATGGAGAAATAGCAGCCTCTTCAACAAAAACTGCTGGGAAAACTGGTTAGCAGTCTGCAAAAAACTGAAACTAGATCCATGTATATCACCCTATACCAAGATTAACTCAAAATGGATCAAGGATCTTAATATCAGACCCCAAACTCTTAAGTTGATTCAAGAAAGAGTAGGAAATACTCTGGAGTTAGTAGGTATAGGTAAGAACTTTCCCAATGAAACCCCAGCAGCACAGCAACTAAGAGATAGCATAGATAAATGGGACCTCATAAAACTAAAAAGCTTCTGTTCATCAAAAGAAATGGTCTCTAAACTGAAGAGAACACCCACAGAGTGGGAGAAAATATTTGCCAACTATACATCAGACAAAGGACTGATAACCAGAATATACAGGGAACTTAAAAAACTAAATTCTCCCAAAACTAATGAACCAATAAAGAAATGGGCATGTGAACTAAACAGAACTTTCTCAAAAGAAGAAATTCAAATGGCCAGAAAACACATGAAAAACTGCTCACCATCTCTAGCAATAAAGGAAATGCAAATTAAAACCACACTAAGATTCCATCTCACCCCTGTTAGAATAGCCATCATCAGCAACACCACCAACAACAGGTGTTGGCGAGGATGCGGGGAAAAAGGAACCCTCTTACACTGTTGGTGGGAATGTAAACTAGTACAACCACTCTGGAAAAAAATTTGGAGGCTACTTAAAAAGCTGGACATCGATCTACCATTTGATCCAGCAATACCACTCTTGGGGATATACCCAAAATACTGTGACACAGGTTACTCCAGAGGCACCTGCACACCCATGTTTATTGCGGCACTATTCACAATAGCCAAGTTATGGAAACAGCCAAGATGCCCCAGCACTGACGAATAGATTAAGAAAATGTGGTATCTATACACAATGGAATTTTATGCAGCCATGAAGAAGAATGAAATGTTATCATTCGCTGGTAAATGGATGGAATTGGAGAACATCATTGTGAGTGAGGTTAGCCTGGCCCAAAAGACCAAAAATCGTATGTTCTCCCTCATATGTGTACATTAGATCAAGGGCAAACACAACAAGGGGATTGGACTAAGAGCACATGATAAAAGCGAGAGCACACAAGGAAGGGGTGAGGATAGGTAAGACACCTAAAAAATTAGCTAGCATTTGTTGCCCTTAACACAGAGAAACTAAAGCAGATACCTTAAAAGCAACTGAGGCCAATAGGAAAAGGGGAAGAGGAACTAGAGAAAAGGTAAGATCAAAAAGAATTAACCTAGAAGGTAACACACACGCACAGGAAATCAATGTGAGTCAATGCCCTGTATAGCTATCCTTATCTCAACCAGCAAAAACCCTTGTTCCTTCCTATTATTGCTTATACTCTCTCTACAACAAAATTAGAAATAAGGGCAAAATAGTTTCTGCTGGGTATTGGGGGGGGGGAGGGAGGGGGCGGAGTGGGTGGTAAGGGAGGGGGTGGGGGCAGGGGGGAGAAATGAACCAAGCCTTGTATGCACATATGAATAATAAAAGAAAGAAAAAAAAAGAAATGATCTAAATTACATTAACCACCATCTACTTGATCACCAACACTGTCACTGTCAACTCACATTCTATCATTGGCCAACACATGATTTTCACTTCTACTGTTACACTGATAGCACCCCTGCCACAATACACACACAAGACCACTGGCAACACCATCACCATGACCTATGCCATCACCACCACCTACCAACTCCTCCTGAATGCTATGCTAGTGAGAGAAAACACCACCCCCACCTCTATTCTTAACATCGTCAGCACCACCACCACACTGTGACCAACCAATAGTGCTGCCATCACCACCATGTCTACAGGACTATCACTGCCAACATCACCACCACTGTAGCCACCAAAACTGTAACCATCACTACTGCCTCTACCACTGTGCTGATGAGAATGCAGTGGAGACAGAAAACAGTGTCATTGTCCTAGGCTCTACTCAGAGGCTCGAAGGTGGGATTTCATCACACACATTTGTCCCTAGTTATAATGGCATCTCCGTAACAACTGAGTGGCCAAACTGTAGAAATTAAACAAGACCTTCAATCCAAGGAAAGATATATATGTGTATGTGTGTGTATTTTTTTTTGAGAAAGGATCTCACTATGTAGCCCATGCTGGCCTCAAACTCCCTATCCTCCTGCCTCTGCCTCCCAAGTTTTGGGATTAGAGATATGCACCATCACACCTGTTTCAGGGCAAGCTATTTTAAAGTCACATCTATGTATGCATTGCCGTATATAGCACACATCTATAAATGAGTAATAGTAATAAAGATAGGTGTCATGAGTGAACTGTGCTAATAGCTTTACATATACCATCATTTTAATCCTTACAATTTCTTTGTGAAAGAAATTTCCCATTTTCCAGATGAACAACTGTGCACAGAGAGATTAAATAATTAGCCAACGATTACAAAGCTAATCAACTGTAGGGCTAAGTCTGAATCTAGGCAGTCTGGTTCCAGCACTTCTGATCTTAACTGAAATGCTACACTGCAACACACTGCACCAAGTCTATGCACATTGCCTTTCATGGGGTGATTCTAGGATGTTCAAGGAGATTACTGATTTTACGAGATTTGTCTCAGAGACTGATTTGTGAGCACTGCCCCAGAGGTCATGGAAGTTTGCTGAAATCTAAAGGGAAAGGAGACTGAACGACCACCAAGTGAGAAGCAATATGGTACAAACATGGCTGTTGAGTGATGACTATCTATAGGCAAAGTTCAAGTTAGTTTAGGCCAGCACTATGCAATGAGGAGCTGTGGTATGCAGAGCACTGGGCGAGGCAGTGCCAATCCTCCTTCTTCTCATTGCATAACTTATCGTGAGTGCTGAAGTCCTGAGTAGGTCTCAAGAAAAAATACCAGAGGTGTGAATAGTTGTAAAGTTTCTAAGCACCTGCACAGACAGCAAGAGTCGCTGGGGACAGACCAGGGATGAACCTGAGGGTGGTGCAGAGGTACCACCAGGTGCTCATCAGTTCTTCCTTCTTGCCTTGTTCATTCTTGAGACATCCTGATGTGAGATTTGACTGTTTTACAAATGTGCCTATTGTTAACTCGTAAGCATATACACATCTATGAAAATTTAGGTATATTCTCCACAGATACATACTGCTAAAAAAGATTTTTTTAGAAGAGATGGATTCCCTCAAATAGTGTTAAGCTGTGCCCTACCCTGCATGTCACAGTGGTCTAGACCTAGTCAGGGGTGCTCTGACTTTGTATGGGGGGAGGTTGCTGGCTGAACTCAAAAGACGCCCTGGGCTGTAGTGATAATGATGATGACGACAATGACCCTCAACACCCTCTCCTTTCTATTAGTGCCGAGGGACTATGCTCAATGTGTATGGGATTTACATCCTTATAAACATCTCAAAAGGTGATTGGCAACATTTCCCTATGGTTTCCTAACTAGCTTGGCAAAGGTAACCATTTCTAGGCTGGAGATGGTAGCACTGGGATTCGAAGGCAGGTTCACTTGCGTGGGATTGAAGTTTGTCCTTGTTCATGTGTTCTGTGCCTGTTTTAACTATACCAAGCACCTCTTAGATTAAGAGTCGTCATCTCTAAAGTGTGTGTATGTGGGGAGGGGATAATACCAACCAGTGGGACTATTCTGGAGACTGAATAATAGAACGTAAGGGTGTAGGAGGGTGAATATGGTGGAAATAAGATGTATTCATGTATGAAAATGGAAAAACAAGATCTATGGAAACTATTCCAGGAATGGAGGAATGGGGAGAGGGGGATAAAGGAGAATGATGGAGGAGGTGAATTCCACTATGATATATTGTAAGAACTTTTATAAATGTAACAATGCACCCTCAGTACAACATAATATAATAAAAATATTTTGTAAAATGTGAGCAGCTATTTGCATGTAATATTATTGTCATTATCTTTGTTTCATGTGATAAAATTCACTTTTATTTACTATAAGAAATTTACTTAAATATTATTAATTTCAACATAATTAACTCCTTTGTGATTCCTACTGATTTTAACCTTTCACTTTACAATCATTTTAGACTTAGAAAAGTTTCAAGGTAGTATAAAGAATTGTCACACAGCTTTTGCTAATGCTAACACCTTAAATAGCCAAGACACAATTAACTAAACCAGGAAATTAACATATATTCAACCCTAGACACTAATCTAGAGATTTCCTTTATATTTTCCCCCACTGTCCCACAATTCCCTTGTATGGTCTAGGGTCTTATCCAGGATCTCAAACTTCATGTCTTTGTCTCCTCACATCAGGGACATCTCCTCAGTCTTTCAGGAGCTGGATACTAGGCCAGATATTTTGTAGGACATCTCTCAGTTTGGTTTGTTGATGTTTTCTGGTGATTATATTAAGCTTATTCATCTTAGGCAAAAGTACCTCAGCTGTGATGCTGTACCCTTTTCAGTGCACAGAGAGAACAAGATGCTGATTTGTCCTGATTCTGGTGATATTAATTTGATACTGATTGAGAGATGGTGCCCACCATATTTCTTTATAGTGAAGTTACTATTTTCTCCTGTGCATCTGTAATTAGTTTCTTATGGGAAAACACTTTGAGACTATGCAAATACCCTGTTTCCCATCATATTTTTACCCAGTAACTTTAGCATCCACTGGTGATTCTGGTCTGCCACAATCATTGCTGTGATGTTTGTGAAGTGGTCAGAAATAGATATTTTCGACATTCCCTTCACGGTATTAATGAGAATTCTACCAAAAAGAACTGCCCTTCCTCCTACACTTATTTTTTTAATCAATGTGGACTCAGAGGCTTTTCTTTTTCCCTATGGTTATAATCCTATACCATTATTTTGTTCCTCAGATGATCCCAGATTTGCCCAATGGAAGCTCCCTGAAGTTGCCTGTGTCTTTTTGACGTGTCCTCATCATCTAGTGAGCACTTCCTTGCTTTCTAGGATGATGAGGTTTATCTGGAGTTTTCCTCCCCAGTCCTACACAACCATTTTCCCAAGGAGCTTTAGTTTCTTTATTGGAGAATGGCAGTAAGACACAAAGGGCCCTAGTTGCACTCACTGTATTGGGGTTTTATGGTTTCTTGGCCCTCTGAGATGACTGAGCTAGGAAATTACACACACACACTCACACAAATGCGGATAAATGATACATCTATCCATCCATCCTAACATGTATACACATATATCTCCACATTTATTTCTATGACTTCCCATTGCATATACACATATAAAGCTGTGTTCATACTTAAACCTGCAATTCCAATCCAACACCAAAGTTCAAAGTCTAGCCTCTCCTCCTTATCTGTAATTCCTTTCTTCAATGATATGAAACCTAGCTCCATCATCCACAGTAATTTCCTCACTTGTTTGACCTCAGTATTGACATAAAGCAGTTCCAACATGGCTCCTTACCCACTCCCCTGTGGAAAACAAATGTACTAGCTGCTAAAGGACAGTACTAAATACACAGGGTTTGCCCTGAGCTTTGCAGGATCCATCTAGACACGATGCTGCTTTCAAGTTCCTGAGGTTAGTTCTCTCCTTTTCTTCAGGGTGGTTATGTATTCATTTGTAAGACACTGAGGCTCATTTGTTTCTGTTTCTATTTCATCTTGGGCTCGCCTGGCATCCTGGTAGGCTTTATATATTTAGTTTTTCTAGTATGTTAGTCCATGTTCTGAGAGTCTGAGCTATGAAAAGAGGCACACTCAGAGCAGAGCTCTCTGCTTATCCTCATTTCTACCCTTTTCCCATCCCCCATTCTTTCCACTCCCTTCTCATCCATCCCATAAGTAACCAACCTCATTAGTTTATAAAATCTATTCTTAAATGATTTTGTCCTTTCAAATTTATTTTCCCTATAATTATTAGTAACTCATAAATTTCCCCAAGGTCTAACTGTGTCTCCACAACCTCATCTTTAGGAATATTTACACAGATACATCTATTCAATTCATTTTAATTAATGCCCTTTGTGCTGCTGGGAATTCTACTTCACCGACTGTCTTATCTGATGTGGGCCTTGAATGATCTTTGGATGGGTTTCTCTTAATGGTCTGCTTGGCAAAGGAGCCAAACGCTGGTCCCTAACTCTGAATGATCGTTACTTCCCATTTGGGAGGTAGAGATGGTTACTAGCTCTGGCATAGGAGCCCTGGAGCTGTCTCCTCAGGGGAGCATTTGACCTGACTGTTGTTGCAGCCAAGGGTGACAGAGAGAGCCCAGCTGCTCAGGAGAAGGGTTGTCCCATGGCAGGATGACAAGGCACTTAGCTACACAATTGCAGAACATACCTTCTCTCCAGACCTCAAGGTCCTTATTCCTGTAAAACAGGACCATTAACATTTATCTCCTAGGACTGTATGCAGGATGAAGTGATTATTTGAAAACTGGCATGGAAAGATTCAGTGAAGGACTGTCACTTCCTCATTGCACTCTTTCATCCTTGTATTAACAAAATATAGTTTCAGTTCTTTTGTATTTTTGTTAAAATTTTAATTTTGAGGTAATTATAGATTTATGTGCAGCTGTAAGAAATACTAGAAAGCAATCCCACGTACTCTTCTCCTAGTTGCTCCCGGTTGTAACATCTTGCAGTGTCATACATACTGCAATATCACACGCAGGATACTGAGATTGATACAATCCACTGATCTGACTCAGATTTCACCAGGGTTTTACATGTGCCAGCTCAACAGTATGTGTGAGTGTGTACATGGCAGTGTGCATCAGTTCTGGGAGAGTGCATCACAGCTGTCCTTTTCACATAACCAGCAACGGTGGGTCACGAACATCTGATCACACCACCTGTACTGCTCGTTGACAGCTATGCGGCTATGTCCTCTTCCCTCCTGTCTCTAAGCCCCCATCCATAACCCTGGGCAACCACTAATTTCTTCTTTACTTCTATACATTTCTTTTTTGCTTTTGTGACAGTACTGGGGTTTGAACTCAGGTGCTTGTGCTTGCTAGGCAGAGGCTCTACCACTTGAGTTACGTCACTAGCTTTTTGCTTTTACTTATTTTGGGATAGAGTTTCCCATTTTTTCCTAGGCCTACCTGAGCCACGAGTCTCCTATCTATGCTTCCTGTGTAGCTGAGTTGACGGGCATGTGCCACCTCACCCACCCATTGGTTAAGATGAAATCTTGCTGTCTTTTGCCCAGGCTGGCCTTGAACTGTGATCCTCCTGATCTCAGCCTCCTGAGTAGACAGGGTTATAGGAGTGAGCCACTGTGCCCAGCCTCTTTACTTACATAATTGTGTCATTTCAAGAATATTGTGTAAATGGACTCAGAGGACATGTAACCTTTTCGATGTGGCATTTTTGACTCATCATTATTTTCTGGAGATTCCTCCAAGTCATTCCATAAATACTTCATTTCTTTTAATGTCTGAGGAGTATTTTATGGTATGGACGTATTCACCCCTTGATGGACAGCTGAATGATTTCTGCTTTTGGGCTGTCACACATGGAGCTGTCGTGACCCTTTGTTTACGGGTTTTTGTGTGCACATGTTCTCATTTCTCTGGGAGAAATGCCAAAAGTGCAATTACTGAGTCCTATGGTAGCTGCATGTTCAGTTTTACAAGAAGCTGCCTGATCGCTTTCCAGAGTGGATTTGCCCTCCATGCTCCCACCGCCATTATGAGTGGCCTGGCTTCTCTGCTCCTTCCAGCGTTTGGTGGTGGCATTATTTTTTATTTTAGTCACTTTGGTAGATGTGATTTTTAAGTTGCCCGTCCCTACTGGCTAACTGTGAAATGTCTTTTCACATGCTGATTTGCGATCCTCCTCAGTGAGATGTCCCTTTGTGTCTTTTGCTTATTCCTTAGAGAAACGGATTGTGTTTTCATGGTGAGTTTTGAGAGTTCTTAATATATGTAGATACTAAGTCATTTTTGGGGGGAGGGTTAACTCAGGACCTTGCGCTTGCTAGGCAGGTGCTCTACCACTTGAGGGCCAAATCCCTAGCTAGATACCAGCCTTTTATTGGATATGAAGTTTGCAACAATTCTTTTTGAGGAATGAGAATAAATCCAAACAGGCGGAAAAAAAAAAAGCAAGCACATTTATATGTTTTAGTTTTGTATGTGGTTGGGGGAAAGGAGGAGAGTGAGAAGACGGGGAAGTGGGGGCTGTCTCATGGTGCACGTGGGTGAGTAATAGCCCCCATTTTCACGGCACTGGGCACGAAGCCCAGCCGTAACGCTGTTCACACACTTCCTGGGTGCGGCAGAGTCTGGGCTAGAGCACCCGCTATGGAAACTGCCTCCCCAGAAACCCTCCTGAGATCTGTTTTGTTTAAGGCACATCTCAAGGTAGAAAGAGAAGGACAAAGAAAATACTGATTTGTTATTAAATCAACAAAACACCTCTTTTTGAAAGAGTATAACATGTGTAACCTCAAATCCTTGAAGCCTCACATGATAGGAAAAAAATGACCAGTTCAAAACAATTGCTGGGGTAATTCAGCATTCCTAACTATCTCCTCCAGAAAAACCTTTTAAGTTAGAAATATGAAAATGAACAGTTTTTTTTTTCCAGACCAAGCTGGAGCACTGCCCATGAATATATATTAAAATCATTCTATTTGATTAATAAATGTCCATGTGAGCCTAAGATTACAGCAACACGCTGAGCTTATATAATATTTACTCATTCTCTCCTGGTATCTCCGAAGGCCCAGAAGACCCAGAACTGGGGCTGTCGCTGCCTTAAATGGAATTATTATGGCTTAATTTCCCTCTTATCTCAGATTATACGGCACCACTGTATCATGATGCATTTAATTCTCCCCATATGCACTCTGCAATAGAAAATTAAAATTAAAATCACAGGGCTAGCAAAAGTGCCGTGCATCACACTGGACACTGAACAGACATTTTTATTTAACCCAGAAAATTGCTGGTGTAAATGATATTACAATAAATACGCTGCCACTTAAAATGCAAGTCACTGAGAGGAAAAACCAGGAGCCATAAAATATCTTTCCTTCCTCAAGGTTGTTCAAAGGGGAAAAAAAGAGAAGGGTTTGGACTGGGTTGTTATCTTTACGATGTAATTTGATCTGGGATGCCACAAGCCGGTGGGACAGGATCGTCAGAAAATAAAGTATCAAAAAACAGCTACAGGAAAACAGGAGAAACTGTTCTGTGGTTTTTCTCACTTCCATGCATAGATATGAGAATATTATGTTAACCTGTCTGGTCACAGCCAGCTCTGAGGTGGGGCTTACTCAGGACACAGCAGAAAAAGCCAAACATATATTGGATGTATTGTGAGAGCCACACACTTTTTGTACATTATTTCTTTTAACCCGTAAAATAAATAACTCTGTAAGGTTAGGAGATATTATTCCTATGTGACAGGGGTGGAGTAAGTCACTCAAGGTCATGCACCTAGTAAGTGGGTTGGACACTAAGGTTGAGTGTAAGATCAATGAGCTTTTTCTGTGACCCCTGAAGTCACAGTGAAGGGAAAAGTATCCTCTCTGAGGTTCCCCACCACTTTATTTTCTTTTGAGAATCTTGGTATCTCAGGGAAAGAAGAAATAGAGAAGAAAATGTCGGGAGCCACGAGTAACCAAGCCAGAGCTGAGCTTGGCTAGGCAGCATCAGGGCTGGGTGGGGTCTGTGAGTTGGCGGCTGCCAGGCAGAGGCCTCCTGCATCCTGCCTAGGATAGAACAGAGCTTTGACTGGTGGCAGATCTGCCTCTGCCTATTTCATGAGCCTGGAAAGCCAGTGTTTTTCATTCTGAAGGCATCTGTGAGCCAATCATACAAAATGTGTAAAGAAGCTGGACATGGTGGCTCATGCCTATAATCTTAGCTACTTGGGAAGATGAGATAAGGAGGATCACAGTTCCAGGCCAGCGCAGGCAAAAAAAAAATTCACAAGACCCCATCTCAACAGAAAAAGCTGGGTGCTGTGGTGTGCACCTGTCATCCCAGCTACAGCTGGTAGCATAAATAAAATAGGAGGATTGTAGTCCAAGCTGGCACTGGGCAAAAAGTAAGAACCTACCTCCAAAATAGCCAGAGCAAAAAGGACTGGAGGCTTGGTTTAAGCAGAACACCTGTCTAGCAAGAGCAAAGCTCTGAGTTCAAATCCCAGTACCACAAAAAAGTATAAAGAATATATTCAAGAGACTATAGCTTAGAACACTGAATTTGATTCAGAGCAAAATGAAGGAACAGTCTGACACTCCAGATGAGCAGGCAAGAAACAGCCTTGATTGTGAAACCTTATCCAGGCTTTGACAAAGTCTGGCAAGATCATCTTGGCAAAGAGGTGGGGAATGCAGCCAAGCTGCAGGTGGGTGTAGCTGTCCACCATGGCACAACTGTCCTCTATGAGCGAGTCCTGCTCTCAGTGGTGGAGAGGACCACAATGCTCAGAATGAGTGAGTCCTAGCAACAGAAGGCGGATGGAGGTCAAGGCTGTGTAGATCCCAGTTGCTGATTCTAGTGGTTGACTTTCTAGAAGCTGGGGATTCTTGTACCATGGCTCCTCCCATGGCCAAGATTCCATCTCACAGGCACCCAACAAGCCACGTGGTTAAAGACTTTCAATTAACCCTCTTCACCTAAGGTCCACATTCCTGACCTGGCATTTCAGACCCCAAGGTCAACCCCTGACCACTCTCCTACTTCCTGCTAGTCCACCTAGACTTCAGGCCCTCCCCAAATCTGTCTTTTAGATTTGTGTATTGGGGAAGACTCAAAAGCTGGCTGGTGCCTGTCTGTGCATGGGGCTGTGAGAAACACACTGGGGACAGAGACCTGAATTTAGTTCACTGTCCCACATATTAGCTGTGTAAGTGACAACTTCTCCTAGCCTCACTTTCCCTATTGTAAGGGTGGGGACAATTCTGAACTATCCCTCACACAATCTCCTTTACTTGTTCTTACCCCCGTGATGTTCTATGTACACTGTTTATTCTTGTGCTTATAGTGGTTCTTCTAATCCCAGCCTCCTTCCTTGTCCCATTTGATTCTTGAGGAATAGACACACTTCCTCTTTGTAAAACACACCTGTACTTTACACACGATGAGGTGCTAGTCTTCTACTTTGTGGCCATTTTCCTAAGGTTCTGCATTCCCCCAACCCTGACTCAGTTACCTACCTGCCAATTCTTTCGCTCTGCCTTCCATACTGACATACTCCCTTGTACTTAGGGATTTTTCTACCCGTTCATAACACCATGGTCACAGGTGGTTTTAAAGCCTGGTATATCACATTTTTCTTCGCTCCTAATGTGGCCAATACTTAGGCAATTTCAAAGTCAACATCGACAACTCACCTAACATATGAGGTCTCCATCTTCTGTCTCTAAAAGTTGTTCCTCTTCATCCTGAAGTCCCACAAGTTCCCTTGTGCATTGGACCTTGTCACCTCAGGACTACTCCAGGGCCACCAATCCCTGTGCCCATGCCCTAACTACATCATTCCCTCTATGCTGGCATTCTACTGTAAGAAAGAGCTTTTTCTTCTCTTCCATTTATTTATCATTTAATTAACAAACACACCGATTTTTTTAAGTCAGCTTAGATGCTTTGATTGTAACTTTATTCAATGAGTTATACTCCCTTGCTAATTTATTTTTATGCTCCAATTGTCCCAGTTTGGCTGGTGGGAGACCTTTGGGCTGGTTCCTGTGTCCCTCTGACACATGCCCATTGTTTGCATACTTCTTTACTTTATAGCACCACAAGATTTTCCAAGTTTATCTTCTTTCTCTTCCCAGCCCCAGAATTAAAAACCTTTCTAAATACCATTTTAGTGGCTATTTTAGTACAGAATGGTGTTTAGAAGACAAAATATGATGCTAGTTTATATTGTTGCTACCAGGACACAACTATTTCTAGGTCCTCTTAGCCTGACAGGGCTAAGATACAGATGTATGTGTGTAATCATACCCATACACATCCGTCCATCCTTCTCCACCCATCCATCCACCCACCAATCAATCCATCCATCCATCCATCCATCTATCCATTCATCTCCATCCATCCATCTATCCATCCATCCATCCATTCATCTCTATCCATCTCCATCCATCCATTCTTCTCCATCCATTCATCCATCCTTCTGCACCCATCCATCCACCCACCAATCAATCAATCCATCCATCTCCATCCATCCATCCATTCTTCTCCATGCATCCATCCACCTACCCATCAATCAATCCATCCATCTATCCATCCATCTCCATCCATCCATCCTTTCCATCTTTTTAATCCATGAGATCACACAAAAACCTCTAATTCCAATCCCACATCACAGGGCATTTCTATCTTCTCTCTGTTGAAATTTTAAGTCCCTTCTCCACCAATGAGAAACCTGACTTCCATTATTAACAAGATATTTACTCTACTGTTTAATCCTAGGATACACAGTAAGTGGTTTCAGAATTGCTAACCCATGTCTCTAGGAAGAGAAAAATAAATTCAAGTATTTGTTTTCAGTAGACTATTTTGCTTTCCATATTTTGCAATTGTAAGTATCCAACAACCTTTTGGGCATGAAAAATCCCTCTTTCCAGATTCTCTTGAGAAGTCAGTTGGCTGTTCCTCCCTTGGAGAGGGCATGCATACCTCCCCAGGGCTGTACCATCTGCCATTCATGACAAATCATTTCTCCTGTTCTTGTACAACCAAATTCATTTCACCTGGACACTTGTCCATCCCCAAAGGACTGTCTACCATCTGCTTCCATTCTCTCTGAACTCATGGGTAAGGCACTTGTTGACCACAGCTTACCATAGCTGCAAGAAGTCCTTCTCCTTCCCCAGTTGTCATCAACTATACACCAATGGGATTTTTCCAGGTTCATCTATTTGGAACACTACACTCTAACACTAAATGCTGGTGGCTTTAGTCTTTGTTCTGTGACAAAAATTGCTCTTCCCCTCCCCCCCATCTCTTGGGTCTCCTTGGACTTATTTGCAAGCTCTTCCTCCTTTATGGGGTTGCCAAATGGTGGGAGTCCTTGGTGCTTATCTCTCTCTGTGACCCTTTTTACACCTGTGCACATTTGTTATCTATAAGTAACTTGCAAATGTCCAAATTTCTCTTCAGTTTTGTCTTTCTACAGCTCTCCAATTCTCAATACATCTGAGATGAACATGCATGTTCCCCAAGTCTGTTTCTTCTCCAGGGTTCTCTCATGGGGGACTCTCTTCCTTAGACTCAACCCACTCCCAGGTCAATTTCACTTTCCAATTACTGTCTACTCTCAGCCGCTCTTCATTACCAAGCCACAAACATCACTTCCACTGCCTCATGACTGGCTTCTTTCACCCACTTTCAGTGTGTGTGTGCATGCTCACATGTGTGTGTGAAAGACAGAGAGAGAGAGAGAGAGAAAGAGAGAGGTATTTAGGTATTTCATACCTTCTCATAGCTCTACAGATGAAAATCAAATTCTTGCAGGACTCTCATGGTTTCTCTCTGTTATCTCAGCTATTGCACATTGTCCTTTGCTCCAGGCTTCCAACTCGTCTCACTGTGACTCCTGCATTCCTTGTTGGCCATGTTCTCTTCTGTTACAGGGCCTTTGCACACGTACCTACCTATGCCAAGGCTGTTTTTTTTCTAAATCATTGGCCCTGGCCATCTTCACTTTGAACCTGAGGAGTGCCTCATGGTTCTCCTCTAGCTCAGCCCTTAATGTTCTCAGAAATGCCTTCCCAGGCATCTTTGTCAATGTCAAATCACCACGCTGTTCACCCTGATAGCACTGGGAATGCTCCTTTGGTGGCCTATGTCACCTAGGTAAGTTTCACTTCTGTGGGATTTAACTAGTACCCCAACAGGAGTACAGGGGTCCCTTTTGCTCCCATGTGTCCTTGCATCCAGCCCAGCCCAGTCCAGGCAGAAATTCAACAAGAGATTTGTTGAATGAATGGAGGCTCTACCACCTCCTGGATGTGTCAAATAGCTGAGTTATTTTTCTCACTGAGTCTTGGCCTCAGCTTCCTCGTTGGTAAAATAAAGAGACAGAATCACCTCATGGTGTTGTTCTGAATAAATGAGTTCACACAGTGTACTTTGAACACTACCTGGCGGATAGTAAGAATGATATAAATGTATGTTAAATGCATAAAATGAACAGGTGCTAACTGGTTGTTAAAGGAGTATCAATTAAACTGACAAAATTTGATTTTCAAAAGAGATGCTAGTAGGTTGTTGTTGAAATATAGGCCAAGGGCCAAATTATATTGATCAAAACCCATCTAAATAACAGAAAACAGGATTTAAATTTAATTCAGCCTCTATTAGTAAGCTTGTGACTACATGTTGGGAAAATAACCCTTTACAACTTGGACTCCATCCAACATCTTAAGAGAAATGTGGCTTGAAATCTTAATAAATTCAATGAGTGCTTTAGGTATGTCTGTAGCTATTGATAGTCATATGTTGGGCTGAATATTTTCTATCAAAAATCAGTAAACAAGAATAAAAATCCCAAATGAACTTTAAAAAAACTACCAATGGCACAAGGCAAGAACATGCCTCTGATTAAAAGACTGTACTACATGGTTCAGGAAACCCACAATACCACTTCCTCATCCAGCCCATATCTTCTTCTCCCAAATTCCTTCAAGTAAAGGAGTTTGAGAGATAACAGCTGGGTGCATAATTTTATCCATTAAACATATACGGCTCTGTCAACAATGCAAATATACAGATGTATGTTTCTTTTTTTGTCCAATATATGCCCTTTTCATTACAAGGGAATGTGTTGTCACAGGACTAAAGCTAGTAAAAACATTTTGATCTAGTTCAGTGCCTCTGTCAGTTTTTAAGGTTTTGTATTTCAGAAGAAAAAGGAAGAAATAAAGGAAGAGGGACAGGTGCAGTGTGAAGAAGGAGGAAGAGCTCAAAGCAGAGGGAAAGAGCTATTGCAGCAAAGTAGGGAGACACCAGTAATTTCTGCTTAGAGGTAATCAACAAATTACTTCAGGTTGTCTAATTCAATTTATATGCATGTGGTATCAAATTTAAATTGTAAGTTGTTTTTAGTGACTACTCCAACAGAAGGAAGATTTTGTTTTCTTTATGAAAAAAGAAAGTCAGCTGTAGGGGCAGATTTTCATTCAGCCTTAATTTTGAGCTGATTAATCTTGAGATGGAGAGAAAAGGCGCTGTGTGAATATCTGTCCCTGGGGAGACCATGGGATCAGGTCATATCTTGGTGCACAGAGCGATGGGAGGCGGGCTGGCATCTGGGGGTGTGAGTAGGAGGGGATGATGCATGACTGTGTAGAGAAGAGAAATTCTCATCATATACCTCTCATGACGAGAAGAAAGTCCCCTCTTCATGACCTGGTCCTCCACACCTTATGAGACTCATATTTCCCACATCTTGGAATATGATTCTCTCATTACCAGGTTTTACTCATTCTACTTTCTCCTCCCCTTAAACTAAGCCTTCTATGTTCAAGGGGCTATCCCCAGCTTCTCCCGCCACCTACACTGTGCACTCCTTTTAGGCAAGGAGTGCCTTTCATCAGCTCTGTTTCTAACCACAGTGGTCTGGAGAAGATAAAGGAAGTATCTGTGGGACAGTGAAATATTCAACATTCACAGACACAGGCAGGAGAGTTCTGCTTGTGCCAAAAACAGTTAAGTACTTTCACCAGGAGGACTGAAAATAATGGCAAGGGGGTGGCAGAGGTCACACTTGACTAAGGCCCTTCTGCCTATTACTATCTCAGGTGATAAGATAAATATATAATGTATCCATATGATCAATTATGCATTTGTTGGTTACTGTGACCTTTGGGGATCATCAGTGCTCTCTTAAAACTTGCTGGACCATGCCAAGACCTTCCCATGAGGTTAACAGAAAGCATGTAGGTATAACCTTCGGTACCTTATGTCTCCAGCACAGCCTATAGATGGAGCTGTTTGTGAAGCAGCCCATTTTCAGACAGGACAGGCCCTGCCCGATGAACTTCCCAACAAGGACTATTCCCTCAAAGCCAGAGGCTGGATGAGTGAAGGTTGTCAGTAAAAAGTCACTCAGTGGCCTGGAGTCATGATGTTTATATATGGTGTGTGTATTTATATAATATACTTACATATTGGGTATCTTATTTTATATTACTATTGGGTATCTTAGCTAGAGTAAGGCAGATGTTTATAACATACTTCTACATGCTATAGGCCAACCAGAAGCTCTACATCTGAAAATAACGCCCATTGCATGCTATTTAAGGTATACCTTCCTTCTCTGCTGGACCAAAGGTATATACTCCTTTACTAAGAGATAAGGACATATTTTAACATAACATCAATATTATGATGTTTTAAGGTCAATTATTGACCTTAAAATTAAACAAAACTTCCTTTTATTAAAAATAGTACTTCTTTAGTATCATCTAAGATCCAGTCAGGCTTAAATTTCCCCAACTCCTTTAAGAATATCATTGTCAGGCTGATTTTGTTTGAAGCAGGGAACAAATAAGGTGCTTATATAACATTTCATTTACATGTCTCTTAATAGTCTCTATTGGATTTTACAGTTTATAATTCCTCTTTCTTTCTTGTTATTTGTTTGTTAAATAAACGGAGTCATTTGTCCTAAAGAAGTGATCACATTTTATATATAACTGAAGCAACATATGGAGTTGTTTAATTTTTGTTAGGTATTTTTATTGATGCATGATTGACATATAGTAAAATCACATATTTAAAGGGCATAATTTGATAAATTTTTACGTGGAAAGCAGCACCCAAAATTAAGATAATGAACTTATCTTTCACTCTCAAAGTTTCTGTCCGTCCCCCACTCCCATGACACGTCCTGCTCCCTAACTCCTAATCTGTTTGCTGTCCCTGTAGATTAATTTGCATTTTCTGGAACTTTACATAAATGGAATGCATGCAATCTATACTGATTTGGATCTGACTTCTTTCACTCAGCATAAGTATTCTGAGATTTATTTCCATGACTGGTTCATTCCTATTTATTGCTGAGTATGATTCTACTCTACAGATAAACCACACTCTGCTATCTAGTCACATGTTGGTACATTTCCAGTTTGGAAAAACTGTAGTTAAATTTGCTCTGAATGATCAAACATCTTCCTTGGGTAAATACCTAAGAGAGGAACAGCTGAATCATGCAGAAGATGTGCAGTTAACTTTTAAGAAACTGCCAAGCTCTTTTCCACAGTCACTGCATGATTTACGGCCCCACAGCAGTGCTGGAGAACCTCAGATGTCCCCTGTCCTTCGCCATACTTGGCATGGTTGGTCTTAGGATGTGCAGTGGTATCACACTGTGGTCTTAATCTGTGTTTCCCCTGGGCTACTGAGCATCGCTCAGGCACTTATTTGCCATCCGTGTATCTTCTTTTGTGAAGAATCTAGCTGAATAACTGGACCATTTACTTATTTTATTACTGAGTTGAGGTTCCTGTGTGATTTGAACACTAGTACTTCATCAAATAATGCTTTGCAACTCTTTCTTCCAGTCTATGGCTTGTCTTGTCATTCTCTTAACTGTGTCTTTGAAGAGTTATCTTTTAATTTTGATGAAGTTCAACTTGTCACTTTTTCATTATTAATCATGCTTTGGTTTTCCTAAGTAATATTTACCTGACCTAGGGTGACAAAGATTTTCTCCTGTAATTTTTTTCTTTCTTTCTTGTGGTACTAGGGTTTGAGCTTAGGGCCTTGAGCCAGCTAGGCAAGTGTGTTACCATTTGAGCCACACCTCCAAAACTTCTTCTAGAGAATTTATAGTTTAAGTTTCACAATAAAGTTTACAAACCATTTTGAATTAGTTATGTATAGGTGTGAGCTATGAATTGGCTTTTTGCATATGAATATTAAGTTGTTATAATACTATTTCTTGGAAAGACTACCCTTTCTCTACTGTGTTGTCCTCACATCTTTGTCAAAGATCAGTTGTCTATGTAAGTGGGGGTCAAATTGTGCACTTTACATTCTGTCCCACTGATCCACTTAGCTATCTTAACACCAATCTTGAAATCAGATAGTGCTAATCTTTCAACACTGCCCTTTTCCAAAGTTATTTCAGCTACCCTAGGATATTTTGATTTTTATAACTGGCTTATCAGTTTCTACCAACAAAGTGCATAGGAGTTAAATTTAGAGAGAAATCTGGAGAAAAATAAAATATTAACATTGTTGAGTCTTCCAACTCATGAACAAAGTACCTCTCCATTTTAATTAGGATGTCTTTAATATCCTTCAGCAATATCTTGTAGCTTTCATTGCATAGTCTTGTATACCTTTGTCAGACTTATTCCTAAGTATTTTTCAATGCTTTCTGAAATATTAAAAATAAGTTAATAACATTTTAATGCCTTTATGAATAGTATTTTTTAAATTTCATTTTACAATCCTTTGTTGCTAGTAATGTAGAAGCATAATTGATTTTAATATATTTATTTTGTATGTGATAACTTTACCAAACTCACCTATTATAGATTTCCATGAATTTTTCTCTACAGATGATTACATCATCTGTAAATGGTTCCATTTTTCCATTCCAACCTGTATGATTTTATTTCTTTTTCTTGCCTTATTGTTTTGGCTACAACCTCTAGAATGTGTTGAACAGTGTGGTAAGAATGGACATTATTCTCTTTTCCTGATTTTCGGGGATAAAGAATTCAGTTTTTCACTATTAAGAATGTTGATTGTAGGTTTTTCATAGATTTTTTTAAGTGGACTGAGGAAGTTTTTATCTCTTGCTGTTTTGCTGGATTTTATTTTTAAATTATGGACTGATGTTGTCAATCTTTCTTGTGTCTTTTAAGAGAATCATATTGGTTTGTTAATATGTGGAATTGCACTGACTAGTTTTTGAATACTGAATTAATCTTGCATCTCAGAGATAATTACTGTCATTGATTATATTATCCTTTATGTTGGGCTAGTTTTGAAATAGTTTGTCAGGGAATTTTGAATCTGAGTTTATAAGTTCATAGTATGAAATGATCTTCTTTATCCCTGGAAGTATTCTTTCCTCTGAAATCTACTTTCTCTGATATTATTATATCCACGTCACCTTTCTTCAAATTAGTGTTAGTATGGGATAGTTTTCTACCTTTTCCTTTGAACCTGTCTGTGTTTTCATATTTAAACTGCACTGCTTGAACATAGTCCCTCCTCATACAGCTTTGCTTCCAAAGTCAGTTACCTGAGGACAACGGCAGCCTGAAAATAGTAAATGGAAGATTCCAGAGTTAAGCAATTCATACGTCCTAAATAACTACTACAGTATTATAATAGTTGTTCCATTTTATTATAAATACTTGTTGCTAATATTTTACTATGTCTAGTTTATAACTTAAATTTCATCGTAAGTAGGTATGTCTAGGAAAACACATAGCATGCAAAGTTTGGTACTAGCTGTGGTTTTAGATATCCACTGGCAGTCTTGGTAAGTGGGTAAGGGGGAAACCACTGAATATATTTGAGTTTAGCTTATTTTATCAAATATTCAATCTGCCAATTACTAGAAGTCATTAGACTTTTAATGTCATTTATAGAGTTATGTTTAAGGCTCTCATCTCACTTGCTTTCTTTTTCTATTGTCTTCTTTTAAATCCTGAGTATATTTTGATTATTCTGTTTTATTTCTTCTGTTTGCTTGGGTTTAACATGTATATATTTAACTTGTCACAGTCTACCTTTAAGTGATGTCATACCACTTTACATATGGCATACTTCCATGGTACCCATCCTAGCCTGTTTGTGATTGTTGGTATATACTTTACTTCTGCATCATGTTATAAACCCAAAGTACATTATAATTTTTTGCTTAAACATCAATTACCCTTTAAATAAATCTAAGTAATAGGAAAAGCTTATATACTATGCCATGTCTTTATCATCTCTAATGCTCTATATTCCTTGTGTAGATTCACATTTCTAGTTGGTATCATTTTCCTCTACCTAAAGGAAATCAGCATGCTTTTGTAGTTCAGGTTTCCTGGTGGTGAGTTCAATTAACTTTGGTGTACATGAAAATGTCTTAACTTTTGGTTTTGGAAAGTATTTTTGCTGGATCAGCTAGGTTGATAGTTTTGTCTTTCAGTTCTTTAAGGATGTTATTTCACTGAATTTACTTTTCCTGCATTCAGCTACAAGAAATATATTGTCATTCTTAGTTTGTTCTTTTGTGGCTGCTTTGAAGATTTTGTCTTATTCCTGGTTTTGAGAAATTTGATTTGCTTATCATATGCCTTAATGTGGTTTTCTTCAGGTTTCTTGTGACAGGAGTCTGTTGATCTACTTGGATCAAATTTGGAAAAATTTCAGTCATTATTTCCTGTAACTTTTCCCCCACTAGCTTTTGTTTTGTCCTTTTGGGATTCTGATAGAAAGTACTTGAAGCAGTCCCACATATAATTGATACTCTTCCTGTATTTTTCTCTCTGTATTCCATTTTGGACAGTTTTTACTGTTATGTCTTCATGTTCTCCTACCTTTTCTCCTGCAATGTCTAGTCTGTTATTAATCCTATCCAGTGTATTTTCAACTCACACATTAGAGTCTTTACCTCTAGAAGTTTGGTCAGGTCCTCTGTATGCTTTTCACGTGTCTAACTTTTGAACATGTGAAACAGAACTAGCATAACTGCTTTCATCTCCTTGCTCATTCCAACATCTGTCATCTTTTGTCAGTTCTGATTCAGTTTTCATTTGTTGATTTTTTCCTCATTATGAGTATAGTACAGGTTCTTTTTTTGTCATAGATTACTAACTATTCCTCCAAAAGTGTTTCATCATTTATCACTACCAATATGTGAGAGTGTCCCCCATACTGCCAGTACTAAATTCTGTCAGTCCTTAATCTTTGCCAATTTCATAGGCTGAGACCATTGATTTCCACAACTGATGTTTAGTGGCCTCCAACTACTGGTCCAGTAACAGATGGTGGTAATGGTATCAGGCAGCCACAGAAGCTGTCCTCATGGTGCTTATAACCTTGTGGTGTTTATCATGTTTTTATCTTCATTTTCAGTGGCTATTAGTGATTGAAGCATCAGTCCCAAAATTTACTGGCCATTTATAATTATTTTGTAGTACACTGCTTACTGATGTCCAGTGACCAATTTTAATGGCATTGTTCAGAATTTAAAAATTCCTTTGTAAGAGCTATTTATTTACTAAGAATAGATATTCACTTTATTCTTTTCAACAACAAAAATTCATAAACAAAGGCATTTTTTAAAAAATAAACTAATACTTAGGAAAAATTTCTACGAAGAAATGATTGATATGTACCTCAAATCCTTTTTTCTATATTAAAAGTAAACAGGAATTGATTCTGGTATAAACATACCCTTAAAGGCAAAGTGTCTTGAAGAATACAATAATACAAAATATATTTATGAATACACAAAACATACATAAACCTATAACAAATATTTTCAAATGCACCTGATATCAATATATAAATGACTTACAATCTTTGGAAATAATTGTGAATGTCATTTCACTTCCTTAATAATGAAATGGAAGGTCAAGGAGATGAAACACTCCCAGATTACATATTCTTAGTTGACTAAATATTTTGGGCAAAGTCATGCCATCTGTATTAGCCATGCTCTTTACTAAGATTGCTAATTTATAGCTGTCTAAGATCTATTGTTCAAAAGGAGAAAATGTCAAAATCCCCATTACTGAATGCTTGCTTACCCACGGAAGAGCAGTGGGAGCTTTCAAAGACACATGAGACACATTTCATTCACCTGGCTGCTTAGGGAACTGTTGGGAGCACCAGGAAGGAGGCTCAGATTGAGGCCCAGGTTCCATAAAGTGCCTGGTGTCCTTTTATCATTCACCAGTGTGAGGTATGTGGGGAGGAGGGACCCTGAGATACGTCCAACTCTACGGCCAGGGACATGACCTACACATAGCTACAGGGGTGCCAGCCCTCTGCACAGGATGGAAGACCTGTATGCCACAGATGATACGGTGAACAATCAGCTAAGCAGTTTTACTAATGGTGACGATGTCAGCAGCCAGCAAAGCCCCACGAGGCCCAACCCACCAATTCTGCAGGACTCGGGGTCTCTGACTGACCTGTTTGGTGGAGGTGGTCTCTGGCCACTTCAAACAATCGTAGGTGCATGTTGGTGATGGGGTTGAAGGAGCCACAGGCCAGGAGCACCACAGGGATTCGGCTCTTCATATCATCAGGCACATCCACACCCACTGCACTGGCCACCCTGCCTTTATGGGAACAAAAGCTCATGTCAGGGAGTTTGCACCAAGACGACTGTCCCAATCAGTGTCTAAACCACACACAAGCCATTATTCCTCACTTGTAAGATAACTGAGGAGGCAGTAGCAGCAGTAACATTTATGGAGAGCTCACAGCAACTCTGCCAAGTGCTACATCAAGCTGTACACCTTTTCTTCAAAACCTCCCAAGAACCCTGAATGGTTACTTACATGGCTCAGGGACCGTGGAAGCACCTGGGTCAGGACTGGAATACAGGCACCTAACTCAGAGCCTGCGCTCTGCACTTAACCCTTATGCCCTTTCTGGGCTCGAATAGGTTACTTTTGGGCCCAAAGGAGGACTGAAAGATTCCCATAATGTCACCTTTGATAATCCAAATAGAACTCATGAGGTTCCAGAGTTGACTGGCACTTTTGACAAACTTTTCATTTTGAAATAATTTAATGGCTGGGATATGGTGGCACATACCTGTAATTCCAGCTACTCAGGAGGTGGGAATTGGAAGGATTATGGTTCAAGTCCAGCCTTGGGCAAGTAAAGAACAAGATGCTATCTGGAAAATAACTAAAGCAGAATGCGCTGGGGACCTGGCTCAAGTGGAGACCCTGAGTTCAAACCCAGTACCACCAAAACAAAAAAAGGAAATAATTTCAGACTTACAAAAAAGTTGCAAAACCTTGTACAGAGAATTACTATATACTCTTACCCGGATTCCCCAAATGTTAACATTTTACCTTACTGGCTGATGATTTAGTCTTTCTTTCTGTGCACACACAGGGCTATCTATAAATACCTGTGCATATTTTTTTCCCTGAAATGTTTGAGAGTAAGTTATAGATATAATACCTCTTTGCTTCCAAATACTGCAGCATGTTTTCTAAGAACAAAGACATTTTCTTACCTACCTACAAAACAATGATTAAAAATCAGGAAATTGCCATTATAACAGGACAATTTTGTAATCTTCGGCCCTCATTCTGATTTCACCCATTGTCCTTTATCTATGACCCAAACACTCAGAGAGGGTCAGGCCCATCCTCTGACCTTCCCACTGTGGACCAGGCTGAGGTTAAAGGAGACCAGGATAAGCCCAGGCTGCAGGGCCCACTGCAGACATGGTTGTACTGCCTCTGGCACACTGCCCCTTGGAGGTGGTGCTGAAGAAGTCCACTGGAGCCAGGCCTCCCTCTGACACCTGGCTGTACCTCACAGTGGCCGTGAGACTGAGGGCAAATCACAGCCTCCCCACCCCCACCCCCCTGAGCCGAGCCTCAGTTTGTACATCTGCAAGATGGGGATAATGTTACTCCACCATGACAAGGGAGGAAATGAAGAAAGGAGGTGGTAGTGCCTCCCAATGGTCCTCACCTCCTGGTAGTCACCTGCAGTCACCTGCAGAGTGGGCTGCTCAGGGTAACTTTCTTCTGATGAAGAGAATATAGCAAAAGTACATGGATGTCACTTCTGAGATGAGGTTACAAAAGGACCCACTTCTTGTTTTTCCTCTTGCTCACTCTGATAAAACCAGCTGTGAGCTGCCATGGAGAGGCTCACAGGGCAGGGAACTGAGGGAGACCTCTGCTGGCCAAAGCCCATGAGGAACTGAGCCAACCAACAATGATACACGTGTGAAGTAGATCTTCCCACAGTCAAATCTTCAGATGAGACCACAGCCCTGCAAACGCCCTGTTTCGGATCAATAAAGAAACTCTGAGCCAGAAGAAGTATAAGCTATATCTGGATTCCTCAGCCACAGGACTTGTGAGATAATAAAAATGATAAGCAAATAACTGTGCTGTTTGAAGCTGTTGTGTTTTGGGATAACTAGTTTTGCAGCATCAGGTAACTAATACAGTGGCCAACAGAGGCAGGCACTCACTCCCTTCTCCTCTGGCCTTGGTTGTCATCGTGCAGTTGTGGGGTAGCATGGGGGCTCACTGGAACTTGGGACCCTCTTTGTTTTTTTTTTTCTCTTTTATTATTCATATGTGCATACAAGGCTTGGGTCATTTCTCCCCCCTGCCCCCACCCCCTCCCTTACCACCCACTCCGCCCCCTCCCTCTCCCCCCCACCCCCTCAATACCCAGCAGAAACTATTTTGCCCTTATTTCTAATTTTGTTGTAGAGAGAGTATAAGCAATAATAGGAAGGAACAAGTGTTTTTGCTGGTTGAGATAAGGATAGCTATACAGGGCATTGACTCACATTGATTTCCTGTGCGTGTGTGTTACCTTCTAGGTTAATTCTTTTTGATCTAACCTTTTTGGGACCCTCTTTGTATCTAAGGAAATGGTTTTAACCTGGCTGCTGTTGTCACTTGTGGTCCTGCCTGCTGTGTTCTACACACAGCCACGTGAGCTACTTTCCTGTGCTTTCTTTGTAGACTGCCTGTGACCTCCTGCTTACCATCTCCACTTAAAGCTGTTTTGATTTCTCCCAGAACACCCCAGTCTTTTATGACTCAGCTCAGATGATCACATTACTTATGACTTCAGTCACTGTTTCTTTTTTGGTGGGATTGGGGTTTGAACTCAGGGCTTTGTGCTTGTATAGCAGGTGCTCTACTGCTTGAGATACACCTCCAGTCAATTTTGCTCTGGTTATTTTGGAGTGGGGAATCTCACAACTTACTTGCCTAGGTGGCCTTGAACCATGATCCTCCTGATCTGAGTTTCCCAAGTGGCTAGGATTATAGGGATGAGTCACCACCAGTGCCTGGCTTTTAGTCACTATTGATTGCCCACTAGAGGCCTTTATCAGTTAAGAGTACCTCATCTTGGTGGCCCATCTGCTTCTCACATGACAAAAAGTCTAGAAGTACACAGCTGATGGTACTGGACCAAAGGCTTAAGGATCACCTGCAATTCTTTTGGCTTATCCCTCATGGTTACAAGATTGTTGCTGTAGCTACGGCCATCATGACCTTAATCAAGGCAAGCCAAAGGAACAAGGCAGACTGGCTGTCCCTCTTAATCAGAACACAGTGCTTTTGCAGACTCCCCTGTAGATTTTGCTTGTCTCATTGGCCAGAGCTGGGTCCCATGGCCACTCTAGCTATCAGGGAGGCTGGACAGACATATATTTGGTCCACATTCTCTGCAGTACGAAACAGGAAGGGAAGAGGTCTGGAACTGGAGTCGCTAATCTACGGTGGCTGCCACAGGACTGGGGTACAGCCAGCTGGTTGTTGAGAGCACAGAAGGACGGCAAGATGGCTTAGATCAGCCGATCTCTGACTTACCTTGAGTAAATCACAGGCCACAGTAATGAAAAGACCTGCTCATGTGTTCCTGCCCACTGGTCAGTAAACCCCGTAAGAGTGGGAGTGGTGTTTTCTTTGTCCCTGGATCTCAGCTCTGAGTGCAGAGTCAGCCCAAAGTAGGACTCAGTGGAGGCTGAAACAGGGCTCTGGCCAGCTGGACAGGGGACCCATTTCCTGGTGATGGGAAGGCCAATCGCACTGGAAAATGTGCAGAGCCATTACTCTGCCTGTATTCTGAGCTACACCATGAAGAACAAACACTCCCTGCCTAGGGGTAGTACACATTCACGAAGCTTCCTATGAGGCAGCAGACCTCCCCTACTGTGTGTGAAGAAAGCAGCCTTCAGTCTGCAGCTCCCTGATTCCCAGGGGCGTGGAGCGGTTTAATGAGATATTATTTGCAAAGTGCACTGAGCTAGTCAAAAGAGCTGCCTCCTGATTTGAAGAGGATGCCTGTTTTCACAAGTATGCTGAAGCCTTTCAATATTTGATTTCATTTTCACAAAATATACATTTTTAGAGCCATTTAAAACATGTAACTGCAGCATTTCAGTTAGCCCGGGGTTTTGATTCATTTTTCCAAAAGTTTCCAGAAACTGCAAATTAGATCATTTGTTTGAAAGGTGGTACCAGTGGCAGAGCAAATGGCCTTTATTATGTGTCTCTCTTCCTTTTCTCTCCTTGCCATGGGCAGGCTGAGCCACACAGCTCTGACAGTGACCAGACCCTGTCCTAGCTGTCTCAGCCTGAGGACACTTTCCCAGACTCAGTAACAAAGCCAGTTCACCTGCACACTTTGTATCCTCCGCCTTGCACTAGCAAGTCACCCTCCCAAGCAAACCCAGAGAAATACAATGCTCAGGTTGAAGTGAACTGGATCCAGGGGTTCCCCAGGAGAATAACCCTGGTTCTGGTTTGAGTGCACACCTCATTAGACAAAAGGCAAGATGCGCTCGGTAAAAGAGACCCACTTGGCCTTCTCACAATGTCTTGTGAGACCAGTAAGCGGGGGAGGCTTTTGCTGATGAGGAAGGGCTGCTCCATGGTAGGCATTTAATGGAGGCCTAGAGTGAGCAGTGATCGCTGCTGGAGGATTTAACAAGTGGAGAATTCCTTCTTGGAATTGATCATTAAATTGGAGACAAGGCAGCTTCTACCTCTGCTCCTATAGTCAGGTAGACAGCATTTCATCACCGTTCAAGCACAATATGCTGCTTCTGCCACTGCCTTTAAGACCTTCTGAAAAGCTCTCCTCACCCCTGCCACACTAGTGAGCTACCTTCCAGGTGTTCTCTGTGGAATGATGACCCCATGCCCTCTCCTCCACCATGCTAGTACCATACCTGTTACACATGTCACCACTTTCTTCTCACTGGCCACTGCTCCCCACAACCCTGTGGCTCTTCCCTAGGTGGCTTCTTATTGATTTTGGTCCCCTTACCTCCTAGCTCTGTCCCAGGATGCCCAGGTACCCAGGAAATGTGTGTAGAATTAGTGGGTGGGAGTGACTGTTAAGTGCCTACAGTGACAATCTTTTTGGTTCTGTTCCAATCAATGACCTGGGCCTTGCAGAGACAGAAATTGATCTTTCTGAAGTCCTAGGGTCTCTTTAGACCTTCCCAGAAACCCCATTCCACTCAACTCAGACGGAAATCAAGAAAGACATTTGCCCTCCTGAATTGTCTTCAATGCCATGGTCCCACCAAGAGGGATGGCAGCCTCCTAGAGAGATGCTGACTCCAGAGTCAGCCCTCAGTCCTGGAGAACCAGAAGTTGATGGCCACTGCTGTGTCAGGGCAGACTGCAGCCAGCTCCTTCCAGATCACCATGCCCAGGCACTGCCCTTGGCCTTCGAAGAGTACCAGGTTTCTGGCACTTCCTTGCCTTCCATATACCTACCAGGCAACTATTAATGAAGTGTCTGTTGGTTGCTGGGCCCTCTGCTGGACAAGGGACTACAACAGAAGGCAAAGTAGATATGGCCTGTCATCGCAGAGCTTTGAGTCATCTATAGGAAGGACAAGTCATCATGCCACAATTATCTGTGCATGTGCTGAAGCAGTGTCCAGAAAGGACAGGAGTTGCTGGGAAGGGCCACACATCAAGCCATGCAAGTGGTTCTCAGATGCTGAGCAAGGCAAGAACCTAGCATTGCTAGGGCCTCCAGAAGGGGCACAGGCTTGCCCCGGTCTTCACAACACACTGCGACCTCTAGAAGTTGCATAGAGGAGATGTATGTTGTTTCATGCAACTGAGATTGTGGCGATTTGTTACAGCAGCTGTAGGAGGCTCAGATAACTCACCTATCTTAGAGCGGCTCTCAGGGTGACCTCTGAACTGAAAGGAGCAGATCTGATCTAGTGAGGGACAGCGAAGCCTGTGTCAGGGAGGGGAACAGTATTGAAAAGGCTTAGAAACCACTGCAAAGCAGCTGAAGGTGGGAAAGGAACAAAAGGTCAGCTCCCACATGGGCGTGAGCTGATGTGTGAGGTCTTAACACCAGGCTGCAGAGCATGGAGGAATCACAGGCCCGGGTGGACTTTAGATTTTTATCCTACGGTGAGAAGGAGCCTCTGAAGGATTCTAAACCAGGCTGGTGACTTACTCAGATTTCAGTTTTAGAAAGCACAGCCACGTGTTTTAGGCAGGGTCATCAGGGAACCTCGGCATGGCCCCAGCTGCTCCTGGCTTCCTGCGTGGCAAAGGGCAGGTGGTTCCCACATCCCATCGGACAGTCTCCTCTGCAGCTCACCTCTCACCTCACTCTCCAGGTTAAGGTGATGCTGTTTACCCACATCACTCAATCCTAGTGCAGCATGCACTAGGCCGCCAGGTCCAGTGGGTCATTTGCCACAGGCCACCACAGGGACACAGAAAGGAAGACTAGTGGGGAGGGTTAAGGGCGATGACTGCAGATGTAGTGTGCTAACGCTCGTCACCTGGGGGAACGTCAATTTACCTTTCTCTGTAGTGAGCGCCTGGAAGGGCCTGGCTTGGGAATGGGATGGCAAGCATCCCTGCTTATTATAGACATAAAACAGATGGCCTCGGGCAGAATGGAAATGGATGCTATGAGCGTCTTTCATTACAAAGACCTCTTGACCAGACTCCTCACCTTACAGAAAACAAGAGACACGGTTTGTATGTGTGGGGTTGACAGCCACATTTTTCAGGACCCAGGGTGATCGTTTCCATCTGTGTGAGTGTGGCAACTTCTCCAGGGCAATCAGCTTTCATGTGAACTTGGCTACTTTTTCTTTCCAACTTTGTTGGATTTGCCTGCTGTTACTGTGGATGCACAGAGCTGCCAGGAACGAAAGCGAGTGAGTCTTCTATGTCGGTGTGAAGCTCCTCCGCCAGCCACTTCTTGTGCCAATTAAAAGCACTCGTCCTAATTATGAGACTCCCAGGAAAGCAGGCAGCTTGCTCTTCAGTTTTCAGAACTTTCAAAAGAGTTGAAGGAGCATGAGGAATGGAAGGAGTTTCCTTGCAATGCCACATTTGAGTTGGGACTAACTTTCAACTGCCTCAATCAGCAGAACTGAATCACAGTTCTGCTACTGAGTGACAAGACTCTGTACTGTGTTAAGCACGTCAGACTCACGAGGCTTGGTCTTCCCACAGGCCCTGAAGGGAAGGGTTTGTGCATGCATTCTGGTAAACAGCTGAATCCACTTCTCCAAGGTTCAGGGAGCCCCATGGAAAACTGAGATAATTGGACATATCTCTTAGAAAGCTGGTGGGAGTTACTGCGGCTGACCCCTGGGCATGGTAACTGATCCACAAGGGCTTCTCCAAAAAATTTAGCTCCTGCTCTTTCCTTTCATTATGTTGGAAACAGAATCCATCACTCCCTCCACCTGCCTTCAGGTGCTTGCTTACCTTGTTTGAAAAAGACCCTGCCATTTTTCCAGTCACCTGTGATCAAAATCCGGCAGCCCACCAAGCGCTGGTGGCTCATGCCTGAATCCTAGCTACTTAGGAGGCAGAGATCAGGAGGATCTCGGTTTGAAGCCAGCCTGGACAAATAGTGCCTTGGAGAAAGAGGGATCAGTAACACCTGCTCCTGCTCTCAAGAAGGTTACAATCCAGCAGAAGAACAAACACCGGAGACTCAGGTAGCGCTGAGTCTGCCCGTGACCTCCCGAGATCCATCCTGCCTTCCTCCTCAGTCCCAGAATCCTTGTCTTTGGGTTGGTCACATTGCTTCACTTCCCAGACTCCTTGGCAGCAGGGTGAGGTCACGTGACTAAAGACTGACTTTAAAAAGACAAGGATTCACGGCAGGCGTGGCGCGGTTTGGGGCACATATAATTGCATTCCGGTTGTCTTCTCCCACCTGGATGCAACAGGGAGAGGAGGGGAAGAGAGGTGCACTTTGCAGGTTCCTGATGAATCAGAGAACCTGCTGCCATATTCCGGCCCAGGCCCTATGGCTCCATACCTACCTTATCCACAACAACCCTTGCGGCCTATGGTGGGGGGGTCCCACCTTCTTAGGGGTATACCTACTAAGGATATCCACAATACGGCTTGCAGGGTGGACCTCAGGAGCCTCCTAAGATACAAGAAACCAGCCTTTTGGGAACCATGTGCTTTGAAGTGTTAGATGCTCGTGGGAATAAGGCTTTCCAGAGGCCTTCAAATAATGTCAGGGATTGTCTGCATGGCTTTTGTAATAATAATGACTAATATCCTAATCTCTCTCTCTCTCTCTGTCTCTCTTTGTTGTGGCAGTACTGGGGTTTGAACTCAGGGCCGCACACTTGCCAGGCAGGTGCTCCACCACTTGAGGCACACCTCTCCCTCCCAAGTCCTTTTTAGTTATTTTTAGAATAGGGCTTTGCATTCCCCCCTAGGTCAGCTTAGACTGTGCTCCTCCTCTTTACTCTTCCCACTATTGCTGAGATAATAGGCACGCATCATCATGCCTAGCTCTCACCATTTGGTTGAGAGTGGGGTCTTGCTGACTTTTTCCCAGGCTGGCTTTGAACCACAATCCTCCCCAGCTTGGCCTCCTGAGTAGTAAGGATTGCAGGTGGGAGCCTGGTCACAACCAGTATTTCTTGTGTATTATCCTCATGTAATCTTCACAACAACCCTGTAGCATCTGTCCCATCTGTTTCGGAGGGAGAATCTGAGGCTCAGATAGGTTGTGTTTCAGTAATCTGCTGTGTAACAAATCACACCAACACTCAGTGGCTTAAAACAATGATGTGTTACTTCTTATGATTCTCTGACTTGGCAAGGGATATTTTTCTGCTTCTTGTCATCTGTCCTGAAGTCACTTAATTCAGCTGTCAACCTGGCTGGGGCTGGGATACCCAGGATGACCTCACTCACATGACCAGAGTGGTGACTTGCCTAGACGAGCCTCTCTCTTCACCCTGTCTCTCACCATTGGGTAGACTAGCCTGGCTGCTTTATATGGCAACTTCCAAGAAGCTGAAAGTACAAGCTGCCAGGCTTTTGGTGTTTAGACTCAGAATTGGCACAGTATCACTTACCCTCTATCCCGTTGTTCAGAATAAGTCACAACCTCAGCCAAATTCATCAGGAGGGAAACAACCTTTGGTGACAGCTTTATCGAGATGTAATTCACCCATTTAAAATACACAAGCCAGTCATTTTTAGCATATAAAGAGTTTTCCAGCCATCACCATCATCACAGTTCTAGAGCATTTTCATCACCCTAAAAAGAAACCCGGCACCCGTTTGCAATCACTCTCCCTTTCTCTCCAACCCTCTCCCTCCATTAATCTACTTTCTGTTTATGGATTTGTCTGTTCTGAGCATTTCATATAAGTGGAATTGTATAGTTAAAAGGGGGGGCAGTGATGGAAAGGCACACCTTTCTCCTATTCTTCACTCTTACTCCCTAGATGTGACAGCCAGGGTGTGGGCAGCTCTACTTGTTGCTGAGGACAAGGGTCAACTCCAGTTTGACAGGAAATTAATTAAGAAAACAATACAGGACCCTAGTGTCCTGAAGCTGCCACCTACTTCCGGGTGTCTTCTACCTGGGGGAGAAATAATTTAATCCACTGTTGAGTGTTTTCTACTTTTTCCTGAAATACACAGCTGATCATAATTCTAACTAATATACTGATACTGAATGTTTATCAAAGAAGTATATAAAGAAGTGAAAAAGTATGTAAGCTGTTAGACATTTCTATTGCCCCAGTTAAATCTATTTTACATGCAATAACTCAAGTGCATATTGTTTGAAAGGGAAAATACACTTAAGGAAAAATTTACTGTAACTTAATTTTGTGTATGAATTTTTCATGGGAGGAAAAGTCCTTACTCAGGACTCTAGGAGGCTGAAATGTGCAGCAGTGAATCTGCTTTTGTGTACATCACAAAACCCAGACGCTGCCCTATCTACTTCTCTCCCAGACACTCATTATGGTGTGTTGTCGCACTCTGCATCGACTGGGCTTTTGCCATATGGCTTGGCAAGCTTAATGGTTTTCTGATACTTGACAAAAACGAGGCACAATCATTTTGCAAGGAGCTTGTGTTCCTAGATGGGTCTTTTCCAAATAACAGCTGTGCATCAAAATTAAGTTACTCAATTTGCAATTTGTGGACACAATTCTCAAACATTTACAAGTGAGCAGAACCTCAGGTTGCTATTTCCAAGCTTCAGAGTTTATGAAGTTTTCCACAATGTTAGAAGCATGCATCTGTCAACAAGCTCAAGCCAACATTTCTGGACCACCAGGCCCCGTGGACAGCAGAGAGGCCTGACTTATCAGCAGGTCATGTGGAGGTGACCACAAACCCAGGGGAGAGAAAACGTGACAGTAAGAAGCCTCACCCAGAGACCACAGAATAAGTCCCTATGTCTTTCTCTCTACTTCCCACCACATTTGTGCAAATGATGTCCAGATCTACAGCTCTGGTCTTGACCTTGTTTATGGGTACCTACAGGTCCATGGACGTCCACTGATACCAGCTTGATTAAACACTAGGGTTGTCATGAAGGTCATTGGAATTGACCTTGAAGAACGTTTAGAACTAGGCCTGGCTCCTAGGAGGCTCTCCAGAAACACAAGCTTCTCCCCTTTCCATGAGTTCAAAACACAACTATCTTCTGAATCTGCTCTGATACCAAATAGATAACAAGCTAGACAGACATGGACTCAAAACCTAACTGGATGACTTTGACCGTGTCAGTCAGGACAGATCAGGCGAGCTGCATTAACAAACAGCCCCAAATCTTAGGTTAAGACAGTAAAAGTATATTTCATGTTTATATACCCATTCAGGCTGGTTGGGATCTCTGCTCTGTGTCACCTTTGTTCCTTAATACAGGACTCAGGACTGATCTGGCTGTCTTTTCCCCTTGTCTGAAAAAGATTCCACCATTTTCCTGTTTTCTTCCCGTCCTTTTTTTTTTTGGTGGTGGTACCAGAGTTTGCACTTGCTAGGCAGGTGCTTTACTACTTGGGCCACACCTCAGTCCTTTTTGCTTTAGTTTGTTTCTCAGAGTTGAGCTTTTGCAGGGGTCAGCCTCAAACTCTGAATCTCCTACCTCTGCCTCCCACATACCTGGGATACAGGTATGAACTACCATACCTGTTAACTTTTTGCCCAGGCTGCCTCGAACTGTGATCTTCCCATTTCTAACTCTAGCAGCACCAATTACAGATGTGTGCCACCACACCCTGACTCCACTCCACCATTTTCCTAGTCATCCATGATCAAAACCTGCCAGTAAACTCTGGCATCTCATCCTTTGTCACAACCCCTGTTCCCAGTGCACAGGCTCCAAGGATGGCCAACATTCTCTACAGAAGGTCTTCACTTTCTGCTGCTTCTGAGATCCATGGCACTATAGAATTTCATTACCTTGTTGTGCTGATAATAAATTATTGTATTTATTCAGGGTTTTTTATTGCAAACAAGAGAAACTGATTATCTCAGTGCTTCACCCCAGCAAAGGCAAAGCAGTGAAGGAGTGTGGACAGCCACCAGCAGGCCATCTCACAGAACAAAGGAAGAGCTGACCATGAGCTCTCGCATGACAGTGCTATGGTCTCTGCATGTAGAGGGTCCTGTGGTACAGACAAGGTCACTACGTCCCACACCAGCTGTTCAAAACTGTTCCCAGAGAGGGTCAGTCAGTGTGGGCTGGTCAACTTCACCCATCCCCCACTGCAGGCTCCCACACCTGTTAAGATGACAGAAACTCGGGGCATCACCTCCTCACTACCAATTGGTCCCTAAGCCAATCTAGTCTCAATAAATTAAGCAGATTAACCAGTCTTAACACCTGGGGTCAATCACTCAAACTAATGCGATGAACTTGAGTATTCACCATGTACCATGCGCTCAATGAAATCTGGACCCTCTGTCACCTCAGTGGTAGAGTCATCAGTAACTTGTTGTCCACTGATGTTTACTGGCTAGGCCACGTCCCTCACCTACCGCTAGGACTTTGGAGACTGTGCCTCATTCTGCACCTACTTGTCTCCCAGCTGCCCTGTTGCCTACGTATGCCCCATATCTTCACCAAGCTGTCATCGCCTCACACTTTCTGATGTGTGTTTTGAGTATTCCTGCCTCTCAGGCCTTTGTCTGTGCCATCTCCTCATGCTGGAATGGTCTCTTCCTTGCCCAACTCCTGTGGAGTGCCCTCTGGTGGCTCACCTGGAAGTTGGTGCTCCTTCCTTTGACCAGTTAAAGGTGACACACTGCCCCTGCTATACTGTTGACACCCCACTCTTTTCTTGCCTAGCACACTGTGAATCCCTGATGGCAGGGATTCCATGGAGTCAAGTGAAGAATGGGAGGAGCATCTGCTCTGTTGTTCTTTGGGGAACAAAGTTAAAGTGAAAAGGAGATCAAAATGAGAGCCAGGAAGCAACAGCCACTCCGTGGCAGGCTTAGGCTGAAGAAGATGAGGAAAAGAGCTCCAAATCAAAGCAGCAGAGTCCTGGCTCATTCACCCTGCCATCCCCATTCTTCCTTTCAATATTGGGCACATCCTGGTTTGCCCAGTTTTCTTTAGCCGGGAGTGTTTCTGCCTCTCAATCTGGGTGTCATCTCCCTTATGAACTTAAATTTTGCTCTTATCCCATAAATTGGGTCACTGCCCCATGATAGGATATTATTTTTTTCATTTTGGCAACTAGGGTTTGAACTCAAGACTTTGTGCTTGCAAAGCAGGTGCTCTACTGCTTGAACCACACCTCCAGTCCATTTTGCTCTGGTTATTTTGGAGATGGGGTCTTGCAAACTCTTTGCCTGAGTTGGTCTCAAAACTTAATCCTTCTGATTTCTGTCTCCCAAGTAGCTAGGATTATAGGCATGAGACAATGGCAACTGGCGCCATCCTAGGATCTTGATTCCTGATTGCCACCTGAGAGGCATCATTTGATTCTCTGTCATCCTCCTGCCTCTTATGTCTAATTTGGATTTGTGCCCAGTGCCCCTGGTCCAGTAAAGCAGTGGACAAATGCCACATTAAGTGCTAGGAAAGCAACCTACAGGCCTGGGGCTTCCCTGTGTGGCAGCAAAATTCAGTCAATAGGAGGATATGGCACCATGCCTTCTAGTGCCCAAACCATCAAACTGGAGCCACTTGGCTCTTCCCTCTCCTGCCTCGCCAGCCTGCCACTTCAGCCTCTGCTGAAGAATGTCTTTTCTATTCATCCTTCTCCCAAACCCCACAGTCCTTGGACAGGGCTTGTGATTTTTCAGTTGGGCCTGAATCTACTCCTCACTTAGTCTGTCTCCAGTGTCCCCTCCCCTGATCCATCCTCCACATAGCTACTCATCTTCCCAGATGCACAACAGATCCCTGCTTAGACTCCCTCCTCCCCTTCCCCCCGGATAGTGTTGAAGTTCCCAACTCTGTCACCCACAGCCCTTTACAATGTGGTTACGACCTGCTCCCCACCTTGCCCCAAGCACTGTCCTCACTCACATTTGTTTATGCCAGGCTAACAGCCACATCACTGAGCTCCAAGAGGCTTCTCAATGCCAGTTCCTCCCCTAAGCTGAGGTGGGGAGCATCCTCTGTACTTCCACAGCTCCTTGGACCTCTAATATCTAATCCCACAATATACTACTCTCTGTGTATGTCTGGACAGTGAACTTGAGGTCAGAGAATGTGTTTTATTGCCTGTATTCCCAACTCCAGGCACAGGATCATGCTTAGAGTATGTGTGAGATACATGTGTGGAATAACCATTGTATGTGGATAGCCAATTCAACATGAGTCATTCATATTTCCACTTGACTTACAAGCAAAGCATTGAGTGCTCATTGTTCTGGCCTAACTTTTCAAGGGTATTTGCACAGTGAACAGCAGCCTTGAAAGCAGAAGTACTGTCATCTTCTGGAACAAAGGCAGGCACAGTTACTATCTACTGTAATAAAGATCTTATCGCTCTTAGACGTGAAGGACAGGTAGATTTGTTGCCATTATAAGATATGTGGGTTCCCTAAGCACAGAGTTCCTGTCCAGGAACACAATCCACTGCCTGTCTGGATGTCACTCCACCCTCTTCACCTCTCCCCGTGGAGCTGCAGCCCAGGGAAAGTAGCACCAGACAATCCTGACACCCAGCTCCTGCTGCGGCTTGTGAGTAATAAAGTCCTATGTCTCTGACCTAGGAGTCTCATATCTTCTGCCAGCATTCATGAGATGTGGCAGGCTAACTTGTTAGCCTGTAAGTTGGGTAAAATCTCAGACCATTCACAGTTCTTGAGAGACAGGAAAGTAAACTCTGGACTGCCCCTGGTGACTCAGGAAATATCACTGGGAAAGATACGGGGAAGATATTAGAGGCCATGACACCCTGATCCGTGCTTTCTCCATGGATCATATTCTTTAATTCTTGTCAGAAAGAAACTCACACAACGGTGACTGCATGGAAATGTGATCAGAAAACTCCCTTTACTAATAAGGATAGTGTGTGGTGGACAGGTCACCTGGATTTATGCTCGCATAAGAGCTCTTGGAAGCATCTCATAGGTGGTAGTGGATTCAAGTCAACAGAATGGAGTCAAACAGAACAGGTGGTGGCCAGTGTGTGCCCGTGGGGCCTGCCAGGTACTTGGGGACGTGGAAACAGCTTGATGGGAAAAGGACTCCCAGGATCAGCCAGGCTGCTTTCTGGTTTTGTGGAATGAAGACTGACAAAAAAAGAAGGAAAAATTGCTAAGGAATATTGGCTACTGGTTAGCCTGGTTCTATAATCTCAAATCTGCATGGCTGGACCAGCCCTAAAATGAAATGCAAGAATTCTAACAGAGAAGAGCACTTAGTTTTAGTTTGCTTGTTCATTCACTCACCCCAGAAGAAAACAAGCTGTCATGGCTACCATCTTGCTCAAGGCCCCAGGAGGACACCAGGGGGACCAGGAAACACTGAGGAGGTAGAAATTTGGCCAAACTCTCCACAAAGTTAGAACAGAGCAGTGAGGCCCAGTGGAACACAGTGTGGCGGGGGGAGGGAGAACACGGGTAAGGGTCTGATGTTCAGAGGTAGTTATTCACTTGAGCACATCAATGGGCACCACAGAACTGAGCCCAGAGTCCTTCTTTCCAGGTTCTTGTAATATAAGCTCCTGTGGAAATTATAAGCTCAGCAGCCCATCTTCCCTTCTTTATTGAGCTGTGAGCAGACGGCCATGGTGATGAGTAGATAACTGCAAGTCTGAGCAGTGAGCTATGAAATCAGAGAGACTTGAGCCAGGTTTGGGGCTGTGATTAATTAAAAATTTTGATGGACTTCATCCAACACGTATTTAATGGTATGCATAACAGCTCTTGTGTTGGCTGGAAATTAAGCCAGAGTGGTGGGCATTTCACAGTAACAACTATAGTCACTATGACTTTTAAAAAGACAAACTTAATTTTGTTTCTTCCCAGTTTATTGCTTCAGAATCCACTGGAGGACTGGCAGAGCACGTCTGCCTATGTACCCACCAAAGCCTATGAAGAGGCTAACATTGCTCATGAGCACAAGAGTATGTATGCTAAGATGGTGACAGACCTGAGGCATCCTCTGGTCTTGAACTGAGGTTGCTGTGGTTGCATTTGAGGGACCTATGGAATGGAAAAAGCTTGACAGTCACAAGCTCTATGACTCTGAGCAAGCTCCAGTCCTTCCTAAAATGAGGCTAACCTAATGCCCACCATGGGGTTGCTGGAAAGATGAGCCAGAAGCCTCTTTCTCCCTATACCTCTTTGAAAGGAGGAGGGAGTTTTCTAGTGTGCAGCCAGGGATGAAGGTTCACCTGCACTAACACTGTCAAAACATCACTCTCCATGACAGATACCACTGTCTCTGTTAGAGCAAACCACAGGAAGCTGCTGCTTGTCTCAGGGAATCCAGCTTGGTAGAGCACAGAATCAGGAATGCCATGGAGCCATTTTTCCAGCTGATCTGTGCCTGAGATGGGGCAGTGGAAGAAGTCTGATAGCCACCCATCATGTTACACTAAGCCCCCCAGAGGGGCCTTGTACCAGGCTCCCTCCCACAAAGTGAGAACCTGACTTTCCTTACTATGACAACCAGCAAAGATGTTACTTTGTCTCTACAATTGATGGTGAACTAATGTACCGATCTGCTGTACCTTGGCTGCTGGCCATTGTGACACAGGGAAATTCAAGCACTTTCAGGCCATAAGCATGTGTTCCCTATAGCTGGAGCAGAGGGGCTGCCCAGAGGTCAGGCAAGGAGTGGCCTGGTCCTAGGACAACAGACAGATCCTGGAGTGTCAAGGTCAATGGGTGGAGCTAGAATCTAGTTGGGCCAAAGGAACTAAATGGCACCCCATAATCCAGAGATTGGAGAAAAACCCAGGCAAAACACCTGGGTATATCAGTCTGAAATTAAGACCTGGAAACGTCACCTGATGGGCATCTAACTAATGTCAACTCACCTGCATGTGTCGGCCTCATTAAATCAGTAAGATAATAATGTAAGTATGAAATAAAACGTAGGCTGAACAGAAATGATTTAAGTTCACAGTATTCTACTAGGAGATGTGGCTAAGGAGAACTTGCTGGTCCTTCCTGCGGCACGGGGATCCCCCCTTTCTCCAGGAAAGCAAACCCTGACTTTGTTCCTTTTCAGGGACAAGAGGCATAGATCCAGACAGCAACCACAGCCCTACACCCTCCATGGTGATCCCATTCCTTTATCAGCAATTGGTCAGGATTGGGCATGTGACCTAGTTTCAGCCAGTAAGATACAGAGGAAGTGCCTGGAGGCCTCTGGGATAGATTTTTCCAGCTGATGAAATAGCAAGAACAAGAATGCCCCTTCCTACCCTTCCTGCCCTGGATTCTGAGGTGTAGGGATGTCACACTTGGGGCTGCCACAGCCTTCCTGTGACATGAGGGGAGGACTAGAGGACTGCACTAACCTTGTATGATGTCTGTCCATGCTTCCTGTTACATGAATTGCTAAAATATCTTTACTGCAGAGGCTGCTGCTCAGTGCCTTTTGGCCCAAAGCATCTGAAGGTGCATCTTTAGAGGCTTTGGTTCTTGCCCTTCTCACACAGTGTGTGCACTCCTGCGGGCCGGATGTGATTCTGGTAGCATCCATGTGTGCTCATCTGGGCTGCAGGTGAGGCTGCACCTGTGCCCCAGGTAGTCTTGCTAGGTGGGAACTAGGCCAGTCCCAGTGTGACACTGCCCTGGGACTCTTCCAGGGCATTCTAGGCAAACATGACTTTCAGTTGGCCCTGTGACTTGAGAAGTAACCTAAGGGAGTCTCCACTTGAGTCTCCTAACAAACCTCTCTCAACTGCATTCAGTGTCCCAAGGGGCACTGTAAGGACTGTGCTCTGTACCCAGGAGAAGGGTCTTTATGTCCTGATGACTCCCTGTGGAACACTTCAGTCTCCACAGAGGGGGCAATCCTGCTTTTCCTGTCTCAGTGCTGTCTGCTTCCCTCCTGTGCTCTGTGGCCCAACAAGTGCCTGAGTGCAATCCTAGCTACTCTGGAAATAGAGATTGGGAGAATCACAGTTTGAGGCCAACCCAGATAAAAAGTTTGCAAGACTCCATCTCAACCAATGGCTGGGCACAGTGGCGCCTCCCTGTCATCCCAGCTACACAGGGAAGCACAAATAGGAGGGTCATGGTTTAGGCCAGCCTGTGCATAAAGCAAGACCCTATCGCAAAAATAACCAACACAAAAAAGGGCTGGTGGAGTGGTTCAAGTGGTAGAGTACCTGCCTAATCAGCACAGACCATGAGTTCAACCCTAGCAGCACACACACACACACACACACACACACACAAACCTGAACACACCCTGTACTCTGTCACCTCCATGCCTTTGCTCCTGCGAGGCCCTCTGCCTACACTGCCTTTCTGCCTCAGTTTCTACCTATCAAATTTGCCTTCCCTACATTCAGCACAGCCTGGACTGCCCAGAGGTCTTCTGTTCAACAACAACCATCTCCACAATACGATTAAAGACAAAGTAGGATGGTGGTGCTGGCACTGGGAGGAGAGAAGGAACAGTTACTGTTTACTGAGAATAGAATTTTAGTTTTACAAGATAAAGAGTTCAGGAGGTTAGATGCACAGCAGTGTCAATGTACACTTCAGGAAGGTTTACCACAGGGGCCTGGTGTGGTGGTCCTATCCTATAATCCCAGCTACACAGGAGGCGTAAGTAGGAGGATCACACTCTGAGGATAGTCTGGGCTAAAGGTGAGAGACCCTATCAGAAAAACAACTAAAGCAAAAGTGGCTTGGGGCATGGCTCAACTGGTAGAGTTCCTGTCTAGCAAGCATGAGGCCCTGAGTTCAAATCCCAGTATCACCAAAAAAAAAGAATGGTTAAGATAGTAAAATTTATGTTATATGTATTTTACTACAATGAAACATTTAAAATACAAATCCATGCCCTTTGATACCAGGCTCTATTTCCTTGTGTGAGCTTGGCATAAGCAGTTGCATCTTGAAACAATCCTGACAGAACAGAAAACAGCTGCCTGGATTCCATGTTTTCTATTCCAGGAAGATTAGCTCGCTCCTAAAGTCAATCCTACCTAGGGCATTTCAATTAAGTGAACCAACAAGTCACTTTTCATCATTAAGCCAATTTGAGTTGGCCTAACACTTCAACCAAAATCAAGCTAACTGATAACACACTTGATCTGAAATTTAAGGACATTAAAAATAAGGAAAGGACCCTACAGACTCCTAGGAAATAAGAAAAAGAAAGTTACTCAACAAAAGAGTGAAGTAAGACTGGCACCTGACCTCTCACTTGCAACACTGTCAAAGGCAGTGAGTAGTGCTATTTATGAGAGACTAAAATGAGAATTCAATGTCTGGCTAGACTATTGATTAAGTATGGGGACAGAATAAATACATTTGTCGATATGAAGGGGCACAAAATTTAGCTCCCTTCCATGTTATTTATTTATTAGTGCTGGGGATGAAACCCAGGGCTTGTGCGTGCCAAGCACTTGCCCTACCACTAAGCTACCTCCCCAGCCCTACCTCAGGGGCTCGTTCTAAAGAAGTTCTTTAAGGATGTACTCCAGCCTAACAAAGAAGAAAACTCAAAAAGGAATTCGACCCAGGAGGATGGTGAAGCTGAATGAAAGTTGTACAGGTTGGATAGTGAACCCAGGGCAGACCATGGAAATGTGGACTCTTAAAGATGAATTGCTCTGGTGGCCAGGTACACAGAGGTGGTCGGGAAAGCACTTGTCCCAGCAATACTGATGGTGACAGCAAATCCAAGAAAATCAATATGCCATGTAAACAGCATGATCCATGCTTAATATAAATTAAAATGGGACATAAGTTCAAGTCTTTGATGGGTCATAAGAAAACTCAGTTGATTCTGTTACAGGATCCAGAGCTACTTCTCTCAGGTGTGAACGGGTCTGGGGTCATAAGGACTAAGTTCTACAGAATGACACAGAGGCCACATCGTGATTCCAGGACAGAAATGTCACGCCACTGGCAATGTAAGAATGCACGCAGCTAACAGAAGAAAAGTGTTTGGAGGAAGAAAGATGGGAGGGAGGAAAGAAACTGTTCTCTGGGAACAAGAAATAGAGATTTGGTATATTTGGGAAAATAGTACCTTGAGCAAGACAGAGCTTAAACTTTTTTGATAGGCAGTTTAAAGATTACTGCAGCAGCCCTGATGTTACCAATATCCCAGGGTCCCTCTAGTTTAAAAAAATTTTTTCCCTTTAGATTTTTTTTCTCTTGGAAAAAAAATGGAACATGCCTTTCATCCACCCTCTGGATAGTCTTATGATTACATGGTGGCTGTTGCAGTTCCTTCCATCATGTCTGTGTTCCAAGTGGGAAGGAGGAAGAGGAAAGAAGGTTCAAAGATGCCAACTTGCTGAGTCAGCTCCTTTGTAAGAGTTTTCCTGTAGCCCCATCCAACAACTTCTGAGTATCTCTCACTGGCTAGTGCAGACTGACAAAGAAAACTATCACAAGAAGAACTGAGAAGAGCAGCATTTTTAAAAAGATGGTACATGGCTGTTATCAAGAAAACTGGCTTTATTTTAAGAAGGAAGAATGGGAAAATGGATGTTGGATAACCAACTTGCCAACTCTTACTCAAGAGAGAGCAGTAAATTGGCAACCAATAAAGACTACAATTACAATAGAGCCATCAACACTGAGAGGAAGGGAGAAGGAGGGGTGCAGAGGGTATGAATGAGTTAATCTTTAATTTCATCATGGGACTCAAGAGACATAAAATTTAGAGCTGGGCATTTAACCACAAATAATGAAAAGATTCAAGGAACTCAGGAAAGTGCCTCTGGGATACAGGCGAGGGGAGGGAGGATGGGGACTGAGCTGTAATTTTTCATGAAAAGCCCTTCTGTATTACTTGATTTTTTAAAAAAAAGTTTTACATAATATTTTGCTTAAAAAATCAGCATTTAGTTTATTATTTTGGGAAGCAGAGATACACTGTATTTCCTTTACTCTTGGTTTTGCTTCTGTGCTGGGTGTCATGTTTTCTAATCCAGGTCACTGGCGTAGCAAGTGACAAAACCCAGTGTTATTTGGGGCTTTCTTATTTAACTCCCAGCAGTTGATCTGTTTTAGACTTAAGCCCCTCACACCCAAGGTTCTTCATGAGCAGACGGACTCCCAGCACATGCATCATCCTTGGCTTGCGACGGGTCCTCCTGTGATCCATCCTCCCTCTGAAATGAGGCGGCCTGCATCTCCCTCCATTCGTACCCCTGGGCCCCTCCTGTCTGCCCGGGGCACCCTCTGCAGGCCAGTGTATTCTCTGCCTGCCTGTTCTGCAGCCTTGAATCACTGTCCTAATGTCTCTGTGATATTAACAGGCCGTGGCCAACGGGAGCGCTGCTGAAATAGGCTGTAGTTTGAGCCATTTTGGACCAAATCCTAGAATGCACAGGATGTGCTGAGCGGTGCAGTTTAAGCTATGAGCATGCAGGTTTGCTGTGAAACTGGGAAGCAGAAGCACAGACATTAGCCTTCACGCGGCCAGGGCTGAGTCCAACACTGCACAGGCAAGGAGTGGACACTGAACTCTCTCTTCCACGTGTACTCAAAACCTCACTTCTCCCACCTTGCGTCCTTAACTTTGCCCAATACCTGCTATTGATTTTTTTTTTTTAACAACAGTGGAACACCTGCATGGCCATCTGGGGAGATTTAAAAAATGCATCTTGGCCGGGTGCAATGGCTCATGTCTGTAGTTCCAGCTATCTGGGAGACAGAGGTAGAAGGATCATGAACTGAGGCTGGCCCCGGGGCAAAAGTGAGACCCTATCTAAAATTAACTAAAGCACAAAGGGCTGGGGGCGTGGCTTAAATGGTAGCGTGTCTTCCTGGCAAGTATGAGGCCCTGATTTCAAGACTCAATCTGCCAAAAAAAAAAAAAAAAAAAACAGATGCATTTCACAGTTTGAGTGTAGTTTTATCTACAAAGAAGGAAGGTCGAACACACTGCTTCTTTCTAGTTTCTTCTAGCTTGGGTGTGCAACTATCATGCAGGTAAATATTTCTAAATTAAAAAGAGAAGACAGCATAATGCAGTTGGGTGTGCAGTTCATGCCCTGCAGTCTTTGGACTAAGGAGCTTGTCAGAGATTTTTCTGTCTGACCTTGACTCTGACACCTTACCTTTGAAGTCAGTTTTTCAGTGCACAAAGCAAAATAATGACCTTTATGAAAAGACATTCTTCCAAGAGTTGAAAAGAAAGATCAAGCATGTCCCAGCAGTAAGTTAAAATATACTGGAATGGAGGTTAAAAAGAAAAACTCACATAGTAGGTTGAATAACGTCTCCGTGACACAGATATCGGCAGGGCCTAATGGCTAGAACCTGTAAATGCTACTTTATCTGGAGAGAAGGTCTTTGCAGGTGAGATTAAGTTAAAGACTGTGAGCTGGTCGTGTGAAATGCAAGCACGTGTTTCTTTATAAGAGGAAGGCAAAGGGAGATTTGGCACATGCAAAGGCCACGTGAAGCTGAAACGGTGAAACTTGTAGATGCTGACCTTGAAGACTGCAGTGATGTGGCCACGAGCCAAGGAATGTTGGCAGCCACTAGAAGCTGGGATAGACCACAAACAGATTCCCTCTAGAGCTTCTGAAGGAAATGTGGCCTTGCTGACACTTTGATGTTGACTAGTGGATACTGATTTCAGACCTCTGGCTTCTAGAACTATGCAAAAATAAAGTTCTGATGTTTTAAGCTAGGAATTTGTTACAGCAGCCAGAGGAAACTGAGACACTCACAGAGGTCTTGGAGGGAGAAGTTTCAGTTTGTACAACAGTTATTCCAAATGCCCTACATTCTTTGGTGGTATTTGACAGAATTCAGCTTCTGGCCTCCAGTAAGTGAGACAGACAAGGGTTGAATGCTTACACAGGTTAAGAAAGACAGGTAACCAACTCCCAGCTCTGGACAATGCCCCTCCACAAGCAGGAGGCAGGGGGCAGGAAGAAAAGATATTTGGTTCTTAAAGTTAACATCTGATCGGTTAAGTATGAAGGGGCAAGAGGACACCATGGATTTAGGAAACTTCCCAAAAATTAACTCCAAGCTCAGCGGTATCTGCATAGGTGTAGGGGTGTGTACATGTGTGTACACGTGTGTGTGTGTGTGTGCATGTTAGGGAAGCACATCTTCAAACAAATGCAGAATAATTATCAATAAATGCAGACAGATGTCTATAAGCATATGTTTGCGGCTGTTCTCTGAAGGTTTAGCATCAGTAATGAAAAGTTAAAGATTCAAATGTCTACCAACAGGAGGGTGCTAAAATTCCGTGTGATACTACGCAGCTATTCAAGAGAGTGACATCGCCGCTGGGCACCAGTGGCTCGCACCTGTAAACCTAGCTCCTTGGGAGGCAGAGATCAGGAGGATCAAGGTTCAAGACCAATCCAGGCAAATAATTTGTGAGACTCTAGCTCGAAAAAACCCATCACAGAAAATGGCTGGCAGAGAGCAGTAAGAGTGCCTGCCTAGCAAGTGGGAGGCCTGGAGTTCAAGTCCCAAGGATGCAAAAAAAAAAAAAAGGGTGATGTAGATCTAATATCCTGATATAGGAGAATATTACTAAGTAAATATACTGAGTAAAGAAACGCAAGTCCCAGACAGTATTAGTGTTAACTTTTTCCATAATTATGTACATAGTTTGCCTTCTGGTTATAGTTACGACGTGCAATCAACCTCAGTCTGAAACTATTAAATGAAAACTTCCAGAAATTTCATTACAAACTTTATAAAACAATTCATAAACTTTAAACTTCATGCTGTTCTGAGTACAGTGAAGGTCCATCCTGCCCACAGCATGAATCATCCCTCTGCCCAGCATGTCCATGGTGTGTGTGCTACCCACCCGTTAGTCACTCAGTAGCCATCCTGGTTTCCATGTTGGCTGGTATCACAGTGCTTGTGCTCAAGTAACCTGTATTTTATGGCTCCAAACTGTATGAGGAGCCATGCTGGCACCTCAGATCTGCCAAAGAAAGCTGAAATTGCTTCCGTTAAGTGAAAGGGTGAAAACCCTCAACTTAATAAGGAAAGAAAAAAGTCCTATGCTGCAGTTGCCAAAGCCTATGATAAGAACAAATCCTCTCCGTGAAATTGTGAAGGAAAAAGAAATTTCTGGTAGTTTCACTGTTGCATCTCAAACCGCAAAAGTTATGGCCACGGCAGCTAAGTGCTAAGAAGGAAAAGACACTGAATTCTCGGGTTCGGTACTACCTTTAGTTTTAGGCAGCCAGTGGGGGTCTTGAAACGCATCCCCTCTTTCTGTAATTTTAAGAAACAAAAAGATGGAAATGAAATAAAAGTACACTAGGAGGACTTTGTCTGGCATGGTGTCTGGTGACAGCAGAGCCCCCTGGTAACTATGTGCCCAGCAAGGTCTTGAAATGCCTGTGTGTTCTTGAGGTTTCTGGAATCATCTAATTGGCCAAGTTCAGACAGAGCACCTGGCATTTATACCAAGCTCTCTGGTAGCACAGCCAGGTTTTTACTTTAAAAAGAAAAAGAAATAAAAGGACATACCATCAGCAGCCAGAAGACCCAAGCAAGCAGATCTTTTGTCTCTTCCTCAGGAGAGGAACAAAGTTCCTATTCTGTACTCAGCAGTTTCACGCCAAAGTCAAGGGGAACCTCGTCTTCTAAGCACTTCCTCCTGTGAAATTCTCTACGAGGATCTTTCTAAAGGTGGTTTCACCTGGGAAGGTGGTTTTCCTGCTGTCAGCCAACACTCCCCAGGGGGTTCACCATTGTGCTCAGCTCTCTGTGGCTTTGAGTTGCCGCCAGGATGGGAGGTGCTACTGCTTTGACAAGGACACTCCTGGACTCACTCCTCAGCACACACCCCAAAGTACGCAGTTCTCCACTACACACACAGGGAGAGCCTGCGGGTCAGAGCCCGCTTACCTACCCACTTGAAACACTAGTTTGGATTAATGCACGTGCAAACTGACCAGCTACACAGCAGAAAGTCAGTTGAGATATATGCAATGACCCACAGTATCAATCCAGGGGCTCTGAAGAGATGAAAAGCTATGTCTCAGGACCCCAACATAGACATGTGATTTCTAGACAACAAGAAAATATGAGTCAGCCTGGTGCAGTGGCTCATGCCTGTAATTCTAGCTATTTGGGAGGCAGAGATCAGGACTCAAGGCTAGCCTGGGCAAAAATTTAGCAAGACCCCATCTCGACCAATATAGAACTGGGTGTGGTAGCGTTCACCTGTCTTTCCAGCTACAGGGGAGGCATAAATGGAAGGACTGCAGTCCAGGCTGGCCTAGGCATAAATGAAAGACCCTATTTGTAAAACAGCTAAGGAAAAGATGGCTGGGGGTATGGCTCAAGTGGCAGAGTGCCTGCCTAGCAAGTACAAGGGCCTGAGTTCAAACCCATCAAAAGAAAGAAAGAAACTATAAGTCCAATTCTCTTTTGGATAAATAAAAGGAGAGACACAGGCCACCCCTATCTCCAACACATGCTACAGGAACACAGTGCCTTGAAAGCTACAAGCTTCTACACACACTGCTTAAGTGATGGCTTAGTGAAATTTTTATTATGCAAAATGAAAGGAACCAATCCCCTCTCTTCTACATCGTGTAGAGTATCTTCCAGGTATGTTTTTGCAGGATTTGCTGCAAATCTTAAGAAGTCATAGTACTTTGATTCCTTATTACAAATTTCAAGACAGAGTTTCGTCTCCAATATTTTAAACAAATTGTCACAAGATTGGCAGCTGGATTTTTCTATAAGTAGAATACAGGAATGTTGGCAGGGCAGATGCTTTATCAAAATTCTTAACCCCTTGCTTTTGTTCTTCCATTTGTAGAATGTGAACATCTGACCAAGCCCCACCCATCTTCCAGTTGAAGAAACTGAGGCAACGTTGGTTAGCTGAGGTTATGTGGTAAGTTAATAACAGAGCTAGGGTGTCGCCTTATAAAGCGAGCACTTCCGTGTGGAGATGTGTAGGGACTAAGCACTGCGTCATTACACACAGCCTCATCCCAGGCCGAAGGAGAGATCGACACCTGGGGCCAAGCGTGGAAGATGCAAAAGATCCCTTCTATGTCAGGAATAAATTCAGAGAACTGTAAGGTTCAAAAGGACCCAGAGCAATTCTCTAATCCATTTCCTTTCCTTGAGGCAGAAGTCGCTGACAAGGCTCCAAGGGAGAAGTATCTATCTTATTTCCAAGACCCTTCAGGGATGATTTCATAACTTCACTTACAAAAGGGAAGATGTGAATTTTCTTTTCGACAGTGCTATCCAAGACATAACCAGGGAAAATCACTACATTCTTTTATAAATTAAAAAAATAAAAAGATATCTCTGAAGTGATTATTTAAAATAACTTTTGGGTTTAATCCAACATGAGTCTTCTAGTATAAAGGAAAACATTTTAAAAACTAAGAAGTGGTCATGAAACCTTAACTATGATTTTTGTAGGAAGTATATAAACACTTTGACAGTTTTATGCCACACAGCATAAAATATTTGAGACACAAAAACTCATGAGTTAGAAACTAAATAATGGCACCCACCAAATGGTTTCCACTTTCGAGTTTAAGTCCTAATTTTTTTTCAAGACTGGCTGTGGTGACACAAGCCTATAAACCTAGCTACGTGGGCAGCAGAGATTGGGAGGATTGCAGTTCAAGGTAAAAGGTTCACAAGACCCCATCTCAACCAATGGCTGGGCATGGTAGTGGATTGCCTTAAAAGCTACATGGGAAAGCACACATACAAGGATTGCAATTCCAGGCTGGCCCAGGTGTAAATCGAGACCCTATCTCAGAAATAACCAACGCAGAAAGGACTGGTAGAGCACCTGCCTAGCAAGCACAAGGCCCTGAGTTCAAACCTCCACTATCTCAAAAAATTTTTAAAAAGTAACAGACCTCAGTTTTTTACATCATAGTTCCTGTATTAGGTCTTAGCTCCAGAAAGTATGTTTCCAAATTATCTGAAGGAAAAATGAAAACAAAACAGATTAAAAACTCCACCAACAATCCCACATATATCCATGTCAAATAATTCAAAAGCCAGAGGTTATTCTGAGAGGAAGTCTGCCTAATATCCGTGATATTAAGACAGTGGAAGCCAATAACATGTGGCACTTTATCTGCAGATGGTACCCTGACCTTCTGCCAATGGCTTCGAACTGCTTCTCCGCCAGAAATTACGAGACTCAGGCTCCTGAAAACCATGGGTGCATCTCCAAGGCAGCTGCTGGGATTAAGGTGGCCCACGCTTGTGGGTGTAGTCGAGGCTCTGTTTGTCTGAGGGCAGAGTCCACCCTGGCTACAGGGTCCTAGGCTGTAGGCAAGGGTGCAAAATGGCCTTCCTTAATCTCTCCCTAACTTACCCCATCCTGCTTTCCTAATGGCTTATCACAGTGTCTCTCACCTAAGCTCGTGCCTGTTCCCCTTCTCTGACTGCCACTCCCCTGTCCCCCATATGGAGGGAGACAGAGACTCACATGCTCCTTTCCTCACAAAAGGTTGCCTCTGGGGTCCTCTTCTTGCTATGTCCAGCCCTCACTAGTTCAAGTGTGACAGAGAATGTTCTAGGTCCTCACCAAGAGCCCTGGAAGATCAGGCTGGAGGTGATGCTGGGCGGAAGCCTTTGGCCCTGGGGTACACCCTGAGCCCCAATGCCCAGCACAGGACTGGGTGCCCAAGAAGACTCAGCACATCACAGCCCTGAGGTAGCCTGAGCTGGTGGAAGAGCCATGAACCAGTGAGGTGTGAGCATCAGGGAACCCACAAAATGTAAGAGGATCCAGAAGTGAGGTCACTAGCCTGGGTGGACGAGGTGAGCACAGCTGTAGTGTGAGCAGTTGAACTTCACAATGTGTAAGGGACACTGTGTAAAGGGCACTGCAGCCCATTGCTGTACACGCTATTTAAGTTAGGTGCTATTCCTCTACTTTGCAGACCAGGAAACTGGGACTCAGAAGTGACAGTTTGCTCAAGGTTGCATGGTGAGAAAGAATGGGCTGGTGTTTGAGTCCACCCTGCAGGTTCCCCGGCCCCTCTGGGCTTCACAGTCCTGCCTCTCAGGACCTGTGTGTCAACAAGGCAGCCTGCAGGAGGTAACAGCTCTTCCCACTTATTCCTGGGCCTGAGAGGCCCTCGTGGGGACTTTATCACTTTATCCACTCCTAGGTTCCCAACCGTACAATGTTTGAGTGAAATTGCAAAACTCTCAAAACCAAATTAAATCCACTTTAATTTTGAAAGCAAAAGCAAACAGATGCCCTGCAGCTTCTTTCCCTAGGAGAGAGGCTCGAGATCCAATAATCCTCTACCCCTTCTCTCCCTCCAGAGAGACTAGAGGGAGTCAATGTAGAACCAAACGAAGCACTGAGTCTCAGAAGGCAGACAGAGTTCATGGTAATTACAAGTCCGAGGACAAAAGCTGAGAGAAACCCAGGCTTGATGTGCTTATGCAGAGATGCATGTTTGCTTAAGAGGAGATTTAAAAAGACTCACAATGCAACATAAGCTTCATGAAAAGTGTCTGACTCCCATTCTGTTGAAACAGTGGAGTCCAAATGTTAAAGACAAATGTAAAAGACAGAAACGGGAGAATGCCAGAAATTCAAGGAATCCTTGCTTTATAAATGTCACTTTAATGGTGTCGTTTTCTATGTCTACTCCATCTTATAAAAGAAAAAATACTTGTTTAGATTAAATGGCCCCGATGAGGTCATACTACAAATAAAATAAGACTCTGGGTGTTTATTATTTAAATTCAAGTGCAAAACATCTGACATCTCTCAGTGTGTCATACAGTAACAAAAGGGTAATGATTATAAAAAAGAAACATGATTTTAAAAACTGTCCAATTAAAAAATAATAGAAATTTGAAGTAATAAAACAGTTATGGGAGCTGAAGCCAGTTTTGTTTTGTTTTGTTTTGTTTTGCTGTTTGAACTCAGGGCCTATACCTTGAGTCACTCCACCAGCCCTTTTTTGTGATGGGATTTTTCCAAATAGGGTCTTGTGAACTATTTGCCCAGGCTGGCTTCGAACCTTGATCCTCCTGATCTCTGCCTCCTGAGTAGCTAGGATTACAGGTGTGAGCCACTGGTGCTTTACTGAAGGCAGCATTTTCTGGACAATCAAAAAGTTCATTTATCAAGCAGGTCCTTGGTTCCCATTTTCCTAAATCAGTCCTGGGAGCAATAAGACAATTTATACTTTAGGACACCAGCTTTTTCTCCCTGTGTCCATGTCCCTGTGAGAGTCCTCCTTGTGGCCTGAATGCTCCCTCAGCTCTCTTACCTACCACACTTCATATGACGTTTCTGGCTTCTTTGTCTAGATCCTAGCATGCTGGCCACCCCTCGTTTGTCACCTTCTGAAACCTAACCTGCCAAGATGCCTTGGTTTTCCATGAGTGACTCCTGGTCCCACACTAATAACCTTGCTGATGGCACCGTGAAGTGGACACCCTGGGCCTTTCCACCTCAGTACATCTAAGACCTCTGAGGTTGGCCCTCTGTATGCATCTAAAACCAAACCTCTTGTTCTTAACATCCCTGGCTTTCAAACTGGTACACAAAAGGTGCTTAATAAATGCTTGCTGAATAAATGAGGTCCCCTTTCCTTGACACATCTAGCCTGGATCCACTTGCTTCTCCCTTTCCTTCTCCTGCTTCCCTAGACTTGGACTGATCCATGCCTCAGAGCATCCCCACCATGTCCTCCATGTTCCCACAGGGAACAGCACCATCGCCCAGTCAGCTGCCTGGGCCATTATGGTTCCTTTTCCTTCCGCTCCCACCAGCCTCTGGATGCATCCATCACCAAATCCTGTACAATCCCCTTCCTGGATGTCCCTGTGACCTCCCCTCCTCTCCATTCCCTCATAAGTCCTGATAAGTCCTGGGCCAGACCCTCACTTGCCTCACTTGCTTCCCACTCCTCAGGGTAGCCTCTCCTGAATACAAACCTCAGCTCATCCCTTCTGTCCCCAGTCTGGAGCCCAAGCCTGTGAGCAAGCTACTGCATTCCTGCATAGAGGCTTACCTGTCTGAGGTGGTGGAGCACAAGAAAGACCAACTGACCATAACAACCCAGGGCTGGAAGAGCCAGTACAAATGGCAACAGAGTGTGGATGCCCTCAGCCTAGACAGGCTGAAGGAGGGGGAGCCAGGAGGAAGTGATAGGTCTTTAGAGTTCAGAAGGATGAATAAGAATTAGACAGATAAATAAATTGAAGAGAGAAAAACATTCCTGGTGTTTGCAAACACCTGGGAAAGTGAAAGGCCATGGTGCACCGTACAGCAGTAAGAGGGCCCACAGAGTCATTAAGGTGGGAAGAATGGCTGTGGGCCAGGTTGGTAGGAACCCTGGGCTTGCTGTTGACAAAGATGAACTTGACCTTGACTGTGGTGGTTGCCAGCAGGGGAATGATTCATCTGCAAGCGATTACCTGAGGGTCCCCTGAACAGCTGAGACCCTCCTCCACCTTGGGACAGCTCCTGAGGCAAAAGCAACATAAAAACCTCATTAGCAGGCAGGTCTCCAACTAAGAACCAAGCCTGCTTTCCCTTCCATAATGGCTGCTCTTTGAGGCCACAGCTATTTGAATTACATTCTAATTTCCAAAAGTGATAAACATATGCTCATGTTTTCATTTATAAGTTTTTGATTACCAGCCTGGCATTGTAGCTGCAAATTACCCATTTTCTATTAAAATTATTTTCACTTCTCTAGACAAGAAGGAGAAACAGCACTTTTAAAATTACTAAAGTGCCCGAGCAGCAGAGGGAGGGAAGAAGTAACACCAACGCATTTTTTTGCCCCTAGCAATAACATACCAAGAGCCTGATAAATGAAATGGGAGCTATGAGCTATGTTAGACAGAGGGCTTTCTGGAGGGGCACACTGGCATGCTGTGATACCTGGCCCAGACTGCAAAAAGTCAGAAGAAGCTCAACTGGTGGCAGAATTGGGCTGCTTTAGGTGAAGAGCAGGTCACTGGCATGCTTGGGCACTAGTTCTTGCTTTTTTTTTCTGCCTCTATGAGGAATTCAGAAGATGGAGATGTCATTAGCTCAGATGCATGAAAGCAACTGCAATGCTTGTCACATTCCAACTGGAATCCAGTCCTGCGAACTGGCATCATGACTGTGCTTAAACAAGACCAGGGCAGGGCCATAGCTGGAGGGCCTGGCTGTGGAGGGGGTTGAGGACAAGCCTTGGTAATGGTCAGGAAGTGATAACCTGAGGTCACTGACTAGAAGAGGATTCTACCATCAGAGTTGCAGACCAACGGGCAGCTCTATGTCCCATTTAATGGGTACATGACATTAATTGACACGAGTATGTAAATGACAATAATGACTATAGCTCTGAAGGTGCTGTTGAAGGCTTTGCTTTGAAAGTACAGCTTGGATGAGCTGAATGATGCTGTTACTGAGATGACTTGCTCATCAAGAAACTGTGCCATTGCACTGACTGTCCAAATCCCTAACTTTCTCTGTGTGTACTATGCTCAGTCCTGGGGACAGAGGTGTGACCCATACAGTCCCTGCTCTCAAAGACATGAAAAAAATAAGCAGCTACTTCAGTGTTCAAAATGCCATCTGTAGTAAAAGCAAAAAATCATATATTATTGCAGCTACAGGGACTCCAAATATTATGTTTTTGTATTTTAAACTCTGTGGAGGACAATAACAAATCATGATCCTAATAAATTAATAATAATAGTAATAACAACAATAGGTAAAAGTTAGTGTGCTATGTAGTAGGCACTTTAGGTTTTTGAATTCTATTCTGTGTCCATAAGTACACTGTCTCATGTGTCATCTTTGGTCTGTACAAACACTGTGCAGAAATTGACTATCATCTTGTTTTTAACTGGAACACTTAAGCTGGAGGCGCAGTCCAAAAACATAGTACCAGGAAACAAAGGGAAGTACAAACTCCCATGAACCAAGAAGGGCATTCGCTCCCACTGCCTCTGGAGGTGCAGAAACCACCAGAAGCCTGAAGAAGGCCAATTGGCCCCCACCTGAACCCCAAGCTCTATGGTACTCGCCATGGGCTCATTCAGTTCTGCAGGAAACAATAAATGTAACTGGTATTTTAACTAACCTTAGACATAAATCGTAATTCTTCTCTCAAGAGTAAATGGTTCTTCTTCCCATGCATCTCAAATCTGTGCACAGGTAAGGACAACAGAAAAGCAGGCTAGCTTGGCCTCAGGGGAGGGGGGGAGCCCTCCGGGTTGCCCAGGGGGTGCTCCTGAGATGTGCGGTGGGGAGCATGCTTTGGCCATATTGAGAGTGTGTGCCATTAAGAGGGTGCCATACAAGAGCCTGTGGTGTTGGGGGTGTTGTGCAAGTCTGCCTTGAGGGGTGTGATGGACCATGGGTCTCTGTGGTGTCACAGGGGAGGGTTTCTGTGAATGTGAGGAGGGTGAGGGTGGATGATAGAGGAAGACTACATCACACTATGTGTTGTGGACATTTTGTTGTGCAGGTGTGCCACAAGAATGTGCAGTTGAGGGGGTTTGCTGTGGGCATGCAGGTGTTCCGTGGAGGTATACAACAGAGGTGTGCAGTGGATGTGTAGTGGAGGTGTGCCGTGGGTCTGCTGTGTGGATATGCTGAGGGCAGGAAGGACTCTGTGGTTCAGAGTGGTGCCTCAGGTCCCTGGTTGCTGCTGTGGGGTTCCCAAAATGCGCAAGAGTTCCCAACCATGCCTGAGAAGGTCATTCCTACCCTGTAAACTGCCTAATCACCAGGACAGTTAGTTCATACCCCTAAACCTACAGCCCCAACATTCCCTGGGGTCAGGGTAGCCATGGGACACCAGGGCTAGCATGTTTTGGTGTCCTGGTTATTTGAGAAGCTTGGGAAGCACCTTCTCTGTGGCAAAGTCTGAGAAGTATTAGCAACTCGCATTTAACACAGCTTCTGTGAGGCTCCTCTTCCTGGGCTCACTGCCCAGGTGACCTTCCCTGGGTACTGCTAGGACACAGCACAGGTGATGGAAGGACAGGCCCTTGGCCTTCTCTCCTGCAGAGAGCCCAGCAGCAGGGACACAGACTCACCTTTCTCCCCCGAGCACAGCAGCCCTTCATGTGTGACCTCACCCTGTGCTGCTGCCACCCTCTACCCATCTAACTGCTGCCAGCAGTCATTGCTAGCAAGACCGCTGGGGTGGCCAATGCTAAAGAGCTCAGGCATGTGGGTCTGATGTATGTGTCATTCTACGCACCCCCAACCTTTATTATGAAAGATCTTCAAACATACAGCTAGGTCTAAGCATTTTAAAGTGAATATTGGATGTCCACCTCCTAAACTCCAATTCAATTTTATTATATTTATTTTGTTGAAAAATCTACCCTTCTATTCATTCATCAATCCACATTGTTGTTGTTGTTATCATTATTGATGGCACTGGGGTTTGAACTCGGGGCCTTGTGCTTGCTAGGCAGGCGTTCTACAACTTGAGCTGCTCTACCACTTGAGCCACTCCACCAGCTCTTTTTGTTCTAGTTATTTTGGAAATAAGGTCTCACTTTTTGAGTCTTTTGGACAATGATTCTCCTATCTTAGGCGTCCCACCATAGCTGGGATGACAAGTGCACACCACCACACCCAGCTTTTTCTGTTGAGATGGGGGTCTCATTAACTTATTTGCCTGGGCTGACCTGGAACTATGATCCTCCCCATCTAAGTCTCCCAAGTAGCTAGGATTATAGGTGTGAGCCACCATGCCTGGCTCAGTTTATTTTTTGATGCCTTCCAAAGTAAGATGCAAATAGCAGTGCACTCAGCACCACACACATGCATCTCACCAGCTGGGGAACAGTGTTGTGTAGCATTCTTTCTCCCTCCCTTTGAACGTATGATGAAATGCACATATCTTAGGGCACCATTCTATGAATTCAGACAAGTGCACACATTCATGTCACTCCAACTCCTATGGACATCCCTTTACCCCACAGTCCCTCCACTCAATCTCTCTGTCCCTTTCCCAGAGTCCTCCTCATCTGTTTTAATTCAACACAATATTTCTGAGATTCATCTGTATTGGTGTTTCAGTCAATTGTTTGCTCCTTTTCATTGCTGTGTGGTATTCTGGGCTTTTTTGTTTGTTTGTTTTTGGCTATATCACAATGTGTATATTCTCCTACTGACCAGTTACTTTTTAAAAAGTAAATATTATCACCTCTTCGGGGTTATTCTATAACACAGTCACTCTCACTTGCATTCATACCCATTTGTCTTGTTGGAAGAAGATAATTGTGCTCAGAATTAGCACAGCCCTCCCTGGCCAGTGAGAGTGGAAGAACACAGAGTGCATTTTTTCACCTTTGTGATAGAGAGGAGACGGAAAAGCACAGTTCCAGAGAAGACTCCCAAAGAATGTTGGGATACAAGATGGCGCCAGTTGAGAACTTAGAAATGGTAACCAATAATGTATTTGTGTTTGGAGTTATGTCCCGTGAATCTAGTTTTCCCACAGGAAGGGGAGCTATAGTTTGTTTTTACATTAAATTTACAAGAAAACCCCTTAATTTAAAAGAAAAATATTATTCAACAAATACACAGTGGGGCAAAGAAAAGGAAAAGTCAGGAGCCCTGGTACAGACATCTGAGGTATGGGAATATTACCTGAAGAGATGGTGTCAATCCTGGACACATGTTAGATCTGCCTGGGGAGCCTTAACTCTACCCTTGCCTGAGTTCCACATCCGGGGCCTTTCATGTAATGAAACAGATGCCCCAGTGGATTCTAATGTGTAACCTGGGATGAAAAACTTGTTTTAGAAAGTGGTGGTTTTCAAAGACCAGCAGTATTAACAGTGCTTGGGCACTCATTTGAAAAAGAGATTCCTGGGTCCCACTCGAGCCCTGCACAATCAGAAACTGGGGCTGGGGTCCAGTCACAGGCCCCCCAGGTGGTTCTGATGCTTGGTGTTTGGAGCCACTGCTATAGGGCTTGGTCTACCACCTCTTCCTAGCTCCCAGGACTGAGGTCTCCACCATCGTGGTACCAACCCAGTCAAGGTCAACTTGGTCTACCTGATCCAGATCCAGGGAAAACCCCTCTCCACCCCAGGATGGAGAGAGTGGGAGGAAGACAGGTGGAAGGAGCTGCTGGCTAATTACCAGAGGGATGACATCCTTGGGTCCACTGTGTCTTAACCTCAATCAATCCATAAACCAGTTAATCAGCCCCCAGAAAATTGGGTGTTGACTATAATCTTATATTCCCAATGATCTTTGATTATCAGTGACCTTCTTCCACTCCATTACCCTTGTTAATTGAGAATTGACTACACAGTTAAAATGAATGTTTCCTCCATGAACAGAACTGTACCTGATTCATCTTAAAGTCCCTCACAGCTCAAAAACCCTGATGCATCTACAGATATATTGATCACGTACAATTCACTTCCCCCAGAATTTATGAAATTACCACTAAGAGGCCACTGGGTATGTAGTCTTATGTAAAAGGAAAGGGACAGAATTTCAGTTGACGGGTAACACTATATTCAGAGAGCTAACCAAGCACTTGCAAAGCCTGGCTTCTTGGTTAGCAGTGATGTCTGTATTAAAAGATGCTCAACACAGGTCTTTAGATTTGGCAAAGTCTTTGGCAGTACTGGTGCCTTACAGTTAGAGGAGATAAAGGGACAAAAGCACATTGGAGGGCTGCTCCTCACCTCTGGTCGGCTATTTTGATAAGGACAAATGCAAAGTAAGAGAAACTAAGAGGAGATCAGGAATCATTTGTTCCATTGCTTTGTTTGAAAAATGAACTTTCACATAAAACCAAAGAGATCACAGAATTCACCAAAAGAATAAGAAACAACAAAATCGTGCTGAGAAATCTGAAATGGCAAATGCGGTGCCGACTAAGTAGTATGCGCCATGAGAAGGTGTTTGACAAATACGATGGGTCGTGTTTGGGTCATAAAACAGCAAAGGAAGAATGTCACTGTGTAGGAAAAGCCAGCCTGCTTATTTGTGGAAGGAGTCAAGGCTCAGCATCAAAGAAGACTTGACCAACTGTTTCTTGTTTACTTGATTCAGGACTGACTACAAACAGCTCAACAAAAGCACCTGTGCACCTGGACGACCCAAAAACAGGTCTGGCATCTGACTTCCTCCTGGGAGCTGGCTCCTCCCAGGCTGCCCTCCACCTCTCCCAGCCTCTGCCCCATCACGATCAAGGTGCCTCTTCCACTCCAGGAGCCCAGGGTCGTGTATAGGTCAGCTTGAGTCCATCCGAAGGATACAGTGAATGCCTTTTAAAAAACCATTTTATTATGAAAAATTACAGAGAAGTAGCAGGAACAGTAAAATGAACAGTCACACAGACTTCCCCAAATGATCGTTAACGTGTTTCCATATTTACTTTACTCATCCCCACCGGAAGAACATTACAGACCATTATAGACACCAGGACATTTTGCCTCTAAATACCTCAAAAATAAAGATACTTCCTAAAATAAGGCCTCCATGTAATGATCACATCTGATAAAATTAACAATAATTAACAAAAATTCCTCAATATCATCTAACACCAGCCCAAATGTCAGCGCAAATCTTTTGAAAAACAGGAGAGTGTCTCAAGTGGTAAAGTGCCTGCCTAGCAAGCACAAGGCCCTGAATTCAAACCCTAGTACCACCAAAATCTTTTGAAAAATAAAACATAGATACAGTTATAGTAACTCAGAACGAACGGGTGGCAGATGTGAGTGACTGTCTCCGCAAAGTCTTTAAAAAAAGCATGCGTGCCCCTCTCTGCTTTACCAGTGGGGGTGGAGATCCAACATTCCCAGGTGCAAAAAAAAAAGGAGGGCCTCCCCTCCCATGGGGGCCTATTCTGGAGGCTCAGAGGAGCTCACCCACCCAGGCCACAGCATTCGAACACAGCACTCCAAAGCCACTGCAGTCAGTGGTGGATGGCAGCTGCCTCTCTTCTCCTAGTGGTGACTAGGTTTGTCCCAAAAGCTGGACCTAAGATTTGTAATCCCTACTCTGCCACTGCTGAGCTAGGTGGCCCTGAGCAAGCTGCCTGACCTCTTGGAGCTTCTGTCTTCTCCTTTCAATATAGGACAAAAGACCTGTCTGAGAGGTCTGTTCTGAAGACTGAAGGAGTCAGTGACACCAGCTGTCACAGAGTATGGAGCACATTGGCTGGCCCATGACAAGATCACTAAAGCTCTCCTACTGACCCTGCAGGTAGCAGTAATAAGGTGTGAGATTCTGAGGGTAGCCAAAGGCATGAGTGGTGGGGTGGGCAGACATTCCGGTAACAGAGAGTCCTGTATGCCACCAGGTCCCCCAGGCAGGCCCTGCCCAAGGAAGATCATGAGGCCAGCCTCCCTTGCTCCTACACCCTCTGGTGTGAAGGAGTGGAGGGAGAGGGCCTTGCTGATTCTAGTGGTTGTCACAGGTGCCTTTGGCCACCCAGTTGGGTCATATGGTACCTCCTCTGGCCTCCTGTTAGCCTGAACCTCACTAGGGGCACAGCTTTGGCTCTTCCATCAGCTACTGTGCCTTTACTCTACATTAATGAGCACTGCCACCCACTGCCAGCCCCTACCGCCCGCCAGTGACATTACTGCTACTGAGCTTCTACTCCTTGCCAGTGTCTTTGCTGGGAAATGTTCAGACATGACCTTCCTGACTCTAAGCTCCAGTCTTTGGAGGTGGTGTGATTATTACCCTTTAAAGGTATAATAACTGTTGTAACAAATTACCCCAAACCTAGTGGTTAAAAAACCACACCTATTTATTATTCTATTGTTTTGCCAAGTCAGAAGTTCACAAAGGACTAAAATAGAGTGACAGCAAGGCTGCATTCAATTCTTGAGGCTCTAGATGAGAATCTATTCCTTGCCTTGTCTGGCTGGTTTGCCACATTCCTTGGCTTATGGCCCCTGCCATCCTCCAAGCTGACTGAGGCCAACCCAGTCTTTCTCATGCTGCATCTCTCCCACTGGCTCCCTTCCATCCTCTTTCACTTATAAGAACCCCTGTATGCATGAGGCTCATCCAGTTGATTCAGGACCCTCTTCTTATCTTTACATCAGCTGGTCAGCAACCTCAGTTTCATTTAATTTCCCTGCCAAGTAACCTAAAGTATTCACAGGTTCTGGAGATTAGGGTGAGGATATTTTTGGAGGATCATTCTGCCTATCACAGCAGATGAAGAAATTGAAACTCAGAGAGGTAGTGGGGCTTGCTCAAAGTCACACAGCTATTCACTGATACTAAAGTCAGTGTAGGGTGCTCAAAGCCAACTCCGTTCCTACTTCACTGTGTGACCTTGCACCATCACCTAACTTTATCCTCTGGCCTCAGATTCCTCACCTATTAAATGAAAAGGCCATCTAAATGCTATGACTTCCTCCAGCAGCCAGTGCCTGATGAGCATCTGGTCTTCCCCCTAACCACGCACATGGCCTGGAAAGTCTAGGACCCCACTCAGACTTCACCTTCCTGTGAAAGAGGGCACACCGACTCAGTCAGGACACAGACAGCCCTCTCTCCCCAGCTGCAAATTTTCCCAGAAACCATGGGGACCTGGATTTACCAGCCCTTGACTTGCCTTCCTTCAAGCATATCACGCAAATCTAAAGTCAAGTGTGTTTTCCTCCCAATCCTCAGCTCAGAGGGAAGTAAGGATTAAGCTTTCTTTGCACATTGAAAAGAAACACAGAAAATCAGACAATAAACACTCAGGGGTGTAAGGGTTGGTTTGAGAGTTCTCATACCAAAGCAGAAACAAAAAAGCTCCTTTAACAAAAGAAAAAGTACTTTCTATTACATCAATTTCCAAACACATGGAGAGATTAGCACAATGAGCCTTTTCTCGACACCCAGCCCATCACTCAAATTCAGGTACTCTTCACAGTTTGAGATTCACTGTCCATGGTGGGCGGCTCCTCTGTGTGGGTCTTACCCGCCTTTGTTCTGAAAACCACTTGGATACCACTCTGCGTGACTTGGAAAGATATGGCAATGCAAGTGGCCAGAAAACTGCAACTTGCTGGAAAATCTGATCCGTCTGGGAGTGGACACGTGATCCCTACAGGACAAATCAGAGCCCCCTTTCAATCTGGGCAGCAGACAAGAATGTCTTCCGGTTCCACGAGCTGTAACTCCACATTAGCCCCAACCTGCTATCTTCCCCACTCAGAGAATAAAAGCAACACAGTGGCAGGAAGAGCCAAAAGAAAGAAGAGGCACAACTCCCACCTTCATCCAACCACCTGCAACCGGCTAGGCCCGATCCCAGAAACTTTTCTACAATGGTAGCCAGAATCCTAGCTTTGCTTAACCTGATTTGAATGAAGTTTCTATCACTTACAGTAGAAAGAATCCTGAATGTACACCAAGCACAACTATCACTCTTGCTTGTGACGATCAGCGTTTGGTGTCCTCACTTTAACAAAGACAATCCATGTTCCTTAAGGAATATGTTTCTTAACAGAAACAATAAAAACATCTGATTTGAGAACACTTCCTCAAGGGCCAGGTGTAATTGCTCACATCTGAAATCCCAGCTACTTGGGAGGCAGAGGTAGGAAGATCGAAGTCTAAGACTGGCCTGGGCAAAAGTGCAAGACAGTATCTGAAAAATAAATTAAAGCAAAAAAAGGGGGTGGCATGGCTGAAGTGGTAGAGCACTTACTTAGCAAAAGCATGACCCTGAGTTCAACCCCCAGTACCACCAAAACAAGGAGGAGGGGGATGAGGAAGAGGAGGAGGAGGAGGAGGGAGAGAAGCAGGAGGGGGATGTCTTCATTTACTTTGCTGGGTTTCCGTCAAGACAGGAATTCATGTCCTAATACTATGTGATGACTACCATCCACCTCACCCTCCACCACAAAGCCCTGCTGGTGCTGTTCTGGAAGAGGACACACTGTCAGGGAGCCATCCTGGGATGACCTGGGAGGCTGTAGAACACTGGGCTTGGGGCTTGAGCCTCCACCCTGTGCATGAAGCCAGGCAAAACAGGGTGGGGCCAGATTCCAGTTTCAGTGACAAACTTAGGAAGGAATCCCATGCCCTGAAACAGGGTGCAATATGCAGCTAGAGGAAGTGGACATGGCCCCAGCCACTCAGTGACTATCCACTCTCTTCCTCTGTGCCAGGCAGGGTGGAAACAAGCTACAGTGGCTGCAGTTTATAACCGTGGGAGCCCACATCTGGTGAGAGGAGGTATGAGAGACACCAGAATGGGATGAGTGTGAGGCACTATGGGAACAGAATGTCCGTAAGTGGCTAGGGCTCTTGAGGGAGGCTTCTTAATTTATTCTCTCATGTAAAGGAGGGCACATATATGTTAATTGCTACAGCACCACCTATAGTAGCAACTAAGTGGCCTCCCAGGAAAAAACTGATTAAATAAACCAAGGTAAAGGCCCACGATAGTGAGTGAGAGAGTGAGTGAAAAAGACAGAGATACTGAGAGAGAGAGAGAGAAAGAGAGAGAGAGAGAATCTTCTGTGTAGTTAGTTACCAGACAATCCTTCCCAGATATACTTTAGGTAAATAAAAAAAAAGTACAGAACACTGAGTATAGGATACTATGTTTTGCATAAAAGAGTGGTCTATAAAAATAGGTACAAACTCTGAAAACGTATTTAAAAACATAACAGTGACTGTCTATGGGGAGCTATGGAATGAGTGAGCACTTTCATTGCACACAGTTATATTTATTTTTCTTAACTTTTGTATCCTGTAACTATGTTAACTAGTTAAAAAGCTAAAAATCCAGACAGGACTATCCTGTGGCATTTCAGGTAGTTCTCTTAGACATGGTGGGGTGCTGACACAAGGTGCATTTCCAAGACTGCCAGAACGCTATCTTCTGCCCATATGCTTTTTTTTTTTTTTTTTTTTAAAGTGATGGTGCCATGTTCCAGCCCCATGAATTGAGGAAGGGCAGTGAGGGTAGATGTAGGGTGTGATCCATCTTGCAACTCATCTTATTGGGATAGGTGTTCCTAGACTCCAGCTGAGTGCTGTGAGGAAATCCGGGCTACTCCATAAGGCATTCCAGCCAGAATTCCAGCTGAGATCCCAACTGCCAGCTGCTAGGCCCTGAGTGAGAAGGACTTGGAGGTGGCTCCAGCCCCAGTCACCATCTAACTACCTCTGAATGGGAGACCCGGAGCAAGAACTGCTTACCCATGCCCAGCCAAACCCCAAAACTGTGAGAGGTAATAATAAAATGGTTGTTTAGTTTTAAGCTTCTAAGTTTTGAGGAATTCTTGGCTTGTAACCTTTTTAACATTTGATTTTCTAAGACAGGAACTTTCTGACAAGCTTACCTGTGACTGACTACTGGGCGGTAGCAGACACAACCTAATGAGGCAGGTATTTAGGTGGCCCTGAGACAGAAGGAATCCTCTAGAACAAATGAAACATACTGAATCTGGAGGCCCAGGGGAGCCTCAGAGGAACCATGCAACAGGCTGCTGGGCACAGAAGTCCAGGCTCCAAAGAAGACATGATGGATAAGGATGCAGGAGGTGTCCATGCAAAGGTGATAGTTAAAAACCAGGTGCACAGATTAACTCATCCAAGTGGAGTGCACAGACAAGAGGAAGCCCACGAGAAGATTGTCCCCACCAAAAATGCCAGCAGAGGAAAGGGAGTAGGTAGAGGACTCAAAGAAGGAACAATCACAGAAGAGAGAAAAAGCCAAGGAAGAATGGTTCAAGTGTGGACACAGTCAGAGGGACCAAATATTGCACAGAAAATATGGACAGAGAACACCTGTAAGACCTAGTAATGTGGCGGTCACTGGTGACCTATATAGCACAGCGGTCGTCCAGAAGTGGTAGCAAAAAAAATCAAAATCCCAATGCATTGCCAGTAAAAGACTTCAACCAAGCTTTATCAGAGAAAGAGAGGACAGCACATAACATTGGGATTCCTATTTCATCTTTTGAGCAGTAAGAGAGAAAACCAAGAGAAAGGAAAAGGTCAAAATGTACACGCTGGAAGAAAAATAAGGGAGGCAGACAAACATTGACAAATTGAATAACTATCACCTGCACGACACACAGGTGACTGAAAAGGCACAAGGTGGTCAAACCAGCTGTGGAAGCAAAACCACAGAAGTTTCTGGTATTGAGCATGTCCAGGGACGGCAGGGCAGGGCCAAGCATGGAGGTGCAAGAGCAGGGAGGGGCCACAGCTGCAGCTGGCCAGCTCTTCTGCAGAGCAAGCCTCAGGCTCTGGTGTCAGCCATCACATCTGCACAGGCATCGGGCATGAAATCAGGTGTCCGTCATCTTGGTCTTCATGGACTGCATCTCAGACCACAGTTTAAAGGGAAATGGCTTCATTTCTCCAAAGCACTGGGATCTTCAATTCTTTCTACACAAATTCTAAAGTGTCCATAACTCAAAGCATATGAACTTTCACCACTAAACTCTACAGAGCTCGCTACATGAGCCTTCTTAAATCATCCCTTGGCATGGAGCCTTTGTTGTGGTGGGAAATGTCCTAACAGACTCAATAATAATTGTCCCCAGAATCAATATTATATCCCAAATTCCTCCATGCTTAGAAAAATAAAGCCTATAAAATGGATTGAGCCCCACATACTTCTAGGGCAAATTAAGCTGAAATGTCAGGACAACCATATTCCCTGCCTCAACTGTGAACAGAAACTTGGATGAACAGCTTTCTAAATCTTTAATTGGAGATGGAGTGTCTCGGTATAAAGGTAATGACTGTGGAACAGTCAGAGTACTGCCTAAAGCCATAGCTACAGAAATTCTGTGCCATTTTCTGCTAGTATTGTTGGTTGAGTGAATCCATTACTAATATTAAAACATGGCCCAGGAGATTTAACCATGGGTTGGTATAAATGCGGGAAATGTTTTCTCCCAATGAATTTTTCTTTTAAAAGCTTCTCAGTGTCCTAGAGAAACAACACAAGCCACCAAGCTATGACAGAGGAGAAAACACTGCCACAATGCAGATAATCTGTACACTCAAGGCCCTCTTCTCCAGTCTCAAACTGAGAATGTTAGCATTCTGCTGTGTAAGTCAAATTACTGGTAGTTTGGCCCGATTCAATGGGGAAAACAGCAATATTTTTCTTAAAGTTTTCTTCCCATAATTTTTGGGGGTTGGCTACTGCTTAATTTGCTCTTCACTTTGGTGTAAATGGGTCTATGGAATTATGAATTTGGCATCTTCAGTTTGGTACACTGACCATATTCAAGTGTTAAGGAAATAACATTAGGACAGACACTGCCAGGGCTGCGCCCTTTGCCTCGGCCTCACTGTCTTGGAGCAAGCCAGCTTGGCGTTGGACTGGACCTGTAGCTCTTTGCCCCCGTGTTTTCTTTCCTGGGGACTAGAAGAATTGGAGAGCTAATTCTTTTCCAGGAGCAATGCTTAGGAACAATGCTGAGCTCCCAGTGCCCTGGAGCTCAGTTCTGGGGCGAACTGAACTCTGCATTGCCTCTGGAAATTCCCAGCAGGAACCTGCTTAAAAGCTCCTGCACTTTCTGCACTTCCCTTCTGCTTGCTGGGGCTTCCCAGCTTCCCTGTCTAATAAGCACTCAGACTCAAATGCGTCTCAAAGTTTGGTCAATTGACTGAGCTTGATTTAGGGTATGCTGTTGACCACGCACTAGGCTTTGAGCATCACTGGGCAGCATAGGACACATGAGTACAGGGCGAAGTGGCAGCAAGAACAGTTACAGTTCCTGAGGACATAGAATCCCAAAGGCTGCAGGACAAGGTGACAGAATGATGCAGGATTGCCCCAAATGTGTGTGCGTGTGAGAACGTGTGTGTGTTGGGGGGAAAGGGTGCCAAAACTTCACCAAAGAGGCTTTCAAAGATTGCAAACCCAAATGTACCACCTTCTATGTCACAGGGGACCAGCAGGACAGTAGCCTTCTTTAACTTAAAAACTTTGCGGCCTGGTGCCAGTGGCCCACACCTGTAATCCTAGCTACTTGGGAAGCTGAGATCATGGCTCAAGCAGTAGAGCACCTGCTTTGCAATCACATAAGCCCTGAGTTCAAACCCCAGTCCCAAGAAAAACAAAACAAAACAAAACCCCTGCGACTCTGCAAGGCCAGGTGAGCACATCTGTAGGGGGCCAGAATATGACCCTGGATGCTAGGCATGGAGGTGGGACTCAAGTTTGCTTTAGAAATTTTTTGCTGAAAGATTTAATTCAGGATAAGGCCACAATGTAGTGCCTTTAAAACTGTAGGATCACTATTTAACCTGGCTCATTTTAAGATTTTGGAAAATTTATAGGAATAATAAAGCACTATAGGAAGTTTGAAACAGTGAAAACAAAGTATCCATAGTTCCACTGTTCAATTGCAGTTCTCGTCCCCTGGAAGGCTGTTTCCCTGAATGCATCCAGTCTAAAGGCATTCTACTCGCCGTGCAGGTAAGGGTCTCCCATGATGTCAGTCTTCACTTTTTTTTGTGCTGCATAATATTTCACTGACCTGGTGTCCTGTAATTTCACCATCCTCCTATACTGTAAGTTCAGGTCAAGTCTACATTGTCATCATTATAAAGCAACAAAGGAGAACATCTTCCCAAAGTGGCTCTTTCCACTTTTCACATGGACAGGGAGTGGCATTTCTGTGACACCCGAAATAGACAGTCCCGCTACTTTTATCAACTATGGTCCTTTGATTACTTGCAAAATATAGACAGTGGGTAGCACACACTGGCATCCTTTTTCTCACACACAAAAAAAGCAGTAAGATGAGAATGGACAAGCAAAGCATGGTTGGATGCCAAGGACAGGATTGTGCAGTAAACATCTATCTCCAGCCCTTAATGAACATTCAGAAGGGGGTCACAATTACCAGCTAGGCTCCTACACACTAAGTCATGTAACAGGTGCTCTGTCCTAATGATCACAGAAACTTCCAGCCTTCTGAAGCCTTCCCTTTCCCTGGTCTGGTGGGATTCCCTTAAAACAGCCTTCCATCTGCCACTCTCAGAGCCCAAGTTCAGCTTGGTTTTTGCATCACTTGTTTTCATCATCCTTGTCTCCCCTTCCCCCACCAGAAGCAAACTACAGACTTTGCAGAGTGCTGATGGCTATGGTTAGGGTACAATTAGACTGAACCCCATTTTCTAGCCATGCCCCTCACTCTCCCCTCTTCAGAACACTGTGATGGGGGAAAAACCAGAATCAAGGCACTGAATCCCCCGGGCCCATGCTAACTTCTCTTCTGCACAGCCATTCCAACCTGGGCTCTGTCTTGCCTTGACACTTCATTTTTATAAGAGGAAGTGTTGGGGGCGGGGGCTGATGGAGGCGGAAGACAGGAAGAAGATTGGCTCTAATTTAAAACCATCTTAGGAGCTCTAAAAAGTTCCAGTTTGACTGATGGACACATTTACTCCTCAGCACCCTTTTCATAAATATCTACCACTTAACATGCACTTTCAAGAGTCATAAATACCATCGCTGTGTGTCAGCCTTTATGGAAGGCAGATTTCCAGACCTACTTCTGTGCTCATGACCATGAGCCACACAATTACAACCCTATTAAAGCTGTGCCCTGGGAATTCAGCCCTTCTCCATCCACTGGCCTAGGTGGCAGTCAAACCCACCCCACCAGGAGTTGTGGGGGCCTCTTGTGTCTTTGAGCAGTGATGCTAGTCTCCTTCCTTGGCTCTAGAGAAGGAGGCAGCTCATCTCTCGTAGTAAGGTCCATTGTAAGACTGGTAGGGACTGAAACTGCATTTTGCCAACAGCTCTAGCCAAATAAAATAACTAATAATATTCGGGTATGGAGAGAGAATGTTTCCCAAGGCTGCTGGAATCAGGTCTTACTTAAAATAAGCCTTTTTAATGTTGTTTTTCTGTTCTTGGTGGAACTGAGTAGGCTTGAAGACCTGGATGGTGTCTCTGGAGGACGGATGGCTCCTTAAAGGGTCTGTGCTCTGCATGGGGAGGCCCGCACCAGCTCACCCTGCCATAGCTGCATGAAGACAGGTGACTGGACCACCCTCCTGGATGGTAGCAGTCGGCTCTGCCCCTCTCCCCTCCCTGATGCAGGCCACTAGCCACTGCATGGCCTGGGGCTATCAAATGGGCTCTAGTAGACTCTGTCCCTTGGAAGGGAGAGGCCTGACTAGATTCATTGTCAGGTGAGCGTGATGCCCCTTTGATGATGGGACCCCATGAGAGATGGACGACAGTAACAACCAGAGCACCCAGGGAGGCCCTGTAAACACTCAAGGGGGAAGTGGATCGAACATTAGAACTCTTCTCCCAGCGGGAAGTAAGAACACCACTGTTCTAAAAGTACACAATCTCAGTAAGATTGCTCTGAAAGCTTAAAATGCCGTTTACCAGGATTTTAGAAAAATGCCAGGTAACAGTCTTCAAAGGCGTGTAAATAAGTGAGTATAAGCCTCCAATCAACATTCACTCCCTCCCCTGTATCAATATTGACCCTGGCTGTATCTGCCCCATTGTCACATGCTGTCGTGGCACCTCCTGACATGTGTCTCCTTCCTCAGCAGGTAACCCACTTTACAATTTGTTGGCATCTGTCTGTGTACTTAATTCCATCCTTATTACATCTGTCTCAGGATGTGTGTAGGCTTCACAGGGATTGGGACTGTGTCATTTTGACTCCCCATTTGAATCCCCCGGTCACTGCCTAAAGTATCTGCAGATGGAAGGGAGAAAGGGAGAGAAGGAGGGATGGAGAGAGGGAGGGAGAATAACAGGCCAGGTGCAGTGCTGGGCACCAGGAACGCATAGCCCCATAGCTGTGGAAGTGCACAGCCAACAGAGTAGGCATCCGGAATGTGCCTGGGTACCACAGGAAGTCAGAGGAGCTGACTGAGGCAGGCTGTCTGACAGCTGTGCTTCTCTAGCTGCCCAGGTATTGCAGTTTGAAGGACAGCTCTGGTCAGGGGCAGGGGCAGGGGCAGAAGAAAGCACAGTAATGCAGATCAAACCTTCTCTGGCCCCTGGGTGGTGGAAGCAGACACCTCTGATGTCATCCTCACTTTCACTCAATACCCATCACCCTAGAGAACTTTAGGTTTCTCCAAAACCAACCTCCCAAACGCACACTAGCAACAGGATGCCTTGCTACTCTGGTGCAGGATTGTAGCTCAGTAGTGGAGCACTTGCCTAGCATATGTGAGGTCCTAGGTTCAATCCCTGGCACCACAGGAAAATAAAAAGGAATGCCTTGCTATTCCTAATTCCTAAATTGGCACATGGATATGTATGTGGGAGAGTCAATGGTGAGGGAATTAGGAGCCTACTGTGGATTGTTAAACACCATCATGCAAGCTGTTTGGCTAAGACAGTGGGGCAGGAGCGGCCGTCCTGAGGCCTGCCATGTAAATGGGATCTATCCATCTTTCCTAAGGAACTATGATAAACGAGCGAAGGCAGACACTGATCAGGACCAACCACTTTATTTAAGAGCTTCGACAGCCCAAAGTGGTTTAACATAGATGCATGGAAGATTTATCTAGATGATAAAACACCTGAATTTGAAAGGCACATAAATTATAATTTTGCAGGGTTTTTTCCCCTTTTAAGATCTCACATAGTCAAAGTGCTTTAAGTAATGAATGAAATGCATGTGAATTTGCACTTCATACAAGCTGTCTGGTGAGTGTCTGCAGAGTGCTTTGGCTACCAGATGGGACTGAGTTCAGAATCAATGCCATACATCTGTGCCTTGGCCTTTAGTTTCCTCATCATGGTGATCACTGGGAGGATTAATAAATATAATAAAAGTAACAGCAGCTATTACGACGATGCACTTTGTATACTCCATGCCATGCGTTGAGGCCAGAGTGTCAGACTTACCCTACCTAATGCTCCTAACAGCCTGATCACTTAGGTACAATGATTCTCATTCTACAAGTGCAAAGACTTATGTTCAGATAGACTCTGGGATGCATGGGAGGACACACAGGCAGTGTTTTCTGCTACAGAGCTGTGCTGTTCACCACGAAACTGCAACATACATGAAAATGCATGGTCCATGCAAGATAGCATTACTTATCTTCCTCTGTCTTCTACTCCTTTTTAAATTTTATCATTATTTTTGGCAGTACTAGGTTTGAACTCAGGACCTTGAGCTCTACCCCAAGCCCTCGTACTCGTTTTTTAAAAGAAATACTCACTTATATACAGTGAAAACTTTCTCTCTTAGGTTTACATTCATTCATCCATTAATTCATTGACTCATTCACTCATTCATGTATTAGGGCCTAGTACTCTGCCAGGTGCAGGAGTTACAAAATTAGGCTCCACAGCATCCAGGCCATTGGGAGAGAGCAACACCAGGTACAGGAAATTACTATGTCCTACAGATGGCGGGGGTCAGCTCAGGCCAGCCAGCCAGCCAGCCGAAAAAGATGATTTCAGACCTTTTTCAACCTGTTTCCCCCTCCCCATTTGCTGTGTTTTCTTTGCAAACACTCAGACTCCTGGGCCATACATTGTGGTTGTCCAGAGGCCCCTTATCATAAAGAGAGCCCCTCTCATCTGGAAGCGGATGCTTTCTGACAAAACCACCGCCACAGATAACCCAGTTCTGCTGCTAATCGCCCTCTACCAGTTCCTCATGCTCCTCCCCAGGCCTCCTTTCATCAACCTTTGCCCAGAATAAGGAAAACACAATAGCAACAGCACTCGTATTGACTTCCTGCATATCAGGCACTCATAAAACCCCCACTAACCCTACCAGTTCCTCATACCCCTCCCTCAGTCACCCTCCCCAACCCCCCCCCCCCCAGCCAGCTTTCATGGGCAAATCCCTTGTCTACACCAACAGTGTGAACAGAGCCACAGGAGACTCTGCCACCATTCAAGCCATAAAATACACCAAGTGGCTGACAGGTGTTTGCTGAGGCCCAGAATGCTCTCCTAAATCTGTGAGGGTCTCAAAGTCTGAGGAGTCCTCAGCAAGGGACCAGCAGAAGTACTGCCTCTGGGGAGTCTCCTGGCCAGTTTTAGAGTGTGACATCAAGAGCTAAGAGCCACTAGTGAAGTCACGAAGCAACTGCTGCTCTGTGGAGTCTGTCTGAGCCATGTGTTCTGAGATCTGGCAGTGCCAGGTTTGGCTTTCTGGGTAATGTGTGCCTGGACAGAAGCTGAGAGGCCTTCCTTACAAGGCCAGAGGGTCAGAGCCCCTGTTCCTAGTACCACTAGGCAGAAACTGTCACTTTGCTCTATCTGGCCTACTTCACATGGGCCAAGAGAGCAGGGCCCATGTCTGATTTCTCTCTGAATCCTTACAGGGAGGGAAAGTGGACACCAGTTAACTGCTTCAAGAATGGCTGAGTAAATCAGCCCTCACTTGAGAAAACAAGCTGTTTGAAAATCTACTTGTAACAGACGCTTAAACTGGTTTTGCTGAAGAGCACTGACTCCTTACTTGGGCCCACAAATTAACTAAAAGCAGGAGAAAAGCTTGGCATCCCTGCCTCCATTTTGTATTGTCTTTGCTCTAAACCATCTCTCTGCAGTCCCTTTGCAATCACTTTAAGTTCCAGGAAGGACAGAACTGATAGGTAACATCTTTATGACAAGGGATTGAAACTAGCCCTAAGGAACAGCAGAGCCTTGCAGACAGAACAGCTCCCCCCCACCCCCCAAGGATAATTATCTACAGTGATGAGGCTGCATCCTGGAGCAGGAGTAATCATCTCATGGGAACCAGACTGCTTCCCTGGAGTGCTGACAGCAATAACAACCTCCCCAAAAACCCTTGGAAGAAATAGAACTGAGATAATCAGGCCACACTTTGGCCAGGACTGTTTGGTTACGCATACCTTTTCTCCCTGTCCCAATTTTTCCCTTTATTTGAAATTAAAGCTCAGGTCTGTGCTCAGAAGGGCTGAAGTGCTTACTTTGCCTCTTCCCACAGTGTGTCCCAGTCCTCACAATAAATCTCCTTTCTTTGCCCTTCATCATTACTGCATATAAGGTCGTGTGTCTGGACCTGATAGGTGGAATCCCAGAAGTTTGGGCCTGAGGCTTTGGATGGTGGGGAAGGCGGAAACACAGGACAGATGACTCAGGAGAGAGGGGAGTTTGCTCAGAGGCAGGCACGCTGAATTAAGTGGGAAGGACACCCAGCCTCCTTGTGAGACAGCTTCACTCTTTGCTGCACACCTGGCCCAGTGCTGTTGTCCACATTCCTTGCTTCCTCCCCCTGTGGCTAGGAAGGGTCCCATTTTTACAGAGGAGGAAGTCAAGGTTAAGGAACTTGCTTTCCCCCCAAGCTCTCTGCAAGCCAACTTCACTGACCCTGCTTCCTCAAAGAAGGCACAGATGCTTTCTCTCTTGCTCTCCACTCAGGAATTCTTTGATCCACTATTGTTTTTGTGGTTAGGTCCTGATGCTTTTGCGGGTTTTAACTTTTACGTGTGTGTGTGTGTGTGTGTGTGTGTGTGTGTGGTGTGTGTGTGTGTGTGTGTGTGTGGTGTGTGTGTGTGTGTGTGTGTGTGTGTGTGTGTGTGTATTGTCTATTTGTGTAGGTCTCCCAATAGATTGAGCTCCACCACCTTTGTTGGGGTCACCAGTACTGGTCCAGTGGCAGGAGAGTACGTAGGGGCAAACATTAAGTATTTGTCGGGTACCTTTTTTTTTAAACTGTTGAGTACAGGCGTGGTGAAGGTGGGATCTGAACCCATGTCTGCTGGCTCGGGTCAGAGTTAAAGGAGAGCTGGAAGTCAGGTTGATACACAGCAGCGCACGTGCGGAGATGGGACCGAGCAGTTCTGGGCGGCCGGGCCCCGCGCTCCGCCGCCACCTGTCGCCCTGGCGCGCGCGTCCAGGTTTCTAACGCGGGCGGGAGTCACGTGGACCCGGGGGTTCAGCCCCCATCACCTCGCCAGCAAAAGCCTGCAGGCCAGGGGCCTGGCTGCTCTTACCTGCGTGTCGCGAGACTCCGCAGCGACACCCGGCGAATCTCGGGGGGTGGCAGGGGCTATGGGATCCTCGGTGCGGAACCGGGCCGTTAGCCCGCGCGCGAGGACCCGGCAAGGCCTGCGCCTGGTGTCCGCACTCAGGGCCGCCTCACTCAGGGCAGGACAGCCCGCCCCGCCACGCTCTGGGTGGGCGGGATCCACGGCGAATTTGACCTTGAGCTCCCTAAACTCCCGCGAGGGGGGCGGAGTCTGAGCGAACGCAGCTGTGCGCCACGCCCCCTCGCCGGGGGCGGGTCCTAAGGAGATCCGGTCACGCCCCTTACCAAGCCCCGCCCACCAGTCCTAAACTCACCTCTGCTCCTGCTGGCTGGGTCGCAGCTCTGGGATTCTTTCTGTGATGTGTACATGTTTGCTTTTTATTGTCCTGTGTTTTGTATTCCGTTTCTTATTTAGTTTTACTTTCTTTTTTAAAGACTGAATTAAAAGTATAACAAAGTAATGTATGAGCATTTTTTTACAAAATAAAGTTATTGCTTGTGATGAGCTTATAATAAAGCAACAAGCCCCTCTCCTTTGCTCCCAGCCACAGCTCTTTCTGTCAGCTCCTCCGCTTAGCTCTTCGGGTGGTCACCTTTTGTCGCTAAAAAAATAAGCTTACATAGGGATTTCTTGATTTATCTATTGACTTTCTGCCGTGTTAGATAAGGATCTACTCTCTTGCTGTGTCCCTGCTTCCTTCTCCTGACAAATTTACACCTCTGTCCTCGCCCTGCCCTGGTGAAGTCTGAGACCTTAAACCGGGAGCGGATGAAGGATTGGGGGCGGGGGGTCTGAATCATACACAATTTGGGCAGTGGGGTTTGAAGAAAGAAATCAAGATCGCAACCAAATCCTGGGATCTTGGAGATTGCTGTCCCTTATCCTCAGAGAGCTTAGGTAATTTAGGTACCTAATTTACTTCTCTAATGCAATCTGCCTTCTCTACCTTCCCTAAACCCTCTGTAACTCCCAGCACTTACAAGGACCTGGGAGGGACCTTATAGGTTAAGATTCAATAGCTTCTGCCAATCACATTTCCTAACGGAGTGAATTGGAATATGGAAAAAAAAATAAAGAAACAAGGATGATGTCAAGGTTTTGTGGTTTCTATACATTTAATTTTCAGATATCCCTAACCAGGACAAGTCCTTTCCTGAGTATGAAGAGTGGTTTATGAAGCTGGCTCTGGGTCCTGTGTCTGTCACTAAACCCTTGTAGTGCTCATGAGGTTGGCTAGGCAGGCAGTACCCCGTCTTAGAAAGGACTGTACACTTGTCCCTCTGGTATAAAAACAGGGGGCACACAGACAGCACCAAATAAATAAATACCCAGAAGAGTGCCTTCCCACTCAGATGGAAGACACAGTGTCCTGTCCTCTGCTTCCTTCTTTCCTCCTGAGGATGCAAAATGTGTCTCCATGAGATGACCTTGAGCAGATCTCTTCACCTTTCTGAGTCTCAGTTTTCTTCCCTGTTATTGGAGGTTATAACCCCCTTCCTCACTGGTTTTTGGAGAGGGTTAAATAACTTAATACCTAGGAGTATAAGAATAATTATCCTTGGATATTTTCTTATTGAGCAAGTGAAAGAAGGTCACAGCTGGTGAAAGAAGGTCCACGAGAAAGTTTGGAGATTTCTAAGAATCTTTGTGTAGATTATAATCACCACAGGTGATTATAACATCAAATTTTCTAGCCAGACACCAGTTGCTCACGCTTGTAATCCTAGCTACTTGGGAGGTTGATATCAGGAGGATTGTGGTTCAAGGCCAGCCTGGGCAAAATAGTTTGCAAGTCACCATCTCAAAGGAAAAAAGCTGGGCATGCTGTCATCCCAGCAATAGGAGCATCATGATACAGGCCAGTTGGGCAAAAAGTGAGACCCTCTTTCCAAAATAGCCAGAGCACACAAGGGTGTTAGACTGATTAAAGTGCAATATACTCACAGGTGAAATACCGTAGTGAAACTGCTTTGAACAATGAAAATACACTTAAATAATGAAGGGCAGGAATGTAAAACAGGTCCTGCTAGGGGGAGGGTACTAGGTGAGAGGGAGAGAGTGAATGGAGAGGGTAAAGAAGGGCCAATATGATCGATGTACTTTATATACTTGTATGAAAATAGAACAACAAAACATGTCAAAGTCATTTTAAGTAGGGGAAGGGGAAGAGGGAGAATGATGGTGGGGATGATCCTAACCAAGGTACATTCTATTTGGAAATGTCACAATGAAACACCCTGTACTACTAATATATGCTAATAAAAATGTTTAAAAACAAAAGAACCAGAGCATAAAGTGCTGGAGGCAAGGCTTAAGTGGTACAGTGTCTGCCTGGCAAGTGTAAAGCCATGAGTTTAAATCCCAAAATAATTGTGACTCAGGATCCTAGGCCAGGGTGACAGAGACTGGACACAGAAAGCCAGAGGAGACTGGACAACGACTTCTTGTACAAAGGAAGGTTTCTTCCAAGGCCTGGTCTAGGAGGAAGCCTAGCTTCCTGGGCAAGAAGCAATGTCCACTCATGGTGGGAGATAAGGACCTCACCTAATAGTCCGGCTTTACTTAACATAGGTGGGGAGAGACAGGGGTGAGAAATCCCTTCTGGAGAAACACCTAGCTCCTAATGTCATTTGCTTGTGATCACAGATGGCTGCTGGATCATGGATCTAATGGAGCTATCATCTTTGGACCTTGCTTTTATTGGTAAATTCAATTTCTCCAGGATCCTATTTGCCATTATGGCCTAAGGAAAGTGGCCAAGTGATGCCACCTCAGGAACGAGGAAGATTTTACATAGAGGTGTGTTAGAAGCAGATTCCAAAGGGCTGGACATGGTACCTCATGCCTGCAATCCCAGCTACTTGAAAGATGGAGATTGGAAGGATTGAGGTTTGAGGCCAGCCCAGAAAAAAACATAATACCCTATCCAATAAATAAATAAATAAAGCACAAAGTGGTTCAAGTGATAGAGCAATTGCCTAGCAAGCCTAAGGGCCTGAGTTCAAACCTCCCCAGATGAGAAGTGATCCCAAAATAAGCAGCCAAGTGCAAGTAGTTTACTTGGGAGGTGCAGGAAAACCAATAGAGGAATGGAGCTGCAATAGAAAGAAAGGCAGCCCAACAGACACATAGGAAAGCCGGCTACTGAAATAGGTGATTGGAGCATAATCCCGTGGGAACCATGCCTTGAAATTATACCACTCAAGGAAAGTCTGCAAGTCTCTAAGGGGAAAAAATTGGAAGTGACAAATTAGCTCATGTTTTTGAACATTTAAGAAATGATTTCCAAGCATAAAAATGTGGTTACGTAAATGAGATCAAGCTGTAATACAACACCGTTCTGCAATTTCCTTCTATCACCTAATGTGTTCTGATGAAGTCTCAGTGGAAACACTGGGCAGCAATCAATGTGCAGCTGGCTGAGAGTCTCAGCCTTTGTGTTCTGAGGATGCTCTGGAAAACTGGCTGTTGGATGGACTGTGGTGCGACCATAGGCTGGGTCAACCTCTGTGTTTCATTGAGCACATTATACCATTGACTTCAGAAGTAAAAGCTCAGTTGGGTCAAAATAACATGTGAAAAAGGAGATTGGTAGACTTTTAAAATGACCAGAGAGGGCAAACTCTTCAGTCACTGTAAGTATTGCAGAAGGGGGTGCTTTCTTACAATCAATGAGCAGACATGCAATGTCAAGTTTGTCTTTCAAAGCCATTGAGGTAGGCCTCCACTAGGAAGACTCCATCAGCCACACTTACCTTTGAGCTGAGTGTTCCTTTTAAAACACGAATCAGTTCACAACATTCCCCTGCTCAAAAGTCCCCAGTGGCTCCCCCACAATTAGGGTAAATTCTCAAGTTTCCCCCATGACTTACAAGGTTCTCATAAGTTCTGGCCTGACAAAGTCTCTGAGCATTGGTCTCCCTCACCTCTAGTCTTCTTGGCTTTGCTGCCTTTCCTTGGACACACTGGGCCTATTTGTACCCAGAGCTGTTATGCTGCTGCTCTCAGTTACTGACATGATAACCTATACTACTTCCATTCTCAAGGTCACTTGCCCAAGGTCACTTGCCCAATTTATTAGCCGTTTACTATACCACTCTGCCTAGAAAACAAAAACCATCCCCATATGCCACCCTTTCCACAGCACTTACTACTGGCCATTTGAATCTATTTTTATTCATTATCTGCCTCTCTCACTTAAGTGCAAGGTCCAAAAGGGGCTGAGTCTTTCTATATTTTATTTCCTGAACTATTCTCATATCTAGGACAGTGTCTGGTATTTGGTAGGTATTCACGCAATACTTGTTGAAGAATGAATTAATGAATTGATTTAATGAAAAATATAAATGGTAAACACAAAGATAAAAAACATTCTAAAACACATACTTTCAACTAATCTAGACTGGATTTCTCTCACATTCCAAAGAATTCTTGGAGCATAGAAAAGGTAAAGCGGTATGACCAAGATGCATTAAATAACCTGATTCATAATTAGAGGTTGAGCACTTGACTGAGAACTTTGCTTTTTTTACATCTGACCCAGTGTCTGTGTTAAATATTTAAGTAAAGGTTAGCTTGAAAGGCTAGATACTTATTGAAAGTAGTAAAAAGAAAAAAGGTTTCTCTAGTTATTTTAATAATTCAGAATGGTGTTCTGTGGCTTCTCTTGGCTTTTGAAAGCCCAAGATGGTAACTGGTTACCTGAAAATAGAGTCCTTGATCAAATATTTAAGATCTCACTTATTTTCATTTTCTGCATATTTTGTGTTCCTGCTTCTCAGTTTTTTTAACCCACCCGACAGCCACACAATTCACACACAAAAGCTAATAGAAATGTTCCATGGATTATTAAATGCAGCTAAACTACGAGGTTTTGCTAGAACATAAGGCCAAACTGGGGCCACTTTACCGTTCTAACAAAATCACTATTCCTTGAAAGTGTAAACTGTGAGTTACACTATGCCGAAGGTCTGTTTAAGGCAGATGTGAGTTCGCTTCAGAAGAGGCTTTCTCAACAAATGCTCCCTAAAACATGTTTTAGAGTTGTGCAGTTTAGCATATGATAATAGAAGGGGGTGGTGAAGCATGTCTATAACCCCAGCTGCTCTGGAGGCAGAGATAAGAGGATCACAGTCCCAGGCCAGATCCTGCAAAACCACAAAACCCTCTCAAAAACAAACTAAAACAAAAAGGGCTTCGAATGTGGCTCAAGTGGTAGAGCTTTTGCCTAGCAGACATGAGCCCCTGAGTTCAATCCCCAGTACTGCAAAACAGAAGAGTTGAAAGCCCAGAATTGTAAGTGAATCCTTGCAGTTATGGCAGGAAGACACAAAGAATACTTGATTGTTAATGTACACATTGTGCTGTGTTGCCACCAAACCTGAGAGGGTTTGGGTTAGCATCTACCTAGGCTTAGCTTTAGTACTAGCACCCCAACAATTAGGTTGTTCTTCCTAAAGGAGCTTTTCTTGTCCACCCGTGCTGCTAAAAGCTGAAGCCAGGCTTTGATGTCCCTTTGAGCCCACTTGGTAGAAAGATGGCCTTCTACAGAAGTGATCAAAGCCATAACACATCATTCAGAATGGACAGCATATTAGGAACGACCCATCATTTGGTGATGAAGGGCGAGTATCCAAAGAGGTAAGATGATTTTCTCCAGTCACACACAGCTGGCCAGTGATGGGGTTGGAGGATCAGTTAGGACTTTTGCTTGTTTGTTCTGTTGACAGCAGACACAGTCTTTGTTCACTGATTAATGGGGTTTTATTAGTAGAATTGGGCCTTCAGAACAAAGGGAGACTGGAGGTCTGAATTAGAAAGAGGTTAGAAGAGGGCAGTTCTGCAAAGCTAGAAAGTAAATCCTTAGAAATAAGACCTAAGCCCAAATGGTCTAGTCAGGATATACCACAGGGATTAATGACTAAACTCCAGACACTTCTTAAGTCCTTTTCTCACTCACTCATTAGTGCATGTCCTGGGAGAGGCCCTCCAACTGGCTAAGATCAGGATGTACCCCCCGGCTGCCCTGGGGGAAGTGTTGACAAGTTTCTTTGACTTTGAATGTTGAAGGAAAGGCATCTGAATTCACTCTCTTACTAAGCCTCTCATAGTGGAGAAAGAAAAAGAAACCCTAAGGAATGCTGCTAGGAGTTAAGTCAGGAAGGTAGAGAAGCCAGGGTGTGTTTAGTGAATCAGACTTCTGTGCAGCTCGAGGTGGCCATGGGAAGCAAATAGGACTCTTCTTGGGATAACTAGAAAGGTTTTGCTTTTAAAACACGGTTGCTCTATCTCTCTAGTACCTCTTTCTTTTAGTCTGTAATGTGGATTTGACCCCAGAAGCCAAGCAGTCATCTTGAGTCTACAAGGTACGAACATGGCATTCAAAATCACCAGCTAAGAATGGTTGAAGGACTAAAAAGAAGTGGTGACATGATAAATATATCATGGAACTGCCATACCAACTCTGAGCCTCCTACCTATGGACCTCTTATAAGAAGATCAAACATTTGACAATGTCACTGCTGGTGAGTATCAGCAACACACAGTCCAGCACACTGGCCCTAGAATTCTAGCCTTTTCATTCCCTATGCAGAATAGTTCTGTTCCACTTGCAAAGACATGGTTCCTGCCTTCAAGAACTTACAGTCAAATAGAGGCTGTATTCTACAGTGTTCTCCAGAAGAACAGAACCAATAAGATATATAGAGATAAATGAGGGGAGCCATTATGGGAATTGACTCACGTGATTAGGCAGACACGAAGTACTGTAATCTATCTATCTTCTGCTAGCTGGAGAGACAGAGGAGTGAGCCAGGGTAGGGCTGGAAGTAAGAACAAGGTATTAAATTCAAGAGACTGAAGACAGAGGAATGGAAAACTCTGACCTTCAACCTTCAAAGGCAGGAGAAGTGAATGTCACAGCCCAAGAAAATAGAGAGAGAGAGAGAGAGAGAGAGAGAGAGAGAGAGAGAGAGAGAGAGAGAGAGAAAGAAAGAGAGAGAGAGAGAGGAGAGAGAGAATTGCCCTTGCTGTTATGCGACGTCCTGGCTCTTAACAGATTGGGTGACATCTGTTCACAATGGTGACCAGATCTTTAGTCCACTGTTTGAAATTCTAGTCCCTTCTGGAAACACCCTCATCTCAACTAGGCTTCCTGTAGCCCAGTCAAGTTGACATATAAAATTAAGTATCACGGAGAGCTAAAATAGTACTGTTGAGTAACTAGAGGCTAAGAAACTGTAATTTATAATACATTCCTAGAAGCAAGGAACATATTATGATGGAAAAGACAGCATTTGAAGGCTCACATGGCCCAGACCCTTGCCCCTTTGTCCTGCCTCTGGGTACGATGTGTTATTACCATTCTCTACAGCATCTTCACCTTCTCCCCTTCCCTGCTCCCCCCTTTTAGCTTATAAAGAGACTCAAGTCTCCCCCATCCTAAAAAGAGTCCTCTCTTTACTTGATGATGTCTCTAATACCCCATCTCTTGCCTTCTCTTCTTGTCTGCACTTCAGAAGGAGTGCTCTGTCCACACCTTCTTTCTCTATTTCACCCTCAACTCAGAGCATCTGTCATCTGTCTCTACCTCTCCTCAGAAACTGCTTTTGCTTATTAGTATGGCAAATCTTCATCATCATTTTCCTGGACTTGTATGTTGCATTGAATAATAGCAGTCACTGCCTTTATAGGAACTTCTCCCTTGACCCCATGACCTCACATTTTCTCCTAGTTTTCTTTTTGTGTCTCTGAGTGTGCATTCTGTCTCAGCACAATTGTTCAGAGGCATCAGGTCACACATGAGCACAGAAACTAAGACACTGAAAACGGTGACATTCACCTCTTTTCACTGCAGTGCCTTGGTGGAATCACAGAAGAGCTGTCATCACATGGACCCCATAGCTTCCTGGTTTCTGTATGCTTTCCTGCCTGATTCCTTAGCTCCCCAGCAGCTCCCTACAAATCACCTTTTTTTTTTACATAGCCAGAATAAGTTTCTTTTGCTAGTGTCCAAAACAGCCTCAATGAAACCTTGGTCTTGCTCTAAATGTGAACTCTAAACCTGTGTGTGTGTGTGCATATGGGTCTTGGTTTGTACCTGGGTCCCCAGGAAACTCATTTATCAAAGCTCAGATCAACTATCACCTCCTTCTCCAAGCATCCCTCTCTGATCCATTTTTATTTTTTTGAAACAGGGTCTTATTTGTGTAGACTAGTTTGTCCTTCATCACCCAATCCTCCCACCTCCATCTCCCAAGGGCTGTGATTACAGGTATGCACCATATTCTTCAGGTCAAACCATGCTGCTCTTTACTGCCTCCAAAAGGCTCTCATGACCGATGTTCTCTTAACGGCCTGGAGTATTCAAGAACTCTTTTCATGTTCATCTCTAATGCTCATAGTCAAAGTGGCTTGTCATGTCCAGTCTGTTCAGGTCTAGCAGGACCACAGGGCTCTGTCTTGATCTTTTCTGTTAACCCAGTGTCTCCTACCTGGTACTGTCCTGCCTCAGGTGAGGACTGTAGAAGGATGGCAGGACTCTGAACAGGGCAAAATGGGTCTTCTCAGATGAAGCACTACTTACTGTCGAATCACAGAGCTCCTGGCACATTCTTTCTTCCTGCCTTCATTCCCTCCTATAACCATTTGGTTCTCCATGAAGCAGATTCTGAGATGGACTTAGAGGTACAAAAGAGCTACAGGGAGTAACACCTGGAAAAGGCAAAAGAAGGAAGCAGAATGGGCAGAGGAGCTGGGAGACCAGGATGCAGACCCACCTGAGGAGGGCTGCAGTGGGCAGATATGGTCAGGTCCCTGACCACCTCTTTGCTTCGTCATTTGCTGCCCAAGGAGAGCATGGCCTTGACTTAAAAACAAAGGCCAATCCTGACATAGCTCACAGCTGGAGACTTTCAAGAAACCATACGCCTCCCACTTGGCAAGCCAGTCCTTCCAGAAGGCAGATCAGAGCAGGAAATTTGTGAGCAGACACACCTTCTACCAGCCAGTACATGTCAAGAGGAACTCATGAAGGATCTAGGTCCCTGCACAGGGATCACAACTCTGTGTCAAAGTTTATGGCAAAGGGGGATGGGTTAGGGCTCTATCTGTAGTGGGAAACAGGTTTTTTCCATATGCCAAATCTTAAAAAATAACTACAGACTTCACCAGTGAGTTCTTGTGCCTAGTAGGCTCAGCTGTGGATCCTGGCTCTGTCCCCTTCCTCTGCCTGTACCTTTTCTCCAGCTGCTGGGAAGCAACGCTGTGCTTGGAGCTCCCACTAGTCCATTGAGCCCAGGAATGAATAAATTGTGGAGTGAGTGAAGGAAAGAATGATGGCCCAGATGAAAGAATGTAAAGACAATGAGAAGATAGCAAACTGAATAATGACACTTCAGCAACTGAACTACCAATTGAGTCACTTGGGAATGAGATGAATATGTCCATCCCTGGGGGTTCTTTGCAGAATCGCTTGACTGGTGGCAGAAGCAGTGCCTGCTTTTCCTCCTGCCTGTTTCCCAGTGATGACAGCTCTTCTTTCCAGCCTGAGTCTCCAGATCAGGGTTAAGTCACCATTCTTCCCTAGAAGGTAGTGTCACTAACTGCACAGACAATACAGATTGCCTGTGAGGCCATGTGGCAACCTGGATCTCAGACCAAAAGGTGGTAATTGACTGCATTATCCCCCAGCCTCCATCTCTCTGTCTTCATTGCTTCATGCTGTGCCCAGGTGTCACATGAGCCCTCAGCCTCCAGTTGTGGCCACAGCTGGTGGGAGCTCAGTGCCCCTGGAGGCAAGGAGAGCAGGCCAACCTCTTCTTTCTGTAATGACTCAGAGCCAGGCACTAATTGGCCTGCCTTTCCTTGGAGAGTTACTGAGCCTGTGATTGGGAAGGACTCTGACAGCTGCCTCCACTGCCCCCCCAACCCCCATGGACATGCTGTAGAAATACATCCTGGAGGAGGAGACAATTGTCCCAAGATTATCTCCTGATCATTTGAGAAATGGTATGTGGAATTTTACACGATGCTTTGGTGAGGACATTTCTGCTTTTTCCTTCCAAGAAGAGGGCATATGAAATGTAAGAGTATCTGCTTATTCATCTGCAGTTTTATAGATACTGAGTCAGTAAGCTTAGTGGATTAAGTTGCACTCTGGTAACAAACCCTAGCAAAACAAAGATCTACTTCTCACCTAGGCCATGTGCCCATCATGGGTCACCTACAGATCTGCTTCATTTTGTGTGGTTTTTTATTTTTATTTTATTTTATTTATTTATCTATTGGTACTGGGGTTTGAACTCAGGGCCTACACTTTGAGCCACTCCACCAGCCCTTTTTTGTAATGGGTTTTTTTTTGAGATAGGGTCTCATGAACTATGTACCTGGGCTGGCTTCGAACCACGTGCCTCCTGATCTCTGCCTCCCGAGTAGCTAGGATTACAGGTGTGAGTAACTGGTACCTGGCTTTTTTTGTTTTTTTTAATTTTTAATTTTTGGTGTACTGGAGCTTAAATTCAGGGCCTGGAGCTAGGCAAGTGCTCCACCACTTGAGTCACATGCCCCACCCTTTTTGCTTTAGTTTTCAGATAAGGTCTTGTACTTTTTGCCCAGGTCCCAACTCAGACCTCAGTTCTCCTACCTATGCCTCCCATGTAGCTGGGATTACAGGCATTTGCAACCACACCTGGCTTCACTCCATATTCACACACTGCCCTTCTTGAGGACATTGATTTATGGCAGAGGGAAGAAAGGGACATGGAGAAGCATGAGCTGCATCCCAACACTTTTGCACAGCAGTGACATGTCACTTTCCTCTATGTTTTATTAATCCAGCCATTTGCCATTTCTAGGTTCCTCAGGCCTAGCCTGACAACAACGGGGTGTGAAGGTAGAATCTCCCAGGAAGGCTGACCTTGTGAGTTACATAGTGAACCACTCGCACTTACAATGGGGAGTGAGGCGAGGAAGTTCGGAGATGTGGTGGGCTCTCAGGTCCATGCAGGTGAAGTAGTGGATGGGCCTCAGCCCGAGCAGCATCATTTAGTGGTGGAGGGCCTAAGGTCTAATTTGATTTCTACCTCTGCATGTGTGACCTTCCTGAACCTGAGAATGGGCAGATAACTATCTCCTTGTTAAGGCTGTTGTGAAGATTAAATCATATACACTGGAGATTTTATTGTGATAAAGCAGTTTAGGCTAGCCAGGGACAATTTGGAAAATTCAGAAAAAAAGGAATAAATAAGTAATTTCTAAACTATTTCTTGCCACCCAAAGATGGCCAGTGTTAAAGTTTTGGCATATTTCCTTCAGAAGAGTAAGGCACACTATTTTTAAAGCTGCAGGTGCTTCTGCATTTGGGCAGAAGGATGAAGAAGCCATTGGTTTGGGGAAATACCTTAACCCTTTTCTCCAGAAGAAAGTTTTCTGAATTCTCTTTAGATTAGTAAAGCAAGGCTTTTAGCTTTCTGTTGAAAGCAGAGAGTTGGCGAATCAGGAAAACTAGACTTTAAATGCAGTGAGAAGCCTAAGAAGTCATCCAAGACAGAGATATACAGGAGAAAGTGAGGGACTGAGAGAGAGAGAGAGGGGCGGGGGGAGAGAGAGAGACTGGTGGAGATAAAGATAGATGGGGATGGAGCCCAGGGAACACAGAAAGAGATTGACATGGAAGTGGTAGAGAGGACCAGGAAAGGGTGCATGTACACGTGTCACATGTGCACATGGAACAAGACACCTAGAACAGTCAACCCGCTTTCTCAGTAAGAATCACCAGGCAGGCCGGGGCAGTAGCTCACGCCTGTAATCCTAGCTACTTGGGAAGCTGAGATTGGGAGGATAGCAGTTTCAAGCCAGCCTGGGGGAAAAACTTTGTGAGACCCCATCTCAACAGAAGAAAAACTGGGCATGGTGGCACGTACCTGTCATCCCTGCAATGATGGGAAGCATAAAATAGAAGAATCACAGTCCAGACTGGCCTGGGTAAAAAGTGAGACCTTATCTCTAGATTAAGCAGAGGAAAAAGGGGTGGGGGTGTGGCTCAAGTGATACAGTGCCAGCCTAGCAAGTGCTAAGCCCTCAGTTCAAATTCTAGTACCTGAAAAAAATTTCTGGACATATTTTGCCAAGGACACAGAACAGCTTGGGACATTGAAGCCTGAACTGTAGTTCAAAGCTTTTCCTGCCCAGGCTGCAGCCCCAGTCTTTGTTATTTTCCAATCATTGTGATAAGGCCAATTTTACCTAATAGCCTGATTCTGTGGGTACCTTGGGGAAGGCAGGAGAGGAACGCTCATCCTGAGAGGGACAGAGTGGCTTAGGGAGAAGAGCAGGGCATGATGGAGCAGTGCTGAGATCAGTCGAGGGGATTGATAACCCAGCTAAGAGGACACTTGGGAAGAGGAGGTCAGAGACAGTGCCTAGAAAAATGGAATCCCCTTTCTCAGGGTATCCTTGAAGTCTCAAGAAGGAGCCTTTGGATTCCTTCCTTTCTGTGGGACTGGGCTTGAAAATTATATTTGGATATTAAAGAATTCTATTGGCTGAGCACAGTGGTGCACACCTGTAAGCCCAACTACTTGAGAGGCTGAGATAGGGAGATCTCTGGGTTGAGACCAGTCTCAGGCAAAATTGCAAGACCCTGTCTGAAAAATAAACTAAAGCCAAAATGGGCTGAGGGAGTGGCTCAAGTGGTAGAGCACCTGCCTAGCAAGTACAAGGTCCTGAGTTCAAACCCCAGTACTGTCAAAAATTTTTTCTATTAATTGATATGCATGAAGTGAAATGTCATGGTAATAGATAATGATATTATTGTATATGTATATGTGTGTATATTTAATGTAGTTGAAATCATACTGCACACATAGCAGACATCCTGCTTTTTCTACTAAGTATTATATTTCAAATATTCTGCTCTTCATTAAAAACTCTCCATAAACATCATTTTTGGGCTTTTTCCTCATAATAGACATTGTGTTGCCCTCCCTGGACCTCCTCCAGCTCTGGCCGCCCACCTGCTTTGTTTTATGAATTTCTCTTGGCTGAGCTGGAGGAGGGGTCCCTGACAAGGTCCTTGGGGGGCTCAATTATGAAAAACATGGACTGAATCACGAGTGAGTGATTGCTGAGTCCCTCCCACCTGTTTTGGGAGTCGGCACAAAGATGCTTCCAGAGTGCAGGCCCAATTTTGTTATTTGCCAGTGTGGTTAATGAAAAGATGAAATTGGAGTCGATGAGCACAACATGTAGGCTGTACCATAATTAGCCCTTTGGAAGGTGAAGGATCCACTTTAAAATAAAAGAAAATAGCTTTACTCCCACAATGAAATAGCAGCAATTTTCTAGCTAGTGTAGAACCTGCAGTATTTCTGTAATTATGTCCCCCAGGTCTTTTATTCACTGTAATTCCTTTCTTTCCCTCTCTTTTTTCTCTTTCTTTTTTACTCCTAAGTAAATTCCCTTTAATAAAAGAAGGCTAAATAATATTATTTGCAAACAGAAGCATAAAGATGTTACACACATGATGTATACATTTTACCATTTGTTTAAAAGAAAAGACCAAACAATTAAGTTCTGAACTTACTAGAGCTGTGCTATTTACAGGTAAGCCAAACTTGCACTGGGAAGACTTAGCCTTTTCCTTGGTGACAGGGCAGGGGCCCTGAAGAAGGAAAGGCTGTGTTCTGGGAGATGACTGGCACACGGTATGGCAAATCACAGGCAGGATGGGGCAGCAAGGGGGTGGGGCCAGACAACCTGGGCTCTGCTCTGGACTACACTTGAGACCCTCACCTGTAAGGTGCATTAGGATTCTCACCTTGTAGGTTGGTTTTGGAGCACAATGCTTGAAGCGAGGTGAGAATTTAGTAGTAATAATTCTTTTCAGCCCGTGACCCTTGAATGAGTGAGTGTTCAATAGAGATAGTCTGAGCTGAACAGCATTCGTTGGCGTCTAAGGACTCCTAGCTCCAGAAATCTAGAAGAGGGCTGGGATGACGCTTGCTTTTCTCAAGGCAGCACTTTGAACTGTTTTGTAGCAAATAATCTTACAAGACAGGTGTTATTGTCCCTGCTTCCACTTGCACAAGGTCTTGTCAGTGGCTGAGCCAGTTTAACTTCTATCCTATCCAGTCTCACCCCCTATGCTCATTTCTTTGCACCTTTGCTCAAATCTTGTTCTGACTCCACTATGTACTAACTTTTCATCTGTGAAATGGAGACATAGCTTGTCACAGTGGGACCAAGTAGATGGTCTTTGTTATGAGACAGTCCTGAATTTAAGCTCCATTCCTCCTTTCTCCTAGATATGTGACATCAGAAAAGGAACTTGACATCTCTGAGAGGTCCATCTGTAAAATTAAAAAAAAAAAAAGCAAAACCTCCCTCATATTTGCTGTATTGGAAAGCAAGTGGGCACACCCCTGACATCTTGTAGCATCCAGTAAAGCAACTGATTTATGATTTCACCCCCTATGTGGGGAGGATTCTTTGAGATTACACGCATGGAAGACTTTGTAACTCAAGAAGTTCTAAATCCATGTTAGCCCCATTGTGGATTTTGTATGGCTAACTTCTATACCCGTTCTGGTGATAACTGTCATGGACTCTTGTAGCCCGGTGTTAGGAAATCATCTCTACCCTTGGTAATGCTCTCCCCTGGGCACCATCCCAGGACTGAGAACAGTTATCATGAAAAAATGTTTGCACGAGGCTTTGGCAGGCCGCGCAGAGGCTTAAGTCACAATCCCCTTCCTGATTAGCTTTCCTGTGGATCCTAGTCAAACAGAGCCCAGTTCCCTCAGCACACAGCAGCACTGAGACCTGTCAGGGCAGCGGGAGGCAGAGCAGCTGATCTGTGATTAAAAATTCACTGCAGATCACCAGCAAACAAATCGTTCCCTTTGGGAAGACTAAAAATTGACTGCCGTGTCAATTTATTGCCCCAGCCTGGGAATCTGTGCCTGATCACTGCCTTTGTCAGATCTGAGGGTCAGGTGGTAGTGCTGGCAGAAGGAAGGGAGGCCTAGGACAATCCTTGGGGCCAGGTTCCCCTTTTCTTTCCTCCTTTTCTCCTTCCCTCCCTCTCTTCTTTCCTTCCTGTAAATAGTTATTGAATCCCAATTGAGTCAGGTCCTGGTCTATGCTCTGACCTAGAGGATGAATCTGACCTGGCTCTGGTCTTAAGGGATACAGAGACGTAAAGGACAATGACATTCATTGATCAGCCATGACAAAGGAAGCACAGGTGCCATGGGGCTCACAGGGAGCTTGGCCTTGGCGGTGGTATGTGTGTGAGGGGGTGTCAAGGAAAGAATTCTAGAAGAAATGCACTTGAGCAGAAATTTCAAGAGGATTGGACAGGCAGGGGAGGAAATTAGAAGGGCCTCAGCAATGGCCTGGTGACACTTGCAGGGAGACAAGTTGTTTGGTATCAGTAAATAGTAGAGTTGGTATCATGGGAAAGATGAGGCCAGAGATGAGCATTCCATAAACCAGCCTCTAAAAGAAGGGTGAGTCAGCCAGACTACCATGTGTCTCATGGCCTTAAATCCCAATCCTGACACTCAGCAGCTGGATAACTGTGGAGTTCCTTACATGGAGAGACTCACCTTCTTGACCTGTGCAAATGACCCTTCTCCAAGCCAGGTTCTGGCTCATTTGGGCATTCAGCAAATAGTACCTCACTCTTTTCCCCAGGGATGGCCATTGGAGAGATGTGATATAGGAGGTCAGGCAAGCTAGTGCCTGTTCAATAAGTCTTTTCTCTGTGAAATTCACCCTGTACCCAGAACCAGAGACTCCATGGCACCCTAGTGTTCTCCAAGTTCTAACCAATCTGTTGAAGGAGAGTCCTCAGTTTGAGCAGCCTGGCCACAGTCACTACCATCAGCTGAGTTGGTGTGTGGCCACATGACAGAGTCCCTCATCTTAGGGAGAATGGGGACGTTTGCAGGCTGACTGAGTGTATATAAACCTTGGTTTTATTTATATATTCTAATTAGAACAAGAACTCCTCAAAGGGGAAGGCAAGGTACACCCCAGCATCCAGCAAGGCCTGGCCTAGAGCTCAGTGGGTATTGGCTGAGTGATATATGGACTTTCTTCTCCTCCCTCTTTTCTGTTTCTCTCCAGTAATTCCTGCCCCACTCCATGTTGTAGAAAGTCTCAAATCACAGGGCCTGGGGAGATTGTCCTGGAAAAATTTCTCTCTATTACCTTTCAAATATCCCATTTCATCTGTGCCCAGAGAAAGTGGTTGGCAGGCTTGGCCAAGTGTGTTGGGCACACTCTGTCTTTTCAGGAAGGTCCATTTCCACAGCCTGGGTAGCATGGCGCCATCTGTGATGCCCCTGTGGCCTGAGACAGACAGGCAGTGGAGTATGGGTTTCCCAGTGCCCTCAGAAGTCACATCATAGGACAGGTATGTCTGCTAATATTCTGAATGCCGTCTTTACCCTCTGCTTCCAGCCAAGTCATCCTCCTCCTCCAGGAAGGCTGCCCCAAATTCTCCTGGTGCCCTTCCTCCTTTCTGCAGTATGGATTTCCAGACATCTACATTGCATTTGGTGTGATCTTGAAGTCAGTTCTATGGTAAACAGTCTACATGTCTGGTTTTCCCTGTCCCCTGTGAGGCCACAGGAAAGTGGTGGCCCTGCTGCACCTTCTTCATAGAATAAGGCATTGGTGGGCTCAATTCTTGGTTCTCCATCATTCCTCCTCAAGTGCTTTCCAACAGAGACCCTCCACTGCAGGCCTGAGTGTGACCTTGCTGCAAGAGAGTGGGATGTCTTCAGGCTATGCTCAATGTCTTCATGTTACAAACTGAGGCTTTGCAAGGCAAGTTACAATGCCAAGGTCAGTTCTTCTCTTCATTCACAATACTTGATTTTCTTTTTTGGATTGTGGAGGAAAAGACAAACTGTATTCATGGATTATTATTCCTTGAAGGTTTGTCACAATGCCATGTACTTACTAGAGTCTGAGTAAGGGAATTCATGCTAAAAAATCAAAACCTTTCAGATCATTACTGATACAGCAGCATGTTGTATTTCTGTTCCATGCAGTGAAGTAGCATGGTGACTTAGGGCATAGACGATGGTACCAGTAGCTTATGTTCCAAGTCCAGCTTTATCACTGGTTGTGTGACTTGAGAAAATTGCATAGACTTCACTGTGCCTCAGTTTTCGTATCTGTAATTTTGAGGTAATTACTGTATATAGTTGTGATTAAATAATAGGTACGAACACAACAGAGCCTGCACTTTAGTAAGTGCAGTTTATTTAAGTTACTGTTTTAGCTAAAAATATTGGGTGTTCATTCGTTAGTTTGACTATTTTGGTGAAGGTTAATAAAACAAAACAAAACAAAACAAAAAAAAGCAGTTGGGTTCTGTTCATTAAGAGACCTTGAGACCTGGGCAGTAGTTTTGAGAATATTTTAACAGCTTTGCTGATTAGTGAAAAAAAAATTGATCAACAGGCCAAACCTTTCCAGTCTTGGTCCAGGTACAGCTTCGATTATAACCGCAGCTTGAGACACAAGGTCTTGCTGCACAGGAAACAGCCATCCTTGGTCCATGGCTCAGTGCATGCTAATTTATCTTCCTGAATTCAAATCAACAAACTGGAGCTAGTCAAAACCATGATGATGGCAGGGAAAGGTATTTTTCCCTCTTCTGCACCTAACACAGGAATAGAATCCTTAAGTGGAATAAATGACTTGCTTTAGATCTCAGTTTCCCAAACAATGGAAATCTCATTGGCAAACTCAAGCTGCAACAAGAAGGAGGTCTAGATATCTAACTCTGTGCTGGAAATTTGAAAAGAAAAGATACTTTTATAATTAGCACAGTGGCTATCAATTTATATGCTCATTTTCTACAAATGACTAGAAGAGGCATTTCTTCTGTAATCCCATTTCCCCTTTACCTTGTTCTAGAACGCTGTTTCACAGTTGGGCATCAACCTAGGCAACCAGTCTCTTCCTGTTGAAGGCTTTTCACGTCAGACCATGGCATGGTCCTCTGTTTCTGGTACAAAATTAGCCAAGGTAATTGCAATGGTAAGAACTGCTTTGGACTAAGTTCTTCCCCTCCATTTTTAAAATATGTGACATTCATGCCATGCGAGCTCTGCTCAACCTCTGTGCCCAGGCACAGGGCTGATCCATCCCAGGATGGTGCTCTCTGTCCGTCTCAAAATGATGCACCATTTGAGCTATTTGCAATGCTGCTCAAATCCATAAATCCAAACCAAGAAAGGCAAAGCAGAAACTCTTCAGAGGGCACAGGGATTTTCTTTTCACTACAGAGAAGTCAAGACATGTACATTTCCCCAGTCAACACATTGAAGTCTGATTTCCAACTGGGTAGCTTCCTGGCCTTAATGGGCTGTAAGAGCATTCATTTTTGTTAATTTTGTAACTGACAATTTCTTCACTGGTTCAAGCTGCCTGCAGACTGTGATTTGTTAGTTCTCATTAGAAGGGAAAAGGTGTAGTCCCATATTCCGTGGTTTTCATAAATCACATTTTCAGGTGGTTTTAGCATGCTAGAACATTTCTGAGCACCAGGCCTGACGTGAATAATCCCAAGGATGTGGATCTGTGTCAGGCAGCCAGCACTTGAAGTTCTTAGGCGATCCCATCTGTGATTCACTGAACATCCGTGCTGAGGCACAGACAAAGGTGAATTAGTTCCAGACAAAAATGCATCAATGCTCTATTGAATAGTCAATTATTAAACACATAATGGAATCTGTGGTTAGCAAGGCATGCTAAAGATGTGCCATGTTTGCACAATTTCTTACACGGAAGGAAAACTGGCTTGTCATTTTGAAAATAAAAAAGAGAAACGATTTCGTAGTAGTTAAGGTAAACTTTGGGAACATCTTTCCTTGGATGTGGGCATGACATTTCTGCTCATTATGCATATTTTCCTCTATTTATTTGCTTAATTAGGCCTTGGGGAAGTCAACTCTTGACATCCAAGAGTCAACAGTTTTGGAGGGACTGTAAACAGGTAGATTGTCTAAAGTGGTAGACCATTCAACAATCTGTATATTTTTGGTTTCTTTTGGCCTTTGTTTAATTCATATGTGAATCTGTATGCACGTTTTCTGAAATTCACAGGGCTCTATGCAAAAACAGTGCCTGCCTCTCTGCTCTGCCTCGTGGATCTCAGATCTCAACTGAACACAAAGCCCACTCTCTAAGATATTCCTTTCTACAATCTAGGCTTGCCTCAGACTGTCTTGGGGTGGGAGATGCTCCCTTGTCATTTGGATTCAAAATGTCACTGTTGCATCTGCAGTTGGACAATGAAGGACACAGTGCCAAGCTCTGCTATTTGCTTCAACCCTGTTAGGAGTCAATGGATGAAAGTTGCTCTGGGTTCTGCTGCTACCTATGTGTCTTTGGACAAATCACTGCCCCTCTCTGGTTTAACTCATCTATAAAAAGAGTTGGTTGATTTTTTTAAAAAAAAGGGTTATTGAATCATCCTTGGCTGTTCATAAAGACACTGAAATCAGATATCAAACTTTGGAGGATACGTGTAGTTTATTGAATAGTATTAATTCACCTGGTGTGAAGTAAATGAAATCATGATTTTATTTTCTCTAATCATTGCCTTCAACTGTGCATGTTGACACTGCTCCTAACTTAGCACCAGTTTGGGCAGATTCTGTCACTTTCTTGCCATTTACTGTTATTAGAAGTTAAGTCCAGCTTAAAATTCTGCTTTGACCTCCTTGCCTGTCTTTCCAGTAAAGACTTTAGCCCAACCCTTAAAGAGGGAGGGAGGTGTGGCATGCTCTTCTGCCTGCTTCTTAGAGTTGAGAATGTGGGGTGCCTTTCAGTCACATGCTCCCCTCCATCTTTTGGTCCCAGGTCCTCCAGAGTTGAGGACAGGAAGAGAGAAAAAAGGGAGCAGAAGTCCTCCTCTACACCTGAGAACTGGTCAGTAGGGCACAGGCAGGTACTGATGGCCTCCCTGAGGTTTGGCGCAGGCTTGACTCTGGCTGGAAGCCAAGTGGTAGCTCCAAGTCAGTGGTGTTTGTGGGCTTTGGGGTCAGTGTTTAACTTTCCCTTAGCTGAGGACATATTCATAAGGAGATACCCGGGATTTTCTTCATTCTATCCCATAGTGCTCATTCCCAACCCCCTTTCTGGGAGCCCTGGGGAAGGGAGGTCTTCTCTGGCCCTAGCCATGGGTCAGAGGTGGTGGTGATGTTAGTGTGTGCTCCAGACCATCCCCCTCACACTGCTGGTATAAGCTGCTAGAGCCGGCCTCTGACCTTCAGAAATTTCTAGGAGAGAAGCAAACCCCAAACTTTGTCTAGACAACACCCCAAACTGCAAAGAACACATGTCAAGCTTTTTCAAAAATATATCATCAATCTGTTCTCCAACTGGCTTCAACACTAGAGGCACAAATGAGTGCTAAGTTTACTAACCCACTTCAGGGCGTGTGAGGCCACGGCTCTCCTCTCACAGTCTTCCTCAGTCTCCACAAGTTCATCTTTTGGAGCCTCGGTGTCTGGCTTTGGCAAGGAGTGAGATGTTTTTCTCCATTGACTTCCTTTCTCCTTAGGCTGTTCTTCTTCCCCTGTATCACACACACTGGTAGGGAGAGGGTAGCTCATGGCTGGGGCAGCAGTGTGAGGGGATGGCTTTACCATTTCCCCCCAACTTCTAAGGTGTATGCCTCTAATCACTTTGGGCTTGCTTTTTCTGATCCCACCAGAAAAAATCCACACTCAATATTTTGTTACTAGTGTGTGTATTGGTATTATTCTGACTTCCCTGGACCCTCACAGGGTCACGTGACTCAAAAAAAGCAGAAAGCTATTGAAATAGATGACATCTAAGGGACTTCTACTTCTCAAAGTTGCTGACTTCACTTGAAAGCAAGGTTCATCTGTATTTCAACCTTAATTGGAAAGGTTGGTAAGACATGCTGTCCTCCCTATTCCTGTTCCCATGATGGAGACTGAAGGCCAGTGACAACACAGTGCTCTAAGGAGGATACAAAAGAAGGACCCATGTGAAGGGTAGGCCATGTATACCTCTGGGCAGGGTAGCATTTCTTTGGTGAGGGAAGTCATGGCTAGTTATGCCTGCTGCCCTAAGTAGCAGGTAAGGCCGGAAAGAGCTTCTATGAGGGTAGGTTTGAGAATGGGTGTAAGGGTGGCACTTGGGGCCCTGCAACATGGGGGAGACCATGAGACAGAAGAAGACACCCTGGGATGAACTTCACACGGAAGCAGGGAAAGTAATGTCCTGGAAGGTGAATCGTCTCCAGTTCTGCCACTTCTTGTTTATTTACCCCAGAATGTTTGATGAAGCCTACCCGGGAGTCTTTTCTGGTCCCAGTTTGGTCCCAGGCATCAGCGAAGGGCTTTGCATCCTAGTGGTCCTCTCTCTTCCCCCCAACCCCCACTGCCCATCATACACCTCCCCTGGATACTTGGACACTAGTGTGGAAATAAGACCTATTGGCCAAGGTCCTCAGTTAGGGAAGGCTAGGTTATATTGTGGCAACAAATCAGCTACGAAGTTCATTTCTTACTTAGGCAAATCTGATATGGGTCAAAAAGGGCTAGCTTCCACTCAGTGACTTGAGGACACAGATTCCTCCATTTTGGGATGCCATCATCTCCACACTTAAGATCTCTGTGGCAGGCAAGAGAGGTTGGAGCAGATCTCTTCCTGTGTCAGCCTTGGATGGACTTTAATTTCCTTAACAAATGCTACATTTCTTCCAAGACACTTCCAGATGCTTGTCAGGTCCAGTGGAGATTTCAATCTGTACAATAGGTTTGCCCTATAATGTTGCAATAAGTTAGGACTGGATTTGTCTGAGCTGCACTAGGTCTGGTAATGACACTGTGCATTTAGATATCTCTTTTATTTTCCAAGAGCTTTCAGATTGATCATCTCATTTCACTCTTCCAACATCTTTCTGAGGACCAATGGCCTACTTCCTCCCTGAACTGTTCAATTGTAGAAGCTTGGCACAGCCAGACTTGGTGCTTCACCTCTGTCTTGCAGGTGTGGCTGTCCCATCCAACAGCACAATGAAAAGAAGGTGACAGCAGATGAATGGAACTCCCATGTCCCTTTGGATCCTTCCTCTCCTTTTTTGCCTCCACCCATTCAGGCTACCCCAAGATGTCTCCTTCCTATCTATCTGGAACCTGTCCTTTCATGCTCATTGCCACCATCTTAGATCTTGCAGAGACTATGAACCCAATTTAGTGATGTAATTATTAGGCAGATGACTCCAATCACATGTCTGGTCACTGGGCCCTAAGTGGAGCAGACAGAGCCCAGTTAGGGATGGGTGAGGTTGAATGTATCTGTTGTTGAAATTCCCAGAAGAGAGATTGTTTTTAAGCTCTTGTAAATGTGTTAGAACTTTCAAAAGTAAAAGATATGACATTTTAAAATTTAAATACAAATTACAGCTCTGTTTGGTGTGAAACAACATAAAATTGTAATTTTTAAACAAAAGAAGAAATAAAAATAGAGACTTTGAGTTAATGGTGATTTTCACAAATACATTTTTCCTACTCTCTCCTGAGACAACAAAAAAATGACAGAAAAAAGGAAATAAAGATGGTGTAAATCTGCAGAGAGGAAGAGAATAGGAGCAAAGACGACCATAAGAGAGAGGCCTGATTAGAAGGGTGGGACACAGGAGGCCAAGAGAGTGGGTAAGGTCTGTTTGCTGCAGGGGAACAAGTGAGGACCTGTTATTCCACATCTGGAGCTGCAAGGTTCGGGATTGAGAAGGCACAGGTGCCTCCAAGGCAAGGGCCAAAGCAGGCAAGTTTTGGAATGCAAGTCTACATAAGGATCAGGTAGACTCAGACCTCTTCTTTTTGGTCTGGTCATGGGAGAGGACTCTGAAGAAACTCTACCAGGGAGGTCCTAAACTCAGGCTACCCAAAACAGACCACAGGGTCTCTGGGAAATAGCTGGAAACAGAAGGACCAAATCAAAGTCAACTGGATGAGGGTCTAGGCCCTTCCCTGTGCTCAGTTCCCATTAGAATGCTGACCTCTTAGCTCAACACCCTATGTAGGAGTATTCCAGAATACAGAACAAAAGCAGAAATAGGACAGGGACTGAGGGAGAGAGAGAGAGAGAGAGAGAGAGAGAGAGAGAGAGAGAGAGAGAGAGAGAGACAGAGAGAGAGAGAGAGAGAGAGAGAGAGAGAGAGAGAGAGAGAGAGAAAGGAAGGAAGGAAAGAAAGAAAGAAAGAAAAAAGAAAATAATGGATTTTCTGTAATGTCTAAGTGTGAAAGAGAGAGAGGAAAGGAGAGAAGGGAGAGAGGGAAGGAGAAAGGAAGGGGTTGAGAGAGAGAGGAAGAGAAGAAGGAGGAGGAGAGGGAGAGGGAGGAAGGGAAGGAGAAGAAAAGAGGAGAGGACCTCTCAGATATATATTCTCAGATATATTGTCTGGAAGAAATTATTGAAGAGGTAATATAAATATGCTTTCCAGAACAGAAGGACTGTGTTACAGATAGAAAAGGCCTACCACATGCTTAGTGCAGTGGATGAAAAATGATCATGTTAGGGCCAAAGAAGCAAAGAGATGAGAGGGAGAGGGGAAGAGAGAGACATGGAGGGGAGAGGGATGTGGAAGAGGGAGAGAGAAGAGAAGAGGAGGTGAAGGGAGGGGAGAGGAGGAGAGGGAAGAGGGGAGGAGAGGAGAGGAGAAGAGAGGAGACGAGTGAGAATCATATGGAAACAAATAGGGATAAAAGTGGCATCAGACTTCTTAATAACAACTCAGGGGGCTGGCAGATAAGAAGCAATTCTTTAGAATCCTTGAAGGAATTTTTTTCCAGTCTAGAATTCTCTGTATGGCCAAACTGTCAAGAATAAAACAATTACCTCTCAGGCACCCCCCTTTTTTATAAAGGTGTCAGAAATTGAGGTAGTTAAAAAAAATCCAGGAGCCAGATGAGCTAGAGAGAGAGAGGAAGGGGGTTTGCAAGCTGGTGACAAAAGATACCCTGGGATGATAGCTAGGCAGCAGTGCTAGAAAACAGCTTTGCAGACTGGAGCAGGGGCTGGAGAAAGCCAGGAGAGATGTTGCCAGAAAAGTGAAACTTAGAGATTTTTCTCATCTATTTGACTTCAGTGAGAATTGTTTTACATCTGGGTTCATGTTTAGTCTGAATTAGTGATTGACGCCCAGAAAAAAAACAAAGCAAAACAAGAAAACAAAAAAGGTAAGGCAATTTCAACTTCAGGAAAAATGAAAAACATATATAAGAAAATAAATGTAATTACAATATACTATTTGTCTCCATTGGGCAAATATTTACATGGTCCTAGAAATGTAAAGTAGTGAAGAATGGGAGGAAAGGACTTATGTGTGTGTGTGTGTGTGACTATGTGTATGTATGTATGCATGTGTGTACCTGTGTGTGTGTGTGTGTTTGTATGTGTAAATGTGTTGGGGGTGGAGTAGGAGAGAATTTAATCACTACATTTCTTGTTAGAAGTTGTATACACATAATATAATGGACAAATATTACACAGAGAAAGTTAGGGGCAAAGATTTTTTTTATTCATTTATTCACATGTGCATACATTGTTTGGGTCATTTCTTCCCACTGAGGGGCAAAGATTTGGAGGGGCTGTCCAAATGAGCAGCTCTGAAGCATAACATTAATTGCTTCTTCGTGTAGCCATCACTGGGGGACAGAGGTGCTATGTGTCACTGTAGACTTTATGGAACTATAGATGGCTAAAACACCAGGTCCCAACACACTGTATATTAATGCATACACATATTTTAAAAACAAAACCAGCTCATTGCTAAAGCTCACCTGACATGCCACCCTACCTCAATGACACCTTTTCTACTTGCAGTAGGATTCCTGTTGGGGACAAATGATTTGTTGTGTGGATATTGCTCACTTCTGTCTTGCTCAGTGAACAGTCTTTCTTCTCCCATTTGAAAAGGCCTGCAGTAAATTTTCTCACAATGCTTTGTGTTTTCTTAGCCAAGAGCACTAACAAGTTAAAAATCCAACATTCTTCTGTCACTCTGCCCCTGTCCCCAAGGTTCAGTCATGCTGGGCTCCGTGATACAATGAGTCATCTCAGCTATGGTCAGTGCCCCTGAGAAGAGGGAGCTGCACATTCAGGAGTAACTTAGTTTGTAGTCCACATGATCCATTTGGGTGACAGTGTTCAGACTGGATCTTAGGGTAGAAATCAGGGAGGAGACTTAAGATTGCTATGAATTTTGGTGGGACAGAGCCTCTTCTACAGGACTATAGCTGGCTCCCCACCTTGGTCCCTCAAAGTCCTCTAGACAGAAGGTCATCATTCTGTTCCACTGGCTCAGCTATATTTGACTATTCAAAATGTTCCAGCCACATTCAACAGTCTTATAATGAACACAGCTCTGTTCTGTGCACTGGGCACTGTGTAAGGCTCTGTGCTGGAGGGGCCCGAGAGTGAGTACTGGGGGGACCCCAAGTAATACTTGGCTTGCCCCTAAAGAGTCCATGGCCAGGGCTCGGGCTTGCCTGGCTCATTCAGCCTCCAGGCTGCCCTTATCTTTCCATGGTAACTGGACCCTTTGGCGTCCCAGGCTCTTCTCCCCAAGTTTGTGATGCCAACAAGGAACAGACACAGTCCCTGCCTTTGGGGAGGCCACCCTCTTTCTGGGAGATATGGAAGACAGAAGAGAAGTCTGCATTGCTCTTGCTTCTGGGGTAGCTCAAATCATCTGCCAACATGAAGCACACCTGCTTAAACAGGGAACAGGATGGGTTGGAATTCAGGGGTGGTAAAGAAAAGAATTATAATTGGAGAATTTTATACAGATTGGGGCTTTGTCCTTTTTCTTGAGAGTCATTAAATTAACAAACAAATGGAACAAAACCAAGTATAGATGTTCTATTATGATAAATTATTGATTAAATAAACTTGAACTTTTGGTGACTGCAGTTTCACCCTTCCTAGGGTTTATACACATATCATGTCCTAAGCCATGGGCCAGAACAACTTCTATTAAACTGTTAAGAGCCAGTCTGTACCCCTTCTGCTGGGAATCCTTTGAGGACATTTAGACTCGGTCAGTCCTTCCTTCCATGGCTCAAACCCACTGTGAATCCTTCTATCAAAGAGTGGATTGCACAGGAAAGAAAGCGCCTGTGTCCCCAGCAGACCGTGATGAGCTGAAGTCAGGGAATGGTTTGCTGGATATGCAGTTCCAGGGTCCAGACATGGCTCATGGCAGAAGCACAGAGAATGTTTCCTACACCAAACAGGGCACCTACTCTTCAGGTGTGAGTCATTCCCAAATCCATTGCCTCTGGGACAGCTGGGTGCCATTTTTGCTTGCTCTCGGGGAGGTTCCTGTTCTGCTTGCATTGTCACAAGAAAGACAGTCAGCGTAGATCCTTTTCACATGGCCAGTGCTGGCCCTTCTGGCAAGAAGCAAGTTGTCAAAAACTCTGGCCGGAAGGATGGCATGTTTTAACTTGTCTTCCAAGGGGTTCACGTCTGTCTTTCTGGCTGTTTGACCATCTCTTTTTTTTTTCACCTTACTTTTGGAACAGTGTGAAAAAGTGTGATGCAATTTAGGGCACTGGAGCCAATAAACATTTTCAAATGAGTATTTCTGGATTTGACTGAAGGCAAGTATTTATATATCCAACATGAACGAGAGTCAATCTATTTCATAGGGCCAGGGTTAAAATCCCAGCAGGCAAATAAAACCATTTAAAATAGGAAAAGCATCTGCATAGACAGTTTTCCAAAGAAGACATTAAAATGGCCAAAAGGGTACATGAAATTATTCTTACCATAATTAGCTAACAGGACAACCAAACTTAAAGGCACAAACAAAACTCAGAGCCCCACTCTTACGCCTATCCTAGAAGGCAGATAATAAGCTTTGGCAAGGGTGTGGAGAAGTTGGAGCCTTCATACATTGCTTGTGTGAATGTAAAATGGCACAGCCTCTTTGGAAAACAGTCTAGCGGTTACTCAAAATGTTAAACATAGACTTGCATAAGACTCCAAAACTCTAATTCTAAGTATATACCTGAGAAAAGTGAAAACATATGTCCATACAAGAACTTGAATTTGAATGTCTATAACAGCACTACTCGTAATAGATAAAAAGTGGGAGCAACCCAAATGTTCAAGTGATAAACAGATAAACAAAAATATGGTATAGCCATGCAATGGAATATTATTTGGTCATAAAAGGAATGAAGAACTGATGAAGCTAACACATGGATGAAACTTGAACTATTCTGCTCAGCAAAAGAAGCCTTTGGTTTGTACAAAATGCCCACAGACAAATTTGTAGAGACAAAAAGTAGATTTTGGTTGCCTAAGGGGAGAAGGGTGGGGAATGACTGCTAATGTCTACAAAGTCTCTGTCTGGGATGATGAAAATGTTAGAAAATTCACTGTGGTTTTGGCTACCCAGCTCTGCGATGTGCCAACCCCCTGTGGATTTCACACTCTAAGTGGTTGAATTGTATGGATGTGCACATATGCCTCAGATAGGCTTTAAAGAAGAATCTGGTCAGGAAAACTGCTCGTCTCTCCCACCTAGACTGGGAGTTCTTTCAGGGCAAATTTGGCTCCTCCTGCCCCTTTGGGTCTCCTGTGGAAGTAAGCACAGCGCTAAGTAGCAGGAAGTTTGCTTGGATAGTTGGTAAAGATCTCTTTTTAAACATTCTTATTAGTATATAATAGTTCTACAGGGGGTTTTGTTTTAACATTTCCATATATGCAAACAATATACCCAAGTTTGGTTCATCTCCTCCATTATTCTCCTTCTTCCCCCTCCCCATTCTTAAAATGACTTTCACAGACTTCAATATTCCATATTATAATTATTATTATATAATAATAATATGTTTAATATAATATATTATATACTATTATATAATATATGTATTATTATTAATACACGTATAGAGAGTACATAACCATATTCACCCTCCTTTGCCCTCTCCATTTACCCTACCTCTTCCACTAGTGCCGTCCCCTTAACATGACCTGCTTGACATTCCTGCCCTTCATTGTTTAAGTGTCTGTTCATTGTTCAGTGGGGTTTCCCCTTGGAATTTCACCTGTAAACATATCTTAAAGTGAAGAGAGGCAGCAGAGAAACAATTTCCCTCATCTACTATTATCAAAAGCTGTTGTTTTGGTATGTGTGTGAGTGTGAGTATGTATGTGTGTGTGTGTGTGTGTGTGTGTGAGAGAGAGAGAGAGAGAGAGAGAGAGAAGGGAAGGAAGGAGGGAGGGAGAGAAAGCGATTGGATTTAGTTGTTCATACTGCTCCAGTCCTTCTAACACGGCAAAAGGCGGTTGTGAGGAATGGTGGGATCTGCATTTTAATTCCAACTCAACTGGTACCTGGCCTGCAGCTTGGGACCTGGTTCTGGGGCTCTGCTGCCTGCTGGTGAAAGAAGCGTTTGGGAGGTTAAGTCTCAAAGACACCTCGCTGCCTTGGAGTACAGGGGAACGGTTCTGATGGGGAGTCAGGACACAAGCTTTGCCACAAGAGTGCAAGGGTTTCAATCAACTTCTAGTCCTGGCTGTCCTCTTCCAGTGTGGACTGGGTTGTGTTAGGCTCTGGGGCCTCTCAAGTCCCCTAGCAGCACTGCTTCTCCAGGTGGAATCCCAAGATTTGGGGTTGACCCTGGGTGTGCTGGTGGGCACACTTACTGAAGTCAAGGATGTTCAGGGGTGGCTCCTCTCCCTTCCACTTACCAATTCCAACTTAATTTTCCACTTTTCCTCCGGCCCAAAGAGGAAAAGACGGAACAGAATGATTATAGCAGACAGAGGAAAGGAGGCAGAAGAGTAGTAGGAGGAGAAACAGAAGGAGGAGTAGAAAGAGGAGAGGCAGAGGAGGAGGAGGGAAGAAAGCCCCAGTGGCGAGAACTAGCGGGGCAGGGTAGGGTTATGGAATTGGTAGTGACCTCTGATTAGGGGTTTGAGGAAGGACAGGGCCAGTGACAGGCATCCATTTGGGGGCATCAGTTAGTTGCCCTTGGAACCAACTTGAGTGGATGCTATGACAGCAGCTATTTTGGGATCCTGCATAGCACCAGGCTTCTTTCCAGGAAGATAAATTTGCCCCTCCCTGGGTGGTCTTTGTGTGTAGAGACTTACCTGCCCCTACAGGGTCTTATCTCCCAGTGATATCATCATAATAAAAGTTCCTCCCATATTTGCATAGTAAGCTTGCAATTCCTTACGTATCCCCATGACGTCATTGTGATTCCCACTTTGCACATGGGGACCCTGAGTTATTAATACCACCGTATCCACTGCTTTGTTGGAAGTGAGTTAAGGGATTAAGTTCCTTATTAAAGCTCCCTGGAGTCCAGATATACATGCTATGCTGCTGATCTTCTGTGACAGAGTCTGGACTTTTCTCTCTGTATTACCTTTTCCTCCCTGCCTAGTCCCTAATATATGAACACATTCATCTCATATTTGCTAACATTTGAGGTTTGATCTGAACTTGACTCTGCAGAGACCAGACTCAAAGAGAATCACCCTGGGATTTGCCTCTGAGGGTTGCACTTGGTGTCCCCAGCAGAGGTGGGCACTGTGGGATGAACAACCTTTTAGTTGGCTAATCTCACCTCACACTCCTGGGAATGAGGCAGTTAGTGCTTAAGCATCAAACCAATACCACATTCCTAAGCGGTCCTCTGAGCCAGTGTCTCGGCTGTGGTCGGACATACCCCCGGGAGATGGCTGTGGCCACAGGCCATTTGGCTGGGGTGGGTCAGATTTCACACATGCTGACTCTCCATGGTTACATCCCTCTGGTATCCATAATGGAGTCTCTGTCAAAATGCTTGTTAAGTCTATTTTTAAAATGTCCCATTTAGCATCAAAGTGATGCCAGAAATGCAGACTATAAAGAAAGACGACAAATGATCACTTCCTCTTCCAATTCTGTCCCAGGCCAGAAAGCTAGGAGACTTATTGCAGAGTCTATTCTTGGACATTCAAGACAGAAGTTTCTTTTTTTGATGTTTTTATAATGCCAATCAAAATGCAATGCTATCAGCACTCTTTGGAAGTCTATGGATAATGCGTGAGCCAATGAAACTGAATGTGGCCAACAGAAGAATTGCTGTTATGGAGATACAGGTAGAGTGACATGGTATAAAGCATCCGGGAGGATGACACCAATACCTTCCTGAATACCATGTGCCAACAGTGTTTATGGGGCAGCTATGGTGTGCTGGAGAAGACTTACAGGAAGTGTATTATGATAATAATAACAAGTGTTCAGCAGCGCTAACACTGAGTCAGATGCTTTTTAAAGTTGTGCATTACATCCTTTTATCATTTAGTCTTTAGAATCACTCTAGTAGGTCAATACTGTTATTATCTCCATTCTACAATGAGGAAACAGGCTCAGTGAGGTGGCCCAAGGCCACACCGCTAATATGTGTTACAGCAGGGAGTCCAAACTCAGGCCCCCTGGCCACAAAGTATGGACTGTTAACCCCTATAGTGTGCCACTTGGAAGGGGCCTCCTGTGGTTCCTCTGGCCATTCCCCCATGGTGCCATGTGTTTTTGTCTTATTTTGTTACTGAACCCACCATGTTTCCAGTCTTTTTGCCTTGTGCTATGATTTGGATGTATCCCCCAAAGTCCATGTGTTGGAAACTCCCAGTACATCAGCATTGGGAGGTGGGGCCTAATAAGAGGTGATAAGGTGAATAAGAGGTAAGAAGAGTAAGAAGAGCTGCCCTTGTGAATGGATTAATGTTGCCACAGAAGCAGTCTTGCTATGAATGAGTTCTGCTATAATAGAGCTAGTGTGTATAATAGAGCTAGCTCTATTATAGCAGAAACTACCTTTGTCATCTCTGTGTCCCTGACCTGAAAGCTTGGCCTAGCTCCAAGTCTCAGCTGAATGGCATGGTTGATGGGAGGTGAAGAGAGGAGAGGGCATCAGGTTGGACAGCTATATGAACAAGACAAGAGTGTGGCAGCGGGAAGGAACAGGGCCTGTAGAGAGCCTGGAGGGCCCAGGGGAGGCCAAGCCAGAAAGGTAAGATTGTGGAGGTAAGATTGAGTGCAAGGGAGAAGTACAATCCAAAAACTGTCACCATCTGGCAAATAAGCGTTGGCATAAACAGTTTTGGAAACATTAATGGCCTTTGAGACTATGGGGGACACTAGAGGCTCCACGGATCAACGAATGCACACAGGAGCTTGGGAAGAGTTCTCACAGGTGTGAGGGGCTGCTCAGAAGTGCAGGCGGGGGGCTCTAGGGATGAACCAGAGAATCAGCTGATGGAGACTCATCATGCCAGGAGACAGGTAAGCCTCTTTGTCCCTCAGCTCCTTCTCCCTCCCCCCAGTGGTGCTGTGGGGGGATGGCCAGGGACTCTGCTCAATGTCACCAGTTGACTGTATCCTGTTGGACACCATAAGCCCCCACACAGTGTTCCTCATCATAGTTAACTTTCTAAATCAAGGCTGAGCCTCCAAGCCTTCACCTTTTCCCAGCATTTTCTTCTCATGCAAGGAACCCAAACTCTTTTATCCTACCCCATCATGCAGGAGAGGGTGAAAAGAATTGCTCACCCTCAGCAAAACTGATGCAAATGCCAACTCTGATTTGAAAACAGCCCTGTCATTGGGATGCTAAGTTTCTCTCTTATAAGCTCTTCTTGCACTCCCAAGAGAAGTAGAATAATCATTTATAAGAATAATCAAATCATTTTCTCAGTTTCACGGCATCTGTTTCCAGCATAGTTGGTTGTGAAGCAGTGCTGATTCTGGGGACTCTGTTATGCTAACACCCTCTCTCAGCACAGCAGAGATGCTAGGGCCATTCAACACACGCCTCACTACTAACTTAAGAGGCAGGAGACTGGAAGGAAGGGAGGATATGCACGCTATTCCCTCATCTTTTCGCCTCTGCTTGGCTGTTTTTACCTAACCTGAATGCCTTCCTCTCTCTCTCTCAAATTCACTTCCATCTTCTTGATGCAATGGTTAATTTTGTGTCAACTTGACTAGGCTAAGGGATGTCCAGTCATCTGGTGAAATATTATTTCTGAGTGTGTTTCTGAGGGTGTTTCCAGAGGAGATTGTCCTTTGAATTGATAGACTGAATAAGGAAGACCCTTGCTCACTGGTGTGGATAGGCATGATTTAATCATTGAGGCTTGGAGCAGAACCCAAGGGCAGAGGAAAGGCAAATTCTCTTTCATTCTTCTTGAGCTGGGAAATCTGTCATCTCTTGCTCTTGGGTATGAGAGCCTGGGTTCATTACATTAATGCCTTATACCTGGTTCCCAGGCCTGTAGACTTAGATTGCGTTACACCACAAACTTTCCCAATTCCCTAGTTTGTAGATGGCAGATGGAAAATCCTTGGCCTCCGTAATGATGTGAGCCAATTTCCATAATAAATCCCACCCCATCTCTGTTAGAACCTTGACTAATACATAGGCCTGGAGTAAATGTCTTCCATTTGCTGAGGATGTCCCAGGTTTTTTCCCACCTGCTGAAGACCTATATGAGTTACAGCCTGCACTATTTGAATTAGCCCTGGTAGAGTCTCTGATGCTGCTCTTGGATTCTTTTATGAGTGTGTCCGATCAGTGCTGGGGATTGAACCCAGGGCCTTGTGCATGCTAGACAAGCTTTCTACCACCAAACCACATCCTCAGTCCTTGGCTTTTTGAGATAGAGACTTGCTCTGTAGCTCAGGCTGGCATTGAACTCACGAGGTTCTCCACGCTGGCCTTGATTTCACAATCCTTCTGCCTCCACCTCTCAAGTGCCAGGATTACATATGTGTGTCACTATGCCTAGCTTGCCCTTGGATTCTGATGTGTTAATTCTCTTATCCAAGCTGTGGCTAGAAGAGACCATTCAGTGTGTGTAGGGGGTTAACAGCCAACTGGACCTGGTTCTACAATTTGTGTGCTTTATTTAAAAAACTTAATCTTTCTGAGTCTCAGTTTTTGTATCTGTAAAATGGGAATTACAATAGAAATAAGCATATGCTTAGGATGAAAGGCTGGAAGAAGATTTACCAAGCCAATGGCCCCCAAAAACAAGCAGGAGTAGCAATACTTATCTCTGACAAAGTAGACTTCAAACCTACATTGATCAAACGAGATAAAGAAGGACATTCCATACTAATAAAAGGGGAAATAGACCAAAAGGAAATAATAATCATCAATCTGTACGCACCCAATGTCAACGCACCCAATTTCATCAAACATACCCTGAAAGACCTAAAAGCATATATAAACGCCAACACAGTGGTTGTGGGAGACTTTAACACTCCATTATCATCAATAGATAGGTCATCCAAACAAAAACTCAATAAAGAAATCCAAGATCTAAAACATGCAATAGATCAAGTGGACCTAGTAGATGTCTACAGAACATTTCATCCAACCTCTACACAATATACATTCTTCTCAGCAGCCCATGGAACCTTCTCCAAAATAGATCATATCCTAGGGCACAAAGCAAGCCTCAGCAAATATAAGAAAATAGAAATAATACCATGCATACTATCTGACCACAATGCAGTAAAAGTAGAACTCAACAACAAAGTAAAGACAAAAAACATGCAAACAGCTGGAAACTAAATAACTCATTACTTAATGAAGAATGGATCATCGATGCAATAAAAGAGGAAATTAAAAAGTTCCTGGAAGTCAATGAAAATGAAAACACAACCTACCGGAACCTATGGGACACAGCTAAGGCAGTCTTGAGAGGAAAGTTTATAGCCATGAGTGCATATATTAAAAAGATTGAAAGATCCCAAATCAATGACCTAATGATACATCTCAAACTCCTAGAAAAACAAGAACAAGCAAATTCCAAAACAAATAGAAGGAGAGAAATAATAAAAATAAGAGCTGAAATCAACGAAATAGAAACCAAAAAAACCATACAAAGAATTAATGAAACAAAAAGTTGGTTCTTTGAAAAAATAAACAAGATCGATAGACCCCTGGCAAACCTGACTAAAATGAGGAGAGAAAAATCCCAAATTAGTAGAATTAGGAATGCAAAAGGGGAGATAACAACAAACACCATGGAAGTCCAGGAAATCATCAGAGACTACTTTGAGAACATATATTCAAATAAATTTGAAAATCTTAAAGAAATGGACAGATTTCTAGATACATATGATCATCCAAAACTGAACCAGAGGAAATTAATCACCTGAATAGACCTATAACACAAAATGAAATTGAAGCAGCAATCAAGAGTCTCCCCAAAAAGAAAAGTCCAGGACCTGGTGGATTCTCTGCTCAATTCTATCAGACCTTTAAAGAAGAACTGATACCAACCCTCCTTAAACTGTTCCATGAAATAGAAAGGGAAGGAAAACTGCCAAACACATTTTATGAAGCCAGTATTACACTTATCCCAAAACCAGGCAAAGACACCTCCAAAAAGGAGAACTATAGGCCAATCTCCTTAATGAACATTGACGCAAAAATCCTCAACAAAATAATGGCAAATCGAATTCAGCAACACATCAAAAAGATTATTCACCATGACCAGGTAGGCTTCATCCCAGGGAAGCAGGGGTGGTTCAACATACGAAAATCAATAAACGTAATAAACCACATTAACAGAAGCAAAGACAAAAACCACTTGATCATCTCAATAGATGCAGAAAAAGCCTTTGATAAGATCCAACATCATTTCATGATAAAAGCTCTAAGAAAACTAGGAATAGAAGGAAAGTTCCTCAACATTATAAAAGCTATATATGACAAACCTACAGCCAGCATTATACTTAACAGAGAAAAATTAAAACCATTCCCTCTAAAATCAGGAACCAGACAAGGATGCCCACTATCTCCACTCCTATTCAACATAGTACTGGAATTCCTAGCCAGAGCAATTAGGCAAGAAGAAGGAATAAAAGGAATACAAATAGGTAAAGAAGCTGTCAAAATATCCCTATTTGCAGACGACATGATCCTATACCTTAAAGACCCAAAAAACTCTACTCAGAAGCTTCTAGACATCATCAATAGCTATAGCAAGGTAGCAGGATATAAAATCAACATAGAAAAATCATTAGCATTTCTATACACTAACAATGAGCAAATGGAAAAAGAATGTATGAAAACAATTCCATTTACAATAGCCTCAAACAAAATCAAATACCTAGGTGTAAACCTAACAAAAGATGTGAAAGACCTCTACAAGGAAAACTATACACTTCTGAAGAAAGAGATTGAGGAAGACTATAGAAAGTGGAGAGATCTCCCATGCTCATGGATTGGTAGAATCAACATAGTAAAAATGTCGATACTCCCCAAAGTAATCTACATGTTTAATGCAATTCCCATCAAAATTCCAATGACATTCATTAAAGAGATTGAAAAATCTACTGTGAAATTTATATGGAAACACAAGAGGCCACGAATAGCCAAGGCAATACTCAGTCAAAAGAACAATGCAGGAGGTATCACAATACCTGACTTCAAACTATATTACAAAGCAATAACAATAAAAACAGCATGGTACTGGCACAAAAACAGACATGAAGACCAGTGGAACAGAATAGAGGATCCAGATATGAAGCCACACAACTATGAGCAACTTATCTTTGACAAAGGAGCTAAAAATATACGATGGAGAAATAGCAGCCTCTCAACAAAAACTGCTGGGAAAACTGGTTAGCAGTCTGCAAAAAACTGAAACTAGATCCATGTATATCACCCTATACCAAGATTAACTCAAAATGGATCAAGGATCTTAATATCAGACCCCAAACTCTTAAGTTGATACAAGAAAGAGTAGGAAATACTCTGGAGTTAGTAGGTATAGGTAAGAACTTTCTCAATGAAACCCCAGCAGCACAGCAACTAAGAGATAGCATAGATAAATGGGACCTCATAAAACTAAAAAGCTTCTGTTCATCAAAAGAAATGGTCTCTAAACTGAAGAGAACACCCACAGAGTGGGAGAAAATATTTGCCAATTATACATCAGACAAAGGTCTGATAACCAGAATATACAGGGAACTTAAAAAACTAAATTCTCCCAAAACTAATGAACCAATAAAGAAATGGGCATGTGAACTAAACAGAACTTTCTCAAAAGAAGAAATTCAAATGGTCAGAAAACACATGAAAAAATCCTCACCATCTCTAGCAATAAAGGAAATGCAAATTAAAACCACACTAAGATTCCACCTCACCCCTGTTAGAATAGCCATCATCAGCAACACCACCAACAACAGGTGTTGGCGAGGATGCGGGGAAAAAGGAACCCTCTTACACTGTTGGTGGGAATGTAGACTAGTACAACCACTCTGGAAAAACATTTGGAGGCTACTTAAAAAGCTGGACATCGATCTACCATTTGATCCAGCAATACCACTCTTGGGGATATACCCAAAAGACTGTGACACAGGTTACTCCAGAGGCACCTGCACACCCATGTTTATTGCAGCACTATTCACAATAGCCAAGTTATGGAAACAGCCAAGATGCCCCAGCACTGACGAATGGATTAAGAAAATGTGGTATCTATACACAATGGAATTTTATGCAGCCATGAAGAAGAACAAAATGTTATCATTCGCTGGTAAATGGATGGAATTGGAGAACATCATTGTGAGTGAGGTTAGCCTGGCCCAAAAGACCAAAAATCGTATGTTCTCCCTCATATGTGGACATTAGATCAAGGGCAAACACAACAAGGGGATTGGAATTTGAGCACATGATAAAAGCGAGAGCACACAAGGGAGGGGTGAGGATAGGTAAGACACCTAAAAAACTAGCTAGCATTTGTTGCCCTTAACGCAGAGAAACTAAAGCAGATACCTTAAAAGCAACTGAGGCCAATAGGAAAAGGGGACCAGGTACTAGAGAAAAGGTTAGATCAAAAAGAATTAACCTAGAAGGTAACACACACTCACAGGAAATCAATGTGAGTCAATGCCCTGTATAGCTATCCTTATCTCAACCAGCAAAACCCCTTGTTCCTTCCTATTATTGCTTATACTCTCTCTACAACAAAATTAGAGATAAGGGCAAAATAGTTTCTGCTGGGTATTGAGGGGGGGGAGCGGGAGGGGGTGGAGTGGGTGGTAAGGGAGGGGGTGGGGGCAGGGGAGAGAAATGAACCAAGCCTTGTATGCACATATGAATAATAAAAGAAAAATGAAAAAAAATTAAAAAAAAAAAAAAAAAAATAAGGGCAAAATAGTTTCTGCTGGGTATTGGGGGGGGAGAGGGAGGGGGCGGAGTGGGTGGTAAGGGAGGGGGTGGGGGCAGTGGGGAGAAATGAACCAATCCTTGTATGTACATATGAATAATAAAAGAAAAAAAAAAGAAAAAAAAAAGAAAACTCACAGCTTGATATCTTAAAAAAAAAAAAAAACTTGAGAGGCCAGGATGGTTGTACATGGCTGTAATCCCAGCTACTTGGAAGGTGGAGATTGGAAGGAACATGGTTTGAGGCCAGCTTCGGCAAAATGTTAGTGACAACTCATCCAACAAGCTGCAAGTGGTGGTGCACACCTGTAACCATAGCTATATGGAAGGCTAGGTAGAAGGATCAGGGTTATAAGGCCGGCCCAAGCAAAAACACAAGACTATCTGAAAAATAAGTAAAACAAAAAACAGATGGTGGCATAGTTTAAGTGGTAGAGTGCCTACTTAGCAAGGTAGAAGTCCCTGAGTTCAAACCTCAATATGCTACCCCCGGCCAAATACTCCAAAAGCAGAAGACATCTTTCTACCCTCCCCCTTGAACTTCCTTTTCTTTTCATGGGCAGGAGTTGCAGGGAGAGTACAGTTGTGTCCATCCACTGAACACCTCCTTTGGGATTTGCACCCCATGGACTGGGGCTCCTGCTACTCTCAGTGATCCAAGGAGGTCACACTATAAATTGATGGTGGATTTACCCATGGGGTTGTGCTTTGGTGTCTTGAGAGGTATTTAGTATCACCTGAGGTTGTTTTGGAAAGGACTTTTACATGCAGTCTTCTTTCTACTTGAAGATGCCTGGGTGGGATTTTTGCCACTCCTGACACTAATATTTGTAGCTTATATTTACAGAACCCTTGCTATGTACTAAGGGCTGTAAGCACACATTTAGCCCTTGTAGTAAGTTTGTGGGGATTCTGCTTTTAATGTGTTTAAGTCATCCCTGAGAGGATCTTACGAATGTCCTCCGTGTCGTGTCACGTTTGTTCTTTCAATGTGCATGACGTTACTCTTAAACGCAGAACTGATACAGAAACAATCTTGGCTGCTGTTCATCGAGTCATCCGATACTCTACAGGAATACCTTTCAATCATCAAAAAGTGTTTTGAAGAGCTGGGATTAGAGGTCAGGAAGTTTGCTCCAGAGTCATTGCTTGCTCTCTGCTCTATTGCTATGTGCTTTCCCTCCCTCGTTCTTTGTTCTCCCTTTGTACCAAACCCTTGCTTTGTACTTTCCCACCAGCATCTGTCCATGTACCACCACTATCTTTGGGCCTGTTTACATCTGTTTATTTCACTCCCCATCTCTGATTTCCATATTCATTCCTTCACCCCTCATCCTTTCTTGTGCTAATGAGTCTTATGTAAAAGTTAAACAATGTGAAAATTGTCAGAACCAAAATGGCATGTTTGTATTCCACCATATCAAAAAATTAAATAAATAAAGATGGGGTTATGGTGGAGAAGAAGTCACGTGCTTATGTTTGAAAATAAGAGCTATCACAAGAGATTCTGCCAGAAGGACCACCTTGCACTCAAGGTCACCACAGTCTCTCACACACACGACAAAAACTTCTTCAAGGACATCTGCTTATCCAACATTGCACTGACCCAGCCCTCATCACTGCACCCTTTAGCCAAGGATAATTGTTTCAGAACAACTCACGCAACCCTCCCCATCTTACCTTTAAAAACCCCGTCTTCCTTTGCCTCACTGAATACATCCATAATTTACTATGACACACTTAATCTCATGACAATGTTCGCTCCTGATTAAATTTATCGCTTTTGGAAATTCCCTGTTTTTTTTTTAATGTAAACTCTTTATTCTTAAATAAGCTGACAAGCAGGAATTTGCAATATAAAGATGAGGAAATTTGTTTTCTGTTTTTTTCTCTCCCCCATACCCCCTCACCCCCTTACTTCCAGGGAGAACCTGTTCTGCCCTCTTCTCAGATTTTGTTGAAGAGAAAACATAAGTGATAATAAGAAATACATAGCATTTTTGCCAATTTGAGATAAAGATTGCTATACAGAGAGACCCCTAACATTGCTTCCATGCACTTGTAATACACAAGTGCAACCCACATTGGTTCATTTCTACCCAAACTCTTCACTACTTCCTGGTCCCCTTCCCATAGTGGCCTTTAGCATGTCTCTTTAACAAAATGAGTGGAAAAATTTTTTTGGAGGAGGGAATGCATACTTGGGTCCCAATTTGTAAAAAAAAATGACTGTGTTTTTAAAACTATTATTATAACCATTCTGATTCTGACTTTCCTCAATCAAATCTATGCCTTTAAATCTGTCCATGTCGATTCACATGCATCTAGTTCACAACTTCGGTTGAATGCTGCCTGCCATTTTACCCTCCAGCACATTTCACTTACTTACCTTCCAATGATGGAGCTCCAAGCATAATTTCCTACCATTACCACTAACCATACTGTCAATAAACAACTTCACACCTGTTCCCTTACAAGATCTGTGCAGTCTCTGAGATATGTGGATGGACGTGGAATTGACAGATATTTTTGCTACTTCTATCAGAGGGGTGTTATCTTTTAAAAATTATAGCTGTATATTTCATTTGTATTTATTCTTTCATCTTTTTTTCTGGTCTTACAGCTAGGTAAGGACCTCCAGTACCTGGTTAAATGGTGCTTCAGACAACAGAGCCTGTATTCTCAATCCCTTTATGGTCTTAGTGCAATTAACCCCTTTATGGTTCTTTCAGAGTCCACAGCTTAAAGTTTATAGGATTGTAAGTTGCATCCCTCCCTTCAGATTTATTTATACTTTTCTAAATGGATTTTATTGGGAAAATGGATATTCTATTAATATCCATTAATTCTTGATTTTAAAACCTTAGCTTCTCTTACATCTAAGCAGCACTGTATGTTTACCAAGAAGCCAAAAGGAGTAGAAGATGAAGGAGGTATACGAAAGTTCAAAGGGGCTGGGCATGGGAATGCATACTTGTAATCTCAGCTATGCAGGAGGCAGAATTAGGAGGATCATGGTCCAATACTTGCCTCAGGCACAAAGCATGATATCCTACCTGAAATATAAACTAGAATCACAAAGGGCTGGGCTCATTGCTCAAGCAGTGAATTCAAACCCCAGTACTACTAAGCAAGGACAGCAACAAACAAACAAACAAACAACCAAAAACCAAAGGACAAGAGACAATTTTCTTGCCTCTAGAGAGCTACACATCAATCTTTGTGGGACCATAAACTTTGTTCCAATCTCTGTTTTATTTCTTCAAGTGGAATTCTGGGATTAAAAATATCTTTGAGTGCATTGGAATGATTAAGTATCATCCATTCATTCCACATTTTTTGAATTGAGACCCCAAGTGGCTCTGATTTATTTCAAGAAGTTTTCACTGGAGTCATTTGTTCCCATAAGAAAATGTGCACCTAAAACCTCGAAAGCTTAAGTGATGCAAGTATGGCTTTGTGAAAGTGAGCTGGGGAGGCAGAAGAACTTATTTTCAAAGAAGACAGACCATTCAGCAAATGCAGTGCAGAGACAATGATATGACATTAAGTAGAGGTGATTGTGTTAGTCGGTTTTCCAATACTGTAACAAATACCTGAGATAATCAGCTTATAAAGAGAAAAGATTAATTTTGGCTCATAGTGGAGAACATTTCAGTCCATGAATAGTTGGCCCCATTTCTTTGGGCCTGTGGTGAGGCAGCACACCATGGTGGGAGCCATGGTAGAACATAACTACTCCCTTCATGGCTAGAAGTAAAAGAGAGAGAAAGAGTCCAGGGCCTCATAATCTGATTTGAAGGCCTGCCCCAATGACCTGAAGACCTCTTACTAAGCACCCCTCTTAAAAGTTTCCAACACTTCTTAGTAGCACCAAGCTGGGGCTCAGTCTTTTAACACATGTAACTTTGGGGGACATTACAGATCTGTGGCAATGCTGAAAGCTTTTTTTACACTTTGGTCCGCTTTTCAGAGCTCACACTCCAGTTAGGGGTGGGGAGTGACATGTAATAATGCAGCTTCCGTAGTGTGGTTGACACCCCATTAGAGAAATGAGTGAGTTGCAGTGGACACATGGAGAGAGGACAGTTGACTCTGGCTAGAGAGAGATGGAGATGGCCTTGATAGGAGCTGGGTCGTGTTATTCTTTGAAGAGTGAGGAGGAGGTTTAGAGAATACTCATATGTAAAGAGTTATGGGATTTCATAAAAGGCCCAGAATTTCAAGTCTGGGAGAGGAAGGACTATGGTGAGTCAACTCCTCACTTACAGGCTGTGTGTTGTTGAGCAAGCTGTTTAGCTTTGCTAAACTTCCATAAAGCAGAGTTAGTAAACAGTACTAGCCATCAGGACCTTTAGAGAGAATTAGAGATGATGTGTGTAAAACATTTGGTATTTTTTGCTCCACAGACACACACACACACACACACACACACACACACACACACTCACATATTACAATATTACAGGCACATAGGAAATGAAGATGATTGGGAAATCAAATGATTGGGCTATGAACAAATGATTGGAAGAAGGATCTAAGCATGTGTTGGCAAGTTCCTTAATTGTATTTTGGAAAACAAAAGCAAGGAGTATGGCCTTAGCTACTGCTCTGGTGCTGAAAGAACAGACTACATGGATGCTGGCCTCTTTAACTCCAAAGTGAGAATCTAAGAGTAGACAGTGAAGTGCTGGTATTTGAACCAGGGTCTTGTCCTTCTTATGCCTCCCTTTGCAGGAGGAATGGTTACCTGCTGGAGAAGTCAGAAGTCACTGTAAGGCGTCTGGGGGATGTGAGAACTTCTGACAAGCAGGAGCTGCCCCTTAGCAAGGGTGCCTCTCCTGATGTAGAATAACATTTCTGAGTCCTGCCCAGGAAGTTCCAGATACTGGTGTGTGTTATGCTTAGAATGCATTGCTTTCAGATGGGATTGCTGACCTCCAGATGGCTACAGAACTTGTCACGGGCTGGGGATGTATCTCAGTGGTAGAGCACTTGACTAGCATATGCAAGGCTCTGAGTTCGATCCTCAGTACCCCCAAAAAATTTAATTAGAATTCATCATACTGCTGGGGTGATCTCAGTCTGTGACTCAAACCTGGCTTCAGAAGACCAGTACATATGGTATACATGAGTACAAGCTGGGCTGAGCTTTGAGCATAGGGGTCTGAGTCGGAAGCCCAGTGGTATCACAGATAAGCTGGGTGATCTTAGGCAAATAACTTAACCTGTCTGGACCTTAGTTTTCTCACCTGTAAATGAAGTCAAGGGTACTTATATCACATAGAGCTATTAAGAGAATCAAATTAAGTCCTTTGCACATTTTCTGATGCATAGAAAATATCTAATAAACAATAGATACTTGGGTGTCAAAAGGAAATGCTTTGCAGAAAAGGTGGTGCTTGAAAGACAAATTAGGTGTTTGCTAGGCATACATGCAGATGAGACTCCTGGGTAGGAGAGAACATTTGAGCAAAGTTCTTGAGGCATGAATTAGCCTGACATTTCAGGAAACTTTAAGCACTTTGGTTTGGCTGGAGCGTTATGTAGGGGAGAGGAGAGACATGCGTTGTCAGTGGTATGCATGCAGTAGACAATTGTACTCAGTCTTGAGAGGTTCTCTGGTTGCTTCGTGTGTGTCTCTGGTTGTCTGCAGAGATGGCTGCTTCCTTGGTGTTGGAGGGTCCTCTCTGGTCCTCTGCTTGGCAGCCAGGCCAGGCTGGTCATCCTTGAGAAGGCTTGCCTCTTCAGAGTCTGGGTTTGGCCATTGTCATAGCCAGTGGGGGCTGGTAGGAGGCTTCCAAAATCTTGGTCTGAGTTAATCCACCTGAACCCCTGACCCTGAGGAGTTCCAGCTCACCCTCTTTGCAGGCTGTAGGCAGGTTGCTGTTCAGGACATCCCTGACCTGTTACTTCTTCAGTCACTGCCTACCATCAGGTCCCAAAGTCAGGGCCACTTGTTCTAATTTTCTTTTACAGCAGTGTTGCCCTCATAGTACCAGTTTTGTGTCAGGATTCAGTCAGGTAAACAAAGCCATTGTATGTCATAGGATAAGGGATTTATTATGAGAGACTTTTCACCATTGTGAGAAGAGTTGGAAAATGAAGAGAATGTGCTATGGGTTGAACTATATCCCTACAAATGTATATTTTTGAAGTTTTTTAAAAAAGTTTTTTATTGGTGTATATTCATTATACAGAATAAGGGATTTCCTTATGGCATTTCTGTACATGCACACAATGTAGTTTGCCCATATTCATCCCTCCATTTCCTCTTCTTGCCCCTCTTCTATCCCTCTCCCATATATTTTAAATCATCTCTACGTTACTTGTAATACCTAATATGATATAAATGCTACATAAATAGTCATTATGCTGTATTTAGGGAATATTGATAAGAAAGAGTCAATATAGACAATTACTTTCTTCAAATCTTTTTGACAAGTGTGGTAGTACAAGCCTGTAATACAGGCACTTGGGAGGGAAAGACAGGAGGATAATAAGATGTTGAAGTTCTAACCTCCAAGAACCTAGAATACAATTCTATATTAATATAACACCATTATAATACCATCTGTAAAGAAGTAATTAAGGTTCAATGAAGTCATTCGGATGGGCTCTAATCCAATGTAAGTGGTCCCTTCATGACAGGAGCATGTTAGGATACAGACACACACAGGAAAGACCGTGAAAGACCACACAGAGGAGAAGACAGTCATTGACAAGCCAAGGTGAGAAGCCTGAGAAGAAGTCAGTACTGTTGACACACTGGTCATGGACTCCTAGCCTCCAGAACTGTGGGAAAATATATTGCTATTATTTAAGCTACCCTGTCTATGGCTCTTTGTTATGGCAGTTCTAGCCAACGAATACAGTGGAATGGAAAGTTGGTGAATTACAGAGTCACTGCCCACCATCTGAAGCCCTAGCATGGATAAAGTGTGAATTTAGAGGGAGAGTCCTAGAAGTTGAGTAGGTCCACCTGTAAAAATATGAAGGAAAGTTATGTAGAAAGCTGTGCATGTCTATAACTGCCGCCTCTGTGGTACCCAAGCATCTTAATGGGAAATCTGAGGCACTTTGGGTGATTAGGACTAGAAATTGGGAAGAAGAGAGAAGCACACAGTGATGGAGAACAATCTAGAACCCATCAACCACCTCTGTGTCTTTCTACCACCATCTCAGACCTCAGAGTCTTTCAGAGAGAAATGGTTACTGTTTCATATCCATTTCCCAAGTCTCATGCAAGTTCAAATTTTAGCCAATTTGAACTTGAAACCATAGAGAGAAAGGAATTCTGGGAAACAAATCTTTCACCTTGACCAGTTGACAGTAGAATGATGTAATTCCCTAACTCTTTGAGATGCTCAGAGGAGAGGGGGAGGGAAATCTATGTTGTATACATACAAAAACTGTAGTTCTCATCATTCACACATTAAAGGTTCCTAGAAGTCTTGCTGGAAAAAAAAAAACCATGTAATTTTGATCAAGCATTTCTCAAACATTTTGGCCACTCAACCTTCTTTCTTCTGGTCATGGTAAAATTAGCCACTTGAGAGCCTCACATGGATGTTGGGATTGCTGCCTGGTGGCAGCCTGTCAAACAGGTGTCTACCTTCCTGCTCAATCCCCTTCCTGGCCACAGTACTGCCTCCTCGTGCCCAAGAATTTTCCTCTGTCTTCTCAGGCCCACTCCTCTCTGGCCCTGGGACTGCACAGGACTAACCGTGAGCACCAAGCCCACCAGGTTCTTCTTTCTGTCACTCTCAGTTTGCTGAATGGACAGGCATGAAGAGGAAGAACCTCAGACTTGCTGGCAGACCAGGTGTGATAAAGGGTGTAGAGGGTCTCTGGGAGGTACTTGCCAATGGGTTCCTGGCTGCCCACTTTTCAGCATAGTCTATTCTCTGAAATTGTTATTTCAGAGACACATTAAGGCAGCTTTCTTGTAATCCTCATAATAAGAGTCACACTTACCCTCTTGCATGGCAGGATGCTTCCTTGAGCTTGAGTGGTGGCATGGAGTCTGGAAGAAGATTTTGTATGGCCCAGGAAAGGCCCTTAAGAAGAGTCACACGTATGACTCTTATCCTCACTGTGAGTCAGAACATGCATATAATATGAAGCCCAGCTGTTAGAGACAAATGACAGGGATTATTATTTGGATAACTCTTTACACAATCAACCAGATGTTCCCAAATCTATTGCCTCAGGTTCAGGCTACTGTGAGGTTTGCACTTTGTCCTCCCAAGTTCTGTGGATCTGACAAATGCATTCTGGAGAGGGATTTGAAGAAATACTGGAGATATCAGGAATCTTGTTAGACCAGAGAGAAACCAGAGCAGAGGTGGGCTTTGCACTCTGTATTGATGCTCCTGTTTTCTTTGTCAATTCAAGCACTCATTAAAGTCTTGAAAACTAAATTTTATCTAAATCCAACCATGCCTTGGAGTTGGAACAATAAAAATGAAAAGACAGACATGGTTCTGACAAGATTGCAGCCTTTGGTTAACTTGACAGAGCTTTAAATAGCCATTATTGGGAAAGCAACAAGAGGAGTCTAAAAAGAGTGCATTCCGTTTCTTGTCTCCTTCTCCCCCACTCTCAGAGGTCAGTGGGCAGAGGAGCTATAATTACACCTCAAGTGGTTTTAATGACACAGACGGGAATTCTGAAGTCTTAGGTTGGACAAAAGCAGGCGCCTATCTTCACTTGGGCATAGTTCACAAATCTCCTAGCTTTCTTCAGATAAAAACAGTCCTGAAAATTCCTGAGAGACAAGATTCCATGGAGAGGCCTAGAGATGGAAATAGATGCATTTATTTTAAGCAGCATGCAACCCTGGCCTTAAAGGCCACCTCTTCTCCACTCATCAATGCTGTGCAAACTAGGGCTTTGAAGACAGAGGTATTTGGGGGTGGTTTTCCATATTTCTCGGGAAAACTCTGTGACTGTTTATTCCCAGTTTCTCCCAGAGGAATCAGTGTCCTCAGAAATGGGGTATGTGTGTGTGTGTGTGTGTATGTTTAGGAAGCAGTCATCCTGGATCAAAACCACCTCTGGCTTCTCCCAGCCTCCTGGCTCTCTTGCTATAGAGTTGATCAGAAAGCTGATCACCAGGACTCCAGGGAAGAGATGGCAGGAAGGCTAACTTTCTCGCCTGTTCCCTCTGGAGTACTGACACAGACCAAATGGATGCATTTTCGCAAGAACCAGCAGAGGGAGCCTGGAGGAGAAACCAAGTGCCTCCAAGGGCTTCAGGTGGAAGCTTTAGCAATTCTGATTTCCATCTGTTTCTCTGTGCTTATGACACCAACCAAAAAAGAAAGAGCTCCTCCTTAAAGTTGTAGGTGGCTATGCTTCTTAGCTGATCAGAGGAACCTAGTGTCCATTTTGGACAGCAGACTTCCCACAGAGAATGGCAGCCATAATGAAGGGCAATCTGCTATCCCGTGTCCCTGCTGTGAGTCTACCACCCAAACCTTACGCTTAGAAGGGCTGGGGAGAGTGGGAGCAGCCATCTTTATGATGAAGATGCCTACTCAGCATTCTGTCACAACCAGACGAGGTGGCCTTTCAAGGAGGAGGTTATTCAAGAAGAAATATTTTCTAGGACCTGTTTGAACAAAGCCAAGAGACAATGACTCAGGTTCCCTGGAAAGAATGACTACTTAGATAACAGAATGGACCTTCTGGCCAGTGAGGGTTTGTCAGCATGGGGAGAAGGTTGTGGAAACTTCTGAGAGAGCCTCATTTTACTATTGTTTTACTTGGGGTATAATCCATATTATAAGACAGATAGGGGTGCACAGATATTGAGTACACAGTTTAATAACTGGATAGGAATCTATGTGACATCCAGCTAAAGACATTTCTAGAACCCTGGAAGCTTCCGTTGTGCCACTTCTCAGTTAGGACCTATTCTAACAAGGTAATCACTATTCTAACTCTTGTCACCTTTGATAAGTTCTGTCAATGGTTGATCTCATGGCATGTTCAAATTTGTGTCTGACTTCTTCTGTCTATGTGATTTCCTCATCCTATTGCGTGAATACACCAGCATTTGTTTATCCACTCCTCTAATGGTGGACATTTGATTTTATCAGTTTTTGGCTATTACAAATAGAGCTGCTGTGAGCTTACCTAGCACTTGTGATACTATAGGCACCCATTTTTTTGAGTATGTATTGAGAAATTAAATAGCTGGTTATAAGGCGGTTTATGTTTAGCTTTAGTCAATGCTGCCTAACAGATTTGTTAAGCTTTGAACCAGTTTCCATCCCTGCCAGCAGTGAGGAGAACTATACTGGCAAGTTTTTAAGTCAGGATTGTCATAGCCATGTCTCTAGCTTGATGCTGTACTGTTCTCCTTGGTTCTCCTTCAGGCTCTACTTAGGCCAGTGCTCTGCCCTGGCCATGACTGGGCTCATGAATAGGGAGTTATCTAAGCAAGACTTTGAGAATATGTGAATTTAAGGCCTGGGTCAGTTCTTGGTCAGTGCTAAGGCTCAGTCTGTGACCAAGGAAAGAGCAAGACCATCTTTTGATATTTGCTGTGATGCTCTGTGTCTTTCACTTGTTTTGATACTAGCAATTGTCACGGTGGTAGCAGGTACAGCTTACTGAGATCTTAGCATGACTGTCTCCTGTAAACCTCAATAATCTCATGTGGTAGATAACATAATCCCTGTTTGGAAATTGAGGAAACAAAGTCTTAGTGAGGTTACACAGCCCAATCTAGGCTGGTAGGTGGAAGGACTAGGATTCATGCCCTTGTCTAACTATAAAACCTTTGCTTTTTATTCCTTTTGTTATGTTACTTATTCTTTGGAAATATGTGTTTCGCACAAATTCAAAAGTATACAAACAGGAAACAAAGACGAGCAAGCTATCCTTTCAGCCCCTCTTCCATCCATTTCTTTATCCCAGAGACACCATCACCGTCTCCTTGTGTGTGCTTCTAGAGAATGTGTGAGTATTCACAAACATAGACAGGCATGCAGAGTGGTCTTTGTCCCAAAACACAGTCCTGCACCATGCTTTCTTCATTGAAAAATGTGCCCAGTGGCTTTTCACTTCTTTGGTGGCCATTTAAGTTGTTTCTAATTATTTGTTATTATGAACAATGCTGCCACAAATGTCTTTGTATGTATTCTACTTCACATGTCAGTACATCTGTCTGATAAACATCTAGAAGTGAGACCATTGAACATACATATTAAGTTCCATAAATATTACCAACCTGCCCTCCCCATAGCAAAACCAGTGGATCAACCCCAGAGAAGTCCAGGAACCATCAATCTCAGAGAATTTAAATACTCATCAGCACCCAGATTAGCAGGCCTGGCATGCTGTGTTTGCTGAATGTGAATGAAAGACTGGCTTTTTCCCAGCCAGTATGACAGGAGGTTCCTGTGGAAGCTGCCAGCTCCCCTGCATACTTGTTCCTTAACTTCTCTCTGATACCTTTGCCCTGATAGAGATGATACCAGGTCAGAAAGGAAGAGCTGAGGCCAGGAACTTCTTTTCCACCTTTGTTCATTACATTTTCCCTGTGAAAGTTTGAGGCTGGGATTTCTAAGTGAGTGTATGACTGTTACTTAATTATTGAATTATTTCCCTGTAAAAAAATGACTTTATCAGGCTCTCAGAAAAATCTTAAAGTTTCCTGTGCCTTTTTCCCTTCCCTCTCCCTCCCCACTCTGACCCTCCTGCCTCTTCCCTTCTTCTCTCCTTCTCTTCTTCCTTCCTTCCTTCCTTCAGTCCTTCCCTCTCTCTCTCTGTCTTTAATTTCAGACAAGGTCTTGCTATATAGCTCAGGTTGGCCTAGAACTTACAATCCTCCTGCCTCAGCCTCCCAAGTGCTAGGATTATAGGCATGCCTTTTCTAGTCACCACTCAAACTTAAATTCCCTCAAACTAGGGGAGGGATTAGTTAGGAATGAACTGTGAGAGATGAGCCAGTTGTGGATTAGAGTGAATTGAGCCACTGACAGTGGAGTTCTGTGCATTGTATCAGATGGAGGTCAGAGATACATGGGGTATGGAGCTTTCCAATGTTGTTCAAACTCATCTACAGATGGTTTTCTATAGACAAATTTTTATCTCCTTCTCCATCCTGAGAGCCTGAGTAGAGCAGGCAGGAGTTGGAAGAGATACCTCCTTTTCTAGGACAAAAAGCTCTTGCCAACTGTGGGCTTCATTCATGTTTTGTTGACTTGTTAAAGTGGGATCCAAATGTTTCCCTGCTCTCAGTTACATTTATTAATGGAAACTAAAGCTTCTGAGGGCAAAGCTTATTGGAACATATGGTCAACCTTCTACCTCTGAAAGCCTGGGCCTGAGGAACAAGGAAGGCCAGAGGTTGAGATTTTAATAACCATTTGGTTTTTCCTGTTCCCCCTCCTTCAAAATAAAAGAAATCTCATTCTTACCTTATGAGGGAAGACTGGCCAGTTTAAATTAAAAAAATCAAGGAAAAACTAGAAAATGTACTCTAATAACACTTTTAATTCAGCCTATAATTCAGAGGCACAAATTTGTACCATTTTCAAACTTTCCCCAATTTTGCCTTACTTCTCAATAGTTTTGATACTTGGTATGAGAAGGTTGTGGATATTGGACTCAGTAAAAGATTCCATCAACAGTTGGTTAACAGGTGTGGAAATTGAGTCTCAGAAAGATAAGCAAGTGAAGACAGAGGGCCAGAAGTCTTTTGGGGATGGGATTGGTTTGGGCTTTGAATTGAGAATGGATAGAATTTGGTCATGTGAAGTGTAGGGAGAAGATGTTGAGGTAAGAGATATTAATTGAACTCATGTGCAGAATCAAGAAGAGATAAGATGTGTCCTATAGATAGTAAACATGGCAGTTTGGCTTTAAAGAAAGGTTCATGTAGGGTTATAGGAAATGAAGTTAGAAGTGAGATTGGATCTTTAGGGATGGCTATGATATTTTCACATTATCTTTGAGTGATTCCTTGGGGGTTAATGCCTGGGGGAGTATCAGAACAGAAGTGGTGTTTCTGAAAGATATTATGGTAGCTCAGCAAGGCTGGGATCTTGAACTGGTCCTGCAGACATTCACGTGTGACAGGCATTGAGGTTGGTGATGAAGATACACACAAGAAAGTGCCAAGTCATGGCCATTAGGAGCTCACAGTCATATGAGGGAGCTTTGGTCCAATATGGTAGCTAAGAAAGATCACATAGCAGACAGGACAAAGTCCCAGGTGTGAGGAGATGGAAGCTTCAGTTGGGATATTTGTGATGGAACTGGGAGAAAGAACATATGGGGGAAGGAGTTTAAACAAGGAAGCTAAAAGCCAAGGAGAATGGTAGGATTTTGATGATGAAGTGGAGGAGGAGTCAATATTCATTGGTATTCATTGAATGCTTCATGAGGACTATGGACAGGGTTTCTCAACCTTGACAATGTTGGTAGTTTGGGCTGGATGATTATCTTTTGTGAGGGCAGTCCTGCACATTATAGGATTTTTAGCAGCATACCTGGACGTCTACTTACTAGAAGGCAATAGCAGTACCTCATCCCAATTAGTGTGGCAACCAAAAACGTTTCCAGGCACTGCCAAATGTCTCCTAAGGAGCAAAATTATTCCTGGTTGAGAATAACATTGTCCTAACAGGTAGGCTATTGTAATCTTCACTTAAGTCCTGGGGAAAGTGAAATACCTTCCCCAGGGTCTTTTAGCTCAAAAATGCAGGAAATGTTCTCAACCTAAGCATTATGGCTGAGGATCTTCCCTTCTTCTCCAGGGCAATCCTGAATAAGTAGGGAGAAAAGAATCAATTATAGCTAGAGGGTGAGGAGAAATGACTGCTGAGCTAGTTGCTCCAGATGTCAAACCTGTCTGCTCTTGGAAGGGGCTGGGTGTCAAGGTGCCAGAGCCCAATACAACAGGAAGGGACAATTGGCTAACCACAATTTTCTCCAGCCAATGATTTTCCAAACATTAAAGATTCAAAGAAAGAAACATTTATTTTTCCATAAAGCTAAACTCCCAGGCTCGAAGGGATCTGTAACTGGTATGTAGCAATATTTTAGAAGTGATTACCCAATCTGCTTTGGATTAAAATGCATTTTTGTAGTTAAAAAGCTAACAGGCTAAAAAAATATATGAATCTAGAGACAATGTTTGCTTCTCTCCACATCTAATTCAGGCCTCACACTGCTACTATGATATCTATTGATCTGTCAGCTTGTTTCACACTGAAGTAATGTAAAGTAAATTTATAAACTCAAACACCTGGTGAATCAGTTAAAAAATCGTGTTTCTTCTCAGGGCCTCTTCTCTGTCTGTTCCAACTGGTTTCATGCTGTTTCTTAGCATTCAATTATTTATTTAACAAATGTGATATTGTGAATTTATTAGTTTTGAATTCGGAGCTGGGGACATAGAGATAGGATACAGCTTCTACTCTCAAGAAGACAGTCTGATGACCAGTCTAGGGAAAGCACCTGCAACATAGGATACTTCCGAAGATAACCCTGAAATATGGCAGGACCTAGACGTGTGAAGGAGTGTGAAGCCCTGGGTAGTGGACATGGCATATGCAATAGCCTGGACACAGCTAACAGTTTTAGGGAATCTTGTCATTTATTATGGCTAGAAGGGAGAAACTAGGAAAGATTGCAGGCAAATTGTACCCCACAGGGTTCTTTCTCCTTTCTATCATGGATCTTGAATCAGGAGCCATGTTTTATGAACTCCCAGTTCACCTCCCAACACCTCGCCAATATTCAAGTTTCCCTCCACAACACCTTCCTTAAAGACTGACTGCCTCTACTGCCCCCTCCACAATCCCTCATGGCTCTCAGGTCCACACCCTCATTTTGGTAATAATTTAAGTTTTCATCAATGGAGGGCGGGTGCTCTACCAATGTTTTCAGGTGCTTTGATAGCATGAGTATTAATTTATTTCTCTGGTTCTCTTATAGACTTCTAGAAAAAGGTTGGGACCCAATAAATGTCTTATTGTTCATGAATTTCAGAACATCAACTTGGAGGCTGGGTGTTGTTCATTTTGGGAAAATTTGACTGCACTTACATTTGTGACTCTTCATGGCATCGCTTTCCACTCTCTCCTTCCTGTTTCTTTCCTAGTGCTTCTTGGTACTTCATGAGACCTTCTCTGCCTGTGTGCACTCTGGTGTCCTCAAGGTTATGAACAAGGGCCTCTGATTTCCTCACTGTGTACATGTTTCCTAGCTAAATCTCCACCTTATGGTTTTAATCGTCACATACTTGCTAACAACTCTCAGTCCATCAGAAAGCTCTGCCTGCATCCACGATTACCTCCACCAGTAATGCCTATGCCCCTGGGACTTCTGATCAGAAATCATCATCCTCACACCCAGACCCCAAGCTTGATCTTCTTCCTTCTATATTCTGTAGCCTGGTGAATAGCGTCAAAGTCATTTCAGATGTCATCCAGAAGTCTAGGCAACATTCTAGAATTCCTTCTCCTTTCTCAATCCTATCAGACATCAAGATTATCAGAGTTTTCTATAAAAGTTCTTCTGGAACCTTCATCTTCCTCTCCATCTCTCTTTACTATTAGTTCAGAATTCATATGCTCTTGACAAAATGCCTTACCCTAGCTGCTAGTCTCAAGGGGAGTCCCAGTGTCTTTCTAGCATTCAAGGCTTATCTTGCCTTTCTTCTATCAAATTATTCAGACAAACTTTGAGAATAATATTTAAAATCCTCCAGTTAAATTTCAAGTTTACCACTGCTACCACCCTTTCTAACAAGTTACTTGATGGTAGAGACCATGGAGTGCAAGGGCTCCATACATTGTGGTGAATAAGTGAAAGTGTTTGATTCTAGCAGATGTGATATGAGTGCATTTTTTAAGCTTGGGTTTTGGTTAGATTACTCCTCACCCATTGTCATCTCTGGGACCCCTTGTCTAGATTAACAGGGTCTGTCACCTGAGACCTCTCTCCATGCTCTGACATCTCATTCCCTGTCTCCGAGAAGAATTCCCTGTCCTGTCATTAGGTCATTACCAAGTTCTCTGTCTTATTACTCAAGGTGTGCCAGGGATGAGAGTTCTTCAAAGGGGAATTGGCCTTCTTTTTACTAACAGGCTTTGCTGATTTCATAAAAGAGGGACTTAGAGCTTTATTACAGAGTATTTGTGAGAGAATGGAACCTTAAGAGGTTTTTATTTGGTAAGAATAAATGTGTCTAACCTGGCAGTGCACTGTTTATTACTTTACCAGCACCAATAATATCTTATGTGTTAAGCTTTTGTGATACAAAAGTGCTTTCTCAGGCCGTGTCTCATTTTTATTTTTGACCTTTGTGAGGTTGGAACGGCAGATGTTGCTATCTGAGAAGCAGAACTAGGATTTGCAGTAACGTTCAGTGAACTCCTAGCCCAATGCTCAGTCTTCTTTGGAAAACAATCCGTCTTTGTAATTCTTTAGTTTCCATGGTGGTCTTGTGTATTCTTTGTATGTCAAGAAAGTATTCTGCTTTCGTCTGTTTGATTTCTTTCTTACTTTCAAGACCGGTAAGATAATTGCATAGAATAGTAGTCAAGATCTCTCTGTTCCAGCATTTTCTGATGATTAATCAGCAAAACTGTTCTCTGTACTAGTATTTTAGCACCTCGGACAGTGCCTGCATCAAGAACCTGCCACTTGATACTCAAGTCTTTGTCTTCAAACTTATCAGAGTTTCAAGCATGCAAGATGAAAAAATTCTTGAACTCTGCTCCACAATAATGCTTATAGTTAACAACACTGTACTGAACACTTCACATTTGTTAAGAGGATAGATTTCATGGTATGTGTTTTTTTTTATTAGAATAAAAACATCTCTGCATACTCAAGGATATTCTTGCTGTGTTTGGGGACCAAAAGGGCTTTGCAGCCCAGAGAACCAGAACCAGGAACTATACCATCTGTAGAAGTCATCCTGAAGGCTGGGCATGGTGGTGCATGGCAGTAATCCCAGTTACATAGGAGGCAGCAATGGGAAAACTGTGGTTCAAGACCAGCTTGGACAAAAAATGTTAGCAAGATCCTATATAAAAAAAAAAAAACCAATAACAACAACAACAAACCCCCCCCACCAGGCCTGGTGTTGTGGTACATGTCTGCCATCCCAATCTACACAGGAAGTGGAGGTAGGAGGATCTCTGTCCAAGGCTAGCTCCAGACAAAAAGCGAGGATCCATCTGAAAAATAAACTAAAGCAAAAAGAGCTGGGGGAGTGGTTCAAGTGGTAGATTGCTTGCCTAACAATTACAAAGCCCTGAATTCAAATTTCAGTACAGCAAAAAAAGTTAGTCCTTCCTGCTCACATGAGCAAAGTAGGTTTTCTTGGATGTTTACAAAGGAAGGGGCTTTTCAATACAGCATCACCAATGATGGAGGGAGCAGTGTTTGCTACATGTGACCAGGAAGAGCACCAAGATGACTGCCTGTTATACTCAGGTAACAGGTGGCATCACTCCACCTTGAAAGCTTTCTCTCCAGCTCTGCCGACTGAATTCTTACTCTGCAGACTCAGCTCTGATGTACCCTCCTCTGGGAAATCTGTCATCCTTCACATCAGAGTCAATTGTTCATGCCCACAGGATCACATAACACTTTGAATACTTTTCGGTTATGTCTTTTAGGAAGAGGCAGTGTAGTCAAAACTCAGACTCTCCAACTCTGCTACTGGGTCTGAAACTCAACACTACCACTTACCTGTTTTGTGACTTTGGGAAAACTAATTCACCCCTTTGCTTCTTTATCTATGGTATGAGAATGTTGTTGATGATGATAGCACTTAACCATACCGAGTTGTTGCACTGATCAACATACAGCATATGTTCTGTGACCACCATTATGGGTACATCTTGGCCATGGTCAGAGTCACTTATTTGAACCCCACTACACTGAGAGCACAATCAGTTAGAGTAGGTTTTTGTTGAGTTCCAAACTATACATAATAGGTACTCAATAGTCATTTGTTTATTGAATTGAAATTAATCAAGACATATGGAAAAAAACAGTATTGAATAAGCCAACCAATCAATAAAATTTTTGTCTAGTGCTGACCAAGAAAATAGACAGTGGGAAGATTTATAGTCCTTTAATAGAGTATAAAACATAGTATTCTTCATAATAGAATATTGTATTTATAGTTACTTTGTATTTAATTTAGTAAATTCCTTTAAGTACCAAATTCAACTACCTAGCACAGGGAAGGATATTTAGTGGACATTTTAACAAACGAATCAAATTTCCCTACTGTTTTCATGTAACAAAAAATTGAAATTGCTCAAACTCTTACGGGGATTGGTTCTCTAGAGCTGGTGGTGACAGCCTCACAAATCATGTGCCATTCACTGAACAGCCCAGAATGCACTCTTCAAAGCAGACAGTCTCCCTTTGAATTTATTTTAGCTTTTTATTTAGAGGGAATCACAGATTCATAGGGAGTTGCAAAGGCAGGACAGAGGTGTCCTGTGTTCTCCTTACCACTTCCCCTCAATGGCTACATCTTATTAATGGTAACACAATATAAAATCTGAGGGATTCCATCAGTACAATGTATGTGTGCATTTCTCCCTCTGAACCTTAACCTTGCATTTCTCCCTTTCAGGGAGTGGGCCTTGGTGGAGAGAGTCCAAAGGGCCACTGGAGTGGGGGTATCTCAGCCTTTCCCATCCACAAGAGGGCCCTATGTGAGGTGCACAAGGAAGCAGACAGGTTGTCCTGGTTCACACCACTAGATAAGCAGAAATACAGGTATGGGGGAGGTAGGACATTTTACACCTTGGAATTATGTGTGGGATTTCCCACACCTGACTTGAAGTTTGTTTTCCTCCTTATTCAGAGATTACTGAACCCCAGTGTGTAATTCTTCAATGGACCCCCAGTGGTAGGCTGGGCATGGTGTCTTCTGCTAGGCTCATAAACACAGCATTCCAAGGTCTGATCCACATTTATGAGAAGAACAGAGGTAGAGCCAAGAGCAGCTGAGACACCCACCACGTAGGCCTGTTTATGAAGCTGCAAATAACCCGCTCACTGAGTTGTCAGCGGTGGTATTTATAGGGGTTTAGAATACCTCATAAAGGCCTTTTATTCAGCATGCTTAATTTTAAATAGGTCCTTAAATTGTAGGGCATCTAAACGCCAGTGTTCCTCGAATATTTATATGCTTTCTTCAAGTTGAAAAACAGCAGAAATGGTCGAGGCAGAGGGGAAGACTAGGTTACTGACTTCAGCGCTTCAAGGCAAAAGGGCTGGGAAATGATGGGAGGAGGGTTTTCCTGACTTGCAGGGCTGTGAGTGCAATTATGTGCTCTCCAGCAGCTGGGAGCTGAGACTGCAGTACAAACCTCAACCTGCAAATGATATGGCAGCCTGTCACCCCACTACTTTGTAGCTGTATACACAAGGGCCAGTGTGTATCCAGGGCCTACTGCGTGCCAGATTCTTTTCAGGACTTAATTTAATACTCACTGCATCCAAGAAAGAGGTTTTAATTTCCCCTTCAGGGAGGGCAGAGTAAGGTTCCATGAATTAGCAATGGACTCAAAGACACAGGGCTCGGACACATAGACCCAGAGTTTGACTTATTTTACCCTTGTGGATTCACTGCCCAAATGTCTTTACCTCCAAACAAGGATGAGAAGAGAAGCAACACCTGTGTGACAATCAAATGAGGTAACCGTTATAACCATGCCAGGTCTACAGTGTTAGATTGACGTTGACAGTCATCATTTTATTCATTCTAATTAACAAACACTTACACAGCACTTCTTATGTGCTAGGGACTCTTCTGAGAACCGTGAAAAATTTTACTTTATAAATTTTACATTTACTTACATGTGTGTGCATTGTTTGGGCCTCCTCCTCTCCCGCTTCCCCACCACCAGTCAGGCAGAACCTGTTCTGCCCTCTTGTTCACAAATTTTGTTGAAGAAAAAAACGTGAAACATAACAAGAAAAACATGGTGTTTTTGCTAGTTTGAGATAAGGATAGCTATACAGGGAGATTCTTTGTGTTGCTTCCATGAACTTGTGTATTACAACCCAAATTAGTTCATCTCTACCAGACCTCTTCAATACTTTCTAATCCCCTTCCTGTAGTGGCCTCTGTCAGTTTAAGATTACTATATTTGCTCCTCTACAGTGAGCACATCAACCACATTCAAGTTTTAGGTTTCCTTCCTTTTCCCTGTCCCTCCCGTGTGTGGTCTCAGCTTAGTGTGTGACCCATGTCCAGTAATATTTGTTTTAGGTGTAAAGTCCGCATATGAGGGAGAACATGAGATTTTTGGTTTTCTGAGCCTGAATAACTTTGCTTAAGATGATGTTCTCCAGTTCTATCCATTTACCCCCAAATGACAAAATTTCATTCCTCTTTGGGGCTGAGTAAAATTCCATTGTGTATAAATACCATATTTTCTTAATCCATTCATTGATAGTGGGGGCATTTTGGCTATTGACATAACTTGGCTATTGTGAATAATGAATGCTGTAATAAACATGGGTGTGCAGGTGCCTTTGTAGTAACCTGACTCTCATTCCTTCAGGAATGCATTCCCACCAGCAGTGTATGAGGGTTTCTTTTTCCCCACATCCTCACCAACATTTGTTGTTGGTGGTGTTTTTGATGATAGCTATTCTATCAGGGGTGAGGTAGAATCTTAGTGTGGTTTTGATTTTCATTTCCTTTATGGAAAGAGATGGTGAGCATTTTTTTCATGTGTTTTCTGGCCATTTGGACTTCTTCCTTTGAAAAAGTTCTGATTAGTTCAGTTGCCCCTTTCTTTATTGAGTCATTGACTTTTGGGGAGTTTAGTTTTTTGAGCTCCCTGTATATTCTGATTATAGTCCCTTGTCTGCTGTATAGCTAGCAAATATTTTCTCCCATTCTGTGGGTGGCCTCTTCAATTTAGAGTACATTTCTTTTGTTGTGAAGAAGCTTTTTAATCTCATGCAATCCCATTTGTCAATCCTTTCTCTTTGTTGCTGAGCTGCTTTAGTTCTACTGAGGAAGTCCTTGCCTATGTCTATTGCTTCCAGTGTATTCCCTGCACTTTCCTGTACTAACTGCAAGGTTTCAGGTCTGATATTAAGGTCCTTAATCCACTTTGAGATGATACTAGTACAGGGTGACAGGGATGGATCTAGTTTCAGTTTCCTGCAGGCAGATGACTATTTTTCCCAGAAACATTTGTTGAAGAGGCTGTCTTTTCTCTATCATGTGTTTTTGGCATTTTTGTTGTAGATTAGGTGAGTATAGCTCCATGGACTCATGTTTTGTCCCACTGGTCTTCATGTCCATTTTTGTGCTAGAACCATGCTGTTATTATTGTTATGGCTCTGTAGTATAGTTTGAAGTTGGGTACCCTGATACCTCCTGCATTGCTCTTTTTGCTGAGTATTGCCTTGGCTATTCGTGGTCTCTTGTGTTTCCAAATGAATTTTAGGGTAGATTTTTCAATCTCTGTGATGAATGTCATTGGGATTTTGATGGGAATTGTGTTAAACATGTAGCTTGCTTTTGGTAGTATCGTCATTTTTACTATGTTGAGTCTACTAATCCATGAGCATGGGAGATCTATCCTCTTTCTATAGTCTTCCTCAATCTCTTTCTTCAGTGGTTTGTAGTTCTCCTTGTAGAGGTTGTTTACATACTTTGTTAAGTTTATTCCTAGGTATTTGATTTCTTTTTCGAGGCTATTATTAATGGAATTGCTTTCCTATTTTTTTTCTCAATCTGTTCATTGCTGGTGTATAGAAAGGCTACTGATTTTTGTAAGTTAATTTTGTATCCTGCTACTTTGCTGAAGCTGTTTGTGGTGTCTAGGAGTTTTTGGGTAGAGTTTTACAGGTCTTTAAGGTATAAGATCATGTCATCTGTGAATAAGGATAGTTTGACTACTTCTTTACCTATTTGTATTCCTTTTATTTCTTCTTCTTGTCTTATTGCTCTGGCTAGGAATTCCAGTACTATGTTGAATAGGAGTGGAGATAGTGGGCATCCTTGTCTGGTCCCTGATTTTAGAGGGAATGATTTCAGTTTTTCTCCATTAAGTCTGATGTTGCCTATAGGTATGTCATATATAACCTTTATAATGTTGAGGTAACATTCCTTCTATTCCCAGTTTTCTTAGAGCTTTTATCATAAAGTGATGTTGGATCTTATCAAAGGCTTTTCCTGCATCGATTGAGATGATCAAGTGGTTTTTGTCTTTGCTTCTGTTAATGTGGTTTATTATGATTATTGATTTTCGTATGTTGAACCACCCTGCATTCCTGGGATGAAGCCTACTTGGTCGTGGTGAATGATCTTTTTGATGTGTTGTTGAATTCGGTTTGCCATTATTTTGTTGAGGATTTTTGCGTCAATGTTCATTAAGGAGATTGGCCTATAGTTCTCCTTTTTGGAGGTGTCTTTGCCTGGTTTTGGGATAAGTGTAATACTGGCTTCATAAAATGTGTTTGGCAGTTTTCCTTCCCTTTCTATTTCGTGGAACAGTTTAAGGAGGGTTGGTATCAGTTCTTCTTTAAAGGACTGATAGAATTCAGCAGAGAATCCATCAGGTCCTGGACTTTTCTTTTTGGGGAGACTCTTGATTGCTGCTTCAATTTCATTTTGTGTTATAGATCTATTATGGTGATTAATGTCCTCTTGGTTCAGTTTTGGATGATCATATGTATCTAGAAATCTGTCCATTTCTTTAAGATTTTCAAATTTATTTGAATATAGGTTCTCAAAGTAGTCTCTGATGATTTCCTGGACTTCCATGGTGTTTGTTGTTATCTCCCCTTTTGCATTCCTGATTCTACTAATTTGGGTTTTTTCTCTCCTCATTTTAGTCAGGTTTGCCAGGGGTCTATCGATCTTGTTTATTTTTTCAAAGAACCAACTTTTTGTTTCATTAATTCTTTGTATGGTTTTTTTTAGTTTCTATTTCATTGATTTCAGCTCTTGTTTTTATTATTTCTCTCCTTCTATTTGTTTTGGGATTTGCTTGTTCTTGTTTTTCTAGGAGTTTGAGATGTATCATTAGGTCATTGATTTGGGATCTTTCAGTCTTTTTAATATATGCACTCGTGGCTATAAACTTTCCTCTCAGGACTGCCTTAGCTGTGTCCCATAGGTTCTGGTAGGTTGTGTTTTCATTTTCATTGACTTCCAGGAACTTTTTAATTTCCTCTTTTATTGCATCGATGATCCATTCTTCATTAAGTAATGAGTTATTTAGTTTCCAGCTGTTTGCATGTTTTTTGTCTTTACTTTTGTTGTTGAGTTCTACTTTTACTGCATTGTGATCAGATATATGCACGGTATAATTTCTGTTTTCTTATATTTGCTGAGACTTGCTTTGTGCCCTAGGATATGATCTATTTTGGAGAAGGTTCCATGGGCTGCTGAGAAGAATGTATATTGTGTAGAAGTTGGATGAAATGTTCTGTAGACATCAAGTAGGTCCATTTGATCTATTGCATATTTTAGATCTTGGATTTCTTTACTGATTTTTTGTTTGGATGACTTATCTATTGATGATAATGGGGTGTTAAAGTCTCCCACAACCACTGTGTTGGCGTTTATATATGCTTTTAGGTCTTTCAGGGTATGTTTGATGAAGTTGGGTGCGTGGACATTGGGTGCATGTAGGTTGATAATTGTTATTTCCTTTTGGTGTATTTCCCCGTTTATTAGTATGGAATGTCCTTCTTTATCTCGTTTGATCAATGTAGGTTTGAAGTCTACTTTGTCAGAGATAAGTATTGCTACTCCTGCCTGTTTTCGGGGGCCATTGGCTTGGTAAATCTTCCAGCCTTTCATCCTAAGCCTATGCTTATTTCTGTCAGCGAGATGGGTCTCCTGTAAGCAACAAATTGTTGGATCTTCCTTTTTAATCCATTTCGTCAAGCGATGCCTTTTGATGGGTGAATTAAGTCCGTTAACATTAAGCGTTAGTACTGATAGGTATGTGGTGATTCCTGTCATTTAGTTGTCTTGGTTGTTTGAAGGTTTGGTTGTGTGTACCTAAGTTGAGGTTACTCTCTACTGTCTTGCTTTTTCTTTTCCTGTGGTTTGGTGTTGCCTGTCTTTTCATGGTTAAGTTGGGTTTCATTTTCTGTGTGCAGAATCCCTTGAAGAATCTTTTGTAGTGGTGGCTTCGTGGTCACATATTGTTTTAGTTTCTGCTTATCATGGAAGACTTTTATTGCTCCATCTATTTTGAATGATAGTTTTTCTGGGTAGAGTATCCTGGGGTTGAAGTTTTTCTCATTCAGTGCCTAGAAGATCTCACCCCATGCTCTTCTTGCTTTTAATGTTTCTGTTGAGAAGTCTGCTGTGATTTTGATGGGTTTACCTTTGTATGTTACTTGTTTTTTCTCTCTTACAGCCTTCAATATTCTTTCCTTAGTTTCTGAACTTGTTGTTTTAATGATGATATGTTGTGGGGTAGTTCTATTTTGATCTGGTCTGTTTGGTGTCCTGGAGGCCTCTTGCATCTGTATGGGAATATCTTTCTCTAGATTTGGGAAATTTTACGTTATTATTTTGTTGAATAGATTCTGCATTCCCTTCGCTTGCACCTCTTCTCCTTCTTCGATGCCTATGATTCTCAAGTTTGGTCTTTTGATGGAGTCGGTGAGTTCTTGCATTTTCTTTCCACAGGTCTTGAGTTGTTTAATTAATAGTTCTTCAGTCTTTCCTTTAATTACCATTTCATCTTCAAGTTCTGAGATTCTGTCTTCTGTTTGTTCTATTCTGCTAGATTGGCCTTCCGTTTTGTTTTGCAGTTCTGTTTCATTCTTTTTTCTGAGGTTTTCCATATCCTGGCTGTTTTCCTCTTTAATGTTGTCTATTTTTGTCCTGAGTTCATTTATCTGTTTATTAATTGTGTTCTTTCTTTCACTTTGGTGTTTATACAGTGCTTCTATGGTTTCCTTTATTTCTTCTTTTGTTTTTTCAAATTCTCTATTTTTGTTGTCTTGGAATTTCTTGAGTGTCTCCTGTACATTTTGGTTGACCCTATCCAGTATCATCTCTATAAAATTCTTATTGAGTACTTGTAGCATGTCTTCTTTTAAATTATTCTTGTGGGCTTCATTGGGTCCTTTGACATAGTTTATCTTCATTTTGTTGGAGTCTGGATCTGAGTTTCTGTTTTCTTCATTCCCCTCTGGTTCCTGTACTAATTTTTTGCTGTGGGGAAAAACAGGTTTCCCTGTTTTTTCTATCTTCCCGTCATTGTCTTTGGTGTTGTTACTGTCCCTGTACTGTGTGCAATTAAGTATTTTCTAGCTTGTAATAATAACAATGGTAATATTTAGAATGGAAGGGTGAGCTGAGATGGAAAGCAAGAAGTGAAAGAAAAGGGGAAAACAAATACACAGACAAGAGGGAGAAAGCAGAACAAGGTTTCAGACAAGAAAGTTTCAAAGGTATAAACAGGGAGCGTTAGTGTACTAATTGACAGTAAGCTGGTCCGCGTCTTCCCAAGCCGTCTGGGCGCCAGCAACTGGCGGCCCGGGGGCCGTCCTTGTTTCTCCATTTAGCGTGAAGTGGAGATTCTCTGCGCCGGCTGGAGGTGTGGAGGGGTCAAAGTTATGCCTCTTCTTAGTGATTATGCCTGCAAAATGTGTCTCCGGCGTCTCTCCAAGATTTCACTATAGGAGGCTCGCTTTCTGCTTCCTCCCTCTAGCCGCCATCTTGGAATCCTCCTATTCTTTTAATATATGCATTCATGGCTACAAACTTTCCTCTTAGGACTGCCTTTGCTGTGTCCCACAGATTTTAATAGGTTATGTTTTCATTTTCATTTAATTCCAGGAAATTTTTTATTTCCTCTCTTATTTCTTCTATGACTCACTGATCATTGAGCAATGTGTTGTTCAGCCTTCAATTGTTTGCATGTTTTCTGCTGCTGCTTTTGTTGTTGTGTTCTAGTTTTATTGCATTGTGATCAGATAGAATGCAAGGGTTTTTTTCAATTTTCTTATATTTGCTGAGGTGTGCTTTGTGACCTAAAATACGATCAACTTTGGAGAAAGTTCCATGGGCTGCTGAAAAGAATGTATATTATGCTGTTGCAGGATGAAATATGATGTACACATCACTTAGGTCCATTTGATCTATGGTGTCATTTAGTTCTAGGATTTCTTTGTTGATTTTTTGTCTGGATGACCTGTCTATTGGTGATAGGATGATTTTAAGTCTTTCACTACCGCTGTGTTGCAGTGTATATGTGCTTTTAAGTCCTTTACTGCATGCTTGATGAAGTTGGGTTTATTGATTTTGGGTGAATATAGGTTTATGATTGTTATTTCCTTTTGATGTATTGCCCCTTTTATTAGTATGAAGTGTCCATCTTTGTCTCATTTGACTTCAAATGTAAATTTGAAGTCTACTTTATCTGATATAAGTATTGCTACTCCTGTCTGTTTTGAGGGATCATTAACTTGGCAAATCTTCCAGCCTTTCACTGTAAGCCAGTGTTTATTTCTGTCAATAGGTGTGTCTCTTGTAAACAACAGATTGTCAGATCTTCCTTTTTAATCCAGCTTGCCAAACGGTGTCTTTTGATAGGGTAGTTGAATCCATGGACATTCAGTGCTAATATTGATAGGTATGTTGTGTTTCCTGCCATTTAGTTGTTTTTGGTGTTTAAAGATTTGATTGTGTGCAGCCGAATCAATGCTACTCTCTGATTCCTTGTATTTATTCTCCTGTGGTTTAATACTTCCCATCCTCTGTGGTTTTGTTTGGTTTCATCTTCTGTGCAGAGTTTCTTGTAGAATCTTCTATAGTGGTGGCTTGGTGGTCATATATTATTTAGTTTCTGTTTGTCATGGAAGACTTTTATTCCTCTATCAGTTTTGAATGATAGTTTTTCTAGGTAGAGTATCCTAAGGCTAAAATTATTTTCTTTCAGTACACAAAATACCTCACTCCATGCACTTCTTGCTTTTAAGTTTTCTGTTGAGAAATCTGCTGTTATTTTGATGCGTTTAACTTTATATGTTATTTGCTTTTTCTCTCTTATAGCCTTCAATATTCTTTCTCTGTTCTCTGTGTTACTTGTTTTAATGATAATATGCCATGGAGAGGTTCTATTTTGGTCAAGTCTGTTAGTGTCCTGGAGGCTTCCTGTACCTGAATGGGCAAATCTTTCTTGAGATTTAGGAAATTTTCTGTTATTATTTTGTGAATATATTACATATCCCTTTGACTTGCACCTCTTTTCCTTCTTCAATGGCCATGATTCTCAGGTCAGTCTTTTGATGGAGTTGCTGAGTTCTTGTGTATTCCTTTCACAGCTCTTGAGTTGTTTGACTAAGAGTTCCTCTGTTTTTTCTTAACATCTATTTTATCTTTGAGCTCTGATATTCTGTCTTCCACTTGTTCTAGTCTGCTAGACTGGCCTTCCACTGTGTTTTTTGTTTGATTAAAGAGACTTTTTATTTCCGGGATTTCTGTTTGACTCTTTTTGCTGTCTTTGTTCAACTCATCTTTTATATCTTGTGTTGTCTGTTTTATTTCATATCTTTCTTTTTTAATATAACTTCCTTTGTTTCACTTTGATGTTTGTTGAAGTCCTCTCTGAGTTCATTTAGTTGTTTCTGTGTCTTCTCAAGTTTTTTAATTTGTGGTGTCTTGAAATTTCTCGAGGGCATCTTTCTGGTTAACCATGTCTTGGAGCTTCTCCATTAGTTTCTCAGTGATCTCTTCCAAGATTTACTCTTTAAGGGATTTTTTTTGTGGGTGTCACTGACTCATTAGTGACATTTATCACTGTTTTGTTGTGGTCAGGAACTGGGTATCAATTTGCTTTATTTCCCTCTAAATCCTCTATTGAATTCTTTTTTGAGGATTGTAGTTTCCTTCCCTTCTTCTCTCCATCACTCCAGTTAATGCTGTGCAACTATAGTCTTGATTGACTACTTGGTGGTTTTAATTGCTTGTTTTCTTTCTCTTGATTTAATTTTTTGTGTTGTGTCTGACTTGGTTGTTAGCTAGGTTGATGTGCTATTTCTGTCCCTGGCCTGGCAGTATAAATTAGTAATAACATATTCACAGATTCAATGCCAGACCAGTTTTTTACATGTTACATAGAAAACCCCTTGGTGATAATATCTGTAAGTAGTGGGAGTTGGGGAGCTAATGGTTGTTTGGCTAGAGATAGAAGCTTGGGTAATTGGTAAAAGTGGAGCTAAAACGGGGATCAGAAAGTGCGGTGAAGTGGGTGGTGGAAGAGATATGGGGGCTGCTGTGTTTTGTGGCTCTTGTGTGTGTTTGGTTGTATTTCTGATGTAGTGGAGGGTGCTTGTGTCAGGGATTGCAGGGGCTGGGTTGTGTACGTTGGTACAGTAGGCTAGTCAGAAGGTGGTGAGTGTGTAGGAGGGAAGGACAGTGTGGTGACAGGTTGGGGAAGGATAGAAGGAGGAGGTGAAGACAGGAGGAGAGAGTGGATGAGAAGGGGCAGAAAAAGTAGATGGGAGAGAGAACAATAGAGTGTAGTAAAAGAAAAAGGAGGGAAAGTGAAGGGGGTAAAAATAGGGATAAGAAAGTAGTGATGGAAAAGGTAATTATGCCAAAAAAACAGATACAACAAAAGCAAAAAATTCGTTCTTTTCAGTAAAACTTCTGGACTCATTCTTTTGGCATCTACTCCTGGTATTAGTGTTCAGTATTCTGGGCTTTGTGGGGAAGGGTGCTGCCCCTCTTGTAGGACAGCTTAGAGGGCAGATGACTGGAGGGTTTTTGTTTGTTGTTGTCTCCTCCCACCCCCACTTTTCTTGGTCTTATGGGCCATCCATTAGAAGTGGAAGCTCTGAAGTGGGCTCACTAGCTTGTGAGTAGTATTTGATTACTTCTGTCCACTGGGTAGGTTGCTATTGAGACCTGAGGTAACTCACTGCCAGTTTGTGCAAGTGGTCAGATCTGTTGTTGTTGCCAGGCAGCAGTTGTGTTGCCCTACAGCTGCAACTCTGGTCAGCAAACTCCCTCAGCAAGATGGGGCACTTCAATTTTGAGTACTGCCCTCAGTTAAATGAGACTAGCTCAGGTATCCACCATGGCCCCACTTTGGGAGGTTGGTTTATAGCCCTTCTCCTGCTCTCAGTTTCTGTTACTTGTCCCTTAGTTCACTCAAATTTTGGCTCCTTGCCCCACTCCTGTTCTCTGAGGCACGTTAGCATTCAGCATTTCACCCCACCCCCATTGTTGGTGTTAGAGTACAATTTGCTGTTTATGTTTTTCAGTTTTGTTGGGGGGTGGGGGTTTAGTCTGTACAGGGGCTTTACTGGATTATGTTCATGGGGGAGGGGGGTAGGTAGGGGAGTTGCGTGTTGCTCCCCTTTTGTGTTTGCAGGTTTATGCAGGCAGCTTTGAAACTGGCTGGCAGGGAGAGATTGCATGTTGCTTTTCTCAAGGCAGGCACTTACTGGGACTAGGTTCAGCACAGTGGGGGCATAGCTAGGCTTTCCATGGGTTAGGGGTCCAGGATGTTGCACAATTTGATTCTGATTGATGCTCCCTCTTCTGCTTATTGGAAAAGAAAGAAAAAAAAAAAGGAGAGAAAAGGGAGAAATGGCTAGGGGGCTTTTTTCCTCCAGGGAAGACATGCCCTACTGGCTGTGCTGTGCCAAGATTTTTCTGGCTGTTGGGTGCAATTAAAAGCTGTTTTAAAAGTTAGTCCTTAAATTTTATGTGCACCTAATGTTTTGGTGGTTATTATTTTAGCCAGAAAAATCAGAATTACCTAAGTGTAGCTCCCATGTCTTAAGGTGGTTTCTGGAGTCACGGAACTCAGGAATTCTGATTCCCTACCCTATTCGCCATCTTGGATCCTCCCCTTTCCAAGAACTTTGTGGGTCTCAATTCATTTGCTCTTCAGAACAACTCCAGGAAGTGGGGTCATTATCATCTTAGAAATGGAAGGTGGGAGGTCAGAAAGGTTAGCTCAGTCACTCAATAACACACAGGTAAATCATGGCAGAGCTGGGATTCAACCCCAGACAGTCTCCTATGGACATTATTCTGTGCTGCCTGTATTGTTGGGTGATCACTGGGGTTATTATTAGTACTGATGGTCTGCAAACACTAGTAGGACTAGACTTGAGGATCTCACAGGTGAACCTGAATGTGTACCACCTAGGAAGGAAGTCATCATCACTGGGCCCTGCTCCTGAGGCCCTGATTCTGAGGCTCTGAGTGAAACCTGAAAATGTACATTTCTAATGGGTTCCAGGGTGGTGCTGACATTGCTTCTTTGCTACTGCACTGTGAGCACTACTAGTAAGAGTGAAGGCCAGGTTCAACCTTTCCTACACCCAGAAGAACAGACTATAACAGCCTCTGTCAATTCTGCCCTTTCCTATTTTCCCAGACTTCACAACAAAGTTGGGTCCACTTCCTCCTTGGTGTTTGCTCTGCTTCCCATTTTCCTTTGTTCATCTTTCTCAGCCCCTAGAGACACTATGGTTGGTGATACCCTATCTAGACCAGAGCCCATGGGCACACAACCAATGCAGACACATAGACCCTGTGTTTACAATGGTCTATACTTGGGGTTTAATATTTTGTAGTTGGTGTCTTTGTCTTGAAATTCATAATCATTTATCATTTATGAACCTCTGTTTCATAATATTTGCTGGGACAGGGGAGCTTGTGCTGGGGACTGAGTCTTGGCTCATGCATGGTCACACCTCTTGCTGCCTCTCTGCCTCTCTGAGGTGGATTTGCAACTGTCTGTGCCCCACTGTCTTGTGTCCTGGACCTCACCTGGCCTCCCCTCCCCTGCAGTACTCAGGTGTTTGAAGGAGACCTGTGGTCTGTGGTCACCCTCAGCTGAGGTGCAGGTATGGGAGGGTCAGGACTGGGTGGGTGCCTGATGACATGTCAGCATAGGACTAGTGGAGGTTGCTCTGACTCTGTGCTGTGTCACAGCATGCTTAGTGAAGACTTGTGAGGACCTCTCACTCACCCTCAATCCAGGTGCCATGCATGTCCTGGTGTAGAGATATAGTCCCTTTGGGGGGTGGCCCATTGGCTGAGAGTTAAAGCAACTGGTCTGTGGGAAGATATGATTGAGTTCCTGGCTCTTGGACAAGATATTTTCATTTTTCTGTGGGATCTGCAAATTATTTAGCTGTCTAAATGCAGCCCTCAGCTGGGCTGCTCTACATTGTTATGATGGATCCTGTACCAAACCCTGCAGTGATCAGTACTGAGCATGCCTCTTCTTTGCATTCCAAGTGGGGAACTGGCACACAGTGGGTACTTTGTAGTTCAACCTGCTTAATTTTAGATCCTTGAAGTGCAGACACAAAGGTGGGAACTGGCTCATGCAGACTGCCGTTCTTCCCAGTCATTTGTCTTTCTTAACACTAAAGGGATGGAAAGGTAAATAAATCAAAGTGAAGTCCCCAGCTGGGGACCACCTGGAATAGAATGTCATAGGGTCTTCTCACTTTGATCCATTTTCTCATTAATACATTCATTTGTTCAGCAAAGTTACCAAAAAATGATGAGGTTTAAGAAGAGGGGACATAGAGAAGATAAGGCAAATCTGCTCCTTCCAGAAGCTCATCTTCTAACTGGGAAGGGTTGAGAATGAGACAACTAGAATACAGTATGGTAACTGCTCTAAGGTAAGACATGCAACGAAGAAGGGAGCAAGGAACTGGAGGTGATCTTTCAGCCATCCTTCCTTCCTTTCCAAGGAGAAAAGATGACAGATTTTGTCAAGACAGTCATGCATGCAAATTATGTTAAGAGAAAATGGAAACATACTTTCTGGGACCAGGGGCACACACTCAGCAGGGTTTCCTTGGCCTCAGTGGTCCCATCCTCTGCTGAGAGATCCCAGAGAGCCTCTCTCTTTTCCCTGTGAGTTGAGCAGAGCAGAATAAGAATGAGAAAGAACATCACTAGAAGCTTGTTTTCCTGTGGTATGTTGACAACAATAACAAACATGGCTTTCCCCCTTCAGTTAAAGATAGTAACACTAAAAGAAGACAATCCAGGGAGTTTTAATTCCAGGTGAAGCAGTTATGTGAAAGCCCCTACAGAGAAGGGTGCAGACCTCATCCGCACTGGAGGCAAAGCTTCATTCAGGTAGGCACTCCTGAGGAAAAAACCAGGAAACTGGCCTGGAGTCTTATAAAAGTAACTCCATGGAAGCCAATATTTAAATATGCTTGTGTTTACAATGATTAAAGTGTGCTTGGCCTGGAAGGGTGGGCATCACAGTTACACATCACTCAGTCACAATCACGTCTAACTGACAAGAGGTTATGGTTCAGCTATGTGACCAGAAGCTACTGTTAGCCAACCTCTTCACAGATCCTATGAGGTTAGCACACCTGTACTGCAGGGAAACGTTCAAGAGAAAGTTGGTAGTCTTTTGAGCATAAATTCTGGAAGCTCAAAAACATGTCAGGTATTGTGGTAATGAGAGAAGAATGTGACGCTTGGAAGAATGTGTTTTAGTTCCTGCCACTCCTTGCATTTACTAAGGCTTGGGCTGTCTTTGTCACCCATTAATTAGTTCATTTAAACACAATGTACCAGACACCTACAGATATCAGGACTTCCTGTAAGTGCCAAAGATGTGGGTCCTTCCCTGCCTTGTGGAGCTCCCAGGCCAGGGGGAAAATACAGTGCTGTGCAGTATTTTAGGTGCTGTGTTAGGAGTCTGCCTAGGGCAAGTGGGGGGAGCATGCTTTAAACAGGATATATACAGAGGTAAGGAGAGACCCCAGAGAGAAGAGCAAACTGAACCCTGAGAGATGAGGGCCCGGGGTTAAACATCACATTTCTCAGAACATTGAGTGTGTAAAGAGCTATCAGGTCAAAATCCTAGCTCTGCTGCTTCTTAGTGTGTCCGTGGACAGGTTTCCCAACTTTTCTAAGCCTCAGGCTCTGCACTTGCAGAACGGGCAAAACAAACCAAGATTTGCAGCACTATAATCACTGTGCATGGTATTTAATGGGATGATTCTTCAGCGTGGGCAGGAGTGGGGAGTGGCAGGGGCACAGGGAAGCAGTAGTGAAGTGGCTGGGACATGGTGAACTGGCTGGGGAGTTAAGAGCAGAGATGACCAGTAGGGTAGGGGTAGAAGGTGATGAGGCTGGCTGGGTGGGGGCTTTGAAGAGCTTGTGGGGTGGGGTGGGGGGCAGTTAAGCAAAAGGGTAGCAGAGTCACGTGAAGCCCTGCCGCTCATGTGTACTGAAAACACAGCCCTTGGAAGCCCTTTCTCCTGATAACTATGGTTGTAGAGATAGCTGAAGTGAGGGAAGCATGGCTTCCTTTCCTCTCTGCTGATATTGACTTTTCGTGCCTCTTTCTCTGGGTGGGAGGTGGCAGTCAATCAACCCATCCCTGAAAAGGCAAAGGGAACCCAGCATTGACACATAGACCAGGAAAATCCTTTAATGGAACTATTTTGTTAGAAGTGAGCCAAAAAATGGCCCAGAGAGAGAAGCAAGGCCCAGTTCGCTAATTACACTAACTTCAAAACCAACAGAGGATATGGGCTCAGCAAATGCTGTGGGGAAATACAAACATTGCATGAACAGAAAGGCATAGGAGCCATATGTTGGCCACTCTGCACCCACACACCTCCCCCGGCATGACCGTTCATCCCACGCTGCCTGAGGATGACTGGCAGAGAAGCTAACATACAGATCAGAAATGAACAGATGGATCAGCTGTGCAGTGATGGCTGTCTCGGTGATGCCAGCGCTGTTGTTTGCTACCTTGGGCAATGTGCACACCACTTACTCTTGACCAGGCGAGCAGGCTGACCTGTCTTGAAGGCATTCCTGGGCTCCTCTTGGGAGAATCTCAGGATCTTGAGAATGCCAGCTGTGGGAGTGCTGGGCTTCTAGGTGAGTTCTGCCCCTTGCTGGCAAGGTAGCCTTGGGCGGTTAAATCAACCACACTGACTGCAAAATAGAGGTGATACTGTCTATTCTAGAAGCAAGTATGAGTCTCTCATTCAGCAAATATTTGCACTTACTCTAGTCTAGGTGGTGTTCTAGGCCCCAGAGACTGGGAGAGAAATAAGACAGAGCCTCAAGAAATTCTCCATTCAGCTGGATGAGAACACCTCAACAGGTGTTCTGGCCTAAAGAATCATGGCACCCAGCAAAGGGTATCTAACCTAGCTTGAGAAAGAAGCTTGTGGAAGGTTCTGCATGTAAGTGTGAAGCAGGAGACAAGGTCATGTGCTGAGATCAAGAAGACGTGTGACATGGCTGAGAAGGAGAATATGAGAAGCCATTGGCTGGGGATCCCTAAATGACGGCCAAGAGAGCCATTATGACAACGTAAGGAAATCACAGAGAGAAGAACAAGTGGTAAGCAGCCAAGCACAACAGTGCTGTCAGCATTTGCCACCTGTCATGTTGGTCTCACTCGTACTGTCCTCTGTGGAACCTCTGCCTGACACGCTTTTAGGTAAAGCAGCCTTTCCCCTCTGTGGATCCTGACACACCATGTGTATTCCTGCTGTCCATTTGCTGCGTGACTCTACTCCTTCCTGTCTGCTCGGATAAGCCCATCTTATCCTCCAGGCTCCAACCCAGACCTACTTCCACAAGAAGTCTCCCCGGATGCCACCATCCCTGCTGTGAGAACACCTTTCCTCACATCTGCAGGTTCGGTACCTATGTGTCAGGGCTTCTCCCTTTGTTGAGTCCATGTTCCCTTGGCTCCCTTATGCTCTGTCTCCCAACCAGCTTTGACCTTTGGACTTCAGAGGTGTGCTTGGAGCCCCCACTGTCAGGACCACTCACAGGAGGGTCTGCCCCAGACAGCGAGGGTTGAGGTGGAGACCCTCTCAGGGCTGTCACATCTAAGGAGTCAGGTGCCCATGACACGTGGGCTCCACAGGCTCAGAATGCACTTCTTGTCCGTCTCTGGATTCCAGGTCCTGGGGAGTGTGTTCATTTCTTGTCCACATACAAAAGTCTAGCACTACCTTGATCCCTAGTCCTCTTCCTTCTAAAGAAGACCTCTGCACTCCAGGTTAAGAACCACCTCCTCCAGAAAGGCCCAAATCACAGTCCAACAGGAGGTGTAGCCACTATCAACCTTTCAAAGCCAGGGCTAGCATGTCTTAAAGCAGAGGTCCTCAAACTTGAACATGCGTTAGTACCCACAGGAGGGCTGGGGGAAGCACAGATTCATAGACCCCACTCCCAGAATTTCTGACTCAGTAGGTCCCAGTGGGGCTGTAAATTTGCGTGTCTAACAAGTGTGCAGATACTGCTGGTCTAAAGTGATGATTACTGCTTTCTTAATGGCCCCCAAAGATCTTTAGGTGGGGAAGGGACCCTACTTACCCAGTGCCTTGGTAAAAGCAGGTGCTTAATAAGTCATTGGTCATATGTTAAGATAAAAAGATTTTTCTCCACGTGAGTGGCAGGGGGAAGGAAGAGAGAAGATTTGAGATTATTGAACCGAATTTTGGGCTGCCAAAAGTGTTGGAAATTGCAAATTATAATGGCTCTTTCTTCTGCTGGTAAATGTTTGTAACACATTTAGAATAACACTTGCAACTTGTTAGATGCTAGAGAAATGTGGTTTATTATTATTATTAGATTATTTCTACTGGGGACACTGATTCTGTTGAATCCCTTCACTTGCACAATCTCTATTCCAAGGCACTTGAGGTCTTGGAATACCCAAGGCTTCCTTTTTGAGGGAAAATACACACAAACATTGCAGTACCTGGTTTTTTTCTTCTTTTTTTTAGAGGGGCAGTACTAGAGTTTGACCTCAGGGCCTCAGGCTTGCTGGGCAGGCGCTCTACCACTCGAGCCACATCTCTGTCCATTTTTGCTTTAATCCTTTTCATACAGGGTATTGCACTTTTTGCCTGGGGCCAGCTGTAGACCATGACTCTGTTACCTCCACCTCCAGTGTAGCTGAGACTATACACATGTGCTATTGCACCTGACTTGTTTTGTTTTGTTTGAAATTAGTCTCACTAATCTCTTTTTCTCCCTTTTGATCTGGGCTGGCTTTGAACTGCAATCCTCTCATCTCTACCTCCCACAAAGCTGGAATTACAGTTGTATGCCACTACACTTAGCCACAAGAGTGCAGATTTTATGAAGGGTGGATTGTAAATGAGTTTTCTTTATATTTCTGTGTGCTTTCTTAATGTTCTACCACAATCATGTACCATCACCACAATAAGCAGAAACATAATTATTTATGAAATCCTGGGAATTTCCACTTTAACAGTACATAAGAGAGAAATTTAAAAATGCCCAAAACTGGTGTAATTGCTGAGCAATAAGTTATCATTTCACCTGGGGTCATGAGCTATGGACCATTCACTCATTCCTTCACTTATTCATTCAGTTATTCACTTCAAATGTTGATTTGGTGTTTAGCACATGCTAGCCTTGTGCTAGGGTTCCAGGACAGAAAGACAGTGTGGCAAGCAGTTTAAAGGCATGGATTTGGCCCTAGCAAAACCTGGGGTCTAGGCAGGGTGCTGGTGGCTCACACCTGTAATCTTAGCTACTTGGGAAGTGGAGGTTAGGAAAATTGCTATTTGAGGACACTCTGAGCAAAAATTCAGCAAGACTCTGTCTCAATAGAGAAAAATTGGGGATAGTGCAATGTACCTGTCATCCCGTCTTTACCGCAGGTTGCATAAATAAGAGGATGTGGTCCAGGCCAGCTGGGGCAAAAAGTGAGATCCTATCTCCAAAATAACCAGAGCAAAAAGGGCTGTCAGCATAGCTCATGTGGTAGAGTGCCAGCCTTGCAAGCACAAGGCCCACAGTTCAAACCTCAGTACTGCAAGCAAACAAACAAAAAAATGCCTGGGGATCTAACCGTACTGCCACCTGCTGCTGGGTGCCTGGACCATTTACTTCCCCTCCTTTGTAAGTGGGGATCATTACAGGGACTCCATGAAGATGAAACGTGGGAGAGCCCATCCCCAGCATGTAGCCAGCCCTTGCTCACTGCAGGCTGTTATTCCTGAGGTCACTGTCTGGGATCTGGTTACTACAGTGTCATAGCAACATCAGTGATTCCAGGACACCCCAGGGATGGCTTTCTCCACTCCTGCTGTGTTAGTTTTGGTGGAGATTATTATCCTCATCTTCAAGATGGAGACTGTACAGTCTAGAGGGACTGATGTAGCATGTCACATAGGTCCCCAGTGTTCTCCTGTCCTGATGGCACCTCTGTGCCACATCACTGGGCATGTAGGGTGTCGGTGTAGCCAAGCTCCTTGACTAACGGCTTTACTTTGCATCAAGTTGCTGAGTTAATTTGGCTAATTCTGGTGCAAATTCTCCAGCCTCAATACCTTAGTCTGTTTTGTGCTGCTGTAACAGAATATGACAGACTGGGTGATTTATAATGAAAGGAATTTATTTCTCCTGGTTCTGAAGGCTGGGAAGTCCAGTGTCAAGGTGCTGGCATGTGTCCAAGCCTTTTTTCTGCAGCATAACATGGCAGAAGGCATCACATGGTGAAAGGGCAAGGAGAAGGTTTGAGAGAGAAATAAAATGATAGCAACCTTTAAGAGGAACCCACTCCATTCACAAGAGCAGAGGCCTCATGTCTAATCACCTCTGAAAGGCCCCACTCTTTAACTGTTCTGCTTCTCCCACATGCTTTCTTGTGGTACACATTCACACCACCATGCCCAGTGTCCACTAAACTGAGGGAAATCCTCCTTTCTTAGGAGAAGTCCAGAGGAGTTATTCTAACTTAGTTTGTAAGGGGGCATCTCACACCTGCCATGGCAGAAACAAGGCTCCGTGACACCACCTTAATGTGAATGGAGCTGAAACAAGACCTCTTAGGAGCTGAGAGCTTCCACCTGCAACTTAATATTCCTATCTAGGGAGCACAATGGAGCCCCAAAGACTAATGAAAACATCCTTCAGCATTACTAATATGATCAGGATAAATTAGACAGCGATGACATACTAAGTGAAAAAGTGTGTGCCTGGGAATGTGAGAGGCAATGCATTGTGAGAGGTCTGCTTGTTTTATGTTTGATGTTGGAGACACGGGTGTCATTTTTCCAAGGGGGAGAACCTGGCATGTTTATTAAAGGCCATTAGTGTCCTTTCCCAAGACGAGCCAAAGTGGATATGTTGAAACCCAACCTCTCTGCTGAGCAAATGGGGGACCCAGTCTGTGGTTCCAGCTGTCGTGCCAACAAGTTGTGGCCTTGGATAAGATAATAACATCTTTGAGATTTATCGTTTTCATCTATAAAAATAGAAGTAAAAATGGTATCCATAAAGAGATGCTGGGAGCTGGGCATGGTGGCTCACACCTGTAATCCCAGCTACTCAGGAGGTGGAGATAGGAATGATCATGGTTTGAGGCCAGCCTGTGCAAAAAGTTAGGGAGACCCATTTCAACAAAAAAGCTGGGGATGGTGGCACACGCCTGTCATCCCAGCTATGCAGACAGCGTAAGTCGGATCACTGGTCCGCACTGGTCTAAGACACAGAACGCAAGATCCTATCTGAAAAATAACTAAAGCAAAAAGGGCTGGGGACATGACTAGAGGATCCGCCTAGCAAGAAGGAGGACTTGAGTTTAAACCCCAGTACCACCCACAGAGAGAGGAATGGTGGAGGGAAAGAGAGGGGGTAGGGTAGGGTGCTAGAAAGGGAGAGAGGGAGATGGATATATATATATATATATATATATATATATATATATATATAGAGAGAGAGAGAGAGAGAGAGAGAGAGAGAGAGAGAGAGAGAGAGAGATTGGGAACTTCACCGTACAGAGCATATAAAGAAGTTACTTAAGAGCTAGGGAGTGCTATGAAAATGAAATTTTTACAATAAACATAAAAGCTTAGTGAAGCTTCATTTATAGTGATGCTAGGTGCTAAAGTCTTCCAGAAGTGAAAATTTTCAGACAGGTAGAACTTTTGTGGGCTTTGTGGTTTACTAAAAATGCTCTTTTTATAATCCATTACAGGTACCTGCCTTCTTAGACAGTCCCTACTGACGTTGCCTTTTGTTTGGTTATTATTTATTTATTTAGCCTCTATGAGGCTGTCAGTTGCTCCTTTTTCCTTTTCTTTTTCACCATGAGAAGTTTCAAACATACACAAAAGTAGAGAACATGGTATAACGAACCTCTACATTTCCATCATTCAGATTCAATAATTATCTCCTCACAGCTTATCTTTTTTCCTCTGTGCTTTCTACCTTCTTCCTTCCCATCCCACAGCAGGTTATTTCAGAGAGAACCCAGTTATTGTTTCATTTCATCCTTAAGCATTTCAGGTTATCCCTCTTTAAGAGAAGGGCTCTTTAAAAAAGTCATAGCCACAATGACATTATCGTATCATAAATTAGTATCAGTTCCTTAATTTTATCCAATGACCAAACTGAACCCAAATTTCCCACACAATGTTTTACATCTTGTTTGAATTAAGATGCAAATAAGGTTCATATATTGTGATGGATTGATACCACTCTCAAGTCACCTTTAATCTATAAGTTTCCCCTTTTATCATTTTTTTCCTTTGCAATTTATTTGTTGGAGAGAGTGGTCATTTGACCTGGAGAGTTTATCACATTCTAACTTTTCTGATTGAATTCCTGTGATACAGTTTAACAAGTTCCTCGGTTGCCTGTATTTCTTATAAATTGGTAGTTAGATCTAGAAGCTTGATTGTATTAAGTTTAGATTTATTTCTTTATTTTTGGCAAGACTATATCATAAGCAGTGCTATGTACTTACAGCAGGAGGCATGGAGTGTTCGGGTGTCTCCTTGAGAGGTTGGCAGACATTGATGCTCATTGTCTAGACCCATTAATTTATTGGGGTTGGCACAGTGTTTACACACTAATTCTGTCATGCTGCCTTTGCTTATCAGCTAGACTACATCTATAAATAGATAATTCTCTTCACCAGCTCTGCAGTTACCCTGAGGGATGGTTCATTTGGGAGATGCATGATAAAAGCTTGATCATCCCCCTTTCTCTTCACCAGTTTTAAAGGTAATTAGTTAATTTGTGCCTTCCAATGGTGACTACTTTTTATTTTAATAAACTCATAAATTTAAACATATTTGATATATTTTAATCTATTTCAGTCATTATCATTATTAAAGCTCAATTTGCAACCCCTCCCAACACACACTTTGGCCAGTAAGAGCATCTCCATGTTTTCTCTTGAGTCCTTTTGACATCATTGATACTTGCCTTGCAAGTATGAGAAAATGTCCCAGAGTCATCTAAGACAAATCCTGCCCCAGCGTGACCATCAACCATTTCTCTAAGGAATTCTGGTTTTGTTTAGTGGGAAAACGGACATTCACAGTGCTCAGTGTCACTGCTTGGCCCTTGTTTCTAGACCTTTTTAGTGGCAGAGATAGGGAAAAACATATGTGTATATAAATGTATTTAAGACTGAATATAATATGAGTTAATATTGCTGCTAATAATTCAGATTTAGGATTATAGAATTTTACTTAACTTCTTTGATCTATATGCCTTTTTCTCCCTTACTGAAAATATAATTTTTCACTGTCACAACATTTGCTTTATTGCACAACACGAGTGAAATTGCCTAAGAATAACAATACAGACTGCACCATGAGCACTATGATTTAAACATTAAACATGAGTTTAAGAATTGTTTGCAGTTCTTTTTGTCCTTAGGATATATTCCACTGGGGATGGATGTAGAGTCAAATTGCTATATTTTAAAATTGCTCTACCTGCATGATTATTCTACCCACTGAATACAGATTTAGGTTCACTCATTTTATTTTGCCTTTGATTTTTAGAGATTACTTTTCTAAAATTTAATTTTGTTTTATACTTATGTAAAATATTTGCATGGTTCCAAAACTAAATATATAAAGTGAGTTACATTGAAAGAAGCTCAATGCTAATCTACTTTTAATATCAGTGAACATGTTTTTATATATTTATAAATCCTCCTTTTGTAGATAGTAGAATTTTGAATATTTTTGTCTTATCTTTTGTACTTAGTATGGTCTAGGGATTTCTCTATAGCAGTGTATAGACTTACTCCTTTTTTTTTTTATAGCTGTTATCATTTTTTGCCAGTATTACTATGTGTGTCTCTAACAATCCTATCTTCTAACTTAAAGAAATGAACCTTTGTGCCTTGGAGAGTAGATCACTCAGTTTATAGAATTATGTTTTAACCAAGAGTTCACAGGTTCTGAGTAAAGACTCAAGAAAGAGTAATGGGGAAAATACCACAATGTATCACACACATGTATGAAAATATCATAATGAACCCCCCACACATTGTACAATTAATATATGTTAATGAAAGTGAGAGAGAAAAAATGAATGAGTCTGGTATTTTTGACAGGTATTCCAACTGTTAATGTTTGTTGTTCAATAAAATTAATTGAATGGACCTGTTTTAAGATGTTTTAGACATTTTCAAAATGATCACGGCCATCACTATAAAAACATAAATTATTATATTCCTGTAAGACATCCATGACATTTGGTCCTTTTGGCTGGCGAAGATAGTAGTGCCTGAAAATCATTACTTTGATATTGGCATTTCTTCTAGGAAATCTGTAATTTCCGTGGGTCATGCAAGCTTAAGGATAAAACATCATTTGGCAGGATTCATCTTAATGAAAGGCTGCTGTGTAAACCAAGAAGGAGCTCTTTACCTTTCTTTCATAGAATAATTTTATTATCAATTGATTGAATCATCCATTAATGTGCTCACTTAGTTTATAAAATAAATAATTTTGAGCATCTACTATGTCCAGGTGCCTTCTTGGAAATTGAAACGGGTCCATTTTCCTTACTCCTTTGAGCCTTTCCTTCCTCCTCAGAGCCCAGTGATGTCTTTTCTCTTCTTGGAACAAGTCTACACGACGTGATGATGTGACCATTCTCAGTCCCAGAATGCCAAATTCTCCTTCCAGTTGTGTGTCCTTAGTTCATCCTGTTGAAAGAATTTGTTTATTTTTGATAGTTAAATCTGGGATAGACTAACGTCAAAAATATCAAGGTCCTCATGAAATACTTAGACATTTTAAGAATGGAAGCTTTATGGGCTAATGATGTAGCTGTTTGTGGCATGGAAATAATTTGTCTCTCCTAAGTATAACTCCTCTGTTTTCTCAGATCTGGCAGGCTCTTCAGTTCTGGGGCACAATTTGCCTTCTCTGAAAAGCCTATCCGTTTTTTCAACGAAACATGAATGAGTTAAGCATAGTACTATCATGTAATGCTTGTAGTCTTCTGTTTAAGATAATTTGCTTTAAAGCCTTTTACAAATTGCTCCACACACACCTTCAGGCTTCATTGCTGAACTATCTCTTGGGGTTACCATGCACAAAAGAGATAGCATGAGGAGCGAGTTTCTGAAGGAGTGGACCAGCAGGAGGCAAAGCACACTTATGAGGAGGTGAAAGGCAGGATCTTCAAAAGTGGTGCATACATGCATGCACCTGCACACACATTTGCACATGTGCTCACACACACTCCAATGGATACTTACATCCACATATGCACACAGAAAATCCTCATGTATGCACAAAATATGTGTACTTAACAAGCACACAGGCGTAGTTGTACACAATGCACTCACTGACTGGTGCATATAAGCACATAATTTCTGGTATGCTCATCTACACACTCACAAACTTACTAATACATGTGTATACAGAACTTACAACTCTCACACCTTCACCCCTGACACACACACTTATTCATAAACACTTATAATGTACACACACAAATGCACATACACAATTGAATAATAACTTATGCACACACATGCTTGTAGACTCATCTATAGACTCATATGCCTAATAATACATATATACACACAGACACACACTTGCACACAGATTCAGATCAACACATGTGCATTTCTTTGTCATTATGGAAGTGTGAAATAAGCATTTAAAATGGAAACTGTTCTATTCTCCCAGTGCTACCCTCTTCACTATGTTCAGAAAGTACACATCTGGATGGAAAGTCACTTACTGCATTAAAGTCTTGGTGTCCTATTGGAAGCAAGCTGTCCATGGTTCAAACCCAAGGAGCTGTTTTTTTTTTTTTTACAGCAAACTTTGGCATCAGAACCAATGTCTATGAATCAAGGGGGCAAGTTTTATAATTTCTGCTCTTCAGCTGGAGAAGATAAAGCAGCAAGAGGGCCTTGAACTTGCCCAAAAGCTTCCAGGGAGGTCAAGGTAACTGAGCACAGCTCAGAAGCCAGCTCCCCCAGAACCAAAGCCACTTGAGTTTTAAGCTGAGTGACTTCCTTGCTTGCCACTTCCAGACAAACATGCTTGTTTTTAGTTTCTAAGCATTCTTTACTTCTTATGAATCCTTTAATCAAACTCATTAATCGTGGTTTTCATTATCCAAAATGACCCCTAGAATAAAGCCCCCTACATTGTTCAGAAGAAAGAGCAGTATATTTTGTATCTCATTTATCAAACTTTCATGAAGTAGCAATTGTGTGCATGTTTCATGAGCCACGCATGCTCTGAAATTGCTAGGAATGTAATTTTTCTGAGCACTATTTCATTGCTGCCTGTCTGAGTGACAGAAAATGAATCCAATTGTGCAAGTCAGTCTTTGCCTTCAGAGATGAAATTGAAGACCTTTCCCTGGAAGACCAGATTTACATGTGGGATTTTCTTTGGATAAAGGGGGGGATAAAATTTAGACCCTGACATCCTGGCAAACCATGTGGAGCCATAGCTGTGTGCCAATCAGACCTATCCTGACTCATGAAAATCCCTCTCCCAGAGCTTCTCCTTTTCCTGGGCTTTGAAGAAGTTGGAGATGTGCAGGTTCTTTTTATTCAGAATCCTTTTGTGACTTATGGTCTTCACTCCAATATGCAGAAAGTTTGGAAGTCACCATCTTGTCCTAACAACAAGTGAAAAGCTGGATAAACTGAAAAAAAATCAGCAACTCTTCTTAGATATGTGAGGTAAGGTTACAGGACCCCAAATTGGAAAGATCCATGAACACAGATTGTGAATGGCCTTAACAGAGACTCATCAGCAGAAATCTCCAAAAGAACTGGTAGATAGGAAAGCAAACCTGAACTATAGATGATGAGTTTCTGGAGGCTCAATATGGACAAATCTGAGAGATTAAATCCTCCCAGGGGGCCCAGTCCTAGAGGGACTCTGATGGATTTTTGAGTTTCAGCTCCTAGAGGTGTACCATGTTCTCACAGAGAATACTAGAGAAAATTCCCCTATATTTCTGTCAGGGACAGAAAGGGAGCAAGTTTGATAAAAAGTCACGTTCTGTTTTTAACAAATTGGCCCTTTGAAGAAACTATTTTACCAGAGTAAAGTAGTTACTCTGGTAAATACTGGGAAGAGGAGATTTTTATCAAAGTCATATTGACATGGAGAATGGGAAATACCCAACTAGGGGAAGCTAGCCTTTCATGTGAAAGAAGGTAAACACCCAATTCCAGATCACTATAGCTATCTTGTTCCACCAAAGGTAGAGGGAATCTGAAAAAAACATGTGTGAATTTAACAATCCATAGGTACAAGTTCACTAAAAGACTAAGATCTAGTCATAAAATTGTAGAACACTTACTCTTCTACCACACTTGCCACAACATCATAGCACATAAGGTCCAACTAAAAAGAGGGAAAAACACGAGAGAGAGAGAGAGAGAGAGAGAGAGAGAGAGAGAGAGAGAGAGAGAGAGAGAGATATCATTAGAAGCTGAAATTATCAGACAGCAATTTAAAACAATAGTCATGAGTATGCTACAGGCTCTAATGGATAAAGTAGGCTGCATGCAAGAGCAGATGACAATGAAAGCAGAGAGATGGAAATTCTAAGAAAGAAATACTAGACATTAAAAAAAAGTACTGTAACAGAAACAAAGAATGCTATTGATAGATTTATTAGTAGATTGGACACAGTTGACAAAAGAATGTGTTTGAGGATGTCTCAGTAGAAACCTTCAAAACAAAGAGAAAAAAAACTGGGAAATAAAACTAGAAATGAGACAGAATATTGAAGAACTATGGGACAATTCATGAAAGATGTAAAATATGTTTAATGACAATATCAGAAACATAAGAAAGAGAGAACAGGAGAAATAAGAATTCAGTAATGATTGAGAATTTTCCCAAATTAATGCCAGACCATAGCATAGATCCAGGAAGCTCAGATAGTACTGTACCAAGTAAATTCAGAAAAACTACATCAAGGTGTATCATTTTCAAACTATAGAAAGAGAAAGAAAAAAAATCCTAGAGAACCCAGGAGGGGTGAGAAAATACATTATTTGTTTTGAACAAAATAAGAATCACATCTGACTCCAACTTACCTTCAGAAACCATGTGAGCTCAGTAACAGAAATGGACTACAATGGTGATTACTGATGACAGGTGGGGAGGGGTAGGGTAGGAAATAGTGGGATGTAGTTAAATGGTACAAAGTTTAGAGAAGTAGAACGAATGGGACTAGAGCTTTAATATATGACATGAAAACTATATTCATGACATTGTATTTGTATAGTGGAAATTTTCTAAAAGACTATGTAATTAGGGTCCTCTTATCACATATGCAAAAAGTAACTATGAAAAAAGATGGATATGTTAATTTTCTTGATTACAATAAGCTTTTCACCATGCGTATTAAAAACTCATGATGTATACCTTAATTATTTATGAGGAAAAAGCATGCAAGAAGAGAGTGAAGTATTTAGTGTTGAGAGAAAAACACCCACCAACCTAGAATTCTGTATCCTATGAAAAAACTTCAAAAGTGAAGAAGAAATAAAGACTTTCTCAGAAAAACAAAAATTTAAGGAATTTCCTTACTCATCATCGTTCTGTTAAGAGTTTCCTTTTCTTTTAATTTGGTGGTACTGGGGTTTGAACTCAGGGCCTTAGGGCTTGCTAGGCAGGCACTCACCATTGAAGCCACACCACCAGCCTCTTTTTGCTATAGTTATTTTTCAGGTAGTGGCTTGTGTTTTTACTCACACCATCCTTGGACTTCGGTCCTACTAATGCCTCCCACATAGCTGGTATTACAGTGTGTGCAACCACATCCATATAATTTTATTGAGCTAGGATCTCCCTAACTGTTTGCCCAGACTGGCCTCAAATTGTGATCCTCCCAATCTCCACCTCCTGAATAACTGGGATTGTAGGCATGAGCCATTGTGCCTGGCCCCAGAGTTTCCATTTCTTTATGATTCAGTTTGGGCTGGCTTTATATTTCTAGGCATTTGTCCATAATTGCACATTATCCAATTTGTTGGTACATAATTGTTAATAGTAGTACTTATGATCTTGTTTATTTCTGTGTCATGAGTTCTAATGTCTTCCTTTTGTCCTGACTCTATAGTCTTCTTTCTCTTTATTTCATAGTTCTAGTCAAAGGTTTTTCAGTTTTATTTTTCTTCACAAAAACAACAACCAAGACTTCCATAGCTCCATTGATTTTTTTAATTGTTTTTCTCTTCTGTGTTTCATTTTTATCTCTTATGATCTTCATGTCCTTCCTTCTGCTAATTTTAAAGTTAGTGTTTTTTTTTCTTTTTTCTAGTTCCTTAAAAGGAGTAGAGTTAGGTTGTTTAATTGAGATATTTGTTCTTTTATCTGTTTTCATATATTTTGTGATTTTCCATTTTGATTTCTTCTTTGATCTATTGGTTATTTAGTAGTGTGTTGTTTAATTTGCACATATTTGTGAGTTTTCTGATTCCCCTTCTCTTAGTGACTTCTGGTTTTATTCCACTGTTGTTTGAAAATATATTTAGTATAAGCTCAATCTTCCTAAGTTAAGACTTGCTTTGTCACTTAACACGTAATTCTGTCCTGGAGAATGCCATGTATACTTGAAAAGGATGTGTATTCTGCTGCTTTTGGGTGGAATGTTCTGTATATGTCTATTAGGTCCATTTGGTCTTCAGTGCTATGTGAGTCTGCTGTTTGCTTATTGATTTTTCCATCAGGAGGTCCTGTCAATTACTGAAACGGGGTATTGAAATCTGTCATTGTTATTGTATTGCTGTTGACATCTTTTTAGTTCTACCTGTATTTGCTTTATATATCTAGGTGCTTTGACATTAGGTGCATACATACTTATAATTGTTGTATCTTCCAGATGATTTTGTCTTTTTATAATTAAATAACACCCTTCTTTGTCTCTTGTGAAAGTTTTAGACTTAGAGTTAATTTTGTTTAATACAAGTACAGCCATCCCTGCTTCCTTTGTTACCAATTCCATGGAATATCTTTTCTTATGCTTTCACTTTCAGTCTGTGCTTGCCTTTACATATAAAGTGAGTTTCTTTTAGACAGCATATAGCTGGGCTTTAGTTTTTCCATTCAGTAATTTTATATCTTTTGATTGAGGAGTTTAAATCATTTACATTAAAGTAATTATTGAAAGGGAAGGACTTACTATTGCTATTTTGTCAATGATTTTCAGTCTGTCTTGTTCTTTTGTTCATCCTATCTTTTCTTACTATTATTTATTTATTTTTCAGTTCTGAGGAATCAAAGGGCTTTGCGCATGTTAGACAAGTGCTCTATCCCCGAGCTACACCCTCAACTGTTTACACTTGTCTTTTAGATTTTATACTAAAATTAAAAGTGATTTATACACCATTACCTTATTTTGGTATCTTTTTTGTCCATGAACTTACCATTACAATTATTTAGTGAGCATTATACTTTCATATGCTTTTCTGTCCTTTTTAGTTTCTTTTATTTCAACATGAAGAATTTCCTTTAGCATTTCTTATAAGTCAGGTCTAATAACAGTGACTACTCTTGGCTTTTGTTTGGGAAAGTCTATCTCTCCTTCATTTTTAAAGGACAGTTTTGCTAGAGTACTACTCTTATTCAATACATTTTTCTAAAGTTTTTTGGATGCATTATTTTACTGCTTTTGGATTGTAAAGTTTCTGTTGAGAAATCCACTAATAGTCTTAAGGGGCTCCATTGTACATGATGCATTGCTTTCTCTTGCTACTTTAAAAATCGTTGAGAATTATGTCACACATTTGAAGAAGAATTGATGCCAACCTGTTTCAAACAAGTCCAAAGAGTTGAAGATTAGGGAATACTTTCAAACTTATTTTATGAGGTCATCCTTACACTTATACCAAATCCAGCCAATGATATCTTAAGAAAACAAAACTAAAGGTTTGATATCCCAGGTTAATACTGGTGCAAAATTCCTAAATACATACTAGCAAATAAATTCAACAGTACATAAAAATAGTACATCATAATCAAGTGGAAATTTTCTCCTGGATGTAAAGATGGTTCAATACATGCAAAATCAGTAATATGAGACACCACACTAACAGAATGAAGTATAAAATTCACACAATAATCTAATAGATGCTGAGAAAGCATTTGAAAAATTAAACACCTTTTCATGATACCATATTAAGACAAATAAATGATTTCAATAAAATTACATAATATAAAATACAGAGTAAAAATTAAAAATCAGTTTCATTTTTATATACTAACAATTACTATCTGAAAAGAAAATTAACAAAACAATTCCATTTATAATAGCATGTAAAAGAATAAAATACTTAGAAATTGAGTCAGCAATCTACAAAAATTGGTGAAAGATATCAAAGAATACAAAAATAAACAGAAAGACATCCCGTGTTCACGAACTAGAAGAATGTTGTTAGACTGTCTATACTACCCAAAGCAATTTACAAATACAATGATATCTTCATCAAAATTTCATTAGACATTTTTAACAAGTTAAAAATAACCATGATTAATACAGAACTACAAAAAAAAAAAAACCCTCCCAATAACCAGGGCAATATTGAGAAAGAAGAGCAAAGCTAGAAGCCTTACAAATCCTGATTCCAAAATATATTAAAAACTATAGTAATGAAAATAATACAGTACTGGCATAAATACAGACATATAGACCAATTGTGCTGTACAAGAAGCCCAATTATAAACTTACACGTGTGGTCAAATACCTTTGACAGACAATCTTGTGCCAAGTTCACACAATGAGAAAAGGATAGTCTCTTCAATGGTGGGCTAGAAAAACTGGATATCTACATGCAAAAGAATAAAACTGTGTCTTATATCTATGCAAAATCAACTCAAAATGGATTTTAAAGATTTAAACTTAAGACATGGAACTGTAAAGCTCCTAGAGGAAAATCTTCATCTTCATCTTTTTGTTACTGGGGATTGAACTCAGGGCCCTATGCCTTCGAAGCAGGTGCTCTACCATTGAACTATACCCCAAGCCCTAGGAAAAATGCTTCTTGATAGTGATCTTGGCCATGGTTTCTTGGATATGACACCAGAGACCCAGGCAACAATAACAAAAACAGACAAACGGGGCACCAGCATTTGTCAGAATAAAAGGCCAACTATAGAATTCTTATTCTATTCAAGTGCCTGCATATGTTCAAACTCATCAACTTCCATATATTAACTATACAATTTTTTATTTTAAGGGAAAAAATTAAAGCATAGTGTTAGGTCAAAAATTTTTTAAAAGATTGAGGGAATTTGTTGTCAGGATATGTGCCTTGCAAGAAGTATCAAAAGAAGTTGTTTAAAGAGAAGAAAAATACAGGTCAGAAACTTGATTTATGTAGAGAAAGGAAGAACATTGGTGAAGAAATAGGGAACTAAAAATGAAAACTTTGAGTTTTCTTGTTCTCCACTGATCTGATAAATAACAGTTTGTTCAAAATAATGGCAGCAATGTAGTTGATGAAATATTAGTAAGATGAATGCAGTAATTATACAAGGGATGGAGAGGAGAATTAGGATAATTTTGTTATAATAAGTTATTTGCACTACCCATGAAGCAGTATTGTAGTGTGATTTGAAAATGGAACTTGAGTGGCATTTGATTGCACACCTGCAATCCCAGCTGAATCATGAGTTTGAGGACTGTCTGGGATACATAGTGAGACCCTGTCTCAAAAACAAGACAAAATAGACAGACAAAGTAGATTTGGATTAGTTTTAAATGCGTATTGCAAACTCCAATGCAACCACTAAAAAGACCAAAAAATGTAACATTGATATGCTAAGAAAGAATAGAAAATGACATCATATAAAATGCTCCATTAAAACATAAAGGGTAGGAAAAATAGTGAACAAAGAGCAAGGACAACAAATAGAAACAGCAACAAATATGGTAGATATTAATACAACTATAACCTGTAATCACTTTGAAAATCAATGTTCTAAATGCATGAATTCAAAGAGATTGTCAGAGTGGACCAAGAAACAAGAACCTACTATATTGTGTCTATAAAAATCTACAGAAACTATAAAGACATGTATAGATTAAAATAAATGCATATAAACAGACATACAAATATCAATAACCAAAAGAAACCATGTGTAGCCATATTAGTTTTAGACAGGGTGGTGTTCAGAGCATGGAAAGTTATTATGGATAAAAAGGACTATTAAATAATGACAAAGGGGTCAATCCTTAAGGAACACATAACAATACTTGACATGTATGCACCTAACAACATGGTATCAAAATATGTGAGGCATAAACTGGTAGAAGTGGAGAGAAATAGATGGGTCTGCCATTATAGTTGGAAACTTCAACACCCTCCATTAGATATGAACAGATACTGTAAGGACACAGTTGAACTCAGTAACAACACCAATCAACTGGATATACCAGACATCTACAGGTGAATTTATCCGACGAGAGAATACACATTCTCCCCCAGCTCATCTAGAACATTGGCAAAGACAGCCCACATGCTGGGAAATAAAACAAAGTCTTAAAATTGGAAAGAATAGTTTAAGAATGAACTTAAGCTAGAAATCAATAGAAAGATGCCTGGAAAATACCAAAAATACTCAGAGATTAAACAACAGAGAGGACAAAAATTACTGATATCAGAAATGAAAGGCTATAACTGTAGATCCCACAGGCATTCAAAGGACAACAAAGGAATATTATGAACGCTATGCCCACAAATTTGGTAACATAGATGAATTGACCAATTCCTCAAAACACACAGCCTGACAAAACTTACACAAGAAGAGATGGGCAATATGAATCAGCTTTTATCTATTGGAGAAATTGATTCAATAATCAACAACTTTAAACAGAAAGGACCAGGTCTTTGTGGATTCACTGGTGAATTTTGGTGAATTCCACTAAATAGTTAAGAATAATACTCTACGAGGTCTTTCAGATGAAGGCAGAGGGAATATTTTCCAACTTATTCTATGAGATCAGGAATATGCTAATACCAGACAAAGATGCTACAAGAAAAGAAAAGGAGGGACAGACATCTCCAGACAGAACATAGATGCAAAAACCCTCAACAAAATATCAGTAATTGAATCCAACAATATATAAGAATTATATACCATGACCAAGTGGGATTTACCCCAGGAATGTAAAGCTAATTCAAAATTTGAAAATTAATTTAGGTAATGCATACCATTAACAGGCTATAGAAGAAAAGTCATACAATCAATGTCAATAAACACAGAACTGCATTCATCAAAATTTAACACCCATGCATAATAAAAATTCAGTAAATCAGGAATAGAAAGGAACTCCCTCAACTTATAAAGAATATCTACAAAAACCTCAGCTTCAAATTTAATGCTGAGAAACTAGAAGCTTTTCCACAAAGATCAGGAAGAAGACAAAAAATGTTCCCTCTCACCACAGGATAGAGCCTGGCATCCAACGGGTGCTCTGTGCACAACCTATAAAAGGACACATATGGTTGACTGTCACATGTCCACAGTAACAGTACTTGTTACTCCTTACTGACACTCCCGTGAAGGCACCGCTCATGAAAGCACTCTTGACAGGAACCAGGGCTCTGTGGTCCCACTGATGTTGGCTTCCACTCTGCTACTTCACTTCCCTGAGCTCCAGACCTGTTCCTGCAGACATGAGGATAGTACAGCCCCCTTGGTGTGTCTGTTTTGAGGTCGAGTTTTGACTACATCTTTGAGGCACCTCACACCTTGCTGTTTCCTCCCCACCTGTATGCCAACACCTTCTCTGTTCTCAGACTGGTTTATCCGAGAAGCTAATGCTCACTAGGATGTGGGCTGAGAATTCTCACTTAGCTGCACATTGGAAACACTTAGGGAAATAAGAAATACTCACACTTGAGTTCTTGCTCTAGAAATTCAGATGTCATTGGCCTGTTGTGGCTTGCGCCCCAGATTTTTAAAGTCACCCTAGGTGTTTTTACAGTGCAGACCAACCAAGCATCATTGGTTTACCAGAATATAATGACTTCCCCAGTGTGCTCCATTATATCTGAATAAGGACAATGGGAGCCTCTGCCCAGAGAGCATAAGGGCAGTTTTGGGCTCTGACCTAGGCCAGAAATAAAAGCATTTGGTAAGTGGGGGCTTTCTTTGCTGCCACATCCCCAATTCCAAAGGCATTTGTCTCCTCTGCCTTCCCAGAAGGGCAGCCTTGGCTGAGGCCTCCAAGGCTGGTTGCCTGCCCAACTCCCAGCCCACTCACACGTTCCTCAGCTGCCACGGATTTGTCTTCCTGGCAGCCTTAGAAGCCAGTTCTTTATAGGGTGCTGTTCCTGGTGGGTGGGAGGTGCTCACACACATACGTCCACCAAAGTTCCTGTGGCCTCGCCAAGTCTTCTCAGCTACTCAGCCTCAGCCCTCCCTAGGTAGAGGAGTGATTCATCCTTTATTTCTTCACTTCAGGTGGCCACAAAGCTTCCTTTCTGGCTGAAGAAGACCGAGAGAGTCTACACTAAAGGCTGAAAAGTTTTGAAGTGACAAAAGCAGGCATAGTGATTTAAACACCTGCCATTACTAAAATGACTTGGATTAGACCAGCAGTATATGAAGTCACAATAAATACCTTGTAGGTGGTGGCAGTCTAGGGAAGCTTAAAATTAAAATAAGCCATTGTCAAGCAGGAAGAATTTTGCACAATTTTTGGCAGAAGTTTGCCAGGGGCGTTCAAACATGTCCTAATCAGACACTGAAATAGACAGACCTAACATTGACTGATTTATTAAAAGGCAAACTTACTAATATCCTCCCAAATTCCCAGCCCAACCTGCCAAAACTCACAAAAGAAGAAATAGACAATATGAATAATAGATCTTTATCTATTGAAGATTTTGACTCAACAATTAATAACCTTCTGAAACAGAGAGGACCAAGTCCAGATGGTTCATTGGTGAATTCCATTAAATAGTAAAGAAAGAATTTGTAAGACTTCTGTATGAGCTCTGCCATAGTTCTGCCCCAACCACTCTTATGCTGTGACAGGGGTGTGGAAGGGCAGAGGAGGAATATCGTGGGAGCTAGATTCATTACCTTGCCTTAAAATGATAATTCTTCCCCATCCCTAAGTTGGATGCAAAGGTCGGGCATGTGTTACCTTTGAAATTCCAAAGAAGTCATCACAAAAGGTCTTGATGTCCATGAGTCAGACATATGCAATTCTTCATGTGCGTGTGGCTCATGTCTGAATCATCCTCATGTGTCCAGAACCCAGCCTGGCTGGGCACACAGTATATTCTCAGTGAACACATTGAGAAATGGTGAAGAGTGCTCCACACATGCAGGGACAGTGGCACAATTTTTATTACCTAGCTTGGATTTGGCTAGAATCAGGAGGCAAAATCAGATTGAGTCTATGCCTATAGGCAGTGTACAGCCCAGAGGGAAAGGCACAGTAGGCAAGTCACACATATCATCACAAGAGGGCATTTTGAAGGTGGAAGGGACAGGGAGAAGATATTGGGCAAGGCCCCTGGAATGAGACATGAAGTTGGAATTAACTGGGTCTAGTGTGCGGTAGGAATCTTCCCTGAAGAGGGAACAAGGTGGTGGGAAGAAGTCTGACTCTTTTAAGCTCCTTGTTCAGAGCACCATCAGTGGAGGAGAAAGCGGGGTGAGATGCAACTGGATGGCCTTGAAGGCTATGGCGTCCATCTTGGTTGTTCAGTCGTTCTTGTGTAGGGCTACCCTGTTTGCTTTCACTACAACTCTTCACTCATCTTGTGCATAATCCTTTAGAGTTTATTTGTAAAAAGCTCCCTCTCCTCAGTGTGATTCTTGTGCACTCTCAAGTTGTGTTCATCAGCTTTCTATTGCTATGAGAAAATACCAGAGATAAACAACTTAAAAGAAGGAAAGATTTATTTTGGATCACGGTTTCAGAAGTTTTAGTCCATGGATGTTTGGTTCCATTGCTGTGGGTGAGATAATATCCTGGACAGGGCTGAGGGCAGTTCTCTAAGGAATGGGGAAGCATGTGACATTAGCACCAGGCACTCAGTAGTTGGGGGATGGGTGCACCATTTCCATTGGCTAATTTTAACCTGGTTTTGAGAGCAGCTAGAGTGGTCATACTGCCACACTGCTGCGCCTTTCATGCTACATAGCCCTGTCTTTTCAGAAAGAAGTAGCTCTTTCTCTTGGGCACCACACCCCCCACTCACAGTAGTATAGGAAGAGAGTTGCCTCTTTCCCAGAGGGCTCCTTCCTCCATGCTGATACCTGCTGATACCTGACTCAGGACTTCTCAGAATCTGAGATTCTGTGGAGGAAGAGTTCAAGCAGCCTCAGGAGAGCCAATGCCTCTGCTCAATTCAAGGAAAGACCCCAGACTTCCCTGGTGGGAAGGTCCAAGACCAACCTCTAGTCTGGGCTCTCTCCTCAGCCTCCTAGATGACACCTTGATTGATTGACCCACTTACTGTGCCTAGTTCCTCTATTGTTGGAGTCTCAGTGATGGAAGATTTCATTTTGTGTGCCACTTTTTGTTTATTTTTTAGCATTTTTGGAGCAGTGAATTTTTGGACTGTTGAACAGAATTCTGTGGTGGTTAGTGGTGCCTACCATGTTGAGGGAGGAGGTTTGTGTCTAATGACTATATTCTTGGATGAATTGTCTTAAAGGTCTTTTCCAGCTGAGATCTATGGGAAACTCTCTCTTTCCCTGAATTTGCTAAACTGCATTCATTTTCCCTTTCTTCTGAAGGTCTGTTGGCAGATATAAAATACAGCCCAATGGTAGTCCTGCTTTGATTTTGATATATTACTGGACTTCAACATTATTTTGTGATTTTCTTACTTGACCACTTGACTCTTCAAACAGATCATAAACTCATCAAGGTAAGTTCTAGATGAGCCCATGTGCCCTAGAGACTTCCTGCACACATGGTTGCTAATGCTAGAAGATGTAGAAAGGCATTTCTGATTTGATTTAGTTTTTTCTGTCTGTGGTTCAATGTGAAGTTCTTGGCACCCAATTAGTTCTGGCTTGCATATTTGATTTATAGTTTAGACAATTATCATGGATAATTGTGATGTTGGAGCTCTGCCAAGATCCTACTGTCTACCCACATAGGGGCTTTTTAGCAGCATCTCATTTTAGATGTCTTGTGCCATAGTTATCTTAGACTGTCTTGATGCCTGAGATGACCCAGAATGTTCTATATTCTACATGTTCCATCTTGAACCTCCCAGGGTGCCTCGTCTGTGTAGATAGAACCAGCTCCCCAATTCTTTGCCAAATCTTAGGTTACCATAGTTATTTCTCCAAATGTGGACACTGTTGTGCATTTTCTAAGTTATGAATTAGGACTTATGGTAAACATAGGTAAAATCACTCTAAATCAGGACTGTCCAGGGAAATCTGGGTATACAGTCATGAAGAGGTCTGCTGTGCGGTGAGGATAAGCCCACTATCAGGCAAATTCTTCTGGGGTTCCTTGAAGAAGTGATGGGTGTCCAGCTGTGAGGCAAGCACTTGGGGCTGATTTCTTGGGGTCCTTTGTGTCCCTCAAGAAGCTTTCTAGGATGGTTTTGTCTGCAGCCACTCCTCCTTGCCTACTCCATCACATTGCTGATGACTCTAAAAGTGATACTACCTAGTCCCTTCCATCACAGGTTGGAAGATGAAGGCCTGGAGCACAGAGAAAGGCTCCTTGTTTTGCTTCCATGTGACCCAGCACTCTGGGGTTCACATTACTGACACTCCTCACATTCCCCATGCATTCTCCTGTAGTCACCCAGGAGAGAAGAACGTCACATGGAATGTAAGCAAACATTTGGCCCCATTGTCCTGCCCGAGGGCTGCAGCAGCTGCTTGCCAATTAAGCATCCTGGTTCAGACGAGGCCACTGACCCTCAGTTCACCTAAATAAATCCACTTCTTCAGGAATGCTGGGGATTTCACACAAAGCCTCATGTGGCTTTCTTTGGGGCTTCTGAGTGTTAGAAAATTTTATAATCACAAACTGGCAGCACTGGGCATCAGGGTGGTCGTGTCCTGTGAGCCTCAGTGCTGGGAGGGCTTAGACCCTAGGCTGGGAGTGTTTTCCCATCACGTGAACTGTGGCGTCTGTGAGGGTAGCTTACTCATTTGAGAGAAGGCCATCCTCTGCAGGGCTGTCACAACTTGGTCTTCTCATGACTGACTTCTCCACACTCAGTACTCAGGTGTCCTTGTTCCCCAGACCAAGAAGACTTCCAGAAAAAGTTATCAAACTATGGCCAATGGGCCAAATGTAGCCCAAAGTCTGTACAAAGCACCTCAAGTTTTATTAGAACAGCTCTGCCTATTTCTTTGCATATTGTCTATGGATACTTTCAAGCTACCATAGCAGAGCTGAGTGATGGCCACACAATGTCTGGCCTGCAAAACCTAAGATACTTACAATGTGGATAAAGAGTACCCACCCCTACCCTACACTTTCTAAACCAACTTAACACCAGATCTTTTTGCTAGGACTTGGAGACACAGGGGATTGGTTCAGGGAGAGATTGCTAGAGTTTACCTCCTTCCCAGAAGCCCCTTCTTCTAGGAGATATGAACATATGGCAGAGAGAAATCCAGGGCTGGATCATGCAGTCTTTCTAAGACATGTTCTGTTGAACCCTTTTTCTGTCAGATGCCCCCAAATAAAAAGTTTAGAATTCAAAGATGTTTGAGAAATAGCTATCTCAACATATTCTTGAAGAGCCACAATACATGCTAGTACATTACCAGCTCCGGGAAGTCCTATAGGTGACAAACCAATTTACTTTGTTTGACAAAGATTTTTAATGAAACTTGTCCACAGAATTAATTTTTTTGTGTATGTGCTCTAGTCATAGTCCACAAAATCTGGGCACAATCAGGTTTATGAAATAATCATCTAAAAGGAAAAGTTAATTTTGTGGCCTTCAGAGCACTCTCACTTCTAGGAAGGGGTGGCAAGGCCTCTGTTTTAGTTTTCCCTAAACAAAGCTGCCTTTGTGGGCACTGCAGAATCTGAGGTACCAAGATTTCTCTTTCTTTTCTCGTAATAACCAATTATGAGATGGCCAATGAGGGACCTGAACATCAGCGTGATGGATGATGGAGCTGGGTTGGCAGGCAGAGACCTCGTGCCCCTCAGTTTCTCTGAACAGTGTCGATTCTGCACCAGCTGTGGGGAGAAGTCTTGTGGTCCAGACGTGGAGAAGGATGGGCATCTTTTTAGCCATGTAGCTAAATTGGCTTTCTTAATTTTTTTCTATCTTTTTGATTAATACATATCTATTTTGCAATGGGGGATTCATGTTGAGAGCAGGTAATCCCACAGAAAAAGCCCCAGAGACTGACTGGACTTGTGAACACACACAGTCCCTTTTTGCCAGCCTCTCCTAGCTCATTTTGGTGTGAGTGGCTAAGAAATTGGGGAAGGAGGTCGTTTCTACCTGGTACTGCTCATGGGTGTTTGAGGTGGACATTCCTTTGGGAGCCAAGTCTCATTTACCCACGAAAGGTGGGAGAACAGTGTATCCTCTGGTGACAGTTCCTGAAGGCAGAGTCCCTCAAGGAACTTCCTATCTAGAGGGGGAGGAAGACGATGAGTCATCATAATGTGCCATTCTGGCTGCCAAACACTGCTGTGTGATCGTCATTCCAGCGGTCTTTTCACATCCTGAGTCAGAAGAGGAAAAGCAAGACAGATAGGTAGAAGTGGGAAAATGAGGGGAGCATGCTGGAATATCAGAACACGGACCAGAGTCAGAACTGTGGTGTAGTCTACTGCTGTGGGTTCAGACCTTGCCTTGGAGGGAATTAGAGAGATTTTCCTTTTCAGGTTCATGAAATGGAAAACAAACACACAAAACTGTGAAGCAGAGTTAAACCCACTGTGAAATGAGCAGAGCACCTAACAAGTAATTAAAGAAATCCAAAGGAAGCAGCAGCAATGATCTCTTTCATGGAAATCAGAATAGTGAGACTTTTCAAAGGGAAAATAATGAAATGGTGACAAGACTGTAGGAGGCTGGCCTGGCCTGCACTGCTGATAGGAACGAATGTTATGGTGACATTTCGGTATGTCACAAGAGCTTTTGACATGTTGCTACCCTTTGACCAGATGGTTTTGTTTCTAGAAATCTGTCTAAGGGAATGATCACAGAGAGGAAGAAAAAGCTTTATGAACAAAGATGTTCATGCCACACAATTTATAATCTTAAAATATCAGAAGTCTTCTAAATGCTCAACCAAATGATGTGGATTAAGTAAATGGACACCTGCATACAAAGGAACATTTTATAGACTACAAAATCACACTTACAAAGAAGATTTCAATAACATGGAGTTCTTTTGCTAGGGTGTTACATGAAAAAGAAAAATATAGCTGGGAGAACAATATATGCTTGTAATCCTAGCTACTCAGAAAGTGGAGAATGGGAGCATAGGGGTTTGAGGCCAGCCAGGGCAAAAAGTTATCAAGACCTGCATCTCAACAAAACAAACTGGGCATGGCAGCACACACCTTTATGTAATCTCATCTGTGTGGGAGACATAAGTAGGAGGAGCAAAGTCTGAAACCAGCCCGGGCAAAAAAAACAAGACCCTATCTGAAAAATAATAAAAACAAAAAGGAACGAGGGCATGGCTCAAGTGCAAGGCCGTGAGTTAAACCCCAATATTGCCAAGAAAAACCTCCCCCAAAACAACAAAAACACTATGTCATCTTATTCACTTACACACCTGTAACATGACAGATAATAAAATATCAAAACCACATATTTATGAATGGTGAGATTATGAATAATTTTGTGTGTTTTCTTTTATGTATTTTCCTATAATGCTCATGTGTTATGTTTATAACCAGAATATCTGAGCAAATTCAAGTTTGCAGACAGGAACTTCGTTGCCTTGGAAAAATAAGATACTTCCTAGAAGAACTGGGAATTGAGCTAGGCCACATTTACAATGACCAGTGCTGCCACGTGGGGTGTACAGGGTAGGTGTTACTCTTGCCACTTGGCAGCAGGGGAGCCTGCGACTGAAGAGTAAAGGCCTTGTTCAAGGTTATGCAGCCAGCATTAATAGTCAGATGGAGAACCACTCTCAATTCCAGGCACGCAGGCTTTTCATTAGGTCCAGTGCCTGGTGACCAGAAGAGCCCATGGGCATCTGCTCCTTATCACTCAGTCCTCGTCCTCTGATTGCTTATCCGGAGTGACTGCACAAGCAGGCCTGGGATGTCTGCCACTGGCCAGGCTGACTTGTTTCCTTCCCCTCGCACATCTCAGCAGCAGCTGCTTCAATCACTGGGGCAGCTACTTGGTGGTGGCAGCACTGAGGAGCTTGCTCCTCCCAGATTCACCAACATTCACTCCGCCCAGGCAGTGAGCACAGACATGGGCATCACAGCTCTGCTCAGCAATGCTATATCCTGGGAGTGAGACTCTGCAGGCTCACCAGGTCTGCATTAGTGCAACCTTTTATCAGACGTGCATTCTAGGTACTTTGCAGGTGTTTTGGAAGGAAGCAGCTGCTGGAGTTGTTGCTAGGAAGTAAAATGTGCCCTGGAACAGCACATAGGAACCATGGTGTCAGACAGACTTGAGTGAAGCCTTCTCTGGCCACCTCTGCTGTGGCACCTTGGCCAAGTCACTGAATCTTCCTGATCCTTAATTTTCCTTATCTGTCAAATGGCCATGGTGACCACTCACAGGGATAATTAAACAGTATGACAACAGTGTTCTATAAAGGTACTATATGACTAAAAAAATGCTGACTTTATTTAAAAAGAAAACTTTACCTCTTACCATTCAATGTAGTGAAGTAATATTTTATATAATCCAAAAGTTGTCCTAACTGAATGGTACAATATGGCACATAGGGAGCAGTTTGGAACAATGAGAAATGTTTAAGGGATGACGAACACATGGTAGTGGCTTTTAGAAGGAGAGCTTGGCCAAGCAGAGGGCAATGCAAATCCAAAGGTGACTGTTGTAGGACCTGGGGCTTGCCCTACCTAGAGAGAACTGTAAAGGGACAAAGAGTTTGCCTGATCTTGCTCAGGAGGGAGGCAGGAACCATGGCCACCCACCTGCCTGGGGAGGCATAGCAGTTTCTTCCTATGGAAATGTGAATCATCATTATAGTGACTAACTTCTGATACAGGTATTGTACAAAGACATCATTTCCCTTAATTCCCATGTATGAGGTAAGCAGTGATAAATGTTTAACAAGTTACTTGAAAAAAAAACAAGACTTGATTTGTGGTTTTCCAGTTTCTGTGGTGTGTTTTCACTGTGGTCAATTTCAACTTGCCAACTTGACTTCAATGGACACAGAGTTGAGTCCCACAAGCCATGAGAGCTGTTAGCTACACATCTCAGAAGGGAGGAGAGGGTAAAAGGTCCTGACCCTCCTGTTGACAGTGAGGAGAGGAGACTGAGCCTCAGAGGACTTTGCCCACATGCCTCAGCTTACCCAAGTTGTGAGGGCAGAGCAGCTCTGTCACCTTGACCGTTTCCCTCCACAACCCATGACGGTCTTTCTGCTTCATGCCCCTGTGTGAGATCATGTATAACCAGGGCACTTTTGAAGTGGCCTAGTGCCTGGCAAATAGTGGGTGCTCAAAATAGCAGCTGTTGCTGGAGTTATTGTCTATGATAATGTCACCTGCTGGTTTTCCAGGCCATTCTCTGAGACTGGGCATAAGTGACTCAGTAGCAGTTCAGAAAAGTCCTTTGAGTCTGCTCCCTACATCTCTGGTGCTTTCTTGCTGGTGACTCACATCTTTACCTGTTTCCCTGGTGAGACTATTTGAAAAATGTCTTCCCTACTAAATGACCTCTATAGCAATCAGAGGACAGTTTACTATTTTACAGAATTTAGCACAAAGTTTCTGAAATACATCCAAGATGGTCCATATCCCAGAGAAAAGGAATGGTTAGTAGTCCTCAGCTGGTCCCTGTGGGGGTGGACAGGAATCGCTTCTTTGATGGTCTTCTGTTAGGGATAGAAGCTACCAGGGAATCTGTGTATTCACACTCAGTTATTTAAGGAAAATATTGTCCTCAATGCAAGTTCAAGTTCATAAAAACACACGTATGTGTTCAAACTCCAAACACCATGAAATTAAGAGTACCAATTGCAGAATAAAGAAGAGGGTTATGAATATGGACTCAGGGTTCCTTTGCATATCAATAAGAGAAACACTGAAGAAACTATATGTGTCTTCATATGGAGGCATAGATGGAGGGACACAGCTTCCTTTGGGTTCTGGGCTGGGGATGGGATTTTCCTTATGGACAAATCCTGAACTTGCTCTGACATCTTCCCAGAGGAAGCAGATTCATTATGGAAAATGATACTGAGCAAGGGAGCCCAAGCAATGCTGCAAACAGCAGCAATAGCAAAACGTACCAGGTGCTTGTCTGTAGACCTCTGTCATCCTTTGTAATCCTCCCAGACACCATCACCTCTCTACTTCATTGTTAGGTGGACTAAGGCTTGGGCAGGTTTTGTGATCTGCTCAAGGCAAGACACTGTAAAGGGTTTCACAAGCATAAAATCATTGAATTTACCCAGTTCATCTCGATACTGCTTTTTTCTTGATAGAAATGGGCTCAGAGAGGTTAAGTAAGCTACTCAGAGTCACAGAGATAACAGTGGTGGAGCGAATGGCCCCTTCGATGCCCTTAGTTTTAGAATTTGTACTCATAACAACCCCATGGACCTCTTCAGTCCTGTGTCCAGCTGCATTCGAGGAGTGGCTATAGTGCTGAAGCATTCAGCCTGCGGCTCTTGGGAGAAATGTATTTTTCTTTTTCCGTGTTTAAATCCAAATGCCTTTTCCTTGCTTACTTGTGTTATACAGGTTCCTTCTCTCTCTCTCTCTTTCTCTCTTTCGCAAAGTGTGTCACATAGGCAAGAACCATCCCTTCTTGGTTAGGAACAGCACTCCAGCCTGGCTAGAAAAAAGCCATGTATTTCTCTGGCCTCTGGACCTCTTCACTCATCTACCATGGATTGCACTAGACCTACTCAATCAATTTTCTGCACCCCTTGGTCCTGTTCCTATCTGCCAGTGCCCAGGACTCTAAGGAGCTGGAAGAATGGAAGTGCTTTTCTTTTTCTTTCTTTCTTTCTTCCTTCCTTCCCTTTCTTTCTTTCTCTTTTTCTCTCTGTCTCTTTCTCTCTCTCCCTCCCTCCCTCCCTTCCTTCTTTCCTGTACTGGGGCTTGAACTCAGGAACTTCACCTTGAGCCACTCCACCAGCACAATTTTTGTGAAGGGTTTTTGGAGATAGGGTCTCTCAGAACTATTTGCCCAGGCTGGTTTCAAACTGTGATCCTCCTGATCTCTGTCTCCTGAGTAGCTAGGATTACAGGTGTGAGCCACCAGTGCCCAGCGGGAAGTGCTTTTCTGTGAGAGGAGATGGAACTCTAGTTCTCACTGTTACTACCCTGATTCAGACCCTTATCAGGGGATGATCCAGGGGTGAGTACATAATTTATAGGGTCCAAGGCAAAATGGAAATGGAAGGCCCCTGGTTCAACAAGTAGTAAGACTTTCAAGAGAGTGACCAGAAGAGCATTAAAGCACACATGGGCCTCCTAAGAATGGGACCCTGTGGGAGTACACACTCTTGCAGGCCCACAAAGTCAGCCCTGATCCTACCCAGACTATGGCAATTGTCTTCCACCCCCTCCCCCACCCCCGCCATGCTCTTCTCAAAGCCATTTTCCATGCTTCCCCTCTCATAAGGTAACATTGTTCTGATTTTCTTTGAGATCACTCCTAACTCTCAAGCCATGTGGCGAGCTTGAGCTGACCTGAACTTCCTGCTTTGGGGGTTTTCACATGACCCCAAACTGGCCAATCAGAGTTAGTGCTGAGATCTGTGCTGAAGCTCTTGGGAATGGGGTCCTTCTTTTGTTGTGGAGTTGTTGAGCAGGTTGGATGGAAGCCCGGAGGAAAGTTGGATATAGGGTGCCCAGCCGAAAGCAGGGCTGCTGAGGGATGGAGACTAGGAGTCCTTTAGGTCTGGCTGACCTCCTGGGTTTATACTGGTCTGTAGGCAGACAGACTGCTGGACTTTGAGGTCTTCTGAACCCATAAAGTCCTTTTTGTATCAGCCAGTATGAGATGAGTTCCTGGTACTTATATCCAAGTGGATGGTGACTTCTCTGTGATTTCAACTGTACTGAAGCTCCTGTGTCCACCTCTCCTCCAGCTCTAAGCTCAGGGCTTATTTATACCAAGATGATGATTGTAAAGGTTTGTGCAAGAGATTTGACACAGCAATTTTGTGTGTGGTGGACCCAGGAATCACCCTTGCCCCTGGCGAGGGTCACATCTAGAAAGTTAGTGTTCTGGTTCCTGGTGGCACATACTTACCAGGCCACTGTGAGGTTTCTTTACCACTCATTAATGCATTTGTAGGGAACATCTACCCAGAGACACAGCAAGGAACAGGCCTCATAAATCTTTTAAACTGACATGAAAGAAAGGCTTTGATTTTTTCAAATCCAGGGTAGAAGGGTAGCTTCTCTGTTTCAAAATATTTATATTTTAAGCATCTTCAGACCCAGAGTTCATCAAGTGAATTTTCCTTTTAGCCATTAAAGTGAGCTGTTGAAAGCAGTCAGAATGGAGGTCTATTTCTCTTTCATTTTGCTACCCTGTGGCTCCAGCTGCTGGAGTCCCTCCTTGGGTAGGCCAGACTTCTCTGTCCAGTGCTCTGGGCTTTGTATAATCTCATCTGAATCTGAAGCAGCTCCAATCTAGTCAGGGGGTCTGCCAACTAGATAACAAAGTATGCAACAGAGTGCCAAATGTGTAGTAGAAGGATGCAGGATGACTGTGTAAACACAGTGCAGGGGTACCCAGTCCAGCTTGGGGACTAAGAAAGGCTTTCTGGGAGAAGTGATATCTTATTTGAGTTTTGGGGATTAGGTAGCAGAATAAAAGGAAAAGGCTGAATAAATGATAGGTAAGTTCAAGGTAGTGTGAGAAACTAGTAGCACTTTGAGATGCTTGTTGTGGTTGGTGCTGCCTGTGTGGTCCATTCAAAGGTAACCTGTTTAGAGCACTTTCCTGATTGCCTATTTAAGAAGTAGTTCCCACACATTGGTACTCTATCATATCAGAAATATGATATGCTGAAATTTCCTTATAGCATTTGTCAAATCTGAAATCATCTTGTTTGCCTTTGGGGTGGTTTATTTTGAATTGCGCCTCTTGCACATTCAGAGAAAGCAATTTGTCTTATTCACTGCTGTATCCCTAGCTGAGAACAGTACTTGGCATAAATCAGAATCCCCCAAAATACTGTTACATGAATGTTGATAGGTATGCATACGTGTGTGTGTGTGTGTGTGTGTGTGTGTGTGTGTGTGGTGAAGTGATGAAGGGAAAACCTATCCCAGGGTGCCTGGGAAAACATATGAATGGGCTCATTCTTTAAAGGACTTGGGGAACCACTGAAAAAATTATGTAGAGGGCTTTACTTAGTTATCTTTGGACCTTAGAAAAACTTCTGGCAGCACTGTGGTGGGTGGCTTGAGAAGGAAGAAGGGCAGGAAGAACTAACAAGAAGCAGAAGAACTAACTCCAGCAGACTGGGGTGGTGGCATGGAATGGAATGGGAAGGATATATTTGAGAATGTGAGTGAGGCAAAAACCACAAGACTTGGTTCTGGGTAAAATGTGCTGGGTGAATGAATGGAAGGATGTTGCTGGTGGCAACAGATTTCATAACCTTGGTTCAGGCTTTTGATCTTGTTTCCCTGATCACATGTTACAGGTGGAGGGTTGGAACAGGAGATTCTGCAAAGCAGGAACATGAGTGTGTATTTGGGGTGAGTCCTCTTAGGAGAGAAGCCTAGGTCGCAGGTGGAGTATTGGGCTTGGTCAATTAAATTGGACAGCTGGAGGCATACAGGCAGCCCTGCAGTGGGTGCATGGAATGAGAGAAGCAGAAGCAGTGGATATGACATCAACGTTGAAGATAGCAGTAGAGTTTAGGGTCATGCCTGTCATCTGTACCAAGGCAGCCAATCTTGATTCCATGCCACCTGCCTTTCTCACCAGACATCTTTATGACCAGTGGATGACAAAGGTTACACCCCCAAAAGAGAAAGCCCCAGCCATGGAAGTGGGATGAATCTGTAAACAAGAAACTGAGGCAGGAAATGAAAGGAAACTCATCCCTTCCCCCTGTTTCTCAGAGATATTTTATGCATGATGCAAGCAAGTATGTGTGCATGCATGGGTTTCTTCACACATAAACACATGTATTTTGATGTCTACATATATAAGTATATAGAGCACACATCGTGGAGAACTCTAAACACGAAAGCTTTCTTCAGCTAGGCCTGGTGGTTCACATCCATAATCCCAGCTACTTGGGAGACAGAGAGAAGGATCACTAGGCCAGTCCAGGCAAAGTTAGCACGAGACTGTATCTGAAAAACAAACTCAAAAAACAGAGAAAGGACTGAGACATGGTTTAAGTGGTAGAGTTTGCCTAGCAAGCATGGAGCTCCTGAGTTCAATTCCCAGTACTGCAACAAAACATTTAAAAATTTCTTTATTGTCTTTTTCAGTTGCATGCATTCCTTTGTATGTGTTTGTCATCATTTATATAGTTCAATCTACTCTTGATGGACATTTAAGTTTTCTAGTCTTCTGCTGCTAAAAATAACAATATAACAAATAATTTGGCATGCATTATTTTGTTTGTGTGTGTGTGAATGTATAGGACAGACTTCTAGAAGAGGAATGGCTGTTGGCATTTCCAGTTTTGATACATATGGCCAATCTGTTTTCTGTTCTGGGTGTGCCAATTCCAACTCCTACCTGTAATGCCTGAGTGTCTGTCCTCACACCCCTACCAGCAAAATGTGGGATTAAACTTTTCAATCTTTGCCAATTCAATAGGTGAAAAAATGGCATTATAACTTTCACTTTGCAATTTAAAAATGTAAGTGAAGCCAAGCACAGTTTTAAATGTTCAAGAGCCATTTTTATCTAAACCATTCCTAGAATTTTCACCCTCCCTCCTTTTTAGGGATTGGTTTGTTTTGGATTTTTTAAAAACTGATTTATGGGGGCTTATTGTGTATAAGGAAATTGGCCCCTTGTCTGAATGGCATATATATGTCTATGTGTGTGTGTGTATATATATATATATATATATATATATATATATATATATATATATGAAACCTGTTTATACTTTGTCTTTTGGCTTCCTTCTTCTTAAGAAATTCATGCCTTGTTCCCTACAGTAACCAGTGTGGGACTGGGCCATCTGCTATACTCAGCTGAGGTGGAAGAAGCCATAGGAGTTTGGGTCAAAGAATCAAGCAGATAAATTCTTATTAGTAGTGTATTCCAAGTGTTCCCTGGGAGCAAACCTGCAACATGAACACTGCAGACCCAGGCAGCTATGGGCTGAGAAGGAGAGCTGTGTTTATTCAGTCTCATAGAAAACTCCCATGTCCAACACCCTGGAGCCAAATGAAATCAATATTTTTGAAATGGACCAAGACAAGCAGGGGTTATAGCCTCAGGCCTTGGGCCAGAAATAGCGGGGCACTGTCTCTGAACAAATCTGATGGGGTTGATGAGCAGGCAAAAGGGACAGGAGACAGCTGGAGGTACAGATGGGTGGCAGGTGATTCATATGTTACCATTGCCAAACCTACATTTGTCACTGTTCACTATGAGCCAGGCCCTGGGGACACACAGATCCTGCCTTCGAGGAATTCACAGGCCAGATGAATGAACAGATGACACCAAAACTGTATGATAAGGATGCTTTGTTGGGGTCAAGATCCCCAACAAAGGCAGCCTGGTCTGTCTAAAGAAGTTCAGGAAGCTTCCTGGAAGAGGCAGCACCTAAACCTGACAGACATGTAGCAGTTAGCTCATCAAAGAAGAAAGCACAGAGAGAGAACTACCACGTGGCAAGGGTATCTAGGGTAAGTCCTGGAAGGGAGCTAGAAGGTTGCCCCTTCAGGAAATTGAAAATGTCTCACTGAATGTAGTTAGATGTGAAAGTTCTGGGAGGGAGGTGGATGGGGATGGTAAGACATGCCATGCAGAGTGGACCAGGGCAGATCTTCAAGGACAGTGTCAGGGGACAGAGCTGGGGCAAAGGATTGAGAAATGTTACATAGGTTGAATCAGAAGGATTAGGTGGAATATTTTTGGTTTTGAGGAAAGACAGAGTGAGACATGAGCGAGAGAGCATTCTGCTGAGTAATAAGGAGGGTATGAAGAAGGAGTAGACTTAGGGGAAAAAGCTGAAATTTCACTTTTACCATGTTGAGCTGAGAGCCTGTGGGATATCCCATGTTGGTAGTTGGAGTTGTGGGCCTGAAGCCTTGTGGAGAGGCTGGTGGAGGAGGATAGGTACATGACTCATTAGCAGACTGTGGAGGTTGAAGGCATGGGGTCAGGTATGTTTATGGGTTGGAGAAAAGGAGGTAGGAGGGGTGTAGGATGAAAGGGCCACTGGTGAACAGATCTTTGGGCACTAGCAAGAGTTAAATGGCCAAGAATGATCAACCAGAGAGAACAAGAAAAAGGCAAGAAAGGAGCCAGGGTAGGTGGGACAGACAACCAAGAAGGGAGTGGTTTACGATGCCCACAGCTACAGAGCAGTGTCCTGGGGTTTGAGTTGGGGCATGCGAATCTGCTTGGCAGACAAGCTGGCGCTTGAAGTTCATAGGATCCGTGTCCAGAGAAGAGTATCTGGGTCACAACATGGGGCTTGATCACAGGACAAATGCTGGTCCTTAGAATATGTGCAAAGGTAGGTGGTTTGCTGATTTGGGGCTGAGTCATTGGGTGGCCTGGTGGGTCACTGTGTGGCCTAGTTGGAAGAGTGGGTTTTTCTTTGGGGGGGGGGTGGGGTTTACTTTTTCACTTTTTCTATTTTCCTTTTCTCCAATATCATGATGTTCAAACAGGATATCCAGGCTCCTCTCATTCATTCATTAGATAATGCTTAAAGAGGGCTTAGAATATTTTTGACACATAATAAGAGCTCAATAAATGTTCATTTGTTCCTTTTTAAATAATTTGTTAATTATTAATTTGATAATTTGTTAATTATTTTGTCAATTTGAGTTGCTGTTGACTTTGGCAGACCAGTCCTTCCTTTGTGCAATCCCCTCCCTTTGGGTGCAGATAGAACCTGAGATTGCTTCTAACCTATAGAACATGGTAATAGATGCCATTCCTTGTGAAGGGATATGGCTCTCATAGTCACATGACGTCAGATAAGACTCTCCTTAGCTAGAGAGAGAAGGGGAGACTCACCTGCCTACTGTGAGAGTTAACTCCCTAACATGGCAGGAAGATACAAACAGTCTCTCAGAAAAGAGGCCCTCAGTCTTACAACCTCTAGGAACTGAATTCTGCACACCCATGTATGCTTGCAAGAAGGCCCAGCTTCAGAAAGGAACACAGCCTGGCTGATACCTTGATTGTAGTCTTGATTGCTTGTTTTGAGAACCTCAGCAGACAATTTGGCAGAGTTGCACAGACTCCTGAGCTATAGAAATTAGGACAGTAATGTGTGGCATTTTAAGTTGCTCTAGTAAAAAAGTAATAAAAAACTAGTGCATTGCTATTCAATCATTTAACAAATAATTACTAAGCAAGCACCACTGCCACCCTGTTAGGCATTGTGTAGAGGAGTCAATGCATAGAAACAGTTGTTTTCTTCAAGGGTTTCCAGTGAGTTCCTGAACCAGTGGATTCCCCATGCAAGAGTTGGCCTGACAGCAGTGGGGAAAGGGGTAAGGGGGAACTTCCAGGCAAAGGATCAGAAAGTGGCAAGACCCACAGGCCTGAAAATGCTTGAGCATCATTATTGGTGAGAACTTCAGTAGAGGAAAGCATGGTACCTAGAGTAGATATGGATAGGGCTCTATTTCCTAGTGACAACGGCATGAGAGAAGCTGCAGAAGAATCCACGCATAGGAATAACTTCAAGGAATGGAAGCTGGATTCAAGGCAGATGCACTGGATTTTGCTGGTTGGTGTGAGGCCAGCATGGTGCTGATGCACTTGTCCTGGGATGAGAGCTTAGCTCTGTCCCTAAAAATTGTTGGATAGCTTGAGGCTAACATGCTACTTTCTCAGGTCTTTAGATCATTCTGTGAGTGGTCTCTTCTCAGAGCTGTGGCTGCAGGCTAGAATTCTGGGGTTTATAGTCACTGTTAATTTCTGGAAAAAAATGCTCCATGCTACACAAGGGACAGTTCAAAGAATCCTTCTAGAATAGGTGTTACCAGGGCCTCTTTCTACCAGCAAAGATGTCAGCAGTATGGTTTCCTGTGAGTCATTTCTCCAGTCATCCAAACAGAAGTCCAGGTACAAAGCACGTAGACACACAGTAGAATTTCTCAATCCAGCTTTTCTTCATCCAAATCTCCTTCTGAGAAGAAACACTGGCTCCCATATTTTGAAGTCCTGCACTCTGATATCTCCCGCAAAGAAACATTTTTCTCTTCCTAGAACATGGCCATAGCAGGGCCATGTTTACTGATGAGCTTTTTATTGGAAGGTGTTTGTTCTGCTCCAGGTTCAGATGTCTTTCTTCTGCCTTCCCTACCAGGAAGCTGTGCACGGTGGTGTCTGGTGGGTCAGGCTGCCCTGAAATGCAAGCAGAGGGCCTGGCCTAATGGCCATGGTCATGACAGCCCCAGAAGGACTCAGCACTGTGAAATTGGCCTCACCTCTCTTCTCAGCATGAGCCTCGGGAATCACACATTCAGTGGCAGCTGTGTTGCTGTAGATGTGATAGTAAATATCCAGAAAATTGAGTGCTTTCTGGTCTTCAATTTAAGAAGTCATTTGCTGGATGGTGCTAACTAAGAACAATCATTAAACTTGAGAAAGCACTCATCTACCTCACTCCTTAATTAAATGGAAGACAGAAACAAAAACCTGGCTTTGGGTAGGCCCCGGCTCTGCGTGGAAATGGCCTGGAGGGAGGAGACTCAGATGGTTGCGTGGTAGTCTGGCTGTGGTTTTTATCACATGCATGGCTGGGTACTGGGAGTGGGGTGGGAATGCTTGTCTGAAACCTAAAACCTGCATGGTCTCCTGGATGGGATCAAAAGGCAGGGGCAAGAGGGAAATTGGGCAGTCAGGAAATGCCTGAAGAAGTGACTGCTATGGCCTGAATTATGTCCCCCAAATTCATATGTCAAAGTCCTAGCCCCAGTACAGCTGTATTTGACATTGGGGCCTTTAAAGAGTCAATTAAGGTTAAATAACACCCTAAGTGAAGTCCTGATCCATTACAACTGATGTCTTCATAAACAGTGAGGACATACCAGGGGTGCATGTGTATAGAGAGAAGACCATGTGAGGGTCCAGTGAGGGTCCAGTAAGCCATCTACAAGCCAAAGAGAGCCGTCTCAGGGGAAACCAACCCTGTTGACAACTTAGTCTTGGACTTCTGGCCTCCAGAAATATGAGAAATAAGTTTCTGCTGTTCAGGCCACTTAATTTATAGTATGGTTGTGCCTCCATGTCTGAGTAGGATGGGTTCCTACCCACCCCCAGTCTGAATGCTCTACACACATCCTACATACACTTTAAGTCATCACTAAATTACTTACAAAACTTAATACATTGCAAGCACTGTGTATCTGCTGTTATACTGCATTCTTTAGGAAATAACGACAAGACAAAGTCTGTACATATTCAATACAGACACATTGTTTTCACATGTTTTTGATCCATGGATGGTTGAGCCCAATGTAAAACCTGTGAATATGGTGTGTCTACTGTTCTTTGTTGGGCAACTTGAGCTGACTAATGTAGGGACCATCCCCTGAAATCAGAGCAGGCAGCAGGGAAGGTGGAAGAGAAATTTGTAGAGGTTACGCAGGCCCCAGAGACCAAGAAAAGTGAGCCCCCCTCTCTTAACCATCCACTCAGAGGAGGAGGAGGGCAATGGCTTATGTTTGAGGCTCGACCTTCTGTTGTGATGGCATAGGTGATCAAGGCTCTGGTTTGCATAATGTCTTGCTCTCTCTGGCTTCCACTACCTACAATGTCATCCTATGGAATGTTCTTCATTGAGCACTTTGCTCTGGTTTGGGTAGTGGAGTAAGGGCATCCCAGGGTCCTTTCTACTTGGGAAGACACCTCTTCCTCTCTTCTCTGTGGAGAACCAGGGTGCTGCCCATGCAAGGAAGCCTGGGGTATCTGTCTCATGCCAGTGTCCCTGGGCTAAATGGAGGGTCAGAAGGTTCTGTGGGTCAACATTGGGCAGAATGCTGGAGGAAGCAGTGCCGTAATGCTGATGGACCAGGTTCATGGTAGTTTGACCTAGGTCTGTCTTCAATCCCTGCAAAAGAACTCTTCCTGCTTCACAGAGCTGGCTACACAGGGCCTGGGACCCAAACCCTAGAGTCATAAGCAGTGTGGACATGGCTAAAGGTTCCTTGGTCCATTTCCTCAGAGCTCCTGGAGGTGGTGGGTCACTGGAGGAGAACATAGTTAGGGGTCTGTTATGATTTGAAACCAAGGGTTCATGTGTTGAAATTTAATCTCTATTTTGAAGTATGTAGAAGGTGGAAACTTAATGTATGGTATTTAAAGATGAGACCTTTGGGTAGGGATTAGGGTTAAATAAGGTCATTAAGGGTGAAACCCCTATGATCAAATGGTGACTTTGTGAGAAGAGGGAGAGAGACCAAAGGACATAAATACGTATTCTCTCTGTCTCTCACCATGGGATTCCCTTATTGCTTTGGGACTCTGCCAGCAAAAAGGCCATCAATAGATGTGATCCTCCACCTTAAACTAGAATCATGAACCAAATAAACCTCTTTTCTTCCTCCCTCCCTCCCTTTCTCTCTTTATCTCTCTCTCTTTCTTTCTTTTGTGGGACTGTAACCTCTTTTCTTTATTAGTTATCTAGCCTCATGTATGTCATTATATTAACAGAAAACAGACATAGTCCTAGCCGTGTCTACTTGTTTCTAATATAGAGGAAGATTTGGGAGTCTAGAGGTGCTTAAAGACTTACATGGGATTTCAAGAGCCTTGTGGATCCCCTTGACTGGTGCACAGTCAAAGGAACTCTGCCCACTTTCCTCAGCAGAAGGGCCTGGAGGTGACCTGTCCTCTAGCTGCAGGCTATTTGTGATTAGGGTGTCTGATTTGAACTACCTAACTTTCCCAAGTTCTTTTTCCTCCTTTCTTGACCCCCAAGCTAATAAGGCTTTCTTTCCAGTTGGGGAGGAGGTCCCCCCATGTCAGGGCTCCTCCACTGACATGGCTGTGGGAGGGAGGAACACAAAATGAAACACTCTTATCTTCCTTGTGGTCTGGGGTGGCACACATTGCAGGAAGTTCCAGTTATGTGAGCTAATACCTTTCCTGCTTTGTCCAAACTGGTTTGAGAATAGTTCCTATCAGCATCCTGACCAGTATCTTAACCTTGTTTCGTTCTCTAAATGAGGATAACACAATCTACTTCCAGGAGCTGTTGTGGGGGATTTTAAATAAACTGATGCTTGCACAGCCTGCAGTCAGTCCTTGGGGTAGGGTAAGTGCTCCAGGAGAGCTACCTGCTGTAATTTTTAGCAATGCTGCTGCTTCCACAGTCACATTTATTAACACTCAGCCTTCTCTCTCAGATTTTGCACCTCTCTGGTTTTTGTATTCAGTCATGGCAATGGTTCTCCCGAGTCCATATGCTGCATTTTTGTCATGGCATCATACTCACAGAGAGGACCAACAGGTGGCTGAGTTCTGACCCTCTGCCCTGTCCCCCTGCCCTGATCACACATTTTCAACTGCACCAGGCTTCCTACAACTCTCAGAGGGACTTATGCTATTATTCTTTAGGCCCACTGCATCCTTGAAGACTTCATCGTTTGATATATGGGTATATTCTTTTCAGTAGAGAATCTCCTCTTCCAGTGTGTCTGAAAAGATTCAGTGTTCTCTTTCAAATTGCATTGTGTGAAAATTTGTCAGGCAATACTCCATGGGCTGAGGAACAAAACGTTAGAATGCAGGCTCTTTATAACTCAGTTCTGTGCTTGTTGAAAATATACTTTTGGTAATAAAATGGAGTTTTCAAAAACTTAAAACAATATGCATTTATTTGCCAGTGGAATGCTCTGGTATCTGTAACCTTACTTTCAAATAGTTTAGCCAAACCATTTGAGAGAGAGTAAATAGAGTAAATGTGATGAAATTGAGTTACAAAAATATGCCCCAGATATAGATGGGTTCCAATACTATTTGTTTTATTTTCTTTATGATTAGTATGTTTGAAATAAAATGTTGGGAGAGAAAAAGAAGAGCTAAAAGCCATCTAATGTAACACAAAATTAAAGTGAGTAATGTTAAATGTCATTAAACCCTCTAAATCAGGTATACATATATTTTGATACTCACACAATTCTTATTAGGCATTTCAGGTATTTTTGTTGAACCATCTGGCTTCTTTAGTCAGGTTCAGTGTTCACAGCTTTAGTTCTGAACAGCCTGCCTGACCCTTTTCTCAGTCCTGCTGTGTCTGCCTCCTCATTCCCCATGACCATGACTTGACAGCTTGTTCTCCCTTTCCGCTCTTTCCTTTCCTTAGCATCGAATGTGGGTCTTTGTGAGAGCAGGTATAACTCTCCACGCTGGTCACATGGTCTCTGATGGCCTTGGATAAACCCTTTTCCTGGTGGTGGAAATTCTTCTATTTCATGAAGGCCTCTGAGGCTCAGTCAGAAATTGAACTAGAATTTATATAAATGAAACCAACTTTCCCTGTGCTTATCTATTATTGCAAAACATAAAAGCCGTTAGTTTGATTTTCACAAAGCTTAGAGTCTGCGTGGGCTGAACTGTCTTAACGTATAGGACATGTGACTTCTGTGAAATCTTTGGGACTCCCAGGGGGCACCTCAAAGCAGTAAGCAGAAAGCTCCGCAGAGTCTGAAATGAGGTACAAGGGAGGAGGCCAGGGGACTGCCAGCCAGAGGACACATACCATGTATATTAACATGTCATGGGTCCGCCAAGCAAACAGCCTTCCAATGTGTATCCCCAAATCAATGATCCAAAGTGCAGATTCTGCCGGGTGCACAGGTTGACTTGCAATTAAGCTGTGTCCTACACAGGCCAACATCACGTAGCACGCTCCTAAGGCAATAGCTGCAGGAATTTTGTTATTTAAAAATTGTGGGTAAGTCCCACTTACCACTGCTGGTTCCCAGGAATCCTCCCCTGCTTTTTCAGATGACTGTGAGCCATCTTCAAGGTGCCTTGCTTCTCTTGCTCCCTGTATCCCACCTCACACTGACTGATAATTCAGTGGTTCTCAACACTTTAGTGAGCTGTCCTGCCTGTCCATGACAGACTCCTCACTTTGCACAACTTCAGGGGTTTCCATTCACAACCACAGAATGTTGGAAGAGAAAGGAATGGGTTGAAGGTGTGTGTAGTGTGGTTTTTGCAGTGTGTAGTTCTGGCCTTGTCACAATAGCATCTTAACTCCTGAACATTCTGCATAACAATGAGATATTCTACATTACCACTGAGAATCTCCTATTGGTTGACTGAAATACCCTATGGTATGGGCTGGATAAGTGTCCCCAAAAGGTCCATGTGGTATAGGATTGGTCCTCCACATGGCCCCATTGGGAAGTGTTAAAATCTTGAAGAGGTGAGGCCTAGTGAGGGGTCTTTAGGTCATTGGGAATATGCCTTTGAAGGGGATAGTAGGACCTTAGCCTTTTCTTCTTTCCCTCTTTTTTACATTGATGCCACAAGATGAATGGTTTTGCTCTGCCAAGTGCTTCTGCCACTATATGCTGTGACAGGCCTAAAGCAATAGGGTCAACCAATCATAGACCAAAACTTCTGAAATCATGAGCCAAAATAAATTTTCTCCTTATGAGTTGATTTGTTACAGGAATGAGAATCTGACTAATATACCTAGTGTCTATCCACCAACAAAGTCAAACGTAAATACATAGCACCATCTTCAACTGGACCCCAAGGAGGGGACCATACCTCTTCAGGAGGTCAAAGTCTGAGCCTACAGTGCTGAATTTATCCCTCTAGCACTGGCCTGGGTTGTAGCCAACTAGGTCCACCTGACCTGAGCCAGCTGCTCTCCCAGAGGCAGGAGGTCTTAGACTGGGACCTCCTCATGGGAAAGCCACCTAGAGTTATTTTAAAGATCATCTATCCACACAGTGGGCACTGGCTTCCTTCACCTGAGGTTCTATGACATGAAAAGACAGCCTGATGAGTGCAGTATTCTTTAGTCAGTGGCTACATTTTGGAGGGGTCCTCTCCCTAGCAAGGATAAGAAGAGGGTTCTCTCCCCTGCACAGTCCTGCATATTATGGAACTTGAATCTGCTCACCATGGCCTACCCTAAAATCCTCTACATCTTTCCTCAGAAGGGACTCCTAGGTTCTTTCCTAGGGGAAGGGACTAAGAAGGACCCTTGCTCTTGGTCCTCAGAGATCTCCCAAAAATCTAAGTGTGACATTTCCTTGATTAGGTAGTATGTTAGTTTACTATAACTATTGTAACAAATGACCTCAAACCTGGTGGCTTTAACAACATAAATTTATCCTCTCACAGTCTTGGAAGCCAATCTGTAGGGCCACACTTCCTCTAAAGGCTCTAATGGAGATCCTTTCTTGATCCTCCTAGCTTTTGCTAGCTTTTTGTCTTTTGGGAGCATATTCTTTCTCTGCGGTCACACTGCCTATTCTTCCTCCATATCTTTTTCGTGTCCCTCCTACAATGTGGCATGTGACTGCATTTAAGGCTCTCCCAGCTAAGCCAAGATGAGCTGAAGATCTTTAATTTAATCCTGCTTTTGCCATATAAGGTGATAGTCCAGGTTCTGGGGATTAAGGCATATTGAATATACAGTGTCTTTTGGGGACCTCCTCCATTCAACCCACTCCAGGTGGTAGGCTGTTGGCAGGGTCTGATCTTATGCTTTCCAAGACTGAGCATAATTTTTGGCACGCAAGGAGTGCCCACTTGATCCTAATGGAATGGAGGCCAGATGCGTGGATGAAAAGCACACATTCAGTGTCCATGAATCTTAAGAGGTGTCAGTAGCTGGAAGGAAAATGGTATAAATTCTGTTCTTGTCCCTGTCCCTGACAGAACAGACTTCTCTCCTGGTAACACGTTTTGAGACAAAACGTGGCTCAGGTCTCAGAGCTGTGCTCAAGCCAGGCAGTTGTATTACATTCCCCAAGTCATAAATATTTAGGGAGCAAAATCAATTCCTGCAGTAGTAGTGGAGGGAAGGTAAGTAAAATGCTTGATTTTTATTCTTTTAGGTCCATCCAGAGTCGATGCATGTGTTGGAATGCAATATTTCTGCTTCTTTTCCCAACAAGGTGATTGCTGTACTTTGATACCAACGAACTACCTCATGGCCATCTGAGGTGAGTTAAAGACTTCCTAGAGGGTGAGGTTTGATTTCCAGTAGTGGGGCTCCTGGGATGGAGAGAGAGGGGAGCAGTGTGAGCTACTGGCCTTTTGGCCTCAGCCAGCAATGCCCTCAGGAAGGATTCCCCTAAGACTGAGCTCAGTAGAACAGAGAAGCTGGGTAGTAGTAGGTTTCCCCTTGGTACTCTTGGACTGGATTTGGCCAGAAAAGATGGATGAATCAGAGACCAGATGGCCCTGTTCTGAGGGACCCAGGTGAGCTAGGAGGACCTGACAAACAATAATTCTTGTAAGGCCTGGTGCCCAGAAATAAAGTTGGACTCCCTCATTCAACCACACTGGGTCTCTTTCAGGTTACGCACAGCTGGTAGTGATATCTCAGGCTGGCTTCTTGTCAGTCATATTGAGCTTCCACTGGAATCTATCATCATCTCCCATGTTTGCTTGTGGCCTTCTGAGGCCTCCTGCACAGGAAGCAAGACAGAGGGTCCTCTTCCTTTAATTTCTCATCAGCCATCTGCATTTTTTCCCAGCCTAGAGATGGTGTCCAGGGCAGACCTCTTACCATCTGCTTCTTCTATATGTTCTACTCTGCCTTTCCCTTATCCACCAAAGGTAGGAGCTCTACTTCCTTTTTAAAGAAGATTTCCCATATGCCACCATTTTACTCCCTCTTTTCCTCCCACCATTTTGGCTGTCTGTCTATTGAGAAATATCATTTCTCCAGGAGAGGGTGAAAAGCACATGGTTTAATGGTCTCTAAACATTAACCCTATTTTTCTTATTTTATCTGCTGCGCACCTTGAATTGTGTATGGTAGTTTCTGTCCTTGAACTCACATTTACAAAGGAAGGAAGAGTTTTCAAATTAGGAAGTAAAAAACAAACTATGAAGAGACCAAGAACAAGAGCAAGTTATTGCAAACAAGGAAGAAGGCAGAGCTCTGGAGGCCTCTTCTCATTTCTTTTGGGGCATGGGTCCTCTAGTCTGCAGTTGAGAGTTAAAAAAGATGGTGGCCTCTGCATCCTGGCTGAAAACCATGAGGAATGGAAGCAACATGGCACCACAAAAACCAACATTGTGTGTTGAGCTTTCTTTGACATTCCTTTGTCAAGAGGAATGATATGTCTGTGTCCTTTTCATTAAAAGTTTTATTGCTGATGTATATTTAATAATGTAACTGTCTTTCCTAGCAAAGATTCCAGATAAATCTGTTATTTTCCCCATGACTCAAAGTTTGAGGTCTTATGTAAGCTAATAAACACCTGAACTTAAAAGAAGTAGAAGCAAAATCTGGACTTCCAGGTTTTGTGATCACTCTTGCTGGAGACATGCATTGGGTCTTCATATCAACCTTTCCCTTAGACCCTGTGGTACCTCCTATTAACTAGACTTCAGTTAATTTGGCCAGTTACAAATTCTTCATAGGCCAGGGCTCTGCTTTTGATCTGATCCCATATCCATCTCATGCAGTTTTAAACTGGTCCAGTGATTTCACTGCCTTAAAGGTTGCACATAATTTGATTGATAACCCACAGCTTGAATGTTTCCAGGAAGAAAAAAAAGTCATTTCACAAATCAATTTCCCCAAGTGTTCAATTTCTTTTTGTCATGAGTTCTCAATTTAACCACTAGAAGTGGATAATTTAAAAAAAAATCTATCCTAAGATCATAACACCTGAGAGGCCAAGTTTACTCCTTAAAAATGTCAGAATAGTCTTTTTATGTTTCCAATTATTTGCATTTATTTTAATAAGTTCTCTCTAAATAAAAGAGAACACATGAACTTTATAAGAAAAACTTTAATGGTAAAAAGTCAGAAATAGTAAGGTGAAAATCCACTTGAGATCACTATGGATAGATAACCACAATTAGCATTTTCTGTATATACATCAGAAGGTTTTTCCTGTTAGTTTGAACTACATGAATTATGTGTATATACACACAGACACATACAAGTCTTTACATTTATTTCAAAACCTGGTTTATTTTTGGCTTATCTTTTATGCTAAAATACATCTTTTATAAAAGTGTTACATGGACTTTATTAAATGAGTCTCCAAATTATGCAATTAGTTAACTATCATTCGACATTTCAGTTATTCTTTCCTCCCATTAAAAAATTTTCTATTGTAAATAAGATTACAACATTCTTTTTTTTATAACAAACATTGTTATTCCTATATGATTATTTTCTAAGAATAAATTCTTAGAATCCATCTGCTAAGTCATTAGGCTTTGATATTTTAAATAGTACTTATGGTGTAAACCAAAAGATGGAGGCGTGATGCTGTCCAAGAGCATTAGATGGGGCTTTCACACACCCTGGTGTGACTCCTTCCTTGTGCATTAGCCTAATCTAGCTTTATCCTTTAGTAAATGATGTTAAGCTGGTTTTAAAGAGTTGATAGAAAGATTAAATAAAATAATGTCTTAGTGTGTTTTCTGTTACTGTAATGGAATACCACAGAGTGGGTACTTTAAAAAGCAAAGAAGTTTAGTTAGCTCACAGTACTGGAGGCTTGAAAGTCTGAACCTGCAGCACTCCGACAGTATTTGGTGAACACATTGAATGGTTCTCTGAACCTATTCATTACCAAAACATGGCTGTGTTTGTGCCAAGGGTCAAGGCAAGGACCTTGATTCTGGGTGATACAAGCATGGTGCAGAGGGGAAAGACAAGTGAGCATGTGTGAAAAGGAATGGAAGGCCTGTGTCCACTTTCATAACAATCTCATCTCGAGGTAACTGACCCACTCCAGTGATAACTGCATTAACCATTCATGAGGGCTCTACCCTCACAACCAGATCCTATTAGGTTCCTCCTCCCAACATGTGAATTTGGAGGAACACATTCAAATCATAGCAGATGTCCTACTCCATTCCTGGCCTCTAGAAGAAACTCAAATGATGCTAACTCTATTCGTACTAAGGCTACTTAACATAGACCATAGTAGTGTTTGTTAGTGATAGGATTTCAGGCATTATGGAGGCTAGTGAAATGGGGAGCATTTTTTCCTCTTCCTTCTCAGTCTCACCTTCTTTCTCCTGTCTTCCAATCCCCAACCCTAAGGGCCATAGAGTTTATCTCTTTCTGCTCTAACTCCTGAATTCCCTACCTACAACATGAGTGGGAGCCAAGAAGCAGTTCAGAGTAGGATTCATAGCACAGAGCTTCTTGGTACTAAATTCCAGCTTGCCCACCTGAACTTTTCGCATCATGGGCAGGTCAGTTGACAGTTCTATTCCCCACTTTGCAAAGCAGGAATAAAAGTAACAGTCTCTAGAAAACAAGGAGAAGTTAACATAGGGAAAGTACTTAGTGCTGTGCCCAGCAGATACCTAGCACTCAGTGAATGTCAACTATTTTCAATCCCCCACCACACCCCCACATCTACCAAGCAAGTTCTGTGAGGGCTGGTGTTTTGACTGTCTTGATCACCATTGATTCCACCATGACCAGAACAGTACCTGGTATGCAGCAGGCATTCCAATAGTATTTGTTGAACAAATGAATGGTTCTCTGAACTTCTGCATTACCAAAGCATGACTGTGGATTCTGTTGGCATCACTTATTTGTTGCTGTTGTTTTTTGCTCATGACAGAGTCATTCTGGAGTTTTCTCCTAAATTCTTCCTCTGTGGGAGAAAATGCTACCATTTCTTGGTTATAAATATATAATTGCACTTTAGCTGCAGAAACTCATTCCTTTAGTGTGTTTGGAGTCCTAATCCAAAGTGATCTGACAGGTACTTGCTCTATGCAACAAGTATTTATGGATCCAAATCACAAGGCCCAACTGCCCAGGCATCTTGAATGTAGTGTCTTGTGGGAGAGCAATCTCTAGCCATCAGATGCTGAGCTTCCAGAAGAGCAGACAGGCATGCGTGCATACACACTTGCACACATACACATGCACTCACAGCCCAAATCCCCTGCACTCAGCTGGGGCTCCAGCCTAGTGGGAGGTGTTTCTTGCTCAGAACCATGAACAGTACATAGGACAAGAACAGGAACACAGCAGCAGAGAAAATTTATGGGAAAGCAATGATATTGAGCAAAATCTCAGCTCACTTCATTCAGCTCAATAAACTCTGACATGGGACTGGGTATCAGAGAAAAGATATGAACAAGTCACAGGGAAATAAACAGAACATAATGTTCTCCAACTCTGTCTCCTCCCAGGACTGTGACAATGTCCAGCACAAAAAAGTCGGTAAATGTTGGCTAAGCATACCAAAGGAAAACGAGGGTCAGCTGCAGCTTAGATGCTCTGTCCTCAGGGAGCCTTTCCAAGACAAATCTCTCATATGTGAAATGGTTTGGATGAGGCATATATAAAACAGTGTGATACCCAGGTTTCCCAAGAAAACCTATATTTGTTTCCTATTACTATTGTGACAAATTGTTACAAACTTGGTGAATAAAACAATATATATTTATCCTCTTACACTTCTGAAGGACAGAAGTTCTAAAAATTAAAGTGTTGACAGAGGCTGTAGGGTACATTTGACTCCTTGCTTTTTTTTTTGAAGCAGTGCTGAGATTCGAACTCAAGGCCTCACATTTGCTAGTCAGGTGCTCTACCACTGGAGCCACACCCTAGACCTTTTTACTTTAGTTATTTTTCAGATAGGGTCTGGTGTTTTTGCCTGAGGCTGCCTCAGTCTGGATCCTTCTACCTACTTCTCCCAGGAAGGTGAGATTGCTGATGTAAACAAGCCCAGCTTGTTTTTTGTTTTGAGATCGTGTTTCAATTGCCCAAGCTGGCCTCTACCTCCTGAGTGGTCATGATTACAGGTGTGAGCCACCATGGTTGGCCCCAGTTCCCTTGATTTTTCATTACTTAACTCCTGGCCTTAACTCTATCTTCAAAGTGAGAAGCAGAGCATCTCCAAACCTCGTTCTTTCTGCTCCTATCATCACATCCCTTTTCTGACACTGAACCTTTACCTTCTTCTTATGAAGACCCACCTGGAAAGTCCAGGTCAGATCTCACATCAAAGGCTGGCTGGGGTGGATCATGTCGAAGTCTCCCCATGGCAAGATCCTTAATTGAATCACACCCTCGATACCCTTTTGTGGAGGTAGGAATCTTACTGCTGCAGGTATGGGGGGGGTGTGGAAAGATAGACTGGGGGTGGATATACTGAGATCCCAGGCCAGTGTTTTGTAGCTATTATAATAACTACTCTCATTTTCTGCAGAGCTCTCTCCAAAGTTTCTTCCTCACCTTTTCCCCAGTGCTTCCTTCTCAGATAACCCTTGACTTCCTACTTGTTGCCAGTTTTACTGGCTTATGCTCATCTAACTTGACCTTTCATTTATCAGTGGATAGACACAATGAATCACTCCTGTCTTGAAAGATTTTATCCAGTTTGCATCCAGGACACCACACGCTCCTGAATTGCCTCCCACTCTGGTTTGTCCATTTCATTCCCTTTGCAGGCAGCTGAATGATGCCTCATGGCACAGTTCTGATCCTTTTTTCTTTTTTATCTACATTCACAGACCACTGTTCTCATCCCGTCCGATGATATAACTGTGTGCCAATGATTTTCAAGTCTTTATTTCTAACCAAGAAGTCTACTTTGAAGCTCTGGTTCATGTGTACAATTGTCCAATGGATGTCTTCACTTGAATAATTAAAAAGCTTTTCAAAATTAATATGCCTCCAACTAAACTCTTTACTTCCCCTCTAACACTGCTTCTCCCATTGTCTTCCCCATCTAAAGTCCAACTCTATCTTAGTTGCACCAGCCAAACACCTAGAAGCCATGCTTGGCCCCCAACTTCTTTACACTCTATATTGGGGTATAGTCTGCCTTCAAAATACAGCCCAGAATTCTGTGACTTCTCCTGATCTTCATTCACATTTGTAGCTTGCACTCCCTTGAAGTTTTACCCTTACTGCTTTAATAGAGTCCTAGTTTTCTCCTGCTTCTTTGCCCATTCTCCATAGAGAAGTCACAGCAATTCTTCTATAAGAGTCAGATAAGTGAATGTTTTGTTTAGAATTACCTAACATATGACACATATACTCAACTAAGCTTGGAGTCTTTACATTGGCTTGCAAAGTCCTATATGAGCTGATCTCACTAATTCTCTGCTCCACCCACACCAGTCACAATGTTCTTCCTCAGACACACCAAGAACTTATGTTTAATGTCTGTTCCCTCCATCTAGAATGCCCTTCCTTCAGCCAGGCACCTTACTTCCCTTTCCTTTATTTGGATGTCTACTCAAAAGTCACCTCCCCTGCCCACTTTAAACAAAATAACATTCCCTTGTCACTTTTTCCTTACTGTGTTTAACTTTTCTTCATAACATCATCATCGTTGGCTGTTTATTTGTGTACATACTATTTTCTCTTCCTAATGGTGTATAATTCCCATGAGAACAAGGACTTCTATTCATTGTTTATGTGGGTACTCAACAGATATTTGAATAAATAAATGACTGATAATAATAATAAAAGTTGATCATTCATTCACTATTTTGCAGGTACCAGAGCAGTGTTATATACTTTGGCACATGTTCATTTACTTTTCTCATCCTCATACCAAACCTCAAAAAATAAATAATAAAATCCTGTTTTATACATGAGGATATATTTATACATGAGGCCAGGCTGTTGACAGGAGGCCCCAGTTCCTTACTTGCAGTAATTCTTCATAAGTGTGCTTGAGAATCCTTGCAATACAGCAGCCAGTTCAACTGGAGTGAATGATACAAGCGCAAGTGAGGCAGAACCTGCAATGTTTTTTTATGACCTAATCTCAGGACTTACACACTGTTATTTCTGCAATATTATATTTGTTAGACAAGTCAGTCCTACTGAGTAACGAAGGGGACAATACAAGAGCATAAAGACCAGGAGGAGGAACTCACTGGGGATCATCTTTGAGGTTGGCAATCCCATGCCAGGAATAGAACACAAGCAATGTCATGGGGTTGAGGCATCCATGGATTAGATGAGGAATAGAAGCAGTTCACTTTGAGGACAAGAGATACAATTCACATGGATGGAGAAAGAGATAAGACACTAGGGAAGGCACCATATACTTGGGAAGCACTCAGGTTGCATTCAGTAGGTGATGGGGAGGGCAGCAGGGCCCATGAGTGATTTGGAAAGATCATTCTGGCTGTCATATGGAGGGAGTGAAGCTTGAGATGGGAAGAGCAGCTAGGAGGCTCTGGCAGTCATCCGGGTTAGAGGTGAAGGGGTTTTCTCCTGGTACTCTAGGTATTGAGCCACACGTGTCACACTTAAGAAGTGACAGGCCTTGGGAACTATTAAATATGGAGTAGGAAGGTGGGGAGAATAGAGGCAGGCTTTCTTTTCTCTAGTTGGAAGTCTGGGTAGATATAAGTGTCATTAACTGAATCTGGGCTCTCAGGGAGGAGCAAGGTGGGGTAGAAAAAATGGTGGAGATGATGAGTCTGTTTTGAACATGTGGGTTTTGAGGAGCTTTTAGATTTTCCCTGTGGGCATTTTGAGGTCTGAGAGAGACTTCTGAATTAAAGATAAGAACTTGCAAACATTGGCCAAAAGATATGTGATTCTTATTTGGGGTCTAATCAAAGTGAACTTGATTGTGGTTTTGGTCTGGTTTGCTCAGAGACAGCCTATTCTAGTGCTCATTGAAGGGATTTGTCTTTGTTGTTTGCCTACTGTGTGTCCAGAAATAGCCTGGATGTTTTCACACGTATTATTTTATTATTTTATTGTTTTATTATTTATATGTGCATACAATGCCCCCTCCCTCTCCCCCCACCCCCTCAATACCCAGCAGAAACTATTTTGCCCTTATCTCTAATTTTGTTGAAGAGAGAGTATAAGCAATAATAGGAAGGACCAAGGGTTTTTGCAGGTTGAGATAAGGATAGCTATACAGGGAGTTGACTCACATTGATTTCCTGTGCATCACATGTATTATTTTATTTGTAAGACCCTCACAATGATATTGAGACCTAATTATTTGTCAAACTCTCTCCTAAGAGTTTTATGTGTGTTAAGCCATTTGGTTCTCATGATGATACTAGAAAGCAGGTATTATTGTAGACAAGGAAACTGAGTCACATGGAGGTTATGCAATAGTCCCAGGATCTTGGCGTGATAGAATTGGGAGGTGTTGTTAGTCTGTATGTAGATAACAGGCTGTCTGGGTTTTGTGGGTATTGTGAATAGTCCTAGTATTGGGTCCGAGGTCACCCACAGTAAATGAAGGCGCTAGATGAGAGCTCATTCCTTCACATCTTCTCAGCAATCAGCTGAGGTAGGAGAAGGTAGGATCTTGGGCTTTGCTCATGACATAAAAGGAAAGAGAGGAGTTAAAAAAGGCCATAAAATCAGAGTCACATAAAGCCCAGCCACTTAGGGTTCTAAACCTTCCCAGCTTTCCTCTTGGAAACCACCCCTGGTCCATGGAGACAGGACTGCAGCATCTCTCATACAGCCTCCTTTGTTCTCTGATCTGTAATTATAAGACCTATTGCCCAGGCTGATGGTCAGACAGGGAGAAAAAGAGGATGCAGTCACAGGACGGTTCACAAGATCCCAATGATGTAATATGTGTCTGCCACCTTTTATGCATAACAAGCCATTCCTCAAATCAGTGGCTTAAAACAGCATTTGTTTGCACAATGTATCTGCAGTCAGCTGAGCACAGAGGGGAGGTTGGCTGATTTATCCTGGGCTGGGCTGGGCTGGGTTCTGCCAGATGTGCCTCCAGGCTGCATGTGCTCTGGGTCAGGTTCCCATGTCTTCTCTCCTCCTTGAACCAGTGGGCCAATCTGGGCAAAAGCACAAGGAACTGAGAGCAGCCACCCATGTGCTTGGCCAGCCTGTTTGTCCCAAGACTGCTAATATCCCTTTGACCAAAGCAAGTCATGCAGTACAGCCAGAGTCAGAGGCTGGGGAAGAACATTTTGCTTATCCTGAGGCTCAGGTGACAAGGACATGCGATATTACTACTGGGGTGTGAAGGGTTGGGGTGTGCACAGGTATAGGAGTAAGAATAACTGGCAGGGGATGGGCTTTTCTGATGGTATTTACTCAATTAAGATGAGCTGGATTAACTAGGGTCCCCCTGGTATTCACAGGCTGCCAAATGGGGTGCTCCAGGTCCAGCATGCCTGCCACAGAGAGCAGGGCAGTCCTGCTCAAGGAAGGAAAAGGCAGCTTCCTCCATAGCACGTGGAAGGAGGCAGGGGGAAGGCCACTCACTGGAAAACAGCCACACCACCACTTGTCATGGTACCAAGAGTGTTTCATTCCTCTGAGCCACGTTTAGGTGATGGCAGGATGGGAACAGAGAGGAAAGCCTGCAGAGGTGAGTAGCAAACAGGAAATGATGAGCAGGAGGTGGTGCATGGTGAGGCTGGACTGAGGTTCTCCATCACCCTTTGAAGGAAGTGGTCTTTCTTTTCAGATGGAGAAATGCTGGCATGCCTGACTAAGGAACAGGTCCTGGGCTTTCCATATCACTAAGAGCTCATATCATCACACAGAATGAACTGAGGGAAGATTGCCAGTCCAACACCGTGAGCAAGCTGTTCTAGGTAGCTGCAACTCTCACTCATTGGAGATATAAATTTGTTTCCAGCTTTGGCAACACCAGGTGGGAAACTCAGATGCCTGTGGGAGCTATGAAGTTCAGGCCCATCAGAAGAGAGCAATTGATGTCTGGGAGGTTTCTGCCATGCAGAAATGTGGCCTTACTGCTGCTGGGTCTTCTAGCTTTTCAACACAATTTGGAAATATGCTTATTAAAGTAATTTTTCAAAAGTACTAATAACACAAGCAAAAGAAAATATGTCTGTGGACCCAATTGGGCCATCAGATCACCAGTTTGTAATCTATGCAAAGACTTCCTGGAATGTGTTATGTGCCAAGCCAGATAATCTCCTTCACAATTAGGTTTTTCCCTAAACCAGCTCTGCCCACTCAGGAAAGTATTGGGGTAGTTCTTGCTGTGATGTCTGGAAGCCTCCCCATAGGCTTCCTCTGCTGGCTGTCTCTGTCTGTAAAGATCATATCCAATTTTATTCCCTCAACCACTATTTATTTATTGAGCTGAGCTCAGCACTGCAGTTATGATGGTAAATAGGACAGACTGGTCTATGATCTTACAGATTCAGGGTGTGCCAGAGACCATGCATAACCAACATGTAACCCCATTAATAAATACAGGATAACAAACTGACACATACCAAGAACAGAGAACAAGAGGTGCAGGAGACACGTATGACAGGGGAGGCAGATTAAATCTGTGGACACAGGGAGAAGGCTGGGGAGATCCAGATGAAGAGAGCAGGAAGGGTCCTGGGTGAACAATGTGTGCGAGGCCATGCAAACTAAGGGGCTTGTGGAGACTGAGTGAAGGTTGGACAGCCGGAGGGCCAAAAGTCTGGGGAGAGGGAGGAGGGAGAAGTGTTGAGCTGTGGGCAGGGTCCTGATCAGTCTGACTCAGAGGTAGAAGGGTGAGGGAACCACCTGTCTGTGTGTTTCAAAGATCACTCTGGTGCTGAGTATAGAGGAAGCAGTGTGGTGAATGAGGGGACACAGTGACAATAGCCCAGATGAGGGATGACAGAGGACAGGACTGGGGGAAGGATAAAAGTGTCAAAAATATATTTGGAGGTAGAGCCAACCAGACTTATCAGGACCACGTTTCCATTAAATGTAACTGCTAGCGATAAGCAAAGAATTACTTGCTGTTTGTGGTAGCCAAGTCCCTGGTTAGGCTGGATCCGGGCCGAGTATGCTCATTTGTGTATTGTTTCTCAACTGCTCTGATCACTCCCTCTTCTTGGGACAAGCCCTCTGGCCCTACTGCATCCATAAACCTCATCAAACAAAGCTCAGTTGTCTGCAGGGTAACACTGGTCTTTCCGAACTTGGTTCTTTTTTTTTTTTTTTTTTTTTTCATTTTTCTTTTATTATTCATATGTGCATACAAGGCTTGGTTTATTTCTCCCCCCTGCCCCCACCCCCTCCCTTACCACCCACTCCACCCCCTCCCGCTCCCCCCCTCAATACCCAGCAGAAACTATTTTGCCCTTATCTCTAATTTTGTTGTAGAGAGAGTATAAGCAATAATAGGAAGGAACAAGGGGTTTTGCTGGTTGAGATAAGGATAGCTATACAGGGCATTGACTCACATTGATTTCCTGTGCGTGGGTGTTACCTTCTAGGTTAATTCTTTTTGATCTAACCTTTTCTCTAGTACCTGTTCCCCTTTTCCTATTGGCCTCAGTTGCTTTAAGGTATCTGCTTTAGTTTCTCTGCATTAAGGGCAACAAATGCTAGCTAGTTTTTTAGGTGTCTTACCTATCCTCACCCCTCCCTTGTGTGCTCTCGCTTTTATCATGTGCTCATAGTCCAATCCCCTTGTTGTGTTTGCCCTTGATCTAATGTCCACATATGAGGGAGAACATACGATTTTTGGTCTTTTGAGCCAGGCTAACCTCACTCAGAATGATGTTCTCCAATTCCATCCATTTACCAGCGAATGATAACATTTCGTTCTTCTTCATGGCTGCATAAAATTCCATTGTGTATAGATACCACATTTTCTTAATCCATTCGTCAGCGCTGGGGCATCTTGGCTGTTTCCATAACTTGGCTATTGTGAATAGTGCCGCAATAAACATGGATGTGCAGGTGCCTCTGGAGTAACAGTCTTTTGGGTATATCCCCAAGAGTGGTATTGCTGGATCAAATGGTAGATCGATGTCCAGCTTTTTAAGTAGCCTCCAAATTTTTTTCCAGAGTGGTTGTACTAGTCTACATTCCCACCAACAGTGTAAGAGGGTTCCTTTTTCCCCGCATCCTCGCCAACACCTGTTGTTGGTGGTGTTGCTGATGATGGCTATTCTAACAGGGGTGAGGTGGAATCTTAGTGTGGTTTTAATTTGCATTTCCTTTATTGCTAGAGATGGTGAGCATTTTTTCATGTGTTTTCTGGCCATTTGAATTTCTTCTTTTGAGAAAGTTCTGTTTAGTTCACATGCCCATTTCTTTATTGGTTCATTAGTTTTGGGAGAATTTAGTTTTTTAAGTTCCCTGTATATTCTGGTTATCAGTCCTTTGTCTGATGTATAGTTGGCAAATATTTTCTCCCACTCTGTGGGTACGAACTTGGTTCTTTTAAGACTAGGCACTTCACAACTTCTACCCTTGGGCTCAGACCCAGCGATTCACCATTTAAGCCTTACAGAAGAATAGTGATAGAAGCTAGTTTAAGTACCCACTACTCAATGTTGTTCTAAAGGCTTATATGTAATTAACCTATTTAATCAGTTGAATTCTTATGCCCATTTTGCAGATGAGAAGATTGAGGCACTGAGATGGTTAATTAACTTCGGTTGGGTTGTGTGTGCAATGCATGTTAGCACTGAGGGAGAAGAATTCTGCCTTTTCCCAAATCCACACATTTAAGCTCTATTCTAAATAAGTGACCACAACACAGTGGTCTTAGATAGAAGGGTGTCCTGTGCATGCATCATAATGTCTTTTGTGAAAGACTCATGAAGTGACTGCTCACATATACCCATCCCTCTACTAGTGACGCCGCCAGAGGAATTTGTCCTGGTCATGTACATCTTTTAAATTTCTTTATTATATAATATATACATAAGATATTATACAACATATAATAGTTGTATAGTTTACATTGTGACATTTACATATTTGCTTACACTATATCTTAGTTAGATTCACCACCTCCTTTGTTCTCCGTCCTTCCCCTCCCTGCTTCTTAGAACCATTTCTACAGTTTTCATTATTCTATTTTCATATATGAATACAAAAATCATCCACCATATTCACCCTCATTCATGCTTTCCTTATGCCCATCCACTCTCAATGGTACCCACCCCTGGAAAAGACCTGTTTTAATTACCTGTCCTTCATTTTTTGAAGTGTATACTGATAGGCCAAGGGGGTTTTGCCTTGGCATTTCACTCATTTGTATATCATGCTTTAATTAGATTATTCCCTCCCCCATTTCTTACTCTTTCTCTATCACCCTGCTCCCCTTTAGTATCTATAGGGCCAGTGGTGCTCTGCCCCAGCCCCAGCTCAGAGAACCAGGGTTGCTGCTGATTAACTCTTGATCCATGAAAGATTTGTTTAAAGGGTACCGAGAAGCCTGGGATAGCCAGAAATGATGGGCTGGTTCACCAAAGAGGATGGTCATGAGCTAAGCCCATCAGTATATTCTCTGCAGGGTTTTGCCTGTAGGATATGAATGCAATTGGCATTCATATCAGTAGCAAAGGGCCAGCAGGGTGGATGTGCAGTGTATAGTGAGGAAGATGGACAAGGAAGCAAGCAATGATAAACACAGGGACCAGGCTAAATTTCCTAGGTCAAACAGCTGCTCTGGAACAGCAATGAATTTTTCTGATAAGGAGGCTCCACAGGAGGTTGTAAATGCCTTTTCCTGATAAGGATGCAGTAGGGAAACTGAGCTCCCCAGGAGGGTGACAGAGATTGGCCAGCTGCTTTCAATTTGCATTTCCAGAGAAGCTGGTGCAAGGAAAGCCCCAATCAGGCAGAAGACACTAGTTCCCTGTGTTCAGTGATTCCATCAGAATAAGAGTGTGTGGTTTGATTCCTCAAGGCCCCCAAATAACATATTTTTCTGGGTAGAAATACATTTGACAAAGTCTGTACCCTTTGCCATTGCTTTCCTTTTTCTTCCAAAGTCTTAAATTTGTGAGATGCAAACTTTTGCAAGTAAGTCTATAACACTGTTTCCTAAAGTGTGTTCTGTGAAACTCTGGTCTTATGACATTGTCACTTACCATTCTTAATCTCCCTCTGTTCCTCAAAGTGTTGCATGTTTAAGTAAGCTTGAGACACTCGAGATGAATCTCCAAGAACAAGGATCAGACCCAGTTGAGGTCTATGGCTTTTAGGAGTCCTACACGACGCATCAATTAATACAAATCATGGCAGAAGAGACTGAGCCCAGTACTGAGTGCTGTAAATTCTTAACCATAACTTTCTAGTTAAAGAGGGGAAGACTATGGATTTTGGTTTTCAGCAAAAGTACCTTTAATGATTAAGCTATAGATATTTTTCAGGCTCATTTACTTTGTAATTGAGAAGCTGGCGATTTGGAAGAGGCATAGAGGACCCCATACACAAAATTTACTGACCTGTGTCTGACTTCACTGGAGCATGTGGAGTTGATGTTGCCAAGGGCCAGTTTAGATTACACTGCACTAGGAACCTGACACAAACATGTCTGTCTACCTTTGCAGCAAGTGAGCAGATGGAGAGAGAGGTTTATGCTTTCTAGACAGTCATTAATAAGCCACTTAGAAACCATATCCACTCACTCTGCAAAGAATCAATTCCTTGCAAGTGCACAGAACAGAATCTAATGCTTTTCAGTACCTACTGTGCACCTGCACTTGGCTCTGAGTTTGTATGTAAGTTATCTCATTTAATCCTCTTAAAAATCCTCTGGGGAAGAAGGATGCTACAGTCATTCTAATTATGGAAAAACTGAAGTTTGGAGCTAGACAGTGCTCCTGCCTCTGACCAGTCATCCTGTGTCTTAAAATTCCAATTGGTGACTCAGTTTCTCCTTCTCTCATGACTTTCTCCTATGACAAAGGACAATGTGTTCTATGGGTTCAGATTGACATAAACATTCCCCTGCCCCAAAAGACCATCTTCCTCAATGGTGGTTTGTTGCTTGCTTTACTGACATTTACTGAAGAATGCAGAAAATATTAGGGACTTTCTTTTAACTCTCTTTCACTTATCATGTCCTGGAGGTGAGCAGTGTACCTTTATATTTAGCATGCTATTAAGGCTAATTATGCCTCTGAATCAAAAGCGATTGCTCAAATTAAATGTGAAATGATTAAGTGCAGCAGAATCTGATTTTCTAGTGAGACAGGAACCAAAAGAAACCTAAATGTAGAACCAGGAGTTTCCATAACTGGGGTGACAAAAGACCAGGCCTTAGGAGGGTATTAGGGTTTACCTGGCTTCTTCTGTAGGTAGTCCTTGGGGCGAGCATCGCAGGGATGAGTGCTGTCCTTGGTGCTGAAAGCATCTTTTCCAGAGTAATGAGTGAGGACTCAGAAAATTATGTCATAGTTCACCACCTTGGCTACATTGGGTCCTTATTTTTCCTCTAAAGTCATAGGGAAAAGAAATTAACTTAGTTCCTTTGGGTTTTATTGTATGGTTCCAGCTCTCATCAACCTGGTTGAATGGAAGAAATAAGGAGGCCTGATTGAATCTGGGGCTTTGAGGGACTCTCCCCATTAATGAACTGCCTCTGTACTTCCAATGAGGAATCACAAACCAAACCCTGGGAAGCATACCCCAGGTTAGGGGCAGAAACTCTGGAATATAGTTCACTGGTTTTATATTTTATAACATGTTTTTAGATGCAGAATACTTGATTGAAAATCTAAACTGGGTTCCTGAAATATGTAATAGATTTAAAAATCAATGGCTTTGGTTGAAGGAGGGAAAGTGTCTGAAACGCCAGCCATATAATTCTGCCCCCAGGATGTCCCTTAGGAGTCTGTGTGGATACTTTCATGGGCCACTGGGCAAGCCTGGAAACCACTAATTTTAGTTCATCCTTTTTCTGGCCCTTGAATATTTGTTTGACTCCTGTTTATCAGTAGAAACTAAGCAAAGTCACCTCCTGCAAGAGTTTTTCCCTGACCCCCACGTAGAGTTAAGGGTATGCTCCCCCAGCCCTGTACTGCCTTTTGGAAACACACTGATCCCTCTGCAGGTTAATCACATATCACCTTTACTGGACCCAGGGGTCCTTGAGGGCCAAGATTATACGCCTGGAGCATAGCGAATTCTAGAATGCTTATGTTTAATGGAATTTCCACCAGAATGAATAGGATTCCATCTAAAGTATGCCCAGCACTTCCAGGGATGGGGAATTCACTGCAAACTGAGGCAGCCCATTCCACATCGTAAGAGGCTTCCTCTTAATTTTGAGCCAAAATATATTTCCCTATAGTTTCCACCTTCTAAGACTATTTAGAACAATCCTCACACTTTTTCTACAACTGGCACTTCAAGTACTTGAAGAGAGATATTATATTCCTCCTTCCTGGGCTTAATACTTTCTATTCCTCATGGGACATTATTTCAGTCCTTTTACCTGATTGTTTGTTTTCTTCAGCACACAGAGTTTTCTATCTCCCTCTTAAAGTGTGGAGGAGGGTCATAAAGGTTGTATAAGCACCTCACATTTATTCCTCTTAGCTACTTGAATTATTTTTTTAGTTTCATCCATTGCTCCAGTTTGGAATTTCTCATAGTTTTTTGTCTATTTTTTTTTTTTAGAATCCTTCTCTATCTAATATTGGAGAACCTCTAAACTCAAAAATAAGAAATGGCCTGTAGCTCTTTACCTGTTTTTTTTAGCAGTGACTGGTGGTGTGAAGCCAGTATTTCTTTAATATAGGTTATCTTGAGCTAGAATTAAAAGGCAGGAGGGTAGGGAGTTTTGCTTGTTTTGTTCACTGCGATATCCTCAGCACACGAGAGAGCTTTGACATGTCTTAGGTGCTCAGTAAATAATTGAATAACTGAATCAAGTCAAACTAATGCTTGCATTTCCTAGACTTAGACACAATAGAGATGAAGCAGAACTCATGTTACAAGAGCAAACTATTACCTGAACTGCCTTAGGCTTCAACATACAATATAAGATTTTGCGCTCCCTACTCCCTGCTCATGTCTTCAGGTAGGCACGTGACTGGGACAGTGTTATTTCCAGTAAATGGTGCCTAACAACACACGAAAGCCAAGTGAAGTCTGATGACAGAAATGAAGTGAGTAGCAATTCTGACAAAAAAGCATCAATATTAACTTACATTTGTTGGGGGGTCACTATGTATGCAGCATATTCCAGGCACAATCTTACTTGAAATCTCACAACATCTCTATTATTTTAGAAGAACCACATAATTCTTAAGTCCACCACCTATGTGTGGCATAGATCCCCTCAGTGCTTGCTAAGATGTAAGGTTCCTGGGCAGTGCCTGACCTTGGCCTTGGCTTAGTCATTTATGTGTCGATGCATAGAGCAAAACTTGGGGAAGATTCATTGCTTTAGACACAGAAGATTGATGAGAGTGGAGGCAAATGGAGACAGAGACCATTTGAGAAGCTGTTCTCATTCCTGGCTGTGAGGATGATGTGGTAGCATGGCAACAATAGAAAAAGAAAAAGTACATATAAATATGTACATATACTTATATATAAACACATATATTTAATAGCAAATGAAAAACATGTTTTTTAAAGCTAGTTTTCTATAAATTAAAACTTAATGCTTTGAAAGCCAGGGTTTTCTTCTTTCTTCTGTTTTTTTTTAAAGTCAGTCACACAGAAATAATTTAATACAATAAAATTCACTCCTTTTATATAAAAGTGAATTGAGAAAAATGTATACAGTCATAACCACCATTATCAATATACAGAATGGTTCCAACACCCTAAAAACGTCCCATGTGACCTTTCCCTCCAATCCCTTCTGCTCACTCCTAACCTCTGACAACCATTCATCTGAATGTCATCATATGGATGGACTCACATGGATGGAGGCTTTTAGACTTGGCTTCTTTCACTTAGAGTAATGCTTGTGGTATTCATACGTGCTGTTGCGTGCTGTTGCATGTGGCCTCTTTATTTTTATTGTTGCCTCTTCTGTTTTTAGAAGAATGTATGCAGTGGATCTTGTTTCTTCTAAAATGGAATTCTCTAGTGGAGCCATCTGTGCCAGAAAGATATTTACAGAATAGCTCCCTAGATATGTGGGGTCCTTGGCACTAGGTGTAGGGACCACTCCTCCTTACCCCCTTCATCAGAATGAGTGGAGCGCTCACATACTCTTGGGAGACTCTCCTTGCTGCTTCTGGTGTGTTGTGGATCAGCATGTCCACCATGGAGGCAGGAGAAGAGGGAAGGATGAGGTTTCAGCAGTGGTTTTTTTAAAGAAATTGATGGAAGGAATGAAATGTCAGGGAAATTGGATCCAGGGCTTCCAGAGCAGGAAACAGGAAACAGTAATGTCTCAGTCCTCCTTGTGGTCTGTTTTTTTGGGAAAATCACACAATCAAGATTGCATTGTTTTTTGTTTGTCATTTCCATCCTGTCTTGAAAGACAGAGCAAGCAATCTTCAGAAAGGGACTACTTCCAGGAGATTTCCAGCCTTGCATCCACACTAAAGCAGTTTAGACAAGCTTCAGATAAATATCTGATTGCCTCTATATCCTTGGTGAGGTGAAACTTTCAGACACCTTGAAGAGTTCCTGATGCCAGTGAAATTTCTTAAAATTTAATCCTCCAAGATCTTCCCAACGGGAAGAGTGTGGATTCGATCATCCTTTATCTCATATTCCAAGGAAAAAGCCCTACAGCTGTTTCTAGGCAAGTGTGCTGAGCTCTAAGTCTCTGGGAAGTCATTTCCCCCTGAAGCCTGAGAAGACCCAGGTTTTGAAGGAACATCCCTACTTGACTGTTCACAACATGCACCTTGCTTAGGTAGACTACGCATGACTGTCACAGACATTCTGATGAGAATGTGCTATTCCAGAGGCTGGGAATTAACAAGAATGAAAGAAAAGGGGAGACCACTAGGGAAAATGATACAGAAGGGATTTGGGTGCCATGGCCTGGTGTCGCCAGAAGGTTTGCCCAGTAGTGACTCCACCTCTTGTCCTTCCCACTCATCCCTTGGTGTATCCCCCACAATATCCCCACCATCAGCTCACTTTATCTTGACAGCTCCTCAGTTGAGTTTTCTGATTTTTTTGGTGGTAGTGGGAGGACTTCATCTTAAATAGTTGCTTACTAATTCTTTCAATAAAGTTTTTTGAGTAACCGTGTTTGTCTCATCCATGATCAGTTATAGGTCCCATCTTTGCACATCCACAGCATCATTAACTGATACTCTCCCTGGGTGCACGTGCCTGGCTGGGAGCAGAGAATTAACGATGGAAGAGAAATACATAATTTATACCTATTAGGATGGTTACAATAAAAACTAAAACAAAGTAAAATCAACACCCTCTGAAACTGGAAAACAATCACTGTTGGTAAAGACTTGGCAAAATCAGAATCCCTCTGCATTGGTGGTGAGATTGTAAAATTGTTCATTTACTTTGGAAAACAGCATGACAGCTGCTCAAAAAAATTAGATATGGACTTACCATACACTTCAGAAATTTTACTTCTGTGCATATACCCAAAAGAAGTAGATGCAAGATCTTGGACATACATTTGTACAATTCACAGCAGCATTTTCATTATAGCCAAAAAGTGAAAGCAACTCAAGTGTCCATTGTCACATGAAAGAATAAACAAAATGTGGTTATACATAGAGTGGAACATTACATACACTGGGGTATTGCATGATTTCACTAACATGAGGCGCCTGCAGTGGTCAACTTTATAGAAACATAAAATAGAATGGTGGTTACCAGGGACTGAGGGAAGGAGAGAAGGGGAGCTTTTATTTAATGGTACAGGGTTTCAGTTGGAGAAGATAAAAATATTTTGGATGGGGGTGATAATTACACAGCAAGGAAAATGTACTTAATGCCACTAAAGTGTATATGTAGATAGTTGAAATGTAAAATTCAAGTTAAATACATTTCAATATAAATATATTTAAATAGATTATAATACAAACTCTCCATGACAGAAGACAAAAGCAGAGTTGCCAAGCTGCTTCTAGACACATGGGATACATTCCCTATCAGTTCTTTGACTACCAAGTGCTGTCCAAATATAAGAAAATAATATAATTTTCTGGAGAACAGGGAATCTATAGAAGTTAGGATTCTTGTGTTGCAATTAATGGAAAAATGAATAAAAAGGGAGTTTACTGGATTACACAAGTAAAAACGTGCAGTGGTAATATTTTTTCTACTGTCATCGGGTGTTAGTTTAATCCTCTGCTATGTTACCCTCATTTTGCAAAGTCACTGTGACTACTGCAAACCTCACATCCCTACATGATATTGTCCAAAGAGAAAGCTTCTCTTCCCTTCCACACAGCAACCAGAGGCTTTTCCTGTGATTTCCTCGAATTGGGCTAATTTAGGACTCCACTGATTGACTCAAGTCAATTGGGAACTCCCATGCAGAAAGGATAAGGTGTTCAAGTTTGCCTTCCTTTGACTAGTCTCAAGTCAGTTCTGCACCTGAAGGCTTATAATTAGATGAGCCTTTTGTTTCTGTTGTTTGCAACCAAAAGATTCCTGAATGACTCATGCCCTTACCACAGAGACAGAAAGGAAAGAGAGAAAGGATGGATATAAATGGGATTAGGTTTATATGTGGGCAGTAGAAAATTGAGGAATTGAGTCCCTTTGGATTTTAAGTTTTCTGGTAAGAAGAGTTGACAGTTCAACTTCTTGTGGAGAGGGGGATGTTGGTGGGAGACAGAACGCTGAGTTCTAGGGAAAAATTTGAAAAAGACACCATGAAAACTGATAAAGAAAGCTGCTCAGGGAATCCAGGATTTTCACGTTATGTTAAAGTTAAGGTGAAATACTTTTGTAGACTACAGATTAAGACTCTTGTATGAAGAAGTACAGGTAGTGGTCTCCAAATCAGCTTCAAATGGTGACTGTTGAGCAGAACAGTGCCGGCAGCATTACAGTCACAGAAAAATATCCAGTGTTCTGGAAGTCGTCAAGAAGATGGTACAGGTACCTTAGAAAATGAAAGTAGAGATGGTTAAAGATAAAATATTTTAAAACCACATTCCCTAGTTTTCTCCCTGCAAAAGATTTGGAAACAGTGACTAAGCAAATGGAGACAAATACACCTTAGCCCTTGGATGGTGGTCTCCAAATATCATTTCCCATAAAGAGAAATTTTTCCCATTCTTTGTGTGTGTGTGAGTTGGGGGCAGATTTGCTGTGACCATTCTGAATAGCCTTACATTGTATATTGGTTAGATGGTCCCCTCCACCCCCCCCCCCCCACTCCCTCCCTGTCCCACTTAAAGCAATTACAAGAGGTTTCATTGTTCTATTTCCTCTGTGTTGATGAAACCCATCAACCCGATTCCTTCATTTTCATCTTCTCCATTGACCTCCCTTCCATCAAGTACCCCGCACACATTGTACTTATTTTACTGTCTTGTCTTTCATTATTAATTCCAAAATCAATGTTCAAAGGGATTTCTCAGTGTATCCCAGCTGTGAATATGCTTTACTTTGGTCAGTTCAACCTGCTGTGCTACTTTTTTACCCCTTCCCTCCCTCTCCTCCCATTATTAGGCAACATTCCATACATACATATTGTTATGTCCTTTGCCTGTGCAGATGTGAGGTGATTCAATATTGTTCACTATGATTTTGCATGAAGAGAAATTTTCTTGAGGAAATATCTGGCTATATGTCTGGAGCAAGGAATATGCTGATTAGAAGCCTACAACATCTTGTTGTAACAGAAATCAAGAAACAATGAATAACCAGGATGATGTTAAAAGGGCTCAGAAGAAAATTTAAATATCTTACAGTGGCAAATATGAATATTTGAGCTTAATAAGCATAATAACTTCAATAGATTAGAGAACATCATGTATCTGTGTGCGTGTGTGTGTGTGTGTGTTACAAATAAGACCCCTGAAGACCACTGGGGTTAAAATTGAAGACACAGAAACAGAGATTTGTCTTGGCAAGGCAAATTTTACTTCTGCAGGCACATGGGCACAGCAAGTGCACACAGAGTATACCATAGGTCTGCATTTTTATCCTTGAGGTGGTGGGGCCCTGCCCCCTTTACTCAGATTGATTGAATTCGGGTGCACAATCTGCTCGTGATTGCCTCATGCCACACTTGGAATTTGGGGGTGGGGTAGGTAGTAATTTTGGTGTAAGAATAGAGCTCAGTGAACAAGAACCCAGAACTGAAAGCAGCTAAGATGGTGATACACCTTGACAGAAAAGACTGTTTTTGCTGGAATGTTGAGAAACACTGAAACAATGCAAACATGACTACCTCTGATGAGAGAGCCAGAGGAAAGCAGCACGCATAGCTGTCCGACCCCAATGACCTTCCCCCTAATGTCCAGCACCTCCCCCATCCTCCTTCCTAACCATCTTACCTAATGCCCATCCCCCTTCAACTTCCCTTTTCCCTCCACAGGATGTTTAAAATCTCCAGATTGTAAGAAAGGCATGCTCTCGCCCCTCTCAGAGTGTTATTCTGATGGCCAAGGGTCTCTCTCAGGTCTCCTCTCCCCAATAAAGACCTGCTGCTTGTGATGGTCACAGATTCTTTATTGGTGTGTCTCTCTTTTCAGCTTCTTCACTTTCCTTTCATTTGGTGTGGAAACCTGGGAGAGAGTTTTGGGCAATGCCCTTCTTGGGTTACCACAATTCCATGGCAATCCTCATATGGTCAATGGTGCACCCCCATGGAGTCTCCAGTCCGGGCTTGATAAGGATGCACTATGGCTAAGAGATGCCTAAGTTCCCATGAGGGACACAACCAGTGCCCGTCTCCATTCCCAAACTGCTCAACCTCTCTCTGAACCCCTCTTCCCTTCTTTCCCTTCTTACTATCCTCTATATGACCCTAACGTTGGGTCTGGAGACCTAAGGCAGATGAGTGAGTATCCCATCCCCCCAATGGAGAGCATTATGATTCCTGCATCCTGAGGAGTTGTAAATCTGCATTCCTGCATCCTGAAGAGGAGATATCGGGTCTGATAGGTCTGCCACAAGGCTGATGAGCAAAATGCTCTCAAGATTGCTTCCCCTCCCCTAATAAGGGGCAAACAAAACAGTTCACCTAAGAAAGCCCACAAATTCATGGCCAATGAAAAGAGCCCACCCAACTCAGAGTTAAAACGTCCATAAAACCCCCAGCCTTCACCTGAGCAGTGAGCTACTGGTTTCCGGGTTCCACTGCACTGCTCTAGCTGTAGTCTTCCCTTCCTCTCTAATAAATCCTACTTTATATAGCAGTTTTGGTTCATCAGTCAGCTGCCTCATGAGCCAGTTCTCCGGCCTGTGAAGACAAGGACCCTTGACACTGGCCTGAAACTCCTCAAGCCAGCACATAACACGAACACTTCTATATTTTCTGCTGAGCCTCTCCAACTTACTGACAATTGTTTTGGGCATAGAACTAGTTGCAACCACTCTTTCCAACTGGACTCAAGCCCAAAAAATATTGTTAGTTGCCTTTTTCTACCTAATAGCCACATTAGTCTGGGGCCTGACTTTTTGGTTCTATATAAGTCCCTAACTTCCTGTTCCTCTGTGATCTCCTGCAGGGCCCTTCTCTGATTCCACTTTACACACTCCACACAAGCTCCAATTTCTACAGGGATGGGTAAACCTGGCCTCTCTGTCCGGACTCCATGGAGTCTCGGTGTGTCAAACTCTGGCCTTTCTTACCTTCAGTGTTCCTATTTATCCCTCTCCCCTCACCTTCTGGCCATTTGGCCCCAGTGAGTCTGGCCCCTGGTAATGTAGGTTAGAGATGTTTACCTACCGCCCATATTCATTTTCTGGTTTTGTAAGCTTTCTCCAGAGGACACCCTGGAGGAAACTTCCTAACCTTGGCCATGGGTAATCCTCACTCAAAGTTTCCCTCTAACTCACCCTGGGGTGTCTTCTACACAATCTTACAAAATTAGGCCTAAAGAGCAATGTAAAACCAAAAAACCTCATCCATTTTTTCAACGGAAATTTGGCCACAGTACATATTAAAAAAATCCTCAAAATGGCCTGAATTTGGAATTTATGATACCACTATTCTCCTAGATCTCCACAATTTTATTGTGAAAAACTACAAATGTCAAGAGGACTCTTATTTTCAGGCTTTCTTTTATCTCAAGTCCTGACCCTCCCTTTGTTCAAAATGCAACCCTCTTCAAGTTCTTCTTCTCAACTATCACCCCTGTCCCCTTCCATCAACCTTTGATCCAGATCCCACAGACAGCTCCCTCTTATTGGTCTCCCCTTCCCCCTAGCCCAACTTCTCAAAGCCCCCTGTCTTCTCTGGAAGACCTCTCTACTGCATCTTTGGATCTAAATCCCTCACTCACCTTTCCTGGTTATTCCAGCTTGTACTTTTCCAGTACTAGGAACCACCATATTTATCCTGTCTATTAATCCCAGCCAGCCCATACAATTTATTCTCCCTATCCAGGACCTTCAACGGCCCAGAGCATTTCCCCACCTCTCACAGGAAGTCAATCCCCAAGTTTGAGACACATCCCACCCTCCAAAGCTTCACATTATACTCCCATTAGGGTCACTCTAAAGGACCCCTCATCATTCCACAATATCCCCTGGGCAGGGAGGGACATAAGGGACTAAATTTAATTATAGATCAACTCAAAACCTCTTACCTCTTAATCCCTGTTAACTTCCCTTACAACACTCCCATTCTTCCAGTTAAAAAACCCCAACAGCTCCTTTATACTACCAAGACCTCAGAAAAATCAGTGCTGCTGTTAACCCTATTTGTCCTGTGGTTCTTAAACCATATACTCTTCTCTCCCAGATTCCTCCCCAAACCTCTTTCTTTTCAGTCCTGGATCTCAAGGATGCCTTCTTTATGGTCCCCTTACATCCCTCCTTCCAACCCTTATTTGCCTTCATGTGGACAGATCCTATTACCCACCACACCAACAGTTAACTTGGACAGTCCTCCCCCAGGGATTCAGACACTCCCCCCACATTTTTGGCCAAGCTCTACAGCAGGATCTCAATTCCCTCCATCTTTTCCCAAGCAAGCTCATCCAGTATGTAGATGACCTCGTTCTATGTAGCCCCTCAAAATCCTTATGCGAGACCCCCCACCATTATTCTCCTTAACTCATTAGCACACTGAGGATATCGGGAATCAAGAAGTAAGTCATGGGACTCTTATTAACTCTGGGATATCGTCGAATACCTTAAAACAGAAAAACCACCATACTTCAAATTCCTCTTCCCAGGACAAAAAGGGACATTGTTTCTTTTCTAGAATTAACTGGCTATTTTAGAATTTGTACCCCTGATTATTCAATAATAGCCAAACCACTATATGATGCTGCCAGAGGAGAACCAACTGGGCCTTTACCTTGCCCCAGGGCCTTCCTGACTCCTTTTAATCTCCTCGAACAAGCTTTATCAAGAGCCCCTGCACTTTCCATCCCAAATCCTAACAAAATTATTCACCTGTACCTACACTCAGACAAAGGCCAAGCTTTGGGCCTGATGGCCCAAAGTGCAGGAGACTAAGTGGCTCCAATAGCCTACCTCTTAAAACAACTAGACCCCATTTACACGGGCTGGCCTGCCTGCTTAAAAGGTATTGGCCACAGAAGCTCTCTTAATACCAGAAACTTAAAAAATAACCTTTAACTGACCTATTACAGTCTGGTAATCTCACAATATTCAGGACTTGATTATCCACAAAACTCTTAACTCCATCTCCCCATCTCATGTTCAAATTTTACACTTTCTCCTACAACCTGATCTAACTTTCCAGCAATGCCAACAACTAAACCCTACTACCCTCTTACACTCAAACATCCCACCTAACCCAGAGGCCCCAGCCTATGACTGTATGCAGGTATTCGATGACTCACAACATTTCATCACATCCTAGATATCTCCTCACCAGGTGCCCCGACCTGGTTTATAGATGGCAGCTCTACAAAGGCCTCCACTTCCTCTGCACCTAGAGCAGGATATGCAATAGTTGAGGGGCACCCAAATAGTAATAGTATACAATAATAGAGACAAACATTCTTCCTCCTACAACTACCTCCCAACAGGCAGAACTGTGTGCTCTTACATGAGCATTACAAAGGGCAAAGAAAGACAGTTACTATCTACATAGATTCAAAATACACACACAACATCATCCATTTCAACAGCCAGATCTGGAAGGAATGGGGTTTCTTAACAACTAAGTGACACCCAATAACCAACGCAAAACATATTATGGCCCTTTTACAAGTGGCCACCCTCCCTTACAAAGCTGCCATCCTTCACTATAAGAGACATCAAAAAGATAACACTTTATATCTGTTAGTCATAATTTGGTAGACACGATAGCTAAACTGGTGGCCCAATAAAAGCCCCCTCGGGCTATTCTACCAATTCACTATAGTTACACAAAAAAAGAGATATAACTATTAAAAACTCAGGGGGCAGCCAGCACCAGGGATACTGATTTCTTAATAATACCCTTGTTTTACCAGAACAACAAATTAAACCCATACTAACCCCCCTTCATCAAGTCTTCCACTCTAACCTCTGTCTTTACTTCATTTTATTAAAACCCATATCAACCCTAACTTCCACAAAACACTAAAGAAATCTCATCTTCTTGCTCCAAAACCAACCCTTTATCAAACATCTGCCCCCTAATCCCGCTTCCTACCCATCAGGCAAGAGGTCACTCACTCAGTTCAGACTGGCAAATGGACTTTACTAACATGGCCCCCATTAAAAGCATCAGGTATCTTCTAATTTTTATTGACACTTTAGCAGGATGGGTGGAAGCTTTCCCCACTACTAACAAGAGAGCCTCCACAGTGGCCACCACAATTTTCAGGGAGATCATTCCCTGTTGCGGTCTCCCACATTGCTACAATCAGATAATGGGTCAGAATTTACTTCTACCATCATTCAACAACTGACCTCCTCTATTGGGACCTTCCATATCCCAAACCATCCACAATCCTCTGGAAAAGTAGAAAAGGCAAATCACACCCTAAAAAATCATACTCACCAAACTTACTCAGGGACTTCAACTGGACTGGATTAAACTATTACCTTTAGCTCACTTCTGCACTCGAACTCTCTCTTGAAAGCCTCTGCTAATCAGCCCTTTTGAGGCCACGTATGGCCACCCTCTAATAACACCGGGTCTTCCTAAAACTCCCTGTAACATTCCCCCTCGTCTACTTTCTTCTTTATTACCCTACATGAGGACAACACTTTGGACATACCCAGACACCCACCTTCCAAAACCCACCTCTCTTTCTCCTGCAAACTCTGACCTAGTTCAGATCAGGGAATGGGTCATTACAGAGGACCAGACCCCCTCTCCTTGCAACCTCCCTGGAAGTGCCACCTATGAGTTATTTAACAATCCCCACTGCTGTTAAACTGCAGGGATATAAACCCTGGGTACATTTCTTTTCTATAAAAGGAGCCTCATCTCCCCCCATGCACTGACCCCCACCATCCTGTTCTAGGACTGGACCCACCAAGATCCATATCACCCGTCTAACCTCTTCCCGGAGACTGATGAATCAACTCCTCCAACTGTAGCAGAACTTCCTCCAGATATTGCAAAGCCAACTTAACAATTATCACCTGCCACAAGAAAGCCTCACAGAGATCATCTCGACCTTTGGCTACAAGGAGATCTCATTGATTTCACGCCTGACCAAATACTCTTCTTCTCCTTTTGCCTTTTCTTCACATCCAACCCTCACCATTCCTCTCACAGTGATTCCCTTCTTTACCTCTGCTCTCTTTGAACAGATACTCCTCTCCCTATCCCTCCAGCAGGCAGTGACAGTCACACCCCTTTTAGCTGCTTACTCTCCCTTGATAAATGCCTCTGCCAACTACTTTTAGTTGTCCATACTAATCTCTCTTCCTGCTGGTCTGTACTAGGTCCACTGAAAAGGGCTGAACTGCACATCCTGCCACTTTGATGGACTGGACCAACACAAGGGGAACCTTACATCAGAGCTCCACTCACTTAGGCACCAAGTTTTTCACCTGCAGTTCACAAAGCTATAATGCTGAATCTGCCTCTCAGGCATTATTTGATTTAAAACTCCAATTAACACCTCTATTAGAAAATTCAGAATGTTCTATTCCCCCAAAAGAACCTCCTCCTGTAACAGGCTCCATAGCTCAAACTGACCTCTATGGAACAGCACCTTTATATATAGGAAGACCCCACTTCCTGGATTCTAGACCAATAGGCTCTCTTAATATTTCCTGATGTGCACAGACCCTTCTTCTCCCATCCCCCATCGTGAGCATCTCCAACTCTGTAACCAGAAGGGTACAGGTACAAACACATCAAAATGGCCTATTTCTCGACCCCCAACTTATCTATTTCACCACATTTTTATGCCCTCCCCCAAGGGCATCTTCACTACAGCCAATTCAAATTTTGTAATGGGAGACTCCTCCACAATGCCATCCCAGTCTTCAACTTACCGGGACTCTACCAAACCCCATCTCCAAGAGTAACTGCAAACTATTATTTACACCCCACTCCTGCCTTTTCCTCTACCCACTAACACACCGACTCATTATGGGATCCCCCATGTCCACCAGTGCCTTTTCCCCCCTCTTACAACCCCTTTTAATGGCCTTCCTCTTCATCTCCTTCCTCTCATATGAGAAAGAACAAAATGCAGATTGGCTAGAACCCCTCCTCTCTTTCAAATTAATGGGATGTCTCTCCCCCTCCACAAGAATTTTCTTTCTGTGTGGGTCCCAAGTCTATACATGTCTGCCTACTAATAGGAGTTTTCACACTTGCCTTTTTAATGCCCCATCTCCTGTCCCAGTTGTCACCTTTATATGTACAAAAAGAGACATCGATCTCATGCCCCGGTGGTGAGACTGGGTCTCCTCACCAGGATTGGGACAGGATTGGCCTGACTAGGAGTACCAATCAGCCAGTTCCAAAAACTATCAGAAGCTCTAAAAGAAAGCCTTAATGACATTGCCTTACAGATTTCTGCAATCCAGGATCAGATCGATTTGTTAGTGATGGGGGTTCTACAAAACAGGAGGGGATTAGATCTTCTCACAGATGAAAAAGGCAAGCTATGCCTCTTCCTAGGAGAGAGGATTGTTGTTTCTGGCATAGTTAGGGATGGGATAAAAAAAACTCAGGGATAGGGCACAACAGCTAACATCCTCACGGCCTACTAATATTCTTTCTTCTTTGTACCCATGGCTCATCCCACTGGCAGTCCCTCTCATCCTTGTTTGTCTGGCTGTAATATTCCTACCATGCCTCATTAACATCCTCCAAATTTTTTTACAGGAATGCATTACTGCCACTTCCTGGGCTACCTCAGAGGAGCAGCTCAAGGCCATCATGGCTCTACAAACTCTCCAGGCTTGACAACCCCCCACATCACCCCTAACCAGCAGGAGGTAGCCACGCACACACACACATACACACACCCCTCTTAGGTCTCCTCTCCCTAATAAAGACCTGCTGCTTGTGAAGGTTGCAGATTCTTTCTTGGTGTGTCTCTCTTTTTGGCTTCTTTACTTTCCTTTCAGTTCTCCTCACATATGTATGTGTTTATACATATATATACACACACATATATATACACATACATACATATATACAAACCATACATGTACATATGCATACATATGTACACGTACATATATGTGTATATGTGCATATTTATAAATACATACATATATATGTAATGATATACATATATATAAATGATACTATATATATGCACAATAGTAAGAAGAAAAGAAAATTCTAGAGAAAAGAAAGAACAAAAGAATCCTAATTGGTGACGTTTGAAGGATGTTAAGTGTAAACTCTTTGCTATGCCTTAAATCTAGGTGGAATCACGTGCTTATGCCCACCAATGGGATGTGGTGACAGTGACACTGTGACTTCTGAGACTGAGACTTACAAGGTCTGCATATTTCACCACTTCTTCTCAGAACCTAGCTGTCATATCAAAAGCCTGACTACCATGCTGTGAGCAAACCCAATTTAGCTACATGGGGAAATCTTTCCCAACAAGCCTCCAGCTGTTCCAGCCATCCCAGCTGAGGTGACAGACAAGTGATTGACCAAACCATCATGGATGATCCAGTCCCAGCAGACATCATATGAAATAGAAGAACAAGTTGTCTGAGCCAGCTCAGGTTGCAGAATTGTAGGAATTATTATTAAGCTCCTAAATTTGGTGGTGGTTTGTTACTTAGCAATAGATAACAGAAGCTCTTGGGACTACCTCGTTATTTAGTCATTATTTTGAAAATAAAGGGAAAGAATCAAGCATTTACCTTACCTTTCATTTGTGAAATGGAAATCAAACAACAGACGAGGGTAAATTTCTCTTATTTGATACATGCCAACAAATAAGTGAAGAGGAAATGTCAGTTTTTTTGCAGTCCCTAATGAATTTGTGGACCTTGACACTGAGCATCAATAACTGCTGAAATTCTAACAGAGAAATCAGATATATGTAGTTCTTCATTTTTTTAATCCTTTATTTTTGAAGAAGGTTTCTCGTCAAGTTGCCTGGGCTGACCTCGAACTCATGATGCTCCTGCCTGAGCCTCCCAAGAAGCTGGGTCTAGAGGTACATGACACTACACTCGGGCAAGATAGATGTGGTTGCCATTGACAAAATGTCATCTCTCTCTCTACCAAAAAAAAAATTCAAAATCAGATAATGTCACTAGATCTAATTGCCAATTTTTAGGAAATACAAAGAATGGACAAGCATATCAAATTATACTATTCAGAAATAATTGGCAAGATCCCGACCCTGGTTGACACTACAGGAAATTGACTCAGTTTCATTAATGATGTTAAGAGGGAAAAATGAAAGATATGGATGAAGGAGGAGCCTGTAGAATAAGAGAGATTTTGAAAATATATCAATTATAGTGTATGGCTCTTATTTGGATCCTGATTCAAGTGAACAATAGATAAAAATATTGCAAAATCTGAGACAATTGATTCTTTAAACACAGATGAGATATTTGATAATATTAAAGAATTATTTTTTGATGTGATAATGGAATTGTGGATAAGTTTTTAAAATTATCCTAAAGTTTTAGGAATTAATGCTAATGTAGGGATATGAAATCTAACATTTACTTCCCAATATTAAGGGAGGGAAAGTGGGTAGTGTGTAAGTGGAGCAAGGTTGGCCCTTAGTTGATAATTATTGTGGTGGAGTGGCCCTTGCACAGTGTCATTATTATGTCAACTGTAGTGCATAGTTTTGTTTTCCTGTAATAAAAGATTTAAGGGTTCTTGTCAGGTGCAGTAGCTCACACACCTGTAATCCCAGCTACTTGGGAAGAAGAGATAGGGAGACATTGGTTTGAGACCAGCCTAAGCATAAACGTTAGAGAGACCTTATCTCAAAGAACAACTGGACATGGTGGTCCATGCTGTAAGCCCATTACAAGGGAGGTAGAGGTAGAAGGGTCACCTCCCAGAGCAGGGCAAAAGCTTGAGAGCTTATCTGAAAAAAAATAACTGAAAGCAAAAAGGGCCTGGGGCATGGCTCAAGTGGTTAGAAGCATAACACAAATTCTGAAAGCAGTCGCAGCCCGCATTTTCCGTTCTGAAAGCCCTCTGCTCTCACAGAGGAAACCCCCGTCTCTAATGTCTCAAACTTGTAATTATTTCACATGTATATACAATAAGTGTTTCTTAGGAAACATTACAAACAGTCATAAAAATGCATTTGTTTGCTCTGCTCCATCCACTCTGCAGGAATTTCAGTTCTTTTAAATTCTTCCTTCTCCCCTTCCTCTTGCTGTGGCTGTGTTAACTTCTCTTTACAATAGTATGGATGCAGGTGTCACTGCTGGGGCTAGCCCCATTGCGCTACCCACTGCCATGTGTCCATGAGTCAGGCTTGCTTTCTGTGCCCACAGGGCTAGCTTTCTCTGCAGCCACAGTGGAGGGCGGGGCGGGGGTTCTGCCCAAACCGTGCCTTGGCCTGATGTTTCTGCTGCCTCATGTTCACACTGGGCTAGACATGTTAAGAAAAGTAGTGAGTAGCTGGGCACTGGTGGCTCATAGTTGTAATCCTAGAGATCAGAGGATTGTGGTTTGATGCCTAACTGGGCAAATAGTTCATGAGATCCTATCCTGAAAATACTCAACCCAAAAAAGGGCGGGTGGAGTGACTCAAGTCATAGAGCACCTGCCTGGCAAGTGCCCTGAGTTCAAACCCCAGTACTGAAAAAAAAAAAAAAAAGACTGGTGAGTGAGTGCCTGCTCAGCTCACTACAATGCCTTGATTATGCCACACAAAATGCTGGTGGGTTCTTGGACATCACCCTGATACATGGTGACTAATTCTCCCTGGCCATGGATGTTTGGATTGAGCAAGGTGCATTAGTTAACCTGAGCAAAAGCTTCCGTGGAAAGGTAGGCTAAGAGAGAGTCCTTGTGGCTAGACTTGTACCATGTAGTCTCAGGCAGTCATTAACTACAGGCACACTACAGCAGTGTCCAGTGTCCTGAGAAAGGGTGCCTTCCAAGTGCCAGAGTAGACAGAGGACAAGACAGGATTTCTGAGACTCCTGTTATCTTCCCATTGTTGCTTTAAACCTTTCTGTTTCCAGCTGCATTCTTATCCTTAGGTGCTGAGATTCAACTCATATCCTTAAATTCTCACTTCCTGTTTAATCCAGTGTCAGGTACTTTCATATATTATACATCACATATCATGCAATATATATATATATAATACTAGGTCCCTCTGCCTAGGCTTCTAAATGTCTCTTCATGAAAGGAACCAGGCTCCAAGCTGGCTCTCTGTCCAGAAGCCACACTGATGGGCTTTCACTTGCCTTTGCCTTCAGCTGGATCATTTAGAATGAAGCACATTAGAATCAAGGTGTTGCTCTTAGGAACCATATCTCCTGTATTCAAATCCTGAGTACAGGAGCTGAATCAGCCACTTCTGCCCACCCTAGGATCCAGCACAGAGTTAATGCTTACAGCTGTGTTTAGAGGTTGATTGATTGATTGATCAACTGATTGGTGGTTGAAGAGACAGTCTTACATTTCCAATTTTTGCAACAACTGTCTTGGGTTACAAAAAAATACCTTGACGTGGTAAGAAGTTTTATTAGTTTGAAGTAACTAGTAACATTGTTCAAATTACTCTGCTTAATTGCTTTTAAAAGTGAATAGAATTCAAACAGGGAAGCACGGTAAAGGTGAGTCTGTTCTCCAGCTTGATCCTCTTACGTGTAGATCTGAGTGGCTCTAGTGCACAGAAATCTGATAGTAACTTAAGTCCACATCACTGGTCCCAGGGTAATGGGAAAAGAAGCATGCTCTGAACTGAAGGTGAATTTTGGTTGCTTAGTCTCTTGTCATGGAGCCAATTCATAGAATATTTTGGACATTTCCCTTCCACAGAAAACAAAACAAGTCCTGTTTTTGTTTTACTTGCCCTGGCGTATTTCTGTTGTTTCTCTATATCTTGCTCCATCCCTTCCAAGCTAGGAATGTTCTCCTCCACCCCATGTTTAATCAAATGAAGTGAATTAAATATTTCAGAGCAGGAGGAATGGGGTTCTCTAGGAAGTGGCAGACATTAAGTCACGAAAAGAATCTGCTGAATTTTTGTGGTGAGCCCAAGAATTCTAGATCTCAAGATGTGATACAGAAGAGAGATGTGTCTAGGACTACATAAGGACGGAGTAATTACCTTCCTTGAAGTGGAAGGAGGGAGCTGAGGCAAAAGCCCTCCCAGAAATCAGCTTTTATGGGTTTTCAATGTTGTTCCCTTGGAAAGATGTCAGGAAAATAAGGTGGAAGTTGTGGAGTGATGGGAAAGTAATGTTTTAGAGAAGCATTCGGACAGAGAGGAGCAATTTGCAGACTCTTCTGTATAGTCTGAATAACACCTTGGATTTTCTCTGCAAAATGATCAAAGACAAGATTCAGATAGGAAAAGACCCCATCACCCAAATCTTTAGCAAAGGCTCTGGGCTGATGATAAAGGACTCTGTGGCTGGGAAATGGTGGAGATGGCCAGCCCTATTCCCTCATCAAAGCCACATACAGAGACATTCAATAGAGGAGGACATGGTCATGTTTTCCCCACTGTGAGAAGAGCCAGAAGAGGGGGTCACTTTACCATCAGCCAAAGGGATGGCTGGAGAGGGTGTGGCCAGAGGTTCCAGGGTGTTGTGACAAGGTTGGAACTGATCACAGGGGGCTCAGCCAGAGTACCATCACCACAGCACCTCCTGAAACAGAAAAGACGGTGCTAAGGGGTACCAGGCTTTGTGACCCAATTTATATCTCTCCTCTTTCAGAATAAGCTAGCTACTCCCAAATAAGGACTCTTTCCTGAGAAAGACAGGGCTTTGATTTCCGATGTAAGCTTCTGTTTCTGTCTTTTGTAATATCAGGGTAATAATGCACCTATCTTATGAGGTTGATTGGATTAAAAAAATGAAATGTTGAGTTTTTGCTCCCATTTCCTATGTGGGGAACAGGAACTCTCTCTCTCTCTTTCTCTCCCCCCTCACCCGTTTGTTCTCACTCTAGAGATAACCCGTTCTTAGTCTGTTGAAAGTGTATTCCTCTACTAATAAACTTTACTGTTACTTTTACTTAAAAAAAAAAAAGATCCAAAGCCCTTAGCACAATGCTCGGTGCAAATAGATGGTCCATTAAGGTACTGCTAGCACTTATGTTAGCATAGTGTTTAATGTTCTCCCCAGGAGGCTTGCCTAACAGTCAAGAAAACAGAAACAGTGCTCGGTCTTTTAAGTAAAGAAACTTAACACAGGGGATTGACACGCAAATTGCAGAAAAACTGAGAAGTCAAATCAAGGGAGCGTGAGAAATCCAAGAGGCTGGCAACAATGAGAAACTGCTGGCGTTTCATGCTGGAGGAGCAACAGGAGGCAGGGTCCTTGTGCTTGCTGGTCTGGAAGCATGGAGGGGGCCTGTCCAGGCAGGAAAGGTCAGCCACTCCAGACCTGTAATCACAGGAGAGAAGCAGTAATGAATGCTACTGTCATTGCTGGGGCACCATTAGAGGTAATGCAAGATGAAGAAAAAAAAAAAAAAACCTTAATTGCTTCATTCTTCTAACCCTCCTGGCTTCTGTTAGTAACTCCTTCTCATTGGCTGAAGCCGGGAGAAGGTGGGCAAGAGAGTCTGGGAAATGTAGTTCTTTACCATACAGAGCAGAGAAAGAGAAGGGAGAGGACAGGAAAGCAAATAAACAAGACAATATTCTTAAGGAAGACTGGAGAGTTGATTTGTGCCAATCCTTGGGTAGAAGTGGTCTTTAGTTTTCCCAGACTTTTTGACCTTGGGCCTGTTCTCTGATAAACATGTCTTGCTTATCCTGCCCACTCAAACCTTCTCTCAAAGAATTTCTTCTGCCTCAGGGTTTACTTGCTGTCAATAGTTTTAAGAGCTGCCTCTCAGGGAATTTACACTACGCATGGACCAAGACCATGGGGTAAGGGAAGATGTTGTAATGGTGACATTTCAACATTTTAGGCTGTAGACACATGAGGTTATATTAGTTTTAAATCCCAGAGCATTTGTCCCTAGAGTCCTGAGAATTTCAACACGAGTGTTTATATACAGACTGCTCATTTGTCATCGCAATCCTGTGAGGTAGACAGACATGGCTTGATGTGCCTTCCTTCAAAAGAAAACATGGAAAATTGAAGAGACTTGTTCATATACAGAGCCACAACTGGTGGAGACAGGATTAAAATTCAGTTTTCTCTGACTTTAAAGCTAGGCATCTTCTCATTCTGCATTCTGCATTTCTCCAAGGAAAAAGAATGTGTGTGAGGACAATGTCATTTGTGCAAGCAGTTTTCTCTTAGCGAAATGCCTCCCTTATCACAAATTTCATTCCAATACATATGTGGAGTCTGTTTCTGGAATATTTTACTCTCCCCAACTTAATATGTTTATCTAGTCCTGCATGAGTATCATACTGGTTTAATAACTTTAGCTTTAGGATATGTTTTAATATATGGTGAAGAATATTACCACTTCCTTGTTTTTTTCCTTATCTTTGCTTTTTTTCTACATTTTCTTGGATCTTCTTATATATTTCCCTGTCCAGGATAAACTTGGAATTCACTCATCAAATTCCAAAATAAATCATTGGACTTTTGATTGGGACTAGGTTGAATAAAAATTTGAGTAGGATTGTAACTTTTTGCAATATTGAATCTTTTATTATTACATGAGATATATTTGCATTTATACAATTATTCCTTAATGTCCTTTGATAAAGTTTTTTGGCTTTATCCAAACAGGTCTTGTTCATTTCTTGATGAAACAAGAAATATTCATGATTTGTAATTGGCAAATATCCTGGTTGCTCTGTGGTGTTGTACCCAGTCACCTTCCTAAATTCACTTTGTGGTTTTAATGGATCTTCAGGGCACAATCCTGAGTTTTCTAGGCAGGCAATCAGATTATTTGTCTTCCCTACTGTATTTCAGCTGTTCTTCCCTTTATGCCATTTTTCCCCTGTAAGCACTCTATAATTGACCTCATTGCCTTTATGGCCTGTCTTGAATTATAGTAATGTTGCTGCATTTTATTGCCTTTAATAGATTGCCTGAGAGTAAAAATTGTCTTATTTTGCTTTGTATCATCTTTCCCCATTCTCCTAAGACTCCAGTGTATTACCTGGTATAAAGTATTTAGTAGATGCTCAATAAATGTTTCTGTTGTAATTAGTAGTACTTTGCAGTATAGTGAATTATTGTATAGTAAATCCAGACTAGATTGTGCAGTAAAATAGCACTCTGTTTTAACCAACATTTCCTGTCCTGATTTTCATGCGCCCTGAGGCTTTTACTCCTGACCAGGCAAATTAATTGGAATGACACTGTCCTGAGGATGGAGGGCCTCAGAATACAAGGAAAAATGATGTCAACTCATTGGTTTGGAATTAAAAATTGGTTTGGAATTAAAAACTTGAGCCCAGATAAAAAGTCAAACTTTGCAGTCCATAGAGTTTCATTCTTCTTCCATCTAGCTCAACACACACAACACACGCACACACACACAGAGTGCTTCAAATATGGGTTTTGATAGCCCCATACTTCCCATTGGATCCATTGCACAACAGACTCAGAAGCAGGGAAAGTGCAGCCCTGTGTAATCTGAAGCAGTACTTGGGTGCCCTTAGGGTGTTTCAAGCTCACCAACAGCCTGAGTGTGGTAACTTTTCAAGACCAGAGAATAACCATACTGGGAGGGCTCCAGGGAAGCTAAATCTTGTACTATTTGAGAGAGGCAGTGGCAGATCTATGGTCACACAGCTGGTCAGTGTCACCTCCAGTCTTGTCCCCATTCTAGCTAAAGAGCAGCCTTAACTGCTGTCTTTTTTGCCCATTCCAGCACAGCTTTGCATTTGCATCAGCCTTGGTGCCTTCATTGGTGAGAGCAGGGATGTCTGCCATAGCAAGTGCCATAGGCTGGTAGATTAAACAGCAGAAATGGATTCTCTGAGTTCCAGAAGCCAGAAATTGCAGCCAAGGTGCCAGCAGGATTTTTCCTCCTGGAGGCTCTGGGGGATCCTCCCTCACCCTTCCTAACTTCTGGTGGTTGCCCACAGTCTTTGGTATTCCTTGGCTGGTAGACATACCGCTCCAATCTCTGCCTCTATCATGCCATCAGCTTCTTCTCCATGTCTCTGTGTGTCCTTTGCTCTGCCCCTTCTGAAAACAGTCATTGGATTTGGGAGCCTTCATAATCCAATATGATCTCACCTTGACCCTTACCTTAACTGCACCCAAGAGTCACATCTCTAAACAAGGTCACATTCTGAGGACATAAATTCTGGAAGAACCCTATTCAATCCACTGCAGATCTGTAATTCTGCTAAGTGGTCTTGGTTCTCTATTACAGTTCATCTAGGAACACCATTTAGTGATAACCAAGTGTGCAAATGATGGCTCCCATGTCCTTCAAAGGAGCAGAACAGGGAGAGAGAGGTGGTCACTTTTGTGTATCTGCATGTACCCCACACTAGGGCACAACCCTCAATTTACTTAACCCTTCAGCATCCCCATGAAATATTACAGCACAGTCCTGGAGGGATTAAAAGACTTTTCTGAGATTGTAACGTGGGTTCAAGTCCAGGGCTGTCTTACCAAAAGCCCACTTCTTTGTCTTACACCTATTGCATGTGTGGGAACATTGGGCACTGGGATACAACAGTGAATACATTCTGTGACACAGACATTATATTCTGGTAGAGGAGACAGGCAACAAATACTGTGGACCATATTAGGAGGTCATAAATGCTCCGATCACAAGACAGCAGAGTGAGGTGACAGGGCTTCGAAAGAGAGGTAGCCAGCAAAGGCTTCTCTGGGCAGAGACATTTAAACTGAGTCTCAGGATCAAGAAGGAGCAATGGGTGTGGCCAGCAGGAAAGGGAAATGGGAAGGGTAAAGGTCCTGAAGTGAGAATGAACTTGATAAGTTAAAAAACAGAAAACAATCCATTAGGGCTGGGTGAAGCCGGCGTGGAGGAGGGTATAAGATCAGAGAGGGAGGTAGGGGTCAGACCCAGCAAAGCCTTGCAAGCAGGAATTGAGGTTAACTGGAAGGCCTGGGAAGGAGTAGAGCAGGGGGTATAATGGGCTCTGAGTGGATTGCCTCCACTCTTGTGTAGGCTATTGGTAGTTTTGGTCTGAGGGGGAAGCAGTAGATAGTTATGAGGCTGTGATGAGCTGTCCAGTTGAGAAGTGAGACATGAGGAGGCCTACAGCAGGAGGCAGGGAGAGGGGAGTGAGGGAGTTTGGGGATGGAGCTGAGTTAGATGATGGATAGCCTCTGGTTTCAAGAAGGAAGCTGGGGTGGGTCCTGTGTTGTGACTTGAGTAACTGTGTGGTTGCTTCCTCTTTCCCTCCTCCCCAGGGAAGAAGGTAAGCTGTTAGCCACCATCTAATTCTTAGTGAACATGAGACCATCACATTACTTCATTACTTCACTTACACATTACACATTACTTCATTGTGTCAGTTATCTGAGGGTAGAGCCCTGAGGGGAGCTGAGCTGATGTTGGGTGGAGGTGGAGAGGGAGAATCCTGGGGCAGCTCTGGAGGGAAAGTTTTGAGCAGGAACACAGTTTGGCATCATGAGGACTGGCATTGAGGCCTTCTGTGAACAGAAAAGCCACAGGCATGGGAGAAAAGTGGCTCTGGACAGTAAGCTGAGACTGGGAAGTCAAATGTCACCCATTGGTGTTCACAGAATGTCAGCTTGGGCAATGAAGTCAGACACTGGGAGGCACAAGAGGAGGCAGGAAGTGGTTGTGGGAGGAGCAGCTGGATGAAGAGCTGAGAACCAATCTAAGGCAAGATGGTGCCCTTTGGGGGTGATGCTAGCAGATGGCATGGTGCAGGCTCGGTGTCTCCATGAACCCCTCAGATGGTCCCATCCCTGTCAACCTTGCCCCTGAGGAAGGGAGCTAATTACAAGATAGATCAAGGCAGCCATGTTCCGAACCAGTTAGCATGTGACACTTTCTCCCTTACGTCTTCCACATTTCCTAAGGGACTTCCATTTTAGTAGGTAAGGAAAATCTTAAGATTGAGGACGAAACTCTAACTGTGGTATACCAGGTGTCAGCCAGGAATCTCACATCAGATTCCTATCTATCCCCCAGATCACACCACATGAGCTGTCAGCCTCCAGCTCCCCTCATGAATGGAGCCTGCTCATTTGTCTGTCCATCAGAGTATTCTATTACTCAGAACATTTCACTCCCTGATCACATTTTCCTGCATCAGGTGTTCTTATAGAGACTGTCTCAATTTAAATGTAAATATTTAAACATTATTATTCATTCTCTATCTTTTCCTAAAAGGATCTGAGGCCGCTTACTTATGAATTAGGGACTTAAGACAAAGATTTTCAAAAGAGCTTACTAAAAGTACATAAAAGAAGGAAAGAGGAAATCATACCAGAAAATCAGGAGAAGAGGAAGTTACCTCTAAATTTAGCTCATGGCATCCCTAGAAAAAAGCTAAGTGTACTCATTTGCTTACTGCTCTGCACCTGAAAAAGATCAGCAGCACAGAAGTGAACATCTGGTGACGCTCCATGCCATGCTGGGGGTGGGGAGAAAGAAGGGCCCTGGAGACACACAAGGGCTAAGAGCAGGTGCGACATTGGGCAGAGTGTGAAGTCCTTCAGGCACAAGGCTGTCTCTTTTCTTTCTTTACAATGAAGGCAATTATTGTAAGCAGGGTGTCCAGTAGGTACAATCCCTGTTTCTGGCTCATAATTCTAGTAGATGTGTCATAGGGGCCTTACATAACAAAAGACACAATGCCATCTGGTCACATTCACCTCCTCTCTGGCCTCATGGCCAAACTGTCTCTTGGAAGAACACTGCTCTCCAAGGAAAGAACAGTACTGCTGAGAGCTGGCAGTGGGAATAGACATGCTGTCCTCTGCCTGGGCCCAGGGTTTCAGGTGCTCAGAAGCTGCTGAAGTGGGGTAATTCTGTCTGGTCTGCAGCTTGTTTTGGAGCAAAGAGTTGGCAGCCCTGGAAGCTGCTGAAGACGCCTCCACCCCTCAGAAAGCCCAGGCACGACTGCACACCTCCGAAGCCAGCCAAGCTTCTGCCTGGACCACTCCACCATGTTCTGTGGAATCCTTCTCCTTCTGGTGTGTCTTTCGTGGGATCAGTGTCCTCAGGAGACCCTTCTCCCATCCCTTGTCCTGAAGTAGAAACCCAGATTGCAAATAATTTCTGCCTTGTTACCTCTCACTAAAACTTACTCTTCCCTACCCCTCAGCAAAGCTTTGCTCTGCTAGAAACCAGCTCTCAATAAGGCAACACCTGTAATAATAATGATGATGACAGCTGCCAACATGTACCAGATGTTTTTGGTGGGCCAAACACTATGTATGACTTTCTCATTTAATCCTCAGGATGCCAACTCCATCTCCACTCTACATAGAGGGAAGTTGAGGCTCAGAGAAGTCCAGCAACTTTTCTAGGGTTACACACCTAGAAGAGGAAAGGAAGAAAATTCATGAGCCTGAAGTATTAACTACTTTCCTTACTTATGAAGTGGTTATTCTTGGCTTTTTCTGTTGCACACATTCCATTGCAAAAGAGCTCTCAGCTCCTACAAAGAGATGCAGAAATTGTAAAATTAGCCTTAGTGGAAGGGGTATTTTGCAGGACAAGTCCCTTAGATGGCATCATGAGTATTTAGCCTTTCTGTGCCTCAGTTTCCTCATGTAGCTAACATGAATAGCTTGACAAGTTTTATTTTGTCATCATTACTATTTTATTATTATTATTATCATTAAATTACTGAACATCAGATGAAGCAAATGGTATTGGTGGGTGGCCAGAAAGATGACAGAAGAGATGATGTCTTCCAGGGTTTTGAAGGGTGATGGAATGCGAGAAGTGTCCCTCAGGTGTTGAAATCACCATGTGTGAAAGCATGGGAGTGAGACTAAGCTGGACAAGTTCAAGGAGCCGGGCAGAGCCAGCCCAGCCTACCATAGAAGACGGAACACTGACAACCTGCTTTTATGGACTTTTCATCCTTCCCATTCCTACCTAGTCCCATGTGACTCCAATTTAGGATGATGCAGATGACCTTTCTATTCCATGGGGTGTGGGGAGAGCTAATTGGCAGGAGGCCCAGTGTCCTCACCCCTGGCTGTCCCTGATGCTGCAGCAGATGGCCTGTCTTCTCCAGCCCTTCCGAGACACCCCCTTGCAATTATGGCTGCACAGCTGCCACATTCGAAGGTTAGCTCCATGCTTCAAACGTGTGCCTGGAAGATTATGTAACCCTGCTGGCAGGGGAAAGCCGCTACACTTGGTGAGTTTAGCAAGATTAAACGTGTCAGCAGTGGGTTTTGAATATGAAATAATGCAAATGTCTCCTTACCCTCATTTGAATTTTTAGAAGAAGTCAAGATTGGTCATGTTCTTTCTCAGATGCTATAGATCATCAGTATGTTTAACTCCTTCATCCATTCAACAAACGTATACTGAGAGCCTGCAATGTGCCAGGTGGATGTGAAATGGCAGGCATGTCATGGGGTTGAAAGTCTTTCCCACAATGAGTTTGCATTCTAGTTGGGTAAGACAGACAATAAATTTCAATAAGCACAATAATGGTATACGTATATATTATGACAGAAACTGAGAAATGTCTTGGGATAAACTAAAAATAAGGCAGAGAAAAGAAGATCAGGAGTATGGGGGGGGGCTCTGAACACTAAATCAGGTAATTGGGCTGCTTTTTATTTGTTTTTGCAGCTCTTGGGATGGAACCAGTTGTCCTACACCTGCTAGGCAAGCACTACCACTGAACCACACCTTCAGCTCCATCTGACAGGCTTCGATCAAGAAAGGGACTTAATATAGATTGTGTTTGAGTGCCTTTTCTCTCAGCTGTTGGCAAGGGCTTGGTGAGCAGGAACGGATGAAGCTGTTCTGCTGAGGGTAACTTGAGTCATCTCCTGTTCTCACAGAAGCCTCCTTGGGGAAGTTGAAGGACAACTTCTCTACCTGGGTGACCAGTTGTGCCAATTTTCGACTGAGAGACCACTGGTACAGGAGAAGTTTGGAATCCAGATCTAGTGACGGAAGGTCACTCTATTCCCACATCATTGCCTCAGTAGGTTCTTACTTCTAATTGAGCCCTAGTGAGCCTTTAGCCTAGCCGTACAGAGTGATGGTCGACTAAGGGTTGAGACCTGTCTTATCTGACTTTAAAATCTCCCAGTGCCCCAGTTTGAATACGTTTCTTCTCTGAAACTCAATCACTAGGGATCTAATACTGCAGAAGAGTGTTCTCTCACCCTGTGACTTTTAGCTTTAGAGAGAAAGGAAACAAACACCCATTTCCAGAGTGCTTTTCAAAGTCTCTAGGGAAATTTCGCTTGACAAAAATGTAGAACTGAAACATTTGCCTCAAATGACGTCTGTTTGCCTCAAATGACATCTGAGTGCTCCCCAAAGATTTCTGTTCCCCAGGCTTCCCTGGAATCACAGGTGTGCAGGGAACAATTGGATTCGGAACTTGTCTAAGATGGGATTTTCCATCTTTATCCAGGTGAATCATACCTTGGGTATGATGTCAGCTCTCACTGTATCAGTGTTCTCACCATTTTTTTCTTTTTCTTTTTGTGGTACTGGGGCTTGAACTTAGGGCCTACACCTTGAGCCACTCCACCAGTCCTTTTTATTGTGACCAGTATTTTCAAGATAGGATATTGAGCACAATTTGCCCGGGCTGGCTTCAAAATGTGTGGTGCTCCTGATCTCTGCCTCCTTAGTAGCTAGGATTACAGACACGAGCCACCAGTGCCTGGTTGTCATCATTTTTAAAATCACTCAGGCACTTCCACCTTAATTGTGCAAAGCCAAAGTCAGGGTCTCCCTTACTCCCCAAACACACTCCTCTTTCTAAGATCCTACCATCCTCTCATTAGTCAAGCTACAAGCCTGTCTGGCTCTCCTCTCTCTCACCCCACAGCCCACAAATCACTCAGCCTTCCCTCTGTACTGTCTCCCAAGCCTACTCTTGTCCCCATCCCCATGGTCAGGTCACTGCTCTTGTCCAAGCTCTCATCATTTGCCCTGGGATGACAACAAAGCTGTCTTATGGGTCAGTTTTCCCTCAATCCTTTTTCAACACCAACTAAAGGGTTTTTAAAATAGACTCACTGATTCTATCACTCTCTACCTTAAAGGACCTTCAGTGGTTGCTCCCTGTCTGTTGGGTAAAGTCCAAGCTCCTTGACAGTGTTTTGAGCTCCCCAAAGGCTCAAAACAGGCCTGCCACCAGCCCTGTTTCCTACCACTCCATGCTGTCATTGTGTGTAACCTGAAATTCCTCAGGAGGCATTCTCACTGTTTTTACTCCTTCTTAGGACTCTTCTCTTTTCCTATCTTTTTATTTTTTGGGGGTTGGGGGATGCGGTTTGAACTCAAGCTTCACGCTTGTAAAGCTGGTGCTCTACAGCTTGAGCCATGCCTTCAGTCCTTTTTACTCTGATTATTTTGAAAATAGGGTCTTGCTTTTTGCACAGACCAGCATGGACCACCATCCTCCTATTTTATGCTTCCTGCTGTCGCACACCACGACACCCAGCTTTTTTTTTCTGTTGAGATGGGGTTTGGCAAACTTTTTCCCTAGTTTGGGCTGGAACCAAGATCCTCCCGATCTCAGCTTCCTATGTATCTAGGATTACAGGTGTGAGCCACTGGCTCCTGGCTCCTTTCCTATCTTATTTCAAGGCTAAGCTGATGTCACCCTTGGAAGACACCTTCCTGAATCTTCCAATTGAACTGGGGTGCTATGCTGGCTGTGATCAGCTAACACTCAACAGCTTCCCTGACTTTCTAAACTTGCTCTTGTATCTAAACTTGTATCAGAGAGGCTGGAAATGTGGGAACTACATAGATTTACTTGCCAGTCATGAGAAAACAGTGTGTCGCCATTTTAATTACCTGCATGGTCTGTAGTTCCAGGTTCTTCTTCCAGATTCTTGCTAAGCCCCTTTGCCTGTAAAAATTGTCCTCCATACTGTTATCTTAACCCTCCCCTGAGTTAGTATAGAATTTCAGCCAATTGAGAAGATTGTGAACTTTTGATCTGGACCAATCCAGGTCAATAGGCAGGGTCAAGTGTGTCAGAAATATAAGGAGGGACAGACTGCCTGCCCCTTTGTGCATGCTGTGCCCATGTGCCTGTGCACCCTTCTGCAGAAGTACATTTTTCCTTGCTGAGACAATTCTCTATTTGTGTCTTTAATTGTGACTCTGGGTGCCTTTGGGTGTTCTTATTTCTAACAAGTAGTACACGGGGTGCTTTCTACCATCTTCAAATTGGAGCTGTTTTGATGTGAGAAAGGTAAAATCTCCAGTTTAAATTCTTTAAATGAGAGACCTGCATGAGATCTGGAAGACAAAAAAAGAAAATTATTGTCTATTTCCAGGAATGGCAGATAGATAGATAGATAGATAGATAGATGCTGGTAGATACTGGCTTTTGGTGTGTTGGTGTCTCTTCCTTTTGATCTTTCTTGAAAGTTTGCATCAGATGGCTGGAACTATTGCTTCACCAGCCCTCTTTCACCAATTTCACAGAGTCCTTTAATCCTCCCCTCTTGGAATATGTAGAGTGGTTTCAATTTCCCTACCTGATTTGTGTACTCTGTACCTTCCTTGGCATAATTAATGTTTGTATATCCAGTCTATCATTGAGAAACTAGTACCTAGTAAGTTACTAAGTTAAATTGAGTCATAAAAAGAAATAAAAATTTCATAGGTTGTTTTACTTATCTAGGCTACCCCGTGAAGTCTGGCTTTTTGCTTCTTTCATGGCATCTGTTTCTCTCCCCTCTTCCTCTTTGTATAGATAATGTCAGATCACGAAAGGAATGCAACACATCAAAAGAAAGAAAATCTTTGAAATGTGATGGGTCATGGTTCTAATCTCACACCTATTACCAATTATTTGTGATCTTGAACAACTTAACTTCTCTAAGCCTGTTCTGCAGATAGTGAGAGTAATCATGCTTTCTGGAGTATCTGGGAGAACTTATACCCAGTGGTCATTTCTTTCCATTCCCTTCAAGGGAAGAAGAAACATGGACGTTTAGAGATGTGACTGGCCTTTGAGATTATTTATGACCACATCCCCTCATCTTACAAATTAGAAAACTGAAGCTCTGTGAGGGAAAGTGAATGGTAGAAGATGAGCCTGTCATTAAGTGGTGAGGTCAGGACCAAGATAAAGTCCTCTTACTCCAAATGCAGTTCATTTTTCCCTCTAGAAGTATGATAGTGATGAAGGTAATTTTAAGATTGCAGAGCAGAGACAGACCTTCTCTCAATGTCCCAAATGAAGAAAATTTAGGCAAGATATCCAGCTTTCCCCAGATGTTCTGTGACACAAATTTAGTGAGACTGAGAAATAACCATGAGTTTGACTACTGAGATGAACAGGGCTTTTTTCACTACAATGTAACCTACGCTACTAATTTGGAATCCATGGCACTTGACTGATGTGGGATATAGCACAGGTTCCACTGGAGTTGCAAATCAGAGCTGTATGAGATGCCTGGTACTCTACCTTGCCATAAACACCCACGCCCCAGGTGGAAACTGAGGAAAATATCAAGCAGGAATTTGGAATTTTGGATAATTAGGGCTAGGCATTGGTGAAAGGTGTAGGCTCACTTATCTCAGACACTTTTTTTCTTTTTTTGCTCTGATGTTTAAATCACATCTATGACCAAGAAAGACACTTATAGACCAACCTGGGATGGCTGAGTCTGGCTTATGGGCTCTAGAGGCTACCTCTTTCTTTGTGGAAAACTGGCTCTGAATTGTTCTTTGCACATAGTCTCATAGTCCTGGTGTGTTCAGAGACCTGAAGTGTGGTGGTTTCCTCAGAAAAGTGGCAGAGTTTAATCCATGAGACAAAGAGGAAGGGAGATTCTGGCTGGATAAAGTATATGCCATTGTCCTGGATTGAGATGTCCCCAAATTGAATATACTGCACATCCCATGATTCAGAAGGGAATTAAAAGCTTAGCTAGAAAGAGTTTATTATAAAAACGATAGTGGATCCCCTGCTTGAAGGCTGGGATGTTTACTCAAGGGCTTAAAAAGAGTTTGCATAGATGTGACAAAGGAAGGTTTAAATAACCCCAAGAAAATTATTCAAGCACATTAAGGCAAATTTCCAGGTGAGACCCTTGTGAGGCCTGAGGCCAGTTTCTGAAATGTGTCAGGAAAATGGAGAATGAGTGGAGTTTGGACAGGAAGGAAAGTTAGGGAGCCAGGTAGGATAATCACAGCTGAGTTCAGGTTGGATGTTGGACTGGTCTCCTGAGTGTAAGCCCCAAGAGGGCAGGGGCTTATCTTTTTTACTGCTTTATCCCAGCCTCCAAGACAACTCCTAACACTTGGGGAGTTAGGAGTCAACTCCGTTGACAGTTGTTGGATGACTAACTATAGACAAGGTGGAGTTTCTCTTCTCAGAATGACTAAGGTAGGTGGGATACATTTGGATGATGGATGCTTTTGCTTCTAACTCTTTGGTTTTCTCTCTTGCCGTGGGGGACTATTCCTGACAAAAGCAGTTGAAGGTTAGGACCACAGACATCTGGGCCTGAAGAATAAAAAAAAAAACTAACAAAGGAAAACAAACAAAAGTACCAGAATCCAGCAAACCATACTAGGATTACACATGGTAGAGAAGGAAAGTGGCCAGCTTAAGAGAAAGGTTTTATATTTAAAAGTTAGCCTGGCAGGAGTCAGGGGATTACAGACAGGGGGTTAGAAGGACAGATGGCTGTCCCACTACTGCAGGAAAGGAGAGATAGATAGAAAGATGGGGAAGAGGAGCAGAGGTGAGGTTCTGGACAGGATCCTAGGGTATAAGGAGGTGGTTCCAGAAGCATAAATGGGACCTGCATTTCCTGTTGTTCCTCCAGAAGAGTCCAGAAATGAGGAGGAAGAAAACTGCCCTAATAACACAACTTCTGATGCTTGCACAGGAAGTAAGGCAGCAGCCAATGGCATGGACCCGGAAATAGCCAGAGATTCCAGCAACGATCACAGAAAAGTATTGGGGTCATAATAAGAACAGAGGCATACATACTGAGGGTAGGTAGGCCCTGCTTATAAGAGGGAAAGGCAGGAGACACTGATCACATGAAAAAGCCCAGGGGTGCCAGGAACATAAGGCTAAACAGAGAAATGGGAATTAGAAGGTTTTACAAATATGAGTTGGACACATGAAAGACAGAACCTCGAGTAAGAGGGGCTTTTATTGGCAATTCCAGCCAGCCTGATAGGATATTTTCTTTCTCTGTCTTACATTTGTTTTCTCTATCTCCTTCCCCCTGAGCATCTGCTACATCCCATGGCTGGCAACAGAAACATAGGTTCTGAGAACACACTGTTGATGGGCTAATTTTGGTGGGCTTTGGGCTGGGGTTGGGCTGGGATATTCTTGTACATCCTATTGACTTTCATACTCTTTGCAAAACAGGATACATGAAGGTCTTGAGATTGGATAAATAAATCCAACCCCCTTGTTGCTTAGGGAGCCACACCCATTCTGGGTAGACGACACCGAACAAACAGCAGCTGCTCCCAGGAGACACTTGGGTTCCAGTTTGGAAGTTCCCTGACAAGTCTCAGTACCTCAAGAGTACTTTTGTATCTTTAGATTGTAACTTGCCAAAGGAAAGGAGCTCCGGCTTTGAACTTTGATTTCTGTCCTAGAAATTAATGATGGAGAGGTCTAGAGTGCTCAAAGGTATTTTTAGGCTGGTGGTGGTGTGCTGCTTGGGGTATTTTTATGCTGTCATGTGGTGTTTGTGGCACAGCTTCCTCAGCTGAGTTATATTGGATGCTCTGGCTTGAAATTTGAGATTGGAAATACAATCAGGATGAATTTTTGACCCTGGGTACAGTGCTGACTTGGAGCGATTTACTAACACTCTTATTCTGTCCATTTTGAGGCTGGAGGTAACAGCTGAACCGCCCACCCTAGGGCCTGGGGCAGTGAGGAGAGGCATGGCCACTACTGGTGAAGGCAGAGCACCTCTGCTGGCCTCCAACCCTTGAGAGGACCAACCTTCACTGGGTAATTTTGCTCAAGTGGATAGACCTGGGTAGACCTGGGTGGGATTAGGAGAATGCTAATCCCACCTGCCTGCTCTGTCCACAGAGAAAGACTTACTCCTTGTCTGCCATCTGCTAAATTAGTCCTCCCCAGGATGGTGAGTTGCTAACATTCAGACCAGGTGTTGACCCAGAAATGGAATAGAAGCACTAATGTCACTGCTCACACACAGCAAGCTAACCTGTAAGGTGCTCCTGTAAGTTTGAAAACCATGCCCCATGGGGACAGGCACTGTGCACAGGGTGGATGAATAGGTGTATTTGTGCAAAGACAAATGAGCCATTTGCTTTTGTAGGATGCCTGATGAGTGGAGATGGGACTGGATCCCCTGTCCTCTTTGTTCCCTCAGGGAGTGCTTTTGTGCAGTGTACAAACTGCCCACTCATACACAATAGCCCCGAAAGCTCTTTTGCTCTCTGCACAGTAGGGAAGCACTAAGCAGGACTGGCCTCTGTGAGGCCCAACCTGTCTCCTCGGTTTCTCAGGACCCCTTGTCTTCAAGTTGGGGTGGGAAAGTGAGGGAAAGTTCCCTGTGTAGCCTAGCTTATCCAGGGGCCCTGGGCCTTAGGAGTGATGGGTAACTGTCAGATTTGAGTTAAACATCCTCAGGTCTCTTCCTAACTAGAATTCCTGTGATGTCCTTTGTCTTCCAGAGTCTTAAAGGGCAGGAGGACTGAGAAGAACAATGGAGCAAATTCCATCCAAACCCCAACAATAATGACAATTAATAATTTCTATTCCTTGAAGTTTGAGATGGAAAATACAATCAGGATGAATTTTTGACTCAGGGTTCAGAGGGGATTTGGAATGGTTTTGCCAAATGCTGAATATAATAACAACATGAGATTTTGTGGTGTTCTAGCCCCCTCCCTTTTTTAAAGCTAATTTTATATCATGGATGAAGATTTTACATTGTGGCCTCCATCAAGAGTGAATGATATGTAAACCCATGCTTACTCCATTGGAAAAGTCACTTTGCTGCTTCTTAAACCCTGTCACCTGTCTGTAGCTGTAAAATCCAATCTGTAATAGGGAACACATTCAGACCATAGAAGCCTTGTTAAGACAAAACTCTGTAAGAGAGAGATGGGAGTGAGGCAAGAGTAATTAAAGCAGAGATTAAACCAGGACTCCGATAGTCAGCTAAGCCTGTTCCTTCTAGGTTTTCACCCTATAGCATGATCAAGAAGGGCTCTTTAATTAAGAGCTGTGAGGTGGACAAAATATTGCATTGATCATAACCAAATCCAGTCCACACCCAGAAGGAGAAATCAGTACTCCTGTCGTAATCTGTATAAACCATGAGAGACATGTAGGGGCTTCTGATCACCACGACCAAGTCCTACACGGACTTTGGAGAACCATTGTACCAGCTCCACTTGGTCTCTTCCAGCCTCTCCTGTCTACATCTGTGTGTCCCTATGATCAACACCTGCCTCCCAGAAGTCCACATTTTCCCTGAAGACATGCAGTGCCAAGCGTCCTGGACTGATCCTGCAAGTCCTCTACATTCATTGCATGTGCAGCCTCTGAAGGGTTTCCCACACCTTCCCCAGGCTGTGTGCTATGCCTCCCTTTGGTTTCATTCAGAGACAGTTACTGAAGTGCTGTGGATCTCTCTAAATGGAGTGCTGAGCTAGTAGGATTTGCCTGGACTCAGAGGTCTCCTGTGACATGGACTTTCAGTGCTAACCCCAGGAAAGTCTGGAGCAAACTGAGATGTGTTGATTACCCTCCCTGGTGCCATGATTTGTCTAGTGGCTGTGCTCTGTGTACCTGATGAGAGTTCTCCACCTGCTCTGATGTCACCTTTTGTACCTTTCTGCCTTCCCCATTACCCAGCAGCAGGTTGTATGGAGGAGCTTGGGAGGAATACTAGGTGTGAGCTTCAGTTATAATAGATAATTAAACTGAGCTTCTCCCTTTTCACCTGTTCAGAGGCCAGGGGAGAGGAAACCCCACAGACACAGGTGGTCCCTATTGACCTCTGGTCCTGTGTGACAGACTAATTCAGGAAGTGGGTGGGTCTTGCTTTTAGCAACTCTATCATGCTTAGAAGTTTTGCTGTGTTTCTCTGGGTTAAAATAGCATCTCTGTGCAAAACGGGCATTTCTCTCTTACTGCATTTATTCCATGCCAAACATTCAGAGACTGGTCAGGGAACTAGCTCTGCCATTTCCGCAGTCTCTCTTGTTTCCATGGTATTCAGATGGCCCAGGATCAAATCCTTAGGGTGTTTTGGTTATTGTTTTGTGAATGTGTGGTTACAAGAGTCTGGTCTGTCGCCACAGTGCCTGTAGCCATATGGAGCCTTCCAGTGGTAACCATATGACTTGCCAGGAAGCCAAAATACAGTTTATAGGAGCTGTAGGGAGGGTCACGTGGCAAGTCTGCACCTATGGGCTTGACTGGGATAGGTAATGCACTAATGCCATCAACTCCAGAAGAGAGAGGTAATCTGTGTGCATTTCCAAAGTCGTTATTTTTTTATTTGTATTTGGCATGCCAGAGCCATTCATGAGCAAACATGCTTTAAAAACATCACTACTATAAAATTTGTTGAAGTGAGTGTAAACAGTTTTTATCAGCAATAGGTTCTGAAGACTTTTTCTTTTCTTTTCTTTTCTTTGCATTTTAACGGAAGCATTATTTCACAGCTATCTGGCTCCTAGGTTGGGCCACAAGTTAGTAATATGTCTTCGTTGGAATGAAATTGGGGTGTTGCTGCCTGGCTTGTGGAACTAGGCCATGGTGAGTTTTTCATTCCTTATGACTCCAGGAGAAAGCAGTGCATCACCATTATGAAGCTTTCTTTTAAACTTTATCTTGTAGCATCAAGTGTAATTGGAGGACCAGGATGGCCTGTGTTCCTTGGAAGGAGATTTCAGGCACAAAAACATTCGGTTTACTGGTCTCGGGGGAGTCCTGTTCTTTTTCACACACGGGGGATGGCTCAGCGCAATGCTACCCAGACAGCAGAGACGTTCTTGAAAGGAAAGACCTTTCTAAGGGAGGAATGGATTTCTCTTTGGCTTTTAAACTGTAGCATCCTAGAATGTAAATGACTTTGACCCTTGACCTTTCTGATGCTACAATTTTAAAGTTAAGATTTATTGGCTGGGCACTGGTGGCTCATGCCTATAATCCTAGCTACTTGGGAGGCTGAGAGTGGGAAAATTGTGGCTTGAGGCCAGACTGGGAAAATAGTTTGTGAGACCCAGCTATAAAATTAACCAGAACAAAATGAATTGGAGGTATGGCATGTGTGAAGCTTTGAGTTCAAATTGCAGTCCCACCAAAAGAAAAAAAGTTAAAATTAAGTTTAGAATTCAGAATTGTGTCTCTTCCTTAAGGATGCTGGTTGCAAGTGGGGTCCAGATTACCACCAAATAACCTGGAGTGGCTTGTGCCCAGAGCAGCTATTTCCAATGAGAGGAAAATCAAGAGGGCAACTCTTGTCCATCAGATTCACTTGACTCTGAATCCCACCCGTGTGTAGCTGTGTGACCTTAGAGAAGTTACTAAGCCTCCTGTTCCACTTTTCTTATCTCTGAAGGGAGATGGTGCTCATGTTAGAGAGTCATTAAGGATTGGATTGTGGGCCACATAAAAATGTTCAATATCTGCTATCTACAGCATTGTCACTCTTTCAGCTGTCTCTCATGCTGCCACCTCTGAGAGGCTCACAGAGAGACTGCGTCAATGGTGCTGTGTGAGAGCCAGGGCACGAGGACTGCTCAGATGTGAGATGAACGAGAGGGTGCTAAGGGAAGGTGCCTCCTCTGCTCTAGTCTGCGCAAGGACCACAGTGTGTCAGCGTTTATCTATATGACCTGCCAAGTGAACTTTTCTGCATCCAGCCCAGTGGGGAGGACAAAACTGATTATCCACATGGTGTTAAGAGAAAGCTCACTTTGGGGGAAGAATGTAGGCTTTTACAGAACATTTCGAAGCAGTTGCAGCCAGGTAACAGCTAGCATTATCCTTTGTCTGCAGTTTTTAGAAGAGCTCTTGGGGAGTGCCTGGAAATGGAGCTCTGGTGTTCATGCTGTCCCTGGATTGGCGTGACATGGTGACCTCCCCTGGGGGTCCGTAGTTACCATCCCTCCATGGAGACTGGCTTCACTTCAGTGACTTGTGGGAAATAGGTGATTAGTCCCAAAGATAGGGTGTGTGTGTGTGTGTGTGTGTGTGTGTCCACAGTGCGCTAAGCCCTTCTTGTAAAATGTTGAGTTTCTGTTCCCAGAATCTTAATGACAATTCCATGTCCAAGTCAACTATTATGAGACTTAACTATAATATATAAGCTGTTGTTCAACTTTCAGGGAACCATCGTTCTTTGCCATCACAAAATTCACGGGGGAGACATGCCTGTAGCTGTGTAATTACCAGGAGCATCATAAATGCTCTGAGAGAGAGCACGTTCTCTGAGAAGGAATCCTAACAAAGTCCTGAGGGATCAGAGAGTCTCTTGAAAGACAAGTTTCTGAAGGGTAGGTAGAATTTTCCAAATGGAAAGAGAGCGAAAGTGTCATTAAAAGGAAACAGTGCATGCAAATTTCAGGAGGTAAAGTCTGATGCATCCTAGTGGCTGAAATGGATTTGAAAAATTTGCAGGACAAGTACTTGCTGAGATTTAGAGAGGCGAAGTAGAAAGACACATATACTACAGAGGACAGCAAGAGTCAGATCATGCGTGACCTAGTAGAACACAGAAAGGAGGCTTATTCTGAAGACAATGGGGTTTCCTGAATTACTTTATGAACAGGGACAGATGATCAGATTTATGATTTAGGAAGCTCATCCTGTGGTATGGAGTGTGGACATGGGGAGGAGACATGATGTTGATCTTAATTTGGGAAGTCTCAAAGGCCAGCAGTGGATGGCAAAGCAGAGGAATTAATAGGAATACACAGGAATCAAAAATAAGGCCTACAACACAGTGGTTGTGGGAGACTTTAACACCCCATTATCATCAATAGATAGGTCATCCAAACAAAAAATCAATAAAGAAATCCAAGATCTAAAATAGGCAATAGATCAAATGGACCTACTTGATGTCTACAGAACATTTCATCCAACTTCTACACAATATACATTCTTCTCAGCAGCCCATGGAACCTTCTCCAAAATAGATCATATCCTAGGGCACAAAGCAAGTCTCAGCAAATATAAGAAAATAGAAATTATACCGTGCATACTATCTGATCACAATGCAGTAAAAGTAGAACTCAACAACAAAGTAAAGACAAAAAATATGCAAACAGCTGGAAACTAAATAGCTCATTACTTAATGAAGAATGGATCATTGATGAAATAAAAGAGGAAATTAAAAAGTTCCTAGAAGTCAATGAAAATGAAAACACAACCTACTGGAACCTATGGGACCAGCTAAGGCAGTCCTGAGAGGAAAGTTTATAGCCATGAGTGCATATATTAAAAAGACTGAAAGATTCCAAATCAATGACCTAATGATACATCTCAAACTCCGAGAAAAACAAGAACAAGCAAATCCCAAAACAAATAGAAGGAGAGAAATAAAAAAAACAAGAGCTGAAATCAATGAAATAGAAACCAAAAAAACCATACAAAGAATTAATGAAACAAAAAGTTGGTTCTTTGAAAAAAAGACCCCTGGCAAACCTGACTAAAATGAGGAGAGAAAAAAACCCAAATTAGTAGAATCAGGAATGCAAAAGGGGAGATAAGAACAAACACCATGGAAGTCCAGGAAATCATCAGAGACTACTTTGAGAACATATATTCAAATAAATTTGAAAATCTTAAAGAAATGGACAGATTTATAGATACATATGATCATCCAAAACTGAACCAAGAGGAAATTAATCACCTGAATAGACCTATAACACAAAATGAAATTGAAGCAGCAATCAAGAGTCTCCCCAAAAAGAAAAGTCCAGGACCTGATGGATTCTCTGCTCAATTCTATCAGACCTTTAAAGAAGAACTGATACCAACCCTCCTTAAACTGTTCCATGAAATAGAAAGGGAAGGAAAACTGCCAAACACATTTTATGAAGCCAGTATTACACTTATCCCAAAACCAGGCAAAGACACCTCCAAAAAGGAGAACTATAGGCCAATCTCCTTAATGAACATTGACGCAAAAATCCTCAACAAAATAATGGCAAACCGAATTCAACAACACATCAAAAAGATTATTCACCATGACCAAGTAGGCTTCATCCCAGGGATGCAGGGGTGGTTCAACATATGAAAATCAATAAACGTAATAAACCACATTAACAGAAGCAAAGACAAAAACCACTTGATCATCTCAATAGATGCAGAAGAAGCCTGTGATAAGATCCAACACCAATTTATGATAAAAGCTCTAAGAAAACTAGGACTAGAAGGAAAGTACCTCAACATTATAAGCGCTATATATGACAAACCTACAGCCAGCATTATACTTAACGGAGAAAAACTGAAACCATTCCCTCTAAAATCAGGAACCAGACAAGGATGCCCACTATCTCCACTCTTATTCAACATAGTACTGGAATTCCTAGCCAGAGCAATTAGGCAAGAAGAAGGAATAAAAGAAATACAAATAGGTAAAGAAACTGTCAAAATATCCCTATTTGCAGACGACATGATCCTATACCTTAAAGACCCAAAAAACTCTACTCAGAAGCTTCTAGACATCATCAATAGCTATAGCAAGGTAGCAGGATATAAAATCAACATAGAAAAATCATTAGCATTTCTATACACTAATAATGAACAAACTGAGAAAGAATATATGAAAACAATTCCATTGACAATAGCCTCAAAAAAAATCAAATACCTAGGTGTAAACCTAACAAAAGATGTGAAATACCTCTACAAGGAAAACTATAAACTTCTGAAGAAAGAGCTTGAGGAAGCCTATAGAAAGTGGAGAGATCTCCCATGCTCATGGATTGGTAGAATCAACATGGTAAAAATGTTGATACTCCCAAAAGTAATCTACATGCTTAATGCAATTCCCATCAAAATTCCAATGACATTCATTAAAGAGATTGAAAAATCTACCATGAAATTTATATAGAAACACAAGAGGCCACGAATAGCCAAAGCAGTACTCAGTCAAAAGAACAATGCTGGGGGTATCACGATACCTGACTTCAAACTATATTACAAAGCAATAACAATAAAAACAGCACGGTACTGGCACAAAAACAGACATGAAGACCAGTGGAACAGAATAGAGGACCCAGATATGAAGCCACACAACTATAACCAACTTGTCTTTGACAAAGGAGCTAAAAATATACGATGGAGAAATAGCAGCCTCTTCAACAAAAACTGCTGGGAAAACTGGTTAGCAGTCTGCAAAAAACTGAAACTAGATCCATGTATATCACCCTATACCAAGATTAACTCAAAATGGATCAAGGATCTTAATATCAGACCACAAACTCTAAAGTTGATGCAGGAAAGAGTAGGAAATACTCCGGAGTTAGTAGGTATAGGTAAGAACTTTCTCATCGAAACCCAAGCGGCACAGCAACTAAGAGATAGCATAGATAAATGGGACCTCATAAAACTAAAAAGCTTCTGCTCATCAAAAGAAATGGTCTCTAAACTGAAGAGAACACCCACAGAGTGGGAGAAAATATTTGCCAGCTATACAGCAGACAAAGGACTGATAACCAGAATATATAGGGAACTTAAAAAACTAAATTCTCCCAAAACTAATGAACCAATAAAGAAATGGGCAAGTGAACTAAACAGAACTTTCTCAAAAGAAGAAATTCAAATGGCCAAAAAACACATGAAAAAATGCTCACCATCTCTAGCAATAAAGGAAATGCAAATTAAAACCACACTAAGATTCCACCTCACCCTTGTTAGAATAGCCATCATCAGCAACACCACCAACAACAGGTGTTGGCGAGGATGCGGGGAAAAAGGAACCCTCTTACACTGTTGGTGGGAATGTAAACTAGTACAACCACTCTGGAAAAAAATTTAGAGGCTACTTAAAAAGCTAGACATTGATCTATCATTTGATCCAGCAATGCCACTCTTGGGGATATACCCAAAAGACTGTTACTCCAGAGGCACCTGCACATTCATGTTTATTGCGGCACTATTCACAATAGCCAAGTTATGGAAACAGCCAAGATGCCCCACCACTGACGAATGGATTAAGAAAATGTGGTATCTATACACAATGGAATTTTATGCAGCCATGAAGAAGAATGAAATGTTATCCTTCGCTGGTAAATGGATGGAATTGGAGAACATCATTGTGAGTGAGGTTAGCCTGGCCCAAAAGACCAAAAATTGTATGTTCTCCCTCATATGTGGACATTAGATCAAGGGCAAACACAACAAGGGGATTGGACTTTGAGTACATGATATAAGCTTTAGCACACAAGGGAGGGGTGAGGATAGGTAAGACACCTAAAAAACTAGCTAGCATTTGTTGCCCTTAACACAGAGAAACTAAAGCAGATACCTTAAAAGCAACTGAGGCCAATAGGAAAATGGGAACAGGAACTAGAGAAAAGGTTAGATGAAGAAGAATTAACCTAGAAGGTAACACCCATGCACAGAAAATCAATGTGAGTCAATGCCCTGTATAGCTATCCTTATCTCAACCAGCAAAAACCCTTGTTCCTTCCTATTATAGCTTGTACTCTCTCTACAACAAAATTAGAAATAAGGGCAAAATAGTTTCTGCTGGGTATTGAGGGGCTGAGGGTGGAGAGGGAGGGGGCAGAGTGGGTAGTAAGGGAGGGTGTGGGGGCAGGGGGAAGAAATGACCCAAGCCTTGTATGCACATATGAATAATAAAAGAAAAAAATAAGGCCTTGATTCCTAACCTAAGAGATTAGTAGTACAGGATTTCTATTTAATGTTTTTGTTCCTTTTAGGTTCTAATTACCTGGAAAATGATCTTTATCTATTTTCTTAAGCATATTATGTGTAGTTATTTTAAAAATATTTAAAGTATATGACTGATAACTCCAACATCAGGGTCACCTGTGGATCTATTTACACTGACTTCATTTTTTTTCTCATGGGTTTCAGTGATTTGGTCTTGTTTCTTAGCATGTTTGGTAATTTTATTAAATTATGAATGCTGTATTTAAAATATTTTAAATACTGCAGATGTTTTCTTCCTCCAGAGGAATAGAAGAATAAGTTATATTTTCCTCCCTTCCTCTTATTTTTCCTCCTCTTCATCCTCCTTCACTCTGTGTGGTATGTCATTGTGTCAAGGGTTGGGGATGCAAATGACAGTCAGCACACAGGGTATGCATAAACACACAGCCACAGAATGAAAAGCTAGTGCCTGGCATGGCTAAGTCCCAGTTTCCTCCCCACTACGCAGCACATTGGGGATCCCCTGGCTGGTGGATAACAAGGGTTGGATTCTGGGCGTGGCAGGGTGTCCTCTAACCATAGCCACCATGTGCAACACCCACCTCCTGCACATCTCCTTCAGAAACTTCTCTTTATGCCCATATGTCTGAGCATGTTGGCCTTTTGCATACGTCAACCAGATGCAAGCTATCGGCCACCCACAGAAGCAGTGCCCAGTCCATCCTGGTATCATACGTGCCAGAGGGTTGGGATGGTACACCACATGGCTGATATCAACCTCAGTGACCCAGAGGCACAGAGAGAACCTGCTCAGCCTCAGTCCCCACACCTGGGAGCTTGACAGATTGTGGGTGAGCAGCTTCCATGGCCATAGTCTCTCTCCCCAGGTTGGAAGCCAAGAGGGAGCAAGTCTCCTCCTTGCAAGCAGATAGGATTATGGGGAAATCACCTTGATTGTATGGGGGCTTTTCTACGTCTCATTTGCCCTTATCCCTAAGGCATAGCCCTGCTGGGATCACAACTGAGATCCTGAGTGCTTTACCTGAGCAATGGCGGGCACCACATTCCAAGTCTTGTTTTCTTGATACTATGAGATTATAACATTCTATGCTAAGACTTTTTAATAGCTTAGAAGCTTCATTCTCTTTGGTTCCTCTGTGTTTCATCTAACATGTCTAGGCTTAGACATCACAAAGTGACTCAAGGGGAAACTGTACATTGGCTTTATCTCCTGTGGTTCCCTTTCCTCCAGTTTCTCGGGCAGTAAGTTCTGATGTCTTTAAAGGCTGGACTCCAGTTTTTGTCTGTCCAACCCAGTGAGTCTGTTGTGAGCTCCAGACCACTGCTTTTTTATTTCCCATGCCAGGAATTGATAAATGGCTCAAGGAAAAAGCAAGGCTCATTACAAATCATTTCTCTTGGGGATTTTGGCCCCTGGCATCTTGGATGCTTTGGTTATTCTCTGAAGCCAAAAAACAGCTCTTTTTGGATTGTTATTCAGCTCTACACTTTTCCTTAACGAGAGAGTTAGGCTGATATCATGTATTGTATCTTTACTGGAGGTGTAAGTCTGAACTTAAGGTTAATATATTTCTTAAATGTATATTAAACTATCTTAAATACCTATTAAATATTAAATAGACATTAAAACTGTATTCAAGTTCTCACATTTAAAAGTTTATGCAAACCAAAACCAATTAAAATTTGTTAATCACCATTTAACAAATGTGTCTAACAAATTTCACCAATTTAAAAAATTGTTTAAAAACCAAAACAGTAGAATTAAAATTGCTGTTGATGAGTGGAGGATGAATCTAAAAGCGTGACTATCTCCTAACTTCAGGTTTTTAATTGCGCTGTGTGATGATTCACTCACTTCTCACATCTTTTCTTTATTCCAGTAACTAAATAACTTATTCATACCATGTGTGGTGGCATTAGTTGGCCTTCACGTTGCATAAACATTATATTTATGCATAGGATTCAAGTGTGTTTCTTTTTTTCCCTTTTGGTTCTGAGTACTGAAAATAGTGCTCTTTGGTACCAACACGGTCCTGGAGTACAAACACTGGCAATGAAATGGCATGGCAGTCCTCACGTTCAGGTGGTAATCTTGACATTTTTGGATGTCCTCACTTAAATATTCTTAGATAATCATGGAAATGATAGCACAAATGTAAACTATTACCCTATTGAGGCTTTGAGGGCTGTGAATGTGACAGTGGACCCCAGTTATTAAAACAGCTCAATCGTGGAACCAGGAGGGTTGGGTACATCTGCTTTGTAGGGTTGCTTCAGGCCCATGTCTCCTCCTGTGTTCTCAGCCTTCTCACTTCCCCAAGCGAGAAATGCGCCAGGCCATTATCCCCTTCCTGATGTCTCCAGAATTCCTGTGAGTCCACTACACTCATGGGAATCCAACCCTCCCCAGCTCCTAGCCAGCACCAGTTGGTCCTCTTCACTCCTAAGGACCAGGTGGCTAAGACCTTGAGTTTATCTTCCTAAGAGATAGGCACAACCTCAAACTCAACCTAGCATTTGCCTTCTTCTTTCAACAAGATGTGTGTGAGATAGCAAGTATGTAAACTGTGTTCCCTCTACCCCAAGTTCATGTGTTAAGGTCCTAACCCTCGTGCTTCAGAAAAAAGATTGCATTAGTTGAGTCTTGAAAGAAATAATGAAGTTAAAATGAGATCTTTATGCTGGGCTGGAAACCAATGTGACTGACATGTGGACCTTATAAGAAGAGAAAATTTAGATACAGGCAGATAGAGGGGGAAGGGAAAGATAGAATGAAGACAGGGACAAGACAACTGTCTTCAAGGCAAGGAGAGAGGCCTCAGAGGAAACCAAACCTTCCTACATCTTGATCTTGAATTTACATATCTGCAAAAAGATACATATCTCTCTGTTCTTGCAGAGAACAATGTAGAATGACACTTTGTTTGGCAACCCTAGCATCTAAGATGGGGAAAGGAGAAATAGGAGAGGTAGGGGAAAAAGAAATGAAGAGAGGAAAAAAGGGAAGGGAAGAGAAGAAGCAAAAAATAAACTGAAGGAAGAGAGAGACCAGCTCAGGGTCTAGAGGGCTGCCAGCGTGATCGTGATCTAGACGGCTGGTGGGTGCAGGAGTTGGGGGCAAGGCTGGGGACATGCCTGCCTGGCTGCTTCCCACCCTGGGGACCCGTGCCTTCAGAGAAAACAAGACCCTGCCTGGAAACTCAGGCTTTTGTTCTGGGGTCTGTCACACAACAGCACCAAAAAATATCAGCCTGCTTTGTTTTTCCTGAGCTCACGGGCTCCTCTGTGGGCCCAGCTGAATAGACAGGAGACAGAGGCTCCCAATTCAACCCAGAGCAGGAAGCAGGGAAGAGTTCAGCAGGAAAGAAAGCAGAAGAGAGCCAGACCTAGGTGCCATTAAAAAAAAAAAATCTCAAAACACGCACACATATAAACACTAAAGAAAAAATTTTCACAAGTTGAGAATCACCATGGTATTTTGGAAAAGATACTGGATTTCATGAGCCTTGAATTTAAGTCTCTGCTCTACCACTTACATAAACTAGGGTAAGACTCTTAAATGCTCTGAGCCCCCGCTTCTGAATTTATAAACTAGAGATACAGACATTTGCTTCTCCACATTATCGGCAAATTAAAGGAGCAGAAAACGTGGAAAGGATTACCTAGTTTGCCACACAGTAGGAAGTCAACAGATAACATGTCTCTTTCAAGCAGAAACAAAACCTTTCCTTTTACCTCCTAAGTATGGGGTCCTTAATGTTTAGCTTAACAACAGATATAGAAGATATGTGATTATTTCTAGAAATGGAATTTGATGGGACTGACATGCGGGGCTTGGAGTGGAATAATGAAACAATGGAAGAATGGGTGAGCAGGTGGGGGAGGGGATAGGGCAGAAGAGGAAATGGATGACTGGGAATAGGGAGGTCAAGTTTATCCAGAAAGATGCTGCAGCAGTGGCATGGTGTGGGGTACCTGGGCAGCTGAGGGGACAAGGGCTGGTTGAGGATCTAGGGTGAGCTGCAGCAGAACCAGCCTACAGCAGCTGTGGCCTGATCTGGGAGAGCAGCTATGTCCCCACGGGCTTCTGAGACCTGGCTACAAAGGGAAATGCTGAACCCATAGGACCCAGCAGTGCTCTAGAAAAGCCCAGAATAGCGACCAGGCCAAGTTTCTGGTTGTTTTATTTACTGGTTCTCACCAGAGAATGACAACACACAACTAACCTGAGGGAAAAGGCCATGTGGGCAAAAACACCCAACTATCACAGCTAATGGTGCTTGGGGTGTGATAGATACTCACATGCATTTATTACCTGGTTTAAGTGTCCAGCTTTACATTAAGGAGTCTGAGATGTAAAGTCACTTGACCAGAGCTACAGGTTGTTGATTGCAAAGTCATGAATGTCAAGCACCCAGCCATGGGCAGGGTGGAACACCTTCACCCTCCAATGGTGAAACGTGCATCCTTATCCTGCTCTGCCCTGTGTCTGAGATGGAAGAAGACCCAGCACTGGGCAATTAGCTAGAATTGCTTCTAATATGAATTGGTGGAAATGTGTGCTTGGGTGGGCAGTGGGGAAGAAGGAGAAGGAAGGGAGAAATGTTTCTGATTTCATTATTTGTGCCTGTCCCTGAGAGGGATGGAAGGAGGGAGAGAGAGATTGAGAGAGAGAGAGGGCTTGAGTGAGTGATTGAGAGAGCCTGAGAGAGAGATGGAGAGAGGGAGAGAGAAGAAGAGGAGGAGGAGGAGGAGGATGGGAGAGGAGGGGAGAAGGACAGAAGCTATTTATTATTAACAGAACCAACATTTACGGCATTCTTAGTATGTACCATTTTCTCCTCAAGAGTCGTGTTTAATTCTCCCATCATGTTTATAAGGTTAAGTGTAGCGAGCTTTCTCACGAGCTGCTGTTCCTCCCGACCTAACTGGGGGCAACTGATGCAGAAAGGACAAATGATAGAAGACAGATATGCAGAGTGTTAGGTCAGGTGTGTTGGGCGCTCAGATGGAGATGCACAACAGCCTCGTTGCTTCTTTTGTCTTATTCTTTAAAACCTTTCTTCTTTTCTATTCTTTAAAATCTCTTTCCTTAGACTCACACTGTCCCATGCATTCTTTAGCTTTTTCTTTAGCATAATCTCTCTTAGAGTCTTGGACCTCACACTTGCACTGTCCCATGTTCTCTTTTAAAGTCTCAGTGCTCAGACTTGCACTGTCCTATCAGATTTGCACTGTCCCATGTTTCCTCTAATCTCTAGCATAACTCAGCAGCCCACCAATCAACCCCCATCAAAAAACCTCCATCAAAAAACCCCCGCATCCTCCTTCAGCAAGTCTTTTATATCCAGTGGTAAACAAGGAGGTGGAGCAACAGTTCTCCAGGAGGGGTGTGACATTGTAACAAGAGAAATTTTCTCTCTACCTCTCTGAATGTAAACAACTTAGGAAAAGCAGCTGTGCTGCATTTTGCCTCTTGCTCTCTTCTGCAGCTGGGACCATGCTAAACTCTGCCTGTAGATCATTGAGCACAACTGTGCTTATGTCAAGTTCTCATAGGCTTCTCATAATCCACTCCCCACAGTTAAGTATTTATCATTATCACCATCGCCATTTCAGAGATGAGGAGAAAGACACAGAGAAGGTAGGTCATTTGACTGAAGTCTAGGACTACCAATAAGATACAGGATGCCCACTTAAATTTAAATTTTGGATAAACAATGACCCATTTTTAGTATAAGTATGTCTCAAATATTGCATAGGAATATTTATAGCAAAATTATTTGTTACTTATCTGAAACTCAAATTTAACTCAGTGTAATACATTTTTACTTGTTAAACCTGGGAACCATACTCAAGTGACAAGATGAGCAAGGATTAGGGTGACTCTCCACTCCACACCACTACACACATAGTTTGAATGTGCCAAGTGGATTTTTTTCAGTCAGTTTTGGTAAATAATGTTTTCTTAGAAAACTATCCATTGTATTTAAATTTTGGAAGTAAGACAATGCTAATACATTGTCTTAACATTTTTAAATCTTCCTCATATTTATTTTGTAATTTTATCTTTTTCATCATTCCTGATAGCATTTACTGTCTTATCTCTTGTCAAAGGCATAGCCTTTTCATTGCTTTAAACTATTTTTGAAGTACATTTTTATGTTATTATTTATGACCAAAGTTTTTAATAATTCAATAATTTCTGCTTCTAGTTTTTATTATTTCAATTTTTTTCATTATGTACTGTACTTTATTTTCTGAATTGGATGCTTAATTCATTATTTAAATTTTTTCTTGTTTCCTAACACAATATTAAGGCTATACATTCTCTACTAAATATCACTATTTGATTGATTCTCATAGGCTTTAATATGTAATCTAAATTTTTATTTTTTAGTTTAATTTTATTTTTGAATTAACATCCATTAATAATACAAGGGAATTCTACTGTGATAATTTCACACATGTGTACAGTATACTTTGAACAAGTTCATTCCTTCTGTTATATTTCCATTCCTCCTTCTCCTCATCAATTTTTATTTTTAATTATAATTCTAGTTTCACACTTAATTGTAGCCAAAAGACTGAGACATGATAAAATGTCACTTTTGATTTTTTTTCTTTAATAAATATTATTGAGAGGGCTGTTTTCAAATTTTCCAAGTGGGATTTCTATTTGCTTCCTTTTTTAACTTTTTGGCAGTACTAGGGATTGAACTCGGGGCCACATGCCTTTTAGGAGAGCCCTACTACTTGAGACATACCTCCAGCTCTTTTTCCTTTAGTTTATTTTTCAGATAGGGTCTTACTAGGGAAACCTATGACCAATATTCTCTAACAGTGCCTCATGAGTTAACTGGGATTGTAGGTGTGTACTTACATGCCTAGCTTACTTTTTTTGTGTGCCTGGGGTTTGAACTTAGGACTTCATGCTTGTAAAGCAGGTGCTCTACCATTTGAGCCATAACCCCAGTCCATTTTGTTCTGATTACTTTGGAGATGGGGTCTTGCAAACTATTTGCCCAGGCTGGTCTCTAACCATGATTCTCCCAACCTCAGCCTCCCAGTAGCTAGGTGTGGGGAGCCTACAGGTGTATCGAATAAGCTGAGGGTTATTTTGGCACAGCCCCAAACTGCAGAAGGGAGCAAGCATAGTTATGCCCAATAAATTTCATGCTTGAGTTGGCACAGCCTCAGCTGCAGAAGATGCAGTACAGCTGTTTTTCCTTTAATGTTTACATTCATAGAGAAGGTGTCACAGTTTCCTCCTGTTCCTGAGGATTACAATGCCATGCCCCCTCTGCCAAGAAATGCCTCTCCACCTCATGTTGCCACTGTATATAATAAACTCTCTGAGGTGGAGGTGGTTAGTGTGTCTCCATCTGAGCACCCAGACTACCTGGCCCCAGCTTTATGCATGTTTAGTCTTCCATCAGTTGTCTTTTCCTTCATCTCCTGTTGCCCTCAGTTAGATTTATAGGACAAGCTCCTGTGACATGTGAGAGCTAGGACTATAGGCCTGAGTCAACAGCACCCAGACCAGCTTGTGTTTTGAGATAGAGTCTTGCTAACTTTTTTGCCTAGGCAAGCCTTGAACTGTAATCGTCCCTTCTCCACCTCCTGAGTAGCTGGGATTAGAGGCATACACCATCACACCTGGCTTATTTACTTTTTATGGACCATGTTTTTCTTGACAGTTTCTATTTATATTGTATGATTTCCTTTTGTTTTAGAAGTAATTGGCATTTTCTTTGTGCCTTATATATATGGTAAAAGTTCTTAAGGATGTATGAAAAGAATGTATGCATTCTGAGTATGAAATAACATGTGTTTATATGTTAAGTTTGCTAATTATTAGTTGCATCCTCCATAATTTTACCTGACATTTTTTACTAGAATTGAACATTTCTGACAGACATGAAGGTATACTAGAATTTCTTAATATGATTGTGAATTTACCTATTTTCTATGTTTCTAGGAGTTATTACCTTATGCATTTTAATGTTATGTGTGGTGCATTAGATTCTTTTGACTGTTAGACCATCTTTGTGGATTTCATCTCTTTATCATTACAAAATATATTGTTTTACATCAATTTCTGTCCTGAAATCTACTTAATGTAAATATTGCCATCCCTCTTCTCAGGCTTTCATCAATTTTAGAAATAAGCATCAGACAGATATAAAACTAGAGTTTGCTTTTTCCCAATACTAGAGCCTTTGTTGTTTTGTCTTTAAGACAGATTTGCTGAGGCATAATTGATGTATAATAAAATGCACATATTAAAATGTGCTCTTGTACCCTGATGAAGACAATCACCACAATGATTGCTTTAATGATCCTTTAATGACTTTTTCATTGTTATTTATAATAGGGACATTAAATACAGTTGCCATAATTGAGATAAAGGACATGGTTGGCCTTATTTTATGTTTTCTGTACTATTACGTGTTATTTCTGGTTTTGAACTTAACAAGTTTTGCTGCATTGTAATAACTTTTATTTCTTATTTTGGTCCCTGTTAACTTAAAAGCTTTTCTAGATGCTTCCAGTGTTGGTGGGTACACATATTTTGAAGGGTATATTTGAGTTTGTGTTTCTCTAGAGTACACTAAATGTTCCTGTGTCCCAAGAGGAAACATTTTTTGGCAGTCCTGGGGTTTGAAACAGGACCTCACACTTGCTAGGCAGGTACTCTACCACTTGAGCCACTCCGTCAACAAGAGGAGACTTCTTAGCATAGTTTTTATCTGATTTGATTGCACCCTCATATGAATGAGACTGGAAATGAAGCTGATAGAATACTTGTGTTCTTTACCTGCTTTGTTCCTCTGCCACCAACTCTTGGGTTTTGTTGGAATTCTCTGTAAATTCAGTTCCCAGTTTTAAAAAACTGTATAGAGTGTTCTAATCCCTCATATTGTAGTTAGTAACTCCATTATATTTGTCTATTTCCATTTTAGCCATAAATGTCACCCAATCCATCCTTATTGCTGTCCTGACTAGTTAGTCCCATTGCTAGGTCATTGGTGCCTCCAGCACCTGTCTCAAGGCTTCCCTTTACCCATCCTGTGCTCATTCTGGGGCTTTACCACCATGCTGGGGACCCAGCCCACATCTGGTTGCTGAGTCCCCTCACCTTTCCTCTCACAAAGTCATCTCAGATATTACCCTAATCATCTACTCAAGTGCCCTCTTCTAAGTTTGTCACCATCATATTGAACTCTGTCAGCTATTGTGATGTCACTGCTGCATTTTCCTGTCTCACAGCTGCCTTGCTTACTCACTGTCTATTCTGACCTCACCACTCTACTTTTCATCACTCCCTCCTGCATGACCTACTTTTTCTCCTCTTCTAGCTTGGATTCCACCATCCAACCCTACTGCCTCCCTTACAAATCCACCTAATCCACTTACATCTCCTTGTAGAGGATTGAATAATGGCCCCCACCAAAGGCAAGCCCATATGGAATCTGTAAATATGGCCTTATTTGAGAGCTTGTTTGGAGGTTCTAGCAGGGGAGCGCAGCTACTCGTATACCCTTGACCGAAGAACGGTCCTCCTCTATCGGGGATGGTCGTCCTCTTCAACCGAGCACGCAGCTTCGGGAGGGACACACATGGAGCGGTGAGGGAGGAAGGGGACACCCACCTAGCCAGCCAGATCAGCCAAATCAACCCTGGCGATCAATGGGGTGACAGATGTCGCAGCCAGATCGCCCTCACATCCAATATGGCCTTATTTGAATAAAAGAATCTTTGCAGAGATGCAATCAAGCTAGAAATCTAGGGACATAAGCATGTGGATTATAGTGGACCCCAAATCCAATGACAAACCCTTAGAAGAGAAGGGGATACTGGCACAGACACATATAGAGAAAACATAATGCAAAGATGAGGTGGAGATTGGAACAATGAATCTGCAGGATGAAGAATGCACCAGAAACTAGGAGAGAGGCATAGTAGAGATTCTCCCAGAACCTAGGGAAGGATTCAATGCTGCCATTGTCTTGACTTCAGATTTCTGACCTCCAGAATCTTAGGGACAAATTTCTGTTCTGTTATACCACCAATTTACTGTGGCAGCCCTATGAAACATATACATTCCTGCTTCTGTACTTGACAGGAAAAGGCCTGAACCATTTAAAACCACATTCTTCATATTCTTCACTTATACCAGGGCACCAAACATGGCCAGGGAAAACCCTACCCTGCACTTTCTAGGTGCTTCTTTTCCTTGGCACACTTCTTGATTTCATTGCTTGTCTCCTCACCAGATAGCACTCAGGATGCCAGGGAGTCCCGGGCTCTATTATGTGTTCTCTACCAATCCTCTTCTCCTAAGAGGGCCCATTCAGTCACAGCTTCATAAACATGCATACACTGATGCTTCTGGTCTCTTCCTTAACATTAATTTACTATTCAAAACTCCAGATTCACCTCTCTCACACCTCCCCTCAAACAATTAATGCACATCTCAGATTTTATAGGAACCAGTATCTAGATTTCCCATCCAACACATTTGCTCCCCAGTGAAGTTGTTTACATCTTGGTAAGACATGTCATCCTTCAGTCCTCTTTCACATGTCCCATTTACAACACATCAGTTCTACTTTCAAAATTTCTCCAAATGTGATGACTTTATAGCCTCTCAATTCATAAAGCATCTGTCCAAGCCATGGTCATCTCTCTCTCCAAGACAGTGACAAAGGCCTCTTGATTGATCAGAAGTTAACCCCTAGATTCTAGAGTCTAAATCTAATCCTGCTCTTCTTTCCTGAAATTTCCCTTCCTCCTACCAAGCCCTTTCCATTGACTTGGAGAGAAACTCAAACTCTGTTCTATGGTCCCATAAGACCCTGTCAACCAGTAATGGTCAGGGTGCTCTGACTGCTGTAATAAGTTTGCCCAGAAACCAACAATGGCTCAAACCACATAGATGTTTATTTCTTACTCATATCATAGCACAGAGATAGGCAAACAGATTGAGCATTCTACATGCAGTCATTCAGGGATATAGATTGACAGTCATCTTCTTTTTCAAACTCATTGTGAAAGTCATTTCCATTTCAACCAGCTGGATAGGAAGATGCTCAGGGAGAAGTGCATATAAGTATTTTTGTGGGAAGAAGTAAAGTCACTTCTCTTCACATTGCCCTGGCTAGACTCACAGCCACTCAACTTCTGGAAAGGTTGGGAAAAGCAGTCCAACTGTGTGACCTGCAGTAAGGGGAAGGGCCTGGATCTCAGTGAGCTGACAGTGGTCTCTGCCATACTTCTTCCACCTCCCTCTTACCCACCTCTCCCCCTCATCTCTCTGGTCCCTAATACTTCCTAGCCCTTAATACTCCACCTTCTACTTCTATGTCTTCTTTTCTTTCCTTTCGTTTCCTTCCTTCCTTTTTCCCTCCCTCCCCTCTCTCTTCCTCCCCCTCCCTCTCTCCATCCTTCCCTCCTCCCTCCCCTTTCTTTTCTTCCCTCCTTCCTCTCCCTTCCTTCTTTCTTTTCTCCCTTCTCTCTCTCTCTTCCTCATTAGGGAAAACATGATACTTTCTTTTTTGATTCTGGCCTCCCTCACTTAACATGATGATCTCTATTTCCATTCATTTTCCTGTAAACAAGATGATTTCATTCTTCTTAATTGCCTAATAATACTCCATTGAATATTAAATATGCCACTTTTTCTTTCTTTTCTCCTCCTCTTCCTCCTCCTGCTTCTCTTTTGGTGGTACTGAGATTTGAACTCAAAGCTTTGTGCCTTGCTAGGTAAGTGCTATACCACTTGAGCCATGCCTCTATCCCTTTTTGGTTTAGGCTATTTTTCAGATAGATCTCAGTTTTTCCCCAGGCCAGTCTCATACCTTGATCCTCCCATCTATGCATCCTATGCAGCTGTAATGACATGTACATGACACCATGCCCAACTTGTTTGTTGAGATGAGGTCTCACTCATCTCAGGCTAGCCTTGAACACTGATCATCCTGATCTCTGCCTCCCAAGTAGCTGGAATTGCAGCTGCACACCACCACACCTGGTCACTGCATTTTCTTCATCCATTCATCTGTTTGTAGGCACCTAGGCTGATTCCATAACTTTGCTATTGTGAATAGCACTGCAATAAATATGGGCCTGCAGGTATCTGTAGCATGTACACACACCTTTAATTCTGGTGGGTATATGCCAAGGAGTGGTATAACTGGATCATGTGGTAGTTCTATCTTTAGTTTTTAAATTAGTGTATATTAATTGAACAAAGTAAGAGGTTTCATTAGGACAAATCCATACCTGCATATAATGTACTTTCATCAGATCACCCTTCTATTGCTTTCTTTTCTTCTCTCTTCCTTTTTTCCTTCCTTTATTTTCATACCCCCCCCAACTTCCACAAATGAAAGAAAACATGTAATATTTGTCTTTGCAAGATGGGCTCATTTCACTGGATGATCTCCAGTTCCATCTATTTCCCAGAATGATATAATTCCAGTCTTCTTTATGGCTGAATAATACTTCATTGTGTATATGTACTTTTTTTTTTATATCTGTTGTTAGGTGAATAGGCTGGTTTCTTAATTTGGTTATTGTGACTAGTGCCATGATAAACATGAGTATACAGGTATCTCTGTAATAAAGTGACGTTGATTCTTTGGGATATATGCCCAGAGAGGTATGGTTGGGTCATGTGGTAGGTCTGGTTTTAATTTTTTGGGGAGCCTCCATGCTGATTTCCATAGTGGCTTGTGCTAGTTTACATTCCCACTGACAGTGTATAAGGGTTCCTTGCTTCCTGCATCCTCTCCACCATTTGTTTGTTCTCTTGATGATTGACTCTCATTGGGTGAGGTGGAAACTCAGTGACCTTTTGATCTGCGTTTCCCTGCTGGCTAAGGATGTCGAGCATTTTATCATGTATTTAATGACCATTTGTACTTCCCTTAAAAAGTGTCTGTTCAACCATACTTTTTCCTCCTTCCTTACACTTTTGTTTCTCCTACGTCTGTTTTGATCTTTCCTTTCTGAAACTACTGCATTTGGCATATTAGATCTCCTGGATCCATCCTCAGTGTTTCCAATTCTTTTCACTTCTTTCTATGTACTTTTTTGTACTTGTATAAAAAGACAGTTCTTTTACTTGATGTTTTAGTTTACCCATTCAGTTGAATCAATTCTACCCTTTCAGATATACAACTAAAATTTTCAGTTTAGATTTTTAAAATTTACCTGACCTTCTCTGTTGCATAGATTTATGCATTTTCTATGGACTTTTATTTAACTTTTCTTCTGTTTTTTTTTTTAATTAAAACTTCCTCATTAGGGAGGAGTCTGGATCTTTCTGTGGAGTTCTTTCATGCTACAAATTCTCTCAACTCATTCCTAATCACTCATTCCAGTGGGTATGACGTCCTCTAGCACATGTCCACATTAGGCTGATGGATTTCTCCATCAATGGCGTTGTGAAGGGCAAGAAGTTGAGAATTGAGGGCTGTTCCTTTTGCTCAGCAATGAGAGCAGAGACTATGTGGTAGCAGCTTCTCTCTGCTGTGCCCTGAGGAGCTGGCAGCTCAGCATATCAGGCTTGCTTTTGCTGCTGGGGGTCAGATGCCTCACTCTGTGCTTTCCATGGAAGGAACCCCCCTCCCTTGTCATGGGATCCTAGGTCTTAACTTGTGACAGAAACAAGTTAAGTTCCACAGAAAGTTTGCCCAACTGCCCACATCTGCCTAGGTCCCTTGGAATCTCAAAGTTCAGATGTGTGTTGACTCCTTACTAGGGTTCAACTCCAGGGCTACTCTCCTATCTTCCTTATGTTTTTTGCTGTCTTGAAGAGTTATTGCTACAGGAAATTCGATGACAGAGGACATCAGAAATGTCAGTTCAGGCTGCCATCTTGTCAGAATTCCTTCTTGATGCTGCTTAATATTTCAAATATTCAGTGTATAATTATAGTCACTCTCCAACTATTGGCTCCATTCTCTGAGTCAAAGACCTGACAGGAGCAAGGCTTCCTAAGGGACTATCACCTTCTCCCCCCAGGGAGGTGGGATGAGATGGGGGTAGGTAGGGCCATAAATGGAAGGGACATCACCCATTATTTGCCTTGAAAGGGCACTGGTCATAAAGAGTTGAGAATACTCCCTGTTCAGTGGAAAGGGAAACTGAGGAAAGAACAGGACAGTTAAATGGGCCTCTGGGGTAGGCCTAAAATCAGAAGAGTAGGAGGGGGTTCATAAGATGATTCCCAGTCTCTAGCCCACTCTCTAGGAAGGATAGTTGGGGAACAGAAGGTTTCTGAAATGAACTTTCATAGAGTGGTCAGTTTTCTATCTTTCTTGGAGAACCTAGCAGGTACACATGAGGAGTAGTTCAACTAGAGATTTGGAATCCAAATCTTGGCCATCTCTACTCTCATGAAACACAGCTAACAGAGCTTTCTGGTTGCTGGATAGGATTGAGAAATGTAGTACCTTTGGAGGGAAGGTTTGAGTTTATCTGAGGAGAATAAATGTATTGTTCTTTATTGTCTTTAAGACTTAGACACTTTCAAAAGCTTATCAGAAAAGAGAGCCAATTCTTCCTTTCAAACAGCACTGATAAAAATCAAGTCAAGGAAGCACATTTGTAATGGAAGCTATAATCTCCAAGACCTTCCAGTCAGGTCATTCTGGTTTTAAAGTAAATAATTTGTTTAGCTGTTGTCTCCTCTGTGCTAGTCTGCCCAATTGGCTGAAGATACTGTGATAGGTAAGGAAAGAATCCTCTTTTTCAGCACCTCCCCTGTTGAGAAAGAGACATGGAAGGAAGAAGATAAGGAAAATACAAAAGTGGACTAGAAATGGAAGCATGGGATTCCAGAGGAGAGGAGAAGCACCCAGCCCACCCAACTCAGCCCAATGGGAGACGACAGCGAGGTTTCCCTATAGAGATTTTCTGAGCCACCATGGGGAGCCACCTGTCTACACCTGTGCTATTACCAACATGTAATGTGTGACTTCCACAGGTAAGAAAACAATGTAGATGAAGAGAAATTAAACCACCATCCCCAGTTTTACCCTAAGTCCCTACACAGAAGAATCTGGTGGGTCTAGTCAATATTTGAATCCTGAACCACCATGGTCAGGGCCGTGGTCCTTGGCCCTGGAAGTGCTGGTCCAGAGTACAAAGGACCAGTAACACTCAGCAGAATAAAGGGCTGGAGCAGGCCAAGAATGGGTGGCAGGTAGGAGCAGAGGTGGAATATCTGCAATGATATCATCTGGGGTAAGAGGCCATATTTCCTTGTGTGCAGCTAGATGACCCAGAAAATCACTAAGACTAGAAAAAAGGGGAAGGGAAGGCTAAGGAACAGCTCCACTAAAATCTTCATACAATGGGGAGGAGCAAGTCCCAGGTACCAAATGCTCTTCAAGGATCAATTTTCAAAAATTCCTTAAACTTACAAAAACTGCCTGAGAGACCCAGTACATTCTTGAGTTACTGATAAGAATTTGCAAATTGGAGAAAATATACCTATGCTTTGGGACTTTTGCTGGTGTTCTGGAAGGACTGGTCAAGAGGTGAGAATCCCTGATACAGATTCACTTCTTCTCTTCCAATGGCTTTATTGAGGTATAATTAGCATACAATAAGCTACAAATAAAGTCTAAATTTGATAAGCTTTTCTATATGAAATCACCACCACAATCAGCCTGGAAGTGTCAACATGATCTTTTGTAGCCCACTCCCGTCCCCACTCATCTCCAGGCAGTCATTGCTCTATGTGTTGTCACTACACATGAGTTTTCATTTCTTACAATTTTATTTAGATGAGGCCATACATTAAGTAACCTTTTATGTGTGACATCTTTCATTCAGCATAATGATTTTGAGATTCTTCCTTGTCTTGTGTGCTGATAGTTTTCATTATATTGCTGGGTAGTATTCCATGTTTATAGATATAATCACACTTTTTTATTCACTCAGCTGTTAGTAGACATTTGGGTGATCTCTAATTTGGGGTTATTACAAGCAAAGCCACTGTGAACAGTCAAGTGCAAGTTCTCCTGTGAGCATGTTTTCCGTTCTCCTGGGTAAATATGTAGGTGTTGGAGGTAAAAGTTTGACTTTGTTAAAGTGCTGTCTCTCAGCAGTGCATATAAATTCAAACCATAAACTTACTATCATGAAGGTTTTTCCTTTTATCCATTTTAACAGACAGGAAGTGGCATTAAACTGTGTTTTTACATGCATTTCCCTAATGACAAATGATGTTGCATTCCTGTTTATGTTTCTTTGTGATCTATATATCTCTTTGGTGAAGTGCCTTTTAAAATCTTTTGTCTATTTTTAAACATTTTGTGGCTTGTTTTCTTCTTATTGGATTTTAAGAATTATTTATATATTACAGATATATGTCCTTTACTAGATATGTGATTCACAAATATTTCTCCCAGCTTTTTTGTATTGTATTTTATTTCTCTGAACAATATCAGGAGAAGTGCTTAATCCTAATAAAGCTCAAATTATTAACTTTATTCTTTAAAACTATAATTTTGATGTCATAGCTAGGATGTATTTGACTGATTCAGAGCTAAGTCTTATTTTAAGGACTTTTTTGGTGTCCAAGCCCTGTCCAAAAGTTGGAACTCAGATGCATTCAGGAAAATACCAAGTCTGGGATTTATTCCTATGTCCTTTGAAACAATTGCGTTCACCTGAGTTTGTATTGGCCTACGGAACTGTCACCCAGAATTATTGCCTCCCAGAGGCTCTAGAGTAGTTCAGGCTATTGAGGGAACATGTCCTCTCATGCAGGACAGATTGGGCCCTGTGTGGGCACTGACCTTGCTCTCTCTGCTGCCCACTTCCTACCCAACTCCATGATCAATAAGGAAATACATCACATAGCCGGAGGTGTGTCAAAGTCTGATGTACTGTGCCTTGGATTTTTCTGGTACCTGCTTCCTTCTGAGCCCAGGGGCAGGAGGAGACCTAGTGTGTTCTCTGCAACATTTTCAAGGAAAGTCCATGTCCACAGAAAGGAACACAGACAGCATCATCATCAGAGTGCCTACTGTGTACATTAACCAGTTCACAGAACTCTGGAGTAGAGTATTACCGTCCATACATCAGGGCTAAGAATATCGACTCAGAAATCTGTCTAAACGACCCTGAAAGTATGAAGTAGAGTGAAAACTGTAACCTGCGTCACTCTAACTTGCAAGTCCTTTTCTGGACTCCTTAAGCTGCTTCCAAGGAGCAGTGAGCAGTGGGCACCTGATTCATTCAAAGGGATGTTTAACACCTAGGCTCCAGACAGCTCCTGTTCCTACAGCTGTGGATTCTGTCTCAGATTGGAGCCCTAGGGGCAGAATGGAGAAGGTCACTCGCTGCTTTTGTCCCTCAGAGCAGCTGAGCACATGTGAAGAGCCTGGGCTTGGGAGTCAGAAAACTAAAGTTTAAGTCCCAGTTCCAAGATAGACATGGTGGGGCACACTGTAATCCCAGCACCCAAGAGGCTGAGGTAGGAGGATCATGAGTTAAGACCAGCCTGGGCTACATAATGACCCTATCTCAAAAAACAAACAACCTAAATTTCAGTCTTACAATTTATCAGCTTCTTAATGTGCCTGAACTTCAGTCTTCTTGGCAGTTAGGAAAAGAAAAAATTGATTTAGGAAGGCTTGCCATTTGGGGCAATGTCTGATGAAGGGCTGCCTGCATGGTCTCAACTACACCATGCAGGTGAGATGCATGGTGCAGATACACTGTGGATCCAGACCCAGCTGCTGTTTGTCTGCCTGACAGTTTGGAAGCGGAAAAACATCACGACCAGGGAAGGACTGTGAGAAAGCACTGTGAGCCCTGATTCCAGACAGGCATTGAGTTCAGAAAGAGAGTTTTAAAAACAATTGTCCTACTGAAAAAATGATCATGTAAATAAAGCTTAGAAAACCTAAGAGAAAATCTAATCTGAGAGAGACTGACAATTGTGAGCTGAATCCAGTCCAGGAGAATTAAAAATAACAGACAATGTGAAAAATCACACAAGCAAAGGTAGGTTTGGGATTTTCAAAGAGACAAGGAAATGCCATATGAACACAATAAAAGTTTATGAAATGAGATAAGCATTACGAAATAGGACCAGTGGCTCCTGAAAAGGAACAAATTGAAATTCTAGAAATAAATAGAATGTGAAAATTAAAACACTAAGGGAATCAATTTTAGATTGGAGGTTGTTGAAGTAGGAATTCATTTGTTGGAAGTAGTAGATTTTTTGGAACACAGCACAAAAAGATTAAAATTAAAACAAGCAATTAAGAGACATGGAGAGAGTTAAAAAGTGTGTTAAATAGAATTTTCAGAGAGAATGAAGGAAATAATGGAGCAATGAAATGTGCATGTTAAAAAATAAAAGAGGAAAACTGGGGGTAAAGCTTTCCTGGCCTTAGATAACACAATGGTTTCTTAGACATGACACTAAAAGCACATGCAAGCATTCAAAAAAATGATTGAAAATCATGAAATTTAAAAACCTTTGTGTTTCAAAGGACACAATTAATGAAACAAAAACACAGCCCAAAGAAAAGGGGGAATTTTTTGCTAATCATATACTAATTAAGAGATTTGTATCTGGAATATATGAAGAGCTCCTACAGCTCAATAATGAAAGAATAAATTACCCAAGGAGCTGAGTAGACCTTTGTTCAAAGAAGACACACAAAATGTCGAAAGGAACATGACATGATACTCAACAACATAGCCATCAGGAAAACATTGATCAAAACCACAATGAGTTGCCACCTCACACCCAGTAGAGTGGCTATAATAAATGACAGATAATTATGAGTACTGGTGAGGATTTTGAAAAATGTACTGCTAGTGCAAATGTAAAATGGGATAGCCACCTTGGAAACAATCCAGCTGTTTCTCAACAGATTAAACATGGAGCTGCCATGTGGCCTAGAAATTCCACTTCCAGGTATATCCTCAGGAAACATGAACTGGGACCAGGTGTAGTTTCTCATGTCTGTAATCCTAGCCACTTGGGAGTTGGAGATCAGGAAGACTACAGTTCAAGGCCAATCTGGACAATAAGTTCTCGAGACCTCACATTTCAACCATTAAAAACTGTCATGCCAGCTACCAGAGAAGCTTAAATAGGAGGACTGCAATCCAGACCAGCCTGGATAAAAAGTGAGACCCTATCTCAAAAATAACTAAAGCAAAAAAGGCTGGGAGCTTGGCTCAAGTGGTAGAGTGCTTGCGTAACAAGGGCAAGCAGGGCTTTGGGTTCAAACCCTAGTAACACAAAAAAAGGAAAAAAAGAAATACAGGAGTACATGTTCACGCAAATAATTTGCACATGAATGTTTTTAGCATTACTCATAGTAAAATGTAGAAGGAACCTGATTATTTATCAACTCGGGAGTAGACAGACAAGAGACAGCATATCCATGCAGTGGAATATTATGTGGAAAGGAATAAAGCCTCAGTACAGGCTATAGCCTCAATGGACCTCAAAATCATGCTCAGTGAAGGTAGCCAGTCACCAAAATCATGTATGTGGCTTTGTATTTCCGTGAATGAGAAACATCCAGGTTAGGCAAATTCATAGAGACAGAAAGTAGATGTGGGTTGCTGAATGCTAGGGTGAAAGAGAAGTGAAGAGTGGCTGCCGATAGGTTTGGAGTTTCTTTTCACAATGGTGCAATGTTCTGAAATTGAGTGGTGTGATGGTTGCACAAATCCATTAATATACTAAAAACATTTCATTGCATACTTGGGGTGAGTTGTATTGTGTGTGAATCATATCTTTATTTTTTATTTAAAAGAATAAAATGTAAACAGAAGTAGTGTGAAAAGTAGCTTATGAATTCCAAACCAGCTAAAGAGAAAAAAGGAAAGAATAAGGAGAACTTTATGAATTCAATAAAAGACAAGAAAGGCAAAAAAAAAAATTAAAAGCAAGAAAATTTAAAGTACCTGATAATTTAAGTTTATAATCTTTATTCATAAGTTTAAAATAATGTATTAAAAGATAGGAACAAGACAATTGCTATAAATAATAAAACTAAAGCTTATTGTTTTCATTAAAGATATCCTTAATACAAATCCACAGAGAATATTTGCAAGAAAAGAGGCAGGTACACTATAACCATAAGTACAGATCGAAAGAAAGAAAGCTTTGTGGCACTTTCAATATGAAAATATTGAATTTGATGGAGAGAGAATTATCAGAAATAAAATGAGGACCTTAAATATTGATCAAGCATTCCACCAAGAAAATACAATGATCATGTGTGTATCGAAGACATTACAGATTCATACAACACAATATTTCACAGCAATTAAAATGAATGAGCTACATCTTAAGTATATCAACACTGGTAAATCTGAAAAATGTATTATTAAGTGAAAAAGCAAGATGTATCTCAAAGCATAAAGAATGAGGGCTGATCTCCCAGCCCTCAAGGGTGAAAGGAAGGTAGATAATAATTTTCTGGGACAGGTGGTCTCTCTCTCTGTGGTCTCCCTGGAGTAGGTGCCTCTTGGGAGAAGGATTAGTTGCTCTCCAGGTGTTGAGGCTGCTTGACAGGAAGTATGCAGGCAGAGAACCCTGCATGGCCTCGTGTTTCTGATGTGGGCATGGATTTCAGACAGCGGGTTATAGAGAGGGTAGGGGGACACCTAAACAGAGACATGGTCAGGGCAGATCAGCAAGGACAATAGAGCCATGCCAAAGAGCTGGAACTTGAACCTGGGGAAAAAGGGCCTCCATAAGACTCTAAAGCAAGGCAAGAGTGTGACCAGGTTTGTCTTAGATACTTCACTCAGGTAGCCAGGTGGATGTTCAGACGCATAGGTGAGAGTGACTTCAAAAGATGGGAAGGGTCTGAAACAAACCTGGAGCTGGAGAGGCAGATAAAGGTCAGAGAATTGAAAGCATCTGGCATGAGAAGATGAGCAGTGTGGAAACATAGCCAGTTGGGGGTAGGTGACTTGAGGGGTAATTGACAGAGCTTGGGGGTGTGTTGGCAAGTGGGCAAAGACATCATAGGCTCATTTTCTAATGTTTCACAGTCTGAAAGCCACTGAGAAGTTCATTCAAAACTCCTCATTCTCATGGATGGGGACCATGGAACTTATTCAGGTCAGTGACAAAAGGCACGGGAGAAGTAAATTGTAAATTCCTCCAGCTTGTGTGGTTTTTTTTTTTTTTGATATTTCTTTGTAATAATTATCTTGAATTCACATGATCTGCTTTATGACAAGGAACACTGGTACAAGGATTTCAGTGTGAAGTTAAGCATCACTGAATTGTATTGAAATAAGAGGATTGCTAACGTGCCTTCCTGACATTTTAGCAGTATCAAATCTGATCCTGTCACATTTACAAGGTACTGTGTATCATCACCTATCATAGAGTTCCTTAATTATCAGTACTCTCACACTTCCTGCTTAGCAGATTGGGACTTCTAGAAATAGCACAAACTTGAAAATTAGTGTTTTTCTCTTAAATAATCAGGATGCTATATTCATCATTTTTATGGGCTTGACATCTTAAGGAAGGTAAACTAATTTCACACTCAAAGGTGAGAGGGTTTTGACCTCCCCACCTTTACTGTGTGATCCCCCCACCCCTTTTCTAGGGTCTATTTTTTGAGTGTCTCAAAATTTCCATAGCATGAATAATTCTCTCCATTTCCCCCCTTCCAAAGGGGTGTTTCTGCACTTGGCTTGCCCTTGTGCTAATTCACTATGTTGGCAAGGAGCCTGTGATGAAGTGGAAGATTTTGCTTTTCTTTACAGTTACTCACCAGCCTGTGACATCAACAACACTTGATCACATGAATTGTACAATTTTAAACTCCAGCAAAAGTCCAAATGCCTTGTCTAGGTCACTGAGTTTTAAATCACATATAAACTACTGCCTATCAACTGGCTCTTCAGCAGGAAAGAAAAAGGAGGAAAGAAAAATTAAAAGGGGGCTAATGGATGGGTAGGATTCTGAGTGGTCCTTGGGACAAAAAGGAAGTCTATAAAGTCAGTGTTTGGAGGTTCCCTCCCCATCTGGGTCCTCATTCTTCCTCTGTACCCACATTATCCTGCACATGATAGATACCTTCTGGGGAGCCTCATTCAGGCTCATCTCCCTAATACAGATCCCTGCTCCAGAATCCCCCTCCCCCACCCTTTACACATTAAAATTGCCATCTTGCATTTAGGTTGATTTCCATCTTCAGAAGAAAGCAAACTTGGAGCTAATTAACAATTATAAATGTTTGGCATCCAGCACACTAATGAATCTTAGGTTATGGGAATTTCAGAGAATATAAAGAGAGAAAGTGAGGGATTGTGGTCATGTGGAGAGCAAGGTATTCTGGGGCTTCCATGCCTTCCTGGAGCTGCAGAAGTGTTCAGCTGCACTGTGCATAAGGCCAGCCTTGGGAGATGGCATAGCCTGCACTGTCAGCATCCCTCTTGATGCATTCACATGTTAGACTTGTGGATAAGCTTTGTGATGAAGGATAAGCCTTTTCTGGTAAAGACATTGTAAACTTCAGGGAATGGAGTGTAGCTAATACATCTTTGTTCCTTCAATACTGTAGCTTTGTGTACAGTATAGCCTGTCTATTGTGGGTGTTTGGTAAATAGATGCCAATAATAAAAAGAGTGAGGGGTGTGTGTGTGTGTGTGTGTGTGTGTGTGTGTGTGTGTGTGAAAGAGAGAGAGAGAGAGAGAGAGAGAGAGAAAGAGAGAGAAACAGAGAACAGATAAGATGAGTACAATTAAATTTGCCCAAAAAGCAGGCACAAGAGACTAAAAAGCACATAAGAAAAAAAATGAAGTGTTAAATTAAAGAAGATTTGGAATTTTAGATTTTTAGGCTCAGGAATCCAGAACCTAGAAAGAGATGGTAGGATCTCAGAGAGCACTGGAATCTGCTCCCATCCACAGCTAGATTTCTGTGCCTTTGAGCCACAGGAGGCTTTGTCTCTCTGGTGTCATCAAGAATCAGCAAGGCTGCATGGTCAGACATGGTCTCTCTGAAGGCGGTGGACACTGTAGTTGGTGGCCACTGACCTATGAAGTACAAGCATCCTGAGGGCATCACAACTTTGAAGGGAGCCTGTAAAGCACACTGGCTGCAATTACCACCTTGCATCCTGCCCCCTTTCAAGGTGAGCCCCCTTTTACTCTGGAGGAAACTCCTCTGCACTCTCAGGGTAGATGCTAGGAGTAGTCATAACACCCCCTCCCCAGAGTCTGGAGTGGGCACATGGCTCAGGCTTGGTCAATCAGAGTATTGCATACCCTGGCCATTGTGAGATTTGCACATATTTTTTTCCCACTTATGACTCAGCTGGGAAGGGAAAAGAATAAGAACAATCCCTGGCAGGAAGGCTGCATACTCCCACTTTCATTATTTGAAACTCAGGAGTCTTCGCAAGAGTGAACACCTTTCTTGGAGGTACTGGGGTTTGAACTAAGGGACTTCACAATTGCTAGGCAAGTGCTCTACTACTTGAACCACTCCACCAGTCTCAGAAAGTGATCTCTGGTCAATTTCCAGACCTCCTTTGTCTTTTGTAACAACGTGTTATGCTTTGTGTGTGTGTGTGTGTGTTTTGAACAAAGGTGTCATCAATGTCTTCACTCCACTGTGCCAGATGTCACCAAGCATCATTTTATGTTTAGGACAATTTGAAATTGGCCTTCTTTCTCAACAATCCAGTAGGTGCCAGGATTGTTGTTGTTTTGCAACAAATTACCACAAATTTAGTAGCTTAAAAGAACCAAACAGTTATTATCTTGCAGTTCTTTAAGTTAGAAATCTCACATGGGCCTCAATGGGCTAAGATCAAAGTGTTGTCAGGGTTGGATTGTTCTCTGGGGAAACAGGGAAAAATCCATTTCCTTTCATTTCCCAGCTCCTGGAGGTCCTGGTTCATAACCCTCTTCTCTATCTTCAATGTCAGTATGGTTTCCTTACTTAAGTCACTATTCTATAGTTATATTTCCTTCTGTAACTAACTACAGTCCAGAAAATTCCCCAAATATTAAGTATTCATATGACCACTGGGCCCACCTGGGTAATCCAGGATAGTCTCCCCTTCTCAAAGTATTTAAATTTAAGCACATCTGTAGAATCCCCCTTGCCATGTAGTGAAACATATTCACGGAGGATTTGGAGGTGGACATCTTTACAGGGGTGAAGGTTGGGCTTCTTTTGTATATGTATGTAAGTCCCACGTAAAAACCTCCAAAGAATTATCCAGATCTATTCCAGCTGACTACAAACAGTTTATATGATGAATTATAAAGTGGGAAAATCAACTCCCGTGAAGTACAAGTAATACAATTCTAGTTTTACAAAAAGAAAATCAGTGACTAAAATTCTGTATGTTTTTGCTTGCTCATCTATCAAGTTTTTCTTTTGAAATGAGTCTGAAAAAGGCGAGGGTAGGCTGTTTAGGTAAGTTGTCACCATACTGGCTAAGTAAGATATATAGCTTGTCCCTATCTTTTAATGGGTTAGTTGAAAATATTTACATATGTGACTACTAACATATTTTTAAAAATTCTTTTTCCTCTTATTTTTTTCTCCTTTTCCCTCTTCTAGTTTGATTGGTTCACTTCTCTCTACCATTGCCCTTTTCTCCCTTTGCTGATTTGATGGCTATAATTTAAATTATTTTAATGCTCATTTAAAAAATTTAGCATCCATTTTGAATTGTATACATTTTCTAACACAGGGTAAACTCAGGAGTATATTGTCTTCCTTCCTGTAGACCATGCAGAACCACTGTTGGTTTAAGGCTGTGTGGAATTTTAGTACAACCTCTGTTGAGGAAGTGAGAGGGGAAGGAAGCAGCGGCTAAGCCAGGGGCACTAGGATTATTTATAATATTCACTTTTCTTTTATGTTTCTACAATTAAAGTAGTTTTGTCTCTCAAAATTTTTATGTTTATTATAAAACATTTTCTAACAATACAGAAAAGTCTAAGAAAATAAAAACCATCCCAAATACCCCCTTACCTTGAGATAACTAGACCTGGCTGACCATCTGTTCATCTATTTTTATATGCAAATATATATTTGCACATTTTAATATGGAAACTTTTATAAATGGACTTACATATATTTGCTTTTTAAGTCAAGTGATATTTTTGTTGAACTCTTTCTGGGTTTTTCTTACCTCTCCCCTAATTCAGTATACTTTTAAAAGTTTAAAGATTATAAAATTCATTTATCTACCATTTATAAGAGTAAAAAAAGAAAACACAGAAAGCTTAAAAACAAGGGATCACATTAGACAAACATTAATCAAAAGAAGGGTATTAAACTAGACAACATATAATTTAAGGTACAAAGCATTAAGATACTGTATGAGGAGTGGTATAGTTCACTGAGATATAATAAGGATGGTCTCATGCTTCTAGTAACATGGCCCAGAAAGACAGGATTGCAGGGACAAGTGGACGGTCCCACCCTAGTAGGACATGTTAATACAGAGTTGTCACAAACTGGTTGATTGAGAAGACAATTGTCACTGGCTCTAGAGCCATGAGTTCCACACAGAAAGGCCGAAGACAGTGTAGGGGTAGGCAGGGGGAGGGAGGAGAGAGGTTTGGGGAACATTGAACCCATTTCACCTCATCCCCACGCACCCAACAGTGATCATTCAAACCTTAAATTTGATTTTTGCCCTGATTTCACTCTCTTGTGTTCCAAAGAGTCTGTTACCCTACGGCCTAGTCTTTAAAGGCCAAATCAAAGCCAATCCAGACTTTGGAATGCAAATAGAAAACATTTGCTAACTAAATACATTTCTTTCAAGTGTATATAAGTTTTTGACAATAGAACTACTGAGTAATGTTTCATTCTGAAAGTGAAGGGTTGAAACCAACAATATTAACATGAATTATATTTACAATGTGCTGTTAACTATCCTGTGAGTGAAACTCAAATGCTAGAGTGATTACTCACTCTACAAACAGCTTGCTCACTAGGCAAAATGGTTTTCCACAGGGTGCCTCTGAGTAATGAGCTTCATGGTATATTCTGTACAGAGCACCTGTTTTCAGGGTGCTGCTGGCAGCAGTATTGGGGGCCAGGAATCCTTCAGAGGAAGGTGCTCTTAGCTTGATGCTCTATGCTTTTTCAGTTTCCTGCAGCTGGGAATGGAACCACAACCCAGGTGCAGGTGTGCACCAGAGCGGCAACCTCCAGGTGGTGCTAGGGAGCCAGCGGATTACTGTGCTCCTGCTTTTAACTTCTGAACTGAATAGTTTTGGGTTATGAGCTCATTGTGGGAGAATTTGCAGTAATGAAACTGGAGCCCATAATGGTTAAGAGGGCAGACTTGGGTAGCAGTGCTAAGCTAAGAGAATGAGGATAGAGGCTTTAGCATCCATGGAGGGAAAAAGACTATTGGAAAAGTGGTGAGCTAGAGAGACACTCAACAAAATGAAGAATGCTACACGCCTGGCCAAATTGTAATTAAGTTTAGATTAAATGAATAATACAGCCCACTGAAAGAAAATAAGAAAATATAGACAAGCAAATGGACAGGAAAATCCCATAATTCCATATGTGTATTATAATACATTACATATACATATACTCAGTCTTCCATACAGGTAGGTTCTGTATTGAGAAGTTTAACAAACTGTGGATTGAAAATATTTGAAAAAAGAAAATAGCATTTATATTTGACCAATCTTTCTTCTTGTCAATATTCCCTAAACAATACAGTTTATAGCAGATTTTTGGTAGCCACAGAAGGTCTCAGAATCAATCCTTCATGGATACAAAGGGATGAATATACATCCATATATTCATATATGTATCATATATCTATAATATCATATCTAGGATATAGATTGATCGGTAATCTTAGATATTCTAATATGTGGAAGTTCTGTAATTTATTTCATCCATTTCCTTATGTTGGACATTTAACTCAATTCTCTTTTTACCTATTGTGCTAGATGTACTTGTACACCCATCTTTGCCTACTTCTCTGACTGTTTACTTAGGATAAACCCCTCACGCATTGTCTAGGTCTAGGTAAACTGTACATTTACCACATTAGCAGATGAGAAGATTTATCACTTGATTCTCTTTCCAGAAAGTGTAAGAATACCCAGTCCCATTTCACCAAACTTATTCCTCAACATTTATTTAATCTTTCCAGTTTGATAAGTATAAAGTCACCTTGGATTTGTTTAAATTTACACTTATTTGCACTTAGTTGACTGGCAAGACTTGCATTTGGTTATCAATTCATTTCTATATGAAATGAAGGAGAAGGACAGACAATTGAGAGACATAACTGCAGGTGGGAACAATTTCTTATTGGATGGCTTAGAAAGGATAAGCTCAGAAAGTGATGCTTTAAGCTGAGATCAGAAGTCCATGAATGACTTGATCATCGAAGAGTGGGGTCAAGTGTTCCAGGTGTGTGGGAGAGCAAGTAAAGACCTTAGACTGAGAAATTGCCTAGTGCATAAATGAGAGAGTTCAATTTCTTGATCAATACCTCACACAGGGTTAAGAGGACAAACATGGGTCCTGGCTCTGCTATTTGCCAGTGTATGATCTTGAATAGGTTACTTGTATTCTCTGTGCCTTAATTTCTTCATTTCTGAAATAAACTAATATGATAGAATTAGTATGCTATTTGTGCTTTGGAGTTATTATAAGGATAGCTTCTACCATTTTCCCTGCAGAAGTAAGGAAACTGCAGCCTGGGGATCCATCAAGGAGGTTGTAGGAGTGCTGAACCCTTAAGGCCTTAACTTGAGGATTCAAGATGGTGACTAGGGTGCAGAAGCAGACACATGAGCTTTGTAAATCAAAAATCTTGCTGAGATGCTGGTGCCACACTTGGTGGAAATAAAGCACCAAGAAAAATGAAACTTTGACACCCTGAATCCTGAGCCCATGGAAAGCTTCTCCACACCATGTTACACTTAGAAAACAGGAGGGCTCCTGCCTTGCCAGACACAGGCTCCAAACCTGCTTGGGAGACATCAGCAGACCAACAGGTGAGCATCAAGCATCACATGGTATTCCCCCAGCCACCCCCAGGATAAACCAGCATAGCCTCCTGGGCAGACTGACTCCCACCCCACAAAACAAAACAAAACAAACAACTGAATAAACAAGGAACTGAAAACTAACACACAGCAGAGGGGACAGGGTGCTGTAAGTGCACTGGAGAAGGGGGGAAGGGCAAGGAGCCGATCACTGCATGAACTTTCAGTAAACAAAGGCTGGAAAGGCAGAAGGGCTGACAGCAGGTGGGTGATAAGCCACTGCTGAAATAGGGCAGATAGCAGTCCACAAAGCTCATCTCCTGAGCTAGTGAGTAACATCCAGAGTCAAATGACACTGCAAAATTGAAAAACAATCAGCAAATCATCACAACACGCTGACAGCAGGGGGCAAGCTGATGGAACACTGACCTTGTCCCAGGGAAAGGGGGCAAAGCAAAGAAACAAGCCCCAAGTAAACCAACAAGGTGAAAACCCAACTCCAATTCAAGATGGCTGGTGGGCTACAGAGCTGATTCTGGAACCTGAGGCCAACATTCAAACTCAAACTGCCACACCTCACTAAGGGAGGAGCTGACTAAGCAGCTGCCACTGAAAGAAGAAAAAACTGGCAAGACTCCCCAACCACCTGGCAAGACTAAGACAGAGGTTCTGCTTAAATACCAACACTAGGACTGGATGCTGAAGGAGTAACACCAAAACTACTAAGACTGAAATTCTATTGTTCCTGAACCTGGAGGTTTTTTTGTGTGTGTTTATTTGTTTGTTTTGCTTCTTGTTTGTTTGTGTTTGCTCATCTCTTCACATTGATTTCTTTGGGTTTTATTGTTTGTTTGTTTTGTTTTGTTGGTTTTACTTTTGTGAGTTAGTTAATCCTAGTTAAATTACACCCAGACCAGGGACAGAAATAGCATACTAAGCTAAAAGTCCAGTACGCCCACAAAAAAAATTTAACCAAGGGAAAGAAAACAGATGATTGAAACCACCAGTAGCCTATCAAAAACATAGTTGCACAGTATCAAGTGGAGTGATGGGAAGACAAAAAAGGGATGGAAACCACTCTCCCCACCAAAATATTTTAATACAGGATTCAGAGGGAAATGAAGAAAATAGATACCCAGTTCTGGACTCCAACAAAACAAAGATAAATGATGCCAAGGACCCCAACAAAGCCCACCAGAACATCCTCAAAGAAGAAATCCTGCAAGTAATCACTGAGAATTTCATGGAGATGTTACTAGACATGGTTAACAAAAACATACAAGAGGCACTCAAGAAATTTCAAGACACCAAAAATAAAGAATACAAGAAGACACAGAAACAAATAAATGAACTCATAGGAGACCTAAATAAACACCAAAGTGAATCAGAGAGCACTATAAATAGAGAAATAAATGAATTAAAGATAAAAATTGACAATATTAAAGAGGAAGTGACCCATGATATAGAAAACCTCAAAAAAAAAAAAAAAAAAAGAATGAAGCCAAAATACAAAACACAATGGAAGGCCACTTCAGCAAACTAGAACAAGTGGAAGACAGAATCTCAGAACTTGAAGATGAAATAGAAATTAAAGGAAAAACTGAAGAACTATTAGTCAGACAACTCAAGATCTGTGAAAGGAATGTGCAAGAACTCACTGACTCCATCAAAACACCAACCCTGCGAATCATGGGCATTGAAGAAGGAGAAGAGGTGCAAGCAAAAGGGATTTGTAATATATTCAACAAAATAATAACAGAAAATTTCCCAAATCTAAAGAAAGCTATGCCCATTCAGGTACAGGAAGCCTCCAGGATACCAAACAGAATTGACCAAACTAGAACTACTCTATGACATATTATCATTAAAACAACAAGCACAGAGAATAGAGAAATAATATTGAAGGCTGTAAGAGAGAAAAAACAAATAACATACAAAAAATACATACATACATAGCATACATAAAAATCACAGCAGATTTTTCAACAGAAACCTTAAAAGCAAGAAGGGCATGGAGTGAGGTATTCTGGGCACTGAATGAAAATAACTTCAATGCTAGGAAACTCTACCCAGCAAAACAAACATTCAAAATAGATGGAAGAATAAAATTTTCCACGATAAGCAGAAACTGAAACTATATATGACCACCAAGCCACCACTACAAAAGATTCTTCAAGGAATTCTGCACAAAGAAAATGAAAGCAAACAAAACCATGAGAGGACAGGCAGCACCAAACCACAGGAGAAGAAATGACAAGGAATCAGAGAGTAACATTAATTCAGCTGCACACAATCAAACCCTTAAACAACAAAAACAACTAAATGACAGGAATCACCACATACCTATCAATACTAACACTGAATTTTAACAGACTTAACTCCTCCATCAAAAGACATCATTTGGCAAACTGAATTAAAAAGGAAGATCCAACAATCTGTTTTGGAGACCCATCTCATTGACAGAAACAAACACTGGCATAGGGTAAATGGCTGGAAGAAGATTTACCAAGCCAATGGCCCCCGAAAACAGGCAGGAGTAGCAATACTTATCTCAGACAAAGTAGACTTCAAGCTTACATTGATCAAACAAGATAAAGAAAGACACTCCATACAAATAAAAGGTGAAATACACCAAAAGGAAATAACAATTATCACCTTATATGCACCCAACATCAGTGCACCCAATTTCATCAAACATACTCTGTAGGACCTAAAAACATATATAGACTCCAATACAGTACAGGGGGTACTTTAATACCCCCCATCACCAATAGATAGGTCATCCAAGCAAAAAACCAATAAAGAAATTCTAGAATTAAATCACACTATAGATCAAATGGACCTAGCCGATGTCTACAGAATATTTCATCCAACTTCTGCACAACATACATTCTTCTCAGCAGCCCATGGAATGTTCTCTAAAATTGATCATATCTTAGGGCACAAAGCAAGCCTCAGCAAATATAAGAAAATAGAAATAATCCCATGCATTCTATCTGATCACAATGCTTTAAAACTAGAACTCAACAACAAAAACAACAGTAAAAAACATTCAAACAATTGGAAACTGAACAGATTGCTCAATGATCAATAGGTCATTGATGAAATAAAAGAGGAAATTAAAAGTTTCCTGAAAGTTAATGAAAATGAAAACACGACCTACCAGAACCTGTGGGACACAGAAAAGACAGTCCTAAGAGGAAAGTTTATAGCCATGAGTGCATATATTAAAAGGACAGAAAGATCTCAAATCAATGACCTAATGCTACATCTCAAACTCCTAGAAAAACAAGAACAAACAAATCCCAAAAGAAGCAGAAGGAGAGAAATAATAAAAATAAGGGATGAAATTAATGAAATACAAACAAATAAACAAAAAACATACAAAGAATCAATGAAACAAAAAGCTATTTCTTTGAAAAAATAGACAAGATTGACAGACCCCTTGAACTCCTGACTAAAATGAGGAGATATAAAACCCAAATCAGTAAAATCAGAAATGCAAAAGGAGAGATAACAACAAACACCATGGAAATCCAGGAAATCATCAGGGATTAGTTTGAGAACCTATATTCTAATAAATTTGAAAACTTAAAGAAATGGACAAATTTCAGGATTCTTGTGACCATGCAAAACTGAACCAAGAGGAAATTAATCACCTGAATACATCTATAATACAAAAAGAAATTGAAGCAGCAATAAAGAGTCTCCCAAAAAAGAAAAGTCCAGGACCTGATGGATTCTCTGCTGAATTCTATCAGACCTTTAAAGAAGAACTAATACCAACTCTTCTTAAATTTTTCTTTGAAATAGAAAGGGAAGGAACACTGCCTAACTCATTTTATGAAGCCAGTATTACACTTATCCCAAAACCAAAGACACATCCAAAAAGGAAAACTATAGGCCAATCTCCTTAATGAACATCGATGCAAAAATCCTCAATAAAATAATGGCAAACTGAACCCAACAACATATCAGAAAGATCATTCACTATGACCAATTGGCTTCATCCCAGGAATGCAGGGATGGTTCAACATACAAAAATCAATAAATGTAATACAACACATTAATAGAAGCAAAGACAAAAGCCACTTGATCATCTCAATAGATGCAGAGAAAGCCTTTGATAAGATTCAACACCACTTCATGATAAAAGCTTTAAGAAAACTAGGAATAGAAGGAAAGTACTTCAACATTGTAAAGCCTCTATTTGACAAACCTATAGCCAACATCATACTTAATGGTGAAAAACTGAAACAATTTTCCCTAAAATCAGGAATGAAATAAGGGTGCCCATTATCCCCACTCCTATTCAACATAGTCCTGGAATAGCTAGAGCAATTAAGCAAGAAGAAGAAATAAAAGGAATACAAATAGGTAAAGAACTGTCAAAATATCCCTATTTGTAGATTACATGATCCTATATCTTAAAGACCCAAAAATATTCTACCCAGAAACTCCTAGACACCATAAACAACTTCAGCAAGGTGGCAGGACACAAAATCAGCTTACAAAAATCATTAGCTTTTCTATGCACCAATAGCGAACAAATTGAGAAAGAATATATGGAAACAATTCAATTTACAATAGCCTCAAAAAAATCAAATACCTAGGAGTAAACTTAACAAAGGATGCGAATGACCTCTATGAGGAAAACTACAAACCCCTGTAGGAAGAGATCAAGGAAGACTACAGAAGGTGGAAAGATCTCCCATGCTCATGGATTGGTAGAATCAACATAGTAAAAGTGGCTACACTAGCAAAAGCAATCTACATGTTTAATGCAATTCCCATCAAAATCCCAATGACATTCATCACAGAGATTGGAAAATCTACCCTAAAGTTCACTTGAAAATACATGAGACTGTGAACAGCCAAGGTGCTACTCAGAAAAAAGAGCAATGCTGGAGGTATTACAATACCTGACTTCAAACTATATTACAAAGCAAATAGCAATAAAAACAGAATAGTACTGGCATAAAAACAGACATGAAGACCAGTGGAACAGAATAGAGGACCCAGATATGAATCCACACAGCTATGCTTACCTTATTTTTGACAAAGGCTTCAAAAATATACAATGGAGAAAAGACAGCCTCTTCAACAAATGTTGCTGGAAAAAGTGTTTATCCATCTGCAAAAAACTGAATTGAGATCCATGTTTATCACCCTGTACTAGTATCAACTCAAAATGGATCAAGGACCTTAATATCAGACCCAAAACTCTGAAGTTTATACAGGAAAGAGCAGGAAACACTCTGGAACTAATAGGTATAGGCAAGGACTTCCTCAATAGAACCCCAGCAGTTCAGCAACTAAGAGAAAGGATGGATAAATGGGGCTACATAAAATTAAAAAGCTTCTACACAACAAAAGAAATGGTCTCTAAACCAAAGAGTCTCTAAACAAAATGGTCTCTAACCCACAGAGTGGGAGAAAATATTTGCCAGCTATACTTCAGACAAAGGACTGATAACCAGAACATACAGGGAACTCAAAAAGCTAAACTCTCCCCAAATCAATGAACCAATAAAGAAATGGGCAATTGAACTAAACAGAACTTTCTCAAAAGAAGAAATTCGAATGGCCAAAAAACACATGAAAAAAATGCTCACCATTTCTGGACATAAAAGAAATGCAAATTAAAACCACACTAAGATTCCACCTCACCCCTGTTAGAATAGCCATCATCACAAACACCACCAACAACCAGGGTTGGTGAGGATGTGGGGAAAAAGGAACCCTCGTACAATGCTGGTGGGAATGCAAGTTAGTGCAACCACTCTGGAAAACAGTATGGAGACTTCTTAAAAATCTAAACATAGATCTGCCCAGAATCCCACTCCTAGGGATATACCCAAAGGAATGCGACACAGGTTACGACAGAGGCACCTGCACATCCATGTCTATTGCAGCACTATCTACAATAGCCAAGTTATGGAAACAGCCAAGATGCCCCACTACCGATGAATGGATTAAGAAAATGTGGTACTTATACACAATGGAGTTGTACTCAGCCATGAAGAAATATGAAATCTTATCATTCTCAAGTAAATGGATGGAACTGGAGAATATCATTCGAGGTTAGCCAGGCTCAGAAGACCAAAACTTGTATGTTCTCCCTCATATGTGGACTTTAGATCTAGGGCAAATGCAGCAGTGGTGTTGGACTTAGGTCACATGACAAGGAGAGAGCACATACAGGAGGAATGGGCATAGGTAGGAAACTCAAAACTTGAAAGTGTTTGATGTCCCCACTGCAGAGAAACTAATACAGAAACCTTAAAATGATAGAGGTCATTGGGAAGGTGACCGGAAAGTAGTCATGTAGAGATGAATCAGTTCGGGTTGTAATAGACTTGTGCATGGAAGCAATGCTAGGAATCTCTCTGTATAACTATCCTTATCTCAAACTAGCAAAAACACTGTATCTTTCTTATTATGGCTTATGTCTTCTATTTAACAAAATTGGAGAAAAGGGCAGAATAGGTTCTGCCTGGAAGCATGGGTGGTGGGGGGGGAGAAATGGCCCAAACAATATATGTACATATGAAGAAATGAATAATAATTTTAAAAAGGTCTTAACTTCATCAGCTCCAAATTGCTTCCCAAATAGGAAGTCATACTGATGTGTGAGAGACGTAGGCTTGATGAGGAGAAAAGAGAAAAAGCACTTGGGGAGTGTCCCTGAAGACATTCAGGCCACCTCTAGTGGGGAGAGAGCTCTGAGGTGGTCTCCCTAGAGAAGGGCCTGTGGGTGAGTTCAGAACCCAAGGTCATGCCCAGAATTCATGGGGGTGCTACAATATAAGACTGAGTTCAGCTGGTAAGGAACCTCATATAAAGCAGAAATCTCTGTTCCTCTTCTGTTTCTGAAGAGGTGTTTTTTTTTTTTTTACTGAAAATGGAACCTGATCCAAGTACAACCTCTCCAAGAACTTAGCTCTTGTGTGAAGTGGGTGCTTTGTATTTGAGTCAGGATCAAGAAACCTCTTTATCAAGTAGGTGGCTACACCAAAGCAGAGCCATGGTGCAGCCCTCATTCCCACCCCAAATCCCCTTCCTGAGCTCCTTCTCAGCTCTGAGGAGACACTGAAGTGCACTTAGTCTGAGAGGCTGAGAATTGTCACCTCCAGACTACAGGTGAGAATGACCAAGGAGGGTACAGGGTAGTACCAGGCAGAGTAGGAGAAAGTCAGGGACAGGCCTGGCTCTGAACCAGAGGGGAGGATGAATAGATCCTCAGTGAACACTTTTTACCCTGATTTCTCCCTCAAATGTTGCATGGATCAGCCCAGCCTCCTCCTCTCCAGTGCTCTGGGCCAGGTGTCAATACTGCAGACAATGCATAATTCGGGAGAAGTGGCAACTTCTCGCTCCAATTTCATTGGCTTTTGAATGTGGTCTTGTATTTTGTTTATATAAGAATATAAATTGGGTGCTAACCATATATAATTGTTTACTTTGTTCAACCCAATAATGAAAATAATCTAGATGTTTCTTCTTTCAGTCCCAGGGTTTAGGAGATAGTTGAGTGGCCCCTATTCATCAAGACCCCCTTTTCCTAAGCGTCCTTTGCTGAGCAGAATTATACTACCTGTGCCCTTCCTCTGTTCCTCTAATGACCCCTCTCTGAACTGTACTTTTTTTCACCTCATATGTTCCACTAGGCTAATAAAGGGCCATAGGTGAGTATCTGACTTTCAGATAAAAGCAGGAAGCCATGAACAGAAAGTAAACTGAGAAAAGTATGTCAGGAAGCGACGGTTCTCAAACTTTACCAGACACAATTTACCAGGTCCTCTCCCACTACAGTTTCTAGTTTAGTACCTCTGAAGTGAGCAGCAATAATTTGAATTTTTGCAAGTTCTCAAGTAATGTCTATGTTCCTGATCTGGGAACCTTAAGATCTGGTGATCTGGAGTTAGCTCTGCCTCCGGGTAGTCCCAGGAGCAGGAGACACCTTAGTGATGGGTAACAAAAGGAAGTAGTAGAGGTGTTTAGGTGAAATCTGGTTGTGATGTTGAAATTAAAGATGTGGACCTGCTTACTCTCCAGCTACTCAGTCCAGCATAAAGATCATTCCTGAGGGAAGAAAGACATGGCAAGAGGCCAAATAAGGAAGTGGAATATGCCAATAACAGATGTTGCCTTCCCATACTTTCAGAGTAATTTCTCAGTATTGCTTTCCACATCATGGAACTTCATGCTCCTATTTGCTGTGAGCATATTGTCCTCCCTTTCTTCTCCGTATCTCATATTTCATTGTGAGTTCATTGAAGATAGAAGTTAGCTTGACCATTCATTTATTCATCCATAAAAATATTAACCGAACACTTACATCAGTCATCATGTATCTGACATTGTGCCTAACCTCCATCAGCTTGCCATATAACAAGTAGAGAGCAACATTTTTAGGCATATTCTGCCCTCAGGCTGGTAATATGGCCACTAAAACCTCTAGATTTATGTTCTCACAATTTCATGTCAGAAGAAAAGCGAACTTTAAATGTCCACTTCTACCAAAGCAAACTAACTTTTTCTCCAGAATACTCTTTCCCCAAGAATAAGCTAAAAGGCTGAGCAGAAGATATAATTAAAATCACTTACTTGAAGGCATTGAAAACTTACTAAGTTAGAGGGGATTCGAGGGGCCAATATGATAGAGAAATGACAACCCCAGATAAGTAAGCCTGGTATCTGGCACTATTTTCCTACTGGGGGTGTTTGCTAATTTGAAAGACCAGATGGATGCTGAAGATCAGTAGAGTTTTAACAAGTCTTGAGACTGGATGTTGGGGACAACAGTATGAATTCAGAACGCAACATGGTGACAAGCTTAGTAAACACTCAAGGGTTTGGTTAGGACGCCTAAAAGTAAACACCAAAGGAATAACAGTATACTGAAAATAAATTGTCACAAACATGTAAGCCCAGCTAAAAAGTTTTCAATATCTGTCTGTATTTAGATAACCTGTGCTTTTCCTAAATGTCTAATAGAATACAGACCAAGTTATTTTTGGAGTAGTATATTATCTAGTACTTTAAATTATTGTTTTAGTAATTCATACATAATATCTGGTAAAAACTTATAAGCATGAGAAAAGGCAAAAATGAAATAATTGATGATAATGATTTAAAAATTTTTATAATACAAAATGCCTCTATTATATCTCATTATTGTAGGCTTTAAAATATGATTAGAATGTTTTGGAAAAGAGAAGATGAATAATTTACAGCAAAGAACTGGAAACAATAAAGCATGAAGTGAAAGTTTTGGAACTGATATATGGTAATTAATAATTTGATAGTTGTAGAATTTCATTAGATCTGGAAAATCAAAGAAAATTAGTGAAGTGATACATTAGATGCATATAGCCAAATTGAAACATGGATAGTCAAAAGAATGAAAATAAGTACACATACACAGACAGAGCATAAAAGATACAGACACACTGAAAAGGCCTAATATGTATGCAATTTGAATCCCAGAATGAGAATAAAGAGACATATGGGAAAGCAAATATCTGAAGTTCAAATGACTGAGAATTTTTCAAAACTGGTGGAAAATACCAAATCACAGATTCAAGAATTCTACAACCCTTAAGCAAGATACAAAGAAAACTATACCTAAACATGTTGTAACAAACTGTTGGAAACCAAAGGCAAGGGGAAAAGTTTTCCAAGCATCTAAGAGAGCTGGGGAAAAGACATGTTATCTTCATTGGAACAATAATTCAACAGACAGCTGACACCACAACAGAAATTTAAATCCAGAAGACAATGGAATGGCATCTTTAAGGTGACAATGAAAATAAATTCAAATTCAGATTCTGTACTTTGGAACATATTCTTCAAGAACAATTGTGAAAGTGAGGGGGGCAGTTAAGACAAACTACGACTAAAAGAAATAACTACTATCAGTAGGGGTACACTAAAAAAAAGTAATAAAGGGAACATTTTAGGCACATGAAAATCACCCTGGAAAAAATGAAGGGGATGAGGAAGGACTAAAGATCAATGGAAAGAGAAAATATGTTCCATAAGTTCCAGCTGATTGAACAACCTCGCAGAAACCAACTATAAACTATGGAATCATTCAACAAACAAACATCAACAACCCAGGGACCTGGAGGCAATGAGTAGCAAGCAAAATTAGGAAGATTCTGGAGAGTGGAAACATGAAGAAAGGGATCTGTGTAGGAATCAAAGTAACCAAGTTAAAATAAATGGGATTTGAGCTGCCCAATGGAGTATTCAGTTTGAATCTAAATGAGTTGTTTGAATCTAAATGAGTTGTTTGCAGAAACAAAGAACATATGCATTCTTTAGAGGAATATAACAGAATTCAGAGTCCTCATATCATATGACTCAAATGTGTGGGGCACTACTCAAAAATCACATAGGAATTAAAAAGAAATCAGAGCCGGTCTCAGGATAGAAGACAGTTAACCAGGATCAGCTAGGAGATGTTTGAATTAGCAGGAAAGAATTATAAAGCAGCTATTAGAATTGTGCTCAATGAAGAAAATGAAAGTACATATTCAATAGATGAAAAGAAAGAAAAATCTAATCAAACAGAAAACACAAAAATAAGCAAAATGAAAAATTTAGAGCTAAAAAGACACCATATCTGATACTAAAAATTCACAGTATATGCTTAAAAACAGAATAGATACAGCAGAAAAGTATGAGCTTGAGGAATGATTAGTAAGAATTATCTAGGCACTGAAGGTTATGCATTGATGCTTCCTATGGGGGGTATATACCAATAAAGCCACCATAACTTGAAAATACAAGCTGCATTTAAACTGAGCATGGTGGTTCATGCCTATAATCCTAGCTACTTGTGAATCTGAGGCTAGTCCAGGCAAAGTTTGCAATGCCCTGTCTCAAAAACAAAATAAAAACAAAAGGGCTGAGGGCATATCTCCGGTGGTACAGCAGCACTTGCCTAGCAAGTACAAGGCCCTGTTTTCAATCCCAAGTACTATGGGGAAAAAAATGCATCTAATACACCTAACCTGCTATAAGCATAGCTTGGGACCACAGTACACTGTAGAACATCAATTGTTTACACTTGAGGTTGTGTCACTGACCAGGAACCACAGCTTACCGTCACTGCCCAACATTGACGGACAGTATCATATCATATATCATTAGCCTGGGAAAAAATCAAAATTCATGATTGGAAGTACAGTTTCTTCTGAGTATGTGTTGCTTTTGCATCATTATAAAATTTTAAAAAAGCGTGTTAAACCATTGTAAGTCAGGAGTCATCTATATAAGAGTAAATATAAATGAATATTGACCATATTAAATAATAATTATGACCTATGGATTTAAAATAACTAAAATTAAACTATGAAAAAATGACAGCACAAAGGCAGGCAGGGATAGAGTTATAGTTCTCTAAGTTCCTTGTATCTCTAGGAGTGGCAGAAGTGCAAATAATATCAGATTAAAATAAGTCATGGATGTATGTTATGATTTCTGGAGTAATAATAAAAAAGAAGTGATCAAACAGAAGTCCCAAATGTGACTCTCTGTCTTAAAAAACAAAAAAGCTTAAATGCAAGCTGATCCTGGAAGGAGAGGTAGGCTAAGGTCTGATTGGCTAGTCCTGAGTCACAGGCACACCTGGAGAAGGAAGAGAGTCAGTCCTGCCTGAACCAATTGGATGGCATGTTAGATTGTGAATTTTCCCCACTCTAACTTTGGACTGGACCATGTGACTTCCTTTAGCCAATAGAAAGAGGCAGAAGTGATAGAATACCATTTATGAGCCTCCTCCTCAAGACACTGTGTTTTTACATCCTCTCTCTTACCTCTAGTCACTGATGCAAGAACATATCCAGGCATATGACAGACATACAGAACAGAGTCTAATCAAACCAGTTGCCCTAGCAGGGGTCAGACTAGATTAGCACACAGCCAAATGGGCCCCAGGAAATCTGAACAAGTGCAGACAAGATCAACTCACAGCTGATCTCAGTCATGAAACAATGAATGCTTGTTTCTATAAGCACTGAAGTTTTGCAATGGTCTGATATACAGCATTATTATAGCAAAAAATGGTATGACTGATGATCACTGCAAGAAAATCAAGATGGACCTGTGGGAGGGGCACAGTCACTAGAAGAGGCACAACTGAATTCATGTAGCCAAAGCAATGACTTCATTAAACCGGGATCTTAAGGATTTGTGTCTCTCGTCTTTAGGTGTTGACATTTTAGATGTAAACTTGAGGGAGCAGTACTTAATGGCATTTCAAGAAGCGTTGGAGTGAGAAAAGTCCAGGCTTTTGGAGGCCAAGGTGGGTTTACTGGCCAGAGCAGAGTTCTTTCAAGGGCTCCTAATATTGCCATTTACTGGGAGTAAAAATGAGTGGTGGATGTGTTTTTAGCAGAAGGGCAATGCATTGTTTGAGAAGTGGCTTTCTCTCTTTCCTATCATTGAATCACTCCTTTTAATGATTCTGTCAATAGAGTCTCTTAGGAGAGACATAGAGTAAGCAGCGCTTTTATGGAAGCTGATTCTCAAACTCAGCCCTAAAAGCCAGATTCTGTGAGCTGGCTGGGATTAACAAGAGCAGTATCATTACAATCCAGGGGAAGCTCTCCAATTTGAGCTCTATTTCCACAGCACTTTACTCCTTTATTTATTTCTCGATTATCTGTACAATTTTTGGAGAAAATGGGATAAAATTGCAGCAAGAGAAATTTATGCCTGAAATAAGGATGGATTCCTTGTTGTGAGGGTCATTAGACTTGGGAAAGGGATTTTTTTTTAAAGACCTTTGTGAAATTGTTCTCCCCTGAAGCTCATGAGAATAGGCCCAGAGAAAATGGCAGATCTGGGTAGGAGAAAAAATCTGATTGGTCAGTTGGTTTTCATCTTTTCTTAAAGGCAGAAACAGAAATGCCAGAGAGCCTTGACACTGAAATTTTAGTGTTTGCCAGTTATTTCTCCTATTCCCAGCTTTATTCAACCTCCTCAGGTTCTGGGTAAATGTTTCTTCTTTCTGACCCACATACCCGCTTCCTAGCCAAGGATAATTTTGACCTTCACTGCTGGCCACATTTGCCCTATGTGCCCTTCCTTAGTTCTGTTTGGGAGCCATGGGTGGTGTCATAGGGAAGAGAACATTAGCTGTTAGCTCAGATGTCCAAATACTCATTCACATGCATGGAATGGTTAGGGTAGGGTGGTGTCATGTTCTTACTCTAATGTGGGAGACAAAAAATGAACCAACAATCAAAAATATAGCTAATATACTGTTGGGTAGGTTAAGTAGGAGAAACAAAGCAAGGTAAGATATTTAAAAATGACTGGGGTAGAAGATGGTACACTACAGATGAGATGGTGAGAAGGTAACATTTGTGCAGAGCCCTGAGTGAAATGAGGCAGAAGCCATGTAAAAATGGAGGAAAAAGCTAGTGCCAAGACCTTGAGGCTGGAATGTTCTGGGAATGTTTAATGAATAGCAATGAAATTCAATATGACTGAGCTGAAAGAGCCAGATGGAGCAGGATCAGAGACGAGAGCTAGGGTCCAGGCCTCTGGGGGCTTGTAGAACATGTAAGTATTTTGGATTTCATTCTGGATGTTATAGAACTGAAATCGCCTTGAAGGGTTTTGAGCTGGGAAATGGTGATCTGATTTGCATTCTAAGAGGCAGCTCTGGCTGCTGTGGGAATGGTCTGTAGATCTATAGGGGCAAGGTGTGGGAGGAAGTCCAGTGGGGAAGTGATGGCAATGGTCCAGGTGAAACACTGTGTTGGCTTGGCTCAAGGTGATGGCAGTCAAGTGATGTCTCATTTTGATACTGAGTCTGAATTTTGGCAACTGCCTCTCACAAACTGTCCTTGGCAAGTTGTTTAGACTCTCTGAACTTCAACTTCTTTTTTAAAAAAATAATTGAGGGTGAACATACTTTTTTTGTAATCACTTGGTGTGCTGTGGGGCCTCCATAACCTAGTGACTTCACAGCCCACACTCTCCCCTATGGATAATTATCCTCCTTCCCTGAAAGGGAATTCCTACAAATAGTTTTTAAGCTCCGATGCAGAGGGTTGTATTAATTCCCTTCATCTGTCTGTGGCTCTGGTCATCACTGGTCCAGAAAAGTCTCTCTGGTATTTTATTCACTTTCCTTCCCCAAATGACAGTGGGGACTGTCATTTCCCTCTCTGCTCCTATACTTGGCCAATCATTCTGAGGTGTTTAACATATTTTCTCTTGTAAATAACATATGGATGCTTGTATTTCAAGCTCACCTAAATGGTGGCACATCATATATTTCATTCTTTTTCTTATTTTACTGGCCTTGTGTTTCCCAGATCTGTCATCGTTACCATGTATATCTCTGACCTATTGTTGCCAACTACTGACTAATACATAGGCCATGGCGAGCATCACCACGATGTACAAAGACACTTTTCCAACCCTCACAAACCCTCCCCCCCCACAACATGAAACATATCAACAACTTCACACTTGTGTCTCTTGAACCTCTGTGGAAATTTCATTAAGTATACACCCAAGGAGCAGAACAGCTTGGTCACAGGTATTTGCATGTCTCATTTGACTGAGTACCACCAGCCTCCTTTCTAGAATGGCTGTGCTGTTCCCACTATCAGCAGCTGGAAATTTCCAGGCCCCTTACCTCCCCTCTAGCACTTGCCATTGTCTGATAAGTTTTAAGCTCTTGGTTATTTAATTAACATTTCTTTGATTACTAAAGAATTTGAACACCTCTTTATATACTTATTAGTCCTTTGAATTTTCTTTTATATAGACTGTTAAATTATATCCTTTGAGTATTTTTTTTCTTTTATTATTCATATGTGCATACAAGGCTTGGTTCATTTCTTCCCCCTGCCCCCACCCCCTCCCTTACCACCCACTCCACCCCCTCCCTCTCCCTCCCACCCTCTCAATACCCAGCAGAAACTATTTTGCCCTTATTTCTAATTTTGTTGTAGAGAGAGTATAAGCACTAACAGGAAGGGACAAGGGTTTTTGCTGGCTGAGATAAGGATAGCTATACAGGGCATTGACTCACATTGATTTCCTGTGCGTGTGTGTTACCTTCTAGGTTAATTCTTTTTGATCTAACCTTTTCTCTAGTACCTGTTCCCCTTTTCCAGTTTGCCTCAGTTGCATTTAAGGTATCTGCTTTAGTTTCTCTGCGTTAAGGGCAACAAATGCTAGCTAATTTTTTAGGTGTCTTACTTATCCTCACCCCTCCCTTGTGTGCTCTCGCTTTTATTATGTGCTCATAGTCTAATCCCATTGTTGTGTTTGCCCTTGATCTAATGTCCACATATGAGGGAGAACATAAGGTTTTTGGTCTTTTGGGCCAGGCTAACCTCACTCAGAATGATATTCTCCAATTCCATCCATTTACCAGCGAATGATATCATTTCGTTCTTCTTCATGGCTGCATAAAATTCCATTGTGTATAGATAACACATTTTCTTGATCCATTCGTCAGTGGTGGGACATCTTGGCTGTTTCCATAACTTGGCTATTGTGAATAGTGCTGCAATAAACATGGATGTGCAGGTGCCTCTGGAGTAACCTGTGTCACAGTCTTTTGGGTATATCCCCAAGAGTGGTATTGCTGGATCAAATGGTAGATCGATGTCCAGCTTTTTAAGTAGCCTCCAAATTTTTTTCCAGAGTGGTTGTACTAGTCTACATCCCCACCAACAGTGTAAGAGGGTTCCTTTTTCCCCGCATCCTAGCCAACACCTGTTGTTGGTGGTGTTGCTGATGATGGCTATTCTAACAGGAGTGAGGTGGAATCTTAGTGTGGTTTTAATTTGCATTTCCTTTATTGCTAGAGATGGTGAGCATTTTTTCATGTGTTTTTTGGCCATTTGAATTTCTTCTTTTGAGAAAGTTCTGTTTAGTTCACTTGCCCATTTCTTTATTGGTTCATTAGTTTTGGGAGAATTTAGTTTTTTAAGTTCCCTATATATTCTGGTTATCAGTCCTTTGTCTGATGTGTAGCTGGAAAATATTTTCTCCCACTCTGTGGGTGTTCTCTTCAGTTTAGAGACCATTTCCTTTGATGAACAGAAGCTTTTTAGCTTTATGAGGTCCCATTTATCTATGCTATCTCTTAGTTGCTGTGCTGCTGGGGTTTCGTTGAGAAAGTTCTTACCTATACCTACTAACTCCAGAGTATTTCCTACTCTTTCCTGTATGAACTTTAGAGTTTGTGGTCTGATATTAAGATCCTTGATCCATTTTGAGTTAATCTTGGTATAGGGTGATATACATGGATCTAGTTTCAGTTTTTTGCAGACTGCTAACCAGTTTTCCCAGCAGCTTTTGTTGAAGAGGCTGCTATTTCTCCATTGTATATTTTCAGCTCCTTTGTCAAAGACAAGTTGGTTATAGTTGTGTGGCTTCATATCTGGGTCCTCTATTCTGTTCTACTGGTCTTCATGTCTGTTTTTGTGCCAGTACCATGCTGTTTTTATTGCTATTGCTTTGTAATATAGTTTTAAGTCAGGTATTGTGATACCTCCTGCATTGTTCTTTTGACTGAGTATTGCCTTGGCTATTTGTGGCCTCTTGTGTTTCCAAAGAAATTTAACAGTAGATTTTTCGATCTCTTTAATGAATGTCATTGGGATTTGGATGGGAATTGCATTAAACATGTAGATTACTTTTGGGAGTATCGACATTTTTACTATGTTGATTCTACCAATCCATGAGCATGGGAGATCTCTCCACTTTCTATAGGCTTCCTCAATCTCTTTCTTCAGAAGTGTATAGTTTTCCTTGTAGAGGTCTTTCACATCCTTTATTAGGTTTACACCTAGGTATTTGATTTTTTTTTGAGGCTATTGTAAATGGAATTGTTTTCATATATTCTTTCTCAGTTTGTTCATTATTAGTGTATAGAAATGCTAATGATTTTTCTATGTTGATTTTATATCCTGCTACCTTGCTATAGCTATTGATGATATCTAGAAGCTTCTGAGTAGAGTTTTTTGGGTCTTTAAGGTATAGGATCATGTCGTCTGCAAATAGGGATATTTTGACAGTTTCTTTACCTATTTGTATTCCTTTTATTCCTTCTTCTTGCCTAATTGCTCTGGCTAGGAATTCCAGTACTATGTTGAATAGGAGTGGAGATAGTGGGCATCCTTGTCTGGTTCCTGATTTTAGAGGGAATGGTTTCAGTTTTTCTCCGTTAAGTATAATGCTGGCTGTAGGTTTGTCATATATAGCTTTTATAATGTTGAGGAACTTTCCTTCTATTCCTAGTTTTCTTAGAGCTTTTATCATGAAATGATGTTGGATCTTATCAAAGGCTTTTTCTGCATCTATTGAGATGATCAAGTGGTTTTTGTCTTTGCTTCTGTTAATGTGGTTTATTACATTTATTGATTTTCGTATGTTGAAGCACCCCTGCATCCCTGGGATGAAGCCTACTTGGTCGTGGTGAATAATCTTTCTGATGTGTTGCTGAATTCGGTTTGCCATTATTTTGTTGAGGATTTTTGCGTCAATGTTCATTAAGGAGATTGGCCTATAGTTCTTCTTTTCGGAGGTGTCTTTGCCTGGTTTTGGGATAAGTGTAATACTGGCTTCATAAAATGTGTTTGGCAGTTTTCCTTCCCTTTCTATTTCATGGAACAGTTTAAGGAGGGTTGGTATCAGTTCTTCTTTAAAGGTCTGATAGAATTGAGCAGAGAATCCATCAGGTCCTGGAGTTTTCTTTTTGGGGAGACTCTTGATTGCTGCTTCAATTTCATTTTGTGTTATAGGTCTATTCAGGTGATTAATTTCCTCTTGGTTTAGTTTTGGATGATCATATATATCTAGAAATCTGTCCATTTCTTTTAGATTTTCAAATTTATTTGAATATATGTTCTCAAAGTAGTCTCTGATGATTTCCTGGACTTCCATGGTGTTTGTTGTTATCTCCCCTTTTACATTTCTAATTCTACTAATTTGGGTTTTTTTCTCTCCTCATTTTAGTCAGGTTTGCCTTGGGTCTATCGATCTTGTTTATTTTTTCAAAGAACCAACTTTTTGTTTCATTAATTCTTTGTATGGTTTTTTTTGGTTTCTATTTCATTGATTTCAGCTCTTATTTTTATTATTTCTCTCCTTCTATTTGTTTTGGGATTTGCCTGTTCTTGTTTTTCTAGGAGTTTGATATGTATCATTAGGTCATTGATTTGGGATCTTTCAGTCTTTTTAATATATGCAGTCATGGCTATAAACTTTCCTCTCAAGACTGCCTTAGCTGTGTCCCATAGGTTCCGGTAGGTTGTGTTTTCATTTTCATTGACTTCCAGGAACTTTTTAATTTCCTCTTTTATTGCATCGATGATCCATTCTTCATTAAGTAATGAGTTATTTAGTTTCCAGCTGTTTGCATGTTTTTTGTCTTTACTTTTGTTGTTGAGTTCTACTTTTACTGCATTGTGATCAGATAGTATGCACGGTATAATTTCTGTTTTCTTATATTTGCTGAGACTTGCTTTGTGCCCTAGGATATGATCTATTTTGGAGAAGGTTCCATGGGCTGCTGAGAAGAATGTATATTGTGTAGAAGTTGGATGAAATGTTCTGTAGACATCAAGTAGGTCCATTTGATCTATTGCCTATTTTAGATCTTGGATTTCTTTATTGATTTTTTGTTTGGATGACTTATCTATTGATGATAATGGGGTGTTAAAGTCTCCCACAACCACTGTGTTGGCATTTATATGTGCTTTTAGGTCTTTCAGGTATGTTTGATGAAGTTGGGTGCGTGGACATTGGGTGCATGTAGGTTGATAATTGTTATTTCCTTTTGGTGTATTTCCCCATTTATTAGTATGGAATGTCCTTCTTTATCTCGTTTGATCAATGTAGGTTTGAAGTCTACTTTGTCAGAGATAAGTATTGCTACTCCTGCCTGTTTTCGGGGGCCATTGGCTTGGTAAATCTTCTTCCAGCCTTTCATCCTAAGCATATGCTTATTTCTGTTGGTGAGATGAGTCTCCTGTAAGCAACAAATTGTTGGATCTTCTTTTTTCATCCATTTTGTCAAACGGTGTCTTTTGATGGGTGAATTAAGTCAGTTAACATTAAGCATTAGTACTGATAGGTATGTGGTGATTCCTGCCATTTAGTTGTCTTAGTTGTTTGAAGGTTTGATTGTGTGTACCTAACTTGATGTTACTCTCTACTGTCTTGCTTTTTCCTTTCCTGTGGTTTGGTGCTGCCTGTCTTTTCATGGTTAAGTTGGGTGTCACTTTCTGTGTGCAGAATCCCTTGCAGAATCTTTTGTAATGGTGGCTTTGTGGTCACATATTGTTTTAGTTTCTGCTTATCATGGAAGACTTTTATTGCTCCATCTATTTTGAATGATAGCTTTGCTGGGCAGAGTATCCTGGGGTTGAAGTTATTTTCATTCAGTTCCTGGAAGATCTCACCCCATGCTCTTCTTGCTTTTAATGTTTCTGTTGAGAAGTCTGCTGTGATTTTGATGGGTTTACCTTTGTATGTTACTTGTTTTATCTCTCTTACAGCCTTCAATATTCTTTCCTTAGTTTCTGAACTTGTTGTTTTAATGATGATATGTTGTGGAGTAGTTCTATTTTGATCTGGTCTGTTTGGTGTCCTGGAGGCCTCTTGCATCTGTATGGGAATATCTTTCTCTAGATTTGGGAAATTTTCTGTTATTATTTTGTTGAATAGATTACACATTCCCTTCGCTTGCACCTCTTCTCCTTCTTCGATGCCCATGATTTTCAAGTTTGGTCTTTTGATGGAGTCGGTGAGTTCTTGCATTTTCTTTTCACAGGTCTTGAGTTGTTTAATTAATAGTTCTTCAGTTTTTCCTTTAATTACCATTTCATCTTCAAGTTCTGAGATTCTGTCTTCTGTTTGTTCTATTCTGCTGGATTGGCCTTCCATTTTGTTTTGCAGTTCTGTTTCATTCTTTTTTCTGAGGTTTTCCATATCCTGGCGGTTTTCCTCTTTAATGTTGTCTATTTTTGTCCTGAGTTCATTTATCCATTTATTCATTGTGTTCTCTCTTTCCCTTTGGTGTTTATACAGTGCTTCTATGGTTTCCTTTATTTCTTCTTTTGCTTTTTCAAATTCTCTATTTTTGTTGTCTTGGAATTTCTTGAGTGTCTCCTGTACATTTTGGTTGACCCTATCCAGTATCATCTCTATAAAATGCTCATTGAGTACTTGTAGTATGTCTTGTTTTAAATTATTCTTGTGGGCTTCATTGGTTCCTTTGGCATAGTTTATCTTCATTTTGTTGGAGTCTGGATCTGAGTTTCTGTTCTCTTCATTCCCCTCTGGTTCCTGTACTAATTTTTTTGCTGTGGGGAAACTGGTTTCCCTGTTTTTTCTGTATTCCCGTCATTGTCGTTGGTGTTGTTACTGTCCCTGTACTGTGTGCAGTTAAGTATTTTCTAGCTTGTAATAATAACAATGGTAATATTTAGAATGGAAGGGCAAGCTGAGATGGAAAGCAAGAAGTTAAAGAAAAGGGAAAAAACAAATATACAGACAAGAGGGAGACAACAGAACAAGGTTTCAGACAAGAAAGTTTCAAAGGTATAAACAGGGAGTGTTAGTGTACTAATTGACAGTAAGCTGAACAGACATTAGAGAGACAGAGAGAGGATTGAAAATCAAAGATAAAAAAAATAAAAAATAAGTAAATGAAAGAAATATCTATATATAAAAATGAATTAAAATAAAATGGAAAATAGAAAATAAAAAAAAAAAACCCAAAAAACTTCCAAGTTTATATGCAATGCAGTTTCAGTCTTAATAATTTGGGTGTCCATCTCAATCTCCAGTCCTGGAGATGGTGCCTCAGATGTTGTTCTGTCATTGTCTCATCAAAGGGGATGCATAAGGTAGAACAAAACTGCACACACACACACACACACACACACACACACACACAAAAGAAAAAAAAGCCCCACCAAGTGTCCCAATTTCAAATGCAATACAGTTTCAGTAAGTTTTTCGGCTTGCAGGTGTAATTTGGTTGTTCTCTCATCAAAGGTAGGGAGAAAAAGAAAAAAAAAAGAGTCTGGAGACAGTTCTGAGAATGGTATCTGCAGCTGTGGCTTGCCTGCCTGCTGCTCTCAGCCTGCTGTAGCTGGCGGCGTTATTTATGCAGATCTCTGGGGTGAGCTAGCACTCACCTGGTCCCACAGGCTTTTTGTTCAGATTTCTCCTGTGCGTGAGCCTCTGCTACAAGCTTTCCCCTTTCCAAGCATTGGGAAAGGTGACACTGCATCCGCGTTGTCAGGCCTGCGTGTTTATTTACAGTTCATGTGGGAGGTGGGTCTTCCCTCCTCTCCTGTGCAGTTTTCCTCCCACTGCCACTTTCAGAAGCTTTCCTGCTCCTGCTTACTGGGCGGTGCTGCTGCTCCTGCCGGCCGCCATGTTTGTTTACAGTTCACATGGGAAGTGGGTCTTCCCTCCTCTCCTGTGGAGTTTTCCTCCCTCTGCCACTCTCACAAGCTTCCCCCGTCCTGGTTGCTGGGTGTGTGCCCTGCTCCCGCCAGAGGCTCTCCAGCTCGCCTGGCTTATTTGTTTACAGTCCCGGGAAGGATTCCCTTCCCCCAATCTTCAGTGCTCAGGACACCCCACCCTCTTTCCAGCGTGTCTTAATTGTTCTTATTGCTTATTACTCAGTTTCTCTTTTTGTTCCCCGGGTGGACGTCATTCTGTCCAGGGGCCTATGCTGCTCTGGCCCAGGCTTGTCTGTGGGAGTACCGCGGTACCGTGAAGCTCACCTGGTCCGTGTCTTCCCAAGCCGTCTGGGCGCCGGCCACTGGCGGCCCCGGGGGCCCTCTTCATTTCGCCGTTTAACGTGAGATGGAGATTCTCTGCACCGGCTGGAGATGTGGAGGGGTCAAAGTTATGCCTCTTCTCGGTGATTATGCCTGCAAAGTGTGTCTCCAGCGTCTCTCCAAGATTTCACTATAGGAGGCTTGCTTTCTGCTTCCTACCTCTAGCCGCCATCTTGGAAATCTCCCCTTTGAGTATTTTTAATTTGGGGTTGTCTACTTTCCTTTTGACTTACAGGAATTTCTAAATAATACATTCCTGGTTGATACTAAACACCACAAATATATTCTTTCATTCTGTCATTTCTTAACAGTTTTTAAATGTCTTTCATTGAACTGAAAAATGCCTAATTTTGATATGGTCAAATTTACCTATTTTCTGCTGTGTGGTTTATGCTTTTGGTAATGTTTAAGAAGTGCTTCATTTTTCCACATTTTATTCTGATCATTTCAGATGTTTATCTTACACATTTAGATATTTCATCCATTTGGGCTATAGTACTATTAGGTATGGATCCTACTTTGTTTACTTATGTTTCAGATTTTCCAACATTGTTATTAAACAACATTTTATTTGATTTGTAGTACCATTTTATCATATAAGAAGTATGGTAATAGGTCTTGTCTTGGCTTTTCATTCTGTTCTATTGATCTGCATTCTGCTTGTAGAATACTAGAGTTTTTATTACTGTGGTTTTATAGTATATTTTATTATCTTATAAAGCAGGTTTCCTTTCTTTATTATTTTTTGAAGATTGTTTTATTTAACTATGGATTTTTTTATAGAAATTATTGAGTGATAACTTGCATACATCAAAAGTTACACATAGTTTGAAGTTCATTAAACTGAATGCTTATATTTCCATGCTTATATTTCAAGTATTATCTCAATAATTTATGGGGAAGTATAAAAATCTATAATTAGCTGAAGCAACCTTAAAATGTAGAATATTTTTATCACCCCAGAAATTTTCCTTGTGACTTTCTGTTACTCCCTCCCCCTACCATAATCATTTTGTTTACTACCATAAGTTGATTTTGCCTGATTTAGGACTTTATATAAGTGGAGTTAGTCCATGTTTTTTAGTTCTAGTTTTTTTGAGACTCATCACTGTTGTTGCAAGTATTACCATATCAGTCCTTTTTATTGTCAAGTAGTTTTTTTGTTTGGTTTTCATCTTTTTTCTATTTTTTTGCAGTACTGGGGCTTGAACACAGGGCCTTCACCTTGAGCCACTCCACCAGCCCTATTTTTTTTTTCTGTGAGGGGTTTTTCAGTATAGGCTCTCACAAACTATTTTCCTGGGTTGGCTTTGAACCACAATCCCTCAATCTCTGCCTCCTGAGTAGCTAGGATTACAAGCGTGAGCCACCGGTGCCTGGCTTTTTTTGTTATTGTTGATAGACATTTGTGTTGTTCCCAATTTGTTGATATCATATGAAAGGTCACTGTAAACATTACTGTCAAATTGGTCTTTTTGTGGACATATGTTTCATTTCTTTGGTTAGATACTCAGGAAAAAAGATTATTGGGTCTTAGGGTAGACTTACATTTAACCTTATGAAACACTGCCAAACCATTATCGAAATCATTGTAGCAGTTTACTTTACTAGGGATATCTGAGAGTTCTAGTTGCTTCACAGCCTCACCAACATTTAGAGTGTTAGTATTTCATGGAGAAACTATCCTAGTAGTGGCTTACTATCCTCTTTGTGCCTTTAAGTTGCATTTCCCTGATGACTGAGGTATTCAACACCTGTACACATTCTATTGGCTAACCTCTTTTGAAGTGACTCTTCAGGACTGTGCCCATTTTTTTCCGGGTGTGCTTAGTTTTTCATGGTTTACTTATCAGAGTTCTCAGTGCTGCCTTTCCCCTTCAATCTGTTGAATCAGAGTCTTTGTCTGTCTGTGCTTGCCTTTTTATTTTTTCAATAGTCTTTTGATGCGCAGAATCTTTTAAAATTGTAGGAGCCTAATTTATGGAGTTTTTATTTTATTATAGTTTTTTTTAGTTTAATTATGAGTTCTTTACCCACTCATGATCACAAATACATTCCTCTATGCTTTATTTAGTCAAGAAAGTTTATGGTTCTAGCCTTTACATTGAAACCTACAATCTCTCCCCAATTATTTTTTTGTGTATAGATTGAGATGAAGTGTAAGGCTCAATGTGCACTGCACAGAAATTGAAGTTATTTCAGCATATTCTGTTAAAAAAGACAATTTTTTTCCATTGAATTACTGTGGTGCCTTGATAAAAAATTAATGCATGTGGGCATATTTCAGATTTCCTGTTCTGTTCCATTTCTCTGTGTGTTTTATGTGAATGACATACTCTTTTGATGACTGTAATTTTCTAGTAGGTTTTGTAAGCCCTTCAATTTTGTTATTTTTCCAAGTTGTTTTGCCTATTTTAGATTCTTTATATCCCTTATATATTTTAGAGTCATTCTTTCAAATTCTGTAAAAAAAAAAATCTTCCTGAAGTTTTGATTGGGATTATACCAAATCTATAAGTTACTTGAGAGAGAAGAGATAATTTTTTAAATCAATTTTGGTATTATAATCCATCAATATGGTGTTAGTTTTTCCATTTATGTGTTTTTCTTTAATTTCTCCCAGAAATGTCTTATTATTTTCAGAATAGAAGTCTTGTATATCTTTGGATAGATTCATCCTAGATATTTGATACTATTGTAGATACCTTGTGAAATTTCATTTTCCAATTGTTAATGCTAATATAAAAGCATAATTAATTTTTGAAGATTTATATAATACTCTTCAACCATGCTGAAGTCACCTGCTACATTTAGCAGATCCTTTGATGTTTTTTATATACAAAATTATGTCATTTGTAAATACAGTTCTTCATTTCTACTTGGATGCCACTTTTTCCCCTTGCCTTATTGCACTGAGTAGGTTTTTCAGTACAATATTATAGAAAAGTGGTGAGAAAGGAAATCTTTAAACTGTTCCCTTAGGGGAAAGTTTGATGGTTTTTTATCAAATGTGATTTTAGTTGAATGTTTTTCACCAATGCCTTATATTAGATCAAGAAAGTTCCCTTCCATGGCAGGTAAAATAATTGTGTCCCAAAGACATCCTTGTCCTAATTACAAGAACCTACAAGTATGCTAAGTTACGTTGCAAAGGGGAATTAAGGTTGAAGAGTGGAGTAAGTTGTTGATCATCTGACCGAAATACCAAACTATTCTGGATTATATGGATGGGCCCAGTCTAAGCACCAGGATCCTTAAAAGTGTAAGGGGGAAGCAGAAGAAGAGAGTCCAATGGAAATGTAATTACAGCAAAAATGATCAGTGAGATCCAACATTGGTGGCTTTGAAGATGGGGGAAGAGGGCCACGAGCCAAGCATGTAAGTGACCTCTAAATGCTGAAAAGTAGAAGGGAATAAATTCTCCCTAGAGCCTCCAGAAAGGAACTTGGCCTCACTCACACCTTGGTTTGGATTCAGTGAGACCTACTTTGACCTCCAGACTTCTGATCTCCATAACTGTAAGAGAATAAGTTTGTGTTGTTTTGGGACACCGAGCATGTAAACATTTATTCTAGCATCAATAGAAAACTAATACACCTTCAATTCCTAGTTTGCTGAGAAGTCATTTTTTAAATAAATGACTGCTTTGTTGTTTCCTCTCTTGATCATGTTTCACATTGTCTTGATTGCTCCTGGGTCTCACAGATTTTAAACTTTATTGCAGACGTTGTGTAAAAAAGAGCAGTAGAGACCAAAGTAAATGATGTTATCCTCTAGAAAAAGGCATGATCCTTTTCTCTTAGGCTACTGGTTTGGGAAATGAATGAATGTAAAGCCAAAAGCTGAGTCTGGGGCTTTCTTGTGCTTTTTATTCACCACTAGTTTCAAATGTTTTGAAGGTAGAATCAGGATTTCTCCTTCAGTGCCTTACAGATCCAAAGCTCTGGATTTCCTTTATACTTTTCAGTTCAACTATTGGTTTCATGGGCTGTGGGAACTCTCTTTGCTGTGGGAAGTTCACATTGGTCACCATTTCCACCTTGTCTTTCTATACCTCAGGATAGTCTCTCTCTTCTCTCCTTTCTTCCCTCTCTCCTCTCTCTTCCCTCTTCTCTCTTCTTTCTTCCTTCTTCTCACTTCTCCCTCCCTCTCTCTCCTCCCTCTTCATTCTCCTCCTCCTCCACCTTCCCTTCCTTCTTTTTCTTCCTCCTCCTCCTCTTCTTCTTCCTCTCTCTCTCACTCTCCCCCCACCCCATAATTCCCTAATATACTTCCAGAAAGCTTCTCCTATCGAAACTCAAGGGCATTCAAAATAGTCTCAGCTCTCTGCCCGCAGCTGATAGCAATCACTGTATGTGACGCCCCAAGTACCTCAGAGGGAATTCATACAGCTCTTTCTGCTTCCATGTAAATTATGAAATACTTATCAACTTAGAACTGTAAATACTTACAGTTTTAAGCTCCACATGGAAAACTGTTTGGAATTATACTGAATTTTAGACTAGTCTGGGGAGAATTGGCATTTGTGTAATATTATGTTGGATCACCTGCTACAATGGAATGGATCTCCATTTACCAGATTATTATATATAGATACACTTTTACTCATTAGAACTTTAAGTTTCAAGGTCTTCTTCATTCTCTACATTTTATGGCAATTACGAATCATCACTTTTTAGAAATTTTATTTCCTAGTTGATTATTAGTGATGCAAATAAATGGTTCTAATTGTTCAGGTTGTTTATAAATCTAGTGACTTTGCCAGACTTTCTTCTGCTGCTTGATTCTACTGGTATTTGTAGATTGATATGTACAATATTTCCAAATAGGAGGAAGCATTTTTCCCAAGTCCTTCTCCCCTTTTCTCTCTCTCTCTCTCTCTCTCTCTCTCTCTCTCTCTCTCTCTCTCTTTCTCTCTCTCTTCCTCTCCCTCCTTCCCTCCCTTTGTCTCTTCCAATTTCCAATAGCATGCAATTTCCTGGTACTTCCCTGCCCTTGCTTTGTGCCTTCCTGGCCACAGTACATTTGAACCAGAAATGAATCCCTGACCTAAGCTGGGCCAATTGGATCCTCCTCTCTCTTTAGGAATTTGGAGTTGGAATTTAGAACAGGTGAATTAGAGAATGTAAAGGCTGAACTGGGCAATCATGTTTGGTCACTTGCACACTGAAGCAGAGATAGAAGGAAGCAATGCAAAAGAATCCAGAGAGAGAGAGAGAGAGAGAGAGAGAGAGAGAGAGAGAGAGAGAGAAGATGGACATAGACAGAAATGCAGGGATAAAGAAAAAGAAAGTAAGAACTATACAAGGCCCAGAAGAAGGCCTATACATACAGATATGAAGAAAGAGACACAGACATGGACTAAAATTCAATGACAGACACAGCAGACAGAAAGAGAGACAGAGGGACAGATTGGAGTCCTAGATCCTCAGAGGCTATGTGAGACCACCAAAGATACAGAAGCAGAAAGGCTGCTTGGGCTCAGGGGTCTTCAGAACTGCTGACTACAGCTCCTTGGAAGCCTGTCTATAATTTCTGCTCTCAGGTTTGGTGAACTCTCATAACAAATCTCATTATATCTAAGTTCACTTGAGGGGCTTCTTCATATTAAATGCATGGGTTAGCCCAGAGTTCCCATCTGCACCCCAGTTTTGTACAATCTTGATTGCACCTAGAAAGTTCAAAGACATGACAAGTCTAACCTTCTGAATTAGACTCTTAATTGTTGACTACAGAACACACCTCACCCTTGTCCCACACTCCAAGCAGCATAGGAGCCAGCTTCAATTTCTGTTTTCCTCAGCTCCTATAGCCACCCCAGGTAGTCTGCTCATTCCACATTTCTCCATTTCCCCAGCCCATCCTGGTCTGGCCTCTCTTGTCTTTCATTTGGATCACTGAAGCAGTGTCCTAATTGGCCTTCCCTTCTTTGCTTTTGACCCCTTTTATCCATTCTGCACAAAGTTGCTAGAAGTTTCCTCTTAAAATTTAAATTGTCTCATATCCTGCCCCTGTTTAGAACTTTTAGAAGTCTTTCTATGTCACTTTGCACAAGATCCAGCACCTACAACAACTTAAGAAGCTTGTATAACCGGTACCCATGCCCTCCTTCAGTTATTAGGCTGCTCTTCAACCAGTCCCATACTGATCTCAGGTCCTTTGTACATGCTGGATGGACTCACTGCCTTGACACTTTCCACAAACAACTTCTTATTTTCTAGGTCTCACCTAAATGTCATGTCTTCAGGGAGAAGGAAGGAACAGCTTACTAGTGTGAGGCATCTAAGGTAAACACTGCTCCTTCTTTTGTAGCTTGTACTTTGATGATGTCCTTCATAGTACTTCTCTATCTTAACTTTTATTTAAGTATTTATTCTGTGTGTATCATTCTGTTATCACTGCCTAAGACCTAATCAGCCTTCTTGTTGCTGTGACAAATACCCAAGAAAAACAGTTTAAAGGAGGAAATATTTCTTTTAGCTCATGGTTTCAGAGGTTTCTGTCCATGATTGGCTGGCTCCATTGCTTTGGGTCTAATACAAAGCAAAAAAATCATGGCAGGGAGTACATGGTGGACCTCGTGGCAGTCAGTAAGCAGAGAGTGAGAGAGGAAGGGGTCATGGACAAGATATCCTTGAAAGGCACAGCTCCAGTAACCTACTCCCAACAACCAGACCCTACTTCCCATTGCCTCCCAACGATTCCATCAAATTATGAATCCATCAATGAATTAATCTGTTGATGATGTCAGAGCTTTAATGGTCCATCTATTTCTCAATGATTGGATCTACCAGCTGGGGACTAAGCCTGTTGTGGGATACTTCATATTCAATCCATAACAAATTCCACAAGGAGAGTGGCCATTGGTCTTGGCTATATGATCTTCATGCAGTGCCCAAAACACAGTAGTAGTACAACAAATATTTGATGAATGAATGGGTGAAGGAAGAGAGGCAGGAGAAGAATGAACAAAGGAATATTGAGACGGAAAGGAGAAAGCAAATGGTGATTGAATGTCAGTGATCAGAGCACGCACCATATCCCAAAGACTTTGGTTCCCATTAACACTAAGTACCTACCCAGATTCGGAAAGTCCGCTCTGGCAGGCCTGGGTCAGGGAAACAATGGGCATTGTGGAGGGAAACACGGGACAGGGAGTCTGGAAGGCCTGCTTCCAGGCCAGGTGTGGAGCTAGGCTCAGGTTCTTATCTTTGGCCTGGAGGCTATCTACAGTCTCTTATAAATCCTTGTCCTTAGCAAATCCCAGGTGTCTTCAGTCTATGAATACATGATCCATTCTTCTGGAATGATAGTCTGTAGACAGCATTTGAAATTACAACTTCTTCTCCTTGGGATGTGCTGTCCTGGGAAGAATGAGGTCCAAGGGTACTCATCCTCTGAGACATCCTCGAGACTTAGGGGCCATTCCTGCCACTGGCTTGGGCACAGTGATAGTCCTCTCTGAGAAATGTGCTGTGGCTTCAGGGTCTGCTCCTGCTGAGTCTGTCTTTCATATACTTTGTACTCTTCCCACATACTCCCACATAATCTCAGATATTCCCATATAGCGTACCCCAGACAAGGATGCAGAGAGTCTGGCACTGATAATTATGAAGTCAATTTCTAGTGTCAGCCTTCAAAAATCTTATAGGGATGGCTCACCCCTATAGTCCTAGCTACTTGGGAAGCTGAGATTGGGAGGCTTGCAATTCTAGGCCAGTTCAGGCAAAAAAAATTTCATTAGACCACATTTCAATGGGAAAAAACTAGGAATATGCTTGTCATCTCTGCAATGATGAATGGGAAACATAAAATAGGAGCATCATGGTACAGTCCTGCTTGAGCAAAAAGTGAGACCCCTCCATCTCCAAAATAACCAGAGAAATAAAGCTGGAGGTGTGGTTCCAGCAGTAAGTAAAGCACCTACCTAGCTAGCACAAAGCCCTGAGTTCAAACTCTAGTACTTTCAAATAAAATCTTACTGGATTACAGAAATTAGTAACCCACATATGAACATTTGTTGCAGTTCTTTCCTCTCCAGTCTCTGCCAGTGGGAAGGAGCTTCCCCTTTAGTTAGAGAGCCCTCTACACATCCTCAGTCTTAAGTCTGACATCACTGATGGCATAGTTCAAAGCCCCTCTGCAGAAAGGCTTTATAAACTCCTCAACTGTGAGTAAATTTGGCCATGGAGAGAACTCCCAGAGCCATTTATTCCACATAAGCCATCTCCATGCATAGTCCTCACATTGACTGGATGAAGCTGGGCAGCAGACAGAGCTGTGTCCATTCTCTATCCAGTTTCTGTCTTGGGGACTCTGCTTTGGGCTGAGAGGCATTTATTTCAAGTGTCGCTCGAGGTGTGGCCAGAACCAAGGCATTGTGGCATAGCCACATTACCATGCAACAGGAAGAGTTGACCAGAGAGAGGAGAGGTGGCTTCCTCTGGTCTCTAGTGCTACTTTCCCCTTCTCCAAGGACCCCTTGAGTCATGACTGTATCTGTACAGTGCATGTTACCATGGCTTATGTCTGTAGGTGGTCTTAGATAATTTAAATAGGTTTTTGCTATGTAAGACCATAAGAGTCTTGACTAAATAGGATATTTGTGGGAGTGAGTTAGTTACTTCATTTTCCCTCTTAGCTTTCAGATCTGGAGGCAGAAATCTGATTCCATACATTGTATTCTCACAATGCGCAGTGAGTGTGATATATACAGTAGGGACTCAAGTACAAATTTCTCAAATAAATGAGCTATGATGACAGAAAATATATCCCGATGACCTTATTTATATTATCTATGAAATAGAACCATATGCAGTAATAACATTTTTCAAGAAACAATATTAATCTTTGAAAATGCTTGGTATTCAAACAGTAGATAGTTAAAAATGTTAGCATTTTAATGCAAACTCAGGCAACCTTATCTTTTCAGTAACAATTTTTGTTAATCTTCCTTTGTTCTAAAGCCTTCAGTGGCTGCTGTTACCTTCTATATTTGATCCAAAATTCTGGATCTGGCATTCAAAACTCTCCATGACATGGTTCCATGTCCCCTTCCATTCTGTCTCCTACCTTATACTCCAGTCCCTATTCCTTTGGTCAGAGGTCTGACCCTTTGCTCAGACTTCTGCCTGTTGACAATGCCCTTCCTTTATCTTTTCTCTCAAAATCTTACATCTTCTTGGAGAACAGTTCATATTACTTCTCTGATTTATACAATTCAACTTTCTCTTTCTGTAGGACTTCTTGGAAAAGTTGGCCAAAATAGGGAGGAAAATACAATTAATGAGGGGCAAGAGATGATTCAGACCCCTCATAAACCTAATCCATCAGCTAGAAACTTTCAGGGAGCTCTTATTGGCTCCTTATAACTTGTATGCACTGTGTCAGTTGATTAGATTTCCTTCTTTCCCAGTAGACTCTGCTTCATAATTTGTGACATGGACAAATGGTTTTTCTTGCATTCTTTGACAATGAATAGGAAAACACAGCTTTGAGTGGCCCTTTTCCACCAGACTGATGCCTATTACCCCATTTGTGTTGAGAGAGTCTGGAGCCTTCAATAAATAACAGTTTCAGGTCTTTAAGCTATGGATTCTGAAAACAGCCTCCAGGGGCTGGCACAAGAAACTAAAGGGGCCTTTCTTCTGTCCTGTCTTGTGCCTTGTCTTCTCATCCTACTGAGTCTAGCAATGTCAAGAAGGACTTGCTGGAGGAGGGGAACTGAGTTAAGTTTAAAAGTCACATGTGAGTCTGTTTCCTGGCAACCCTTCTAAAGCTGCCTTTGTGGGCTTCCCACCCCATCTTTCCTGTCCTCTCAGGCCTGGAAAGAGAACCAAAAAATCCCGATCTCACCTAACACTCATAGTCAACTTTTACATACTTTATTTTTTAAAGAGTAGATTTCCAGTGCTAATTCCAACCTTGAGAAGTTGGGTTTTGCTGAAGGTGAGGGGCTGCTGGACACAGGTGACAGTTGGTCAGGATGAGCACTTGCTGTTTTCTATATTCAGCATCTTAACATGACTGGCAAAAATCCATACTGCACAGCTTGTGCCTGCTTCACAAGTCTCTCTGGGTCATAGAAAAACTCTATAATATTCATTTTTCAGAAATCGAAGGCTTCCCTTCAGGTAACACATCAAGATTTACTGTACCTTGGACAAAATTAGACGTTGGATTAGAATTCAATGCATGGCAATCTGTCTTTCTTCCAGAGAGATATTGTTGCACAAATCAGAAAATCATAGCCTAGCTGTATAATCAACAACATTTCATTCCAGAAAGCATATTATAGCTGGAGTGATAAGGCCTATTGAAGCTGTGGATGACAATTCTCGAGGTTTCTGAATAGCCACATTTTCTGGGAACCCTTGTGGCTTTTCCAAATGTATTTGAAATTTTCAAGTCAGTTCTGTTCCTATAACAGAAGCTGATACAGCCAAGGTCATGGGTTCATTTCAATAAGGGACAGTTGTCTTCACTTTTTACAGCTATATTTTCAATCTCTAAAGTTGCTCCAATGAATTGAGTCCCTGTAAAAAACCAAAAATCTACTAACTCCACATCCCATTCTTGCTATAGTCTCGTGCTTTCAGTCCTTTACACACAAGAAACACCAATGACACATGCATCATCAGCATAACTATTATTTATGACACACCTACTATATTTGTCAAACACACTATGCTTTATCAATTTTACTTAATTATAGTAATTAATGCCCTTATTTCTGGGTGGAGTAATATAGGTTTGGAGAGGTCAAGAAAGCTATTAGAAGTGTTTTAGCTAGGAAGAGGCATGGGGATGGATGGCTTTTCTCTCCACTTTCCACTCTCACTTCAGCCCACAGCAGTTCAGTCTCCTCTTTCATGGAGCTGCTGCACTGAGGCCACCAGTAACTCATTATCACTAAACCCAATGGAAAGTTTTCAGTCCTTACCTCAGGCGACCTCTCTGCAGCATTTGCCACGGTCCTCTTCCCTCAACCTGCACAGTCCCATGCCTTTTGAGTCTTCCTCCTTCTCTGGATGCTCCTTCTGCCTCCTGTGAAGCTCTTCTTGTCTTTGTCATCTCTTTGTGTTGGTGTTACTGGGAATTCCATGCCAGATCCTTTTCTTAACTCACAGAGTGCCTGTTCTTAGGGAATCCCATCTATTCCCATGGCTGCAATGGCCATCCTTAGGCTGCCAACTCCTAGCTCTATGTCTCCCTCTCTTTTCAGTCTTAGGCCTTTTCTTCACCACCCACTGGAAGTCAATGTTCTGGATGCCATAGAGACATGACAAGTTCAGGACGGCCCAAAGAGAACTTAGCAGTCCTGAGAAACATCAGTCTTTGTTATACCAGCTCTTCAAGCAATGTGAGCTTTAGTCAGGGGGTCTCTGATCTCATCCACACAGCTGCTTCCTGATATTTCCTGATGATCATTTCTGCCATCTTCCTAGGCAGGTCTTCCTGCATCCCGGTTTGTTGACTTGTTGGATTGCACACCCCTAACACTGTTTGTTGCAATTATATTTGGTTCTCTTGTCACTCTTCTTCAGGTATTAGTTGTCAAGTATTTTAATACCCGGCTCACTGTATTTCTCTCTCCGTTACTCTTGTCAGTGTTTTTTGTGACTTCAGCATTCATGGAGATGAGCTGTCTGCCTTCCTGACCTCTCAGCTGCTTAACTGCCTCCCCGCCAATGACACCTTCCTCCACTCCACCTCCCCTGGACATGACCAAGACCTCATCATTACTAATTACTGAACATCAAGGTCTTAACTTTAAGCAAAGAAACTCTGACCCCTGCCATCTTTCCTACTTGATTCCTTTAGTGTTTTCACCCCAGCAATCTTGAATGCTTTGGGATCTCTAACACTGGGCCTATCACATTTTCACCACCCAATATCTCTACTCCCAAGTTTTCAAGTTTCTATTTCATTACATTTTTTTCCCTTATATACATCCCTGAGTTCTTTCCTTTCTTTTTACTTTCCTGAAAAAACCCTAATCCTCTTGGTGAAAGCCAACTTCCCACCCATTGTACACCTACATGGAAGAGACTAAACATGGCTGGAGAAAAGCATCAGGTCTCATTTTCACATTGATCACTGCACATTTTAAGTGGGCTCCCAGATCTGGACAACTTTTCACACTTCTCTGCTTTTCTTAATCTTCTAGTATCTCTTTATTCCCAACTTATAACGATAATTCCCCTTGTCCTCCCTTTACCTCCCTCGTTCTTCTCCCTCCTCCTCCTCTTTCTCTACTTCTTCTTCATTCTTCCTTCTCCTTCTTCTTCCTCCTCTCCTCCTCCTCCTCCTTTTCTGTGGTATTGGGGTTTGGGTTCATGCTTGCTAGGCAAATACTCTACCATTTGAAGTACACTCTCAGCCCTTTTATGTTTTATTTTTCAGATAGGGTCTTGTGTCTTGTGCTTTTGCCCAGGGCCAGCCTCAGGATATGATCTTCCTACCTCCACCACTTGTATAGCTAGGATTCCAGGCATGTGCCACGATACCTGGCTTGCTTTTAACATAGGGCTTTGCTAATTTTTTTTTGCCTGGGCAAATCCTCTTATCTGTGGGATCAATCTTCCCATCTCTGTATCTTACATAATTGGGATTACAGGTATGTTCTACCACTCCTGGCCTCATCTTGTTTCATCATTTATTGCAAAATAGAAGAAACTTGCTTCAATTTCCTAACATCATACCCATTAACCTATCTGAATTTGGGCCCAAATGATCCTCGCCTGTTAACAATGAATGCATTTACTCTTACATCTAAGACCAACCTTTGCTCTGCTTTATGGACAATCTTCTTGAGAGAGTTTATATTTAGTGGCTCCATTTCCTCCCATTTTTTGAGCCTATCCCAAATAGCTTTTGTCTTCACCATTTTACTGATTCACTCATGTTGAGATCAATAACCTCCCTGGTGCCAAATCTAATAATCTATTCTCAGGGCTCATCTTAATCTCTCAGCAGTATTTTCATTGTCAGTCATTCTCTTTTTCTTGAAACCTGTTCTACCCTTGACCTCTAGTACAGCAGGACAAATCTCTCTCTTGAAATCTAGACTTTGGCTACGAACTAATTAGTATGTATAATTAATAGTATTTTTTCCATTAATTTTTTTAAAAATTTATTTTATTCATATGTGCATACACTGTTTGGGTCATTTCTCTCCCCTTCTCCCACTCCCTCCCTTACCCCCCTGCCCCCTCCCTCTTCCCCACTACCCCCTCACTACCCAGCAGAAACTATTTTGCCCTTATCTCTAATTTTGTTAAAGAGAGAGTATAAGCAATAATAGGGAGGACCAAGGGTTTTTACTGGTTGAGATAAGGATATCTATACAAGAAGCTGACTGGCATTGATTTCCTGTGCATGTGTGTTACCTTCTAAGTTAATTCTTCTTGAACTAATCTTTTCTCTAGTTCCTGGTCCCCTTCTCCTATTGCCCTCAGTTGCTTTAGTTTCTCTGTGTTGAGGGCAACAAATGCTATCTAGTTTTTTAGGTGTCTTACCTATCCTCACCTCTCCCTTGTGTGCTCTCGCTTTATCATGTGATCAAAGCCCAATCCCCTTGTTGTGTTTGCCCTTGATCTAATGTCCACATATGAGGGAGAACATTCAATTTCTGGTCTTTTGGGCCAGGCTAACCTCACTCAGAATGATGTTCTCCCATTCCATCCATTTACCAGTGACTGATAACATTTCATTCTTCTTCATGGCTGCATAAAATTCCATTGTGTATAAATACCACATTTTCTTAATCCATTCATCAGTGGTGGGGCATCCTGGCTATTTCCAAAACTTGGCTATCGTGAATAGTGCTGCAATAAACATGGGTGTGCAGGTGCCTCTGGAGTAACCTGTGTCACAGTCTTTTGGGTATATCCCCTAGAGTGGTATTGCTGGATCATATGGTAGATCAATGCTTAGCTTTTTAAGTAGCCTCCAAATTTTTTTCCAGAGTGGTTGTACTAGTTTACATTCCCACCAGGAGTGTAACAGGGTTCCTTTTTCCCCGCATCCTCGCCAACACCTGTTCTTAGTGGTTTGCTAATCATGGTTATTCTAACAGGGGTGAGGTGGAATCTTAGTGTGGTTTTAATTTGCATTTCCTTTATTTCTAGAGATGGTGAGCATTTTTTCATGTGTTTTTTGGCCATTTGAATTTCTTCTTTTGAGAAAGTTCTGTTTAGTTCACTTGCCCATTTCATTATTGGTTCATTAGTTTTGGGAGAATGTAGCTTTTTAAGTTCCCTATATATTCTGGTTATCAGTCCTTTGTCTGATGTGTAGCTGGAAAATATTTTCTCCCACTCTGAGGGTGGTTGATTTTCACCTAACCCTATGTCTGAATTTGAGCTCAGTCACTTATTTATAAGATAGTGTGTGGGGTAGAATGTATATCTCTGTGGCTAAATATCTTATTTGTAAATTGAGCATAATAGTATTACTTGATTTATGCTGTTGATGTGAGGATAAAATGAGGTAATAGTATGAAAAGTACCAATCTTTTTTCTCTTTTTTATTGGGATATATTAATTATACAGGGGGTTCATTTTGGTATTTCCATATAGTCATATAATGATCAAACTGACCCCCTCTATTACTCTTTCTTATCCCTCCCCTCTTTTAAAACAATTTTTGGCAGGTTTCATTATTCTAATCTCATATATGCACATGAAGGACTTTGAACATGTCCACCTGTCCCTTCGCCCTCTCCTTTCATCATCTACCCCATTAGTTCCCACTCACAAATAAGCCTGCCCCTCTAAATTCTACAATAGTCTTAATGCCTGGCATATAGTAAGTGCTCACTAAGTGACAGTTCTTCCTGTGTCTCTGCTCCACACTGGCACCTCCTCTCCAGTGTGCTCCATTCAGTGAATGGCAGCACTCGGCCACTCAAATCAGAACTTTCTTTCCTAACCTCTCACATCAATCCATAACCCAGAGCACCTAAGTCTACCTTTTAAATATTTTTCTGTTTTATTTTGTTTCTTCCATTCCTGCTGCCTCTACTGCAGTTTATCTCTTGTGTGGCTGTAGCTTTCTAGTGGCTCCCCAGTCCCATCTCGTCTCCACCCTGAGCCAGTGATGAAAGCATTATCTGATCATATTATTCCCCTGGGCTTCTCCCCATAGACCCCAGGAAAAGATCTGAACCACTTATCACTACAATGCATTACTATTATGATTCAAAGCACTTCAGAATCAGGCCTTGGCTTTCTTTCCCCTCTTAACACTCACTATCATATCCTCAAATCCAAGGTATAGCTTTTTTTGAACCATTTGCTATTTCCGAAATTTGCTGTGCATGCTTACCTCAAAGCCTTTATGTGTGCAGTTCCTTTTGTCTAGGACACTGTACTCCCCTGCCCCATCTGATTCAACTGGCAAACTCATTTATGAGATGCCACTCCACAGATTTCTTTCTGCAAGAGCTGGCATGGATTTTCCCTGTTCTAAGTAAGCCACCTCCTCCTGCCAGCACTGATAGCTTCTGTGCTTTCCTTTTGATTGCCCATTTAAATAATCCATTTCCTTGCAAGTCTTTGAGCTCTTAGAGTGAAGGAGCTCATGCCCTAAATTCCTGGGAGAGTGCATTTTTAGTCCCTTGACCTTGGAATACCCTCCAACTTCTTAATATCTTAGATGTGCATTTCATTGGATGTAGACCACGTGTACTTATACGTGAGACTGGACATTAGTTTTTTGCTATTTGAAATGAGGTGGTTCCTAAGATTCTTTGTCATTCTAAAAGGGGAAGACTCTTTGTTGTATTGGGCTCTATTGGGTCCAGGACAATTTTAACAAGGGCTAAAGATGTTGGAAGATTCAGCCACCATCCCTACCCAGTCTAAAAGAGCTGGACAATTGACTTACTTTTGACTTTTTCATCCAGTTGTTTAGAAACCATGTAGATAATGTCTAAAATGCAAGTTATTAAACTGTTTTCTTTGGGGAATGACTTAAACTGTTTTATATTCATTTTCTACCCCAGCTGCTTAGAATAATGGAGACAGCAAGATGCAACAATTAAATGGTGTTACTCCCCAAAGGCCACTTGCTCCAGTTTATAATCCTGTTCCTGCCACACCATGGCAAACATCCTTCCTAGAGTGACTTCTCCCCTGGTGTGTTAATGAATCTGTGCTCACAAACCCATGCTACTGCAGGGCTCTGTTGACTCTTTGGAGGAGGAAAGGGTTGAATAGTTGCATGTCTGGCCTCTATGTAAGCCTGATAACAGGGAAGCAAGCTTTGGCATGGGGTCTCAAAGAAAGTAGTGAATCTGTTGTGGACTGTCTACTGCTGGGTCTCTGCGCAGTGAACTGAAGATGAACAAGGTACAGCCATAGCCTAAGGCACTCAATGGCTAGAGGAAGAGGGCAAGGACCATACAGAGTGGGATGTGATATGACAGAGGGAAGGAAGCCAACTGTGGGAGTACAGAAGACAGCTAACTCAGCTTGAGGCATCACAGGTTTTTAGAAGGTTCTGGAGAAAAGCTGTTTTTAAGATAGGTCCTAAATGATGAGTAGTAATGAGTCCAGGGGGAAAAAAAGGTTAAAAGGTGAAAGGACACTGGGGACGTAGAAAAAGGGAAAGGCGTGAGTAAAAGTCCCAAAGGATGAGAAAGGATGCTACCATTGACCTGGAGTTCTCTGCACTGCTCTGAGGAATGACAGCAGGGTGTGATAAAGAAGAGGATTAGAGACAGAGGTGGGGCCACACCAGGAAGGCTTTGGCCAAGGCAGGAATTTATCTGGTAACTAAGCCTTTCTGTTTCTGAAATTCTAGAATAATTTGGTGCTTTGTGATATATAAGGCCAAGATACCATTGGATAGTTGAGGAAAATGAGACTACTGAGGAATTCTGATACCATCTTTCCCCATTCTTTTCTTTTCTTTCTTTCTTTCTTTTCTTTTTTTTTTTTTGTGGTACTGGAGTTTTGAGCTCAGGGCCTTGTCTCACTCTATCAGTTGAGCCATACTTCAGCCCTTTTATGCTTTAGTTATTTTTTAAATAGGATCTTGTTTTTTTTTTTGCCTGGGGCCAGCCTTGGACTCCTAATTCTGCCTCCTATATAGCTGGGATTATAGGTGTGTACAACCATGCCTGGCCTCATCTATGCCTGTCTAAATATGAGATAGCTGACAGCTCTTGTTCCCTTTTCAGTTCAGTTGTTTGAAAAACTATGTAAGCAGGAAGTTATTAAACCACCTCACTGAAGAGATTTACTGAATCCCAAAGGCAATAGGGAGCCATTGAAGTTTATTAAGCAAGGAAGTAACCTGGTTTATGTAGTCTTTTAGAAAGGTCAATCCAGTCTGCAGGAGCAGAGAGGAGGAGAATGCATTTGAGGGCAAGGATGGGAGGTGGGGTAATGGTGAAGACATTGTTTTCATGGCACCAGAGCATCTGCAAGGACTGGAATGCCAGGATGCCTCACGTTTCCACAGACAGCTGTAACTGGGACCTTGGAAGGAAGACATACACAGGAGTCCTGAGAGGAGCCAGACTTCAGTCAGTCCTCCCTGCTTGGGTGCTCTGTCTGTCCACTCAGCCTCTCCAGCCTCTATTCCCAATGCTACTGCACCTTTCTTTCTGATAGCCCGCCTCCTGTCCTTCAAATCAGTCCAGCCCAACTTTCCCCGGATCCAAGCTCTTCACCCTCCTTTCCCAAACCTGTCTTCTCCCTGCTTGATCTGTTTCAGAGACTGGAACTACCATCAATTTCTCCCTCCACATTCTACAACCACCCTACCTCTGAGTTCTGCCAATTTTTCTTCCTAATTATTTCTGGACTCCACTATCCTCAGCCAGCCCTCGTTAACTCTGGCCTGATTACTGCCATGGATTCCTACTCATCCTGCCTACCTAGACCCTCCCTAGGGTAGGCTAGGCTGTCATCAGTGCCACAACAACTCTTCCAGAATACAGAGATATCTCCCAAGCCCTCCTTGTCCTAGAGAGAGGCCACCTTTTGGGGCCACCTGCATAGCTCCAGCTCCCACCCAGCTGTGTAGCTCTGCCTCTTACAGGTCTGCTCCATGAGGGATGCCCGCAGCCCTGAGCTGATGGTTCCTCCTATCCCAATGCTGCCTTGTTCCGGCAGGGCCCTCTTTCTGAACTGCCCTCTGCTCCCCTCTCTCTCTCTCCACCAAGTCAGTTTCTACTCATTTTTAAGCAAACCAGTAGTCAAACTCTCTAAAATCCCTACCTGACCCACAGGAAGGGTCCAGCAACCTTCCTGTGTGGTCAACAACTTCTGGGTTCCTCTCTCACAGCACTTCTTTCCTGTGCTACAACTGCCACCTTTTCATTCCTGTCTTTCCTCTTGAGTTTTCTCTTCTCACAGTACAGTGGTTCCCTTGGGCTTGCACACTGGGCTTGGCCCTGACTTAGTAGGTAGTTAATGTGTATTTGCTGAAATAAATGAAATGATAAGTAATGGGCCCTGAAGGCTTCTCATACACCAGACTCTGTGCTTGAATGATCTCCCCAGCTCCTCACTAATCCCTATTGGGAAATATTATTACTATGATTCTCTTTTAAAGACGAGGAAGTGGAGGTTTAGAAGTGTGTGTTACAGCCAGAATTCAATCCAAACACATCTATTCTGAATCTTGAGCTCTGTATCACAAATGAAATCACCCACTATGACAACAAAGAGGGCTGAGACCCTTGAGCCACTATCACTATGGAGCAGTTTCCCTTTAGGAATGAAAGATGCTGTGTTCACAGGTCTGGGGGTTTTCTCTACTTGGCCATCTACAACCAATAACCCATTGAATTTTTAACTCTCTCCTTCTCATTCCCGGGCTTCCAGCCTGATGCCTCCTCACACCCAGTGCAGCCCAGTCTCAACCTTCCTTTTTTCTGCCTCTGGGTTTTTAAATTGCCCTCTCTTTTCCATGTTCCCTTCCTTGAAAGACCTATGATATAAACTGCCTCATATGCTAAGTGAATATCAAATAGTTCTCACTTGTAGAAATAAACTCTAAAGGGTGAAGCATCCCAAAGCCTGACCCTGCACTAAAGTTGGGGAGAATTTATCCACAGCCTGGCTTATCTTCTCTCTACTTGGAGCTAGCAGACCATCCTGACCCAGGGTGGGGAAGGTGGTGGCTTTTCTACATCCTTTTTTCTGTCTGTGACTTAGCTTAGCTTCAGCTTGGAGCCCAGCAAGAAGCTTGATAAATACTTGCTGAATTCAATTGAGAACAATCCTGCAGCCAGAGACCTGTGATTTGTTGCCCAGCCTGCTGGGGGATGTTCTGCCATTCCCAGAAGGGGAGTTTTGTGTAAGCCATTTACCAGCTCTGCCTCCCAGAGTCCTGGTAGGGTAAGCTCTCTGTGGGACCTAGACGATTAACCTATAAGAGCAAATCATCATAATACTTTTTTTTTTTGTTCTGTTGAAGTCATTTTCACTTGCGGTTCTCTCTTAAGAAGTAGGATTGAATCATGCTTCTTTCCACATCAATGAGTCAAATCTGTTTTTAAAAGACTTGTGTGTCCTGGAAAAAATAGTTTGTGTGTGTTTGTGCATGCATGCATATATGCATGGTGAGTATTTTAAGGCTAAAGGGATTAACTTCTCTTGGAGCTCAAAATTCCAAAGGGGTTTTGTGTACATAAGTCAAAGGGACTCTGCAATATCTGAAATATGATTCTCTCTGCACTAGCCAGCCAGTCTTCCTATTACTTCCTATCACTGACACTTGCAATTCAGTCTCTTTAATTTTAAATTACTTTTTGGAAAGGACCAGCCTTCTAGTAACAGAAGGAGACCTATGTCACTTTAAGTCTCCTCTGGAGTGACCTGGCATCTCCTATTTGTGAGGGAGAAGACGAGCCAGCTGCTCACACTCCAAGTTGCCAAATGGCATGGGTAGAGCCCTAGACAAAATGCCAGGCCAGGGCTCCACAGTAGGGAGGGCGGAGGGCCTAGAGCTTGGCAAAGGGCTTTGTGCTGGACTTGGCCAGGCTGGCAAGGCACAGAGGACTGTGCCAGAGCAAGCCAGGCCAGGAGCACTGGGCAAATGGAGGTGTCTACAGCTGGCAGACCAGAACATGCTCTGAGGACTGACACCCAGAATGGATTCCAAATTGCCTACCACCAAGGACTAGTGCAGAAATGGCCAGATAAGATACTTGTGCATGTATGGCTAGCATCTGGCCATTTGAATTGAAGTTTTCTGTCCAAGATACAGAAACACAGCTTGTCCATAATTCTCATATCCTTTTTCTTTTTTTTGAATTACTGGTTTTTATAGGATATAGCTATGTGCCCTATTCTATGAGAGATATTTGGGTCATGTTCCATTGGTCAGAATTCCCAAATTCATCCCTTTGCAGAAAACCACTTTCATTTCCCATAATGGCAATTCAATTTTATTTTTATTAGAAGTGAAAATTCTGTGCTTCTCTAAGCTCAGAAGCTCATCTATGGAAGCACATATTTTGCTTTAATCTTTGGGTAGGCATGAGATCTGGAGTTTTCTTTCTGGTTGGGGCCAATCTCCACATGACTAGGAATATAGCTGACTTGAAGGGAGGGGCCTTGAGATAAATTGAGTGAAGTCACCTCACAGTTGTTCTTAACACCTATTCCATCTCACTCTACTCTTACCTCTCAGCATTGCTAGGAGAGGATTCTACATCCCCTCCAATCAATCCAATCTTGTCTGTGCAAATATCCCAGGTGGTAATAAGCCCAGTGTTTCGGCAGAACCACTGTAGGTAGTTCCAGGTTTGTAAGATCATTTCATTTTCCTGAAACTTTACTTCGTAGCTGGATGAGACATGTGTGGAGAGGCAAGGCTTTCAAGAGGCATCTCAGTGCCACAGTTTGTTGGATTGAAAGCTGGATTGGCAGAAGGAGCTATAGACTGTGTAGAGAGGAAGTCAGATCTGGTGGACTTTTGTTTTGCTATAATGCCAGCAACATACTGCCAAATGCCATGTGACTGCTCTCCTTGGTGTTGTAAGGAGCGACCTCTCTTGGATTCTTGTTAGTCATGATTTCCCCACCATTTAATTAAACCTGGCAAGCAAAGAGGATCTCCTTTATCATAGACTTGCTTACATGTTGAGTCTGAATCCAGGGTGTTATCCCCCAGGAATCAGGAAGTGAAATGTTCTTCCTCTGAGCTGGCCTCAGCTTCCAAAGTTGGGACGCCAGCTTCCCTCTCTGAGTTGGTGGTTTGTTGTTGCCTCTGAAATATCATTTGAAGGCTCTCTGCTCTTTGGAGAGTCCTGTCTAGCTTGGAAGTCTCTTTCAGGAACTGAGTGAGAGCAACACAGAGCACAGCTGTGAAAACACAAGGCCAGGATCTGTTGGACTTGGGAATCTCTCCCCTGGGAAGTGAGAAGACAGAGACTAAATCAGGAACATGCTCACACTTGCTCCTTGACCTGAGAGAGACAAATTAGGCTTCAGAGAAGTTGGCTTTTTGACAGAACTCACTGTGTGTCTCCACATCTGTGTTCAACAGAGTCACCCACAGTTGTCTCAAATACCTTTTGGGATATATTGGGAAAAAAAGTTTTTACAGACTTATTTGTCCTGTGTCGTGAGCATCCACCATACAATTTCCTCAACATCTCTCTCTTCTGAGTCCTAGGAAAATGCAGTCTTCTAGATAGAAACAATCCCCTGCCACTCAGAGGGTGAGCGAAGTCAGCTTCTTAGTAGAACCAGATCCCACGGACTCTCTGAATAAAAACAAATGGGGACTTGTCAGACTGGCAGTGCAAGGAGCAACTTAGTGAGGGGAGGGTCAGCTGGGATTGATCACCTTGATTCCTGTCTTTTATGTTAGTGTCCCTTTGAGACTCCTGGCAGGTCACCACTGTCATTACCACAGAGGCCTCATGGGGTACCACTCCCCTTCTAAATCCTAATGTCTTGCAGCTCTTCACTAATTTCCTTATGGGCAGCAGCAGGCAACAGGCAGGAATATTTAGCCAAGACTCTACCACAAACTCCTGGATAGCACCTGGGAAATAAACACAGCCTTTGACAGCTCCATCCATTAGGGGCCCCAGTGGGACACCTCCCGGATTGCCTCCTCTAGTCAGAGGCCATCTCCTCCTGCCTCCCGGCCAACATATCCACACCCCTCAAATATAGACTTTTTCAGGATGCCATCCTTCTTTAGACCCAAGTGCTTTTCCAATGTCTGGTCAGGTGAACATCTGCTTCCATGGGTGATATCCTTCACTCTCCTTCTCAGAATGCCTGGCCTCCAGCCATCAGTACCAAAACCTAACACATGTTCCCAGCCTCTAATATGTACACTAAGTAGTAAGGGTCGGAGAAGGGGTGAAAGCAGCATATTTTGTTCCAGAATACTAAATAGCAAGTTGCAGTAATCCCAGTAAAAATGGTAAGATTTGGAATCTCCAGTAAATCTCCCCTCTTTTCCCTCATCATTGGCCAAACTCTCACACAACCCTCCTTCCATGAGGGCCTAGCTCAAAGATTAAAGAATTCTGTGAAAATAACTCTTTTGTACCAGAAATATGACATATTTGTCATGAACAATTCTTTAATACCCTCAAGTCTTTTGTCATTTTTCTCTCTTCTTGCCTATTCCCCTCTCTTCTGCCAGAGTTCAAGAACCAAGTGGGAAAGATCTGTGGTTCTTTTTTCTTTCAATGTCCTTTGCCTAAAATACATTGTCAACCACCTAAGAGAAAATGGCAGCCAATAGTATGCACTCTCCACTACACTGCAGGTGCACGAGGGAGTCATAGTCAACAGGGAAAGGCTTATGATGGTCCTGTCCGGATTCTGTGTCCTAGAACAGAGAGAAATTTGGGGCACACAGCAGTCAATAATTAATCTTTTAATTTTATATATACAATATAAGCTATGTATCTACAACGTAAGTTACAACCAGTTAAAGGGAAAGTGGGGGGTTGAACTCAGGGCCTTGGTAGACAGGTGCTGTGCCACTTGAGCCACCCCTACAGCCCTTTTTGCTTTAGGTTATTTTTCAGATGGGGTCTCACATTTTTGCCCAGTGCCAGCCTCAGACTGCAGCCCTCTTACTACCTGCATCTCCGTAGCTAGTGCCACACTCAGCTTTTTTGTTGCTGTTGTTGAGATGGAGGTCTCCCTAATATTTTTGCCTGGCCTGGCTTCAAACCATAATCCTCTCAAAGTCTGCCACCTGAATAGCTGAGATTACAGACATGAGCCACCATTCCCAGCTTCAGGAAGTTTCTTGAGTGCCAACTGTGAGGCTGGCTTATGCTAGACTTTGAAGATAAAAATGAAAAACTTGGCCCCTGCCATTAAGGATCTTGAGCTTCAGAGCTTGGCCTATCTTGATTTTTTTCCATAGCAATTTCTGAGCTTTGCCTTATAGATTTACTACATATGTTTGCATCTATAAACAAACATAACTTACTTTTGCCTATGTTAAATTTTAAACACGTGGAATGATACCACACATAGTCACTTGTGTCTGCCTTCTTTTGTTCACCATTATGCATGTAAGTATCAGCTGTGTGCTAAATGTGTTGTTGTTTCTTCATTTCCATTGATGTATTTTGTCCCATCGAAGGAAGATATCACAATTGATTTATCCCCTCTACTGTAAATTGGCACCTTGGTACATTTCCCATATGGAACGATTACAAACAGTACTTCAGTAAGTAATCTTGTACATGTCTCTTGTCACATATTGTGTAAGAGATATTTCTGGGTTAGTATCTAGGAGTGGAACTGTGGGTCCCTACGTAGGTATCTTAAATTTCTCCACTCTTACTGGGAGGGTAAAGTGGTTTTCAACACTCTATATTCTCACCATTTCATGCCACAGGCTATTAATTTTGGACAATTTTTGATGGTTATAATTCTCATTATAAATTTCTGTCTGCATATATTTAGGGTACTAGACCTTAGTTTCTTGGAGGCATTACTCATATCTTTTCCTAGTAGTGGTTCTTATTTTCACTTTCTTTATGGTACAGGGTAAATACACATGTATTTTAAATTTAATGTAATGATAGATATTAATTGTTTTCATTTACAGGTAGTACTTACATATTGTTTTTTAAAAATGCTCCCTTGGGGAGAAACACTGTATGCACACATGAATAAAAGAAGAAAATGCTCCCTTGTTCTGAGGCCACAAAGATATAATTCAATATTATCTTTGAAAAATTTTATAGTATTGTTTGCATGTAGATTTTTTTCAGGTACATAGAATTGATATGAGGTAGGGCTCACCATTTTGTTTTCAGTTAGTAAAGCTTTATTCCCATGAGATTATAAAGGGATCTTCTTAGTTCACACATTCAACTTTACATAGCTATCCCATCTTCTTCCAGCTCTTCAAGTATTCTTGTGCCCACAGATTTTCCCGTGTTGTCATTCTATGGGCATTTTCTCTCCTTCTCCCATGTTTTCAATGAAATGTTGGTTGAAATGTTATTTATTTATGGCACTAGCCATATTTGCTACTAAGTATGCCCGTGTAAACCAAGTCCTGGCCAAAGGTAAGTCTGTGTGGAGGATAATAGAATAAAGATTTTCTTCCTTGGAGAAGAACCAAGGAATTCCTCCTCTCTGGGTTTCCTTTCTCCTCCTGTGACCAAATAAGTAATGCTCCAGCCTATTTGTCCATCTTCCTTCATCAGGAGCCTGTCTCTGAGTCAGCTCACTTCATTTAATTTTCTCGTTAATGGAGAAACATTCATATCTTTGGGGTTCTTTATCAAAGGGAAATGTCTTCTAGGCCAGATTTTCTTTGTGGCTATCCAATTGTCTTAGTACAATTTATTAGAAAGGCACTATGTCTGCCCTATGCATCAAATATAGGCATGGGTTGTTTCTTCATACTATATGCTACTCCACTGGACCATTTGCTTGTCTTTAATCCCATCTCATTACTATAGCTTTATAATATTTATGCATATACCTTTTAGTATTCTTTCTTAATTATTACAACTTTTAATAAATCTTAACATAAGGAAAACAAGATTTCCAACCTCACCTTTAAAGAATTCTTGGTTTTACTTTGTTTATATTAATGAGAATTTTAGATCAGCTTATAAATCTCCACAAAGCAAGCAAAGAAGCCATTTTGGACTTTTATTGGGATTCCACTAGATTGGCATGCTATTTTTCAGAGAAATGACATCTTAACAATAAATTATACTTTTGATTCTTTTACTTTGACTTTTTTGATTTTATCAAACACATTTTTAAATAATGTGCTTGATAATGTTTCATAATATTCTTAGACATCTTGGTATATTTATTCCTACTTATTTTACACTTTTGATGAGTGCATGGTAAACGTTTTCATTTTCAATTGCTTGTGGCTGGCACATGGAAAGGCAAATGACTTTTTGCTCATTGTTCTTGTTTTAATAGTGATGCTACAGGCTTTTATTCATTCTAATGACCCATCTATAGCTGTGTTTCCTTTACACATTTACAGTCATATAACTTGCAAGCAATAATTGCTTGTTTCCTTTCCTTTCTCAAGCCTTCCACCTTTTTCTTCTTGAAACTGTATTTGTTAAGCTCTCCAGTACAATACTGAGAAAAAATAGTAAGAATAGCAGCCTTGCCTTATTCCCAGTCACAGAAGGAAAAGACATGAAAGTTTCACAATTGAATATGACATTTAATACAAGTCTAATATTCACTAATATAGAACATATGATAGGTATAAGATACACATATTTATGTAGAAATCTACACAGATATACACATATCCAATTTATAGGAGTGAGGAAATTTCCATCTATTCAGTTTTCTGAGACTTTAAAAAATCATGACTATATATTAAAAATAGCTTTCTTCATCTTTTAAATTACTATTCCATTAATTTTTCTTTAAATATGTTAATGTGGTGTATTGCATTACTCTATTTATAAAATTAAATGAACCAGGTATTTCTGAAATAAATGCCAATTTTTGATAGTCAAAATGACATCTTATCAGTGTGATAATTTCTTCTTCAGGGGAAGGGCGATAGCTTCATTCAGTTCATAAGTGAGTTTGCATTGTGCTTTCCTTTCTTCTGTACTGTCCTTGTCAATTTGGTCATAAAGATTATGCAAACTCTGCTGGGCATAGTGGCTCATGCCTGTGATCCCAGCTACTTGGGAGGAAGATGCAGGGGGATCTCGAATTCAGTCCAGCTGGGGCAAAGATTGCAGTGACACCCTGTCTCAAGCACAAACTAAAAACTAAAATAGCTGGAGGCATAGCTCAAGTGGTACAGCACTTGCCTAGCATGTGCAAGGCCCTGAGTTCAATCCCCAGCACCATGTACACACACAAAGATTATGTAAACTCAAGGTAAATTTGGAGTCGATCTTCTCTTTACTATTCAGAAAATTTTATATAATATTAGAATTACCAGTGTCTTGAGAGTTTATTAAAATATTCAGTGAAAATCATCTGAACCTAGTTACATCCATGAATGAAGATGAAGATTACTGGCTCAATTCCTATATTGTTTTGAATATTCTTAATAGTGCTTTGTTATATTTGCATTTGATATAGTATTTATACTGTTAAATTGTATTCATTTTTTGATTCTATGTGTTAATTATTTTTACTAGCCTATATTAATTGTACAAAGAAAGGGGTTTCATTATGACATTTCCACACATGCAGGTAATGTGCCTTGATCATATGCACCCCTTTTAATGTCCTTTCTTATTGTCCCTCCCCCCTTTCCCCTTCCTCCTTTCTCATAGTTCCCCTTTCATTTCAGGTCCTTCTTCTTTTTCCCTCATAGGTTCCACGTATGAGGGAAGACATGCTGTCCTCATCTTTTCGAATCTGGTTTATTTCACATAACATGATCTCTGGTTCTATTTGTTTTCTATCAGATGACATAATTCTCCTCTTCTTTATGGCCGAGTAAAACTCCATTATGCAAATATACCATATTTTCTTTTTCCTTTTTTTTGCAGTGCTGGGGTTTGAACTCAGGGCCTACACTTTGAGCCACTCCACTAGCCCTTTTATGTGATTTATTCTTGAGATAGGGTCTCAATGAACTATTTGTCCAGGCTGGCTTCAGACCATGATCCTCCTGATTTCTGCCTCCTGAGTAGCTAGGGTTATAGGCATGAGACACCAGTGCCTGGCTAGCCATATTTCCTTTATCTATTCATGGGCAACTAGGCTGATTCCATAGCTTGGGTACTAAGAGTTATGCAGTGATAAACATGGGTGTTCAGGTGTCTCTCTATTAAGGTGACTTTGATTTTGGGGGTATATGCTTAGGAATGGTAGAACAAGATCATATGGCCATTCTATTTTTAATTTTCTGAGGAACCTCCATACTGATTTCCATAGTGGCTGCACTAATTTATATCCTTGATAGTATTATTTGAGAGTTCCTGTTTCCCTGAATTCTTGCCAAAATTTATTGTTTTTTGCTTCCTTGATGATAGCCATTCTGAGTGGGTTGAGATGGAATGCCAATGGAGTTTTCATTTGTATTTCCCTGATGGATAAAGATGCTGAAATTTTTTAATGTATTTATTGGTATTTATACTTCTTCTTTTGAAAGGTGTTTAAGCCTTCTGAAAAGTTTCAAGCTAGGTCTGTGAATATCCCATGCCCCTCATCTAGAGTCACGGATTACCAACATTTGCCAAATCTGTGCCCTCTGGATTGCTTGCACTCTCACTTTCTCTACCTCTCTCTTCTGTCTCTTATATATATGTCCACATATCTTTTTTCCTGAACCATGAAGAGTTAGTTATAGATATAATGCTATTGCAACATTAAATATTTCACTAAGGAGCATTTTTCTACTACCCTCTTTATATAATTTGACAATGATATAACTCTATTATCTATTTCCAACTTGTATTTTATACTTATCATCATGTATTTTGTTTTTCTTATTTGACATGAGAAGTTCCATTAAGTTTATTACACAATATTCTATTGAATGAATATATCATAGTGGAACTTAACTTCTGTTGAAGGATATTTACATTTTTTGTTTCCATAATTATGAAAAAATCTGCAATCCATATTTCTATACATGTTTTTGTGCACATGAATACATTGAAAATATGTATAACTAGTAGTTGTGGCTTGATATTATGGATAGAATTTTGTCCCTCCACAAAGTAGCAGCTCAGGATATGACCGTATTTGGACACAGAGTCATTGCAGACATATTTGGTTAAGATGAGGTCGCAGTGGTATAGGGTGGGCTCCTAAAGCACCATGTCTAGGTCCTTGTAACAGTATATGGCCATGTGAAGACACAGATGAAGAAAAATGCTTTGTGGAAATGGAAGTGGAGCTTGTGGTTAACTTGTCAAAAGCAAACAAACACTCAGAGGTATCAGAAACTGGAAGAGGCAAGGAAAGGTCCTCCACTAGAGGCATCAAAGAGAGCACAACTGACAGCTTGGTTTAGGACTTCTACCCTCCACCATTGTGACAGAATAGATTTAAATTACTTTCAGCCAGCCAGCTCATGGTACTTTGTTACAGAGGCTCTGAGCAACTAGTATACTAGAATATGTGCATATTTGTGTAAAGCTCTCTAAAGTGGTGGCACCAATTCTGTTCTCACTAAGAGTATATGACTATTCCCAGTGCTTTTCAGTCACTAATTTATGGTAATATTAGACTTTCATTTTTTTCTAATTCAGTAAGTGTACTACACTGTTTCCCACATTTTATTCCTACATAGTAATTGCACAGTGTGAGGGATTTCAATGTGAAAGTTTCATACATGCATATAATATATTATTCTATAATAGATATAATATATATAAAATATATGCATATAATAATTCTCCCACACACCCTCCTTTTAATTATTTCTTGCAATTTTTGAATGGGTTTCCTTATGACTTTTTCAGACATGCATACGTTTCCTTGATGACCTGACATCGAATATCTTTTTTGTGTGTTTACCTTTCAGATTTTTAAATGAATTACTAGTTTACAATTTATTGTTATTTTCTTAATTGCTTATTTTATTCTTATTGGCTTGTAGAAGTTTTTCATATATTCTGAGACCAATTCTTTGTTAGGTGTAACAATTGCAAATGACAATCCTCACCTCATCTCTTCATATTTCACTCTATTTTTGGTGTCAAAATGAACCCAAGTTCTTAATTTCAATGCACTGAATATACCAGGTCTTTACTTTACTTTTATTTTTTTGAACTCAGGGCTTTGCACTGAGCTACACTTCCAGTTTTTTTTACTCTGGCCATTTTGGAGCTCTTGCTTTTTGCCCAGGCCAGCCTGGACCATGATCCTCTTATTTTAGTCTTCCCACTATCATTGAGATGACAGGTGCACACTACCACGCTCACCTTTTTTCCATTGAGTTGGGGTCTTGTAAACTCTCCTAGGCTGGCCTGGAACCATGGTCCTCCCAATCTCAGCTTCCCAAGTAGCTAGGATTGTAGGCATGAGCCACTGGCACCTAGCAATCAGTATTCTTCTTCATAATTAATGCATTTAAAAAAATTCTTCCTTACCTTTAAATCATGAAAATATTCTGCTAAAATGTGTAGTTTTGTGTTTTTCAGGTTAAGCCTTTTTCCTGTGTAGAATTCTTTTTATTACCATTGACTGAGTAGTTTGTAATTTCTTCCATGGACTTGTAAGCATACATTAAGTTTCCATACAAGTGCTGATCTATTTCTATTCTCTGTAATGTTTCATTTATCTGCAGTATCATACAGTCCTAAGTAATAGTTCATTTTCTAATTTTTGTGTTGGATGCTCACCTGAAAAACCTCCAGACTTTCTTCTTTCTGAGAATAAACACTAGATTCTTATTTCTGAATACCATTTCAGCTTCTTTCTGTACTGAGCCTTGTTCAGTTTTAAATATTTCCTAATTTTTACTTTTACTCTCCCTTTGGTCCATCTTTAAGATATCCCCTCTCAATTTTCAAACATATGATCACTTAAAAATATTTTTGGTATTAATTGTATTTTAGAATGAGGATAATGAAAACAGTCTCCATATAAAGAGGATTCCTTGGTATTGGTTGGGACTTGCTTTGCAAATATCCAACTTCTGCTTGAAAATTAAATTGCATTTCCTTTAACTGTAAATTGCTATATTTAAGTTTGTTCATTAGAACAGAATTAACAACAGTGTTGATTCAAATTTCCTCTATTAATTGCAAATAAATTACAGTAATGTTTTTTACTTGAACTGTTTGTTCTGTACACTTTTGCATTATGTTTTTGGAGATTATTTTACTAAGTATATGGAAGATTAGAAATACTATACTTTTTCAGCAAATTATACATTTTACCTTGATGTAGTGATTCTCATTGCTTTTAATAACACTTTTTTGGGCCTTAAATCTTTTTTATCTGGAAATGAAAGAGCAACACTTAAGATATATAAATGTATATATGTATATATATGTGTGTATACATATCTATGTATATATACATACATGTGTGTATATATGTGTATGTATTATGTGTGTAAAATACATATAAATATGCACACATACTCCTATCTGTTATAAATATCAACCTTTCTGCATACTTGTGTTTTAAGTGTATCACTTGTAAACAGCATATGGAAGCATTAAAATACATAACTATAATGAATAAATAAATTTAATTCTTTTCTACTTAGTAGTGCTACATTTGAATTTATCATTTCAACGTATTCTGTTCTAATAAATCTGACCTGTCTGTGATTTATTTTTATTCCTTTACTGTCATTTACTTGATAGCTCAGTCTTTCTTCCAGGCCCCCATTCCTTATTAAGTTTTGGAGGCTACTTGTTCTATAGCTAATCTTTAACTGTCTACCTTCAAATTTTTTATTTTTATTTTATTTTATTGTTGTGCGTGTGGGGGTACATTGTGGCATTTACAAAAGTTCTTACAATATATCAAATATATCATACTTGAATTCACACCCTCCATTGTTCTCCTTTATACCCCCTCCCCACATTCCTGGAATAGTTTCAACAGGTCTTATTTTCCCATTTACATACATGTGTATGCAGTATTTGTACCATATTCACCCTTTATTAAAAACACTTGCATGAGCAGAGTCTATGAGTAACCCATAGCTCCACTTTCCTTTTGAGCAACATATAGAACCTAGAATATTTTAGTCCTGATCACTTCATTCTAGTTTTCCTGTCATTTTTGTCTAGTACTTTGTTTCCATTTATTTTTATATACAACTCATTATCTAAACTATTATTTTTACTGTATTTAGATCTTGTTTTTACCTATCAACATGTATTTTTTATTCACCATTATTTCTTTCATCTTAAAGTTTCCTTCCTTGAGTGGCTATAAATGAGCAATGGGTGTGTGTGTGTGAAAATATCTTTATTTCATAATCACTCTGGATCAACAGCTTGGCTGTTAAAGAATTCATGAATTACTGATTTGTTTTTAAATACTTTGAAGATAGAGGTATTGAATCAGTTTCTGTGAATAATTTAAAAGAAGCCCTAATCTTTATTTGCAATGTATAAAGTTTCATACTTGTATGTATAGCTTATATTATGTAAATTCTCAAAACCTTTGTTTGAGTAGCAGATTTTTAAAAACTTCCACCTAACTTTCCTAAGTAGCCAGAGTATTAAATCAACCCTTAGACCAATTTTTAAAGAAATGAATTTAGTTTGGATTTTAGTAGTTTGATTTAAGAGTATTCATTCCCAAACTCTAAATCCAAAAAATAGTTAGCTCTCTTTTATAATAAAGTCAGCCTTAGGATTCTGTTAGTCGTGGTCTAGAGCAGGGAAGGAGCCACGTTTTGCCATTTAGGCATGGCATTGGATTTTTAATGTCCTTCACGTCCTCTTCTGGCAAATATATACCATTTATCATGTGCCATCCACTCTACACCGCTTTTTGACATTCCTAGATGTTATAGAATGTCGCGTGAAGGTGATATAATATATCCTGTCCCCTTTGGACATATGCACTACACATAACCATGCTGACCTGGAAAAAATTTCTTAAATACTGAGAAATTGAAAGACATAAAACTTTAAAATTACTTAGGCGAAATGGTTTCCTTGGAGCAGTGAAGCAGGTCAGCTTGTCATCCTTCAACTGGAAGGTTCTGATGAGCAGGCATGGGTTCTCTTTTTCTTTGAACTGGGAAAGAAAATGAATGTTTATTCCTTCACTTCTCTTTCACATGGGCTTTCCGTGGAAGGCATTTCCTGACTCCTACTCCAGTCAGCTCCAGGCATTTTAGCATTGGTGTCTTGTTGGCCCCCACTATCTTCTGGAATGCACTGTAGAGAAACAGCCCTGGACCAAGACTCAAGAGAACCAGAATCTAGCCCAGACTATGTGACCTTAAACCAGTGACACAATCTATCTGCTTCAATTTCCTCGTGTATAAAATGAAAATAGTACCTGCCCCACCTATCCTTCAAAATGCTCTCTTACTCAACCTGCCCACACCCATTAGTAAGAATTTTTCTGTATTACACTCAAGCTACATGAAAATAGACATTCTGGAGTTTTATAGGAATAATGTACATTTAAAATGATTTGTGACAGAATGTTGGGCAAAACCATTAAGAAAAACTGATGCAGAAGAAAATGCTCTGTTCAGAGAAGGGAAACATTCATTCACTCATTCATTCAACAAATAAACTATCTCCCTTGTGCCAGGCACATGAGTGTCTCCTCTCCTTCAGTTTATTTTCTATTGGGAGGACCCTGTAAGTTAATGAGCAAGTAAATTCAGAAGGAAGGATCAGCAAGGTGTGATTCAAGGAGAGTGATGATATAGACAGAGACTGGGTAGCACATGGAGAGGTGACATTAAGATGAGATACGAATGTTGTATGATGATAAGAGGGAAGGACAATTATTCAGACCTAAGACAGAAAAGAGCTTGCATGTTCAAAGGACAAAGCGCAGTGGACCAGGAGACAGTGGTTGTAGAAAGAGGCAGGAGCCAATCAAGTCAGCTTTTGTGAGTGGGATGAACATGTCTTTCTTTTACTTTAAGTGTGATCGGAGCCTCTTGAGGATTTTAAGATCAACATCTTCTGGGAAGGTAGGGGAAGACTTTCACTGTTGAGAGGACTGAGTGTGCTGGTTAGGGAGAAACAAGAGAGACTGTAGGCTAGTGGCTTAATTTGCAGAGCTGCCATAACAAGGTACCACAGACTGAGAGTCTTAAAAAATGTATTTCTTTATAATTCTGAAGACTAGGAATATGCGATCTGGGCTTGGTATCTTCTCTTTGTGTCTTCATATGGTCTTCCTTCTGCTGCATGTGTCCATATTGGATGAGCCCACTCTTGCGACTACCTCTTTACAGACCCTATTTTCAATTGTAGTCGTATTGTGAAGTACTGAGTTAGGACTTCAATGTATGAATTTTTGCAGGGGAGGTCACAATCCAGCTCATAGTTGTAGAGCATATAATGTGACGAGAGGTGTAGCAGCATGACTGGCATGGCTCCTGTGGACCAACGGTGAGGGAAGACACCAGCCTGGTTGGAGTACAGTGTACACATGATGGTGTCACAGAAGTCAAGTTTTCAGTGGAAATTGAGCCCATGGCTGCTGAGGGTCTTGAATTCTGGCTGAAGATGTTTGATTTTTTGCTGTGGGTCATGGAGTGTCTTGAAAAGAATCTGAGCAGTGAAGAAGAGCTATGTATTGACAATTAAGTAGCTAATTATGTGAAAACCATGGGTGAGGGGATTATGCCAGGAAACAGCTTGGGACACGAGGCTCAATTCAAGCCCATAGGGACATGAAAAGAAAGAAAAGAGGAAGAATGATCTTCAGGGATGAATTGCCAATACTTTTGGAGACAATGGGAGACAGGACTCCAACCTGTGATACTGAAAGAACCCTGAAAGGCAAGAACTGTCCTGCAAACTTGTGTTGGGATTATGGTCAGAGTGAATCAAGAAAACCCATCTGGTCTCTCTGCCCAAACCCTGTATCTACAGCCATGGTGGAGGCTGGATATATTGCCTCACTTGGCTGGAAAAACATGGATTCAAAGTTAGACATACTATTGCTCAAATTTTAGCTCCTTCATTTACAGATGTGATCTTAATCTCTGAGCAAATCACTTAATGTTTTAATCTTTCATTTCCCTAGCTGTCTAATGGGAATAATAAATTACTTTTCCACACTTTCAGAGCTAAAATGCAGTAACGTGCTGGCTCATACTAGGTGTTCAATAAATGGCAGATTTCTTCTCATGCCCCTTGATGGAACAAACCTGTGGAATGACAGAGCAGACAGATTTAGATGCACACGATATGTCTGAAGTGCTCTGGCAGGAGATGTGTGCTGATCATCTCATAGGAGTAGTGACGATGGTGATGGCAGGGTTGGGTCTAGTGTGATTTCATGTGTGTCATTTCTGTCCACATATAGAAACTACCAGATACTGAATTAACAGCCAGAAAAAGGCCACCAATAACCCATGTGGCCCTGGGTGTGTCTGTTGTAACTATCAATGTCGCTATTTGCTGTGTGCCTACAATCTATCAGGGAAAGGATTTAGTTATTCACATTTCATTGAACTCTAACAGCAGCCTTGCTGCCTTGGTCTCAGTGTATTGAGAAGTAAACTGAAGTTCAAACAAAGTAAGTAGCTTTCTCAGGACATCCATAGTTGGAAAACAGAAGAGCTTGGCGTATAACCTAGGTCTGTCTGATTGTAGAAACTTCTACTCTTTCCACTAATCTCTGCTGATTCCTTTTGTTAGCCTCTATAAGTCTCAACATTTGAGCTACTAAATGGAACTAATTATGCATAACTTACTTCCTCATACTTAACCTTTCCCCAGTCTGTGTTGTAGGAAACAAATAAAAATATGTTCTGGTTAATATTGGTGCATTATAAGCCATCCTAATCACTAGTGGTACAAACAACAATTTGATTAAACTCATGGATTTTGCATGTCATGAATTGGGAAACAAAATAGAAATGGCTTCACTTTGTTCCATGACGTCCAAGGCTTCAGCTGTGAAGTTTCAAACAGTTGGTGTGGGCAGTGACTCCACAGCTAGCAAATAAAATTATCTGGAGGTTCTGAGGTGACTCAGATGTTGGGCTTAGCTGGGGCTGTCAATCATATGGACAAGTATCCCTTTAGATGGCCTGCAGTCCTCCCAGCATGGCGTTCTCAGGTAGATTAACTTTTTACGTGGAGGCTCCAACCTTCAAACATGAGCATCCTAGCAAGCAAGGCAGAAGCTGCATTGCTGTTATGATTTAGGCTGAAAAGTCCCATGGTACCCAAGCTATTGGTAAAAAGTGGTGCTCAAATTCAAGGGAAAGAGAAAGAGATTCCATCTTTCACTGGGAGAAGTGTCACTGAATTTTATAGCTGTTTTTACAAAAAGTACCACAGGATATAAAGGTTCAAGGAAAGTATAGGAGAGTGTTTAGGAATAATGTCTTGCTATAATTAATGACATCATTGTTTTTTGGTCAGGGCGCTCTTCCTTGACAAACATAAAACAGTGTTGAACATAAACTGGATTTTGTTGTGAACAAGCTTTGCTTGCTCTTTCCTGAGGAGAAATGACTGAACTTAAAAACCAAAACCAACTAACCAACCAATCAAAAAAGCAAACTCCCTTGTCCTTAATAGCTTCTGCCCTACCATCAAGCTTTGAGAGCAACTTGAAAATTCTGTAATCTAACTCAGTCAGTCTGGGGTCACAAAGATCTAGTAATATACCTGTTAAGGTGGGGGAGGGAGCAGTAAGTGATTCCAGCTGTTTAAAGTTCTGCTTTTCAACCTTTCTTTTTCCAAATTAACTACTCCTGGCTGAACCAATTTGGGTCACGTAGAAAGCGTCAGTTTGATTTTCTTTTTAAAAATAAGTTTCCATAAGTAGGTATAATTTATTTACTTTCTTCATTTATCCAGCTTAAATTATTCAGAGGCTGTGTTTTGGTGCTTAATTGGGCAAAGCATTAATGATCCTAGTGAAAGTGAGAGGCAATGGCTGTGTTTATGTGGGGCCTGTTCCTGTTAGATTCTGTTTTCTGAAATGGAGGGAGTTACTTATTTGTTAAAAACTATTGACCCAGATGAATTGCCCAAGATTCATTATTACCTTGCAGGTAGGGCCCTGGACCTGGCACTTACAGTGACTAAAGCCCTTCATCATTTTGCTTTTGTTTTTTTTAGCAAGGCTTTAAAGGACCACACCACAAGATCAAGTCAAGAATAAGGCAGGCAGCCTCACCACTATGCTGGTGATAATTGGTTACTTAAATGGTTATTGATGAAGGGATAAAGATTTTTTTAAAAAAATTTCAATCCCCAAGGTTACCTTTTCTGATTTGAAACTATTATTTGTTGCTTATTTATCCTCTTTGCCTCTCTCCAAACCATCCTGTGTGAGAGAAAGATGGATTTTGGAAGTAGGCAAATGTGAATTGCTATTCTACACAATTATGTGAGTGTGGGTAAGTTACTTAAAACTTTCTGAGGCCGTAATCAGATTACAATAACAATGGTAAAATAGCACCCACTGTTGTAAGGATGGAAGAAGGTATATAGAGTATCTGACTCCCATTGCCAATTCTGGCATAGCCAATGGGATCTGTTAACTGTTGGGTTGCTTGATGTCTAATTTTTGAATCTAGAATGGTCCAAAAGAAGCAGTGCTCCATACAAAGGGCAGGGACTGGAAGCTCCTGAGGCCTGAATCTTTTAAGGCCAAACTTTTTCACTTTCATTCCCTCCACGGCAGGTTATTATTGCCTTTTCTCCAAGGGAACCAAATTAGGGTATGCCTGGCATTTCAGAGAATTGGGAAGCAGAATAAGAGAAAGATACCTTTACATTTATGGAACATTGACCACATGTGACATACTGTTTCATACACATTTTCTCATTATTCCCAAACACAATCATTTGTTATTTTACAAGAGTCAGCTAGGCAGTTCTGATGTGAACCAGGTTTGAATGGTATTGGCTGGGCTTGCTCATGTGTCCGTGATCAGCTCATGGGGTCAACTGGTGCTGACCAGGTTGGAATGTCCTTGGCTTTGTTGGAACCACTTAACTGTATTTCTCATGATCTCTGGCCCGCCTGCAGGTTTAGCCTGGGTTTGTTCCCATGGCAGTGGCGGAAGTCCAAGAAAGAAAAAGAAAACATGCGCACTACCATCCCACTGGCCAAAGCAAATCATATACCCACACTCTGGAGTTGGAGTGGGAGGTTACTTCTACAGGGGATACATTCGTAGACACGAACAAATGGAGACCATGAAAGCACTTGACTTACCACAATAAGCACTGTTCTTACCCTCTAGAGATGGAGATTAGCACTGTTGTACCTGTGGGTCCCTGGTCTGCCTCCTGGTGTTTTTCTCTGTTGTGCTCTTTTCTCATGATCTACTGCTTGGAGATGTGTCCTAATAAAATCTATTTCCTCTCTTTATCATTCTTTCGTCTAAATTTGAAATTCCATGTACAATATTTGGGAGCAACCAATGGATCTTAACCAAACCCAGGATGATGACGTCAAGGAACGAAGCCGGTAAGTAAGGTAGGTCTACTTAGTACAGAAAATCAGGGGAAAGGACAGGTACGTAATTTTATGGAGCATAAATAGAAGAAATTGAGCCAAATTTACATTTCTCCTCTATATGCTGACTTCCTTGATTTTTGCTTGGATCAGCTTCAACTTCTCCGTATTATTCTTTCTGGATTCTGATACCAAAATCTGGAGAAGACTTTTGTTTGTTTGTTTGTTTGTTTTTGGTCTTGACTTGGGGTATTTGATAGGTCTTTGACCTTGGGCAAGGAAGTAACCTAATGCCCTGAGCTTTCATTTCCTCCTGTGTGGAATGAGAATAACAGTGTGGGTGCTGATTTGTGGGTTAAAGGAAATCTGCTGATGAAAAACCTCTCCTGGTCTGAGTCCCCTGCAGCCACCATGAGTCACTGCTCTCCTCCAAGACCTCTTGGTGCCTGAAATGCTGAAGAGTTTTATTTCACAACTGCAGTGCTCTGGGTGTGCTGCCAGGGAGGCACATGAAAGCTAGGCAGCACAGGGCTGTTAATAGATTTTATGGCAGTGTTGAATACCCCAACTACACTTATTAATTATAAGATGCTGTTTAGTCACTGTTGCAATATACACATTTTGTTAATTGATTTGTATAGGCACATATCTAGCTATATAAAGAATGTGCAAGACCATAACACTTACAAAAGATGCTAATTGCCTTTACTGCCCTGTCTTCCTTCCCACAGGGGGAGCAAAGACTGAGAATCTCCAATGTAAAATCCAGTTCTTATAGGCAGGGTCCAGGAAACTTCTTGAGTCAATGAGTAAAGTAAAAAGTAAAAGGTTTTTATGTTTTCTTATCTACCTTATTTACAAACCACATTTTAATGAACCTTGAATTGCGACATTGACACGGCAGATATGGAAATAAGATCAGGGATTTATTCTGAGTCACTAGCTGATATTTATTGGGGACCTTTATGATCCTTTCCTGGTCTGGGGGTGTCTGAGGGTGTTGAGATGTCCATGGTCCTTGCACTTAGGGAACTGACAATAAATACTCCATGGCATGGCATAAGATTTTACAAGGCATGACGTCAAGTGGCCTGCTCTTGGAGACACGGGAGTGATAGTTTCTTGCAGGGAACTTCAAATGTGGGCCCTACTGCAGATTCAAGTTTGCCTTTTCCGATTTGGCTGGCCTAGCAGCCCCCGAGAACCGTGGCTGCCCCTGCTTCTCTGAGATGGCCCGGAGCCTGGCCACTGTCATTCAGGTCCATCCAGGTCAATGTACCCTGACAGACAACTCCTAGCAGCACTTACACTTTCCAGTTCCAGTGTGCGCCTGGCGCCCTCCCCAGACCAGGAGGCACAGGGAGTCGGGAGACCCGGCCAGCAACGCCCGCTGGCCCTGTCCTCTGCGGATGTCAACTCAAAGGCCACAACGTCTCCGCCGACGACCCTCAGGCCCCATGTGATCACTTTCTTGGGGAGCCCGCCATGCCTCCTGGTAGCAGCCGAAAGGGGGGCGCAAGGTCAGAGGGCTCCCCGGAGCCGCCCACCAGGGTCCTTTGGGAGCGAGGTGCTCCTGACTGTGAGGCAGGAGGACTGGGTGGAGAGTGCAGGGCGCAGGGCGATGGCGGAGGAAAGTTGGAAGCGGGAGCCGCGAGGCGGGGAGCGCGCAACCCCGCGCCGGTGTCCGCGTCTCATGAATATGCACGAGCCACCTCCCTCCCTCCGTGACGTCACGGGCCGTCCCGGGGTGAGCGCCGGAGCCGCTCCGGGTCCGCGCCAGTGAGCGCGGCTGCTGCCGGCGAGCGAGCGGCGCGGCGGAGGGCACCGGAGGCCGAGCGCGGAGGCCGAGCGCGGAGGCCACGCGCCGGCGCCTGAAGTGCACCCAGCGGGCACCGGAGGGGAGGCGAGAGCCGGCGCGGGCGGTGGGCGGCGGCGGCAGCTCGGTGGTGGTGGTGGTGGTGGCGGCGGCAGTGGCGAGGATGCTGCCTGGGAGGCTGTGCTGGGTGTCGCTCCTGCTGGCGCTAGGCGTGGGGAGCGACAGCGACAGCGGCGGCAGCCGGCGGCGCCGCCTCCTCGCGGCGAAAGGTGGGTGCTGGGGAAGTTTCCTCTTCTTCCAGGAGGGAGGCTAGGCAAGCTCGGGGGGCTGCAAATGGCAGAGAGCGAGGCTCACGCTGGGTTTGTCTGTCCTCCCTTGCCGCAGCCTCCCCGGCCTCCGTGCGCCCCGCGGCTCCCGAAGTCAGCGCCGGGTGGTGCAGCAGACCAGAGAGGTTCTGGCCACCGACGCCGGCCCAGCCCCTGGGCGGGGTCCAGGGACCGAGGACAAGGCGAGGTCTGGGGAGTCAAGACAACTTTGGGGGCTGTCTGTGCGGTGATGGGAGCGGCGCCCGCTCCGGCTCCGGCTCAGGGACCACTGGAGAGGGCGCTGGCGTTGCTGCCGCGGGGAGAAGCAGGTGTCTGTTTCTTCCCTGGGGAAAGGATCAGCGGCAGTGTCTTTAAAGGAGGGTGCCCAGCTGTGTGTGATTGATCCCCTGGCTCCGAGGGTGGAGTGGAAACTTGGAGGCTCCAGGGATGTACCGCCCCCACCCCGGCACTCCGCAGGCCCTCCCTGGGGTGGCTCAGGCTCCCTGGGGATTCTAGCCCGGGTTTCTACTGGTGGGCCCGCAGAGTCTGGAAGAAGTGTGGGATGTGGTGCCTCTCGCTCCACTCGAGATCCTGAGGTCCGAGGCCCCGAACCTGGCCCCTCTCTCGCGCCCACTCAGTTGGTTTGAAGATCTTGACTTTCCCACCCCATTGGTCCTGAAGGAAGCTGGATCCCTGGGAATGCCTGGAGCTGTTAGGGAAGCCTAGAAGCTGAGGAGCCCGGGACTTTTGATAACTGCCTGGGAGCTCTAAGGAGCACTGGGGTGGGGTGCCTGGAGGGCGAGTCTGAAACAGGTCACGTGCTGGCAGCGGGTGGGGAAGCGCAGAAAAGCAGAGCCAGTTGGGGGTGGGTGGGGGTGGGCGCACGGGAGGCTGTGGCAGATCCAGGCTGAAGCGCTCAGCTTTGTAATAACTTGTTGATTCTCTGCGCTGTTGGCAAGGAGGGCGTGCGTTTGGTTTGAGGGATGTGGCCAAATCAGCCAGGTGACAATGAGAAGGATAGTTGGTCTTCAGAGTCTTGCCTGGCCATCATGTTTTCCGCTGGTTGAAAAAGAGACCTCCTTATTAGAGACAGCCTGGTGGTGAGGCTGACTTTGAATATAGCTTCCTAGTAGCTCAGGAAAGGAATGCGTAGTCCTTGAATCTTGAAGGGTGAGGAGATGGAGAGGCAGACTGTTCACCTTGTCTGGGCATTGGGTACTCCCTCCTGTAACTTGGGAGTGATAAATTTGAGAATAGAAGGCGTTTCTGCTTGTTTGTAATCTCTCTTTTCTTTTTTTGGTGACATAATTTTGGGAAGAGTTTATAAACAGGCAATCCTATTTCTTTCTTACCTTTTCCTCATCCTTGAAAGCAGTTTCTTTCTTTCGTTTTTTTTTTTTAAATAAAGACAAAAACTCATTATGAAAATGTCTTAAACGTGGTATGGGAAAGGAGTTACTGACAGGATGGGATTCATCTGAGAGTGTTGTTTTGGTGAAAACAAGAATGAAAAACAACTAGTTTCCAAACCCTTTCCCCTCCCTCTCTAATATAGACACTTTGTTAAGCAGGCACATTACATTTTTTCCATCACTTTGTGGCAAAGCTAATGGCATATTTATAAACAGATGTCTGCAAACATGGTAGGGAGCTCACAGCGAGTGAAGTGAAGAACAGGGAAGAAGAAGTTTGGGGAGAGAACCCAGTGTGGATAACACATTGTAGAGTTTCTCAGGTCAGAATGGAAAGATGAGAGAAAGAGAGAGACAGGCAACAAGGGAAAAAATCCAGGCTTCCCATGGTTCACTTTAAATGAATGATTATGTACATTTTAACTAACATCATTCATCTTCTTCACTTAGAGCATATCCATTTCATGGTTAAAACCAGCCATTTGTCTTTCCAGTGTAAAAAGTTCATTTGCCTTGAGAGTGAGTTAACTGTCTAAATCCCCACTGTTCTCGCCTTTTTTCCCTCTACCAACCACTGGAGGGCTGCAAAGAGCACATTTTGCTGCGTTTTTCCTTTTTTCTGTTTTAGACAAATGTGTAATATTTAATCATAACAGAGACATTTATTATGACGCACTAGTTAGTATTCATAGTAGCCACTTCCCTTCTTATAAGGCACTTGCTTTTCTTATGTTTCTTAATCAGTTCATCTTTAAAGAACATTTGAGATGATAAAACTATATGCTTTCTGTAGAACGCCTCCTGCCTTTGACTTTGCCGTTACTTAGGTTCATATCACCATTATTCCCATCACTAAAAAAAACAAAAACAAAAACAAAAGTCAGACAGACGTGAAGAAGACTAGACAAAGAAATACCTTTCTTCTTCCATTGACGTCTGTGTCCACGTGTAGAAGGAAATTGGGAGTGTGGCATCCAGCTGTCAGCAGAGTTGTGTGTGCCCTCCGGACAACAGTCTGGAAGCGTGAGCTCCCAGCTTCAGGCTCGTGTAAGGTGTCATGTCTGTGGTGCACAGTGTGTTCTGTCTTTATGTTCCTTGCTTCTTGCTGTAGGGGATCCAGTCGCTAATCCTGACAACAGTTCTGACAATTTGGGGTTTTCACAGAAACTCTGCACTTTCAGTGCAAATGTTTTCTCTATTTTAGAAATAATACAGTGGCCAGGCAGTTACAATCCATTCCCTTTACCCTACTATATTTTTGCCATTCAAAAAAGACAAAACAATTCTCAGATTCCTTGAAAAGACCAGGTTGCATGCATGTAGCCTAGGAGCAAAGCAGGGAGATATTTGTGACTAGGAGTCTCTGGAGCAGAGAAAGATGTGTTTTATTCAAGGGAAAGAAGACAGGATGCAGCTGGGTGCCAGTGTCTCATGTCTGTAGCTATTTAGGAGGCTGAGATTGGGAGGACCACTGTTGCAGGCCAGCCCAGGCAGAAAATAGCTCAACCAATGACTGGGTGCAGCAGTGGTGTGTTCTTGTCATCCCTGGTACAGCAGGAAGCATAAATAGGAGAACCACAGTCCAGGCATGCCTGGAAAAAAGCGATACTCTTATCTCCAAAATAAGAAGAGCAAAAAGAGCTGGAGGCATGGTTCAAATGGTAGAGTGCCTGCCTAGCAAGCACAAAGCCTGGAGTTCAAACCCCAGTACCCCACCTCACACACACACACAAAACCAGAATGCAGTCTAGACAAACATCTGAAGGGTTGTGTTAAACTTGGCAAAATGTCAGTGGTCTCATGTGTCAAAGACCTAGTACACACTCTCCAGGCGTAGAGGTTGTTGAGGACAATCCTTGACTACAGATCACCAGTTACCGTAGTGCTTACCTGTGTACCCAGAGCCTGGCCAGTACTCTGCAGGTTTCTGAGTGATAGTGAAGCATCATCTTCCTGGTCCTGCACCCTTACACCCTTTCCTTTCTTTGATCCAGTTGGGTCATAAGATTTTCATGTGGGAATTTTAAAAGAATGACAGCAGACAGATTTGTGCAAAGTATAATGCTAAGTGTTGGGTACACAGGCAAGGGAGATGGACGTGGGGAGGTAAAGCTTTCAAAAGCAGTGTTTGGTAATAGGGAGAGGAGAGCACAGCATTGAAACAGCAGTAGTGCAGTTGCAGTAACCACAATGTATGGACTCCCTCCCTGGTATGTTAACAGGTGCTGTGCAAATCCCATTGCACAAGCTGTGTCTAACTTCCAACACATGCAGACCCAGAACTAGCTAGCTCATTTCATACATGTAGAAACTCAGTCTGAGAGAGCGGGCATAACTTGCCAAGAACTTCAGCTAGAACAGATGGTACTGTGGTGAGAATACAAAGGATTGCCTTGCCCATGGCCTCTGACTAATTGTTGGCTATTCCCCACTTTGGGTTAAAGGCAGATCAGTGGTTCACCAGGAAGCTGAGCTGCTCACATCTTCAAGTTGCTCAGGAGCCCTTTGGTCCTATAAATAGCAGTATGAAGTCCAGGCTGCAGTATACAGGGGCCTGGGGGAACTAAGGGAAGTTGACCTTACTTTCATCTATGGAAATCTTGCTCACTGCAACAGTCTCATCATCCCTCCCACAGATGCAAAAACCCTCCTTGAATAGTCCAGATCACACATAACAGAGGTGCAAAGCTGGTGCACAGTGTGCAAGTAGCATGTGTTTCCTAGGAGTACTGCAGGGTTTTTCCCCAACATAAAGACAAATACCAAAAAGTCCTCAGCAGTGTATCAGACAGAGAGTGTGTTCCAACCTTCAATTATCCCGAGTCAACCATGGTTCCTCAACTAGAATGGGCTTGGCTCTTTCCCTGCCCTGGAGTCTCTGGTCTTCTGGCTAGAAGGTCATCTTCCTCTCTTTCATTCCACTGTTGCTTAGGATGTGGTCAGACTTGAATGTGGCCTTTTCCAGGAACTTTCCCAGGCTGGCACTCCCAGAAGATGCCATCCTCTAGCATGCCTGTGTTGCCTGTCTGACTCCGGCATTGGCTTGTGGGCCTGGAGAGTTGCAGTCATCCTGCTCTGCTGAATCTCCTGGGCCTGGCCTTGGATCAGGAGGCAAACCACCAAGTGTGTTTGGTTTGGTGCATGCACCTCTCTGTAATCCTGAGGACTGTCATTTCCCCACTTAATTTTTGTAAAATTTGGGCTTAGTTGCCAGAGACTCCTGTGTTCTAATCTTGGTCCTATTACTTTCTCAGTAGATGATCTTGGGCCAGTTAGTTAATCCCTTTGAGATTCATTTTCCTCACCTCTAAAATCAGGAAACAGAGCCTACTTTGCAAGGTGGTTGTCAGGATAGTGCTCAGAAAGCACTTAGCTTAACTTGTGATAAATTTGTAAAAGGCACTAACTACCCGATACCTTACTTATCACTTAAATATCTGGTCCTGGTGTCTGAGATTTGATGAAATTCCCATTTCTGAGCCTTTGGCAATTTAATAGCTTTGCTCATATATTATCTCAACTCAAACTCTATTCTCTCTGTTTCTCTCTTAGTCTCTCTCTGTGTGTGAGGATGTGCATGTGTGTGCACATATCACATATAAATAAGTCACATGTAAACACATTTGGCTTAAGTCATTATTGAAAACAGCTTCATTCAATAGTCTATAAAGGCCTTTGAAACCAGTGGTTCAGTCCCCCCCCCCAATATTATTCATCTCAAATGGCCTGGAACTTAATTCAGGGATAGTTCAGAGTAATGGTCACTAGTGTTTGTTATATAAGTAAACAAGCATGTCTTCATGTTCCAGTACCAAAGGTCCCTGAGAAAGAGCTAATGTGGTGTGACTTGGGGTGCAAAGGAGTACCACCTGCCCACTTAGTGCCACCCTCTCCCCACCTCACTGTCCCAGAGAGCAGAGAAACATTCTTTTTCCCTTATAATATTGATAGCATTTTTAATGGTGTGTGTTTACATGCAAGGGAGTGACCCAAACTAGGATAACTAAATAACAGCTTGAAACAGATTATCGTGTAATGAAGCCCAGCATTAACTGGACCCTGTGGAAATGGTTCCACTGGAAAGATAGGTTTTGAAGATGGGCCCTGGAGACCTGTGACTGGGAAAAAGAGTGGTGAGCTGTTTACATTGGTGCTGAATAGAAGAGAGCATGGAACTGTCCACTGTGGAGGACACATAGGCAGGAGGCAGGAGAGGGGAGTGGTCAGAGGAGAGTGAATGGAATGGGAGTGCAGCCCAGTCAAACGTGCCCTGGTTTCCTATTCTTTAACCTTATCAGTCAATAGCTATTTCTCATCTCTGGTTATTCTCATTGCTGGAATCAAAAAGACAGAGCAAGTTTCAGCTATCAAAGAGTTCACACTCTGTCTATGGCAACCATCACACATGACATGAACTATTGACAACTTGGTAGCTTATGGGATTGTAGATTGTACATCACAGATACCAAAATGTCTTATAAAACATTAGAATTTGGCAAGGTTAAGAGAAGCCCAGGAAGCTTTATGGAGAAAATGAAAGGGGTCTTGATGGGTGAGTAGGCATGGGTAAGCAGATGGTGGTGGGGGCAGGGTGGGTAAATGCAAGGTGGTAAGAATGCCCATGGTTGGTACACAGGCAGGAGTGAGGAAGGAGCTCAGCACTGAATAAGTTTCTGCATACAGACTACAGAGCTAATAAAACTGCAAATGTTTACTGACTACATACTATGTACCAGGCACTATTTTAAAGCACTTTACATGTGTCACTTGATTGAGCTACACACTAACTCTGAGAAAGAAACAGGGTGAAGGCTGGAATGTAAGGTGCTCAAGGCCTCACAGCTGAGTAGTGGCAGAACTGAAGTTCCAAATCCAGTGTGGCAGACATGGATTTCCCACCTCCTATGAGCTCACCTGCCAGAGTGATTTGATGTCAGCTTGAGAAAGGCTCTGAGTGAGGCTGGAGAGGTTCTGCTGGCCCTGAAGGCATCACCTTGCTGTCTCAGGATGTTTGCTTGAATTTCACTTCAAAATTCCTCCAAGAGTTGGTTTCTCTGGAAGCCACAGTCTCTGACTTACTTCTTGATTCCGAATGAGCATGGTTTCTCTCTTCTGGTTCAGGTGTCTTGAAGCCCTCCATTTAATCTCCTTGTCATGGCTGGCCTTTAGCAGAGAAGACAGCTGTCTACACTGAGGTGTTTGGAGGAGTGTCTTGCTCCAGCTGGCAGGCCTGTGTGCCCATAGTTCCCCAGTGAGGGAGGTTGTTCATTTGGGTTACATGTTGCCCTCTTCTGACTTATTTTGAACCAGGCAGGTTAAGAAAAGATACTACAGTCACTTTAAGTATATTACATGGCTGATCACCAGGAGAGTGAGGATGGGATGCTGACAGATGTGCACAGCAAGGATGGTAGGAGGTGGTTCAGAAGGAGAAGCAAGTACCTGGCTGCTCATCAGTGCTGCCTTTTCCTTTAATATCCTGGCAGGAGTTTATGCGTACTGATTGCATTTTTCACAAACAATCATTTTACAGATTGGAAAACAAGCATCTTAGGTATAAAACAGCAGAGCCAAGAATCAGAACAAGGGGTCAGGCTGCTGGTAGTTGGTTGCACTCCAGTGCTAGGGAGCCAGCGTGGCCAGCCAGGTGACTTCTTGGACAGTTGCCTCTGAAAGTCTAATTTTCTCACTGCTTAGCAGTTTTCTAATTCTTGGAAGAGGCAGTGTATTTCCAGTTCCTTCTGGAGTCCTTGCTTGCCCCTGGCCCAGTATCCTCTGCTCACATCTCTATCCCTGACCAATAATTTTTCTCTTCACTCACTTTCAACCCATTCTGCCCATCTGAATCTTGACCATTGTTTATCCCTTTTAGGATGCTCCAGGGTACCATCAGCCCATGAATCTCAACCCAGGCTCTGTCTTCCCTCTGAGAATCTGCTGTTCATCCCTATTTGGGCAAAAGTAACGCTCTAGCTTGCTTATCTCTCCATAGCCATTACCCTCCCATTCCTCATCATATCCACTTGATTCTACCCAGAAAGATTTAGGATATGTTCTCTATGCCCATTGATACTTTCTCGTTTAACATCTCTTGCAAACAAAGTGCCAAGACACTAATTTTGACCCCTTATCTACTACACTGCTGCCAGGATGGTAGCATGAATCTCAGTAGTATTAGGCCTACAAGAAATTCTAGTCATCATGAATTCCTACTTACCATCCTTGTTAGGGTCTGTAATGGTCTCAGGATTTTGAGTATAACTGAACACTTCTGGAGTTGCCACAAGTTTCTGTCCCTTACAGGTTACCTCATGTGGTACCCATTGTCCAAACAGTATGTCCCCTTGAGGTCTTGGGCTCTCTCTTTCCACAGGCACCAGAGTCTTTGCACCAGCATATAGACTCACATTCTTTTGCCATATTCTACAGTTATTGTCCCAGGGGAGCTGCCACCAGTTTCCATCCCTTCTCAGTTTTAGGTGCAGGCACCAAAGCCTCCCACCTTCTATCTCGTCCATCTCTACATTACTTTGATAGATGCTCAGACATCCTCAGAGCAAAGATCAGGATAGGCAGAGGCGATATTTACAGGGAGGACTTCTGCTTCCACTCTTGACACCCCAACCCTTCTGAAGCCAGAAGGCACAGGACCCTGTTGCCTTCTTATAACAGGTAACCACACTCCTACCAACAAACCTCCACAGAAGCCCCACAAGTAAGATAGATCCATACTTGCCAGCCTGGCACCAAAGTCTCTTGATAGTTATGCCCCTGGTTTCTTATCTGGTTTTCTGTCATCTCACTGAGCTTTCAGAAATTTCCAAATAGTCAACAATGCCTCCATCTTTCAAGAACTTACTGTGTGTCAAGCACAGTTCTGAGTGTTTAATAGACATTAGCTCCTTCAGCCCTCCTAGCAAAATGATGAGGTGTGTGCCCTTTTTTTAAAATCTCCATTTTGCAGGTGAAGAAATGGAGTTGAGGAAGACCAAGCTACTTACCCAGTTCACACAGCTAGTCACACGGCAGGATTGAGATTTGAATCTACAGTCTAGTTTCAGAGTGCTCTCTCTTATCCACTGTGCCAGTGATTCTCAATCCTGGGTTCACATTAAACCACTTGAGAGAGTTTTAAAATAACATGATGTCTGGATCCCCCTCCCCCAGAGACTCTCTTGTAACTGCTCTGGAGAAGGGCCTGGGATTTTGTTTAAAGCTTTTCAGTGTTTCTGATGCCCAGCTAAGGTGGAGAAGTGCCCACTGTACTATCCTGCTTCTCCTGATGGTGATTCTCCCAAACGGAGGCCTTGTTTCTCTGGATTTTACCCACAGCTTATTTATTTGCCCCTCAAAACACCTATTGCCTTTCTGTCTCCCCAGGCAGACTGTGAGACCCTTGAGGAAAGTGTCCTGGTAACTTCTGTGAGACTGATGCTCAGCCCTCTCCTAGGTCCAGAGTAAATGCCAAGTGTTGAGTGAGTGACTGTCAGGGGTGCTGCTGCCCACCCTGTCCACAAACCACAGGACCCTGCCCATGCACTCTTCTCCTGGCTAGGGCCTCTTCCTACGTTTGGTCATGGGGAGGAGCTACCCACCTAGACCTTGCCTTTTAGTTATCTAACTGTCCACCCAAACCAACTTGCAGCATTTGCTTTGTAGGAATCTAAAATACTAAGTCTCTGTGGAAGAATCAGGAGAACATTAACCTCACACAAAGATGCACGAAAGAGTCAGGCTGGTCGAGGCCATTGATATTCACACTCCAAGCTGTGAATGCCATTCTTATTGCTTCTCAGAATGTTTAATTGACTAAACTTTGACTTATTCCTTTGGAATCACTGCATTGAATTGTCATGTGAAGATTGCTGATTTTTAAAAAACACATCAGTTTTGTGTCTTCTGACACTTTGCATTTCTGTGATCTCTCTTGTATTATGTGGTTAAATAAATATGCAGCCTTCAATCAAATCTGACTAGAAAATCACTATGGAGTGTCTAGAGAAGGCTATGGTTTCCAACTTACATGGCTTGGATCCACTAATCAGCTAGGAGGCTCAGGGAAAATCACTCAGCCTCTCTGGGTGTTGACCTTTCCATAGACAGGAAGGCTCTCATGATATCTTCCACCTCTACCCAAGAAGTTTTGAGTAACCCAATGGAAGTGACTCTGAACACCCTCTGGGAGGATAAAATGCCTAAGAAAATAAAGTTATCATATTTAAGAAATCTGTTTTGAGACTTTGGGATTCCAACTCCCCCAAACAAAACCTTGTGTCTTTCTCTCTTTATACTGTCTGACAAATTTAGTTAATTATATTTTCCATAGTTTGAATTTAGTGTCAAGTCCCTTCCCAGTTCTTTGGTGTACAGCCTGCATGTGTCACACCATGGGTGGTCACCGTGGTGGTGCAATGAATGTAGCCTTTGCAGTCCCATAAATTTTCAGGAAGAACCAGTCAAAACTGTTAATATTATGTCAAGTTGATATGTCATTTTCCAATTTGCATGGATAACTGCATTGCAGCAAATTAATTAAAACAGATAAATGTTAATCTAATGCATGTCTCCTTGTAATTAATGAAATATAACCATTACAGGAGCATTTGATTTATTATTTTAATTTATAAAATGCTAAATTCTCTTGTAAAGTTAGATAAAGTAATAGGAGAAACTGACCTCTGTATAGAATTAGGAAAAATAATCACATTTCTATAAATTAATCACTCTCTAAAAGGATATAGTTCATTAACACCATGAACTAAAAGTGTTAGATGTAAATTAGATTAACCTTTTTAGCGACACTTCCATTTATATTGTGCATTCTCTTCAAACTCAAAGCACTTTACATATATTAATTCAATTAACCCTCCCCAGACCCTTGTTAAGTAAGTACATATATCAAAGTTGGAAGGGAAGAGAAATGAAACCCTTCAAAAATATTGAAGTCCCGGTCTTAGGATGTATTATTTATGATTTCCTCTGTAGCAGTATAGTTTATCTGGACTTATATAGCTTGAGAACATGGGTAGGCATTCACACTTTCTCACTTACGCTGCTAGGAAACATTTAGCATTCTACTCCAAACCTGAACTCAGAGATACTTCTGCCTGATGCATAGGCCAAATACTGGAAGGATACTTCTGCTTTATTTAATAAAGTGCACCCCAGCAACTCTGGGTTTGGTGGGGGAGAGGCATCTCCAAGTGGATGCAGGTGGCTTGACCCTAGTGCCCCACTTGGTCATCCAGAGGGCCATCTTCTCCTCGTCAGAAGAGAATGGTCTTATTTCCTTGACCATTTGGACTTGAAGAGCAGAGTGAAACTGTTGGGCAAGACTTTGGGATGCTAATGAAGAAGAAACAAGGAGGAATAGGAAAGTGGAGGCAGAGCCTAGCCTTCCTCTGGTGCTTCACTGGGTCTTCCCTGGAGAGGGCAGAATTGCTGTCACTAGGAATGCTCAGTCTTCTAAAGAAGCCATGCCTATTTGGAGCACTTAACTGTGTGAGAGGAAAGGAATGGAGGGGTTTTGCATTATAGAAGCTTACCAACACTCAAGGGAGGAACCTAAACATTTCATCAGCCTGAGTGGACATGTGTTTGGTGGCCTGAGAGTCTAAATGCTCATATTTCCAACTTTTTCTCATCCTTCAAGTTCCCAAACACAGGAGCAGATGTAGACTATATTCCACAAACCTGGTGTCTTTGGAATGTAGGACATCTTATAAAAGCCTGGCCTGTAACAAATGGTGCCAGCCCTACCAAGGGTGGTAGTTAACCCAAAGGAATGAATCACTGATGGTTAGACATGAAATTGACTGTGGGAGAATGATTCTGGAGTGTGAGGGATTCTTCTCCCTGCCTCTGGAGTTTAAAAATCACATACTTTGGTCATTTCAGTCAGTAAACATGGACAGCTGAAGCCCACCCAGTCCTAGAATCATGCTTTATTGTGCTCCCCAACACTTTTCAGCTCACATCTCTTTGCTGTAAATTGCCCCAGCTTTGCCTTTCTATGCTACTGCCTGGGAGAGATGAAGGCTAAGCAACTGGTAGTAGGTTCCACTTAACACCATTTCACTCCTCCAGCTCATCCCAGTGGGGTTGGTACAAGGCCTGCCCTGGATGTGGGTAGAATTTGGAGCCACTTCCAACCTGGTTTTGTTACCATCCTCTGGTATAGGAAAGCCCATTCCTAAACCTCCTGTTTAAAAAAAAAAAGAAGAAAAGAAAAAATTTTAAAACCTAGTACTCAGCAAATCATTATATCCTAGGACTGCCTGAGAATGACGCTGACCTTAACCACTGCCTAAGAGTGCCATGTTGTGTACTTGATATTCATTTCAGGTCTTTTCTGCTTGGAGGGTGAGATGATGGTGGAATGAAAAAAATATATATTATTAGCAGAAGCCTGATTTGTCACAAAACACCAAAGAGATGCTGGCATACCATGCCCAGGCCACCTGTTTCACTCCCAGTGTATTTTGTTAGATGTGATTTTGCCTGACTGTCAGAGGTATTCATACAATCTCAGACTTTATTGCTATGATGTTTTAGGGGGAGTCCAACCATGTCAAGGCAATACGGATGCAAATTCCTCAGAAAGTTATAAAAGATTCCTCTTTCTAAAAAAAAAATTATGAAGGAAACAATGTGGGTGACTGAGTTGGGGGGAGGCAGACTGGAAGAAGGAAATATTTAGTAAGTCAAGTCGGAAAGGTGACCATGAGAACTCCCTCTCCCATCCAGGCTCTTCTCTATATTGTCAGCAGGCTGGGTCTGTGCAGGCATTTGCAGGAAAGCCACTTTTAAATTCACAGCCCATCGTCCATTATAATTGAAAATATGGTGATGCATAAGAGATGATGTTGATTTTAGAATCAGAATGTCAACGAGGTCTTTTCATTTCAGAAATACATACATCCTTTAATGCCCTGAAGTTACTGTTGGGCTAAAATTTTTATAAACTCAACTCTAAGTCAAATATTACAGAACTATCAAATGTCACCAAACCACTTATTAAGAGGATATATCATTCTCCATTAAATCAAAATATTAAAATGCATTTTTATCTCAAAGTTACTGAAATTCTCTTTGGCAGTCTAGCTTCTCTCTTAGCAGTACTTCAAGCTTATGAGAGGGAAGAGGAAAATATAAACAGATACCTAGGGATTAAAAACAAAGCAAAATCAAAACCTTCGTCCCTCTAAATTATCAATGAGAACATGAAAGAAGAATTTTCTGTCAATAGAACAATGTTTTATCGCTATGGTATCAGCACTGACCATAACAAATACTCTAGCAAATTTGTTGGTGTCTATTAGGAACATAAGAAGATGTTATTTTTGCCTCTACCATGCTGTCAAGCTCCTCTTTCCCCAGTCGGTGGCAAATGTCTTAAATATATTCTAGCCCAATATCACAGCTTTTCATTCCATTTTGGTCACAAAGAGATTGTCTAGATCAGTTTTAAACTTCAGCCTCCTCTTTGATCCAAAGGACATCTATGCTGGGAGGCGTAAGTTCTGCCTCCTTAGCATTTCTGTGTGTTAGGGAGAGACAGAAGAGATGTGAAAGATCGAGAGATGTTTCCATACTGAATTGGGCAAAATAGTGGTCCTCTCTACAGTCAGTTTAAATGATGTCCTAGGAAATGATTTACAGGCTTTATCAGCTCTATGTAACCTCCCAACATCTCCACTGGGGGTGAACCCCATCTTATTATCTGGAAAGTCTCCTTGGGAAGTCTCATAACCTGTTTCAGTTAGTCACCAGCTGCTGTCATTTTTTTCCTTTCCTTCCAGAAGTTTTCCAGAATGACCGTATTTCCAGAAATTGTGTTCTCTTTAAGGCAATTTTAGCCTGCAAGCACATATGAGATCCATCTTTGGTACCTCTTAGAACCAGGAATTTTGGTTTGCATGTGTGCAGTGTCTGGGCACCTCCCTTCCTGAACAACCCCCCGCTATATACCATCTAAATCTTCACAGTTCTCTTCTTGACACCAGACACACTAGAGTGGGTCAACTGAATATTATTCATGTAGCTTTAATCAACCCTGAGTTTTCCAGAAATGCAGTCATCCTAAAGAATGGAGGTCAGAGTGTGCCTTGTCTTGTTCAGAGCATTACTAGAAGTATTTTGCTAGTTCTGAAAGTCCCAACACCACCATACTTCCTGTGAAATCTGAGTCATCATTTCAGAACACCTAGATGTGTTTGCATTTGAGGCTGCTGAATTCATGGTGCCTCACATCAGGTCCTGTTGAACTCACAGTGAGCATCTACCTCACTTCTTCCTCTAGTAGAGCTGGGCCCATGCATTTACATACTGGGATAATATTATTTTACTATACATTATTTCCTTTTAATTCTTCTGGTTTTCAGTTAAGACATTATATTGATTTGTCAAATTATGTATATAAGTATGTAATAGGATCAGTAAATTTCATTTTAGGATAATAATGCAGTGCTACAAAATTGTTGTAAAAAGGGACCATTTGGATCCAGGATCTATTCCGTTTATTTTCCTGTTACCCCCATAAGACTTTAGTAAAACCTGTCTGATCCAAGTTCAAACCTTAGTATCTAAAGGGAAGTACTGTTCCCATTTGAAACAGAGTTTCAGAAGTATCATAGGTCTATCTTGTTTAGGTCCAACCCCTGCTCATGCTGGAAATGGCAGCTTTGCTTAGAGAAAAACCTCACCCCTAGGAAAAAAGGAATTTCAGGGAAGAATTAGAGCTACCAGCAACTTACTCACTATCATACACATGGCCCACGCCTCCAGGAACCTGATAGAAGATATCCCTCCCAATACCAGCCTCAGAAGTTCTACGTTTGGTTGAGTTTGGTTCTCCTATGCATAAATGTCAAAGTTTTAATGCTCGGAATTGAACCAGTATATCCTTTGATCCAAAAGTAAATGCTCTGAGTTCAGAGAGACTCCCACTTGTTCTTCTTTTGTGAACTATATATTCAACCTGGAAATCTCAGCACACCTGGAAATCAGCCCCTCCTCCTGCCATCCTGCTGCCCTCCTGTGGAATCAGAGATCCACAGGGCTCATCACATGAGGCCCTTCTACTTTAATTGATGACAAAGATTTTCCAATTAAAAACCTCATCCTTGCCTCTATATACACATGCATCTGATGTCATAAATTGTGAAGTGTTTTTAACAACCTGTTTAGAAAACGGAGCATGCTTCATCCACTTAGGACTTGTACAGTCTAGGGTTTAATAGAATGCTGTCAGGAACACAGAGAATTCGAGGAGCTACAAGGGAGAGTGTCAGATCTGTAACCGCTGATGATTACAACTAAATTCTCAACAGTGCGTGACAGAAGATGTTCTCCCAGAGTGTATGGTGTTCAGTGCTACAAAGTAAAGAGAGAGCATCACCTCACTGGTGGAAAAGTTAATTTACATTAATTATCTAAGAAAGATACACTGGAAATTGTCTCCAGAATCATCAGCCACAGAGGTTCAAGCCCCTGGCTCTCTAGCTTCCCACTCTCTAACTTCATCTCTCACCCAACAGTTCCCCTAGCCCAGGCTAGGGATAACCAGTAATCCCTGCTTAAGATGCTGACTTCTGATTCTCCTGCTCTGACAGTCCTAGTGTGGTATGCCTTCACAGAGGAGGTGACCACTGGGGACCCCAGGGCATAGAGGAGAAAGAGAAATCAAGAAAAAAAATCCCAGCTCTGAATCCCCCACAAGGCAAAGAGCTGGTTCCCAGGAGCTTTATTTACCACCTATCCGCCTATTCTGCTAGACTGTGTCTTGGGACACGGGAATGAGAAGGTACAACCTAGTGAAGGGGAGTCAGGTAGGCATTGCTGATAAAGCCAGTAAGAGTCACCGGGTGGTCTATATAGGAGCTATGTAATGGGGGTGAGGTACCCAAGGATGCAATCTCTGAAGAGGTGCTGGCAGCAGGAGAGGTGCCTGCCAGGTGGCCAGACAGGACAAAACATACAGCCAACTGAGCAGAGTGTGCAACAGCACCGGGTACAAGAAAGCCCCGGGAAGCAGGGAACTGGTTGGAGAAATTGTGGAAGAGGACCCACTCCTCTTGCTCAGGCACTAAGTTAAGTGTTAGCTTCTCCTCACACATTGCTTACCTTCTAGCCAGGATCTGGTAGGCACTGACTAAGGATCTTCGGTGATGAGCCAATGAATGTAGACTTCATTCTAAAAGTAAGGGAGTAACACAGGAATTTTGTTCAGGGTTTCCCTGGGTAGGGGGTGTTTGGAAGACCCACCAAGGGCTATATAGAACTGGATTGAGGAAGGATCCATCCACAGGTTGATAAGAGAAAACTAGAGTCACCATCAAGAGAATCTGAGCCACTAGCACTTTCTGAGCAGTACCCATAAAGAACCCTTGCTGCTCCCCCCGACCTTCCCCACACCCTTTGCCCCATATCCTGGGCTGGCCAAAGTCAGAGAGCAAGGGTCAATGGTATAGTCCTTGTCATAAAGCAAGACAAGAGACAGAACCTTATCAGGACACTGCAGGACACATACAGAACAGATAAGGAGGATCAGGGTTCTACAAAATCTGGTGGGATATGCTAAGAACCACTTAGGAGAAGCCCTGTCCTACCTTTAAACACACACAGTAAAGATGAAGAATCAAGTGGGTCCTCATGGTTAAACAAGAAGCATGGTATGCAGGTAATGTTTCTGTGGCTAGATCTAAGCACTGCCAAGGTCTCCAGGTACTCAGGTGGATGAAGTGGGGATCAACAAGGCTCAATGTTCCCCAAAATCACCTTGGTCCAGAGGAGAGGGAATGTCAAAGTGCACACATCTTCCCTTAGCCAGAGAGCACAAGCTTATCCCATATTTGGGTCCAAGGTTGAAAATGCACTGGAGGTAGCACTTATCATAGACAGGAACCCCATTTCCTTAGGAGCTATAGCTAGCCTCTGCCAGTTTTTAGATAATAGAGAGGTGTGTTTCATAGACACAACCCTGGAGGGGCTACGTGATTTGGGCACAGAGGTTGTTATTACTTGAACATGGTTTGAGCAGCAGGACAAAGTACCATTGACCTCACCTGTCCACCTCCATTGCTCCAGACAACCTGCCATGCTGTGAGAAATGTCCTCTTCCTAGATGCAAACATTTCAAGATGAGATCATGCATTGTGTGCCATTAGCAGAGTCTGTGTGAAGGTCAGAGATGTCTCCTCCTTGATAAGATGATGTAAGTGGAGCTCAAGGGCCCAGTGTCTTGTAGACTTGGTTCCAAAACAGTAGCAGCTCCCAATTTCCTACGTAGGAGGCCATTTTGTTGGAAGTTGAACCAGGTGACTTGTTTTGAAGTTGTGGCTTAGGTGAAGCTTTCTGTCTTTAGTAAAATTGGCTACCTCTAATGAAGCCACAGCCACATTCCTGGAAGATGCCTTTACTCACATTTTCCAGTAGATCGAGAAAGCACATTGCAAAACTAGAATGATGATGCTTCTTGTGATTGGCAGTGTATTAATGACTAGCTTCTAGGAGGCAGCCATACTCTACTTCCAAAAGCAGCATTGGTGCCAGCAAGGGCAAAAGGAGAGAGATGCTGAGTGGCTGGGTGCAGGTAGAGATGCTGTGCACAGTGGGCTGCAGAAGTGATGCATTTCTGCAGTCTTTCCTCCTGTGGTGGGCTTTGGGACAAAGTAGTGGAGGGACATGTGTAAAAGGAAAACCTCAGAAAACCCTACAGCCTGGAACTAGTCTCTGACTTGAGCTCCTGTCGCGAAGAGAGCTGAAAATTTAACTTCTGGAAGACTAGAATGGAGACCATGGAGAAGGCTGTTCAAAAGGGTAAAGACATAAGAGCAATAAAAAATGCTTTATTCATGACTTCTAATTAAAAGAAGAGCAGGTCACCAAACAGTCTTAAATATAATTCTAAGATTAATAATCAAGCAAGATATAGCCATCATGACATTTCAGATGATGGTACAATAAAGCTGAAATAATTGGTTTTCTTTTGGGGGAAAAACCCAAGAACAACAAAAAGAAAGATAGGAAGATACAACCTGGGTCTTAGTTGTGACATTTCTTTTTATTCTGATTATTAATGACCTTAGCCTCCTTTTCTGTTCCAGTCCACACTCCCACAAACAAAAGTACCACAAAGAAAAAAGCTCTTAAAATACCCAGAACTGCAAATGTAGTACATTGTCCAATTCTGTGTTCCCTGAGTGATAACTTGTCTCCACCCCAAAGGGGATGTGAACATCAGGCTGGGGATTATAACTGGTCTTGATCTCCTATTTGTTTTTTTTTCATTTTCCGTTTCCCTGAGCCAGGTTTTTTTTTTTTCTTTTATTATTCATATGTGCATACAAGGCTCGGTTCATTTCTCCCCCCTGCCCCCACCCCCTCCCTTACCACCCACTCCACCCCCTCCCACTCCCCCCCCCTCAATACCCAGCAGAAACTATTTTCCCCTTATCTCTAATTTTGTTGTAGAGACAGTATAAGCATTAATAAGAAGGAACAAGGGGTTTTGCTGGTTGAGATAAGGATAGCAATACAGGGCATTGACTCACATTGATTTCCTGTGCGTGGGTGTTACCTTCTAGGTTAATTCTTTTTGATCTCACCTTTTCTCTAGTACCTGTTCCCCTTTTCCTATTGGCCTCAGTTGCTTTTAAGGTATCTGCTTTAGTTTCTCTGCATTAAGGGCAACAAATGCTAGCTAGTTTTTTAGGTGTCTTACCTATCCTCACCCCTCCCTTGTGTGCTCTCGCGTTTATCATGTGCTCATGATCTCCTATTTGGGTTGCATTTTTATCAGGTTCAATAAGGTGCAGGTTGCATGCACCGCAGGTAGCACAGGGTGTGTGTGAGAGGGTACATGTGATGCTCACAGACACTGTCAGTTCCCTGCCTACATCGCCTCAGCTTGAGCTGGTCTTAGGTATGCACCCCAAATTTGAGCAGATGCAGTCCAGAATCCTCTACTTGCCTGCATGGCAGATCACGGGTTCCAAGGAATTAATGCCTCCAGGAACCATCCTCACTAAGACTGTCAGGAGTTGGCAGATCAATATCCCAGTCCCTCTTCCCTCAGGAGAGAGGACTTCTAAGGGATTTCACCCAGGTTCCCCAAGTTACATTTGCCCTTAGTGGCACCTGGCTACCTTACCTTCCTGAGCTGCTTCTGCCTCCCCTTTGGTCTTCCCTGAGAGTGCGTCCCAAGTTCCTGTACTCCATCCTTGTCTCAGGGCTTAGCCTGAGAGGACTCAGGCTAAGAGAGGCATGAGAAAAAGACAGTGTTTACAGAGCATCCTTGCCTTGCCTCCTCTGCATCCCCTACGCAGTAAACTCTCAAGATCAGAATGCTGTGTTCCTTCAGACATTTAGTTAGATTTGCCTGGCAGCCGTGCGGCTTTGTGGGACATTTGGAATGGTGCTTTCCCCTGACTGTTATCTCTTTCATGGATCTTTCAGCACTCACACACAGCCCTTAGGTCTGTCTTCCTACCAACTGGGGCTGGAAGACTTTGCTGGAATAAACATACTATGAGGTGTTCTGCAGTCAGCTCAGGTAGACACTGGGCCTGGTGGTCATGGCGACTTTTCCTGTGAGCCCAGAACTCTGAAGGCTCTTGGAGGACCTTCAGAGTTCTCCCAGCTCCTTCCTCCAAGTCTGGGCTAAATCAGGACTCTGATTGGTGGTGCAATGAGTTGAATTATTTCCCAATGCCTATAGCCCTCATAATCCAAGTGTCTGGGGGAACATCTGGCACCTCTGATCACAGCCAGATTTCTTGAGTGTCTATTTTCAGCATTTTCTCAGAGCACCTCTAAGTGAATTTGCAAAGCATTTTCCTCTGTCATCAGCACTTCTTTTGCTGGTATGGAACAGTGACAGAACTAAAATTCCCTCTCCCACACCTAGCCCAGATTGCCTACACGTCTGAATTACTGTGGTCATTCAAATATTTAAGTAAGGCACTGAAAATCTGACTAGTACAAATTCTGCCCTTCCTGTGAAAGACTTAATGCATTAAGCCCTTGTCAGAGGAGCACTTGGATGTGAATCAGCTTAGCTTAGTCACGTGGCCAGCTCAAGTGGATGGGATTTTTGTTTTCTTTTAAATCTTACATTTTTTTGTGGCACTGAGGATTGAACTCAGGGTCTCACACTTGAGTCATACCTCCAGCCCAATATTTTTAATTTTTTGATGGTCAAATGATTTTATTTCATAGGTGAGTATTATCAGCATATGGAATATATGTGAATGGACAATTGTAAGTACTGAATACAGCATCTGATTTATTTTAAATGTTCTCTTAATTCTGGGTAGCTTGCATTAGTAAGTGTGGTTTGTGAACAGTTTCTAGATCCTAATTAAGTCACTTGGAAGCTATGGGATCTTGGACAAATTATATGACTCCTCTGACACTTCCTCATCTCTAGAATGGGCATAATAAGTTTTAGCTATAAGTGTTTGTAAGCCAGGTATGGTAGCATAGGTTTGTAATCCTAGCTATTTGAGAGGCTGAGACAGGAGGATTGTGAACTCCAGGTCTTCTCAAGAAAATTAGTAAAAACTCCCTCAAAAACAAAACACAAAACCAGAAGAGTTGGGGGCGTGGTTCAAATGGAATTGCAAAAAGCAGGAGGCCCTAGGTTCAATCCCCAGTATTGAGGAGGACAAAAAGGCCTTTGTAAAGATAAAGTAAGCTTATGAATACAAGAAAATACTTGGGATACAGAGGTTAGTGTCTTCATTATTTATTGCTGCCCAACAAACCACTGCACAACGTAATGACTTAAGACCACAACTGTTTTATTATTATGTGCACAGTTCCTGTGGCTCAGGGATTCAGACCTTTGGTAGGGATTTTGGCTCATCTCTGCTTCATGTTATCTGTGGCTTTGACTGACTGGGCATTGGGATCATCTGGAAGCTTCTTCAGATGGTTGGGATGTCTCAAGGGCTGGGCCTAGTGGGGCTCCTAACCAGGTTCTGTGTATGGCTCTCCACAGATGGCTGTGGCTGAACTTCAGGACTGCATGAAGAGCTCAGGATGGTCATATGTCTTGCCTGGAGGCTGAGGGCTCCAGTGCACAAAGTGAAAAGTTCAAGGCTTCTTTAGACATAAGTGGGATCTGACCTCTCAGGTGTATCTCTCCCTAATTGATGGCTTGCATTTCCTCCTTGATTCTTTGCTCCTACCATTGGCCTCAAATAGAGAGGAAAGATGGACAAGGGGCACTCATTTCCTGGGGCACAGATCCTGAACGCATCCTATGAGGTGGTCAGTGGGAACTCTGTAGGAGGTTAGACCCAAAGGGTGCAGGCAAGCGAGGAGTTAGGGGGTAAGATCTGAGGATATTCGTATAACATCATTAATTTGCATTCAGTCTGCACTACAGGTAACTCTTAATGAAGCAGCCTATTCTAGAGACTTACTGTACTAGCTCATGTCATCCTCCTAGGGACCCTTGAGGTGAGTCTTTTGATGTCCCCTTGTTGTAGTTGAGGCAAGAGAGTTTTAGAGAGTGTCATTAAGTCCCCAAGTAATGACATTAGGTCTTAAATGCAGACTACTTGACTTCAGAGCCTGTGTTCTTCACATTGCTGTGGGATGTACTCTCCTTGCCTGGTAACACATGCTTCTCTTTTGTTCTCCATTTATTCTGCATTAATCATCTTCCTAACTCCATTCTGTGTTCATTGAGGGCAAGAGAGTATTTTCTCTTGTTACTGTGCAATGTGAGTCCCTTGAAAAAGAGGACTGGGGCTTGACAGTGATGCTACCATGCCTCGGCAGGGGCCCAGTAATGGTGATTGTCTTGCCAGACACACTCGCTGGGCTTGGGTCCATGGGGAACTGGGAAGGCATTGTTGCTCGTGTCATATCCTCCAAAAGAAATTTTGTTCTGGTTTATTGTTGAAGTATTGGTTTTGAAATTGAAACACAGAAGGTCTACTAAAGGGATGTCCCATTTGGAATGGACTCTCCTTTTTCCTGTTTTCAGGTTAAAAGCAATAACTATGAAGCAAACAGAAAGCAAGCCCTCTAAAGAATATTGCAAATGGCTATGACAGGTAAAAGCTGCTGCATAAATGCAGAATTTACATGACAAAAGTTCTGAGCACGATGCTAACTGTCATTCACCAGTAATAGGATTCCCTGAAAAGCTAAAAATCTCAATTAGAGAAATACATAACTTATTTTTGTTGGTAAATGTCTTTTTTGCCTCTAGAACTACTTGGGCAAGAACATGGTTTTCTCCAAACTTAACCTTACCAAGGATATGACTGTTTTATAACCTCCATCCCTACCTTCTCCTCTTGGGTATGCTTGGAACATAGAAGGCTTTAGTAATTGTCATTAAAGACAGTTCTTTGCCCTCAAGATGATTTGGGTATTGATGGGGAAACTAACAAGATGACAGATGAAAATATTAAATGATGGTGCTGTACAAGAGGGCAGCACAGACACTGAGTGAGACTAGAGTCAGGGTTGGTAGAGATGGTGAGGGTAGGTGATGCCTACCTGAGTAGGAGGCCTTTCATGTATGGGGCTGCTCATCTCTCTAGCCTCAACTACTCCATAAGTGTGGAGTTTCCTAACCCTTAGAGTTTAGGAAAGAACCACTTTTCACTATTCCAAACAGCCCCACTTCTTCCCTTCCAGGACCTGGGATGGCTTCACTTTCCTACACCCTACCCTTAACTCTATCCCAGATCCCAACTGATGGGAAGAGATAAGTCTCTCAGTACTCACCTTCTCATAACTTTCTAACTGAAGCTTTATCATTTTTGTTTCAGTTGTGCCCTGACTCTTAACCTGTACCTGCCTCAAATAGAGTTCATGTGGTCATTACCTTTTTTTTTTTTTTTTTAATTTGCAAAGCTTGATTGGTTTGCCAGTTAGTGAGGTCTATGAAGGGACAGGGCTCCTTCACCCCTGTGCCTTAGCACCTGGTAACTAACATTTGACTGAGTGAGTAGACAAAGAATTAATAAATGATTCAATGAGATGAGCTTGGAGCACATGGGACTCTAGGGGGCTATGGAGCTGAAGAGGGGAAGAGATGTTGGTAAAGAACCTGAAGTCAGCAGAGGGCATGTACCATATTGGCACAAGTTGAACCAAGCCTACGTTCTGGGGTTCCTCTTGGAAGGGTGAGGGGAGGACAGGGACTTCTTTGTTATGCTGAGCCCCATGGCCTCCAGGTACGTGGGCTGATCCTTTATAGAAATGTTTCCAAGCACTGTTGTCTCAGAACCACCGTGGAGGTCCTGTGTCAAAATTACCAAAGGCAAGCATTTACCCTTGTTTTTCTGATTCTGTTTTCCTGCTGAGTTGCTGCCTGTATGAAAGCAGCAATGAGGGTCCCCTTGTTTGCTATTAATCCTCACTGCCGATGAAGCCAGAGGAATTACAGACACAGGACTAATCCAGAGTGCCTGGCTTTTGTTCTCCTCTGAGAGGAGTCAGCTTTCACTGAAGAAGCTGATCAGAGCAAAGCCCTGATACTCCCTTGTTTGCAGTCTGGATACACTGTTGCCCCTGGATTAGGTTATGACCACTTCTGGGGCCACTTGCCCCATAGTGATGTTTCCCAGAAGCTTGGGGGAAGAGGACTATCACTGAGGACCACGGATATTGCCGGTCATTCTTGGCAGAGCTTATCAGCCGCATGGTACACATGCTGCACCTCTAGAATGTATTCAGGAGGTGTGGGGTAAGTTTTTTTATGCTCGTTTCCCCCCTCGCTCTAGCTTTATGTTGTCTGTATCTCCTCTTCCTTTGTGATTACTTTTTTTCTTTTGGCTCAGCATGTATTTATGTACAAAAAGCTGAAATTCATTGTAGAACGTGGTGGGGCATCAGTGAATAAGATAATAAATTTGATTTCTGTCCAGGATGACAAGATGACATGAAGACATGGTTGGCTATAACATACCAGGCAGGTTGGGGGAGTGAGCATTGAGGAAGGGAGAATAATCAGGAACCTGAAGAGAAACACATCCAGCAGCTCTGTGCTCTTTCCAAAAGGCTGACATGTGTTTCTTTAGGTTGAGGATTAGACAACAATCACATCCAACAGAAATACATGCAACAGAAAGATGTGCTGTGCTGTGAAGCATTGTGCCGTCAGATCCTGTCTCTGCAGGTATACCAGATTTCATCAATTCTGGGATGACTTTTTCCTTTTTCAAATGTTAACAACTCTGAAATTAGGATGTGTCTTATATGATGATATCCTAAATGAGAAGAAATGTGTCAAATGATTCTATCATTTGTTTGCCTGTTTGATGAAAAATTTATCCTTATCCTTCTGATGCTCTGCTCTGTGTGATAGGAACTAAAAGTCAAAGCTTGTTCCCCTCTGTTTCTCTGCCTTGGGCATTCCTACTGTCAGTGGCTTTCCTCCTCTGTAGCTCTGTCTCTTGGCCCAATGCCCTGCCTCTGCTGGGTCCTCTCCTGCAGGGGAGGCACACAGTGGTTTCAGGTTTGCTGTGTGGCCTCCGCTCCTGAGTTTTGGAAACCCTGCTTGCTTTTACTGACCCTTCAGCCCTGTGGAGGTGATAGGTTCTTATCTTGTCATGTGCTGTTTGCTTCTGGATCTCCATCACTTGCTTAATTGATTGTGCATGCTACATTTCCTCTCTTGAAGTACCAAGAGTACTTACCGTTTTCCTATCTGTATCCTGATTGGCACAATGACACAGCATCACACAATTAAATAGATAAGGAGGGAGCATTATTTCTCTTCCCCAATCTCTGCTTTCTGCAGAATATGGTCTGTTAGAGTCACCAGTGATCCCTTTGATGCCAAATACAGAGGATTTTCTCAGCACCGTGGTAGTGGATAGCATAGCCATCCCCATTTCCTTATCTTCTTGGACCCCTACCCCTTCCCTTTGCCTCTCTGTCTCATTTCCCAGTCATCTCTTCTTCAAGTCCCTATGTGTTGGGTTCTGCAGAGTCCCAGAGTCATTCACCTTCTGCCACCCCTGCAATTCTACCTGTTTATACTCAGCTTTAAGTACAACCTCTCTCTGCAGTACCAAACTGTCTCCTGGGCTTCCAGACAGAGTGCCACTGTCCTCAGGTCACATCACTTGAGTCATCTTACAGATCTCTCAAATTCAAAATGCCTTTGGCTGAGCTCACGGTCCCCATCCCGTCCCATCTAATTCTCCTGTGTTCCTTAGCTTAATGGGTGGAGCCCCATCCACCCTGAGCTCCATACTAACACATCAAGGGTCATTCTGGACATTAGTCTCTGCTTTACCTCCCCAGTTCTGCTGATTCCCAGACACTGCTTGGTGGTATGGGTAAGAGCTTAACAAGCAGCTCTGGGTGTGTGTGGGGGGAGGGAGTCCCTGCAATTTGTAGCATTTGTCAATTCCTTTAGCGTAAATACTCCCATTGAGGCTGATTTCAAGTTACCAGTGTGATGTCACTGAGTGTGGTCTAGGGAGGTGGGACATGGATAATGGGTCCTTGTGAACTGATGAGTCAGCCCGGTATCCAAGTGCACTATATCCATCCTCTTACCCCCCTCTTGCTTCTTGGCATTGTTTCTGAAGGGCATGGCCATGCCCTCTTTCCTCCCAGGCCTAACACTGGACTTGCGTCCCCTGGTGGCCAGTCCCCACCTGCTGGTTGTCTTGGCATTCAGTCCTTCTGTGTGTGATCCCTTAGCCATTTGGAATTTGCTGGTGGGTTATGATGATGGTGCCCATGGCAGAATCCAGGGAGTGATTAAACCTTCCATCTGGGGGTTAAGAACAGGTCTGGGGGGACTCTTGAGATGAGGATATAGGATCTCCTGAGTGTGTCAGTCACTCAGGACTGCTGCAAAGTCTCTCAGGAAGTAAATGGTAGTTTAGAGGCTCACATTTTTGAGAAATTATTAAGTAGGTCTTGAATATAGGTTACAATAGAGAGTATGGAATAAAATGTTTAGCCATTTCTTTGCAATTTCCTAGCCTTTGTTTTAAATCGAGAAATCACTAAATAAAAGATTACTGAATGCCTGACTTGGACACTGGAGATACAAAGATGAGGTAGTCATGATTGGAGCTCATAAGCTAGTGAGTGATTAGAGAACCTGAGTGTTTCTATGTGTTGTCCACACAACATCAGGGAAAGACTCCTGAAATTTGTCTCAACAAGTCTGTGCTTTGGTCTCATTTTCTTCTTTGAAAAGCAGGACCAAAATACCACCAAACCAATGCTTATTCCATATGGGGCTGTTGTTGTGCTAAAAAAAAGACAAAAAAGCATGAATACGAACATTTATGGTATATGTGTGTGTGTGTGTGTCCCTATGGACGCGGTGGCAAGGTGAGCAGGAGTGATGGGAGGTGTGAGCAAAGGAAAAGACCTCCCCTTGCCTTCAGGGAGCTTACACTCAAAATGTGCATAGAAACAGAGTTTCAACAAAATATACAACACAATTAGACGACAATGTGTGGTGTCCGTCGGTTGGTGCTTCAAGTGGTTTAAAACTAGAAAAAGAAAGCATGGGTTCAAGTTATAAAGTGGCAGCTTGTGGTAAGGACATTACATTTTCACAGAAAGTGCAATATGGTTCTTATCCTTACAAGGCCTTGCTTTGTCAAGGAACAGGAAAGATTAGAGGATTTCCTTGATTATTGCTTATTTATTTTATAATTTAAAAATACATTCTTATTGTAGAAAGTTAAGAAAACACATTAGAAATAAAAACATCACCTCACAATTTGCATTAAAAGATTAAAAAAATCACCCACATCCTCCATTACTAAGAGATCAGAGATTTTTTTTCTGTGCATATTTTTACATACCTTAGTTCATGCCATAGATACAGTTTATATCTTGGTCTTTTCACATAACATTATCACATAAGCATTTTCCCAGGATATTAAAAAACTCTTCATAAGCATTGCCTTTAATAGCTACATAATATTTCAATATGTGAGTGTAGCATAATTTATTTGAGCAGTCTTTTTTGTCAGATACACTAGTGCTTTCCATTTTTTTCATTATAAATAATCCTGCAGTGAAAGTTTTGTATTTCATTTTATGTCCCTAGGATACAGTTTTAAAAGAAGTATCAAAGAATAAGAACATTTTAAGTTTCCAGATACTGCAGCTGAACTGCTTTCCAAGAGGACTCCATTAGTTTACATTCTTATTTATACCTTTTCAGCAATTCCTTGCCATCGCTTCCCTAACAGGTAGAATTAACATGCAATAAAATGCACATATTCAAGGCGTACACTTTGATCATTTTTGCTATTGGTATATATCCCTAAAGCCACAGTTGTAACCAAGATAATGAAAAATATATCACTCCCCCAAATTTTCTCATCCTCTTTTGTAATCCTTCCCTGCTGCCCCTCCTTACCTGGCTGGCAGCTACTGTTCTGCTTTCTCTCACTATGGATTAATTGTGTTTGCTAGAACTTCATATAAATGCAATTATATAACACATTCTTCTTTTTGTATAATTTTTTTGACTTGGCATAATTGTTTTGCATCATCTGTAGTTGCCTAGCTCATTGTTTTTATTGATGAATGGTATCCCATTGTATAGATGCATCGCAGTCAGTTTATTGATTCAGTTGATGGACACTTGGATTGTTTCCAGTACGTCTTGTTATTCCAAATAAAAGCAGCTCTTAGCATTCAAGTTTTTAATGAACATATGCTTTAATTTCCCTCAGGTGAATACCTAGGAATGGAATGGATGAGTCATATGGAAACTGTATGTTTAACTAACTAGCATCTTTTGTTACTAATGATCACCTCTTAGGATGAAACATTGATGTATTATAATTATTACAGATTAAATCATTTTAATTGGCTTATTGAATAGTGTACTGGTTCATCTTCCTTATTTAGGAGCAAGGAAGCCGGGCAGAGATTGGTATTATCTGCATGTGAGTTTTGCCTTGTTCTTCCCAGAGCCTTCTACTGGAGTCACTCATTGTATTGATCCTAAAGTGGGCTTTCTTGAATTCTCTGGACTGTCCATTTTGTGTCTGGAGCTGCAGGCATGTCTAGAAGAGCATGGGAGTGATGATGGATGATGGTGCTGTGGTTTTGTACTTCTCAGTACAGCTCTTCTTTTTGGGCACCATGTTGCAGTAGGACCTTGCCCTTGACCCAAGCTGAGCACAGCACTTGGGGCGTACTGGAGTGAATTAGGTAGCAGGCATGGTAGCACTGCAGGTAGTGGGAATGTCATTGCCAGGGCAGGCCTGCGGGCTCTCTCCCACTCCTGACACCTCACTGAAGTCAGAGGTTCCCTAATTTTCTTGGCTCACAGCACCTTTTGTGTCCAAGTACTTTTTTTTTTATAGTGCCCCTACCCTCCCCTACAGCTCTGTTCATTAAATAGATAAATTCCCAACATTTAGTAAGTATTTACAGTCTAAGAATTAGCCTCTAGAGAGCACTATACAACATCTCAGGTCACAAAATCTGTAGTGGCACTGACCTTTCTCACCTTACCCCAGTGTCTGTCCCAGGGATAGGGCCATGCAAGAAGTGACCTTAAGGGCCTCCTTGTGCAGTGGGCCAGAGAGATGTGTGAACGATTACAGTGTCATCCAGCCTGGGATGCTAGAGGTCCATGCAGGTGTTGGGTGGGGGACACATGAAGAGCTCATTTCTTTTAAGGGAGTACATGATAAGAGAAAGCAAGTGTGGCACATGGTACAAACATATGTTGGTGTTCTAATCCAACCTGAAGAGTCAGAGGAAGCTGTGGGGGTAGAGGCAATACCCGAACTTGATCTTAGAGTGTGAACTGGAAGGAAGGCAGTAGAAGAGCCTTAGTTAAGAGACAAATATGTCCTTGCACTTGGGCACCCAATATAGAGCCAGCACTCCCAAGAGGAGCTCAAGGAGGGCTTTGGAATTGGACAAAGATCCACCTTTCCACGCTGTGACATGTTTTCATGGGAATGAGACAAACTCATGCCATGAAAGGCTGAGTCTTCTCCTGGGGACCCAGGGGCTATGCCACTCCAAACCTTTCTTGCAACTATTTTGCTTCTTTCTTTTTCACTTTTGTCTAAACAAAGGAGAAAGGCATTTTGCCAAGGTTCTGCAGTGCTGTTTCCAGGAGTTTTAATTTTACCTCCCAGCCACATGTCTCAGGCCCCTGGTGGTTGCCTCACTTCTCTTCAATTGGAGAATGACCTGCTTTGTCCTTCAGAACAGCAAGTTGACAAACACCATCTGATGTTTTTCCCAGGCACTCCCATTCATCTTGATGGCAGGCTTCAGACAACACCACTATAGCTGATATTTTATACTTTGGAAGCTTTTGTCAAGTGATTTCATTCGACGTGCCTTTGATTTTCGTGCCACCTTCCCTTGGTCCTCAGAAAGTTTACACCGTGTTATTTGGCAAAGAAAATGCTTTTCTGCAATTCTGTTCAAAGGCTGTTTAAAAGAATTAATCAAAGGCTCTATCATTTGCTTGAGACTGCTTGCGGGCAGTGGTTCAGTGGGTGAAGGATTGGCATTGATTGATCCTCTGACAAGAGGGCTGTCAACATCAACTTCCCTGACTTGTACACCAGGTATTCTCCCTCTTGCCATTTCTGTGGTGGCCCAGAAGGGAGGTAAAAAGGAGGGGGAATTAGTACTTCTGATCAAGCAGTGGATCCTGAGCAACTCTGGAGAGAGGAGCCAAGCAGATCTGCTCTACTCTTATGCTGTGGGAGTGTCATCCTCTGTACCAGGGTTTGGGAGTCATGGTCCTTCTGGTGGGCACTGAGGGAGAAGGCGATGTCTTATACAGATGTGAGGCAATGTGGTTAGCTCTGTCATAACATATTGAAAGAACTACTTGCACTTCTCAAAAGACAGGACAAGACATACATTCCTCTCTTAGGTTGCCAGTCTCAGGCCTTCTTGAGAATCAGGTCTGGAACCAGACCCTAGTTTCATTGCTTCCTGGGACCTGTCCTTCCCTCTTGCAAGGCCCCATTGCCTCCATATAGTCTCCTGCTTCCTCCTAAGTCCCCATAAGCCACAGTAGTACTCTGAGGCAACCTCCTCATCAAACCCATGCCCTTCTCGCCTGTCCTCTTCCAAATCAGCTTGCCCTGTCAACACACTGGACATTGTGTTCCTCTGTTTGCCCCTGGATTCTGCTGGCTCCTCTGGCTACTTTGCTGACAGGGACCAGAGTCTGCATCAGAAAAGGACAGCATCTAGGGACATGGATATGTGTAGACATGTTGGGGGTGGAGGAAGCCTGCAGTTTATTAGGGTATGCTGGACAAATTGCTGCCATCCTTGTTACAGGGTCTTGTGGGGCTGGCCCTAGCCCAATGCTCCTGAGCATCTGCCTTGATAAAAGCAGAAAACAAGGACCAACATGGAAGCCACAGGGATGATGAATGAATGGAATGGATTCTGAGATCAAAGGAATAAGGACCACTTTAGAGGGATGTTTCTGAATGAGTGGGAGGCCTCTTGCCAGCCTTTGCTTTCTTCCCTAACTGGTCAAACAGCACCCTACACAGTAGCATTGTCTTTTAGAACTTGCATCCATTAGGATATGGTTAATCCAATTGATTGTTCTTCCTTTCTTCTTGGACATTGAGGTCAATAAGAAGTGACCAAGCACCAGGCACCGTTTCACCCTAGCAACACCCAGGTCTCTGAGAAAAGATGACCAGAGAATGACCATGGATGTTGCCCAAAGTTGTCCTTTGTGAACAAGTCCAAGAGATTTGGTATGTGGAATGCATGGTGGCTATAGGACAAAGCCCATACATCCCTGGGAGCCTCACTATACTTTCTTTGTTTCCAAGGCTGGATTGCTTTTCTGTCTTCCCTAGTGCTCTAGAAAAGCTGTTTTGTTATTATGAGTGGTTGTCAATTTATTCCTTTCCTGAAAATGAGAACTCCTGGTTTCCCAGGCGTAAAATATTCCAATTGTGTGCTAGATTTTGAAGTCACAGCAAATAGCTGTTTAAAAACGATGAAACAGCTCCATGTTCATACTCATCAACTCTAATATTTACACATGATGGTGTGCAGGCAGAAAGTACCCATTTGTTAGGAGGCAGTGCACCAAGGAGTCTTACCATTTCTGCCTTACAGAAGAGAACTACGTGATATGGGCACACCTCTTAGGTTATGTAGTTTCAAACCTAGATTATCTGCAAATGCAGCGTAAAGTGTGGGGTATGATGACATATTTTGTAACAAGATCCATGCTCTGTGGTCTTTGGCAACTTTTTTACAAAATAGACAGTGATTTTAATTTGTGTAGATAAAATATGGATATATGTATATATGCATATTTCACATGTATGGGTGTGTAGCAGCAAACATAATATTTGGCAAATCAAAAACTTAGTAGTTGATTATTTGGCTTAGAATTCTTTGAGAAATGCAAATGAGAACTCCAATTGGATGGATGTCTACCTTCTTGAATATGTGCAACCCTTGGACAATTCAATATTCACATTAGAGGCCACAGAGCAAGCTGCAGGCCAGAACTAGTTAGAATTCCACAAAGAATGGGCTTCCTTAGAACTGTAGAATAATACTAGTTAATGGAATTGTAGGAATAATTGAGAATATATCTTCAAATCTGTTCTTTTCTGGCCAGGTGTGATAGCTCACACCTCTAATTCCAGCTGTGCTGGAGGTTTAAGTAGGAGGATCATGGTCTGAGGCTGTCCCCTGACCCAAGTGTGAGACCCTATTGAAAAATAACTAAAGCAAAAATTGCTGACAATGTGGCTTAGATAGTAGAGTGCCTGTGTAGCAAGCATGAGGCCCTGAGTTCAAACCCCAGTGCTGCCAACCTCCCCACAAAAAATAAAAACCAAAACAAAGTTGTACAGTGCTTTTCATAATGTACCCTGAGTTTCAAGGAATGTAATTAAATAATAAACATTATTCAACATTACGAGCCTCATGACCATCTTCTGACAGCCTCAAAAACTTTTCTCTTTTTCTTAAGAGAAAGGTAACGTTTTCATGATTGCTGTGGTCTGAATGTGCCCCACCCCTAATTTATGTGTTGGGAACAATTCCTAGAGCAACAATGTTGAGACATGAGGCCTAATGGGAGGTGTTTAGGTCAGAATGGATGGCTGCTGCTGTCATCCACAGGAAAAGCCTTGTGGGAGTGGGTTCTGTACTCTGCTCCTCTGCCATGTGAGGGCACGGTGTTCACCCCTATTTTTGTCTTTGCTTCTTCTTCCATGTGACAAAGTGGCAAGAGATGCCAGCACATTATGCTGGTGCCTTAATCTTGGACAGCCTCCATAACTGAGACCACACGTTACTATTCTTTATAAAGTACCCACCCTGTGGTGTTCTGTTAAGACAATGGCTTTGTGTTCTGGCTAGTTGGGGTCTTGAAGGATTCCAGAAACTTAATACATAGAATATATTGCTTCGTAAAATAAGGGGAGAGAATGTAAAAATAAATTAAATACAGTTTAAGAAACTCAAATAAAAATTACTGACATTTTCATTTAAATTCAGGTTGCCAAGTCTGTTCTCCAGCAACCGCAAAAGACATAAACTCTTTATTTGTTCATAACTTTGAGCTATAAAATGTATCATTATTAACACATTTTTCTCATATGGTAGCATAGGCTTCAAGTTTAAGAGCTTCGGGATGTAAAAAGAACATATAGAGTATTAGTAACAAAACTAGTGTAGGACTTTCTGTACAATGCTTTTTTTTTCAATCCTTTGTTTTACCATGCATTATCTCATTCAAGACTCAGTTAGCCTTTGACATGGACGGAGAAAGTCTTACTATTCCCATTCACCAGGTATGGAGGGTTATGTGATTGGCTTAAGACCAACTAACCAGTAAATGCCAGCGCTGCTACCAAAAGCTGAGCCTCCCACAGTGTCAGTCACTGCTGAGTCTTGTTGCTTCTGCCACCCCAGGGGCTCTTACTCTTTCCAGTCTCATTCCCCCTGCCCTGGGTTAGTTCTTAATTCCTCAGAAGGTTGCTTCCTCATCCTAATTGACTGCCCATCCAAACTCATGTGATCTCTTAATCATTTTCTTTTTATCATTCACCTTGAGTGCCTTCCTTGCATGGCCATTCGATCACTTTTCCTTGAGAATATACACAGCCATGCCATTGCCAGTTGAAAAGTCTTCAGGGGCTTCCTATTGCCAGTCACACAAATCATCACTTCCTTCCTCTCTCTCTCAGGCCCTCCCAGCTCCACACCCACCTGCCTTTGTAGCCCTGCCTCTGCCTACTTCCTGATGGTCCTCAAAGCTCCAGCCTGTGTGACCCTCCCTGCTCTCCTGCATCCTGCTTTGTGCATTCAGTGTGGTCCACCTGCAATATCCTGCACCTCTACTCTTGGAGTTGTGTCTATGCCCCGGACCCCTTTCAAGTGAGACTTTCTCAAAGAAATCATCACCAATTTGCCCCCAATTCAAGGATCTCACCTCCCTTGAACTTTAGTCCTTGGAACCCATGTGTGACATTGACGGACTCTCCTCTGTGACACCGTAGGCTGGCCTTACTCCCTTTATTAGAGAATGTGAGCAGACTATGAGAAACTTGAGGGCAGGGACCTTAAAATAAAGTTACATAAAGGACAGCTTTGGAGTCAGACCATCTGGGCTTAAGTCATTCTGTTCCCTGCTCACCAACCATGGGGACTTCAGACAGTCGCTAGACTGTTGCTGAAATCACCTTGGGGACTTATAAAAAGTAATACCTGCATCCTTCTTTGAAAGACTTTGCTGTCATTTAGGTTAGGATATGGCCAAAGCATCAGAATTCTTTAAAACTCCTCAGATAATTTTGATATGCAAGAGAATCTGAGAGTCATTTGTGTTACTTGCTGAGTAGGCAGGTTAAAACTCAATCTCTGATAACATAATTGTCACCTAGGGTTCCTGGAGTTGTATGAAGTTGGTGTTTAGTGTGTGGGGGTGTGTGAGGGTGCCCTCTACATGCTTCCAAATAAATGGTGGTCATTATGGTACCGATTCAGTTTTGTAAACTTTATGACATCTAGCCTAATGTCCTGGACAGAGTAGGTACTCAGAGCCTCGTTCTAAAATATGAAACGTAAGAAAGAATGTGCTTTTGTGATAGAAATGTGCTCTGTTCTTGCCTCACAAAGGCTATGGAGATTCCATAGGATCATCTGTAAGAGCCCTAAAAGAAGGCCAACCCTTTTATTGAGTCCGTCTTTGTCCTAGGCCTCTGCACCATTTCAGCTTGTTCTAAGTGGCCTATGAACAGTTTTGCACTGCAAGCTTCAGTTAACCATGGAGGCCTCAGCCCCTGTGGATGCAGGATTTCCACATGAGGCTGACACTTGCAGTCCCACTTGGAAGGAGCTGACTAGGTGCTGACACTATTGTTTCCAAGGGCAATGGTGACCTCTCTCTATAGTCTCAAGGCCTGATGGGCCAGTGGCTAGGCCATGTTAGAAATAGCTCTTAAGTGTAATGATGGGATTCAGTTTCCAGAGAAGCTAAAGGAGTGATGATGAGACCCACTGTGCATTTGACCTTTGGCCAGTGTCATTGCATTAGCTGATGTTATGGTGGGCTGGTAGTCATTGTGAAAAGTTGGGTAGGCAATACTGCCTTTAATGGCCAATTTTTGCCTTCAGGAAATCAATCAGAGGGAAAATTATGGTTTAGAATTACTAAGATTTCTTCTTTGCATTTATTTGTTCTTCCCAGGGCTGAATAGCTATTAGTAGTCCTTCTTGGTGCCAGAGAAAAGAAATGACCGCTGAGGATGTGGGGTCTTAATACTGTTAAATGAAATGCTTATAGGATAAATAGTGCCTCTGATTGGGAGGGATCTTGAAGAGCTTCAGTGCTCTAGAGGCTGGAGAGAGATGAGATGAGGGGCCTTGTAAAAGAGTATTCAGTTATTTTAAAGATGAGTTGGCATCTTTTAATTCCTCACCAGATAATGAAATATCTATTTGAGCCTGAGGCTGTTGTATCATTTCTGGTATAGTCAACAAAATTTATTCAATAATCATTTATTGAGTGCTCCTCCATGCTTGCCCTGAGCTTGGGGCTAGAGACACATGGAAGAGTGAGCCACAGCAGCAGCTGTCCTTGGGGAGATCCTCATTTTGGGGGAGGATTGTAGGGTACAGACTTGTTGGTGGAGGTGTGGCCTAAGCCAGGCTTCCCAGGTGGGAGTAGTGCTTAATGAGCAAGCAGTTCTTCTAGATTCTGAGATCACAACATATAGCTGCAGGGTACAGTCCAGGCCAAAGCCATAACTATTGAGGGCTGGATGGACCAGGCCTTCTTGATCAATAGGCAGTAGAGTGGAGCCAGCAGGATAAGAGATACAGATTCTAGCCCAGCTCTGTTTCAGACCTGTGGATTTCAGCAGGCATCCTGGCCCCCTGCAAAATTCAGTCACTAGCAGTCTCTGAATCCCTGACCACAGGTGCTCAAGATGGGCAGGGAGTCTGGATCTGCAGAGGCTTCTTGGGAAAAAAAAAAAGGGTTTTCTGGGGGTAAGGATTCACAAGTTGGTGATTCCTCATTTATTCTTCTGGGCATCCTAGAAGCATCTCAGTCTTCTGCACTTTCCCCAGGCAGCAGGCAGAGGCTACTTGTAAGAAATAATGAGGCTATTATGAGCCTCCCTTTGAGTGTCCTAATCCTCTGTAAGTTCTCATCAAGTAGAGAGGAGAAAGCAGGCTGTGGGTCCAGCTCTGTCACTTGCTGAAAGCCTCACCTGGCTTCTTAGAGTTTTGTTTAATTCATTGTCAAAATGAGAATAAATCCAAGTTGTTCAAAGTCTTGGGAGATTGCAAGAGATCATGTGTGAATAAATGCCCTTTCAGAGGCCAGCCCACTGCTAATTCAGTAAATTGTGGTCAGAGACATTGACAATGCCATGCTGGTTCTCACAGTGCGGGAGCTGCACGGTGAGGAATGCCAGTTGAAGAGAGGGAGGACCATTGCTTGGTCCTGCCTGGCCCACAGCTGACTCTCAGTATTTATTGAATGAATGAATAAATGAATGAAAAATCAGAACTTCCCTTTAGGATTTTTTGGTTAGGATTTTTTCTGTATATTTGTCTGTGTGGTTAGAAATAAATGCTATTTCATTCTATTTTGAAAAAAAAATGGATTCCTATAGAGTTTTCTAAATGAGCGAGGTGTTGGATAATTGGGCCCTTTATCAGGCTAGTGGGAAAAGGAATTCTTCTTCAGTACTCATTGTGAGCTGGTCTCTGAAGGTTTTCCTGCTAGGTGCTTGGGTGAGGCCGAAAAGCAGGGATAATCTTTCTTCAGGGCTGCATCCTTTGTGGGCTCTGGCACTGATGCTCTGCCATGAACCAGCGCCTGATTTCTGCCAGGTTTCCTTTTCCTTTTCCTTTTCTTTTTCTTACCGAGGAGTCATATCTGCACGACTGGGTGTGTTCTGTGGAATCATTTGCCTGAGAAGCAGAGCAGATGTCTGGTCTTCCCAAGCACCAAATTTCAGCCTCATTAGTGTTAGTGGCTGACTCAGTTTAGTGATCAGAGCTTACAAACCTCCGAGGGCTTGGATATGTGGGGTCCAAGGAAGAAAGAAGGCTCATCTGTCAGTACGGCTGTAAGAGGTAGATCTGTCTGAGTTAAAGGCAAGGTATAGGGAAGAGTGGGTATGTGGGGAGACAAAAGACTTGTTCTCAGGAGCAAAGAGCCATCAGCTGGTCTGCCCATCTGAGATTAGGTGTGGGACAGAGGGCAGCTGGGGACTTGGGTTTTGCATGCTGCCTAGGTGAGCAAAAATGGCACTTGCAGGAATATGGTATTGCCCACCCTGGCAGGTTTCTGGAAAAGTATGGGTGGGGCACATGGCTTTGTCAAAAGGTAGAGTTTGGCTTAAAATTTGTGAAGTCCTGGGACTTGGTATAGAAGCTGCTGGATTATCCATGACAACTGGTCTTTGTTTTACTGTCCCAAATTATAGATTCTGCTGTTCAACTCAAGCCCAAGGTGTTTTAGGTCAGAAGGAAAGTGACTTTGAGATAACCCTTGTGGGAAGACCTTGAAATATCAAGGTGAAGCTGCAGGCTTTTGAGTCACAAGATGACACTATCTGTCCTGTGAGAACCAGCTGTGGAATGGGGCCCATGGGGTGAGGACTAAAATCTCTTGTCCCCTGGACTCCACCAAGACATGTCCACATTTCAGCCATAAGATCTGCTCTCTGTGGTCCAAGATATGTGGTTGTTTTTCCTGTTCCAGAGAGCAGTGCACCAAGGCTAATTTAGACCACTTCCTCTGGTTCTCAAAGGTCATCATGTGACCTTTGAGTGCCTCACCAAGGGGAGATGGGGTGTCATGGAGAAACAGCAACCTTCTTCAGGGAGCTGTATGGTGCAGATTTATACTCTCACTAAGTATTTTACAGCGTGTGTCAAACTGAGTAAATTGAAATTGGGTAGGAAGGTTTTTAACCAATTCATCAGTCCAAGTAAATCCCTGTTAAGAGGTAGAAATGAGCTCTTATTGGGATAATAGCTATAGGAAAACAAAGTGCAATAATATTCTTCTCTTTCCAAATTATATATGAAATCAATGTCTGGTTCTCAGCTAAAAAGCCTAGTGTGAGGGGTGAGGATAGGTAAGACACCTAAAAAATTAGCTAGCATTTGTTGCCCTTAACGCAGAGAAACTAAAGCAGATACCTTAAAGCAACTGAGGCCAATAGGAAAAGGGGAACAGGTACTAGAGAAAAGGTTAGATCAAAAAGAATTAACCTAGAAGGTAACACACACGCACAGGAAATCAATGTGAGTCAATACCCTGTATAGCTATCCTTATCTCAACTAGCAAAAACCCTTGTCCCTTCCTGTTATTGCTTATACTCTCTCTACAACAAAATTAGAAATAAGGGCAAAATAGTTTCTGCTGGGTATTGAGGGGGTGGGGGGGAGAGGGAGGGGGTGGAGTGGGTGGTAAGGGAGGGGGTGGGGGCAGGGGGGAGAAATGAACCAAGCCTTGTATGCACATATGAATAATAAGAGAAAAAAAACATAAAAAAAATAAAAAATAAAAAGCCTGGTGTCTTGTGCTATAATATATTCTGGAAGCTCAGGCCCGAGGCTCTTGGCATGCAGCAGTCACTGACCCTGCACAGAGGTCCAGGAAATTCATCTTAGAGGGGCTTCAGTTGGATGTGAAGTGGTATGGCCATGATAGCAGTGGTCTAAGGGGAGGCGAGGTGGAGGGCTACCTCCCTAAGCACCTCACATAATTCTGGGGTATCTGTGCAAAGCAGCTGTGTGTTTCCTTTTGTAAACAGGACACTGAAGCTCTGAGTGAGGAAGTGCATTCTGAAATGTCTCACAGCTGGTTAGAGATGGAGTTGGGAGTGTTAATGTCTAGCCCTGGGCTTCACTGCGTGGCTATCTTCTTGGAACCCTGATGAGGGGTGGGACAAGCAGGTACCACCTCAGGAAGTGGGGTGAGAGGTGGGCTGAGGTGCCAAGCAGCACCTTGGGCAGGTGGAGCTGGATGAGTCCCTGAATGGTGGGGAAGGTGGCGGGGTTGGGGGCAAAGGAGTGGGGGGAAGGCTGCAGGCTCTGTTCCTAGGCCAGAGAACCCATCTCTTATGGGCCCACTGTCTCCCCAGTACGGGCCACAGTAGGTGCTTATGAAGTGTGAGTGAAGGAGTGAATATTGTCATTCCTTTACTACAAATATTAAATAGGATTATGGTTAGAAGTCATTCATCTTAATCAAGGCTGAGAGACCAATGAAGACATCACAAAATAAGATTCAGGAGATCTTTGTCCAAACTAAGATCCTTATGGTGTCTGACCCTTAGACACATGTGGAGGAAGTTGTTAAATGCTTTGGGCTTTAAAAAACCCAAGTCCATGAAGACAGGGACCAGGACTTGGTCACAGTGTGTCCCTGCATGGAGGCTAGGCCTTCACCATGGGACTCACAGAGGGCATGGCCAGTGAACGAATGAGCTAATGAATGGACACGTTTCTGCAGAGACTGCCCTAGTGTTCTGTGTGGAGACCTTTCTCTTTGTCTCTGAGGAGACAGCTGAGCCCACAAGAGCCTCCATGATAGTCAGCCCTCACTGCATTCTTCCAACATGCCTGGCACTGTGCAGAGGACTTGTGAATGACTCTTTACTTCCCATAACGCTCATGACAGTCATGAACTGGGGACTAGGACAGAGGGACTTTTCGAGAGAGGGAGTTCAAATCAAAGACTGAAAAATACAACTGTGACCCCTATGGATGCCTCGTGGCTGAGCACAAATCATGGATGTTTCAGAATCTGTCCAAGACTTTGTCACCAAATGCTTTTGTGGTACAGTCATAACTGGCCAACTTACCTGCAAGTTTTAGGCAGAGCTATGCTGCTGCCCTAGGGGGTCAGGAGCCTCCTCAGCTCCCTCACTGATGCACCCTGCACTCTGGGCCCACAAAGTGACCTGAGCTTTTCCAGAATGGACAGAACCATTTACTGTTGCACAACTCTGAATATTAAGGTGAGAATTACTCACATCTGCCACTTATGGAAACAGCTGCTGTGCACAAGGCACTGGGCCAGGTGTTGCACATATGGAGCCTCATGGAATCAGTAAAACAGTGTAGGAAGTAGCTACAGACTCTCAGTACACAGATATGGGATACTGAGGCTCAGGGGGCTTAAAGAACTTGTCCAAGACCATGCAGCCAATAGGTGGTAGAGTAAGGATTCAAATGGAGTCCCTCCTTTCCCCACTGTGCCCAGAGTGTACCCAGCTAAGGATAACTGGGTCAGAAGAATGACTAGCTGTCTTCAGTCCTGGCTTCTGTGCAGTTGGGGCTGTGGCCTGGGTCAGATTGTTTCATCTTTCTATGTCTCTTCTTCCATATCTGCAGTATAAGGCTGTTAAATGTGCCAAGGGGGCTGGGGAGTGGCTCAAGTGGTAGAGCACCTGCCTAGCAAGTGTTAGGTGCTGCACAAAAAAAAGAAGTGCCAAGGGTTTGTATGTCTCCTTTTCTTCCTTCCTTCCTTCCTTCCTTCCTTCCTTCCTTCCTTCCTTCCTTCCTTCCTTCCTCCCTTCCTTCCTTCCTTTCTTTCCTCTTTTCCTCTCTCCCTCCCTTCCTATCTCCCTCCCCCCCTTCCTTCCTTCCTTCCTCCCTTCCTTCCTTCTTCTCTCTTTCTCTTTCATTCCTTTTTTTTTTTTTTGCAGTACTGGGGTTTGAACTCAGGGCCTTGCAAGTGCTCTACCACTTGAGCTACTCCCCAGTCCCTTTTACTTTATTTTTCAAATAGTGTTTTGTATTTTTGCCTGGGGCAAGCATGGACTGAGATCCTCCCATTTACACCTCTGGCATAGCTGAGATAACATGTGTGTACTACCATACCCAGCTTCATTGGTTGAGATGGGGTCTTGATAATTTTTAACCTGGATTGACCTTGAACTTGTGAACCTCCTGATCTCTGCCTCCCACATAGCTGGGATCACAGATGTGAACCACCATGTCTGGTCAAAGGTTGATTTCCTATGGCTGTGTATGTACTGCTACTTGTGTACTGGTGTGTATGTGTGTGCATGGCAAATTTGCAAGTGCATGGCAAATCTGAAACCTTCCAGCTTTCCTGGTAATCATACTTCCTAGAAGGCAAATATTCAGCCTGCTCCTTTGGAGACCTCTGGTAATGAAATGCACACCCCTCCATGTGTTTCCTTCTGCTCTAGCCAGTTACCACCTGTACTTGGGGTCTGGGGAGGACAAAAGCCACTCTACATGCAATGGCAATCAGTGGGGGAGAAAAAACAAAATCTCAAACCCTACAGGTTTGAGCTCTAACATGTGATTTGCAGGTGAGAACAATGGTATAACTTCTGCTGTTTCCTCCTGGGTTCCCAGTACCTCAACTGATCTCTTATCCCCACCATGTCCCTTCCAGAAGTACCAGGCCGCACTTCTGAGCCCCGCAGGCAAGCTGACTACAGGTTTGAATAGGATGGAAGAGGCAGTAAATGAGGAGTGGACAGGAGCAGGGAGAAGGATGAGGCCACAGAGAAAGCAGTAGCTCTTGATGGTAGAGCACCATGAGTAGGGGCATCCTTTGGCTGGCCCCACTGGGCTGTGGCCTCACAGACCTGAGCCTCACCACACTGTCCTCTGTCCTTTTTTCTCCTAGAATCCCAGATTAGCTTGAGTGAAGTGAGGGTATTAGCCACAAACTGTGACAGCTAGTGTGGATTTTTCACCTATGCCTTTTTTATCTTTACCAGTGAATCTCCAAGGAACCTTCTAGAGTAAGTGTTTTGGCATGTGTTAATGTGTTTGGCATCAGATTAACTGATTTTTGCCAGGTATATTCTAATTCCCATACCTTGCAGACTTTCAGGGACCCTTATTGCTTTGTGACTAATTGCCAGATCTGTGTGGCTTGGAAATTGGGGGTGGAGTGGAGAGTGACCCAACCAAGTGGCCTGGACATTGCAGGAAAGCTGCTGCCTGACACAGAGCAGAATGCATTTGCTTCTGCATACTGGCCAAGGCAGAGGTCATCCACATTATTTCTTATTCTTTACCTGCTGAGAAAAATACAGCTTTAAAATCAAGGCTATTTTCCCATGTTCTCTGCTCAGTGTGTTCTTAATATTTCCCTTGCTGGCCTGTTTCTGTGACACATGGTATCATGGGAGGGAATTGGTGACAGTAGAAGGGGGCTAGCTCTGAGAAGGCCCACCAAATAGCAGCATCTGCTACTGGGGAACTTGGAGTCAAGTACAAACATCAGAGGAAGGGCTTATGCAAAGTAGAAGGAGGAACAAAAGGGACATTTTGTCTTAACACAAGCAGGAGGTGAAATAAAGCAAGGCTCCTGAGCTCATTTCCTTAGTAAACCAGAAAATTTGTGAGTCTAACAAAACCAAGCACCTGCTATTGCCAGGTGCTATGTGAGGCCTTTCCCAGGCGTGTGATGAGGAGACTTTTCTCATGGGATCTCCATGAGCTTGTTTTGAAATGTTGCCAAGGGGATAATAACTCCATCCTCACTAAAAACTCCCCAAGAGCTGTGCATGGGCAAAGGCAATCAGAAGAAAAAGCAGGTGAAGTTCACGAGGAGAGACTCAGGTTTGGCTTAGTTTTACTCTTTCTTCACATAGAAAAAGAAAACAGAAAAGACAAGTGAGATGACCGTTAAGTTTTAAAAACACAAAATGCTGTGCAAGAGGATAAGTTTGATGTACCTATGAGTAGTACCTACACAGTCATATCTGTGTAAACACTGAATATTGAGCTAATCAAAGTATAACATTATTGGCTCTACTCAGGGTGGCATGTGTATGCATGTGTGTGTCTAGGGAATGGAGGCGTGTTAGTCAGCTTTCTGTCACTGTGGCAAAATACCTGAGTCATCAACTTTAAAAGGAAGAGAGATTTATTTTGCCTCATGGTTTCAGAGGTCTAGTTCATGGCCAGTTGGCTCCATTGCTGTTGAGTGTGGTGAGGCAGAACATCATGGTGGGGACCACATGCCAGGACGGAGCAAAGTCGCTCACCTCATAGCAGTGAAGAAGCAAAAGAGAAAGAGGGAAGGGAATGAGGCCCCAGTGTCCACGGGCGCACCCCCATGCCCTAACTTCCTCTGACTAGGCCCTACCTATGGTTCCCAATAGCATCAGAAGCTGGAAAATAGGCTTTTGGTTATATGAAGTTTTGGGAGACACTTAAGATACAAACCACAACAGTAGAGGAGAAAGAAGAAGGATCAAACTCTCACCTTCCAAAGTAGAAAGCTAATAAGGCCTAGCAGTGAAAATCCAGGGAGCAATACAAGCGTGTTATTTAGTGATAGGAAGGTAAAGAGAGAATCAGCTAACACAGCTCCAAACAGTTGCCTCTGAGAAGTAGAAAATGGAGCAGACGGGTGGTTTTTTTTTAACAAGCCCTGTAAAACTACTTGGCTTTTTCAACTATGTGCACATATAGCCTTGATAAAAAGTAACTGCAAATATTGTAATAGGAGGAAAATAATCAAAATGGACATACGATCCCTTGTATCATGGTTCCTTTGTCATGCCCATGCTAGTGGCAGCAGGCTAGAGAACTGTGAGCCCCTGACCCCTCTGGCTTCTGAGGCCTATGCATATCAGAGTGGCCTCCAACCCACCCTAAAGGGCCAGAGTGCCAGGCTGGTCCGTGTTGACTGTGGGTTCCCTACCTTTCTACCTGGCCATCTCTGCATTCTCAGAAAGCAGAGCCTTTAATGCTCTTTAATGTGTGGAATGCATCCAAGGTGAATGGGGGAAATTCTGTTGTCATTTGGTTTTACATTTCCTTGTTTACAGAACTCAGCAGAACTTTGATCCATTTCTTGGCAGACTAGGTTCCTACACAGAACTGAAGAGGCTTCTTGCTTGGCTCTCTGAGCACTTCTTTTTGGTGTTTGAAATAAAAGAGAATGCTGGAGGAGGTGAATTCGAGTATGTATAGTTGATATATGGTAAGAACCTTTGTAAATGCTACAACGTACCCCAACCCAACACAACATCAAAAAAATTGAGAAGAGCTCTTTACCTATCACCATCTTTAACCAGCATTTATGTCCCCAAATTAAACTCTCTTATCTCCATCCCCTGCCCACTCAGTGTTCCTCATCTCAGTAAATGGCACTTACATTCATCCATTTGTTCAACCTATACCGCATTCGTCTTTAACTATTCTGTTTCTTTTGCTCCACATCCCATTTTCCAGGACACCCCGTGAATTCTATTTCTAAATCCATCCAGTACCCACCTACTTCTCTACCTGCTTTCTTACAATGCAGGGATGCCTGTGTGGAAAGGCCCACATCACCACACTCATCCAGGCCACTGTCATCAACTCAGCTGGATGACTGCACTGGCCTCCTGACAGCCTCCCTGCCACTACCTGAGCCCCTGTAATTGGGAAATGCAGGTCTTAAAACTCTAGTGCTTCTCCAGGCCCCTGAGAGTAGAAGCTGTACTCCTCACATGATGTAGTGCCAACTTTCTGTATGATGAGCCTATCTCTCGGCTTCATTTCCATCAATCTCTCCCCAGCCTCTTCTGCCTCATTCCCACCATTCTTCCTACAGTTCCTTGACAAGGTCAAGTTTGCTGTGCCTTAGGCCTTGCATTTGATGTTCCCTGCTAGATCGACGCTTCTCCCAGATAGCTGCCTGTCTTGTTCCTTTACTTCAGGTCCTTTACTTCAGGTCTCTGCTTAAATGTAAGTCCATTAGATGATGATGATATGTGAAAATGGGACCTCCTTCCCTGCACATCTCTGTCTGTCCCTTTTTCCTGTTTCTGTATTATAGTATTTATCTTCCCTTCTAGACTATAATCTCTACAGAACAACTGCCATTTTGATCCTGATTCATTCACAGCTCCAGAACAGTGTCACCACAGAGTGGATTCTTAGTAGACATTTGTTGACTGTCCCAATGAATGCATTGTGCACTGATTGTGAGAAGAGCACTTCCAGGTACTTCCAGAGGCTTGGGACTTGGGATTTGATACACCCAAGGAGAGTTAGGTGACCATGGAGAGAGTGGTCATGCTGGAATTTTCGTGGAGATAGTCCACTGCCTTCTTACTTCCCCCTTGGAACACTTGTCTAGACAGCTGGAATAAATGGTGTGTGGTATTATGGGATATAGGGCAGAGAATGGGGCAGAGAATTCTCTGGAGTCAGGAATTTTATGTGTGGGTTTGATTGGGCGAATCAAAGCTAGCTCTGTCTATGGCTCATCTGCACATATTTGGGTTTTACTGATGTGTCTCAGAGGTGTCATCTCTTTTCTCTCACCTTTTCAGAAATGTCATTCTCTCAACTGACTTTTTGAGAAGATTTAGCTAGTGCACATGGGAAGTAATGCAGCCCCCCCCACTTCCAAATTATCCTCTTTGTGAAAATGTAGTGATATTTAACAAATTATTTTGAGCATCTCTGCATTCTTTGATCTGCTCTAGGCTGTGAGGAATCAGGTGACACTTCAGGCCTTGGTTTGTTTGTGCCTCTTCACGGGCTGGGCTGGAGAGAACCACATGAAAGAGCTCAGGTCTGCTTGGGGTACTGATGTTCTTTGCACTGTTGGCTCTCTCTGCACAACTTCTTTCATTGTTTATACTTCAGGATGGCTACATCAAGCCTCCATTACTTTGATTTTCTTCGACAAATGTAATGCCAGACAGTAATTAAATGTCAATGACTATTCCTGCCAGTTCAATTTTCTGGCTCTATCTAATTAGAATTAAATGGTAAGAGAAGTTAGGCAGACTAAATCAAAAGAACAAAAAGGGTTCAAGCTTCCAAACTGTGTCCCTGCATTTGCGAAATCAATTTCAATTAGCTGCCTCAAGCCTTTTGGCTGCTTTGTGAAGCAAGATGGTTGCCTTTCTAGAGAAAATTTTTGCTCTTCTCAGCTATACAGTGACTTTGGGTCTCCCCATGGTCTTGAGAGCTTCTATCTCCTTTGGGTTCATGTTGCAAGGTAAAGAAGTGCTTCCATTCTGAGATAAGAGGGTAAGAAGGTGATTCTGGTTTTTTTTTTTTGGTGGTACTGGGATTTGAACTCAGGGACTTGCCCTTGCAAGACAGATGCTCTACCACTGAACCCCAGCTCTTCTGCAGTTCTGTTTTTAAGTCTGCTCTACCCTGCCTCTCCTTCATTTCTGTATCAATATTTGGTCTCAGTATTCAACTGTGGCTGGCTTGAAGAGGTGCTATGATTTGTGTGTTCCCTTCTGTCTATTGGCAGGGTGAGAAAGAATAGACCTGAGAGATGAGGAGCTTGCTAATTCAGCCAATAATAATTTATTTGCTCTTCAGAGGATGCCAAATTCACTGTGGGCAGCTTTTCCTAACTGAATTAAGTGTTCATTAGCAAATTAAAATGTACAAGCTGAGCATCTTTAATCCAAAATCTCAAATGCCCCCAAATCTGAAACTTTTTGAGCTCTGACATGACACCACAAAAAGTTTGCACCATGAAACTTTGTGTTATAAAGAAAATTATTAAAATTAGCTTCATGCTATGTAAGATGTGTGTGAAACAATGAAAACCATATTCAGACTTGATCCCATCCCCAAGATACCTCTGTGTATATGCAAATATACCATAATCCAAAAACATCTGAAACATTTTTCCCATGCATTTTGGATAAGGAATACTCAACCTGCACTACTTATCTCTTTCTGTGTTTGTTTTTGGTTAAATTTTTAATTTTAAAATATTATTATTATTATTGATTTTAACAAGCTGCATTTCTTTAAAAAATTTTATTACAATATATTCATTATACAGGAGAGGATTCATAATGACAATTCCAATTACACTTATATTGTACATTAGTTACATTGCTCCCATTGTCTCCTCCCCTACCTTCCTTCCCTCCCCACTTAAGGCAATTGCAAGAGGTTTCTTTGTTCTATTTCATACAGGCATACACCCTCTCCTTAATCTCCTTCATTCCCCCTCCCCCATGCTACTAGTACACCCCCATGTACCTACTTTACAGTCTTGTCTTTCATTCTTAATATTTAAGTTGGTGTTCAAAGGGGTTTATCAATGTATCCCTGCCATGGATATATTTTACTTTGGTCCATTCAACCCCTTCCATTACTCTCCCTTACCCCTTTACCTCCCATCCCCCACTTTTCAACAGCTTCCAATACACATCCTTATATTCTGTACCTTCACAAATGTTATGTTTTATGATATTACTGATATCTAACATTCTCTTTTCCTTTCCTTCTTTCCCTGTGTTTCATAGAGTAGTTCTACTACTACAAACATGTGAGTTCGTATATGATCGTGCTTATTTTTGTGTATACGTTTATCTTTTGGGTCTATCTTCCACATATGTGAGAAAACATGGACTTTGTCTTTCTGAGCCTGGCTTACTTCACTTAACATGATATCCTCCATTTGAATCCATTTACCTTCAAACCACATGTCATTATTCCTTATGACTGAGTAAAACTCCATTGTGTATATATTCCATATGTTCTTGATCCATTCATCAGTTTTAGGGCATTTGGGTTGTTTCCAAAGCTTAGCTATTGTGAATAGTGCTGCAATGAACATTGGTGTACAGGTGTCTCTATTTATCCTGACTTGCATTCCTTTGGGTAGATGCCCAGGTGTGATATCACTGGATCATGCAGCAGTTCTGTCTTTAGGTTTTCAAGGAATCGCCAAAGTGCTTTCCATAGTGGTTGTACTAATTTGCATTCCCACCAACAATGTATAAGGTTTCCTGTTTTGCCACTTCCTTACCAGATTTGTTGTTATTACCCTGGATTATGGCCATTCTAACTGGGCTGGGATGAAATCTAAGTGTTGTTTAGATTTACATCCTTTTATAACAGGGAAGTTGAACACTTCATCATGTATTTACTGGCCATTTGTACCTCTTCCTTTGAGAATTCCCTGTTCAATTTATGTATCCATGTCTTCATTGGGATGGTGATTCTTTGGGGGTTAAGTTTTTTGTGTTCTCTGTAGATTCTGGAAATTAGTCCCTTACCAGTTGAGTAGCTGACAAAGATTTTTTCTTATTCTGTGAGCTGTCTTTTGAGTCTAGTGACTGTTTCTTTTGCTGTGCAGAAGCTCTTTAGTTTGGTGCAGTCCCATTTGTTCATTCTTTCTCTTAGATGCTGAGCCTTTTGAGTTCTACTTAGGAAGTCATTCCCTATATGTGTATGTTCCAGTGTATTTCCTACTACTTACTGGAGTTGTTTCAAAATTTCAGGCCTTATATTAAGGTCTTTGAACCACTTTGAGTAGATTTTGGTACATGGTGAGAGACAGGGATCTAGTTTCAGTCTTCTACATGTGGATATCCAGTTTTCCAGCAGCATTTGTTGAAGAGGCTGTCTTTTCTCCATCATGTGCTTTGGGATCCTTTGTCGAAGATCAGTTGACTGTAGATGCATGGGTTTATGTCTGGGTCTTCTATTCTGACCCATTGGTCTTCCTTTCTGTTTTTGTGCCATGCTGTTTTTATTGTTTTGGGTCTGTAGTATAGTTTGAAGTTGGGTATTTGATGCCTCCAGCATTGGACTTTTTGCTCAGAATTGCTTTGACTATTCAAGGTCTTTTGTGTTTCCATGTGTATTTCAGGATTGATTTTTCTATTTCTGTGAAGAATGTCATTGGACTTTTGATAGGATTGACCAAATGAACTTACTATATGCTCCTATTACATGTTAGAGGGATCTTTTGGTATTAACTTTTAATATATTTATACTTGAAAATGACAGTGTATGATATTCATATTAAAACATCTTGTTTTCCCTATAAAACGCTTACAAGTTCCTAAGTGAATGTAATGGGGTATTTACTTTCTACTGACTAGTAGTTGCTGATGGTTGCAGATGCTCTGTCTTTTAACAACAGAGGCTTCTTCATTTAGCCACTGCAACTTACAAACTTTCACACCTACTAGCCCTACACCAGGGCAAAGTCTCCACACTGGTGTGGGATTCAGAATCCAGTTTGTAAGTGGAGATGCAGGTATTGTTGTAACTACTTAGAATTTTTCTGTGGACAATCACCTCATTAATTTTTTTGGTGAGACTGGAATTTGAACTCAGGGCTTCATGCTTGCAAAGCAGGCACTTTCAAACCAGATTTTGTAACAGCCTATGAAGAAGATATATGCATATAACATGTATATAATAGCAAAAAATCATTAAGGACTCAATAAAAGTAAACAGAATCTAGGCATGACCAGATACTACTGAAATAAGTAGGCTATATATATTGATACTGGAGGATTGTAGGCATTTATTCCAACAAACAAAATATACATACATATATACACATATACACATACCTACATATGGTGTTTGGAACCTGAACATTTTGTAATTAGAGAAATAAGATACTTCAATATCAATATGAAAAACTATCATTCCATATATGTAAATATATATGTTTTTATATAGTACATATTTCTCTCCCTCTCTCTCTCTCTCCCTCTCTCTCTCTCTCTCTATATATATATATCTGTGCATGAGGGCTCCATAATGAACTAGGAATCACTGATATTTTAGAAAAAAGGCAAAAATGAAAAACCCAGGAATTTACTCTTTCCTGTGCAGAGTGGGCTTGTAATTTGGTATTTTTTGCTCCTGTTACTGGAAAGATTTGGGGCTGCTTCAGCACAGCACCTCCATGTGTTTTGAGGAGCGAAATTGACTATGTACGTGTTACTTACTGACCTTTAATGAGCAGCCCTCCTGTGGAAATCTGCTTACAGAAACAGTGGACTGGAGAACAAAACATAGGTGTGATAGTTTTTTTTTAATCTAATTCACTATAACTTGACCACATTTAAATCTTAATTAGAAAAGAAGTTTTAAGCTGTGAATCTCATCTGGAGAAACCCACCAGACTTTTTAGAAGAAAGCACTTCTAAGAGAGAAATGAACTTTTCTCTTCTCTAACCATTTTGACTTGGGTTGTGTAGTCATTCTAAGCCCTTGGAATAATCCCCTGTTTTAACCCACAGCCACAGGATTTCACATGTCATTATATTGTGAACTTTGGGAATGGAAGAAATTATTTCATATTTCTAAGACTGCTCTGTGTTGGGTTTAATGAAATTATGTGCAAAGATGGTTTTGAAATTAAATCTTTAAATGACATATGATTAAATTTCCTGGAGAACCAAAATGTTGCTTTCATTATGTTATAATAGTAAGCTATATACTAATTAAAATGTTGTTTTTAATATACTTAAAAAGTCAACTTCCCAGATACTGTGTATTATAGTGTGTGTGTGAGCGTGAATATGAATGTGTGTGTGTGAATTGCTTCTCAGTCTAAATGTGCACTTACCCAATCAATAGTGTGTTATTAACTTTGTGTATTTGTCATAACATGAAATTAAAATCCAGCAGTCCAGTGCATCTAAAGTGAATATATCAAGTGATTATTTTTTCTTAGTCATCTGTAATTTGGTCCAACCTCCCCAAATGGTCTTCCTTCCTTACACTTACTTTCTCTCCCTTGGTTCTCTCATGGGACCACAGGCAGAGTTTATTGACATCAGCCCACACCTTGACCCATCACTTTAAGATTTATTTATTTATTTATTTATTTTGGTAGTACTAGAGCTTGAACTCAGGGCCTCATGCTTGCTGGGCTTGCTATGCAGGCACCCTATCACTTGAGCCACTGCCACTCCACCAACCCATCACTTCAATCCACCAACAATTGTTATTCACAATAATGCCATCCTTGAAAATATTCATGATGGAAAAGGGGGAAAGAAAGAGTTGTGGGGAAGAGTGTTTTAGAAGGCTGTGGAGAGGCCTGGTTGCAGGTACTGCTGTGGGGTAAGGGAAGGGGACTGACTGGTCAGTTCTAACCTTCTGAGCACCTAGATTCTTACTCCAGGAGCTGTTGTCCAGGATGACCCATGGTCATTGAGGCTGCAAGTTGTCAGTGTCTCTCACAACCATGGAATGTCATCAACAATGCTGCTCCAAGAAGGGAAAACAGTACCAGAAGGAGAAATAGCTCATCACTCTCTCTGCTCCTGTCCTCCCTTCACCCTATTCCAATCTGGCTCCTGTGGCCCCAGCCATTGAGACTGTTCTCTGCTCACAGCCACTGTAGTGGCCCTTCTCCATTCTTACACAATGGGATTTCCCAGCAACATTGAACACAGGTGACACCCTCCCTCCTTAAACACAGATGCGGGGTCACCAAATCCTTAACGCTTTTCCCTCCCACATCACTCCTTCCTTATTGCTTCTCCTCTTTCCCATTTCTCTGTTCTTCTTTGAGGCCATTTTTGGGGCTCTGTGCAAGGTGTTTATTTCAGCTCTACCTCCATTGCTCCCTAGGTACTACCATGTAAGGCTGGGATGAGAGGTTTAAAACCACCTCCAAGATGAAATTTTCCAAAAGCCACTCCTCTAACTCCAACTTTTTATTTCCAGTTGTCTGCTTGGTATTTTCACTTGAACTTCAGTTAAACAGCTCAAAAGTTAAACCAGAATGCTTGTTCTTAGCACCAATTCCTGCTAAATATGTTCCTTAAAAAAAAGCCATTCCTTACCTGTTACATCCAAACCTGCAACAATGCCATCAGCTTCAGCTCCAAAACGTGTTCCAGTCCTGCTCAGTTCCCTTCATCTCTACTGCCATAGCCATTCACACCTCATGCTGCCTGCCACTTTCTCCTACATCACCTGCTACCAGGCCTCCTGCTTCTGCCTTCCACGTCCTCGCAACAGTTCACTCTCTACAGGAAGTTTTTTATTCAACAGATTTTTTTAAGGCAAGTAAGATCTTATCATGTCCCTGCATAAAACCAATGGTTTCTCAGTGCACTCTGCCTAAAATCCAAACCCAACTGTGATCGTCTAGGCTACGAAGAGCGGAGGAGAGTGGAGTGAATCTCATACCCCAGAGATGACTCAGGATTGACCCTTTCTGTCTAAGTGAGAAGTAAGCAAAGAATTCCCTGGAATAAAGTGATATACAACAGAGATAGGAGAGCAATTTGAGCTTTTAGCTCTCATACAACCTCTCAGGTGTTCCAGCTCTGAAACAGTCAATGATTTGATATATGGGCCTTCTGGGTTGTTCTTTAGATTGAGTCTCCATAGGTGCATATCTTGAAATCCTGACATTGTTTGGAAAATTGTGTGTGTGTGTGTGTGTGTGTGTGTGTGTATATGTGTGTGTGCTTGCATTCTTAAGTGCATTTTTTTCCTGGAGAGAATTTCTTGCATTGGTTTCTCAAAATGGTTTGTGATTGTCACCAAAAAGAGTCTACTTGAATACAGACACTTAGGATAAAGCTAAGGAAAGGAAGGCAGTGGAATTCTGGTTCTGAAATTTCCAGTCTGTGTTTAGGGCCTGGCTGCTATGAGGTCTACTTTGTGTTGTCCAGACAACAGAGCCAAGCAGTGGCACACCCTGGGATGGTGGGTGTGTTCCACCTCTTGCCATTCAGTATGGCAGCTACAATGTCATGTGCACCTGAAATATAGCTAAGTCAATGAAGGAACTGAATCTTTAAATTGCACTCACCATGGCTACTGGCTACCCTTTTAGCCCCTATGGACTCAAACCTTATTTTCCAAGTGTAGCTGGATATGATTATTCCTCATGGTCTTTAGCACTTCAGGTCTTTTGTAGCTCCTTAGCAACTCTCTTCTTGAATCTGTCTACCCTTGAGGATAGATTGGACATGTTTTCTTCTGTGATATTATTGTGGAAACACAGTTGTGTTTGCATGATTTGTCTGGGTTTCTGAGAACAGAGCTGAATTTTTATAGAGCAAGTTTCAGAATGTATTGAGAGTTTTAAAGTAAATTATTGCATGTACATAAAGGCTTTGTTGTGAATCATTACTGTAATTATTAATAATAACAGCTACCCTTTATTGCATGATTTCTATGGTGGTAGGTATTGTGCTCTGTCATCTCATTAGTTTTCGCCCAGTCCCCCTTCCCTTTGCCTGCATGAGGTGTGACCCTCAATCCTTCCCTTCACCTGACACAGGGACCTGCAGGCTATGGGGAAGGTATTTGCTCAGTTCAACTTTGCTACCTCTTCTGGTAGTACTAATATTATATGTAGTAGTTGGGACTCTGTTTTTCTCCCCCTCCTTCAGCCCTGACTATTGCTTTTGTGATACCCCCCAGCCTTTATGGAATTTTGTATGGACTTGTACAAGTCCTGCCACTGGCTGGCAGGTCAGGGTACATGCTTCCCTGGTTGTAAGGACAGGTGTGTTTCTGGTGAATTGGCTTGGCTCATGAACCAGCTCACAAAGCAACAGGCAGTTGGTCTTGTCGACAACATCCACTGCACACTTAGGGGCAGCTGTGGGTGGGGTGGGATTACTGACCCATATTCCCAAGGTGGCAGACATGTCTGAGAGACAGAATTATCATGAATGCTGGGTAGCAACCAGGATACATAATTTTTTAAAAATAGACATTATTTTGGTTAAGTCAAGCAAGACAGTCTGTTGATAAGTAAATGTCAAGCACAAGATCTGCACACATTGACCATGATGAGCTGCAAGGAACAAGCCACAGCGGCACTTCTGACAAAAAGCAAGCTTGATTATGTACAGAGAATTCCACAGCTGTGCTGTGACAGAGAACCTGGAAACAGCCATCACCTATGAATGCTAAGTATCAACCATTATCAACAATTACCCCCAAATCATTTTTATATGCAATAATATAACTATCTACAGTTAAGAACATGGACTCACTGGAGTTTCTGGGTCCCCACTAGCCAGACATTGAGGAGACAAACAGCAATGGATAGGAAGGTTACCATTATGTGTGCTTAAGAAAAAAGCATGCTGGAGTACTATATTGCTGTGCATAAGAGAAAGTCCTAAGAAGACATGAAAAGGCTGGGTACAGACACACAATCCCATTATTTACATTTTATATGTGCATCATTAAAATAATCAAAATACTGTATTTGATGGAAAAGAATCACAGGGGGAATTTTTTTTTCTAAATTTAAAGCAAAATACTCTGAAGTTCCGTAGGAGGTTGTGGGGAGCTAGCCGTCACCTTTTCTGACATGACTCACATTCGCAGCAAGGGTCAACCAAGTGGGAAGGGGGAAGATGCTACAGTGGTAGAAAGTGACTTTCCAAGGTAGAGATGACTTCATTCAACAGGAATGACCACTTTAGCAAAGGCATTCATCCTATTGGTATTGGGAGACTGCTGAAAGGTGGTTCATTGCCTGCACCATTGAAGCTTGCCTGTTTGGTATTAGCTGTGTGGGGGGCATGAACATCTATACAAGTGCCTCTGGCATCCAGATCTGCTCATTTGTTCCAGGAAGCATTATTTTTGGTTCTTTTAAGGCATCTGCATGTGTGCACATCAGACATACACCTGCACATATGTGTGTATGTGTGTAGAAGTGTGATTCTTGATCATTTCTAGAAATTCGTCTTATGCACTGTCCTTGACTTACACATGGATGTAGATATGCTTTTTAAAAAATTCTCCTTGACATATTCATCTCAAGAAGAGAAATTGCCCTCAATGGTTTTGTTCTGCTATCTTTTGGAGGATCAAGTATTTTTAATAATCTAATTAATGTGAACTGAAGGTAGAACTGCTTTTTCCTTTCTGCTTATACAATTGGAAAGATAATAAGTAATGACCTTGGCCCAATGCTGGGCCCTTGCAAACTGCTGGTGACAGGATGCTTTGACAGGATGTATGAAATGGCTTTAAAATGCTTGTGCCCCTGCATTCAGTAATTGAAGTCATAGAAGTTTACTATGAAGAAAGAATATTAGAAATGGTAAAAACATTTAAAATGTTAATTGAGGCATTATCTACAACAGGAAACGATGAAAACCTAATCAGGAGACTGGCTGCTTAGCTGTTCCACCTCCCAGCCTGTCTCAAGTAATCCCACCTTTCTCACTGCCAGGGTCTCTTTCCAAAAGCCACCTGATATTGCATCACTGGTTTGGAGCATGTATTTTATAGGTAAGGAAGACAATAAATTAAAAATGTTGAGTGAGATAAGCCAAGCTCAAAGGCCAAATATTGTATGTTCTCACTTATTTGTGTAGCCTAGACCTAAAATGATGATGGTGATGATGATAGGACATGGATGTAAAAAGGGACGTTGAGGGGAGATCAGTGAGGCAGGGGAAGGAAAGGATAATGAGGGTGGAGACTTATACGGAGACAGCCTAATGAAACCCACTAAACACTTTGAGAAAGGGGCAAGGAGAGGGAGGAATTGGGAATATAATAGGTGAATTTGTTCAAAGTACACCTGTATAGAACTATGACAATGAACTCTCCTTGTATTATTAACCTATGCTAATTAAAAATAAATTTAAAAATAAAAAAAGGAATCTGTTGAACTAGTCAAAAAATAGACTATGTTTTTAAAGTGAAAGTTTTCCTTAGCTATTTTCTGTCAATTGGCAAACAGCACAAAGACATTGCTGTTGGCAGTGGGATTTATCTACTCAAACGATACAAGGTTTCCAGGTCATCTGCCTCCAGTGTCCTTGATCCTGTGAGCCCTGTTGAAGGGCAAGGCACACAACAAATACCTTTGCACACCTGAGGGCAATAGGTGAGTTACGAACCCCCTGTTGAGTTCGACTATAAGCCACAGAGACTGGAATAATTTTAATAGGTTGCTTTTGATTTTGTTCTAGAAAACCTATACCTCCTGTATAGCAGCTGATGCTGTTGCTCCAAACTACAGTGAAAGGTGTGGAACAGAGAAGTGGTCCCCACCAGGGAGAAGGAGAGCCAATCTAAGTTCTGAGAAACAAAGAAAGGCCTGATTCTTCATCTAGCAGTGGAAGCCTAGTGTTAGAATTTCCCAGCTGTGGTAGTTTTATTAGCATTATAAAACTAGCATTTCTTTCTGAAGACATCTTAAAGGGAATGCTGCTTTTGGAACCTCAGGGCATTTTCTGAGTGGGGATAGAGCTGATGTAGCTCTTGTTCTTATGGCCCTTATAGTGCTACTAGCCCGAGTTTCAAACATTCCCATCACCTTGTTGGATCCAATTAGGTTTCCACTTTATATTTCATGCATTAAAAACAAATAACAAAGAAATAAGGAAAATCCATGCTACATTCACAAAGGTAGGCAATCATCAGCTAGATAGAATTTTTAAGTACAGTGTTGAGAGCAAAGCCCTACATACTGAAGATAACCCCCAAATATCTGTGACCCCCTGACCCCACAGTATTTGTGGATCACGAGTCAGATGGTCAGTTTCCACTTATGAAACGTATGTCAAGTTGTGCTCAGCGTGTGCTGGTGGCTCTGCGAGGTGGTGAGATAAAAGAATGAACAAGAAAGATGTAGACCTTGGGCTGGTGGAGTGACTCAAGTGGTAGAGCGCCTGCCTAGAAAGCATGAGGCCCTGAGTTCAAGCCCCAGTACTGCCAAAAAAAAAAAAAAGAAAAAGATGTAGACCTGGCCCGGGAGATTGTCTAGTCTAAGAAGGAAATAAATATCTTAAGGCTGTGAGCATGTGGAAGGCACTTGACTGGTGGGAAGTCAAATGCAATGACTGTGCACTAAGCCTTTCTGTACTGGGGGTATTGGTGAATGACAGTCTTCTTCCTCCATCCTCTACTTGGCAGAGCCCCCTGCAAGGGGCCACCTCGAGGCCTTTCCTCCCACTCTGCTAGTCCACATATTCCCAAATTTCTTCCCTTCTAAAAGATTCTTGCCAGCAACAATGTACTCCCTGTGAAACGGAATTAGAAGAGTTGAAAAGTGTGACTTGAAGGTTTTAAAAGTGTCACTTCATGCACAAAATTGGAAAAAGCCTTATCCTCCCATAATTTTTCTTACAACAAATTGCATGATTTTGAAGCCAGATAGCTGAACTAGAAACTGTGCTCACCCTTGAACTAGTAAACAGAAGTAGTTCATTCCCTGTCCACAGCCTGTGAATCCTTTTGTTGCTTGCATGCGTATGAAGGCTCTAGTCATTTTTGTAACCATTGTGCTGTTATTTCAACATTTGCTGTTATTATAATTGGAACTCTTTTTTTATACCGTGTAGCAGTGACATCCACGTGTTCATTAAGGATCATTGCTAGTCTTAAAAATTGCACCTGAATGCCAAGAAGTTTGGTACGGGATGTGGAGCTGGTAAAATAAGATGAAGGAAGGCCAGACAGCTGCTACAACATGCTGCATGGTAAGGTAGATCGGTGGGAGAACTCTGGAATGTTGCAGCCAATGCTGGGAAAATAAAAAGCAGCTTTAAGAGCAAGTATACAAGATAGCTTGTAGATTTAGGTGTTTCTACAGTTCATCTCACTCATCTATGTAGATAGATAGATAAGTATATGTAGATATCTATGTATAGCTATATCTATCTACATACTTCATATATGTGAAATGTACTTGCTTTAAGCTGTCCAGCACATTCAGAAATGCATCCTGTCCTTAAAAGGCAGCTGTCCTCAAGATCAAAGAGGTCATCCAACTTATAAAAGATGGATTTAGCTTTTTACTACCAAGTCCCTGGTCTATCAATACATAATTGCTCAATGAAGAGGAAGTGGGTCACTGTAGGGAGGCCTCACACTGGGTGTTCCAGGTAGATTGGTAGATGTTCTGTGACATAGATAGGCTCAGCAAATTGCTAGACAGGATGCCTTTGGAGTTGTCACTGTGGTGACTTAACTCACATTCCCCCAAATGTGTCATGCAGTTACTGGTATACAGGATGACTTTAGAATAGGACAGAGATAAGCCATTTTTTGTTTGTTTTGTTTTGTTTTATACAGGTTTTGTCTGTATAGCCCAGGCTAGCCTTACACTCTCGATCCTGCCTCTACCTCCCAAGTGTTGGGATCACAGGCATGCACACTATGTCTAATTTGAGATAAACTTTGTACCAATAGTCATGTCTTTATGTTGTTTGTCTCATCGTAAAGATTACAGCACATGAAATTCATGATCTAAAGTTTCCTTTTTTCAATAAAATTGTTTAATTGAACAAAGTAGATCTAAATAAACATTTAAAAAATAGTGCACGTGGAACATGGCTATGACAGAAATCGTGAAGGTATTTTGCAAATGATAGACTTCTGGAAGGTGTTGTTTTTAGCTCATTTAGGTAAATATGGGCACTGCGTTGATGGAAATCCTGATGAGCACGTATTGTTCTTTTTGGGAAATATATTGCATAATTGGATATAGTGCTATTTTATATGCTGCTAATTTCAGAAGCTAAAACAACCATATCTATTAAATGGTATTTTATTTGATTAATAAAAATGCTAGATTGTTTCAGGATTGAATAAATATAAAATGTTAATTGGATATAAAATGCTTATTTATGTGATCATGGGCATTGCCATAAAACTATAAGACAGTTATTGCTGTTTAATATTGCTTTAATTAGAAGTGCTCTTCCAAAAGTTAAAAGACAATAAGCTTCTCCTTATAGCAGTTCCTGAGGAACCAAAGTGGTGTTGCCATGAGATCAGGAGTCAGAACGAACGGGAAGATTTTCTTCCCAGAAGGTAAAGCAGGGTGTTAAGTTGCACTTTGAAGGCTGGGGTTTCCATAGACTGCCACAGACTTGCTGAATTTAATTTCATATTTATTGAGTGAGCATGGTATGCCATGCTCTGTTAGGTCCCTGGGGAAGTCAGCCAGGGTCTTTTCAGGTGCAAGTGGAAGAGAACCTGATTCAAACTGGCTGAAATAAACAGAAAGAATTTGTAGGTTCCCACAGTGCAGAGACTAGGGTGGAGTCTGTCATGTCTGAATCCGGGTGCTGAAACAGTGTTATTGATTCATAGCCTCCCTCATCTCTCACATCTCCTTTGGCCTTTACTCTTCCAGGTGGTAGCCCCTGACATCAGTGTTCCAATTGATGCTTATTGACCAAACAGCTTTGTATGGCACCTAGGCTGGGAGTGTGATCACTTGGGTGCCCAGAAGACAAATGTCCTGTCTTCAAGGGGCTCATCGACACCTGAGGAGAAGGCACTTTTGAGCATTTTAACAAACGGAAAAGTATGGAGAGACCAGTTTTGAACGGGTACAAAGGACATGGGAGGTTTTAGCAATAGTGGAACTTTGGGGAAGCTAAAAATTTGAGATTGCTAGTGCAGTGAGTTTTAAGGATGGCTGGGAATAAGTTATAGTCATATCAGAATCTTCTGAGAATTGAAAAGAATGCACCCTTCCATTTGACAGTACTTTCCTCTTTCCTCCTGAGACATAGGGGGTTTGGGGAGTGGTGGGCAAGGTACTTCAGCAGGAGCTCAGAATCTGCTTGTGCAGAACCCACCGGAGCTAATGTTCTCCTGCAGCAGTACCAGCCTTTTGTACTATTCTCCCTTTGGCAAAATAGGGAGCCTCAGTGACTCCTGCAAGCACTTACTGGTCAACATTGTGTGTCAGGCCCATTATTCTCTGATGCCTTCACCTGGTACACTACCAACTGTTTACTGACTACCCTCCAGGGACTAGGTATTCCGTGAGGATCCATGGAAGGACCAACCAAGAGGAACAGGGTTTATGTGCTCAAGGAGAAGTGAGGAGAAAAAATACAGAAAGGACAGAGGTAGGAGCTTTGTCGGGGGGAGTGGAAGAGGGGACTCCTGGACAATGCAGAAAATTGAGAGATAGAAGGTCTGGGGAGTTGAAAACTGTTCTTTAAACCTCCTTGTCTCCTGTTCTTTGTTTCTCTCCTCTATCCCTCTCCTTCCTGGAGGAGATCAAACTCCACTTGAGATATATGGAGGCACAGCAGCATCTACTTACCAGGGCCCAAGGTCACGTGTGGTCTGGAAAAGTCTTTATGTTGCATCTCTCCTACTTTTCCTGATATTGTATCTCAGGATTCTTAAGCACTTTTTGAGTTCTTCCTGCATTCTATTGGGATGGACAGAGAGTAATTTTAATTTCATTTCTTACAGTCCTGCCTCTCTAACCAAGCCCATTTTCAAGTCTGCTGTAAGGGAGGAGGGATGATTGGTCAGTATTCAGTATCTTAATTGTGGCACAATTTCTGGTGTGTGTGTGTGTCTGTGTGTTGGGAGCCACTGTGGAAGTCTTGGATATGGGTCTTCCTTCTCTCTTATGTTCCCACAGGGATATCCAGCCTGGCCTTTCTTCCTTTCCTCCTATCCCAAAAGTAGCTTTTGGTGGGTAATGTAGGTCAATCTTTCTTCTTGGGCATGGCGATGTGTCTTTCTCCTTTTGCCTGTAGAGGTTCTGGCAGACTCTGGCCCCAAGATTCATAGTTATGTGGCTCTAGATCCACTTGGCCTGTGCCTGTGCCCCAATCCAGCCTGCAGCATGAACCTGTGTTCTGGGGGATGATAGTGGCCCTTTGAATCCCATTAACCTACTGCTTCCCCCCCTGGAGCCTGTAGGTAAGAGGAGAAGTGAGCAATGGCCAGTGTCCAGCTAATCTCAGGTCCATGGTATCCAAACCTCATTTTAACCACCAGCATGCCCACTCCTGAAGGACCTTCTGTCCCTCATAAACTGTGCCTACATTTTCTTGGATGTTGGTCTGATTAGTTTATTAACCACAATACTGTGAACCATGGACACAAGTGTGGGCTTTGTGGACAAACATACATTAGTTTAAATCTCAATTTTGTTTCAAATCACTTACGTGACTTTGGGCCAATTTAAGTCTCAGTTTCTTCATCTTAAGTGGGGGTAAAAATAGCAATTAATTTGGTGGGATAGGGAGAAATCAGAGAAAGTCTGTGACAAACAAGTAGTGAATGACAGGATGCCACACAAACGAGAGTCATGACTGGTACAATGACTGTGGAATTAGGGCCAGTCCTTGGGAGATGATTGCTGAGGGCTGCCCAGGATGCCCCATGACTTGCTATTGCTCAACGCACAGGACACCTGTAGTTGGATCTTCACAGGGACTTGGGAGGCCTCCCAGTGGAGCACTGATTTACCCCAGCTCTGATTCTAGGGATAATATCTCCTCTGCTGTTTGTAACTGCCAGGGCAGGAGGTAGAGAGCATAGCTCACTCTTAGAGGTCTTCATGCAGGCTTGGTGCTTCTCTGATCTGCTGAAAGCAGCCCAGTTTGTGGGTTTGGGCATTGTCTCTTCCTGGACTGATGCATTTATTCCTAAGAAATGGCAGCTGGCCTGTACTCAGCCACATCTTTGAGTTGGCTCAGTACCAGCCAGTGACCTTTCCTTGTTTTTATGATGCTTCATCCTTTTCCTAATATTTTCACATAAAATATCCCAATCCTTATACAACCTTGGCAAACATTATATCCATTTGATAGAGGAGGAAACTGAGACCTAATGCCTTTCTTTAGATCTACTAATTTCTGATTTTGTGATCACTTTACTACCCTAAGCCACCACCTAGGGACGTCTGTCTTTATTATTACTATGTGAGATAAGTTTTTGTGTAGTCTTAATGCTTTTATTATTATGCTTTATCTGAGATCCTGGGCATTTAAGCAAAACCATCCAGGATGCACAGTTCTCTAAGAGGATTGCTCCCTGTTGTGACTTCCATGCTAGCCTCCCTCACCCAGCCTCTGCTCCTATTCACTGCTATATGATACATAACACATGGTGCATCTTTCCTGTGCATATTCTCTGGTGCTTAAGTGAGCCTATTGGATTGAAGAAATGAGTTAGGAAATCAATGACACTTATGGAAAATATACAGTGCTGGGCACAGAAGATGCCATAAAGAATTATAAGCCATTTCCCTTGCCACTAAGGCATTTACAAGGGAAAGATAAACCTCCCTTCTGTCTTTCTGATTTCTTCTCCTCCTTCTCTCCTGATGTCCTTTCTAAATGACTCAGGTCTCAGGCTCAGAAGAGTTGTGTTTTGAACCAAAAGAAAGAGCTATGCATCACTGGTGTCTTGGTCTTTGTATCTCTGACATTTAATGGGGAACTTGTTCTTGGCTGTGGCTCTAGCTTGGGAAGCTCTGGGAGCATTTGAAAAGTTGGAGGCTGCTGATTTCAGCCATGCCCTCGGGTTTTCTTTAGCATCATCTGTCAGGCTAAGGGCCCACCTGTTGTGAGCATCCAGGGATGCATTTGAGGAATCACATTTCCTTCTTGAGCCCTCAACATTCAATTTTCCCACACGTCCCTCAAATGACCCTGAACAGATACATTTCTTTGGGAAATTGGTTTCCATTTCCAGCCTCCACACCTCATGGCTAGCATATTTCTCACATGTCAAGTTAAATATGCTGTTGTCTATCCTGTTTTTCTCTTTCTTTCAAGAACCAACATGAGCAGGGAGCTACAGCACAGCAGGGGACCCCATGGCAGTTTCATAGACTTTGCATCCTATACCATTAGCTTGATTCTTCTTCTCCTCCTTGCTTAGGCTCTCTCAAATCCCTCTTCTCTGAGTTGTCTGTCATTCTGGACATCCTGACTGAGCTTATGTGTACAGAACTCACCCATTGTTCTGCATGCTTCATCACAAGTGACTATGGAGATCACTGTGGAGAAGAATCTGGTGTTAGCAGGTTCATTCTTGATATGTGCCACCATCATGATAAGGAAAAGTGTAGTGGTAATGGGGGGGTGGGGCTGAATAACACCTGCTATCTGTGTTCAGGTGTAAAGGAGGGATAGACAACCTCTAGCTATAGGTCCCCAATCTGCTGACAGGTACTTTCATAGACGGTATTGTTTTGTCAGTTGCCAAAATTCAATTATCCCTATATTCTAGGCTTTAAAAACTTGGACTTTAGCATCACATGTTTTCTCTCATATGTGGAAGCTAGACCTATGAGTTAAATGTATATATCAAAACATATATGATCATATATATACACATATATATGCATACACATAGGCATACAATGACAGAGAGAACAAAATTGTATAGTGAGTCTATCTGAGGGGGCTATGGGAGGTTGGAAATGTAAAGAAAATGTTAGAGAATGAAAAATATTGAAACAACCCATCTATATATGAATATAATATAGTGCACTGGACAGTATGCTGTTGAATATTGGGGAGCATGGTGACAGAGAATGAGCAAGTAAGAGGGGAGAGGGTTAATTTGATAAAAGCACGATATATACAAATGTGAAGTACCAAGACAAAACCCCCTTGGACTATCAATATATGTGTAACTTTAAAAAAACAAAGGGCAGGAGGGAAAAAATAAATCTTTTCCAGGGGTGGGTACCAGTGGGAAAAGGGTGAGCACAAGGAAAGGGGGCATGAGTGCATATATGGCAGAAGTGTTTTGTATCTATATGTGGAGGTAGAAGAATGAAAACTGTTGAAATTGTTCTGAGAAGTGGGGGAGGGGGAAAGAAAGAGAACAGTGGAGGGGAAAATCCAGCTAGAAATATTTCTAGCACATGTAAATATCACAATGTATCCCCCTGTATAACTACTATATGCTACTAAAATCATAAAAAAAGAATGAATATTAAAAATTTGACTTAAGGTATACAGAATTTAATGCAGCCCAGTTCTTTTCATGATACACCATTATTATTGGCCCTATTTTATTTATTGAACAAACATTTGTGAACCCATAGCTCCAAACAAGAATAGTGTATTAGTAATAACTTTCTTCTACCCATGTGTATCCCATCTATCACAGAGGTGGCTGTCATTCTGCATATTGTAATTATTATCCAGTTGTTTTTAAAGACGCTTTAATCATACAAAATACCTCACCTCCAAATTGTTTAGTGTTACTTTTACTGACCTTTATAAAAAGTATCTTACTGACTATTTTCTTCTGGACTTTTTTTCCCAGTCAGTTTGAAGAAGTTTCCGTGTGTACCTATGTAGTATTCTGGTGTGTGAAATATCCTTTATTTCTCCATTCTGTTGCTGACTGGCCTTTGGATGGGGGACTGTACAAATTTATAGGATAATGCCAAACTTTTTTTCGAAGCATTTGCTTCATTTTGTACTGTACCCGGCAATATATAAAATATCTAAGTTAAATTGCACTCTCTCAGATACTGAGTACTGTCAGACTTCTGATTTTTCCAATTGAATGAATGTACAACAGAATCTCACAATAATCTTGGCTTTTCAGCTTCCTGATTGCCACTATGGCTTAGCATTTATTCATGTGCTGTTGCCTGTATCTCCCCTGCTGTGAAAATGCCTGGCCCTGTCCATTGCTAATTTTTATTGTGTCATTTGTATTTTCCTTATTTTTTATGGGTGCTTTTCATTAGATTGTTGATACTAATCCTTAATTGTTCATTTATTTATCAGATATCTTTTCTAAGCTGTAGCTTGTTCATTTTTTTTCTTTTAGTCATCTTTGGATGAATGAAAAGTTTATTTTAATGAAGTAAAAAAATGTCAATCTTTTCTTTTACTGCTAAAATTTTTTAAGTCTTGTTTAAGAAAATTTTTTCTATCAATACACAACACAGAGAGAAAGAGAGAGAGAGAGAGAGAGAGAGGAATTTTTGTGAATGAAGAGTTTGAGACTTAATTGGAGTTGTTATACAAACTTTCCAATTGCAATGATTAAATCATCTCTCCTCTTTATTGATCATGCTGTTTTTTTCTTGCATTAGATACCATGCGTGTGAGGATCTCTGCTGGGCTCACTACTCTGGTTTGTTGGTTATTCTTTTTTCCAGTCCTATACCACAGCATTCTGTCTCAGTCATTATATATCTACAGTTAATCTTTGGATCTTAGGACAAGTTTCTTCATTGTATTCTTCAGAAGTGGCATGGGTATGCTTTGTCTGTCTTCAAACATGCATTTCAAGTCAATTTGTCAAGTCTTTTGAAAAATCTTGTTTTGAATGTAGTTGTATCAATTGCACGGATACCAGCATTTCTCTGAGTGTTAAAACTTCCTTTCCATGAATGTGGTAAATTTCTCCAAGAGTGAGGGACTTGGTGTTTACAGTTTTCATAGGACCCTGAAATTATAGGGCACATATTTCAAAAATAGTGCCACCTCTTTACTTCTTGCTAGTCAGAGGTGAGGGCAGTGTTAGATTTGAAAAAGCCTTAAAGGACCTTTGGTCTGACCAGAGAGTTTTCTTTCTTATTCCCAGGGGATTTCTGAGAACTAAGATCAGGTCATGTCTGAACAGGGTCTAGAGCAGTATGTGTTCCAGGGTGATATCTCAATAATCAAAATTAAGGTGGTATAGGGAAATCAACCATCCTGTACCACGGAATCAGAGAGATCTGAGTCTGCATTCTTATACCTACCAACCAGAAGGTTTGGAGAAGGACTTCACATCCCAGCCTCTGTTCTGTTATTTGAATTGGAGATAATAGCTCCTGTGCCAGGCCAGAGCTCCGAAATGAGTGGTTACCTTCCCTGAATCAAAGCTGATTCAGGATATTAAAGATCCCTCTTCCAAGCTTCAAGAACTGCATTGCATGGACCTTGTCGTCAGAGTCCCCCTGCCTGCCTGGGCCTGGCCCAGAGTGGACTTAGAAGCCGACAGTCTCATCTTCTCAGCTGATTTTCTGACTTATATTCTAGTCACATACAGAGACTATACAGTATCTAAATAGGTTTCTGGAAGCCTTGAGGCCAAGTTTAATATGAGATTACCTCTGATGGGAAGAGCAAGGGTGTCAGACCCAGCTTTCCTCTCCTGCCTGGACTTTGTGATTATTTTAGTCCTGAATCCTCCAATGATCACATTATATCTTCCTGTCCCTATCCCCTTCTCTGCCTGGGGATACACATGTTGCTGGTGCTAGCCCTTTGCAGAGGTGCTGTCTCAGGGCATCAGACACTTGGACAGCCTCTGTGGTGATAGCCTGAGGAACCCGAAGTTTTTAATCCTGACTCCTGGGGAGCCTGTGCATGGGGAATAATTGCAGTATCCCCAGCTTGCTTTCCTCAAACCTCCAGGCTGTTCCATTACCTGCTCAACTCTTTAAGAATGCGTCTGAGCCTTGAGTGAGGCCCTGTGGTTATCTACTTTGTTAGAAATGGAACAGCTATTTGAGGGCCTCAGATTTGTCTGATGGGATGCACTGATTAAGATAGCATTTCTGATATGCTCCAGTAAGTTCTGATGTTGTAGCTGTATCTAAATTGAAGACATTTTTGTCACTTGTTAAACTTCCATCAAATGCACGAAAAAGTGCAACAATGAGAATAAAATGGCGTAAGTTTTCTTCTTTGCGTGAGTTATGTGTATGGAACATTTTAAATCCCAGATCTTCCCTTCTTCTTTTTTCTGAAATCTCTGTTGTCACACAAATGAAAGGAAAGAGATAGAAATCCTAGTGAGTGTTGACAGTTGCTGATTGCTTTGATAGACACTTCATATAATCATCTCCTTTGAGCTTCACAGCAGTGAAGTTTAACATCTTGGGGTTAGTGCTGGTTAACAACATAACTACATTTGTAGATGAGGGGACTGACCTTGCCAGTTGCTGTTCAGGTTTGATTGGGCAAATATGAAAGATTTCTGATGTAGAGTGGCCCTCAGTAGGTGTTTCCCCCCCTCAAATGGCTCCTTATGGTTTGCAACAAATCTTGTTAATATGATGACCTTGAGGAAGATATTAGACAATACTCTTCTTGGAAGGGTGTGGTGATAAATGAATTAATATACATGCGGAATGTTAAGACAAATGCCTGTTACATACTGTGCAGTTACCAAATATTAGCTATAAATGAAATAATGTATAAGAAGTGGTAATAGTTATTGACTATGAATAATATAATGAATATTGGAATCACTGCCTCATTTTATCTGTGTCTTGATCCATAAAATCGGGGGTTGCCTAAATAGAGAGGGTCAGATGGGGGACTTCACAGAGAGTCAGGACCCAGTGAGTTCTGCTTGCAGTCTGCAGATTGTTCTGTCTCAGAGATCATCATTGGACAATGGCAGTGAGAAGCATCTCTTAGAGCTGAGCTATTTTCATGTAGTCTTGGGTGCTGGAAGGGGATGGTGTTTGTTTTGGTTCTGTGCTATCTCTCATTTTGCTCAGGAGACAGGAAAATCTGCTCCATGAGTCTTTATTCTTTCCTATCTCTCTATCTTTTATGTTGACCTAGGGCTTGTGAGCCTAGCAGGCTGAGGCTCAGCTCAGGTCCATCTGAAGTCAAAACACAATTACATGTATCTTAGACCATGTGGCTGCTTCCCACATACCTCTTGAGCTTTTTCTCTCTTTTATCCCCATTCTCTTTTCTCTGTGCCTTTCATGGCTTATGGCTATGTTCTGATCTTATTTCCAGCTGTGTTCAGTTTGCTGTTAAAGACTCCTGGTAAGTTCTTAATTTGATACTTTGCATCTTTTAGTTCTAAAATGACTTTTAAAAACTCTTATGTACAGGTTCCAATGTCTGTTGTAATCATTTCATCCATTTTGTTCATATTTTATTTTCCTTAACCTGTTAGACACTATTATTCTAATGTTTTTATCTGCTTTTGGTCAGATCCATCATCTGTGGATCTGTTTCTATGGTCTTTCTTCCCTTGATTATTGGTCGACATTTTCTACCTCTTCGTCTGTTCAGTAATCTTTTACTGTATGCCAGTCATTGCATATAAAAACTACAGAGGTGCTAATATTATTTTTTACTAGAAAGGGCTCCCCTTCCCTCTGATAGGAAGTTAGAGTGAGAAAATTATTACCTCAATTAAAAAGAAACTGCACACATATTTTGCACACCAATCAGTGCTTATGGCCTCTTTGAAGTTTTCATAGAGTCAGTCTTCACTGCAGTTTCTCTTTTACCAATTCATTAAATTGGAACTTTCATTAATATGAATTCCCTTGTCTATTCACAGAATTAAAACAAAGAGAGAGAAAGAGAGAGAGACAGAGAGAGAGAGAGAGAGAGCACAAAGCAGTTTGAAGGTGACTTTATTAATGTAAACAGATGATAATATGACCTTGGTTTCCATTTATGACAGATGCCATCTGGAGAGCCCTCCAGGGGAGATGCAGGCTTTGATAAAGTGAGATGTGGGAGAAGGCAGTGCAAATTCACCTCTGGGCATCTGGATTCCAACAGGAAAACCCCATAGAAAAATTGTCACCAATAGTCATCTGCAGGGTTATCAGGGAGGATAAACCTTTAGGAATATTTGGGAGGTCCATCTTTAGGGAAATTCTCTGATGCTGTGTCCTTCTTAGGGAGCTAGTTCCCTGCTATTGCTATACATGGACTTCCATTAATTCACTAACATAATGGAGTTCTTCATTGGGGAGCAAAGGCTTGAAGAAGTTGTTTAAATTAGAAAAGAAGACAAATTTCTACTCATAAATATCTAGTTTTCAAACCTTTTAGTTATAGGTGAAATCCAGTGTGAGGGACTTATGTTAATTTCATATTACCTTGGGCTGTTTTAAAGCCTACTGGTATTGTTTGCCAGGGCTTAATGGTATCTATTGGGTATCGTGTATGGAATATAGGGATATGACTCAGTGGCAGAGTGTTTGCCTAGCATTCATGAGGCCCTTGCTTAAGCCCTAAAACTCTCAAAAAGAAAAATAAAATCACAAGCAAGTTTTTCCTCTATCCTGTGGACAGCACTGTTGTGCCACTGTCCACATATTGGCTATGTGATGTGCCTCTTTTATTGTCTGTTGAAACCAAAGCTTATGATTCATAAGCAAGCATGGTTATATAAGGTGGTATCAGCCTCCTATGGTCATTGTAGAATGCTAGGGAAGAGAGAATGCTGGCCTGTGGCTAGCCCTGGATACCTCTATAAGCAGGGAACATGAGCTTAAATAGGGCCTCAGAAATCCAGAAGTAAAGAATGAGGTGCTACAGACATTGTCCTGGATCGGATGAAGTTCTTGGCAGGGCAGTTTCTGGAGTCCTGTGATTCATTGGCCATCAGGTGGCCTCCAACATTCACATGTCAAACATATCAGAGACCACATACTGTGATCTTTGTCCCTCTGATCTGTGTCCCACTCCTCATCCAGGTCTTCCAGACTTGTGATTATTGGTTTTCCTGTTCTCAGTTTCTTCCCATTTGTGCTCGCTTTGTGGTAATCTTGATTTCCCTCCATCTTTGGTGTTGATTCAGTCTCTGGATACGTCTCCACAGACTATCCAAACTAGTCTTAGTAGACTGCTTGGTTTTTCTTTGACCCTTTTTCCACCAGGACTTGCACCAGAACCCCAAATGTCTTTCTTTGTGTCTTCTTTTGGTTCCAGTAAGCCTTTTACCTGATAGGCTGATATGTGCTCATTCCTAAACTGATTATATAGGAGAAATAAAACAAAATTCCTGCCATTGAGCAGCTAATTCTACCTGAACAAACAAAAATTTCTCAATCCTTAACAAGATTGGATGGCATTTAATTAAGCGTTAAATGGAGGTGCTAGAGAAAGTCTGATGTGAGAAAAGTTAATGTGGTTTGAAGTAGGAGAAGATAAAGATCTTGCCCTGGGATATGTCTTCTGTCCACTTCTGGACTTTGGCCAAAGTCATCATCAGCTGGCAAGGTTTGTGGCAGATGGAACAAAAGCAGGACAACAATGACAAAATGAAACAATGAACAGGGGTGTGGAAAGGTGTCAACCCACACATAGCAAAATGGTGGTAACCAACTGTCTCTATGTTGACAACTTAGTCTGAACAAGATTGTATATTTGATCTAGCCTAAGAGTTAACAATATCTTAACTCATTCACACTATAGCTAATATCAGCAGAATCATATCTCAGGAGCCAGAGTTGACATATTGATATTCAATGTACCATACATGTTCTTAAAAACGCTGCTCCCAGTTCGATTCACATGGAGGCTTTGTGGTTTCTTAGTGGGAATTCCGTGGGTCCCTGGATGTTAGTGATAATGTGAAAGTCATGAACGTGTGGCTTTAACTCAAATTAGAGATTGTGTGTGAGAGAGAGATACTTTATTCTTTCTGAAAAAATTAAATTTAAGAAAATACTTTTGGCTTCAGATTTCATAATTTTTCTCCCACAAGTCTAAAATTATCTTATGAAAAATTCAAAACCTGCGTTTTAAAACACCCACCAGTATGTGAATCCTCTAGGATATATGCAAATGCTGAGGGAAGTGGTAGGTCTCCACAGCCCCTTCCAAATCCCTTCGAACCTCTGCAGGTGCCCTGGAATCCAGTTTAAATCCTCTGGCTGCCTGTGTTATCATGTATTCGTCATGCAGCCCCCCTGTCACTTCTCCTCTGAATAAGAGCCACAGTAGGTTGGTATTTATTTATATTTTTTGGTGGTACTGGGGTTTGAACTCAGGGCCTCATGCTTGCTAAGCAATTGCTTCCACTTGGTTATTTTTGAGATAGGATCTTAGTTTATGCCTAGGCCAGCCTGGATGTGATCCTCCTATTAGTGCTCTCCCATTTAGCTGGGATGACAGGTGTGCACTACTGTGTAGCCCATTGGTTGAGATGGGAATCTCATGAATTTTTGCCTAGGCTGACCTGGAACCGTGATCCTCCCAATCTCTGCCTTCTGAGCAGGTAGGGTTACAGGTATCCACACCTGAGCCCAGAGGGGTTGATGTTTTCAATTCGAGCATGTGCCTCTTCATTGACTGTTGAATTTGTTGTGTCCCTAATACTTTTTACCAGCTGTTGTGACACTTGCTATGTCATTTACCTTTTGTGCCTTACTTTTCCCACTTCTCAAATGAGACCATTCCTCACTCCTGGTGAAAATATTACAAGGATTATGTATCATTTTTTTGAAACACAATGCCTGGTATATATATTGTAGCTCCATTATAGGGACTAGGATGAAATGAATGAGGCATTTGTCTCAGCTGTGAAATTTAAAAAGACAACAATAACAGCAGCCTCCAAAATCAAGATATATAATGTTTAGTGTGATATTTTAGAGCATCAAGATTAATATAAAAATCTGTGATGAACGCAATGTCAGAATTTTAAGTCAATACACGGTCAGTATTACTGATTTTTCCTTTTAGGCTCCAGTATAGCATGGGGTGGCACTGGAAGTAATGAGTCACTGTATCCATGCTTCTTCCTGCTCTTTTCTTCCTGTTTGGCTTACCAAGAAGAAGTCCCTCTTTCTTTGTCACCACAAGGGATGTGAAAGTGAGATGAATGGGGTAGGGGTTGTCTATCCTGCAGGGATCAGATCTCCAAGCTGTTATGTTTGCTGAAGCAATAGCATCCATAAACCCATGGATGTGTCCAGAGGTCTGAATAGTGGTGCCAGCCCAGGCTAAGGCCTAATTGGAGGTGGAGCACAGGGGACCTGGGCAGGCTGGCATGGTCAGCACAAGCCTGAGTGGTACCAGTGGGGACTGTTGGCCAGGGCTATGATCTGATGGGGTAGTTTTTTCCCTTCCTGCAACCCATCCCTGTTCTGTTTTGTTTACAGTTATCCAATTACAGGAATGCAGCTGAGTCCCATGGAATAGAAACTTAACCCATTCGCTTATTTGTGCTACTTTGAAAAGGAGAGAAAGAAGATAATTGAAATAATGTTGGGGATTGCATCTGCCATTCCACTCAGAGCAAATGGACCCCAGGGTCAGCAAGCAAGGGGGCAGTGGGGGGCTCAGAGTGGCTCCCCTCTCCGTGAGTCTAGGTTCCCATGTATCTGCCACAGTGCACTTGTGTTGTGGAGTGGTTTCCTTTTGTCTGTTACTTATGTGTGCACGTGTGAGGTTGTGCAGCATGGTAGACAACTCTGTGAGCCAGGTTTCCTCTAGCTTTCAACAGAAGAACCTGTGACTTTGCCCAGTGATGGAGGAGAGGTGCTGGCTGGTTCTGTATGTACCTTCTAGGGGTTTCCTGGAGGTAACCTGGACCATGCTTGATTTTCACAGCAAGGGCTGATTTAGAAGCTAGCTTTGGGGTAAGATGTACTTTTGCTAGTTCATGCTTTCATCACTTACTCATTTAACTGGCACTAACTACTGGGTGAAGACTGTTGCTCAGAAATGGTGCCAGGCACAGGGATGCCAAGCCCAGTAAGACATGGTCTCAGCTTCAGAAATACATATTCCAGTGCCGTAACCATATATAAACAGCTGATTGCACCAGCGGGTGAGTAGTGTTGGGAGTATGGCTCTGTGGGGTGATGGCCTCTCTTCTTTCACAACTCATTGAGTTTTTTCTGTAAGTGTCCTATGGTTTTTCAAGGGAACAGCTATGTGTTGTCCAATTGTCCTCAGGAGTTATGCATGGGCTAGGTCATTGCAGTGGCCTAGATGGCCATGTCCCCAACATCCTTTCCCTTTTCATCAGTACTTCAAGGCTCAGGCCACCTCCCGGTTCTGCAGTCTGCCTTTCCCAACCTCTTTAGACTTCCATGACACCTCCACACCTTCAGCCTGCAGCATGAGGCATGTTCATGAAATTAGGAGCCACACTGCTGATGTGGGATACAGGCAGCTGTTCTGGAAATATATGGGAGTCTCCAGGGCCCAGTTCCCATCATTTGGGTAGCTCTGCACAGCACCTGCTGTCCACTTTCTTCAGATATGCCAGGATCAGAGCCAATGCTTTGCCTCCAATATGGCTTCCAGAATTTCAAAGTTAACAGAATTTTCCTAATGATATGAACAATCAGAGGATTACAACTTGGCTGCTGAAGGACATCAGAGAGTCAGCAGTTATTTGCCCAGCACATGCTTTTAGCGATGGTGGTAACAGAGTTGGCTGTGGTTTGTGCCCAGCCATTGGCTTGACTATTGGAGACCACAGTCTCTATTATGTAAAAAATCAGAGAAACATGGACAATGCAGTCAGTCACCCCAGAAATTGATCCAAATGACATTGGTTTTGCACATTTTCTCAAAGATTTAGATGTTCAGCACATGTAGACTTTTTTTAGTTTAATTTTTTTAGCATCATACAAACATAATCCTGTTGACTTCATTTTTGCCTCAATATAAATGTTTCCTTTACTAATATTTAACCAATATGTAGTGTTACAAATAGCTGAATAAATGCACTTGGGTTAAACAAATTTTGCTGTGACATTGAAGGAAGGTTTATCTCCCCTCAGTGCTTATGGGAGGAATATTTCCTTTTCATTTGTACTTGCACAGCCACAGTGTTTTCTGTTCTTTACTGAAGTCCCATTTTCTAATTACAAGTGTTGATCTTTAAAACTGGCCTTGGTAAGTCATTACTTGCCTTGAATAGATTTTTAAAAATTTATTCCTTTTTATCGTGCAAGGACTATATGTACATTATACAGAAAACTAGATAGTTCAGATAGGCAGATACAGAACAGAAATTTAAGTCACCAATAATCCCATCACCCAGAAATAATGGATGTGAACATTGTGTTTGGTGTTTATCTGTTCAGACATTTTTATTTGCCATTCATTTGGCAAACATTTATTGTGTTTCTATTTTGTGTTCAATACATGGAATCCTCCTATATGTATTCTTCAAGAACTGCTTATTTCTCCTAGATGTATACATCTTTCCATGTCAATAAATGCATGTTTACAACATCTTTTACAATGTTTTTCAATAATAAGGGCCTATTGACATATCTTGCTGTTATTTCTCAGTTCCTGTCATTACATGTTCTTGTCATTATAAATATAACTGCAATAAAATCCTTGTAATTTTTTTTTGGAGGTGGTACTTTGGTGTTGAATTCACTGCCTTGCACTTGGTAGGCAGGCCCTGCACCACTTCAGCTATGCCCCCACCCCCAGCCCTTTTTGCTCTGATTGGTGTGGTCCAGGTTAGCCTGGACCACAGTCTTCCTGAATGTTTCCTCCTGTAGCTGAGATGACAGGTGCATGCTGTCATGCCTAGCCTAGCCTTTTCTGATGGGATAGGGTCTTGCCAACTTTTTTACCCAGGTTATTTGAACCACCATCCTTCTCATGTCACCCTCCCACATAACTAGGATTATAGGCATGAGTGCCAGCTAGAAGGGTGGAGTCTGAGTATGGGCAGATGCCAACCCCCCCCCCCCCCACAGAGCTAGTCAGTGCAGATAGAGTATCAGCTGACCATGGCAGGCAAGCTACTTCTACACACCCTCCTGGACAGACTCAGGGACCCACCCAGAGACTCTGGGCTTGAGCCATGACACTGTTTTACCTGGCAGCTTGTCAGGGAGCAATGGTTGGCAAGAACTTTTAACTTCTTGATTAGTGTTTTGTTTGCGTAGTGACAAATATGACAATGTTTGAGCCAGGTTTGTTACAGCTGGCCTTATGGCAGGTATCTGGCTTTAAGAAGCAGACTGTTGTCCTCTGCCTCCAAGATGTACAGCCTTGATCTACAGAACCCACCTGCTCCTCCAATCTCATTTCTCTTTGTGCTGTACGACTTCAGACCAACTGCTGAATCACTGTGAACCTCAGAACTCATTCTCTGTAAGACTATTCCAGTTGTGCATTTTAAAATGAGACCACACACAGCTGCCCCCGGCCTTGGACTGAGCAAATACATATTCAATGGCAATCTTTCCTTGGCCTCATCCTTTTGATGACTCCCCACAATGCTGTTTTGCTCTTGTACCCACAGGTAACCCTGGTCCTTCCTAAGTGCTTTGACCACAGGGTCCCTTCTTGTGCTGCCAGCTGGCCTCGGAGACTTGCTAACCCCGTGTGTATGCATGGGATGGGTGAGTGCCTGTGGATTGGGATTGAAGTGCTGAGGCCAGACGGTGACAGTGGGAGTGGGTAAGAGCAGGGCTGAGGGGAAAGACCCAGATCTGGGGAGCAGAATGGTCCTAGTTAGAAGAGTGCATCCAGAGAATGTTCCAGAGGGGAGAAATGAATAGCACTGCACACCTCACTGGAGAAAAGCTGTGGTTCTGATTGTGCTGGAACTGCATAGGGAACCCCACAGAGGGTGCAGGGGACTGTGGCAGGAGGTTGACAAGTCTGAGGCTCATGGGGAAGGGTAGGCACAGGCAGAGACCCCACCCTGGTTGCCCCCTGTGGTCCAGTGTGTGGTGGTTTCTGCTTTCTTCCCATGCAGCACAGAGCCTATCCAGGGTGGCTGCTCAAAACCATGTGTCAAAGGAATACCAAGAAAAGGGAGGATGGAAGAAAGAAGAAAAAGAGGAGTGTGCAATTAAGAGAGAAGGTCTGTGTGTGGGTGAAGGGAGGAAGTAAAGGATGAAGAATGAACTGAGTGCATAAAATCAATTAAGGATCTGTTCATTGCAAGCAGTGGAAAACAATGAAAACCTGTATTCATCTCCCAGGATGCGCTTTCTAGAGCATAGTGGCAATGCCACCTAAGTCTCCAACATTTTCCTCTTCCCTTAGCCTGTGCACTTGCCATCCTGGGTGTTGGGGTTACTGCAGCTCCAGATAATGTATCAGTATTGTGAGGGGATAGAGAAAGTGGAAGCTGAGATGGGGAGGGGACCACTACATCTGTTTTCAACTCACGGAGCAGAGTTGTGTCTCATGGTCACTTTCACCTGTGGGGAAGGAGAGTCAGGTGTCTCAGGTCACCTCAGCAGCGAGACCAGCAAATAAATAGGGTTGGAAATGGGAATGGGGGAGCTAGAGCAAGTTCTGTGCATCCCATGGGTCTAAGATGAGCAACTGAGGTGCTGAAAGTGAATTAACACAGCCAGGGCCCAAGGGGGAGGCAGAAGGACTTTGGAGAGAAACCAAGGAGACTGAGATTCCAAGATGCATCTAGAGAGAAGTCTGTATTGGTGTTAGAAATGTAGCCTGCAGGTGTGGTTGGACAAAGAGAGGGGAGTTGGCTATTTTAGCTATAGGGGATGAGTGCCTTCCTAATCCAGGCAGCAGGAGGAAGAGAGGGACTGTCAGCAGGAAGGAGGCCAAGCAGGAAGGCCTGTTGGTGGATGAATGAGCCAAGGAACCATGGAGGGGCTTAGGAGAGCATTGCCCACTTGGGAGAGTGTGGTAGGTCTAACAGAGCCAGTAGGATAGTCAGTTCCTTTCAGGCAGGTATTTATCCTATACCTTCTGTATACCAGGGATTAAACCTAGACATGCTTCAGAGTGAGCCCTGTTGAGGGCTAGGAAAAGCCCAGAAGGATCTAAGATGCTAGAGCCTGGGCTAGAGTAGAATCCCCAGGCTGCAAGGTGCAGGGTTGAGGGTGTAGAAGGAGGCAGCTGCTGAGCCCAGCTTTGATAGATGGCCTTGCTACTTCGCCTAGCTCTTTGTTTTGGCTCCCAGGGATCTGGAGGTTGTCTCTGAGGGTGGGAACAGAAAGCAGTACACAGAGACATGGGGATGTGTGGGTGACGTGGAAACAAGGCCGTTGGGTGCCAAATATTGAAATATCCCTTTTCTGAGGCTTATTGCAGCCCAAATATATAAACTGCATATAGGAACACAGCATTACATTACAGACAATCCAATGCTTAAGTCTCAAGTTTTAATTTAAGAAAATTTAATTGCAAAATACTAAAAATAATCTGAAACATAAATAGCAGAGCAGGCAGGCCTGTCTAAACCACCGAACTCAGAGCCGTAGCTGAAAAGAGTATAAGACACTAGGAATATGTGCCAGTTGAACAAATCAGCTGACTTTTCTAGATGTCACCAGCCTTTGCTAGAGTGGGGGCAGGTTCTGCATGTGCCTTGAATGCTTGAACCACTGTAGCTCGAGCTTTCCTCCAGTTGACTGGTTGGAGCTCAGCTCTGTGCCATGCCTTCCTTCCTCCCCATGTATTTGGGTCATTTCCCAGGGGATGCTGACACTTATATCAGCCAGTGCCAGTTACCCCTGCTTCCCCTGTTGTGACCTCTCCTGAACAGAGAGCTTCTTCCTTCTGACTGCTGCTGTGATCCTGGGTGCTCTTTTCCCAGTGCACCCTGAGACCTCAGGCCTATCTCTCATTGTTAGGCAGGCCTGGGACTAGTCAGTGGTGCCCAGGGTGAGATGGGGTGGAAGTCATTAAACTTCTCCAGAAGACAAGTCTTGTGGAGGACCTGCACAGGTGGGGTGAAGGGAAGATGGCCCTTTGGGGATCCAGAGGTTAGCAAATGTCATTGAGGGCCTATGATGGTGGGGAGGATTGACTTTTAAATAGGGGTTTCAGGATGACTACCCTGAAAATGACCCTAAGAAAAGACCTAAAGGAGGTGAGGGAGTGGATATGGGGGATGCACACCCAGAAAGTGGAACAAGGGTACAGATCTGCAGCGGGGTGTGTGTCTGGAGAGCAGCGAGGAAGCCAATAGGCTGGGGCAGAGTGAGGGATGGGGGAAGGAGCAGGAGCTGGGGGTCAGATGTGAGAGGTAGGGGGAAGACAGGGATGGGGTGGGGTAAATCATACGTGGCCTGTGGCCATGGTAAGGACTTTAGATTTTCTCTGAGTGAGATAGGGAGAGTTGCAGGATTTTGAGTAGAGGAGGGACTCAATGTGATGTAGGTATAAAATGGGCACATGGCAGCTGTCCAATGAAGAGTCTGCCTTGATCTAGTAAGTTAGCCTGCTGCAGCTTCACAGATGCTGATGGATACATAGGACTCCTGACCAGGGAAGAAGGACTTTGTTACTCATGCATAGTAGGAAATTTGGGCCATCCTTAGGGAACCTCCAATCTTATAAGGAGTTGTAGAAAATCTGTCCAAACTTTGCCTTGAAGTAAGACTTTCTTTATGATCTCGTTCAGGAAACACTCTGCCCTATCTCCAGGGCTGCTTATATATAAATAACCTCACATAGATCGTCCAGGACAGATGCTATCAAAAGATCTGCAGAAATGCATGGAGAACTTCCCCCAGTGCTGTGATGCCTGTAAAATGGTAGATGATCTGAAAACAGGAAGATGGATCAGGAGCCTGTGCCAGCCATCTGTGAAGGAGGTGATGTGCTGAACCAGAGTCATACGGTATGACCAAAGCCAAATTCCAGGTATGCATTGAAGGTGAAGCTATGAGGTTTTCTTATAGGCTGGGCAAAGGGTATGAGAGAAAACAGGGTCAAAGAGTACTCTACAGTTTTAGCCTAAGCAATGGAAAGATGAAAATGCTGTCAACCCAGCAGGGAAGTGTGATGGGAAGAACAGACTTGGGTGGGAAAATAAGTAGTTGTGGACCAGAGGAGTTTCACTTACCTGCTAGTCAATGGCTCAGAAGCAAGGCTGTGTAAATGGCCCAAGGCCCGTTGACCACACCTGTCTGCCTGAGGCAGCTTCTGGTGTGCCTATGGCTATGACTACTGTGGTCAAGAAAGGAGGAGTCCTGGAAGAAGCATGCAGCCAACACTGCTCCACCTTGTTCACCACTTGTCCTCTCTGACATTCTGGTTGTCTTTTAATTTTCTGCTTGACACCTACTCAGCAAAGCTGTCCAGTGTCTGTCCCTGGATCAGTGTCTGTCACCAGATGGCCTTTCTGGGCACAAAAGTAGGACATATCCCAGCCCTTACGGGTCCCTGACACAGAGGGACATCCAGGTCATCCATCTGCAGTCATATACCAGGGAATCATGTTCCTACCCAGAGTAGTAGCTAGTGTGGAGGCTTGGAGAGGTATGAGACCTTGACCTTCTAAGAGCCCCAGGATCTGAAGATTACTGAGTGAAGGAGGTTGGCAAGAAGTGAGGAGGGCTGGGTCTGGCCTTGAAATCCTTCCATATGTCAGACCAAAGAAGTTGTCAGACCAGTGATTTTCAACCCATGGCTCAAAACCCATGGACTAGTTGTACATTCAGTCTAATGGGATACAACCAGCATTTTAAAATGTAATGAGATGGATTAGAACAGGGAAGGATAGGTTAGGCTGGGATGTGAACATATTGTAAAATAGACTAGATTCTCAGGGAGCACTGCATATAGTGTTGGGCACTTTTTCACCAAGGCTGTCTTTCAGCTGTGTGTCTGTGTTGTGTCCTGACCCCATGTCATTGTATGGCTCTCTGTGCATCCTGTTAAATGTTTGGAAGCCCTAATAGTGTGTTTTCAGCTGATGATATTTATGTTGATTTGGTCCCTCATCCCTGGGGTTGGCCTCCAGATTGGGGCAGCTCCTGTTTGAGATGCTGTGATGGAAGGTTGAGAAGTGTTGGTAAGAGGATCTGCTGCTGAAGTTCTTAGTGCAGGGAGGACTGGTTGACAGATAACAGCTGTAGGAGAGAGGAAGGCCTGGACAAGGCTGGACCTGCAGACATGATGACATGATAACACTCCTATCACTGGCCTTTTGGGGCATTGACCATGTGGTTCTAACTCTCTCCAGTGGCCTGAGCTGGGCTGACTTCTCATCCATGTGCCAGGAACCCATGTACTGCTGTGCATGCAGTGGGGTCCAGGTAAGGTCATGGTGGGCAGTGGTGCCCATCGGCCTCTGGATCCCCATGGAGAAGAAGGAGGTGGCATTCCAGATGCAATGCATGGGAAGGATATGTGGAGTATGGTGCTCTTTTTTGTTCAGACTTCCTGCACAAGTAAAGATCTGACTCAGGTCAGACTCAGATTTTCCTTCTGCCATCAGGAGACACAGAGAGGTAACCCAAAAGAGGAACCCATTTCAGGGCTTAGGATGTACTCTCTTTCTCCATCCTAGGGTATTTGTGGGCACATGGCTTATGCCAGAGATTGTTTTTCCTAAATAACTCTACAGGGGAGGGGAAAATCATATTGGTGTCTTTACAAGTCAGACTGTGTCTAGTTTTGCTCTTTTTGTGTCTTGAGGAAGCAAGCAGTAGAGAGGTGTACTCTTTAAGGCTGAGAAATGAATCTAAAATTCTAAAATGTTATTTCAGGGAATCTATTTCCTCCATAGTCTTTAAGAAGAAGAAGTTCTTATTCTTTCTTTACATCTCATTGTAGTGGCTGAGCGACTGGCTGCGGTTTCTGTGCATGTGTCTGGAAGATGCTTCTCACCTGGCATAAGGCTTCCATTCACGGTCACCTAACTGCCAGATGGAAACCACTTGCGATTTTAATGTGGCACTTCTCTAAATGAGTCTTTAGGTCTGAGGGGACACATTTTTGCCTAACTCTGGGAACAGCAATATTTATAGCTGTCTTTCCTGATAGGAGCCCCTTTTGTGTGCAGGGTACTGTCTGGAATAAGAAACTTGTACAGAAGCCAGGATGGTGTTTGATCTGAGTAAGTTACAGGCGCATCCTTGGGTAGGACTGTAGCCTGCTCTTGAGCATAGCATCTGGCCTGTCTGCCTTGGGGGAACTGGGGGTGCAGAGACACAGCTTGCACTGGTGGCTATCTAGGGAGAAGCATGGGAGGGCAATGGGTAGAAGGAGAATAGCCTGTCAGTTGGTTCAGGTTCCAGGCCAGACTCCCACTTCCTGCCTTATAAGGCCATATGGTCATTTGCAAATGTGCCTGGCATTCTTTATTTGCAGAGGAAGATCCAGGCTGTGGGAAGTGAGATGAGGCTTATTCCTTTCATCATCTTCATTCTTACAGATAAGGTGAGGACCTGAACAAAAACCATGTGCTAGTATGGAAATGTTACCTCAGGACAGGTCCCCATTACTCACCTCATCCTTCCTCCACTAGATTTCTGCCTTATAACCCTACCTTGTAGGATCCCCAGTTTTCCACCACATACACTCTGTATCATATGAACAGCATAGGACCTGACATTCAGTTAGTTTTGGGTTCTTCTTAGTGATAACTACAGATTCCCCTCAACTTACAGTGGGCTTATGTTCAGCAACCCATTGTAACTTGAAAGTATCATCACTTGGAAATACATTTAATATGCCCAACCTTCTGAGCATCATAGCTTAGTGACACAGTGCGCTATGAAATTCCTGTTCTTTATGCTCTTGAGTACATGGAGCTGAGGTTCCATACTGCTGCCCAGTATTGCAAGAGTATCATCACCATATATTGCTAGACTGGGAAAAGGTCAAACTTCATACTTTGAAGTATAGTTTCTACTGAGTGCTTATTGCCTTTGCACCACCATAAAGTCAAAAAATCATGAATTGGAACCATGGCAAGTCGAAGTTCTCTGTATTTGTAGATAGGTGCTACATTGTAGGGGAATCTCAGCTTCTATAATCTGTAATGTTACTCATATTTTGAATAGTTACTAAACTGATGTACAGCACACCTTCCCTTCCTAGTAAATGGATTATTAAATCTGTTAATGACCTTGACTGCTCTTTCCATTGCTTCAAGATAGGCTTCAATCAGCTGATCCTGGGGATTTCTGCTCTGGAGGTTGGGTTTCCTCACCTGGAGCCACCAGAGGAGTTTGCACTAATCATCTAGGAAGGATAAGTCCTGCCTGCTTCCCAAGCCTCAGCCTGTTACTGAGGAAAATAGGTGGTATGATGGTCAAGTTTATGTGAGAACATGACTGAGCCAAGATGTGCAGATATTTGTTCAAACATTATTTTGGATGTTTCTTTGAGTAATTTTAAAACACAATTAACATTTAAATCAGTAGATTGAGTAAAGCAGATGACACTCCACAATGTGGATGGGTCTTATCCAAGCTGAATAGAACAAACACTGATCTCCATTGGACAAGAAGGACTTCTACTAGGAGGTAGCCTTTGGGCTTGAACTAAAATATCAGCTCTTTCCCAGTCCTCCATAATCACATGAGCCAATTATAAAAGTACAGTTCATTTATTTCTTACACACACACACACACACACACACACACACACACACACACACACTATTGGTTCTGTTTCTCTGCAAAACCCAGACTAAGTCAGTTGGCATAATCAGGTCTTTTTAGGAAATGTTTGTTAGACATATTCCCAGGAAAAACATTCTGGCTCCAGCCTGGATTTTGCAGGAATTTAAAGTAGAGAAGGGACAGGGTTGGATTTGTGTTTTAAAAAGACACTGGGGGTGGGGGGTCAGGTGGTGAGTGTAGAGACTGGGTTAGGAGTCCAGTGTACTTATCTAGGTGGGGAATGATGTATTAGGTGGCTGAAGTGGGAATGGAGAAGAGGGTCCAGCATGGGCGATACTTCAGAAGAATGTGTGGGACCCAGGACCCAGTGCATGAAGATAAAAGAGTCAGGGTCCATGGGGGATGTCAGTACCCGATGATGCACAAGGTTGGAGCAGCAGTTTACAGAAGGTGGTGAGTTTTCTGTGGGGCATTTTGCATTGGGAAAAGCCCCTGGTGCATCCCAAAGAAACTGGCCAGGGAGCACAGACTTGGGAGATGGCAACAACTGGTGGTGGTGGGTTTGAAACCTTGAGGAGCCTGCAGTTTGTCTGTTTTCACAGAGCGAATCTCCCATGGGACACCTTCCTGACATGTGCTCCTGCCAAGGTCTGCCACCCAGGATCCCACAGACACAAAGAGTAGACTGGTAATGCTGAGAAGGGAACATCAGCACCTGTCACCAGGACTCAGCAAAAGTGTTAAACACCATCTGGTGCCAGCTAAGAAAAATAAATACAAAAGGACTCTGAGAGAAGGCCCTAGAGTAAAGGGAAGAGCGTATTGCTGGTGTGAGGGAGTTTTCAGTTTGTGTGCATGCATGCTCAGGTAGAACCGTCATGAATGTGCACATGTGTGTTTGTGAACAATGGCATCTCTCTATCAGCATGCATTAAATTTCAGCTTCACAAGTTCTCTCCTTATGACACTCCTGTCAGTTGAGGGGAGTGAGGAGACCTGCCTGTAGACAGGCTTAGTGTGCTGAGCATTGGCTCTGTCCCCAAGCCTTCCCTTTAGGTGTACTGTGGGCCCTGTCCTTGAATGGCAGACCCAAGGCCAGATAAGCTCTGGGCTCTCTACCCTGACCAGCAACAGCATCCCTCCTCCCCGAGGCTGGCCAGCCTAAAGGCAGGACTCTGACACCAGGTTATAAATGCATCTGTCTGGGTACATTATCTAAATTGTTATGGATCACCCTGGGTAATGGCAAAAGTAAAAACCGCTGTTAGCTCAGTGAATAAATCCTTGGTGTTGATCAATCATTGCATGGTGTAGACTCTTTTAATAGGCACAATTTACACAGAGGCTTGGCAGACTGCTCTGTATACTAATTGCAGTTGGAAAACGGATGCCGATCTCTGCTGTGCTGTAAAAATGTAAACTATAAATGACTTAAATGCTCATGTGCTCACTTCTCCACCCAGGGCTCATTTCCACCTAGTATTTCGATACAAATCAGAGAAAAAACTACTCTCCTGTGAGATAATAACTTTTATGACGTGAGGTTCAATGCTCCTCTCCTGTGATGCCCTGAATCCTTCTTGGAGCCGTGGTTTCCCCAATCTCCATCCACAGAGAAGCATCCTTGTTAGTACGTGGACCATCCCAGCCTCCTGGGTCCCATGATGTTATTACACACACTTAAGCATCCTGAGTTACTGTCTCTTATGCTCCCTCGTGCTCCTGTGGGCTGAAGGGATCCAGAGCTTCCAGAGGGGCCTCACTCCAGCAGAAAACCCTGAGAGAAGCCAAGAATAGACTAACAGCATGTCAGGACCACCAAGTCAACACAAGTGACTCCATGATGCGCCTTACCTACAGCACTGTGGAGAGCTAAGCTTGCTTGCTTCACCCCATGCTTAGCTCTCAAACAACAGCAAGGCCTGTTTTGTAAGGAACTTCAAAAGTCACGATGTATACCTGCATTATATCCTGGTTCAGGTGGGTTGTATATGTGTGGCGCAGTAATATCTCTGTATGTGGGGCTGGATTTTAATTTGTACTTCTGGGACACTAAGGAAGCATATGCCTACCTTGGGAGGGCTCAAGCCCTGTCTTCTTAGATCCAAAATGTTTAGTCACTCACTTGCCACTCTACCTGATATTCCATCCATCAGAGATGCATTTCTTTAGGGTTTAAGACAAGACAACCCTACTAAAATCCAGATGAGAAGACTGTCCCCTAAGACTTTCTCCACTGTTAATATTTTTGTTTAGATTATAGTATGCAGTTGTAGAATGTCAAAAATAAGGTGATGCCATCCAGTCACTTATTTTGAGAGAAAGAAGAATAAAGACCACAGTGGACTGGGATTTGCCAGGACAGGCAGCAGGTGGTCTGGGACCTAGGCATAGCTGTTCTGGCAAGAAGTCACCTGGGGAAGGTGTTAGAGGAATGTGACACACACCAGGCTGTTTTGATGGGGAAAGTGTCACATTCTATTAGGAATTATGGGTACAATCTAGGGTGGCAAGGTGACTGGGTTGTCACCTAGCTTGTGGCCTAGAACAGTTGTGAAGCCCCAGAGTGCTCTGAGGGAGATGAAGGAAGTGCAGAGGTGCTGACACCCTGAGATGCTTTGCTCCCAAATCTAACTAGATTCTCCCAAGTGAATCTAGTTAGAGGCTGGCAGCTTGCGAGGGGGAGAGAGAGATTGAGGCACAGGCCACAGAGGGCCTGAGACATCCCTGTGTGCAGGTGAGAGTCCCTGGGAGAACTCCTTCTCTATGGACAGTGCTGTGTCCCTCTGCCTTCTCAATCTGTCTTTGTGGCTTGCCTCCTTCCAGGCTCTTCATTCTGTCAGTAGAGGCCAAACTCCTTGGTGTTACTAATGCAAATAGGGACAGGGGATGGGCTTCAGTGCACTGATCCATCTTGTGAGCAGGAGGGTTGTTTTCCCTGGACTAATGGATCTAGTAGCAAAAACTCTCAGTGGGTTTGTTTTTTTTTAAGACAGGATCTCTCTGTGCAGCTCAGATTGGCCTGGAACTCGTTCTGTAGCTCAGGCTGGCTTTGAGCATGAGATGCTCCTGACTCAGCCTCCTGAGTGCTAGGATTATATATGTACATCACCATGTCTGGCCTCAAAGTCATTTCTAAATGAGAGTTTTAAATAAATAACTAAATGTAGGAAAATTAAGGAATGTCACTTAAAAAGGTAATTGATTTTCTTAGGTGTTTTATATATTTTATATAAATGTTTACCAAGCTCAGTTTGTTCTTTGGTTCTGGCCTGTTTGATACTCCCAGGGCTGAAGAGGGTGCAACTTCCACCTCCAGAGGCCTGTCAGGAAGGACAGACAGAAAAAGTCTCAAGTACAAGTTTATGTACAATGTGCAAAAGAGAGTCTTTTGGCAAAGAGTGAAGAACCCCTCTGGAGATGGAAATGAGCTGCCCAAATCGGTGGGAACTGTGCCAAGAAACGGGGAAGGCCCTACCCCAGCAGAGAGACTTGAGTGGAGAGGTCCAGCAGCATGGCAGCAGGACAAGCACAGATGTGAGGCTGAAATGGAGGCCAGGAGATGTGGAGATGAGGCCACACAATGAGTTAGGCAAAGGCTTTTTGGTAAGGACTCTTGTGGGCCACACTGGAGGTGTTGGGAGTTTCAGCTCCCTGCAAGCAGGAAAGTGGCTTCTGTCACCTGGATGGGTGGTGTTGCTGTGTGGAGAATGGGTAGGAAGGGAGGGTTTAGGTAGGTGGTACCTAAAAGTACTAGCCACTCTTGAGACAAATGCTGGCGTGACTTGCAGAATCTTACGTAGTATTATGCTCGGTGCATGACTAGCTGGCCCCATGGAGCTAGGTATGGGTCTCTCTAGGCAGATCCGGGACAGGACTCTGAGCAAGATGTAAGGATGTAAAGGAGTCCTGCCCCTGCCAGGGCCCCTCTCATGGATGGAGCTCCCAATGTCCCACCATCACTTCTCCAGTGTAGGAAAGGTGCTGGCTGAGTGAGAAGTGAAGCAAATTGAGCAAGAAGGAGCTCAACCTTCTTTAGAGATCTCTCTCCTCTCACTAGGAGACATGTGTCCTGGGAGGCCCCTTCCCAATCTTCTGGGTCCTTCCACTTTGGCTCCTGGACACCACCAGTCTCAAGTTCAGCAGTCAAATTTCAAAGAGAGATCTCACTCCTGGGAAATAGTGGGAAGACAGGTTGTCTTTCAGAGGGAGGTACCATTCAGGCCAGGAAGGTGGCTGCTGATGCCCCTTGCTAACATAAGGGCATGACTGGGGAGGGACAAAGAGGAGCAAGCCAGCCTCTCAGAAATGACCTTATTGCCAGTTCCACGTGCATCATGATGAAGAGGCCTGGGATCTCATTATTTGTGAGCCTTGCTATGTTTATACTTCATTTGTGGCCAAAACAGGGAGATTGGAAGGAGGAGAGAAGACAGGACTCATCAATTCAGTGAGCACAACTGTAGCACAAACACATTGAGAGCAAGTAGGACTCCTCAAACACAAGAAGCATGTTTTTCTTGAGTCTTCAAAAACTGATGCTTGGCTCTGGATGGTCCTTGCTCTTTCTGAGCCTACTTCCGCATTTGTAAAACAAGAAAGCCGACCAGAGGATCATGCCAAGGTGAAGAAGCTCTTAGTCCTTGGCATGCCCAACACTTTCTCCCCATTCCCTCAACATGGCCTGGGCAGAGGAGCTTGCTGGCACTGTTCTTGGTGCTAGAGCTGAGCCAGCTGTCCCCGGGAGGAGCTGCCTCTGGCACCAGGTGTTGTCGTGGCGGCCAGGAGACCACAGAGGCTCCATGTGGGACTCTGTGTTTACCAGGAGGCTTTCCCTAGATGCTGTGTGTGTCTATACCTTGTTCCCTGATCACCTCAGCCTGGCTGCTTCTAGCAGGAGACTGGGCCCTGAGGAAAAGCAAGAAAAAAAGTGCTCAGGGTAGAAGCCCTTGAGGCCAAGTGTGGCCACTGCCTGACACCAGGCCTGGGATTCCTGGTCCCTGCAGGACTCAGCATCACCTTGCAGAACTCAGTGTCACCTCAGTATGACAGGGGGACTTTGTGCCTTGAGACAGGCAGCATGAGGTTAGTACAAGGCCTCTGTAGCCAGACTGGGTTTGAACCCCAGCTCTGCTAAGCATATAGCATAATTTTTTAGTATGTTTTTTTGTTGCTATAATAACAGAATACCACAAACTGAGTAATTTATATGCGTTTAGAAAAAAAAGACATTTGTTTGGCTCATGGTTCTGAAGGTTGGGAAGTCCCAGAATATGGCACCATTTTCTGGTGTAGGCTGCATCCTAACATGGCGAGGGCATCACGTGGTGAGTCAGAGTAAGTGTGCCAGCTCCGCTCTTCCTCTCCTTAGAAAGCCATCAGAGACGTCCCACCTGCAGGCCTCACCTAAGTCCAATTACCTCCAAAAATCCCACTCCCAAGTACCATCAACATGAATTTGAGAAGTAATATTTCAACTCAAGAAACTTGGGTTGAGGTGTGGGATTCAGTGTTGCCATCTGCCACATGGGGATAAATAATGACCTACTTCACAGAATGATGAGGATTCGATAAGGGAATGTGGACGGAGCCCTTACTACCCTTCCTCGCCCGTTCCACAGCATGGGCACCCGTAACTTAGGCACCCTGCCACCTGCCCACCTGTCGTCTTCCCCCCACACAGGATGGTGACATGGCTTTCCTCCACAAGCCACAGATGGAGCCACAAGCAAGACCCACATCAGCTGCTTGACCTTTGCCCCATGAAGTGCGATTTCTTTTCCCTGGTTAACCCAAGGGTATTAAATGAGTTTTCGGTCACTCGTGGCCTCATGGAGGTCCCTCATAAACAGACACGCCGTGGCTCAGACTACAGGCTTGAGGCGGGTGGCTCTGGCCCTGCATGTAGCTGATTCCCTGTGGCAGCTTGCTGTCAGTACGGGACTCTCAGTGTTGACTCTCATAGTGGTTGTGTTGGTTAAAGAGGCACAGGTGATGGATTTAGGTTCCAGTCTCAGCTTGTGACTCTCTGAGATTCAGCCATGGAGACGATAATTTAATGTTGAAGATTGTCTTAAGCCTTGAAATGCTACAGACCTAGTACCTGACACGTGTTTGATGCTCATTAAATAATAGTTGCTGCCATTTTTATTGAGTGGCTGTAACAGTCCAAGGATTGGACCCTTTCAGGTCAAATCATGTATACAATTATTTGAACTGAACTAGGAATTTTAGAGCTGGATAAAGCCACAGTTGACATCTAACATTTCCTAGAAGGGAAGTCTAGAGGGTTGATAACTTGTTTTAGGGTGCCCTGACCAGGAAACTTGCTGTTTCTTAAGTCCCTTTCTTTCAGCTCTCTACTCTGTTTGTAAACAGGAACTTTTAAAGTGATCCCTATTTTGGTCCTTAAGCAGTTTTGTTTCTGTTTTCTGCCTCGGGTACATTAGAAATTTGCTCAGCAAAACTTCATTGCTGGGGATGCTGACCATACTAATAGTGTGTATATTGCATGGCAGGCCTTTTAAACACCCACAAATAGGATGGAAGTACAGGCAGGTGACTCGCTTTGTCCCAGAGCAGACACCTGGAGGCACTGGGCTCAGATCCTACACTACATATGACTTTGAACATGTTACATACCCTGTCTGAGCCCTGCTGCCCATCTTAGAAATGAGAGAAATGAACTAGCCAAACTCAGCACAACCGCACAAGGTGTTGTTATAGTCAATGTCACAGTTGGTTTTATCTGTTCTGCCACTGCTTCCCTATGTGTGTGCTTCTTGGTGGGATGATTGGTGGTAGTGGAGGGAGTCAAATTGTCCTTCATGGGAAACACAGGAGGAGGACGAGACAGAGGTGAGGCAGCTGATGGCTGGAGAGATCGAGGAAGAGTCAAAAGAAGTCTTTTTGTGTGACAGACACTGTCACTCAAAGTCTGCAGTACTATCTGTCTTTCTGGGTGTCCTATGTGAGGCTAGACTGTTGTTACAGGAATAAGGACAGAAGGATGGGAACAGAGCATCTCACAGAGGCCGTGGAAGGAAGGAAATAGTGTTTCGCCCTGGATAAACACTATAGGGACGGAGGCAGTGCCTTGTGTGGAGTTAAACATGGTCAAGGACCATAGTAGCTGCCAATCGTGGTGAAGGTGGTCCCTCGTCCCCTTCCTCCAGGTGGCCTTGTGCCTGCTGGATGTACAAAAGGGAAAATGACAGTGTTGGCGGGTCCATCTGTTCTCAGGATCTTCCCTTAAGGGGCGGGGGTCTGAGTAGATGAAGCCGCTGACCCCACCAGCAGGTTACTGATGAATTCTGTTTGATGAATTCAAGCCTCTGCACTTCAGTATTCTTGACATGCAGACATATTGCTATGGAAAACGTTGGAGTTGGGGACCAGTAAAGTGTTTTCTGAAGTCAGCTGTGGACCATAGATTTATAGGAAAGGTCTTTGTTAGGAGGGAAAGTGCCCAGAGCCTAAAAGCCTACCATACCCAACACCCTTCCCAGACAGAAACGGTATTTCAGTAGGTAAATAAATAGTGCATGGAAGTACCTACAGATTAGTCACTGAGACTGACTGTGTGGTATGGAGAGCGTATGTGCCAAATGTGTCCCAAGGCCTAGGAAGTGGAAAAACTGAACAGATAAAAAATTTTGCCTTCCCAGAAAGGGCCATCTTTTCTCTGCCTTTCTCCATCGTGTGATGTTGTGGTACTTGAGGAATTGGGCTGTTACTTATTTCTGGTTAGATGGTCATAGGGACAAGAAGAGAGGAGGCTGGACCCTGTTCTTTAAAAGTTCTGGCCCTTCAGGGCTTTTAGACCCCAATACAAGGTACACTGAAAGGGTGGTGGTTTGTGTGTGGTACCCTCTATTGACAAGGCCCTTGTTATCTGTTGGCCCACCATTCACACTGTCAGGAAAGTCTGGAATCCAAGGATTGACTCATGGGGCCACAGAGTAGGGGAGAGAGAGATAGGAGAAACCCCCATCCAGAGGCTTCTCCAAGAGGCACTCCATGTGCCTGGGCACCCACCTTCCCTCCTGACTGGCGGCACAGAAGCCCAAGGTGTGACTGAGTACAAGACTCCCAGCACACAGCTCTGTGGCTGACCAGGTAACCAGTTCTCTTCTCTGAGTGGAACTCTGGAGTTAGGGCCAATAGAATCAAGGACTAGATTCGGGGCTAGTGGTGACATTTTCCTTCAGGCTGCATAACCCAGTGCCTTTGCAATTCCTGGGGAAACCCCTTCCCATGGGGTTCCTATGAGCTTTATCAGAGCCAAACTGACTGAGCGGAAGACATGAGAAATGGCCCTGCCTTCCACACTGCAGTGGGTTAAACACCGTCCTGCCCAAGTTCACGTACCCTTCAGCAGGTAGCCCTGTGTGGAAAGAGATGTAACAGGATGAGCTAAGGCTGGATTAAGGTGGCCCAAGATCCAATGCCAATGTCTCTATAAAGAGAGTTGAGGACACACAGACATAGGGTATAGGACCATGTGAAGATGGAGGCAGCCCCAGCCGAGAAAGGCCGGGAACCACTAAAAGCTGGAAGAGGTGACCTCCCCTTAACCTTCAGAGGGAGCCTGGCCCTCCGGACACCTTGATTTCAGGCACCTGGGCTCCGGGACTGTTGGAGAAGAAATTCCTGTTGTTTCCATTCACCCCTATTGGGATGATTTATCCCTACGGTCCTGGCAAATTAATGCATATTTGGTGGTTGGTGTTCCCCTTCCTCAGTCCATGTGGAGGAATCTTCCTGAGAACTAGGGTTCAAGTCTGGATTCTGCTCATGGGTGACCACTGTGGTCACTTATGCCTTCAGACCCCAGGGCTATCCATGGTGAACAAAGCTGCTACAGCTCATGCTCTGACTAACAAAAACTTGGGCTTCAGGAATTTTGCTTCTACAGAGATCTTTACCTCAGAAGGGATGAGAAGGAAGGGACACAGCAGGTGACAGCTCACCTAGTGGTTAAGAACAGGATTCTTGACACCTTACCTGACTAGTAATATTGGTTTGCCACTGAATTGCTGGATAACCCTCAGGGTACTTACTTTCCCTCTCTGAGCTATGGTTTCATCCTGTATAAAGTAAAATAGTTCTATCACTTTCGCAGGTGTGCTGGGCAGAAGGTGATGGTGTGTACAAGAAGCTAGAGCTGGACTTGGATCAAAAAGCAAGTGTGGGAAGTAGCAAGTCTGTGATTCAGTAGTAGTCCCAAATCTACAAGTTCTGTTGTCAGCATGACAGTGATATCAGGACTTCCTGGTGTCCTGGCACATTAGAAGGGAGATAGCAGCTAGAGGGAAGAGCTTTTCTTTTCTTGGGGGAAGCTTGTGCTGGCCTCAAGGTCATGCTACCCATTCCCAGCAGGCAGCAGGTCTGTACAGGAAACAAGGGGCACTGTAAACATGGGCAGCCCCTGCTGGTTCCTTGTGCACTTGACCCCAGGGACTCTGAGTGGAGGGTGTGTGGCAGGGAGAGAGGGAAGGGAAGGGCTCCTACGTTAAGATGTGGACAATGCACAGAAACTGCATAGTGGTTCAGTCCAAGATCATCTTACATTTCAAATACGAAGACAGAAATGGAGAACTTGGCCAGAGACAATGTGGTTACAAGTGCGAGTGACAGAACTGAAAAAATGAGACTGGTGCAGGTCACGATGGGAAGGGTGGGCAGCTGCCTGTGGAGTATGAATGGGGTGGGTGGTGGGGGAAGGGGCTGGAGAACCCTTCTACCCCACTCCCATGGTCATAATGGTCCCCAAATGTCCTCCATTATTGTGTCTCCCAGATGTCCATATTACAGAGCTGGCATCATAGGGAAAACTAGGTAACACTGATATCCTATTAACATGAAGGTCAGAGGGCAGGATCGGGGAGAGCCAGACTGATGTGTGACCCCTTGACTTTGACTGTGGACTTACCGTCAGTCCATATCCCCCACTGCAGGTGCAGAGGAGGCTTGGCTACAGTGTAGTTCAGCAGGAGACCCATTGTGGGCACCAGATAGAGAATGGCGGGACTTAGGTCTGCCTCTTTAAGGAGGGCAGATGGCATTAGGGTATTAGCCAAGGGAGAGGAGTTTAGGGTTTCTGTGTGGGGTATTGTGGGAGAGAAGACTCTGTGTCCCCCAGAGAATGATGATACCGCCATGCACACTGAGGCCTTCATCCTGGAATCATCATGGGGTTTGGGGGGGCCCCTCTACATCCTTGTTGATAAGTTTTGTCTTACAATTGTGTCTGCTTAGCTGGGTGTAATGGTACACACCTGTAATTCCAGCTACTCGGGAGGCAGAGGCAGGAGAATCACATCAGCCAGGGCAAAGTTAGGAAAACCCTCTCTCAGAAACAAAAGGGCTGGGGGCATGGCTCAAGTGATAGAGCACTTGCCTGTAAAGTGCAAGGCCCTAGTTCAATCCCCAGTACTACAGAAAGAAAAAAAATGTATCTACATCCTCTTTCCTTCCCCTGCTTCCTCCAAAGACTTTAGAGGGTCTAGAACACTCTCATTCTGAGAATCCAATACATTTTTACAAATTTCTCTCAGGCTGCCTGGAGTAAAAGTAAAGAATGTCTGGAATAAATGTAGGATTTTTGAAGAGACATTAATTCTATCCTTTCTGATTTTTTTTCCCAACCTTTTTTTCATTTTACATTTTAAGAGTAGCAAAAAGAACGTTTTGTGACTAAAAGTCTGGCATACATATGGTGTGTCTATATTCTTTATTTAACATTTAAATTTAGATCTGTAAGAGATAGTAGAGAAAAACAGAGAACTGCAGACAGGGTCTTTGACCCATGCCTGCAAGGCTTGCATCCCACGTGTGAATTTCTAACTTCAGTGTTTAAATTTGAAGTCATATTCTAGCAATCACACTAAAGCCTTCAGAGCAGTCTCCACAAAACTGTTTGGCTCAATGAATGAAGAACTTAGTAGGGGATTTGGGCTTGGGAATTCCCGTAGGTAAGCAATGCACAGAAGCCAAGCACAGAGATGAGAGATGCCTATAGTACAGGTGTTTTTTTTAATTTTTGGTGGTTCTGGGGTTTGAACTTAGGACCTCACACTTGCCAGACAGGTACACTACCAGTTGATCCACTCCACCAGCCTTTTATTATGTGTTGGATACTTTGGAGATAAGGTCTCACTGGCCTCAAACCATGATCCTCCCGATCTCTGCCTCCCAAGTAGCTAGGATTATAAGCAAGAGCCCCTAGCATCCAGCTTGAAATTTACAAAATTTTCAGTTAAATTTCTCTCAAGGTTTCAGAGTTTGAGGGTATTTTTATATGTTGTGTTGGGGCCACTGTTCTTCCCTCTGATCCCAATGTGGCCCAATTCCTTTGCTACCTTCCATCACTGGTCCCTCTGTATTCTAGTCAAGCACAGAGATCTCCAAAGACCCAAGTCAGAGCCATCACTGAATTTCAGAGTTGCCAGGCTGCAGCAGATGTCCCGTGATGCTGAGTTCCCACACTCTAGGGCTCTTTCTGAGAGGTCACAGTGTCAGCTGGTTCTCTTAGCATTTCACCTTGGCCCCTCATTTTCTGGGTTTTGTTCAGTGATAAAATGTACTGCCTGCCGCTGCACCAAGAATCGTTAACAGCTGTGCACTGGCAAGAAGAGTAGACTGGAATGGAGGAAAGCAACAGGACCACAAAGAAGACACTGCTGCTTCCTGCGTGGAGGGCTTGCTGTGTGCCAGGCACTGTACTAGGTATTTCCCGTACCTCATGTCACATCACCCTTTAAGAGTATCTTGTGAGATGAATACTATCAAACTCCTTACAGAATCGCATCAGCCAGGGCGAAGTTAGGAAAACCCTCTCTCATGAAGAGTCAGGCAACTTCTCCAATACATCTCTGATATGAGATAGAATATGCTCCCCAAGATGGCTGACCTTCAAGCCCCTACTCTTTTTTCTTTCCCTGGCATTGACTCTTCCAAACTGGATGATGTCACACATTATCTGGACACTAAAAAGTAGACAGAAGACGATGAGGGGAAGGTGTGGTTCACACCAGCAGCCTATATTTCCCTGGTCTTGAATGAGTCTGGGAGACTTACTCTGGACCATACAGAAGAGTGAAGATGCAGAAAGCATCAGGGTGGGGAGGGACTGTGAAGAACTTGTGGTCCCTTGGGTTTTAACAGTGAGGAAACAGCCCCAGGAGACGAGGAGACAGGGCTACTGAGGTCCCCTGACACTCAGTGTTTACCAGTCCCTTAACAAGAAAAATGGTCCCATCTCTTTATTGGAGATAATGGAACTGAAATAAAACATTTTTGACACACTTTTTGGAATTGTTAATTAAAAAATGCATGCCCAACAACGTTTTCACTAGATACCCAAAATGGCAGATAAATTGCGTCTTCTGCCTTGAATTCCCTTTAGTAGGATATGTTATTAAAACCAGAGAAAGAGCGTAGTGGTTCTGCCTCATACATTAGACTGAGGGAAGAGAGGGCCCAGACAATGGGCATGTTTCCTTTCCTTTTTCATGTCGGCCCCACTCTCGGGGCCGCTTCAACACTGCCTCATCTGGCTTTCATTACTCACGGACAGTCTTGAGAGCACGATGACAGAAGGCTGGGATGCCCTTCTGCCAAGCACATCAATGTAAACTCCTAGTTTTAATCAGGGCCTTAAATAAATACAGTAGAAGGACAGTGACATTCCCAGGAAGCCAAATGTGGTGCCATGCCCTGCTTCCGTTGGTTAAGTTGTAAAGGAACCTGGACTCACAGATGGCCCATGGAGGGAGGAGCCTGTTCTCTTTGTATTTCTTGGCTCTTTTTTGTAGGGTTTGAACTCAGGGTCTTGTACTTGCTAGGCAGTTGCTCCACCAATTGTGCCATGCCCCCAGTCCTTTTTTGCTTCAGTTATTTTTTTAAGATAGTGTTTCAAATTTGTCCTAGTGCTGGCCTCCGTCTTTGCTGCTCCTACCTACATTCTTGTGTAGCTGGGATTACCGATGTGAGCCACCAGGCCTGGCCCTCTTGGTTCTTTGTTAATGAGGAGCAACACAAATTTCTCAAGTAGTGAGGAGAAGATAACCACCACAGCCTGGGTTGAGGTGTTGGCTATCTAAGTCTTGGTGGCCTCTAAGAAATATTTCAAGAAGGGAAGCCCTCACTGTCTGACTCCTGCTGTCCAAATGTATAGAAGATTAACAAATTTGAGTAAATAATTTGAGATAAGGTAGTATCCTTGGCTGGCCAAATTCTTGATGCTTTGCTATCTTTCAGGAACTAAGTAGATTCAGAAATTAAGTTTGCCATACTTGGGAGCCACATTCAAGTTCTCTTCTCCTGGGTGTGCAGGTTTGAATGTGAAAGGATATTTGTACTTTCCTTATTCCAGGCATATCTTGACAATGAGGGCAGCATACAAGAGTTAGAGCTTGGGACCACAGAGAAAACACAGACTCCAAAGCTTTTTGTTACAGCTGCATCCTCACTGCTAAAGTCAGTGGCGTGTGGAAATCCAAAGCTGACTTTGGGGAGAAGTTAGGTATCTGACAGTGTGCACAATTTGAAATGTACTGGACACAGTTCCTGTGTCTCTAAGAGCTCTGTACAATGTTGGTATTAGTCTTCCCAAAGTCATATGGTTTGTAAGCAGTAAAGCCAGGCAGACTGGCTCCAGTGTCTGTGCACTTAGCCATTGAACAATCAATCGACTACGCAACCTTGGACAAGTCCCTCATCTCTTTGGACCTGAGGACCCTTATGTGATTCCAGGATTTCCAAACTGCTTACCAGTCCCATACTCCATAGCACTGGGAGTACTGTGACATGCTCCTATGTACTTAACAAGCACAAGTGAAGTGGGAGGGACCCCTTGACCTCCTTCCTCTGGAGACAAAAGTAAGCAGCTTCCCCAAGACGTATGGCATAGGCTTGTCATGAATATTAAAGCTTTAGAAAACGAATCTGCTTCCTGGAAAGAAGAGACCCATAAATTCACTCATAAAGAACAATTAATTTGTTAAAAATACATTTCACATGTAGCCTTTTTATGAGTCTTCCTAAAATTTATTCTTTCTCTTGCTCTCTTTTGTACCCACCAAGACTAAATTCTGGGGCCAGTAAGTATTTTTTTTCTGAGTGGTCCAACACTCACACAGGGCTACAGAGGTATACACACACCTTACTGCCATGTGGGGATCAGACATGGGGCAGGAGTTAGCATAGTTTCTGGCCACGCAGCCATTGCTAGCCATCTGTGTGACCTTGGGCAAATCCCTTGGTCTCACCGCCTTTCAGGTTTTCACTTACAAAATGGCAATTAAAGGTAACAAAATACCCCTCTAGGTTTGTTCATGAGAAGCAAGTTGGCAACTGAGCCAAGCAAAAAGTGCTATGGAGATGACAGAGGCAGCCTGGCCTTCAGGGTAGAACAAGGACATTGGACTGATACAGTCCTCTTGAATCTGGCTATACCAGTTGTGAGCGCTTTCACCTTTCTGATCTCCAGTTTTCTTGTTTTAAAATTGCACTATGACACCAGCTTCAGAGAGGTTTTTTTCAATATTAAAAAAGAAATAAGACTATCACATAGTAGATAGTACATAAACACCAGAATGTACTCAGATATTTTAAGAGAAGGATAATACTGCAAAGTCCTGTGTAGGGGGCATTGCATGGTGGCAGGGTCAATCTGACTCATCAGAGACAGGTAGAGATTAGTTCCCGGTCCTCTTAAACACAATAGCTTCACAATGATAGTCAAAGAATTGTATGAACACCTACTGTGTGTCAGGAGCTTGCCTCAGATATAAAGAACCTTTCTCTTCTGTACTACCTACCTTTGGATGCCAAGCATGGCTCATTTTTTTTTCTATTCCAATAGTGCATTTAGCTAACTGTCCACTCCAGAGAACATTAGCACATTTTAAATGTATGTGCAAAACACCTGATAATTGAGTTTGGAAGCAGAGAAATAAACACAAATACTGCTATCATTCTATACTCAGAACCTTTGCGTCTTCATTCAGTACCAAAACCATGAACAAATCAGGCAGCCATCAGTTTAATACACAAATTAATAGACTGGACAAAGAAGAGAGGCAGATATTCTTCTGGGTTTTCCAGGCTCTCAGATGGGCTAGGAAATATCTGAAATTATTGTGTATATACAAAATGATCATTTTAGTACGCAAGTGTGCATCATAGGTAAAATGATACATTTTTTCTGGGGAGAAGGTCCCTATTATTCTTCATATTCTTAAAGGGATGAGGATCTAAAGGTTACAGCACACTAATCTACTGAGTTATTATTCTTTTTAGACAGGAGGAGGTTGAAATAATTAGCTTTATCATAATATGTGGGTGGAAATGTCTCCCGTTTAACAACCTGAAAGGGTACAACTTTCAAGATTACACCGATGAACATTTTCAATTACTGTTAAGTAAATTTGCATTTTGTAAATGTGATCAAATGTATATGACTCTATGTTAGAAACATTCTGAGGTTCTGACCAAAAGCACAATGCCAGTACGTGGGGTTAACACTGACAATCCCGAATCAACTTTCTGTTTGTTTTAGAGATAGCTCTGCAGTGCACAGGAATTAAGTAATTTTCTTGGTGACAGCCTGAAGCAGCTGAATGAATGCATAAATCGAAGTCATATGCAGTGTGGAAAGGAGCGAATGATTTTCATAGAGGGTGTCTGTGGCAGAGGGGGAGAGTGGTGCTATGGGGAGGCACCTAATGGGAATTCTTATATTTCAGTCATTAACCTAGAACAAGGATGTCATCATCCTTTCAGGGAACAGGGAATAAGAATCCCAGAGCCCACGGGAGTCTCAAATGGCAAATTGGAATCAGAGTTTGAAATGGGGCTTGTCCTCCTCCTCTGCTGTTTTCTTGGAATGGGTCTCACTTTTCCAGAAGCATTTCAATGGTCAGCTGCCCTCTTCAGAGGGCATCAGGCTTTAGGGAACCTGCCCTGCCTCCTTCTGCTATGTGAAAACATCTCTCTTAGCTGAATTCTTGCCTCTGAATGCCCAGGAGAGTGAGGAGCAGAGAAGAAGGGCAGAGGGGATTATTTTGTGTTTGATATGCATTTGTTTTGGTGGGCTTTATGCTTGCTAGGCAGTCATGCTAGCAATGTCCACCTCCCAAGTGGACACCTCCCAATGTCCACCTCCCAAGTAGCTAGGATTACAGGCTTGAGCCACTGTGGCCAACTTTGATATGCATTTTTATCAATCAACATTTTCCTCCTCCAATCTCCTCATTTAATAGTATGAAGTAAAAACTTGAAGTCAAATAGACCTAGATCCAAATGCAAATTTCTCATCTTTAAAGTGGAGATGATAATGCCTGCTTCATAGGGGGGCTGAAAGGCATATCACTTATGAAAATCTCATACAAATGCATAGTGGCACACAATAAAATTTAACACTAAAACATTCTTATCTCCTTCTAGGCAAGCAGTCTATTCACACACAAACCCTTCCTCGAGCTTTGGAGTCCCGTTTTTAGTGGCTCTCTTATGCCCCTATGGGTCAGTATAGGAATTTCTGGGAGCCTACCTTAGCTGGGTTTAGGTGTGATTGACAGGCTAAGAACATTGTTTTCTGCCTAATGATACATATGGGAGCTTTTCTGAAATAAACATTTTCCTTTCAGAGTTTTAAATTCTAGCTGGTCAAGGTGACGTCTCAAAGGCTTATATCAGCTTAGGAACTGTTACTGAATCTCTGTGTCCTTAGGAATTTTGATCAGTCCCAAGACTGGAGGAGGGCTTGGAGGCCCCAGTGGTACTTTGTCAAGGGACTCACTAAGCACACAACAATGCCCATTAGTTGGAATAGCTTTCTTCACAGTGCTTTGTGTAAGACATATGGAAAAGAGGAAGTGGACGACTATGGTAGCCTGGATTATCTTCCTTCTCCCCCCAGCCCCGCCCCCCACCATTCCCTCAGTCATTCCCAACAAGGAACCCAGGGTGAGCACAGAAGGAAAGGTGACTAAGTGCCATGGACTATTGGAGGGTGGACTTTGAATCTTGGTTCTCGATCTTTCTAGCTCCTTTTGCTTCTGTCTCTCCCTCTAGGACAATCAACAATACCTGTCTCAGGGTTGTTATGCAGAATAGTTGAAAGAATAAATCAAAACTCCAGAATGCACTTGATTTGTGGGCATTCCATGATGTTAGCGACTATTTCTATTTTGTCAGTCATTTGACAACAATACTTCATTTACTTAAGACCAAACACTTTAATGAGGCTTTTAAGGACTATGAGACCAGATCTCTGCCTGTCCCTGCAACCATGTGAGCCCTTCCCCTGTGGTTGAGTCATATTTGTCCTCTTTTGGTCCCTGGAAAGTACCACCTGAGGATAGCTCAGGTACATTTTCTCCCTAATTCAGTTCTCCCATTACTTGGCTGACATATGTACTTCTCCATCTTTCACATCTCAGCTTAGAAGAGGCTCACTCTGGCTACCAGCACAGGTTCTTGGACCTCCTGTCATATACTCATGTAGCCTCTTTCCCTTCATGGTATTCATGACCCATTGTAATGATATATCACATCTTTGTTTGAGTAAACCATGTCTCTTCCAGTCACCTGCACGCAATGTGAGGACAGGCACAGTGTTCATTTGCCTGCTCCTCCTTGTTCCTAGTTCCTGGCCTGGTAGTCAATACCCCCAGATGATAGATGGTATTTGGTGAGTGGTTAAGCACTTACCTTCCCAAGCATGAGCACAAGCAATGACATACATTCTCCTTACATTCTGTCTCATTTTTTAGAACTGTTTCCATTTCATTAACTAAAACAATTATAACCCAGCCCCAAATCCATACAGTGATTTATGCTGCTCTTAATTAGGACTGGCTCTGAGACAACTTGGCTCAAGCCTAGAAAAACCAATAGCATTGTCAGGTATTTGACCTGAAGAATTAGAAGGCATTGTTCACCTCCACCTTTTCTAGTTGATTCTTGTGTTTGACATAACTGGGATTTGTAATGGTATCCTGGGTGCTGACTTATGATATGTAAGCCAAAAGCCAAAATTCTGAGCACAACTCAGAACATTTGATTTTTAAGATTCCACTTTTCTCCCTGGTTGTGCATAAAGTGACAATGATGTTAATCTCCAAATCACAGCACCACGTTGAATGTCCTGGCCACCCTCATTATTCTGATCACAGCAGTGGGGATGCTACATGTGTTTTATAGGTTGACCATCAGATAAAATGCAAGGCATCTGTCACTTACCACAATGTCTCCACTATTTAGCATTTGTCATTAATTTCTCAGATACATTTTATATCAGAGTTATTTACAATGGACATTGTTAGTGTAGTCCTTAAATGTGTGTACACTAACAGATGTGACAACATTTTTTATTAAAACACATGTGCTCATTAGAAAGAAACTGTAAAATACAGAATTATATTAAGAAAATAAAAATCTCAGGTTAATACCTGCACCCTGAGATAACTACATTGGGGAGTCTGTAATTTTAGTCTTTTCTCTGGTGTACAACTATATTTACGTACCAAATTGGAATCATGCAGGTTATGGTATTTTGGAGTAGCATCCCTTTTATGAAAAATGAATGCATCAGGAGCACTTTTTAACATGCTAATTATTATTTTCAACTTTTTTTTTGTAGTAGTGGGGCCTGAACCCAGGGCCTTCACCTTGAGCCACTCCACCAGCCCTATTTTTGTGAGGGGTTTTTTGAGGTAGGGTCTCTTGAACTATTTGCCTGGGCTGGCTTTGAACCTTGATCCTCCTGATCTCTGCCTCCTGAGTAGCTAGGATTACATAGACGTGAGCCACTGGTGCCTGGCTATTTTCACCTTTTAAGAAGCTTTTGAGCCTGGACATATTTCAATCATATGTGAGAAGAAACAGAACATTGTAATAACTGTATGCAGGGGAAGTCTGCCCTGCCTCCTTCTCTTTCTTTGTCAGAGCATCTCTCTCTGTTGAATTCCAGACTCTGAAGCCCCGGGAAAGGGTGGAGAAGGGAGGGAGCGCAGATGGGATTATTTTGTGTTTGATATGTATTTTTATCAATCAATTATTTCCCCCACCCCAACCTCCTCATTCAATAGTGGGAAGCAGAAACTCAAAGTCAGATAGACCTACATCCAAATGCAAATTTCTCCTCCATGAATTGAGGTTATGCTGGGATACTTCACAGGGTGGCTGTCACCCAGGCTCTTTGCCACTCCCATGTTTGCTCTGGAGCTGTTTTGAAGCAACTTCCAGCATCTTATCTTAATATGATCTTCCTAAATCTTTAAAATATAAGGACCTCTTTTCTTAAATACATACCCACAATGTCATTATCTTACCTAGATGATAGTAATACCCCACACTCATGAAACATCTCATCACTATTTCCCCAACTGGCTTTTTTTATAGTTTGAATCATGATGAAAATAAAATCCATCACTTACAGTTGCCTGCTATGTCTCTTCAGTGTATTTTAATGTAAAGTCTTCCCATATGTTTTCCTTATTGTTGTTTGTCTGTTAATGTGCACTGTTGAGTTTGTCACAATCTGAAATTGCAACTCTCGGTTATGGTCTGACCTGTTTCTCCCTCCTCTGTGTTTTCTGTGGCTCCTAGAGCCTTTGCTAGGTTTGGGTTAGAAGTTTTGGTGAGTTGAGTTCCAATGCTATTTAGCATATTTCCACCAGATGGTATATGATATCCGATTGTCTTTATCTTTGTGGTGTTGGTAGTCATGAATGATTGTCATCAACTACATTATTTCATTGCAGGCTTAAGGGTGGTGGTAATATAATTTTGTAACTCTTTTACATGTATTATCTGAAATGTTTCTATTAAGATAAGTTTGCAATCCCAAATATCCTTCTACCAAAGGTAGGAGGATCACAATTTGAAGCCAGCCTGGGCAAAAGTTAGTGAGACTCTATCTCAAAAAACAAGCTAAGTGTGGTGGTATGCACCTAAATCCCAGCTAGGTGGTAGGCGGATGTGGGAGGATCGCTATCTGAGGTGGGGCCCCAGGCAAAAAAGCATGAGACGTATATGAAAATAACTAAAGCTAAAAGCAGGCATGGCTTAAGTAGTAGAGTATGTCTAGCAAGCACAAGGTCTTGAGTTTAAACCCTGGTACCTCCAAAAAAAGATAAGCTTGCTTTCTTTAACTATGTGGTTGTCAATTTTGAAAACAAGGACTTGGTTCTTTGCTATTTCTTCCTCAAAGGTAACTAATGTGTGTTTTGTGATTTGTGAATTTCAGCATATTTAATGTCTTTAAATCCACTTACATTGGTGTTACTAATGCTTGAATGGCCCCATTCTTCTTCAGTGGAAGCCTCTTCAGGCTGGTCCCTGTGTTCTCTGAGGCATGATTTCATGCTTTTTAATGATATCCTTGATATTGGATCATGGGGAGTTACTCGGGGCTCATCTTCTTCCTATTCTGCCCATCTCTAGAACTAGCCATTTCTCTAAGAAATCTTCCTTTCTTTTTCTCATCAGAAAATATTTTTTAGACAGTAGAGGTGTTTGTTCATGGGTGCTGGGATCCTCATTGCTTCTAGTCTTTACATTGGATAGAGCTAGGAAAAACAGATTAGGTTAAACTGTGTGAAACTGACATGTAATTAAAGTGGTCCAATATTGGCAATTTCACAAAGTTAGACTTACTTTTAAGAGAAAACACCTAGGTACATGGGAGGTCGAGATGGGGAGGATTGTGGTTTGAGGCCGTTCATGAGACCCCGTCTCTAAAATAACCGGAGGCTGTGGCTCAAGCGGTGGAGTGCACAAACTGTAAGTTTGGATCCCTGATTTCAAACCCCAGTCCCACCAGAAAAAGAGAAAACACGTTATAGAGTCACGCAAATATAACCCAATTAATTTATCTTCTCTTAATTTATTGATCCTGGTCCTACAAGCCACTTATTTGTAGTTATCTGGTGGAGATAATCTGACTCATTGTTTTCTTCTTAAGGGCTGTTCTTGATTTGGAATCACGTCATTCATGCATTTTATTCCGTGGTGTAGAGTAGTTCACCATTTGCTTATATTTTATTTAATGCATCTCCTTTTTGGATATGTTGGTTCTAATTTTTCTGTAGTATAAATGTGGAGGTGGTAAACACATTTTCATATGAATTTTCTTTTAAATCTTTGATAAATAATCAAAGATTATTATTTATTTTGGTGGGACTGGGGTTTGAAACCAAGGCTTCACACTTGCAAAACAGGCACTCTATACTTGAGCCACAGCTCCAGTCCAGTCAAAGACCATTTGAGATAAATTCATATAATGTGGATATTCTGGGTCAAAGGGGTAGAGCCCCTTTTAAAGCTTTAATGAATTTTACCAAATTATTTGCCCCACCAGATTTTGCCCTGTTCCCCTGTTAGCTCTTTGAACTAATTCTCCATTTTTAAGTACTTAAACATTTCCAGTTTGCATTTCCTTCATTTTCTTACTATTACTTGCTTTATTAACCCTAACAATTTTGAAAGGCACGAAAAACTGTTTGAAAATAAATTTCATTTTATTTAGTTTTTATTTTATTTTTATCACCATGCATGACATTCCTATCCTTAATTTAGATTTAGAATCTTTCTTAAAAACACTGTCTGTTTCCTTCCCACAACCATGCTCGTGACGTCTCTCAATGACCACTGGGAAATTTGTGGGACTCCAAACAACCAGAGGATCAGGGTTCCATGCTCTAGGGGAAAATCCTGTTTTATGTGTGTAGATTTATGTATCACTGTGTGTATAAAGAAAAAATATAATATGTATGTAAAATATGCAGCTTACTAATATAAATAGATGAATTAAGCAATATTAATTAGATTAAAAGTAAACAACTTGAAGTATCAAAGATACTATGTGTAAGTTATTTTGAGTTAGATAAACCTGACTTTGCCTTATAATAAGCTGTTTTAAGATATCAAAGCTCTAGTGCTAACCGCAATCTCATACAATAAACTGGGTTATTCATCTCCAGTAACTCAGGAGAGTACAGGTGTATTTGCTAAATAGCTAAAGCTGCAATGTGTTGAATTCTCCCGGTCTGCTTCTCCCATGGTTCACACATCAGCCATTTTCTATAGCTGCTTCTGCCCTCCCCGCCATCTCTTTCAGTGCCTTCCTTAAATAATGACCCCTACATATGGCTGAGGCAATTCTCACCCTGAAACAGATGGCACTACTCAATCCACGTGCTCTCTAGCTTTTCTTTGCCATTTAGCATAGAAACACATCACTGAAGTTTCACTCAATACTACTTGGATGTCATGTGCAAAAAGAACAAAACTTTCCAGGAGCCAGGCTATGCACTCCAGAGGTTAAGTATAGTCAGATTGGGGCACAGTGAGAGAGCAAGTGGAGGCGTATATGTGTGTGTATCTATATCTACATCTGTATCTGTATATCTATCTATTTATCTATCTGTCATCTTTTTATCTATCTCTCTCTCTTTCTATGTATTTATTATCTATCTATCCATCTGTCATCTTTTTATCTATCTATTCTCTACCTGTCTAAATCTCTTCCCACCTACCTATTATCTCTATATCTATCTGTTTATCTATTCATCTGTCATCTTTTTATGTATCTATCTCTTTCTACCTATTATCTATTTCTCTATCCATTTATCATCTTTTTATCTACTATCTACCTATCTGTCTACATCTCTTCCCACTTACCTATTCTATCTATCTATCTATCTATCCGTCTATCTATCTATCTATCTACTATCTACCTGTATGTGTCTTTCTATCTATATGTTTGTCTATCTATCTATCTATCTATCTATCTATCTATCTATCTATCCATCTATTCAACCATCCATCCATCCATGAGCTACAAGGTATATTTATAGACAGAAATAAATTACCCACACTTGGTAGAATTCTCCTTTGCTATTTCTTTGCCTGGAAGGTAGAAGGAGGAGGAAAGTCAGTGACTAATGTCTCACATTTGCACCTGTTAATATTCCTTATCTGGCAACCAGAGTCTACCTCATCCTGACTCTGACAGGACCCTGAGTATTTTGTTCAGTACTGGTGACTTTTCTCATGGGTAAAAAGAAAGTTTGAGTGGCTGAGCAATTTGAAGAGATTAAAGAGAATGAAACTGTTCTTTAGAAATGTGCCTTTACTTCTTACTTAGTTTGAACCCAGTGGCAAGAGAAAAAGAATAAAGTGTTGGTTTGGAGGCTGTTCATAATGCAGTGCAAGTGACAACTCTGTGGAAGGAGAGAGTATTTTTCACGATTACAAGGTGGAGTGTGTGGATCTGGCTGTTAGGCAGACCCAACAGTGAATCAGTCATGTCTGGTATGATGGGAGGATGAGGAAAGAAAATGGGACTTTGACACCAGACTTGGGTTGCAGACAGCAGTGATAAATGAAGGAGATAAGCACCCTCCAACTCAGGCGCCTCGTGGAGAAGAGGCACAGTAATAAAGATTGGAGATATCTTCCAATCGAGCCTCTGCGAGTTCTCCCTGCAGTGTACCCCTCCTTCTATTCATCACGTTAAACCCAGAGAGCAGGGGGACCCATGGCTGCTCATTTTTACCATCTTGTGGTATACAGGCTGTGATCTTGACTTTAATTAACTCACTTTTCCCAAGGCCATGTGAGGACTCTCTGTGAGGGTCACTTGGCTGTGAACAGCCAGCTGATGGCTGAGATAGCCAACTGCCCTGCACTTGTGACTGTTTGGTTCATGTGCACAAGTTTTCATTCTACGGTGAAAGAGACAACTGGAGGCCCTGTTCTCTGCACATCCAGGAAGTCAGGGCAACAGGAGGACTCATCTCTATAACTTAGAAAATGCTGGTCCTAGAGGAAATACCGGGTCTTTCCTTTGGAGCCATTAGGAGCCAGGCCTCGGCAGAGATATCGTCATGGGGAGCCTTGCTCTCCATCCTTTGCCCGATTCTCCACGCTCATCTCCTCCCAGCCCTACAGCCTGCACAAGCTGCCTGCACTTCCCAAAGTCCTGGGTTCTTTTGCTTTCAAGCTTTGCAAATGTCATTCCTTCTGCCTGAAATGCTTTTCCCTTGTCCTGGGCTTGACAAACACCTGTGAATCTTTGAGGCATCGTTTTAAGCCATCAGTGCCTTGACTTCTCTCAACCAACTAGGCAAGCACCTGCGCAGAGGTAGGGAATTTGGGACTCTGCTGTGTCTGCAGCATCCCCCACCATTGCTTGTGCAGAGTGGGTGGGACAAAGTTGTGGGGAAGAGGGGGCTGAGCTGCTCTCTGTTGGTCATGATCCCTCTCCCCTCCTCCATCATATCTCACCCTGGAATCTTAATTGATTTTAATATGTAACATTCTTAAATATGATTAGTCTTATTTGGAGTAGAATTCACATATAGTACAATTCAACCACTTAAAGAATACTCAATTGTTTCTAGGCTAATCACAAGAGTTGTGTGACCATTATCACAATTTTAGAACATTTTCATCAATAAAACCCCATCCACATTAGCGATCAATATACAGTTAAGTTTATTAGATTCATTATGCTTCTGAAACCAAAAGGAAATCCATTAGCCACTAGTAACTTCTCTTCTCACATTCCCCAGTACACAGAAACCACTAAAATCTACTTTCTGTAGATATTTCATGTAAATGGAATCATATGATAAGAAGCCCTTAGGCATCTGACCTTTTTTACTTAGCATGGTGTACTCAAGGCTCGTCATGCTATAAAATGTATTAGTCCCTCATTCCTTTTTATTGTCAAGTAATTTTCCATTATCCCTCTGGAGTTTTTTTTCAATTTTATTTTACTTTTTATTATTGTTGTACTGGGAGATACATTGTGACATTTACAAAAGTGCTTAGAATATATCATAATTGAATTCACCCCCTCCATTATTCTCCTTTATCCCCCCTCCCACATTCCTAGAACAGTCTCATTTTTCCATTTTCATACATGAGTACATAATATTCCACCATATTCACCCTCCTATACCCTTTCCTGATATCCTCCCCCCCTCCCATTGGTACCAGTCCCCAGACAGGACCTGTTTTGCCTTCTTGTTCTCTGTTTTTATTTAAAAAATGACATTTTGTTTTTTTGAAATACAGGGTTTGTTTGAATACAGGGTTTTTCATTGTGACATTTCCACGTATATAGGTTATTATTGTTATAATTTTTTGGTGTGTCTGGGGTTTGAACTCAGGCTTCCTGCTTACAGGCACTCCACTGATTGATGGACTCCTCCAGTCCATTTTGCTCTGGTTGTTTTGGAGATGGGGGTCTCTTGAACTATTTCCCTGGGCTGATCTCCAACTACGATCCTCCCAATGTCAGCCTCCCAAATAGCTAGGATTACAGGTATGAGCCACCATATCCAGCCGAGTTATTTTGAATATCTATCATATATGTTATCTTTTATGTTGAGTGATATATAAAATAAAGGAAAAGGCAGGAATAGTTAGTAAACACACATATTGTTTTTACCTAGATTGTTGACATTGTGTATATCTCCTTTAAGCCACCTCCTCTTTCTTTTCTTTTGAATAAACAAATAAGGAATTAAAACATTTAATGAGTTTATGTCCCTTTGATCATCATTCTTAATCACATTCCGTCCTCTTTTCCTTTTCCTTCACCTCGTATGAGAAACACTAGCTTTCTGGTCAATATTGCATGTCTTTACAGATAGTTACATGTAACAATGAAAAATATCAGTAGCATTATCTGGGGTATATTTTAAGTTCCCCATAAATGATGCTAAAAACATTTATTGCTATACAACTTTCTTATTCATTCAGCTGTGTTTTAACTATTTTTGTTGGTATATAAATAAATTCAATTTTTTTCTAAATGCCATATAATATTCAAAATGGACCCACAAAATGCCAACCTGAAGCAAAAGAACAAATCTGGAGTCATTCTCATATCTGGCCTCAAAGTATACTACAAAGCTATCAGTATCAAGAAAAGCATGGCACTGGCATAAAATCTGACACATTCGTGAGTGAAACAAATAGAAAGAGCAGAAATAAATCCCTATATGTCAAAACCACTGATTTTTCAACAAGGCCAGCAGGGTCATACATTGGATAACAGAACACTCCTCAAAAAAATGGCACTAGGATAACTGGTATCCACATGCAGAAGAATTTGAAACTGGACTCCTGTCTCTCACCATATGCAAAAGTCAACTCAAAACGGATCAGTGACTTAAATGTAAAACCCAGATCTTTGAAATGACTAGATGAAAACAGGAGAAATGCTTCAGGACATTGGTCTTGGCAAAGATTTTTATTTTTAGATATAACTCCCCCTCCCCAGAAAAACACAGGCAACAACAGCAAAACTGGACAAGTGAGACAACAGCAGCCAAAAAAAACTTCTCCACCTAGTGCTTTTCATTTACATAGGATTTTCTTTTCACTCACTTGTAATGTAAATTAAGGAAGGAAAGGTGTGTCACCAGTATAAGTGGGAAATAATTATAACTTGCCTTACATAATGATACAAGGGAATAAAGAAATGCATGACCATAAAAATGAAAATATGCATAATAAAAAAATGACCAGCGTGTTGTTCCCATAGCGACAGAGAAAGGAGGAGGAAGGAATATGGTTAAGGGTTGTGACCAAAGGGATATAAAGTTATCTAAAATGGCCTCATTATTTATTTAAGTGGAAAACTGACATTTCTTGCCTTAAAGATTGACTTAAGGAGACTTTAAAAATGCGTGACTATTGAAGTCAAAATAACACTTTTTCCAGTATAACACCTACTGTCACTTCGTGTACCATACCTCTACGTGGTCATAGTTCAGAGTTGGATGAATGAATGCATGCTGTACAGTGGGATTTCAGATACCATGCCAACAGTTCCAAGGGTTTCCTACTTTCCCCCCCACCCCAGGATGACCCTCAGAGGAAGTGACAATCCTGCTCACAGAATCCTGTGTAGTATTCACAAGGTCCAGGCCCTGTTCCAGGAATTTTACATATGCTAATTAAGTCTCCACAACAGCACTATGGGGTGGATTATGCTTATTCTCATTCTGATTGGACAAATAAGGCATTTGAAGCAAAAACAGGTCTAATGATTGCAACACAATTGCAGGCATTGTGTTGAAAGAGTTGGGTGTGAACTTGGGTCTGCTCACTTCAGGCTCCATGGTCCTTACCTCTGTCCATTGGGCCTCTGTCCATCAGAAGAGCCATTTTCTGGAGGCTGTCCTGTTTTAGAGGCCTCAGGGCAGGCTGGACAGTGAGGCAGCGAACTCCATGCTCACTTGTACTGAAGCAAAAGCTCTCCAACTGTTGACAATAGTTCCTCTGGGTCTGACACACCTGAGTCTGAAAGACCAGATTCCAATCCTGCCCAAGCCTGCAGCTCTTCCAGACCCTGCTGACTGTTCTCCTGCCCCTGCCTGCCTCATTGCCTCTGTTCCTCTCCTCATGTGACCAGCAATGCTGCTCTCTCTGGCTCCAGTGAGTGCTTCTTAAGTACACTTAGTAAGTGCGGTCCTTGTCCGCTGGACCCTGATTTTGGGGAGGCTCACCCAGACAGCACTGTGAATCCTTGAGTTCCAGCCTGAGGAACAGTCATAGGGCCTGGCAGGGGTTAATTCTGTCTGAGGCAGGGAAGGTGTCCTCACTGAGGACACACTGACCATCATTCTCTGCAGAAGGCCAGATCCAAAAGGAATGAATGGTCTTCAACTCTCCTTCCCTCAGGATGGCCTTTGACTGACTTCTTTGTCTTCCTGAGAGCCGTTGCCAAGGAAATCTTGGAACTTAACAGTAAAATCAAGAAAACCATCTTTTAAGGTGAGTTTTCTGATCCCTGGTGCATAAAATCAACGTGTGATAAACAGTCTTAACCTTCCTTCTTAAACCACCAATTGTAGTCTCCAGATTAGAAATATTATTTCGAGAATAAGAGAACAGACCCAGCCATTTATTAAATGCTTATTAAATGCACTTTGCCTTTTGTGGTCTTGATGTCATCTTCTCAGCCTCTCTGAGATGGGAATGATCATGTCTCTCAATGGAGAGGATGCCAGCGAACAGGGAGGCCAGGTGGGGCATCCAAAGTGGTGTGGGTTTAGAAGGTGCCTAAGCTGGGCCATGGTTTGTGGGTCTCAAAAGCTTCCTGTTTGTGACAGGAATCTAAACTACTTTTGCTGAAAAGCACAGACTCCTAGCCAGGCACTGGAGGCTCACACCTCTAATCCTAGCTACTTGGGAGGCTGAGATCAGGAGGACTGTGGTTCAAGGCCAGCCTGAGCAAATAGTTCATGAGACCCCATCTTCCAAATAACCAGTGAAAAATGAACTGGATGTTTGGCTTAAGCAGTAGAGCACCTGGTTTGCAAGCACAAAGCTCTGACTTCAAACCCCCAGGCCTACCAAAAAAACCAAAAAAACAAAAACAAACTGTCTCCTTTGCCTCCTCTGTTTTGGATCTGTGTTTTTTGCTCTGAGCCATTTTCTCTGCAGACACTTTACCATCACCTTGGAATCCAGCAAGGGCAAGACTGATTGATGACATCTTTATGAGGAAGGATGGATAAAACTGTCCTCACAGAAGAGAATGTCAGGATTTTCTTAGGACAAGACCACCGTTCAGGGAAAAGTAGCTTGTTTATCCTGGCCAGATTGCTATGTAGCCGTAATTACTTCTTCAGAAGCCCTCCCAAAACAAGGACCGAGACAGTGAACCTTGGGAGCATGCCTGTGTCTGGGACAGTTCAGCCATGCGTATCTCTTACCCTTGCCCTAATTCATTTCCTATTTAAACCCAAAGCTCTTGTTCATACCCCAAAGGTGGCTGAAGATGGGCTGAAGTGCTTACTTTGCTTCTTCCTGCATAATAAATCTCCTTCCTCTACCTTGCACCAGCACCATCTCTTTACTGGGCATGTTGGGGCAATGGCTGGACCTGACATATGGACCACTGGAGTTTAGGCCTGGATCCTAAAACTCTGATTTTATTTTGACCACATTACTTCAAGAAAATTATATGGCATTTCCATTGGCTGGACAAGAACTTAATAGGGTCATGGGAAAGAGCAGGGCAAACCTAAGAACATTAGTGACTTCAGTGGCCCCTCAACAGGTGACTCCAATGCATGTCCTTATAATAGCTCCTTTCAGCCAGGCACCTGTGGCTCATTTGTAATCCTAGTAACTTTGGAGGCTGAGACTGGAGGACCATGGTTCTAGGCTAGTGTGGGAAAATAGTTCACAAGATCCCATCTCTAAAATAACCAGAGCAAAACGGACTGGAAATGTGGCTCAAGCAATAGAGCACTTGCTTTGCAAGTATGAAGCCCTGAGTTCAAATCCCAGTCCCACCAAAAAAGTAATAATCATAGTATCTCCTTCACCTTCACTGAAAACACATGGACTCATTCCTCTCTTGTCCCTCCAGCCCCTTTCTCCATCTTCTTTATTCTGCTCTGCACCTGAGTCTGACCTCTACAGACTGCTTCATTGCAACTCATTTGGCCTCTTGCTTTCCGTCTGGGTTTAATCAAAGGATGGGCACCTGGACTAGTTACCAGGTCTGGAATGTTTCACTGGCAAAATAGGTATCAGAAGAGTCTATATCTCAAGAGTTCTTTGTATAATGCCTGGCACACATTGAGTTTTCAACCTATCATCGTCATCATCATAATTATTTTCTCAGCCTTAGCCTGGATGAGCTTGGGCAATTTCCCGAGACTCTCTGAGTTCTGTGCTTGCCTGTGTATGGAGGACAGCATCTCACCAAGCCTGCTGCAGGAGATAGGTCACTAAGAGCAGTTGATTGGAAGGAGTTGAAGGAAAGCGTTGTTTCCTAGGTTAAGCCACATGAAACTGAAACTATTTGACCTACGGACATAACAATTTCACTTGGGTCAGATGTGTGGACAAGGTTAAGGTCCACTAATAAGGAATAGGGAAGTATCAAAGCTGGCAAAATGGAAGCTGTGAGCAACCTTAGGGTAGGTGGAAGGGGCAAGAGGAGTCACGAGAGCAGATTCTGGATCTGCCCACAGCTATGGCAGTGAGTGGAAGAGGCCTGCCCACAGGAGCTGGGTGCTGTGATAGACTTTCCCTCTGAAGAACAACAGAGCCTCCAGGCCACAAAGAGAAGGGTGGTGGAGGACAGGTAAGAGGGGCGAGAGAGGAGTAACAGGCCCTTGTGCTCTTGGTTAAGATAAAAGGGGCTCTTGTACAAGGCCCAACCCTGGGTCTGTTGCTAAGTGGGTGCTCTTCTTACTGCTGTTGTTGGAGTTTTGAAGGCCAAGTGAGTGAACAGTAGTGCAAAGGTTTTGTAAATTAAAAGAAAGAAAGACAGCGCTGGAGTAACCACAACAAAGGACACACAGAAGGCACCTTTGCAGGTTTTCCTGGGTTCAGCACAGCCTCTGTTTGTTCCCTGTTGGGAACTGAGGTCCAACCTGCTCACCCCCTCTTCCCTGCCTGTCCTCAGGGGTCTCCCTCAGCAACAGGGGAACAGGAAACCAGCTTCCAATTCCCATTCAGAGCCCAGGCCTGGCTAGTGGTATGGACAGCTTCAAGGTCTTTGATAGAACTGGGATTTAAGCAGCAAATTGCATCAGGGAGAAGCTGTCGGGAGAAGCCATCAATCTTGTGGCATGTGCAATTTGCACAAGTTTGCAGACCTTCAGGACTTTTTCTGATGAATGAGAAACAATCAGACTTGGATGAAATATCACAGACTTTTATGGAGCCCATTAAAATCAAAGTTGAAACCCTTCCTGCCTTCAGTCTGATCCTGATCCATCCTCAGCATGGCCACTGTGCATCTTCCTCAAGGTGCTCTCCTAGGTATTCACTCACCCCTTCACCCCCCACCTGCACCCTGTAGGACTCAGGAGAGGGGGTAGGAATAGGAAGGCGAATAGGGTCGTCTCCTGACTGTGAAGGACATGAGGAGGGATTATATATGTTCCTGTTTCTCCTCTGGGCTTATTTTAGGCTCTGCACTCTCTACAAGGACCATTGAACAGTGGGTCTCGACCTGGTTGCACCTGGGAAGATACACATGACCTTGAAACCTGGGTCTCACCTCATTTCCAACAGAGATGGTGATGCCATTGGTCTGGACTGTGGCCTGGGCTCTGGGATTATTCTAAAAATCTTAGACAGGTTGTGCTGGATCCAAGTCCCATTGAGGGCTTGTGACACACATGTGGCTGGGTTCCACCCCCAGGGTTACGGATACAATGAAGCTAGGTTGGGGCCAGAGCACTTGCACGTCTAATTCCTTCCCAGGAATGTTGGTGCCACTGATTTGGAGACCATGCTTTAAGAACCATTGCCTTAGTGGAATCAGAGACACTGAGAGTTTAGAAGACTTGCTTGAGGGCAAACTCCCTTAGGCGATGGAGGGTCGAATTTGTTGAGGGTCAATATTTTCTTCAGTTGTCTCTGGTATTGGATTATCTCAGGGGTCACACCCACTTCCAATCCCCATTCTGGTTTTAGTCTAGGCCTGTGTTGTGTTTCCCAGACTTGCCAGGTCATAGGCACCCCTGGGGGAAGGGAGAAGAGGACCACTGTTTAAAGTATTGTTTTCTCACCAGCAACAGCTCTCGCCACCATGAAGTACATTTTGAAATGCCTCCTGAGCTTCTCTTTCAAAGTGTAGCCCTTCCTTTCTCCACCTAGGCAAACAGGTTCTGCCCAGCTGATCAGTGTAAAATGACTTGTTGCTTTCTTGGACTTGGGAGCCAAAGCAACTTGAATTCAAAGTACGGCTTTTTAATTCACAGGCTGTGCGGCCTTGGGAATGTCACCTAGCCTCTATGAGCCTTCTTTCCTTCTCTGGCAAGCTTCCTATCTATACAAGGAGAATTTTGAGAGAATTAAACAATATACTTCGATGTGAACAGAGACATATTTTTTCTCCCAGACCAGTCCAGGGCAGGGGGAAGCCATCATCAAGAAAGCAAACCAACCAAGGACCTGCACGGATGAACATAGCCTCCCTCCCATTGTGGGACTGGCAGTTGGGACCCCAGTGCATCTACTGTTCTCCCTGGCACTCCTGTGATCTGGGAGTACAGGGCCTGGACACAAGCACCCCTCCCTTCCTCCACCTCAGAGGCCACACCTCCCAGTCAGCAGCCTCCACTGTGCTTCTTCCGTCCCCTGGGCTCTGGGTGGGAGGTAATTTCATGCCTCTGGGTCTCTGCACCCTGATGATGGATGTGTGTAAGTGACCTTGGCCCCTCCAGCAGCCATTGGCACACAGGATGATGTAATTGAATTTGTATACACCGTAAATTTTATTAGCGGAAAGCAATCTAGTTCCAATTCCGGTTCTCTGAAGTTACTGGATTGTGTCTGAGGATATACTCACCAGTCAGCTGGGTGGGAGCAGAGGTCAGGGTCATTGTTACTCTCTTACTCACTTTCATGGGACATGATAAACAAAAGGTAGCACAGAGTCCCAAGGGCAGCACTCGCTCAGCATGGTGGTGAGTGTGAAAAGGGACCTGAGCAGAGGCAGGTCCCTAAATGTCAGATTGTGACAGAGGGCATTGAGGTTTGTCTTCTCCCCACATGCCCATATTCCGTCTCCCTGTCCCCTTTCCATCTTTTCTTCCTCCTTTGTGGTTCTGCTCCACTTTTGCTGCTGTGAGCCATGAGCTCACTACTGTGAGCTCAGTTTCAGCATCTGTGAAATGGAGTCATAGCAGCCACCTCAGAAGGTTGTTGCAGCCATGGTGTGAGATGGGCCATGGACAGGGTGTGATGGAGGCTCAGCTGGTTTATTGGTCCATATTTACTAATCTCCTTCCTCGAGTCAGGCTCAGGCCCAACAGCAGGGACTTACCACAGCCTGTGTGGGAAATCCCAGCATGTGTACACATTTATCTGTCCCAGGAGAAGGACAAGGCAGTGAGTGAGCAAACACAAGAGCTGGTGGTGACCGTACCATGGAGCTCATGAGAGGGAGAGATCCTTGGAGACCCATATGGTCAGGGAATACTTCTTGGAGGAGGTTGACGGTGAACTGAACTTTCAAGGATGGATCAGATTTAGGGAGAGTGAGCGGATCTAGGAGGCCAGGCATTTAAGACATGCCTTTCCAATGCCAGAACTTTATGCTATCCTATTTAATCCTAATTTATTTATTTGTTATTTATTTTCTGAGAGTGGGTCACACTATGTTGTCCAGGCCTTGAACTCCTGGGTTCAAGTGATCCTCCTACCTCAGCTTTCCTAGTAACTGGGATTACAGGCATATGCCACCACACACCTCTATTTAACCCTTATGTTAACCCTGGGTAACAGTCATTCTTTTCTCCCATCCATGGATATTAAATCATCAGTGGAGATGAGAGGGTGATTTGTTCAAGGCCACATGGCCAATTAGTAGAATGGATAACTTTCAAACCTAGATCTGTCTAACCCCACAAATTTGCTCACAGTCACCAATCACGCTCAGCCATGTACATACCCACCTGCTTACCTGGTACAGGTGAGGAGACAAAGTCCCCACCTGTTGACTAATACACAGGTCTGTCTATAGGAAAAATGTACTACAGAAGAGTTTGTTATGTGTCTATGTGTGCGTGTATGTTTGTGTGTGTGTGTGTGTGAGTTGTATCAATGGACAAACTTATTAGACAGTGAATTGACTGAACATTCTTGTGCAATTATGAGTCTGCTGACTATGATTAACTGCCTATCAAGGGTGATCCTGTTTGAGATGGGGAGATGGAAAGGAAAGGAGTTTAGGAGAAAAAAACTTAGAGCTGATGTCATAAGAGGCACCATTCCTATTCAATTCCTCAATGACAAAGGTGGCTCTTCTTCCTCCAGGTAGTAGGGCCAAGTTCACCCCAAATTTGATTTTCACTTAACATCTCAGAAACATAGCTATTTCTGGAACATGCCTAGAATACACCTGTAGACTTATAGACTGTTGTTTCTGAACCTGACCGAAAAATTGGCTTTGATTTTGTTGAAGGTTTCTGCTTTATTAATGTTGGGTTTTCCCTCTAGATAGGAATGCAGCTCAGTGATGTGTAAAACTTCTATTTTCATCTTTTTTTCCCTGAGAATTTCATTCCATTTCATCACCTGCTGCTTCCTATCCAAGACTTCCCAGAGATGGATGGTGGTGTCCAGAACCCATTTTCCTATTCAGCGTATCTTGTTTGCTTAAGCCCTGCCTTTTAGGGGCCTGCCTCTCTCCTGAGGAAGCCCTACACTTGCACCTGGTGTTGAGCCCCCATCACAGAGCAAATGAGCTCTGTTTATCTCTCTAGATTCTAGCATTTAAACGCATCTTTTGAAGGTAAAAAAGGACAAGTTTCCTAGAAGAAAGCTTGGCGAAGGACAAAGAGCAGAGATTTCAGAGTCACACAGTTGTGTTTGAGCCCCAATTTTGCCATTTAGTGACTATGAGACCATGGATGTTAATCGGCCTCTGTACGCTTTGGTTTCTGCACATGTAACAAAGAGGTAGCAATGCCTGCCTTCCAGAGTTGCAGGGGGAACGGAAGCCCAGATAAAGCTAGAGCATCCAGCACCGCCCCTCGCACAAAACAGGAGCTCTGTTTCCTTTTATCTTCTGTCTCCTTGAACAAGAAAACAAAGCATACTCTACTCTTGGAAAGGCGGTAACAAGTAGGAGGAAGAATCTTGTTTCAGAGCCTAGTTAATCTGTCTCTCAGTCTGCTCAGTGTCTGGAGTTGTCCTTGGCACAGTAAGGTTTAAATGAAGAAAGAAGCAGAGCCCCAGCTCTAAGATCTGAGTCTGTGTAGGGACACAAGACACATCTGTGTGAAAAAGCTGGGTGCCTGTCAGGCGGGCCCATTGATGGCACGTGTGCACAGGGCCATATGTCATTGATATAAAGAGAAGGTTTGGGAAGGCGCTGAATGCGAGAGTGCCCAGGGGTTTGGGCTGAATATGGATGGGGGAGGGATCTACCATGGAGGGGACATTTGAGGAAGAAAACTGGCTTGTTCAGTGGGGAGGTCAGGCCACATCAGGGAAGTTATGTTAGGGAGGCAGAAAATTATTGAATTCCAAAACGAGTTGCTAGAGTAAGCCATCGTTGCTGCTTGATTTAGAAAATTCTATGGTATTATTCTGTGGTAGCACAGTGCCTGGTGCATGGTGGGTGCCCAACAACTAGTTGCTGATTTCTGGCTGGATAAATGGTCAGGAAATCAAAACTGAGCTCAGCCACTTTTTCTTGTAGAAAGCCTTCTCTAACCCTCCTGCCAGGTCCCACTCTGGGTGAGGTGACCCCGACTCCTGGCACATGGTGCTCCATTTCTGTGGTCCTCAGGGTTAGCCTCATCTGTTTCTCTTCCATCACACCCAGTGGACTCCAGTCTTCTCGAGGATAGGACTGCCCTCCACACCCTCGGCCTGGGTGAGGAGCCCAAGTCATGACACGTAGTGGGATGCAAGTCCACAGATGTGCATTGGAAGAGTAGGGAGCGGTTCCTGGAGGGGAGCTGAGAAAGAGGAGAGGTTTGCAAGACCCACAGGCCCTTCAGGGCTCCAACTGTACAGTGCAATTGCAGTGTAACCATGGGCACCTACAAAAGTGAACCCAACTCCGTTAACAATAGGTCACATTTGGAGAAACTGAGGCTACTCAGTAACAAAATATTTGGAGAAAAATGTGAATGCTATTTTATAGCTTTGAATGATGTTAATTTCCTAGAACAGTGCCGTGGAGATGGTTTGGTGACTACTGTCATTTTGCAGATGTTGAAAGCATGGCACCAGTGCCCACGAGTGCATGTCTTGAGCTTGTACGGCAGGGAAGAATGTAAGATTTTGACTCATTTTTATTGTTGATACTAGGGTTTGAATACATGGCATTGTGCTTGCTAGGCAGGTGCACTACCACTTGAGCCATATCCCCAGCCCTTTATGCTTTAGTTTTTTCATATAGGGTCTTGCTTTTTGCTCAAGCTGGCCTCAAACTTCAATCCTTCTATCTCTGCCTCCTCTGTAGCTTGGGTGACAGTTGTGTACCACGAAGCTGGGCTTGTTTGTTGAAATGGAGTCTTGCTAGTGTTTTGCCATAGTTGGTCTTGAGTTGTGATTTCTCTCAATCTCTGTCTCCTTAGCAATTGGGATTACAAGTGTATACCACTGGGTCCAGCTGCTAGATCACAATTCTTGAAAGCCCCTTGCTAGAGGCCTGGGCTTCATGTTAGAGTTTCCTCTTGGAATGAGGGATTTCTCATGCTTGCACCATTCCACAACTTTGGTAGCAATTTCTCTAGGACACACAGTCCTGCTCTTCTCTGTGTAAGGCACTTGACATGCATTAACTCATGTGAGCCTCAGGTTCTGTGGGGCAAGTGTCATTATCCCCATTCACAGTGAAGAAAGTGAGGCTCAGGCATTGGCATGGATGGCCCAAAGCCACTCAGCTGTAATAGGGGGCTGACACTTGAGCCCAGAACTCTTGCCCCTTGAGTTAGCACCATTCTAGAGGCACCATATTGAAGAGAATTACTGGCAGCAGCTGCTGGGAGCATGCCACCAGCAATGTTTCAGAGCTGGGCAACTCAAGTTGGAAAAAAATGGGCTGTGCTCTCCCACCCTTCATTGACAGTAGCAATGTCCTTTCTCCCTAGCTCCCTTTGGTTACCGATGCCACCAAACTGAATGTCTTAGCATGGAAATGTTACATCCCAGCGACTGATTTTCCTGCATAATATTTCCAGAAAAGTTAATGGCCTCATTAGTCATATTTACATTCAGTTTTAATTGCATCCTCGAGAGCAAATGCAGTCATTTTTCTCCTAGGTTGTAGTTCTCACTTTAACAACCTCTTAACAAAGCAGAGATATGATCAGAGAACACGAAGAGTACCTTGCTTTCTTAAAATATGCTATCTCCCCAAAATGTAGGGCCCAATTATCACCATGGCTGTACGCTAATTATCAGATACAAAATATGGATCATAACTAATTATCAGAATCCAACCTTCTTTAGAAGCCATAGATTCCTGCAAACTAGGCTAACATTGCTAGAGAAGTAGAGATTTAAGTGAGTACTCAAGAACTGTAGTGACAAGTAGAAATGAATGCTGTGTTTCTAACAAAAGGCAAAGGCAAAAGACCATTTTCCTAGACTCATGCCTGGTGTGAGTTTTCAGAAATTCACCACAGACCTTATTAGTGGGGCACGGATATGAAAAGTTCATTTCATTAGCATCCTGGAACATCCTTTATTTGTAAGTAAAGATGACTGCTTCCAGTTTTCAACTTCTCAAGAACTAAACACTGTATGCCTGCTATCTACTGAGCCGTGCTTGTTGAAGGGAAAGGTGGTGAGTTGACTAACCCAGTATCCCTGCCCTCAAGGTCAAATTGGGTCAGTGGCGATGAGATGTGGTCCCAAATTCAAGGCAGGGGAATGCTAGAATCCCACGTACGTAGCTGCAGGTGAAGGCCCCAGGGTAAGTTCCTGTCGAGCTAAGTAACATTGAACTGGATTTTGCTCAGCCACTGGGATCTCATTAGAATTTTGTTAATGAGAGTGGAGGCAGCACGTGGGTGGAAGAAATGACACAGACAAACGTTGAAAGGGAAATTCGGAGACATAGGCTGTGTTTAAGGAATTAAGGAGTGGTAATGAGATTTGTATGTCTGTAGCAGAGTCTTCATCGTGACAGCTTGAGAGGCCAAAGTCCAGACAGGGAGTGCTAACTTTGAAAAAAGGCTTGCACAGGCTTATTTTCCTTAGGAGGAATGGTCTGTATCTTTTGTTAGCAACTCAAAAGGCCAGTCAGTTTTTTGAAGTTTAGACTTGCTGTCCTAGAGAGTAGTTTGTGAGCTGGGCTGGACACAGGGAACCAGAAGGCTATATACGGAAATGTGCGTAGGACCAACCATGGGGCCTTGAAAACCATGGTCATATGACTGGACACTATTTGGGGGGCAGCTAATGAGACCTGTGGGAGGAGAGAAGGTAGGTGGGATCTGGGCAAGCTACTGTGGAAGGCAAGAAGGCCAGAGGGAAGTGGCTGTGTTTCTAGAAGAAGGGATGAGATCCTAGGTTATGCCATGGAATGGCCAGAAAAGGAGAGCCAGAAAAGCCCGGAGAAACTGTGAGAAAGAGAATGGCTCAGCACTTCAGTAGCAGAGAGGAAGCAGACAATTAGGTGGAATATGACACCGAGTATGGCTCTGCTGTTAGATTTGCTTTGTTCAAATCCAACCCTGCCACTTCCTACATGTACAAGTCTGACACTGTACCTATCTTTCCTGTGCCTCTGTGCCCTTGGCTCTAACACTGACTCCTGCCCACAGGTTTAGAGGGGAGGAGCATTAAGTGAGAAAATACACAAAAAGAACCCAGAGCCACCCATGATAAGTGTCCTCTGGCGTTAGCTCTTATTCCCAGGGGACAGACAGTCCTGGAGGGCTTCTACTGTCCCCTAGAGCCTGGAATGTGCTTGGAACGCAGGAAGGGCTCCATCAGTGTGTGCACAAATTGGCATTCAGACCTGAGACTTGAAATTGAGGAATTAGGACACAGGCATGTTCGTGATGGGATGAGTGTGCTCACAAGCATGGCATCAATGACAGTCATTTGGAGATGGTCCCAGGGTCACCACAGACTCCACCAGGTTTTTTCCCAGGTGCACGTGCCAAACTTTCAAACTTGTCCAACCCTCATTGGGCCTCTTCTGAGGATGCTAGGATAGGTATGACTCTTTCTATTTTTTAGGTGAGAGGGCAAGGTCTGGGCAGAGTGGAAAATTGCCCTTCTAAGACCTTGGAAGCAGCTGAGCAGACTTCCTCTTGGCACTGTGTCATAATCCTTTTCCCCATGCCCTTTGTTTGTTGCCTCCTAGGATTCTCAACTCTCTGCTTTTCCAAATTACAGTGGAAGGAACTCATTTATTTAAAAACAAATGTTCAAAGAAAGGATTTTAGACAACAAAAATTAGGGATTCAGTAATTTAGAAAGCACTCATTCAGTGATGGGACTGAGAATAACATCCTTCCATGGACCAGCTCCATGGCATTGGATGAATTCAATCTCCTCATCTGTAAAATAAGAATGATGAAACCTATTTATGGACTGTTAGAAGAGTAAAATAGTATGTTTATAAATAGCTCAGCATGGTTCCTGGTACCTAGTAGAGTCTGGTAAAGATTTCCCATCTTTCTTTCTTATTTTGTTATGCCTTGTTTGTGATGATCACCTGGCCCCAAGGAATAATGCATGCACTGTTGTAACATCTGAAAGGCGAGTCTTCTGGATATGGTCTATGGTGAGGGTCAGCATGGATGTGCTGTCACTGGGGGAGGGAGCTGTAGAGGGCAAAGATTGTGGGAAGGAAGACTGCCCATGACTCTAAGCATGGCTGCCAGCTGCCATCTTGCCAATTGATGGGGATTTAATACAATCCCCAAACTGCTCTTACACATGACCTGCACAAGGGAACTGGCAGCCTCAACTTCCCTAGGCCTATTGAATTTGTAGATGAAAAAACCCTGGATCTCAAGGGCGTCCTGATTCCACCACTCTTTGGCCATCTTAGTGTCCTGAGTCTCAACATGGGAAAGCCAAATGAGACAATTGACCAATGCCATGGTGCCCAGTGAAGGCTTGGCCAGAGTTGTTGCTTTGTGTCTGACTGTTAGGCCGAGCCCGTCAGTGTCTGGGTCCCTCTTATGGGCCTGATGTGGGATCTGGCATAACAGGTTTGTGGTCAACCCAATGGCTAACTGGTGTTAATCACAGTGGTGGGTAGTGCAGGGGAGAATTCAGACTTCATACACACAGATGCTCTTCTGCATCTGAGTTTCACAGGTGTGCTATTCTTCCATTCATTCATCATTTTCCAAGCATCTCTTAGGACTGGGTCCTCTGCCAGGTAAAGGGAACCTGGGGAAGCAGGAATGGTGCACCTCCCCTCAGTGAGTTGGCAGCTGCAGACAGAGACAGGGAAGTAAACCAACCATAAAAAGAAATACCATCAGTAGTCTGGCAGAGGGAGGCCCAGAGCAGAGACCCCTAAGAAGAGCTGCTGTCTGCTCAGGAGGGGGCCAGGAAGCCACATTCCCGCCCCCAAGGCTTTTCTGATTTCTCCTCAGCTGCAAAGACTCCAGCCTTGTCAGTGCACATAGAAATACACATGTTGATCATTTTCTCAAAATGAGCTTTCCTGAGTCGAATTCTATTTTGCAGCCAGTACAGTAGAAGACTCAAAGGAGGGGGATTAGAAGGCAGCAGATCCATACATGCAAATGGGCATATTTCCTGGATCTGGAGCTATATAGTTAGGAGCTACAGTACAGACCCACAAATCCTGTGAGGCTCCATGCTCTATAGCAATGTGTCATTGAGAAGTAGGGCTAACTTAGCCTAGCACTGCAGAACCTCAGCTTGCCACCCTCCTTTCTGCTCTTTACTTTCCCTGTTGGGGACCTTCCCAGGTTGACTTGGGAGAGCTCTTGGCTAAGGACAGCCTGCCTTCCTGTCAACCCCATCAGTCCTGCTGCTTTCTAGATTTGGGGGAGGTATCTTTCTGGAGCTGGAGGTAGGAATTCCCTGTGCCACTCTCTTCTGGGCTGGAGCCCCTTCCCAAAATAATCCCCCCATTTTTGGCACTTATCTTAACTCCTGCTGGGCTTTAAGACCAAGGGAAATGCTGGCTCTTCAAGCACACACAGACTGTGGTAGCCTTCCCAAAACAGGGCACCACTGCATTCTGCAGTGAGGAGGTGGAAAGTCCTTCTGCATCCCACATAGACTTCACTGTTTCTTGCCACAGTGCCTTGCAAGTGCTGTTCTCTCTGCCTGGAGCTCCTTCAGCTCCTGCACCTCTTCAGGGCTCAGCTAAAAGATCCATTTTTCCAGGGGCTCCTGAAGCTTGAGCTTATATTGAACACACAGTATTTAAGATGGTCATTTAGGCAGATTGCACTTTGGTATAGACGGAGAGTTCCTGCCTGCTAGCAATATCCAAGCTGTAAGAATTGCTATTTTTTGCTGTCCAAGCATTACTGTTCTTAGTGTGATCCACAGAGGTAGTGTTGAAGGAGTGAAGAGAAGGAATTCTAGGAAGGGGCTCAGCATGAGCAAAGTGGTCAGGCAGGTAGGGAAGGCCAGGGGAGCAGTGAGTGTGTGCTGTGGAGCCCATGTGCCTGGTTTGTAAAACACTGACCATGATGGGGTCAGTGCTCCCTAAACTCAGGACCACCCTCCTCTGAGAGGCACCTTTCTCTTCCTTGCTGTTGATCTCAGCATGTGTCAGGTAACAGAAAAAAGGATGATGCTCCAACTTGAGAGGCATCTATTCTACAGGCAAGCGTGCCCACCTCCTGGGATAGTATGTTGAGGTCTTCTATTATCTTCCTAAGCCACTTAAATACGGTTATGAAGAACACACATGCACAATGTGGGTTTAAAGTGAAAAGACAAATCAGGCCTACCCACAGTCTCCTGTGGCCACCGGAGGATCATTTAATCTATCATTTGGTTCCACGTGAGCAGACTTCAGAAAAACAAATAATAAATATTTGTAACTGCTGCTCTGAGGGCCTCCCTGCTGAGCTGGCATGGCTGCAGACTATACAGGTGGCTTGTTCCACTTCCCTCGCCCCATGTGGGCAGAGCTGTACCTGTTCCCACAGCTGCTGTGGCTCACCATATGAGTGAGCGCCATGTTCACTCTCCACACCCCCTCATACCCCCACTTTTTGCGGTGCATGATATGCTAATCTAGTTGGAAGACTTGGGTTCCTTCTTATCCCAATTCTGCTGTGTGACCTTGGGTGAATCCCCTTTTTTTTTCCTCTGGGCCTGTTTCCAGTCCCTGATCAAAGTTCTTTGGTTGTTGTTGATGCTTATTTTATTGTTTTTACATTTACTTACATGTGTATACTTTTGTGGGTCACCTCCCCCCTCCTCCCTACCTCAACCTCCCTCCACCCCCCCTTCTGCCACCCCACTTCTGGGCAGAACCTGTTGCGCCCTCTTGTTCTCCAATTTTGTTGAAGAGAAACCATAAGAGAAAATAAGAAAGACATAGCATTTTTGCTAGAAATGGTCTCTAAACTGAAGAGACCGCCCACAGAGTGGGAGAAAATACTTACTAGCTATACATCAGACAAAGGACTGATAACCAGAATATACAGGGAGCTCAAAAAACTAAACTCCCCCAAAAGTAATGAACCAAAAAAGAAGTGGGCAATTGAACTAAACAGAACTTTTTCAAAGGAAGAAGTCCAAATGGCCAAAAAAAACACATGAAAAAATGCTCACCATCACTGTCCTTAAAGGAAATGCAAATCAAAACCACACTAAGATCCACCTCACTCTTGTTACAACAACCATCATCAAAAACACCACCACCAACAACAAATGTTGGCGAGGATGTGGGGGGAAAAGGAACCCTAAGTTCTTAACATGTTTTTGTACTAGCATCCTTTGTAGCCATCTGGCAAAACCTATGGGCCCCTTCTCAGAATAACATTTTGTTGTTGTTTGTTCCGGTACTCAAGATTGAACTCAGGGCCTTGCACTCTGCTACCCCCAGTTCTTTTTACTTTTTTTTCAGTTTGTTTTTTCAGCTAGGGTCTTGTGCTTTTCCCAGGCTGGCTTTAGACTGAGGTCCTCTCATGCTGTCTCCAAAAAACTGTGTTTATAGGTTTGTGCCATCGTGCCCACCCCAGCTTTGTTTCCAGAAAGAGTCTTAATAACTTTTCCTTGGACTGATCTCAAACCTCAATCCAGAATTCTACCTCTGCCTCCTAAGTAGTTAGAATTTCAGATGTGATCCACTGTGCCCAGATACATTTTTTATTTCATAAAATATATTGTACTATAAAGGAAACTATATTGAAGTAGAGTTATCAAAATATTTTAAAATTATGATCTCGTGATACACATGCTCACTTACTAAAACATGAAGTGACAAGTCCTAGTTGTGTGTGTAATGTCTTTCCTAATTCTGAGGTAGTAATGAATATAAATGATATTTTGAGATGCCTGGAGCCACCGTAAGTGCCAAGTAATTATCTCTGATTTCTACTGGGTGCAAAGTCATATGCCCACAGTCAGGAATGCTGCACTATGTCTCCTGTGTGCCTCATGAAGGAATACTCTGTTGCTGTGAGGTTAATGAGGATGAAGCTGTGTTTCCTAACTAAATTTTAGGACCCTCCCTGAAATCTACCCAGGAGCCTGGAATAAAGGGTGTCTCTGGACTTGTCCAGCAATTTCAGCCATGTCTCACTGCTAGAACATAATACTGAAGGAGAAAGGAATAAGGTCCCCATCCCAATCCCGGCTATCAGTGCACCTGCTGTCCTGAAGCTTTGACATGGGTGATAGTCCTCAGGGCTCACAATCTCACAATCACTGAGACATACCCACCCCTCATCTTGGGGAACAAGAAGCATATATGAAACGGGTGGGCAATAAGTCATTTCAGAGTTAAACGTGCACATAATGGTTCAAAACCCTAGCTGAACCCCGTAGATCTTTTGTTAAACAACCCTGTTAGATACCCCTGAAGAAGGAATACCTAAATCTCCATCATATCTACCTTCAACATCTTGTCCCCCTTTCACAGGAGGGGCGGCCCTGCTCATGAACCCTGACTTGGGAAGTTCCTTACTCCTTCTCGGTGTCTTTTCCTGAGGGGGCTGACAACTACTTTATGGGATTGCATGACACAATTATGGAGTGTCACCCCTGGAACATTGTGGCCATTTGGCTCTTTCTGGACACATCTGGCTGTGACCTCTGGATGCTGCTCTTGTACCTAGAGGACTTGCACTCAATCCCAAGAACCCTGTGAGGGCTTCCGCTCTTGCCACTCTGGACCTTGTCTGAAAGATGTGATGTTGTCCACTGGCCACCTTGCATCCTGCCCAGAGCAGAAGCGTGAATCATGAGCACAGCATGTTGGGGTATTGTGTCTCAGTCAGACTGAGGCAGGACCTCAGGCTCACCTTCCAAAATGCTAATTCACTTCCTGCCTAGGGCCAGAAAATGGTACCGGCTGTGTGGAGCCTTTTACTGAAGAAAGATCTTGGGGAGATCCTATTTAAGCAGAATGGTTTTGAGTCTTATTCCTCCTTTTCTAGTTTCATTGATAATTGTCTCTACAGTGGAGTAGAATGTCTTCTCTGTCTATGGAGTATCATGTTTTAGCATTTACAATTAAGATCAATGCAAGATAAAAGCTAACAACTTGGAAAGAAAAAATACAAATGACTTTTTGGTACAAATGAAAATCAAAACCACAATTATAAACTATTAAATGACTTTTTGGTACAAATGAAATTCAAAACCACAATTATAAACTATTAATAGAACAACATTATATGCCAAAACTTATGGTATGTGACCAAGCCGTACTAGAAGTAAATCCATAACCTTAAATGCTTTCATAATCAACAAGAAAGGATTAAAATACATAAAACAGTCAACATGAACAGAAACGTGAAGAAATTAGAAACAAATCATAAATATAGTAGAAATTAATGTATTAGAAAATAGAAAAACATTAGAATTTATAAGTGATGCTAAAACTTCTTTCTTTGAAGAAACCAGCAAAATGATTCTTTTTAGATGTAACCAAGAAAATAAGAATGAAGTCACAAGTATACAAGATTGAAGATGAGAAATGGAAAACAACCATGGGTATGGAACAGATTAAATAAAATTCAAAGAGGCTAACACATACAGCTCTGAGCTAAGACATTGGAAAGTCTCTGAGATGTATGGCATTCTAAGAAAATATACATTTTCAGATTTGACTCAAAATTTAACTTGAGTAACAACCATTGAAACAATTTAAAATGATGGTTTATTGGATTATCCAAAAAGAAAAAGAAATGAGTTTCACAGAAGGATCAAAATGAACTTAGGGTTTTTTCTAGAACAGATTAGTAGGTAGAACAAGATCACAAGCAGGGCAAGATCAAAGGCACAGAGAGATCAGAATTAAGTCAGAGGTCAGGGCCATGGCATGTGTGTGGCAGATGAGGCCAGGTAAGTTGGGGTTTGGGACACATTGGATTTGAAAACCAAGCTACATGGCCTTCTGTTGGAAGCTAAGGTCTAGCCTTCTACATCTGCATTTCATTGTCATGGATATCCAGAAAGGTAGTCCTCCAGCACCTACCCAACACCAGGTCTGAGACTGTCAATGGGAAAGGGCTTGAAAAGCTTGAGCACTTGTACAACAATTTTAACAGTAGTGAAGGAAAGGAATATTCTTATCGTGGCCAGAAAGTTGATTCCTATAAAGCTATTATGTTGGTAGCTTCAAATTTCAGGCCAATATATTATCCTCAAGAGAGGTAGGGACAGAGAGAGCTGTCCTGGGAACCAAATTCACCTTTTTCTCCAGTTCACCACCCCGTCGAAATTGGCTTCTATAAACACCATAAACTTTCTCTGGACCAGAATGTCAGAAGGTACTGGGATTTCAAAGACACAATTCCCAGGAACCATAAAATGCATCATTTTGTTTTGCTTTATTTGTTTAAGGATGATTCTGGCAAATACAGTCTTGGCAGTAGGGGATACCTGACCCAATGGGCAATAAAATGGTACATGGGAATATTAAACCTCAGCTGGCTACTTTTACTACCCCACGGGAGGATTCATATTATATGGTCTGTTCAACCATGATGGGGAGGAAGGGGACTAATGCCTCTCAGGTTCTTATGATTGGCCACACATTTTGTATTCACTACCCCTTGTGACACTCACCACCAGGGACTGATGTGCAGAGAATGTCTGCATTCAGCAGAGTGGGGAGTGGAACTCAGACATTTAAAGAATTTAACAATGGTCTTTTAGCTAGATAGTGATGGGATGAAATCTAAACCTTTATTCTAAGTCCTTGGTTTGTCTACTCCATCACCTGGCTATTTTCTAAGCAGGAACAGAAGATAGAACATTTTGTGCAGTGATTCATGCTGTCATTCACATGGAAGGAGCCCCCTCATAGCCCTCTGTATGTCTGCAGGGCCACTTGTGAGCTCCCACTTTTGCCTCCCATAGGGAACTCCATAGCTTGCAACACAGTGTTTTCCCCCTATCTCTCTGATACCTGAAGTTCTATTCACAGGCACCAAACCTTTTGCTCCATGAGAGAAGAGGCCTAGGTAATCAGTAACCCTGTAGGAGAAGACAGGGAGACTTATGTTAATTTCAAATGTGACTTTTTAGGTGATCCTCCTCTGGAAAAAGGCTAGAAAGTAAGGGGATTAGGGCTGGAGGCATCAAACAGTTTTGTTCAGGAATGTTTCCAGTAGACAAGAACAGGTACAAAAGGAAGGGCTGATAATTGTCAGGACACTCTAGCCATCTTACAGCTTTGCCACCTTGGAACCTACTAAGAATCTTGACATAGCAAACAAAAGCACGGGTTATCAGCTTCCATTGTCTATAACCACTGTGATCTCCAGATCCCCTTCTAATGCATCAACTGCATTTCTCTTTACCCACAGATGCTTAGGAGTCAGAAATCAATGGCAAGGAGGTGATCTGTGAATATCTCTTCTTCCCCCCTTTTCTCTGAGATCATTCTAGACCTGTTGTCTCTGGCATTCTGTCACTCACATCTCTGTGTCAAGGAGTTTGGTCATTTATCATCAGTGTATTTTAATCAGAGAAAGAGATGCATCAAGTGGATTTCATCAGTCTTGAGGGAGGGAAATTTGATCTTTGACCCTCCTTCCACCCTCCATGATGCTAACTCCATGATGGATTAGGCAAGGTAGTGTGAAGGTAACTAGGAAGGGCTCTTACTCAGTGGAAGATGGGTGTGGTGATGTCATACAAGTTCTCTGGCTTCAGTCTTCTTGGCAAACTGAAGACTCTGGGCCGTACTTGGCAGGGCTGTTCAAATGATTGCGTGTGCAAAGCTCCATGCACAGTAGCACAGAGTTGGGGCTGAGCAGATTTGACTCCTTATCTCTCAAAATTTTTTTAAATGGTGATGATCATTATAATTCTCTGAAACCATAGCATTCTTATTCTTATCTAAGTCTATTGATGGGGCAAGTGACAACCTTCCTCTACTCTCCATCATTCCCATCAGTAACTACACCTGGCCTCTGGGGCAAGTGACAACCTTCCTCTACTCTCCATCATTCCCATCAGGTAACTACACCTGGCCTCTGCAGTTCCATGGAACTCCTTGGAATTCCAGCTCCAAGTCCAGATTACTGAGCGTGCACCCTGTGCTGCACATGTTCCATTAGTAATCTCATTTTAGTCACAGGAAAGTCCACTAGAATCACCATTATTCCCGGTTTAGAGAGAAGATAGAGTGTCAGGAAGGTTGAAGATTTCTCAGAGAGCACTTGTAGTAAAGAGGTAGCATTGTGATGTAAATTTGAGTGCATTTGATGATTAAGTATCTGGGTGGCAGATGCTGCTGCTTCCTCAAAAAGGCTCCCTTGTGAGTGGTCATTTTAGGACGGGCAGTTTCCTGGAGACATGGGCAGCTTTCATCATTTTGATGTTGTATCTTTCTGTTATTGGCTTCTGGTAATGGGGTTGTTGAAATAACCTTTCTCCTGCCTCATCCTGTTGCCTTCCTGAAAAGGATTAAATAATAGCATCAGGTTCCTTCTCTCCAGTTGGCATGAGGTCCCTAGCCTCTTGGCAGGAGCTCTGTTGGCACACTCTTGACACTCTTTGAGACACTGTTGGCTCTATTCCAGACTCTGTGGTGGGCTCTATGAACACAGCCTATTATTGTAGGACACCCAAGCTGGGGGTAGTGGCAAATTCTTAAATCTAGATACTTCTTGGGTGATGCTTTAGAAAGTAGAGAAGAGATTGTCCCAGTGTAGGGCCAGACTTGTTTCAGTTATGAAGGATTCAGAATTTGTCCTGGACATATGTCACTCTTTCTGGACACATTGTAGGCAAGTGGAAGATGGCTCTGAAGTGTGGTGGAAAGGGCTCAGAGCCACTGCTTTTGAATTCCAGGTTTGTCACATGTCACCTCCAGAAATCTAGACAATTCACTTTACCTCTTTGAGCCTCAGAATCTTTATCTGTAAGTAGAATCAAGGGACCCTACAGAGTCATCATAAGGCCCAGATGAACTGATGCCTGGAGGTCCCTGGCACAGTGCGTGGCACACAATAGGCTACCCAAAGACCCTGACATGGATGATGTACCTTGAGCCCATGCCTTTTCCTTCTTCCTTCCATCCACACGGATATACATGTGGCCTTGTATTTGAAATGTGAGTCAACTCCCTGTATAGCTATCCTTATCTCAACCAGCAAAAACCCTTGTTCCTTCCTATTATTGCTTATATTCTCTCTTCAACAAAATTAGAGATAAGGGCAAAATAGTTTCTGCCGGGTATTGAGGGGGTGGAGGGGAGAGGGAGAGGGTGGAGTGGGTGGTAAGGGAGGGGGTGGGGGCAGGGGGAAGAAATGACCCAAGCCTTGTATGCACATATAAATAATAAAACAATAAAAAATAAAAAATAAGAGAAATGCTTTGGTAGCAATGTGTTTTGTTTCTCTTCTCACTGAAGAGACAAGATGCAGTATTGAATTTCATCTTGTGATATTTTGATTCCTGATCAGGCATCACCTGGAGCATCAGCTTTTGGAATCACCCTGATGGGGTTACCAATTCCTGATGGTTAAGTCCAGTTCCTAATGGAAAGATCAGTGCCTGAAGATACTGTTAATACCCGATGTGATGGCCAATTGACAGAAGCTTAATTTCTAGTGAGAGGGCCAAATTTCTTCTTCAAAAAAGGGCAACTAACGTTCATTAACTATCTCCAATGCTATATTAGTGAGACTTTAAGCTACTGTGACAACTTAAGGGAGTAAGGGTTTGGTTCGGTTTATAGTTTCAAAAGTTTCAGTCTGTAGTCCTTGGCACCATTGTTTCTGGGCCCAAGGTGAGACAGAACATCATGGAGAGAAGCATATGGTAGAGCAAAGCAGCTCGCCTCATGGTAGACAGGGGCCTGGGAAAAGATACAGCCCCAGTGACTTACTTTCTCTAGGTAGGCACTACTTCCTAAAGTTTCCAAGCTCCTGAAATAGTGCCACCAGCTGGGGATCAAGCTTTCAACACATGAGCCTTTTTAAGGTACACTTCCTGTCCAAACCATCACACATAGACCCATGGCAGGGAATTTATAAATTGTGTGTTTTTTTTAAAGCACTCCATGAGATAGTTATACAGGATAGTGATTTAGAGCATAGGCAGGCATTAGCACTCATCTTCTCTCTATGAGGTTGTACCATCATATTACCTGGTTCACAGTTCACGTTTGCCATTTCAAGCATATATGATTTAACCACTCTGTGTTCTCTGACCATCATATACTCTCTCATAGGGTTTTTGGTAGGGATTTTCTTCTGCCAAATATTAAGTGTTCATTAACATTTAGCTGCCCACCCACTCCTCTCCTTTTTTAAAAAATCTACATGTTGCAGATGAGGAAACCAACACTTGGTAAGTGTCAATGAGAGATTCTACCTTTCCTGGAGAAAATTCAAGCTTAAATCTGGGCCAAGATCCAACTCTAGATCTAAGGATTATTGTACTCCTTCTCATTTCAGACCAACTCTTTGCAATGTGAAGCAATAACCTTCACACTCAGTGCACAGAAAATCAAGCTGGCCTGGGATTACATGGCTGACACAGGTTGTACTAATGGATCAATATCCCATTTTAATCTGATCATGCATCCTGGGTGCAGCATGACCTTGAGACATCACACTAATTAGTAGACCTCTCCTAAGTATTGACTTGACTGATAAAGGAGACCCTGTTGCTTGTAGAGAGGGCTGGGTGCAGTCTCTGAACATCTCATAGGCAGCAACTAAGGCTGAGTTACGCCAGTTGGTTGTATGAGAAGTGAGTTGTGACCATCCAATTGCTGAATACAAAGCTCTAAACCATGACTGGCTTTCAGCTCTTACTCATTGTCTCCTTTAATCCCTACAGCCATGCAAGGAGCCATTCCTATTGCCCATTTTGCCATAAAAAACTGAGGTCAGAGAAATTCACATCTTGCCTTATAGCACATGTTGACAAGGGCACAATTTGAACTTGAGTTTCCTGGCCCCTGGATTTTGTGCTCTCCCACCACCTCATACTTCTCTCCATGAGACAGGGCTATAGAGTTGATAGTGGGCCTGGATAGGGCTCTGGAAGGGCCCAGGTGACAAAGCAAGGTGCTTTGGAGAGGAGGTGTGATGATTCTTCAGTCTCAAAGACAAGACACGTGGTCACAGGCCACACACAGCAGGGAGAAAAGCTCTTCCTAAACCTGATCATCACTCCTACTTTGGGATAGCCTGAGAAGGTCAGGTGCTCACTCTCCCTAGCCTTGTAGTCACTGTGTTCCTGGTCCCCTATATTTGGATTCCATTTTAGCTCCAAAGCCCTTGTCTTTACCCACCTTGTTTGGGGATTTCTTATTTGGGGCAGGGAAATGGACAGTGGTCTTAAACTTCTGATGAAAGGTCTAGCCTCTCTTCCTAGAGAAGTGTACATCTTCACAAGTATCACATACATCAGAGAATAACAGGTGCCACAGAACCTCTCCATGCACTCCAGGGAAGACCTAGTTATAAGCCTGGTATTAAACAGTGATGGCTAGACATTTGGAACAAAAAATCAATGAAAATAAGCATAGAAGCAGATAGGACACCTTACTCCAAGCTAAACAAGAGATGTGCAGGAGATTGTAGGAAGAAAACTTCAAAATCTTACTATGGAATAAATAAGGCTGCAAATAAGTAGAGAGAACCTGTTCTTAGATGGCAAAACTCAACATTTGAAGATATCAATTCTCCCATTATTAGCCATTAAATTCTAAGCAATCTCAAATAATACCTCCAAATTATTTTATTGTCTGGGTGGAGGGAGTTTCAAGCTTGATGCTAGGGTTCTTTAGGACAGGGCTTAGGAATCTGTGGCTTTCTCAAATCCAGCCCACTGTGCTTTCTGTTATTAAAGTTTTATTAGTACACAGCCACATTCATTTGGTTACATCTGCTCAGTGACTGCTTTCCTGCTACAAATTCAAAGTTGAGTAGTTTCTGTGAACACCACACAGCTCACAAAAGTCTAAAATATTTACTATCTCTCCCTTATAGAAAAGCTTACAGACCTCTGATCCAGAAAATGAAACCCATGGGAAAATCTGAAAACACAAGAAAAGATTGATGTAGGCAAACTAGCCTTACCAAATTTCAAAATATGTTGTAAGTATACAATACTTAAATTGGTTTGGTATTGGTTCAGGAATAGAAGAATAGCTGAATACAACAAAAGAGTGAAGAAATAGACCCAAACACTGGTAGAATTCACATCTAATGCATGATAATTTGACATTTCATGTCACCAGGAAAAGATGTATCATTCAGTAAAATAGGTTGATATTGGGAAAAAGTAAAAAAAGAAACCCTCAATATTTTCCTTATACTTTCTATAAAGAAATTCTAGATGAGTACAATATTTAATAATAATCAGTGAAATAATAAAAAGGCTAGAAGGAAACAAAGAAAGAAAAGAGGGCTCATGTATTTTACTCAAAGAAGACTTTTAAAGCCTGCAAATTTATTATACAGAAGCCAAAAAGAAAAAGATGAAAAGTACCCTCTCGTGTGGGACATAAAGACATGATATGCAAAATGTCCCCCAAATCAGTGAGAAAATCATACCACAGTCCAGTAGAAAACCAGTAAAAGTTTTCAATCAGGAAGTTTATCCACATAAAATAAAGTGAAAAATATCAAATAAGCATGAGAAAAATGCTCAATCTTCTCTTGATTCAAAAAATATAAGTTGAAATGACTTGATATATCTTTATTTACCCATCAGATTAGCACATTGGCAAAGATTTTAAAAGTGTCATGGGCCTGTGGAAGCAGACATTCCCATACCTAGTTTGGAAGGAGTAATTGCAATCTTGCTGGAGGATAATTTGACAGCATGTGTGAACACTGTAAATTCATCTACAGTTTGACCCAGCATTGTCATACTCAGAAATGTATCCTGTAGACATGCTTTTGATGCTTACAAAAACTGATTCATTACACATTGTTTGCATCAGTAAAATAACGGGGGAAAACATCTATGTAACTACCAAGAAGTTTCATTATCTCAATATTGCTCAAACCTGAGTAATGTATTGATTCTACTTAAGGGAAAAAGAAATTCTCAGCAGTCCTTACTATTGAATGTAATAATTTTTCATCTGAGGTTCCTCAAAAATGTGAAACTATGGGCTGAAGGTGTTGCTTAAGCAGTAAAGAGCCTGCCTAGCAGGCATGAAACCTTGAGTTCAAACCCCAATACTGTCAAAAAGAATAAAATGTGAAACTATTAAATTAGTATTAACCTCATAGGTTCATACTTCTTGTAATTCTTTGAATATGAAGTAAATGTATTAATTACATACAAATAAAACAAAGACAAGATTTATGGTGTGTTCTGTGAAAAATGAAGGGTAGCCGTATTAACAGTGGGGTTGCATAGACACAGATTTATAATATCAAATGTATAGTTTTAGTTGAATAATACTAGCAAAGGGAAGGCCTGTTTACAGAAATGGACTTTAAAATTATATTAATACATTTAGACTTTGCTTATTAGTTCAGGGTACTCAGATTCACGATGAATCAAAATCTTCAAAAGCCAGTTGTAATGAGCTGTCACTGGTAATTTTCTGAAGCTCTCTAGTTTATTTGAAGATAAGGTTAGCATTTTGGCTTATTGAAATGTGAGTTAAATAGTATTTAATCTAATTATTCCTAGAATGGAAAGCAGAAACATTCCTCCCCTGGTATTTACTACTGTCTTTACTGCTAATGTGTGGAGGTATGTTGGTTGCCACTGCCCAGGCTGGTGGGAAGGTTGTTTGAGTTCTGTTTCTTGCTTATTCTCCCTCCAGGACTCAATTTCTCTCCTCTCTTTTTTCTCTTCAAATTACTCTGAAATCTTTGTCTCTACAGACTGCCATGATGTCATTTGATCTTGGTTTGCAGTGATTCTAGTGGTGGGCACCAACGCAAATGAGGTGTTGAAAGTGTAGTCAACTCTTGGATAAAAGATGGCTCTCCCAGACGACCTCAAGCATAGCTTTTCCTTATTTATCCCCGAGATATCATCAACATGAGAAGACAGAACTAACAAGGCTCAGCTCCTGAGTATCAAACTGTTCTGTAATATGGTGAAAATTTAAAGTTACAGAGAAAAAGCACGAAGAAGAAAAGGGGAGGGAGTTTGTCCTAAATCCAAAAACACAGCCACATGTGCTATCCAGGATGTATTCCTGAGTTGGTTGTGGTGTATGCTCGTTGAAAATGCACCTGAATGTTGGTACAACATAGGTCCAAATCTGTTCTCAGTCACCCATTCACCAGATGACTCAGGATGGTGAGAACCAGGCTGGCGCTGCAGGCAATTGGGCCCTCAGCTTAGGCCTGACTCCTGGTTCATGATGCAACACAGGAACCCACCCCTGAAAGCCTCTTAAAGTGGGCCAAGGACATGGGCAGTTGAGGGAGGTGGAGCAGGTACACTGGAGTCTCCTTAAATCTAGAAGACCTAAGCTCTGGCTGGTTAAGTAGATTTTGGCAGAGAACATTTAAAATCCTTACATCAGATGTTTTCATGCACCTCCCTGCCAAGAAGTGCAAAGGGTGCTTGGTTTAACTGTGGTTATTTACAACCAAAAGAAAGGGGTTGGCAGTTTGCAGTAAGCCAAGGGTTTTATTTCTCGCTCCTGTTTTCCATTTCTGTGATTTATGGTCCTTGGAGTTGGGAGAAGTCGCCTGAAAAGCTCTGAATTCAGTCCACTTAGGCCCTGCCCTGGAAGAGAGCAAGATCTGCTGGTGGGAGGAAGTCATAGGGCATGTCTACTGTTCTAGCTGGTGCTGCTGCTCAGGGGCTGATTGACCAGGCTGTCGTTTCCATTTCTGCCCCTTGGAAAACCAGCACTTGAGCTCTTGGCAGGGCAACTGAGGTCAAAGGCACCACTCACTGCTGTTTTTTTTTTTTTTTTCCAAATAATCTGTTATTTGACATCTGATTTTCCTTAGGTAAAATGTTTTATTTTTGAAAGATTGCCAATTTCTGTTGCTTAGGGCTATTAATCTTTTACTTTTGTCTTAAGTCTTCGGCACTTCAATAACTGAGATAGTTCTTTATGGAGTTGTCTGCCACCTTGGTGGGAGCAACAGGAGGCCTACTTTGGGGTGTTCATTGGGCTGGGCATTGACCAAAGGCACCTCTCCCTTCTGGGGAGCACATGAAGGCCTGGGCATGGAAAGGCTAGTTGTTTTTGCAGTTAAGAGGTGACTAGTAAGTGATGCTGAATGGATAGAGATGACTGTCAGGTAGCAGTGCTGTGTGAGGGGAGAGGAAGGCAGAGCAGTCAAACCTACCTCTTCCTCATTTTGCAGCTCACCTGTTGCTACCATTCCCCCCATTACAGCATCATCTCATGTTAACACACGAGCGCGTCAGTGTTGGAGGGATAGGAGGAAACCATGTCGCCATCACCCACATGGGCACCAACTTCTCTTGCCCCATAGTGACTCTTCCAGTACCTGCATCTTGATCATTTAAAAAAAATTTATAAGAAGACTACTGAACATGAGAGCTGCCTACTTATAGTCTTTGTGTGTGGAATGCAGAAGGTGTAATGTTTTTACAGCAGACCTTTGGAAGTTAACCATCTTGCTTACTGAAACTTCATGCATGTTGATTAGGAACCATTTTCCCCCTTTCCCCAGCCCCTGGTGACTACCATTCTGCTTTCTACTTTTATGGGTTTGACTAGTTTATTTACTTCTGGTATATAAAGTCATACAATATTTCTCTTTCTGTGACTTAGTGTGGTAGCCCCCAGGTTCATCCATACTGTTACCTATGGCAGGATTTCCTTTTCTTTTAAGGCTGGATTACACTCCAATGTAGGCATATAACACAATTTCTTTACCCTTTTATCTATTGGTGGACAATTTAATTTATTTCTACTCCCATTTTGTACTCATTTTAGCTAATTAAAAGTCTCTCCCTAGGTTTCATGGATGATTTTTGACAAATTCCAGGGTCTGATTACCCACTCTGTGTTTCAGTAACTCACAGCAAGAAGCAATACTCCAACAGTTAAAGCAGAAAGAAGAAAAAAGAAAGGGTTATAAAAATACAAAAATAGCTCACAGGGAAAGACCTGCTTTGGGATGTGAGTGACATGTCATTTGAGCCATTGACGGATGTTAGCACCAGCCTCTGACACGCCAGCTGACCGGCAGACCTGTCGACAAGTGGCACCTTGATGATTCTCATGGTAAAAAAAAGTCCATCCAGGTAGTTCATCCTTAGAAAATATTAAGGAGAAAAATGAGGACTCTGGTCATTCTTTGGTGCACAGATTTTCATTATTGTATTGTCCCCCAGCATGTTTTTCTGTGCCCTCCTGGAGGTAATCTCTTTGCTGTCAAATTACTCAAGGCAGCTTGAGAGAGAACTTGCTTCTGCACATGTCCTTTCAGAGATCATCAATAAATAATAAATAAACTTCGGGATTTCTAGAGCCATCTGTTTTATAATGAGGTCATTTGAGCTTGAAGTACCATGAGGGTGTAGTCTTTCTATAAGAAGAAAGGAAGAGATAGATACACTGAGTGTTAGGGTCTAACCTGCTAGGTGTCAGGTCTTCCCAGTGTTTAGGGGGTGGGTTTAATGACGAATCTGCACGTGGCTCATGTCTGGGATGAGCTTGAAGCCAGGATCCCAGGAGCAGGGCTGTCTGTTGGGAACATGGCCTTTCATGCCCTTTGGTCTTCACACACTGCATGGCAGCTAGGTGGGCAGTTTAGTTTAGGATGTTAGTTTAGAGTATGCATGAAGGGTGGACAGAAGTGACTGTTTTTTATTAAGATAACATTTTACTTACACAACTAATACATCAATAATGTATGCTCATTCTGGGCAAGAAAAGTTGAGGGCAGAGGAGAGATAAAAGGGAAAGAGAGAGAGAGAGAGAGAGAGAGAGAGAGAGAGAGAGAGAGAGAGAAGAGAGAGAGAGATAAAAATTGAAGTAAAGAAAAGAAAAGAAAAAAAGAAACCCTTCCATAATTTCAGTATTTACAGAAAATCACTTTGGCTTTCTCAGACTTTTCATAAGGAAAAATATATTTGCACAAAAATGAATCATACTGTGTGCATTTCTTTTGACCCTTACATTTTTAAGTAACTGTATATTGGAGATATATTTCTCTGTCAATAAATATTCTGCCACAGTGTGTTATTGGCTGCATTCTATTTCCTTGTGTGAATATACCATAATTTATTTAGCCAATATTGTGTTGATTTTTTTCTTATTTTTTTTCTATTATAAACAGTTGTGCAGTAAATGGGTTATAGCTAATTTGATCTAAAGAGTGTTCCACTATCACCGATAGTGATATCACTATCACTATCACCTTTTTGTCTTCACTAACATGGTTTGAACGAGAAGAGTCTCTGCGTCTTCTATTCTCAATGCAAGGCACAAGACACAAACTGGGGAAAAACTCTCAGGCCTGTGGCTATATGCATCCTGAGCACAGCTTCCTACTAGCACCTAACTCACTAATTTAAATCACCTCTTCTTCTAGTCTGTCTTTCCCACTAGACTAGAAGCTACGTGAGCTAAAGATTCATATTATCTTTGTCCCCGCTTGCCTGGTGCATAGTAGGAGCTCAGTCACATTGTTTTGTGCATTAGCCTAACAAATATCGATCGAGTACCTGTGAGCTGGCCAGTCACCCAGGCACTCCGGGTACTGCAGTGAACAAGGCAGGCTGACATCCCTGCTCTTGTGGATCTGTGTGGTCAGTGACTACCCTCTCACAGTTGTGGTTTTCTCCATCCCTCAAGGTCCAGGTTCTCTGACATCTTCCCTGACCACTCTGAGCCCAGCTGCGCTGCCTGCAAACTCTACAATAGCAAATGCCTGGATTATTTATTTAGTACTTAGCCTATGCAGCATGAATTATTTTCTGAATTTTCATAGCTTTCTCTGGTCTCTGCAGCTTGACTTGGGACACCTTGAAAGTGGGAATGCCGTGGTAATGAAGACTGCAGTTTCTGTATTTATGGGTTCACAGCTCCAAACACTGCTGTGCCCACAGGGATGGCAATGCACATGCAATGAGGCCCCTCCAAGAATGATGCTTTTTAGCTGGTGGTTATCCATCTTGTCTAGTCTGCCCTGCCCCACCTCCCTGCAAGCATCTAATGCTTGCATTACATTTTTCAACTCTTAATTTACAAGAACAACTAACTCCAAAATGAATGGAAAAGGCCCCATTCTCTCAAGGAAATTAAAGCCTACTAGAACTTATTAGAGGCAAACTTAGGCAAAAAAAAAAAGTGTATTTTAATCCATCACTCACTATAAGCCTGAAGTTCTCTTGAGTATCCATGTTTACATCTGGATTTCTGCACCCAGTGCTATACTGGGCCTTCTCCTTCCTAGCAGTTCTCTGCCAATGGCTGTCTGTTCCTTCATTCTTAGTCGCCTCCTAGGCCACCTGGATCTCTTCCATGCCACACTGGGCTGGCTGGTTTCTTATCACAGGCTGTCATGTATACTGTAAGGCCCTCAGTCTTCTTGCCTAGCATCTGCTCTAAATTCCTTCCTTACGGCAAAATGAGTCTCAGAACTGTAGTGGGATTCCTGTTGCTCCAGTTATTTCTCTTTCTGTGGTTGTATGCAGGCGTTCACAAACGTAGGCAATCTGGGAGACACATACCCTCTTCTCTGTGAGAAAGGCTCTGTTAACGCCTTCTCACTGGTGAGTCTTGCCTACAAACCTAATCTTGCCTGCAGTGGGAGGGGTTTGTCCACTTCCTTTTCTTTTAAAGAGAATGTGAAAAGTCCTATAGTTTGAAAATACTCAAATGTTGCACACAAATCCATTTCTTGTGTCTTTTCATTCAATAACAAATGTCCACTGCTTGTAGCTGAGAGTGTCTGGAATGACTGGCTTGCTGTTCTGCTGCTTTGAACTGTCCAATAATTTACATGTGACCTCTCCTGGAATGTAATCCAGGCTTTTATGTGATTATTAAAGCTTGCAGCCCTATTTTAGTTGAAGAGTTTGGAATGGAAGGGAAAGAAATCAACTGTTAGAAGTTGCTGCAGTTGGGAAGGAGAGCCAATGGAAGCAGCAATAGACATCACCCTGTGTGCTGGTAGCATCTGAGGACTCCCTCCAGCCTAACTGATCCCCATCTTCTAGACCACAGAGCACCACTGACCCTGTCCTCTTTTGGAACAAGTTTAGGAGCTATTTCCAGCAGTACTTCTTTGATCACCTGTAATTGTTAACTTTGCACCTGAGTTTGGCAGTGAACTAGCTTCTGGTGGTCAATGGAGTGATTAACTTGGAAATTAGAACCTGGACCTGCCCGATGTACGTTATCTGGTCTCTGTGGTTTAGGGAAGACGGTTGAATGAAAACCGAGCCGTATTTTTGCCAAAGTAGAACCAAAGTGTGGTATAACATACTACTGGAAGCATTTAAAGGCATTAGGGTGACTTTTTAATTGGGAGTTGCAAAGCCGACAGAGCCTGTCTGGGGAGTACCATGTAATGAGTATATTGTCTCCAATAGGAGGCCTCAATGACTGATGGGTGGAAAGCTATGCCACAGCCCGGAATTATTATGCTCACACACAAAGGAGAGCAAGAGTGACAGTGTGGTGATCTATTAGAGCTGTCTGTAGGGTTAATGGTAAGCTTTCCTGCTGTTAGTAGTCTATAAAGAGAGCAAAGAAAAGGGAAATGGTGCAAGGCAAAATCAATAGTATTAACAGAGCTGTGGTCATAAATGCAATCATTTATTTCTGGGATGGTTTTTATTGAACTGGTTTTGAACTTGATCCTGTTTGTTTTTTTTTTTTAAGTTCATAAAGTGGAAAGAATGAGATTTGCGTGTGGGTAGGATCCAAAGTTTGGGTACAAACAGCAGCCACACTGGGTTGATGAATGCTAGATGCTAGGGTGTTCATAGTCTTGGAAAAGGAAAACTGAGAAATGAAAATATACTCATAAAAAGGACAGACACCATGGGAATATTAAGGGATAGAGTATGAATTTTTTTTCATGTCAGAAGGGCCCGTTTTTGAATCCTGGTTCTGCCTGTTATTAGCTGTATGACCATTGACCAAGTTCTTCATGTGTGAAATAGGATCTCCTTAGCCAGGGCTGTTATGAGGCTAGAATAGCACCATGCATACCTATAAATATGTCTGACATGTTGCCTGGCAAAAAGCAGCCACTCATCAAGCCATGATATGGTTTGCTAATGCCAACACCACTTTGGCATCTCATCTTTCTTTATAGACACCAAGTTCAGTGACTTCTGAGTCAAAGACAAAGAAAGAGTTGTGTTGTAAATGTTCCCTATTCAATCTGTTGATTAACAATAGTCAAATTAGTATTAACACTTTAGGAGATAGCTTAATTCTCTAAGAAATACAGAAGTCTTCCCAAAAGATGATCAACTCCAGAAATATCTAAGCCGATGTAGGCTGTAGATCATGGACACTGTAGAGAAGAATATTAGGGTGAATGGAAATGAGAAAAAAGAGTGTACATTTATTTTTTAATGCAAAATAAGTTTCAAATAGGGATTTTTAAAAAGTTGGAAAATATTCTAAGGAATAATGTATTTGTTTTCATGTTTTGCTGTTTAAATGGTCAGATGCATATAAGTTTGATTATTTGGCTAGGAGGAATTAACATATACCAACTTTCAAAAAAATTTTTATTAGAATATAATAGTTGTACAGGGGAATACATTGGGATATTTACATATAACATATACCAACTTTGAGGCAGATGTGTTTATATATATATACTATACATTAATTTTCCTAAGTCAATTATATAAGGCTTTTTATCTATAACTTACAGAACATTTAGGACTTATTAGAAACAAACTGGTCAACTACAGATGATATCTAAAAAGCCTCCTTGTGAGCCTGGAGTTCTCTTAGGCACCCACAGTAAGATTTAGATTCCTGGTCCTAGCTCCATCCTGGGACCTCTCCTTCCTAGCAGGTCTCTGCCGGTTGCTGTCTCTTCCTTCATTGAGATTGAGAACAACATACTCCATGTCGACTCAAGGAACACAGCTGAAGTGGGCCAGAGTTCACACTCCAGTACCATGGGCTTCCTGCTACCTGCTAGAGTATCCTGTTAGAGTAAGATATTGGCTCCTGGAAAACCTTTCTTATTCTTCCTTGAAAAGTACTGTAAGAACCCTTCCTTTAGACTCTGACAGTGGGTAGGCCTACCACCATCACCCCATGTAACTCACTGTGCATGTCTATCTGTTCACTGGTCTTTAGACCTTTAAATTAACTCCAAAATGGCAGAAACTGTGTCCTCTTCATCCCAGAACCACTAAACTTTTGTAGGGGTGGCCAACAGATGACAGGTGTCCGTGGAAGATTGTTTGAATGAATGAGGAAGGATGGTACCCATGTATCCAGCTCTAAGGACTTCTCTTTGAACCACAGCAGCTTTCAGCTGGTCTGTTTCAGGTCTCTGGGGGCTCATGTCCATGCCACCTCAGTCTTCTTTCCCTGGTCCATGAGTCTCTTTTCATCAAGACTAATGTTCTCTTAGCCCCTTTGCTCCTGCAGTGTCTGGGGATCATCCACTGCTTCTCTCTGCTGTTTTTGTCTGTTCAAGGTGCTGCTACCTTCCACAAATTTCTACAGCTTCTTGGCTATGTCTGCTCTTCTTCCATCCATGGAGACTCCAGGAAGCCACTGCCCTAGACACACTCCAATAAGTTATCTTTCTGGGATGGAGCTCTGTCAGCACAAGGACATAAGGGTGGTGATTTCAACCTCACTCTGCCATTTAACAGCAGTGGGACAGCTAACTCTCCAAGCTTCCTTTCCCTTTCTCTACAGTAGGACTAAAGACACAGATTATGAGATTAGGTTCCCAAAGCACAAGTTTGATTCAGGGACTATGAGAACACTGTGTGTAGAGGTGAGTCTCTGAAGCAGAGATTATGGCTAGGTGACTTCCCAACATCCTCAACTCCACAGCATGCACAGTAACTCTAGTGGTGTGACACACAATCTCTTTCTTTGTAGAAAATGGGCCTCCAAAAAAGGAAGTAGCTTCTGTTGATGACAGAATGGAACAAAAGGTGAAGGTGTATGAGAAAGTGATGGCTCCCTGCCAGGAAAAAGATTCAATGGGGCAAATTTTGTATTGTAGTAGAATTTGTCAATTTGTTTATTTTTTTCGCCTCCTTAGAGCAAATGCCTCACAAATGTCAAGACAATACTAAAAATGAACAATGAAGAAAAGATAGAGAGGATAGGAAAGTATTGAAAGCATCAGGAAGTTTCATTTGTTCCTTTGTGTTGAAAGACTAATTCCTCAGTGCCAAGGTTGATGTCTCTCCTCTTTTGCATGTTTATCATTAATATTCTGCGTGAGAAGTTAAACACTTGAAACGGATAAAGATTACCTGCCAATGCTTTCTCCATGAATCAGATTGAAAATGCAAACTGTGACATGAGGCAAAGACATTTATTTTATTGAGTAGGGAATCGGGAGAGAAAATTGCTGGGTTTCTGTACTAAAGCCCCAGGCACTGGTAGGCTACATTGGCTTATTTTTCACCCTCTCACCCAGCCCACCCCCATCCTCTACTTCCTGCTCCTGTCTTTCCTACCTCCTCCATATTTCAGGAGTCTTGTTATTATGCCACCCCTTCTGAACTCCCCAAGGCATCTGACTGGAGATGAGCAGAGCTGTGCTCATTCTAATGGACTGAGTTTAGGCTTCATTCCACACTGGAGACCAAAGAGAACTTGGGGTTACATTATCCAGTTCTGCAACCTAATAGCCATTTGACCTTCAGCAAGTTATGACCCCCCTCTGGATCTAGATTATCTATTTATTATTATTTTTAATATAAAACATAGCTATCACTACCTACTTGCTGATTCCCTTAAGTAACTGCAATCCCTCCATTGCTCACCACCGTCCAATGACCTGGAGTCAATGTCAAGAGGGCATTTCTCCCCTGGTGTTTGGAGACATTGAGCCTATTAGGAGTACTTTATAGTACTCCCAGGCACCTAAGGGGACTAGGCACATCTCCTGATTCATAGCACATGAATTCCCAGTGAAGGGCAATACTGCTGGCATGAGTATGGCTCTGTGCCCCAGGCCAGAAGAGTTTTCCAGGCATGTAATCCATTCCCCTCTTCTCTACAGTCTTTTTTCTGAAGTCATTTGGCTTCCCCGGCTCTTTTCCTGTGGCTGGTGGTCTTTGTCTTCACTACTGTTCGCAACCTCAGAGGTTACTCCTGTATTCCTCACCCTCCTGTGTGCTGCATGGCGGTTGGCAGGGAGAATGATGGGAATGTGCACTGCTTTTGGATTGGGGTTTACCTATGGAAATCTGTGGGGTGGGCCCATCCTTCTGGGCTTTGCTTTGCAGGTGGCAGGCAGAAAAGGTTGCCCTATGTGTCCTTGTACTGGACATCTCTCCATTGTGCTTAATTTCTGCGACTGGAATTAGTTGGGTTTTAGAAGCCTACATAACCTGGTCTTCTACCGTCTCATGTCCCACACATACTCCTCTCATGAGCAGTAATTTCTAGCTCCTCTCACACCATGCTTATATGACTGCTTTCAAGTCTTGCTCTCCACTGTCTGCTTTCTGGAGAGGCCAGGTCACTCTGCTATACCATTTCAGATCTTTTAGCTCAACCTTCCCATGACCCACCACAGCTTCCTACTTATCACTCATTTTTAGGCTTCACCTCTGCCATAGCTATGATAGGTGTTGGGGAATGAGGAAAAATTGGGCATGGTTCCTGGCTGCAGTGATCTCACAGCTAGACTGAATCTTTTCTATATTCCTCATCTTTTTCTTGGTAGCAATCAGTTCTTGACATCCAGGGACATCCAGAAAATATGTGTGCCTTCCAGATGGGTACAACCATGTACAACACCTTCATTTCCACCCCAGGTCTTTTACACCTGCTATTTCACTGCCTGGACAAATCTTTCCCCTCCATTGGACTACTAAACAACATTGGGTCTTAGCTGAAATGTTAGCCTTCCCATGAAGCCTTTTAATTACTGGACACAATGGGGTCACTTTTATAAGCACTTTGTAGCTCTGTTCTCTTCTGTCATAGCATCTGTTACATTTTCACTGACTTGCTTGTGTGATAATTTGAACATTGTATGTCTCCCTCTCAAGACTTTAAGCTCTATGGCTCAGAGTGATCTAATGTGTGCAACTCTCTATATTCAGTATTTGGCACAGTGGCAGGTCTACTGTGTTGCTATTTAATTAATTTGTATCAAATAATACAAATTAATATCTGGATAGCCAGATGAATAAATTTATGAATTCTTGGGTGTTTGGATGAATGAATGCTAGAATAAAGTTAAGTCTTGCCAATAAAAACAACTTCTGGCCATTCAGAGACATCCGGATGTTTACTATGTGCCTTTCTTTTCCTCTTCAACCTCTGGTCCATGATGGTCTGCAGTTTCAGAGACAGAACCTGGTGCTTGTGCTGCTGATACATGATAGTGTTGTGTTTACAGTGTGGGATTTCTAGCTATAGCTTGTATCCCAGCTGTGCTGAGGAGTCTTCATCAGCACAAGGATACCACTGCCTCTCAGGTCTTTGTGGAAAGGACCCTGCCATGAGCATCTGTGGGCAGGACACATATTCACATGGGATGAGACTGTCAGAACCATACATCCAGCAATCTTTTTTGTGTGTATGTGGTACTGAGACTTGAACTCAAGGTGTATACCTCGAGCCACTCCACCAGCCCTTTTCTGTGAAGGGTTTTTTCAAGGCAGGGTCTCATGAACTATTTGCCTAATCTTTTAAAAAAATTTTGTTAGCATTTAGTAGTTGTACATGGGGGATACATTGTGACATTTACTTATGTGCTTACAGTATAACTTAATTAGATTCACTCCCTCCATTGTTCTCTTTCATCCCTCCTCCCTCCTTCTTAGAACACAATTTCAACAGGTTTATGTATTCATGTATGAAAATAGAACAATGAGACATGTCCAGCAAATTTTGTGAGATTTTCTCCTTCATTAAATTTTTTTGAGATTTTTTTTCTTTCATTAAATAGTTAACTTAGATCTTTTGCCTCCATTCAGTAAGCATCAAAGGTGGACTCTTGATACTGATGTTTTTGATGTGACATATAAACCAAGGCTCAGTATGAACCATTTTTCATGGCTTTTAGCTGGCTTCACCAAAGAGAAGTAATGGGTTCTCTTGATCTGGGAATATAGATGTTTCATGATGCCTGTATGTGACCCCAGAGGAACGGGAGGTCACATCCCAGTGACAGCATATCTAGTGTTTCCTTTGCCTTCCTCTTGGTAAATTGGATGCATATGCATCTTCCATCTGCCCTCCTGAGAAGCACCAACTGTGCTTGCAGCATCCCTACGGTGTGCTGGTGATCAAGAGACAGAGAGGTTTGGATATGGGGTCAGAACTGAGGACACGACTGTATTAAATCCAGAAAGTAAATAGAGTGCTGGGCAGGGAATGAGGGAGGTGGGGTTCCTGTTCAGCAAAGATCTTGACTAGCTGTGTGAGCTCTGACAAGTCCTTTAATATCTGTGGGGTTTCAATAGGTGAGGAGCAAGGTCATACATGGAAATATGTGCATTCATATGTATTATGGTTGCCTGGTAAAATCTAATTTCCTACAGTAGCTAAGAGTCTGCTGATGTCTGTCAGAAGCCAAGTCCACAGACAAATGCAACAGTGACAGAGGGCATGCTGTACTGCGTGGACTTTAGGCTCTGCAGCTGGACTTCATCAATTCACATCCTGGCTCCCACACTTCCCAAGTGGACTTGGGAAAATTACTCCAACCTTTTGTACCTCACCACCTCATCTATAAACTGAGGATATTGATAGGGCTTACCTCATAAAGCTTTGCGTGGTTGTGTGGATTGAACCATCTAATGTGTTTAGTGTTTTCAATGGCACCTGGTGTTTAAGTGCAACACAAATATTTGCTGTTATTTTAATTATTAGTACACACCTCTGTCCTTGAATCCAATGAAGGAATTAAGATTCATCTCATGCATTTGTCACTGGTGAATTCATGTTGAGTCCCTAGATTTACCACTTTATTTTCTCAGTACTTATAAGCTATCTCTTTAAGATCTTTTTTACAATTCTTCTGAGTATCACTGTACATTTCACAGACATTTGTGTTTGGATCTATGCTTTCTCAATGCCTCAAAATTAAGGCTTTTACCCTTGCCTAATCTCCAGGCTTTGCTCTCATTCATTCGCTGTTATTCCACAGCTGTCTTTGACAGATCCTGGTGTCATTTTTAAGTAGTTGTTGTGTATCACATACCATTCTAAGATCTTCTAACTCTTTTGCCTCATTTACTCCTTGCAACAGCCTTTTTAGATTGGCACAAATAAGAACACTGAAGTTCAAAGAAATTAAATATAGTGCCTGAGATTGCTCAGCTGGTAAATGGCAGACTTGAATTTGAATCCAGGTCATAATTTACATGAAAGGTGATTTGAAGATCTTTAGTCTTGTGGAGAAGATTTTTTAAATGGAGGGAAGAAGGTTACAGCTGATATCTGAGACAGGACTGGGGAGATGGGGTGAAGTTTTGGTCAGAAACAATGTCTTAAGACCAAGTTGACTGGAGTTGTGATGTGTGCATTTTGCCTTTGTGAAATTAAAGGGTCAAGATAGAAAGAAGACCCTGGTCTTGGACTTGGTTTCCCCATTAGGTCAGGCAACAGGTTATTGAAATTAGGACAGAGTCCTAGTAGAGGTATAGGTGCAGGATCAAGCAAATGATTAAAGTCAACACACAAATTATGGACCTACTTCATCCCATGTTTTATCTGTATTTTTAAGACCTTCAATGAAGAAGGCAGGTGAATCCTGTTTTGTTATTCACTTCTTGTAGTCCTGCATTGGAAGAGTCCAGTTTTTACCTCCCAGCTGTTTATCTTGGGATGACTCTTTCCTTTCAATTCATTCATTGACACAACCATCCTTCTTCCATCTACCCATCCCTGAGCAAGGTTGACTTGTATGGAAAGATATGAATAAGATGGAGTTTTGTGGGAATATACTTTCAAAGTCAAGCAGGGAAAATAAAAAGGTAGATATGCCTACATGACATGGTTGAGACTGATAGACAGATACTCATTAAGATAAATGGAGTCCTCAAGGGTCACTTCCACCGGCCTGAGACGGGAACGATTTCTCTGAAGCCTTCTGGGAGGAGATGAGTTTTGAGTTAACCAGGGGAGATAAGTCTGTAACACAGGAAGAGGTTGAGGAAAGGAGAATGGGGAGGAGGAAGCAGCATTTAGCAAGGCAGGGAGAGACTGTAGTGTGTGGAATATGTGGGATATTTCCAAGTGTTGACTTGGTTAGAGTAGGATTGGAAGGCAGCAATGCCATGGTGTGATTCTCCATCTTATCTCTGTGGATCTCATAGTGCAGGTTAAGGAAGGAGGACTTCAAGGAGTATGGAGCCACTCATTTGTGTGAGCTGGACAAAAAAAGGCTGAAGGCAGGAGTTTCCCTTCATTATGCTGTGACATCTCTAACATGTTGGACTCTTTTGTGGGCCATTATTCTTTTCCCCCTTAGAAAACCAGATGCAAATACAATCACTTGGTTAAAGTAAGATTTAGAACATTTTTATCACAGAAAAGACAGTGTTATCATAAAAGTCTCTGTCCCATAGGCAACATTTTCTATTAACAGTGAAAGATTTAACAGATGTCCATTATCTGGGAATGAGATTTGTTCTGATGATGGTGAGACAATGAGTTCCAGACAGTTTGTAATCCAGAGTCTCCTTTATTCCTGTGCAGAACACATAAATCAGGGTTGACTTTTATGTGACACCTGGACACACCATAACTTGTTAGCAGTGGTATTTTTCTGCAAGTCTTGTAGTTCCAATCTAGAATTCAGCTGAGCTATGGTCTCCTACCCCACCCATTCCACATTTATGGCCACCGGGTTTATACTGACATATAAGGTCATTTGAGCTGAGCTTTGCAGAATTCTAAGTGCAGAAAAACAAAGCAAGTCTGCTCTCCATGGTGGCTGTCAGTACCACTTCTGTCCCCTCTGGTCACTCTCCTTAACCTGATGTCCCTGAGGCTTGTGGGAGATCTTTAGCTCTGAGACAATTTGACCTGCACACTAGTGTTGTGGTGCCACATCCCCGGGTCTCTCACTGGGCTCCCTGGCAGGAGCCTCCATAATTTACAAGTGGAAATCAGAGCAAACCTGCAAATAGGATTTCATGCTCCTTGTCCCCTTCTTCTGTCTTCCAGCTTCCTGAAGACCTGTCTTCAGGAAAGATTCCTGAATTAAATCAAGTTAAGTGGACAGGCTGAGCTCTGTCTCAGCTCACTGCTCTTACCTTGGGCTCCACTCGGACTCAGGACCTTATGGACTTTCCAGAAATCAAGATTGTTCCGCTCTTTCAGGACTAACTTCTGGGTTCCCTTCTTGGTCAATATAGAGATTCGTTCTTGGCTAATATGGCTTCTTAATGCCCTAATTGGACAGCTGAGGTGGTGCCCCTCAGTGCAGGTCTTCAAGTCTGGGACCAAACTTTAGCTTCTCTAGCCAACATTGTCCTGGGGCAGACCCTCGTCTGCCCAGTGGAGAAGGGACACTATTAGTTTGCAGGCTCTGAACACCCAAGACATTGAAGGAGAAGTCAAGCCTCACAGGCACCATTTTGATAGTCTTCCTTTTTAGCTTCTCTTTAATTTTTAAAATAATTTTTAGTTAGTATTGAAGTTTGAATGCAGGGCCTCATGCTTGCTGGGCAAGCAGTCTATCATTTGAGCTATACCTCAGCCTTTTTGCACTAAAATTATTTTTCAGGTAGATTCTTGTGTTTTTCCTGGGACCATCCTAGAACTGTGATCCTACCTGTGTTTCCAGTGTAGCTGGCATTAAAGGCATGAACCAGCACACCTGGCTTGTTTGTTGAGATGGGATCTGTCCAGGCTGGCCTCAAACTGCAATTCTCCTAATCTCCACCTCCTAAGTAGCTGAGATTTTTAAGGCATGAGACATCACATCCTGCTCAGCATCTTTCTATGGATCAATCTGCTCCATCCAGAATCAATGAGAAAAAAACAAAGACATTATCAGTGAATTTATGAACGTAGGCCAAGTGCTCACTGGTGTCTGATTTATATCAGCTAGAAGTAAAATGACATCATGGCATTTTTGTTCTAGAAGCTTAAGTCTTGTTGGAGACACAACACTAACCCACAAAAATTAATTGAAGAACAGTGAATTTTCATGGGAGAAATGGGTCGCACCAGCCAGAGAAGGCTTCCTGAAGGAGGTGAGGCTGCATGTATTTCTTAATGGATAAGAACCCAAGTCTAAGTTTCTACAGCAGGAAATCAAGACTCAGGATAAATTGTGCTTAATCTAGCAAGGAAGACAGGAAGAGAGGCAGGGGTGGATCAGTACATGGTACTGAAGGTCAGGGGAATTAACCAGCTTTGTGGTGTGGAAATGGAGGCCCTCTGATGCTGGGTTGGGAAAAGAGAGCCTGAGCCAACAGTAAAGAGTACTGTGACTAAGCCACTAAGGGTGGACGAACTCTGAGGAACGCTGGGCTTCTCATAGTGTGGAGGAAAGGGCCCAGCCTGACTTCCATGCCATCTGTGTCCCAGGGGCAAGGTTTTCAGCTCCCAGAGCCATCCCATTTCTTGATTTTAAACATAGGGTAATGACTATGACGTCCTGAACCGTTCTGAGAATGTTTTGCCAAAACACTATGCATGGTGTCCAATGAACAACCAGGGCTGGACCCACAGGAGGGTGTCCATGGCCTAAGGTAAACAGCAAAGAGCAACTAGGGCAGAAGACAATGGACTCAGGGCCTTGACACCAGGTTGAAGAACGGGCTGTCATGGCAGGGCCTGAATACACTCTTGAACTTTAAAAAATTGGTAAGGATTCAGAGACAAAAGGCAGCTATCTTCCTGGAAATCTGTTCCTCCAACTGTCCCCATCTGACCTTTGGCTTCCTAGAAGCTATGCCAGTTTCTGGGTTTTCACATTTTTAACCCCCGTTTGGCTCCCAGCTTTTGTCGGGGGAAGGAATTCCTAGAGAGACTGGCCAGCATCTGACAGTCATAGAAGCTGAAAGCATTTCATTATCAAAATCTGTTTGCAGTTTGGAGGCATTTTGAAAATATTTATGGTGACTTGCTGCACTTGTTGAGGAAATCAGGTTTTGAAATCACTCAGGAAGTGAAAAGCATTTCCTTGTGTTTTGATATTGAAATGCAACAAGAGTGGGCCATCCATGACTACTGGGCTCTCTGTGGCTTCTCACAGCCAAGCACAAAGGCTCAGAAACAAACACAAAGAAAAACTATCCCATGAGGGATTCTGTTGACGATGTGCTCAAGTTATATTGTTTTTGAGTTTTATTATAAATGGAGAAGCAAGCTCCTGTGTTCATCTGTATTGCCTCTCTACACAGTATCACAGTCGCCATTCGCTGTGTCTAACTTCTTCCACTCATTTTGGTATTCCCCATCAATGCCCCGAATATAGTAAGTGCTCACTAAGTGTTTGCTGAATAAGCAAGGATGCCCTCATTCAGTCCGTACCTTAGAATCACTCAGGGGACTTTTAAAGGTGGTGCATCCTGGGCTTCCCCTCTAGCCCCTTGGATCAGAAGCACCTCAAAGTCTACGCACAGAGGCTACTGTGGTGGTGGTAGGGTTCAGAAGCTGGACCCTTGATGAGACTTTGAGGCCCCTGAGACTACAGTGTAGGCCACCCAACCTTCCTGGCCGTATTTGGAGTGCTTTCTCTCTGTTTAATTCACTGTGGAGTCTTTGGGAGCACACTTTGGAACAGAAAGAGTGGGCTTCTTTGCTGTGGTTTCAGCGTGGTTTGTCTCCACTAAAATTCATATTAAAGTTTGGTCCCCAAAGCAGCAATGTGGGGAGGTGGGGCCTAGAGGGGAGTGTGGGGTCATGAAGCTGAGCCCTCATGAGTGGGTGGATGCTTTTCTCTCAGGTTTGGGTTAGCTATCCTGGGAGTTTGGTCTCATCTTCTCTTTTACATGTGCCCCTCCCAGTATCTACAGAGTTGGAACAGCATATGAGGCCCTCCCTGGGAGCTGAACTGTGCTGTTACCAGACTCTCGAACTTACCAGCCTCCAGACTGTGAGCCCCAACAACCCTGTACCCCTTATAAATCACCCAGTCTTTGCTATTCTGTTCAGTAATAGAAAAACAGACTTAAGACAGAGAGTGAAGATGATGTCTCTGTTTTGCTCTAGGTCTTAGGCATGCAGTAATCCCTGGCTCATGCTGGGAAGCTGGTGCTCACGTGGCACATACCTGTTGTTTCCAAACCTGTTCCTCTCCTTCTGCAAAGGTGGGGAAGGTGTGGTTATTTTCCTCCTGGGGAATCAAACCTTAGAGAGATGGAGGGTCTTGACTAGGGGCAGAGATGCGAGCAGAGTAGGTGCCCCACTGCCTCCCAGAACTGTGCCACAGGCACTGCCATGTGCTCCAGGCTGACATGGTTTGCGAAGCTGTCAGATGAAATAACATTGCAGAAAGCAGTGGGCTAGGATCCATATGCCATGTGTGTGACTCTTGTTTTCCAACCAGATTCCTGTGGCCTCACACAGTCAATCATAGCATGCTAGAATGTGTGAGTAAGGAAAGCTCAGATAAAACCACTCAGTCGGGGTGGGAGCAGTCCTCCTGAAGGTCTCTCCTTGACTCTGTCCACCAGTGTGCTGCCTCTGATCCTCTCCAGGGAGGGGTGACTGGTGCTGCCATGCCAGCGGACATTCCTCTAAGCACAGGGTCCTTCTCTGAGCTGGGCTGGCCAGGTAGCCCAGAGCCAGAAACCAGGGGTAGATGGGCACTGCCCCCTTTTCTGGAGGCCAGAAGATCCATCCTTCTCCCCAATGTAGGCCATCTGGGCTCCCATGGGGATAGGAGTCCTTTGTTACTTGAGGTGTCTAAATTGGAGATACAGAGCTGTACGGAGAGGGGCAGGGAAAGAGAGTGAGTGGAAGAGAAAGAGAGAGGCAGGAAGGGGGAAGAGGAAGAGAAAGAAAGGGAGAGAGAAAGAGAAGGAAGGAGAAAGTTGGGGAAGGAAAAAGAGGGAAGGAGAAAGAGAGGGAAGAAGGAAGAAGGAGACAGGGAGAAAGATGGAGAAGGAGAAAAGGGGAAAGAGGAAGGAGAGAGGGGAAGGTTGGGGGAGAGAAGAAGAGGGAAAGACTGAGAAGGAGAAAAGGAGGAATGGAAGAAGGACAGAGTGTTGCAGGTAGCCATTTAGCTACCTGGTCCCTCAGTCATAGCACAGCCTGTGATTCCTCAAATGAAGGCTGAGATGTTATCTCTGTGTCACATCCTAAACCCTTATTTATTAAGAGTTTATTAAGATAGCATTAATTAAGGCTAAGTAAAAAAACCTGATTCTATTCAAAGTCAAGTAAGTAACAGTTGAAGGAATACACATAACACCAGGTAGCCCAGCAAAGAGTTCCACTCCATGCCCACCATGGCCTGATGGCAGTCTCACTGCCTTTAAACTCTCTCCTGACTCTTACCCTGGCCCCCCACCTTTTGATCCTCCTTTCTCCTCATCCTTAAATAATGGAGCCCTGGTTCCCTCTGATCCCCTCTGAGTTGTATATCCTATTCTCCAGTGTTGAATTGTAATGTCCTCTGATGCCAATAACTGTGGGTTGGCAGAGGAGTGGGTGGTCTCTTCCTCAGTGTCCATCACTCTTCAGAGATCTCATCATTTAAGGTGGGGGGAGGGGAGGAAATCATGGTGACTTCCCACTCTAAGTCTCCCTAGTGGACTACTTCCCAACATGGAGTGTGAAAAGTGATTCTGAAAGGCACAAGGTGAACATGGCTTATTTATACTCATGTATTTATTTCATTGTATATTAAAATGTAGGTGACTACCATATCAAGCCTATTATTCTTCAGATACAAGTAATTATATCTTAAGGATGAGTCAATAAAGTAAGCTCATTCAAAATCAAGTAAATAATAAGAACAAGGAGTAAATAAAAACACAAGTAGCATCTCGACATGTCAACAACCCTCGAAAGCAATATGGGAATGACTGAAAGGCTGGAATATTACCGTGGGGATCCATAATAGAAAATCTCATGCCAGAGAGGAAGCAGTTTCCTCTGGAACCAGCTCATCTGTTCATTATAAGACATCAAAAGTTACTGTCATTAACAAAGCTTTGGTTCAGTTTTCTTTTTACCGCTAACATTGTTATTTTAAATGAGATATCAATCCCAAGTTCCCAATACCAAGGTAAAGCAAAAGCACATGCTTCATGAATTCATCAATAAGGCGCTTGCTCAAGTACCTTCTTCCTAATCCTATGGGATGGGGACTTGGGGTGATTGTCCTTGTAGAAGGTCACAAGCTCAGGAAGAAGCAGAGCCAAGCATCAAACCTCATCCATCTGCCTTCAGAAACTTTGCCCTTTCTTTCATTTTCCTAGAGGGGCTGTAATGTCTCTTAAAACGCTATGACTTGAATTGAGGGTATTTTAATTTCTCTCCATGCCCTTTGAAAAATAAAGTTGACCTTATATTTTCCTGGGGCCCACTGATTCCTTTAACTCTTGAAGGCATTTTAATTAGCATCAATTCCATGTATTCAAGGAAATGAATTTTTATTTCAAATGGTTTGGGAGCCTCGGCAGGAAGAAAAGAAAAAAAAACATATTAGTAAATGAAAAGTTTGGTGTTCAAAACTCTTTCTAATTTAAAAACACAACATCATAAGTAACTAAATTAAGCAGCTAGAGTGCTGTGCAATGTTAATACTGTACCCTTTATTCTGCAGCAGCAGCAGCAGACAAATGTTGAGAAAATGCAGACAAAAGCTCTCCCTAGTGTCTGTGCCCCCGAGTTATACTGTCAGGAGGTTCCTTTAATATGGAAATTGGCAATTTTCTGAGGTCTCTTGAATGCACTGTCTTCTCCTCAGTGGCACATTTCCCTTGTAGCAAAAGAACTTTGCAGGAGAGGTGTTGAAATTGATCACCAGTTCCCTATGCACACAGCTCCCTAGTCACTGCCAGAATGAGCAAGACCATCAGTGTCCATCTAAGGTCTTGAAGTGACTTAAGATTCAACTGATTATAAAACCTAAAGTAGATTTCATTGGCTATGTTATGAGGGTCGGCCTGTATCCTTAACCCTATGAGAGATTTATGAGCTAAACTTCTCTTTTCTTTTCTGGTTTGCTTATTCCCCCTGCCAATACCACACTATGACTGTTCTTGTGTTAAGGATGCCCAAGAGTCAGGAGCAATAATGGTGGAAAGAAAAATAGGGTGGTAGAATAAAGAAATTTGCAATATGGATTTTTGTCCTGAAAGTTGTCCATGATTTGTCGCCATATGGAGAGAGTGGTCTCTGGAACTGCCTTGTTAAGTGGACATGTCCTTATTTTGATTCTCTGGATTGCTTAGCCATACCCCTCAATGTTCTCATGCCAAACATCCAAACTTAAAATTTACTTAACTTGTAAATATCTCTAGTTAATATGGTTATATGGATGTTTAACACAGGAAACCCAGTGCCACTAGTGGAGAGCTAGAGAGACCAGTTGATTATTTATTCTTATGTTTTACTCCTGATGATATCATCCAGCAGAGAATGAATAATATGTATTTTCTACCTTACATAACAATTAGCATCAGGCCTTGACATGACTACCAACACTATTCTACTTCATCTATAAACACCTCCAATTCTCATAAAGCATGTGGAGATTTTTTTTTGCCTGTGTGCTGACTATAATTATGGGTCATACAGCATTAAAATTTATGCACAAAATGAGAGAGAAAGCATGAGCAATTGGAAGCAAACACCTGGCAGCTTGGGACCATATCAGTGACCACTGGCAAACATCTGTGTCCCTTTAGTGCTATGTGCTTTCCAAGGACAGGAATGGCTGTTCCAAACCCTGTAAATTAGTTTTAAGACTTGGAAGTAATTGAGTTACAAGCTGGCTCCCACCCTGTTGGTGAGTGGGCTGTTTGTCTGCAATGGGCTCTTGCTTCCAGTGGATGCACAATTGTGTCAAGCTGCTCTCCTAGGAGATAAAGGAAAATGGGTGGAAGAGGAAATTTAAGGACACTGGGTGATGATTTAGTCAGCTACTTAGAAGAACAAAAGTGCCTTTCTCAGAGAAAAAAACCTAAGGGAAAATAATTTGATTTTACCAAATGACTGCAAAGCCCAGTTTCAGGGTTCTCTGCTTCATCATCCCCATGTCTTCCTGCTCATAAAATTGTATTTTCCCTCCAGTGTCCAGTGATTTCATGTTATCCCCAGCTCCCCAAACAGCTCAGGGCATAAAAGTTACTATATTTAGCCTGTTTCTTTCTTCTTCAAGCCAGTGCTATTTAATGAAAATATTTCCTTCTAAGAAGTTTTCTAGGTTTCTGATCATCCAATTGATGCTAATGGCTTATAATACATTGCATCTCCTAAGAACATTTGTGACATATGAGGATACATGTCATTGCTGGAAGGGATGAAGCTCTGATGATAGGCTTTGTGGCACTGGTGGTAGGGGCGGGTGAGAGTCTTGGACAGGAGACTCCCCTGCTAGTCCAGCTTTAGCTGAATGGCTGGCCTACAGTCCCATGACACCTTCCTGTGATAGACATATAAGGGAAGTTTTCTAGGTCATGAGTCACGTGCACATCAGTTAGGAGCATGCACTTTTGTGCAGATGGAGATCCAAGAAAATCTTTTTCGAAAAAGTTAAAAGCTAGATGTGGTCCAGGATCTTGATTGAAAGTTGGTCTTGTTCCATCTCACCAGGGCTCTTTGGTCTCTTGGCCTAGACTAGAAGGCTGTGCTGGGGAAGACAAGAAAAGGAGCATTTGTCATCCCTATTGGACTGGAGGCTCTGTTTGTGGAACATGAGGTGAGAGAGGAAGTGGGAGAGCAGGGAGAACTATGGTCTGAGTAGGGCCATTGATCTTGAGTCAGACAATTTCTGGTTCAACAGCAGCAGGCTGTTGTCTGAGTCTTGTTTTCTCCATCTATGAGAAGGACAGTGGACTAGCTGAACTCTCAGACTCTTCTCTCTTCTTAGCTCCAAAGTTGGGTGTAATGTAGGTTTATTGCTTCAAATGAGAAGACATTTTTTGAGTATGTATAATGTGCCACAGACTTTACATATATTTCTCTAACCTAATGATAATTATATTATTACCTTCCCTTTATACATGGAGGATTTGGGTGACTTAACTGAAATTACAGAGTGGAAGAGCTGGGGCTGAGGCAGCAGTCTCTTTCTCTCTTTACCCTACCTCTGCACTGGAGAGACCCAGCGATCCTCTGCTTTGGACTTTCTGCTTCTTTGCTGAGGTGACCCCAGCTTTGTTTAGAGACAGCTATTTCTCTTAGCATCACTGTCATCATACGTCTTCATAACAGCTAATATTTTTCAGTCCTTACTATGTGACCCTGAACAACCAAGTTGAGAAGACAAGACATAGTTATTTGGCACTTGTAAGTAAAAGCATATAAATTAGTCAGATGGATTTATAATTGTATATTAAGCCTTGTTAGCCCAATTCCATGTACATTCAAGCTTTGATTATTTTCTTTATGTGTTTATTTATTGGCAGTACTGTGGTTTGAACTCAGGGCCTTGTGCTTGCTAGGCAAGAGTTTTGCCACTTGAGCCAAGACTCTAACCTGTTTTGCTTTAGTTTATTTTTTAGGTCCTACACTTTTTGCCTGAGGTGGGCCTCAGACCACCATCCTCTTACCACTGCCACTGTTTGACTTACCACTGTTTGACTTGGATTACAGGCACTTAACTACCATGCTTGGCCGTGTACTTTCAAATTTTAGAAAGGAAATAGCTGACGTGGGCTAGAGAGCTCATATATCCCCCTCCTTTTCCCAGCCATTCCCAATTACAGTGCAATTATAGGGCTGGGAGGTTCTGGTATTAAAACCTACAGATGGGAACTATTGAATAATCCGTGTAATTGTACATTTTTATTGTCACAGGTGGTTTTCAGGAAGTGATTTAAGATCAGGAGATAAAGAATGTAATTATTCCCCCAAAATGCAAATGGGCAGCTTTGATTACATTGGATGTGAGTCTTCATATTTTTGTTTTCCATCTAAAATACAATGAAACTTTATTTCCCGCTATTCCTCTCAGAGAAATGAATTTCTAAACGCTTAGCGCAATGCAGTGATATAAGACATTAGAGAAAATACTCCTGAAATCACCACCAGGGAGATAACACAAGCTGAATAAATTTGTCTATTCAGCATACTGGCCAATAATGGTGAGAGTGTAGAGTGAAGAAACAGAGACCCAGGGGACTTGTAATTTTGTGCACCTGTGAGAGCTAATGGGCGCTTTCTAGGATGCTGCAGAGGAGACCAGGTGGGTGTTGCAGCTCAGGTGGGTACCCACTTCTCCACACTCCCATCATTTTTACAACTACACTGGGCCTTCCACAATCTAGTTGTTATTTTCTACCAACTTCTGCAAAGATGGTACAATCTGCAAAGTTAGAATAAGCCTTTTCCACACCATTAAATTTGAACATTTCACATTTCCAAGTGTTTGGCTACTAACACAGCATTACTTTTAATGAGAAATCTCAAAGCTGATTTCTCGCCAGCTGTCACCGTTGAATTGTTTGATGTTAAATCCTTCAGCAAGACCTATGGAGAGGGGGAAGAGCCATAAAGTGACATTAATGACTTAATCAAAATATGTTTGTTTGGAAATGTATAGACACTGAATATTTACTATTTTGAAGGCAGTAAATTTTTTTTCTTTTTGGCTAGAGATTATATTCATTCCCCTGGCTTTAGAGGCAATTACTAAGTGCTCAAAAACGTGTAATTTTCCCTGAATATGGTTCAGTGTGTTATAATAGATATAATGTCCTTTGTCTTTCTTCTGTCTAGATGCCAAATATCTTATTCCATGGACCCTGAATTACTGAGCTATATACTTGTGCTCCTAAAATTTTTATTAGTAGTTGTATTCTGTGTGAACTCGTTACCAGTTTGAATGCTCTTCCAAGAGCAGAGATGAGAGTTCAAATTCTCTGGACTGCCATATCAGAAAGAATAGAGACTCTATCCAGCCAGTTTATAAATCTAGGATTAACCCACAGGGCTGTGCTTAAAGTGATAAGAGTCATGCATCAGGGCAGTGAGCCTAGAGATGGGTGTGTTTATGTCACACACACAGCAGGACACGGGAATCCACACATGGCCCAGGCAATCTTATCCAATTGCAGCCTTTTACCCTGTTAAAATAGTCAAAAGGGTGAGGAGCAGTTAACTTTTAAGACACTCTCCTGGAAGTCTATGTTAGATTCCTAGGGCTACCGTAACAAATTACCTGGAACTGGTAATTTGGCTTAAACAACCGAAATGTATTCTCTCACAGATCCTGAGACTAGAGGTCTGAAATCAAGGTGTCAATATGACTGAGGTCCCCATGGAGGCTGTAGGGGACAGTTCTCTTTCAGCTGCTTCAGGTGTTCCTTAGCTTATGGCTACATTTCTCCAATCTCTGCCTTCATCTTCACACAGCCTTTTCCTCTTCTCCATGGGTCTCTCCTGGTTGTATCTTTTATAAGGACACTTGTCATTAGATTTAGGACCCACCTGGATAATTTCATTTCTGGATCCTCAACTGAAGTTTATCTATAAAAACTATCTCTCTAAATAAGGTGACATTCACAGGAGCCTGGATGTGAGCATTTCTTTTGGGCAGTCACTTTCCAATTCACTATGTCCACTAAACTGCTATCCCATTGACAAGAACTGGGTCACACTGCCACTTTTGTCTGTGGGGGAACATAAGAAGGTACCTTTTCAGTTGACTGCCTTCTCTGCTCAGACTTCTTCTCAATGTACTGCTGCAGAATCAATTAGAGCGGGCAAAGCTGATGAAATCTATTTGCCAACTCTGAAGAAAATGGCTGCCACAGGTGAAGAGGGAAGATGAACACAGGAGCCAAAGGCAGATTTAGGAGACTGGGTTAGTTTCTGTTGGCTATGCTCTGGGCACCCTGTCAGTAGATATTTCTGAGGCAGTAGAACACTGTACCTCTTGACCTAATTTCTCTGGCAATGGAAGCTCAGAGCTTTTAGTAGCTTGTTTAAAGGCTGGCTGTGCTGGTTTGTGGGCCATCCCTTGTCTCCCTCACTCTCCTCTGGAAGGCCACACAATGTGTTTTCTCTCCCATCTCTCACAGACATGCTGGCTCAGGTTCATACTCTGCATGTGTCACTCACTGTTCTAAAATCTCACCTCATCATATTTTGTAAATTGCTTTTCCTTTTCTTTTTAGCCATGTAACTTTTGTGAGTTCGTGTTTTGGGAAGTCTGTCCCTCTTTATTTACCCTGATGACTCTTGCTGTGAACTCACTCTCTTCTTGACTTGGCATAGGACCTTCTTTTGTCCTTTCCCTCTTCCACCCCGCCTTGGGATGTAGAGCTGCGTCACTATGGTAACACTACTTCCTCCTCCACTTATTATCGCCAGGTAGTATTGAAGGCGGACGCCTTCTTAAGCAAAGAAAATGATTTAAGTTGTTGTTTTCAATATTCACTTTTAAACTCTAAAGATAGAAGGGAAGAACTGGAAATTCTCTCTTAACTTCTCTTCAAAATAGGACCTTCTGATAGGAAATATAAATTTGTGGTCATTGAAAGAATTTATTTTTCTTTCTTAAATGTACTTCTGATCATCTAGCCACCCCCACAGCCACTAAGGACCCAGACCAAATATGGAGACACACAAAACCCTGTCTGTGGGTGTGGACCTACACAGCAGATGTGGCCTATGAGACTCATGTTTTAACACAAAGGGAGAGCATCACCACCCAGCGGGCTGCTGGAGAGTTATGACACACCACAGTCTGAAGCAAGAGTGTCTAATGATATGCTTGCCCATTTGGGAGAGCCATCACTCTGTTACTCTCACCTTGCGCCCAGATGCTCCTAGAGAGGTGGCCTACACAGTTGTTTTTGGTAGTTCTTGTGATGCCCCTTGTGGTCAGGATGTATCACTGCAAGCCTGGTGGAAGGCAAAGGGAAAGGTGAGGTTGTAGGGAGCCTATTAGGAAAAGGGCAACATGGGGCTGGAGACATGACTCAAGTGGTAGAGCTCCTGCCTAGCAAGCTCACGTCCCTGAGTTCAAACCCTAGTACTGCCCAATAAAAGGAGGGGGGCAAGAGGTGTTCTGGGGCAAAACTTACTTTACTAATGATACTGAGGACTATTAGTTACATGTTTTTTAACTACTTTTCATTTGTAAAATGAGGTTGTTAATATGTACTTTATTATAAGGATTTTTCTAAGAGTCGAATGAGGCCATATTCCTGGGACATGGTGAAGCTTTTAAGAGGTGGGGTAGGGCCTAGTGAGAGGTCTTTAGGTCACTGGGGAGCATGTTCTTGAAAGGGATAGTGGGACCCCAGCCCCTTCCTCTTTCTTTCTTTTGCTTTCCAGCCCTAAGGTAAGCATGTTTACTCTGCCAATGTTCCCACTAGGATGTGCTACCCACCCTCACTAACTCGAGTCCTAAAAGCAATAGGTCTGCCAGATCATAAACAGGAACTTCAAAACTACGAGCCAAACAAACCTTTTCTCTTCATGAGATGATTATCTCAGGAATTTGTTTTTGGTAGAAAGCTAAGCCACCTTCACAGTGTCTACTGCAGAATTGAATGGATGGCACAAAACCACCCTATTGGGAAGGGAGAAGAGGCAGCTACACCTTCCACAGGGTGCTTTCAGAGGAGGCAGGAATCTCTGTCCAAGTTTTCTCTTGGCCTCCCCCACCTGCCATAACCTCTAATTCTGTCATCACAGGCATTTTGTGCTTCATTTAGAGACCATGCTTTTCTCTTTCCATTAATAGCATAGATAAGTGAGTTATGCCTTTCTGTATTTTTTCAGTGTCCTTTTGAATTCTATTCAATATACCAAATTAAGTTTAAGCTGGCTGGTAGGCTCAGATGTATCCAGACTGGCAAAGATAAAATACAGAATAGATTTTTAGGGGTGATATATTATTTTTTCTTTGCTCCTGTACCCTTGCTGATGCCCTGGAAAATCACATCCAATGTGACAGGCATTTATAGAGTACCTACTATGTACCCAGTCCTAGTTGCTCTCTCAAGGAGTTTCTGGATAAGCCAGGAGAAGATAAACACAGAAAGAAAGGATTGACAATGTGAGAGTTGTGTTACAATAGAAAACAATACCTGGCTGTAATTGAAAAAGTGTGGTGTTCTTGATCTCCAGAGAACTGGGCATGATTGATGGGAAAGGTGGCCTGAACTGTTAAAGCTGATTAGAACTTTATCTTCACCTTGTTCTTATCAGGGAACAAGGAGATACTGTTCACATTAAAAGCTGGTAAATTTAGCCAGAATGGAAAGAATTGCACAGCTTTAATAAAATATTGCCTACTTGTACATTTCCCTATTCTGCAGTGAGTGAGGATATCTTTTCCCCCTGCTGACTACATGGTGATAAGGGTCGAATGGCACCCTTCGAAGGATGACCTGGATTGTCCCAAAGTACTGTCAAAGACAGTACTTCCCGCCTGCCCTCTTTTTCACAGAGCAGCCGGGTAGGGCCCCAGAGGAAGAGATAAACCCTCTGAAATATGCCACCCACACTTGCACGATCATTGTTCCTCAAGCAAAAGCTGCCAAGAGTCAAAGTTGTGATTCTGTTTTCAGCACACATGTCAGAGAGACATGGGGTTCTTTCTTTGGTGCCAACTAACCATTACCCAACTGAGAGGAACTCCTACCTTTCTTGCCTCCCACTCCTAGACCCGCTGATTAACAGTATGGTAGAGTTCTTTGGGAAGACTTTACAGCCAGAACAACTGTGTGAAATACAATTATTCTAGTATGTTGAATTTATCCCAAGAATAATAGCTATTCATAATTAAGGGAAAAGCCCAAACCAGGTAGGATACAAAGAGAAACTGTTGATGAGAAGTAGTAAACAAATTCAAGCAAAACCTGAATCCCTGGGGGTGACATGAGAAAGATCTTATTCCAGGGCAAGGATTGGGATCTGGACGGCTTAGAAAGAAGTATTCTGTGCATGTCCTGTGATAGTTCCAGGTTTAGATTAAGCCGTGACAAATATCAAATTTATTTCTTTAAATTCATCCTCAAGATGTATCATCTTTAAATAGTCTGTTTCCCTTGACTTTAGCTGTGCTCAAGTTACTGACAATGTACATCAGCATACCTGATAATAACTCTACTAGGGCCGACCCTCTTTGAACGTCAAGGCTTTCACCAAGGCTTGTGCCCCAGGTGCAAGCACAGTGCCTGGAATGAAGACATCATATCCAAAACATCCCTAAGCACTCCCCCCAGTCATTGATTGGGCCAGCCCTTGACACAGATCTTGGTAGTTTTTGTATAACTAGTAGTTAGCTAGGCGTCACTGTTCCCCTCTTCTGAGCTGCAGAGCCTCATGCAAGTATTTTCAGGCATGGTGAAAGGTCTGGCCGCTTACTCCTAGGCTCTGAGTATCTATTTCTTATTCTTGGGCAAACATTTCTTAAGCATCTAATTTGTGCTTTCCATGATGCAAGTATGCTACCCAGAAAGGTGAGTCTGAGGTTGGGGAGGCTGTTCATCAGACACCATGGCACCCTGGGCTCCGGTTTTCCAAATTCTAAGATGCAGCAGGTATCATCTTAGAACAAGACCTCCTGTGTAGAGGACCTGTTTTCTCCAGTTCATTGGCATCTGTGAGGTCTGGAGAGAGGGCCATGAGAGAGAGGGTGCCATGGGTGGGTGAGCATAAATGAGGCTTTGTCACCTACATGGTGGTAGAGCTTCAATCCACTCTGTGGGGACCACTGTGGGGCAGTGGGCCTGGTTTTACCTGTAGAGCATTCTAACTTCTGTGGGTGGTGGATAGTCCCTTTCTTTTCAACTAGCCATGCATTTGGTGGCTTTATATTTTCAGACTTTATATTGTCTTTAAAGATCCAGTCTTTGTTCTACTGCTTCCCTTTGCATACAGTCCCAACTCTAAGCAACATGCCTTACAGATACTCAGTTTCTCTAAGGAACTGGTGACAAGGATCCATTTCTGTTCTGGAGAGAGATCCTCCTAAGTGACCTTAATTGCTGTTAACATGCCTTCCACTAGAGCCAGTCACATGAAATCTCCATAGGAAATTCTCCCAGGAGGTGGCAGATTGGACCAAGAAGGGCTTTCTTCCCACCGGCCAGTGAGACAGCATTGTGTGTTAGTCCTTACCCTGCAGACCAGGCACCCACTGTTCTATCTTCTCAGAGGGTGGCCTGTCTAACACGTAGAGTAGAGTTGGAGCTGGAGGTGAGGGTCTCAGTTCTCCCCCAGAATTTGGGTGGTTCCCATACCCTGGGGTAGATGTTGCTCACAGCACCACATTGTCCATTGCTGACTGGAATTTTAGGCAGTGGCCCTTTCCAGAAGATAGGATCTTTCTCCAGGATGTCACAAAATGGTGGAAGGATCAATTATGTCTTCTCAAACCATCATACCACATTGGACAGTATGCCGGGGCCCTCATTCTTATACAGAAGTAAGCCCACTTGCAAAATAAATCTTCATAAAAGTAATAGCAAAATTGGATGATAGGTTTTTAGAATTCCAATATAAAAACTACAGGTAAAATTATAAAAGCATGTTAATTTTATCTTAGACTATTTAACAAAAATTATAATTGCACCCATGTGCTTCTTATGCTAAGTCAAGGGTTGAGCATTTACCCAACACTAGAGTTAAGCAGCAGGGGGTTATTTGAATGGGAACTCACTTTATAAGTGATCATTCAATTAATGGCATGACAACCTGTTCTTTTTTGTACACCCTCATAACTTTAGGGCATTGATGAAAAAGATTTTCTTTAAGAGGATTATCAGTCTGTGTGAATTCTTTTGCTGAATGCTGGGCTGCTTGAAAAAGGCAGGTAAGAACAGAATAGGGTTTTCCCTACATTAGAATCTTCTCAGATCCCAGGGGGAACTTCCCTGATAATAATGATATGCTTGGGGACCCCCACTGCCCTTCCCTGGATCCCCTCTACCTCTGCCAAGAGTAACCTTTCTTTGGGTCCTTTGAATCTCCACCCACTTCCCTGATTCTTCCCCACCTTCTCCTCCCAGCATATGAAGGTGACTCCTTCCCTGAACCACTCTCCTCCTCCTAGCTTTTCCTAAATTGGCTTCATTGCAAAAACAAATTCCAATGTCCCTGTTGCTCTTTGACACCCAGGAGCAGCTCTCAGGAAGAATTTGCAGGGTGGGTTTTCAGAAGAGGGTTTCTCTGCCATTTCCCTCCTACTTGAGTATGGCTTTTACTGTTCCTTTAAACACAGGACCTATTGGAGCAGACATCTAAAGGGTGACAGGAGTTTTCTGAGTACACGACACATCCCTGCTGTCTGATTAGCCAATTGACCCCCCTTCATGTAGAGTCTATGAAGGATTTGCTTATTCACTTCTCTACGTGGGGGAAGAACAAGAGGGTGTAGGCATCACCACCTCACTCTCTAAAGCTTCCTTTGTTACCAAAAGAGGAATAGATTAATTATACTGTTTGGAAATTTAAAAAGTTACTTTGTCCTCCTTAATTTTTCGATTCTTGTAAGATTTCAAAAATAGAGGTGTCCATATCCCAATTTAATAGCTAAGAGAAAGGAGACTTACAAAAGCTAAGGAACTTCTCCAAGTCAGTTAGTAAGCAAACAGGAGGCCAGTCTGGGCCAATTCATTGTGGTCATTCATGTTGCTGTGTTTGAGGAAGAAGGATTGACAAGGAAACCCCTGTTCTGTTGTGTCCCAGGCATTATGTATCCTTCTCCCATTCATAGAAAATATAGTTAAGTTTTCAGACAGCATCTTTTTCTGAAATTTAATGTCACTCTTCTACTAATTATGCAAATGTAGTAGAATGACTTTATCATCCAGCTCAGAAGCTGACACTGGCCATTTCAAACATTCAGTCAAAATTGGGTAAGGAAATTAGAGTGCTTGGCATAAAATATGCTTGTTCTTTAAAATATTGGACCTTAGTTCTTAATTCTGAATTATGTGCAAATACATACTTAGAAATCAAAGTCAACACCATATTCGCTCTAGCCACAGGGAGAAAGATCTTCAGGGATTCTTGGAGTTGATGGGACTTGGGAAGCCTGTCATTGTGGCAGTGTGGTTACATCCACCCACCCTGCCTCACTTCAGCCTTCCTTTCCCAGGTACTTCCCTCTCCTGTTAATCCAAAACCATCACTGTAGAGCTAGGAGTCCCATCTCTTCTCACAACAACCATGCATCTAAGTAAATTCAGTTTATTCTTTGGATATAATCACTACACTACAGAGTCCAAAGAGGGCAGCAAAAGGGAAAGGAAGGAGCCAGCATTTGTGGTAGCCCTACTAGGTACAGGACTGGGAGCTCCATTTATACCTTCTCATCCTGGGGACAGTGCTGTGAGTCGGGTATCAGGATCTCATTTTAAAGATAGAGAAAGTATGATTTGCTTAAGCCAGGCAACCATAACATAGTAGAGTTTATGTTGGGACACAGAGAGTGGGACATGTGAACATGTGGAGTATTTATGATAGAAGCCCAGGCACAGTGGTTTGTGGCTTAGGGAGTTAGTTCTGGGCACTGAGTCTTTCTTGGGTTTCAGTATATTACATATGGAAATGAGTTCTTTCTCTTCTTTACCCAAAGACAACAGAAGACCTGCTGAAGCATTGCCTCATCCCAACTCTGAGGCTCCTGGCCTCAGGATAGAGCCCTGTTCTTTCCAGAAATCCGGATTTACTGTGGAGCATCCCATTCACCTCCTGGCAGGGTCAGGAGCTTCAGCATCAGCTTCTTTCAGTGTCTCTGGATGGTCCTCTGGGAAAAGCTGACTTGTGCAGCCTTTGGAGTTAGCCTTCGCTGGACCAGGGCATTCAGGACTCTTGATTTACTGGAAGCTGGGGAGGTGCTCTTGCCTGACAAGGCATAATTGGGTAGAAGTAGGTAGAGAGTCTCCTTTCCTATTGGCTCTGGAGGCTTGCAATGGATGGGGGGAGAGGCATGCATTTGTTTTTTAACGAAAAGACCACTCCTTTGTATTTACGAGGCTATTTCTGAGTTAAGAAAAACCTCTGTAGTATCTGTGCACTTTTAAGCATTGCACTCTGTAGAGAGCTTTAGAAGAGTTTAGAGAGTTCTCAGGGAACCCAGAGAAGTTCCCTGGGTTTGTGGAGAGACCCACTGTTTCCACAAGAAGGATTTAAGGCAGCATAGACATGGGAACAAAGGATCAGCCCAGAGCCAAGATGAGAGGGAGGACTTGTGTTTGGTGCGATCTAGTCAGCAGGCTGTGCTTCAGTTCCAGCTTTGCAACTGACAGCCAAGTGTCTGAGGAGGTCTTTTTCCTCTCCAGGGCATATTTTCTCCAGCATGACTTCCTCTCAGACACTTGGCTGTCGGTTGCAAAGCTGGAACTGGAGCACGTATGCCCAGGCCATGTAAACTTGCAGTTGTTCCCTGGAAAAGAAAGCCAAGCTAGTTTGATTCCAGAGCCATCGCTCATTTTCCAAGTTGTGGAAACAGAATCCCTATTGTGTAGCTTGTGCTCTGAGAGGGATTCAGGGAGCCCCAATCCCCTTCTGTTGCTCTATGGGGAGGAAAATGTGTGCCATTCTAGGCTTACCATCTCATGGGCTTTCATTCTAGAGATGGTGTCATTACAAGGAGAGTCAGTATTCTCTTAGAGAGACAATCAGCAGTAGTCCTGTGCCCTTGGCTGACAGCTTTCTATTTGAGCATTGAATTTTCCCTCTTTCCTGCACCATGTGTCCAATCTTCTTGTCCTGCCCTCTCCACGTGAAATTGTGTGTCATTGTTCATATCCTCTGGTCAGAGCCCACCATCCACACTAAAGAATTCAGGGATGTGGGCTCAGTGACCTTATCTTTGTTATCCAAATCAGAGAGGAGATGACTTCATTAGAAACTTCAGTTACCAAAGCAAGCCACTTGGGAAGATCCCTTAAACATGGGCTATGACCCTAAGACAGCAGGGTCCCTATTTAGACCTGAGCTAGGATGTCTCAGCTTAGCAAAGTGCCCTGACTTCCACAGAGGAGGCACCCTCTGCCCTCCACGAGGGTCTCCTTATCTCAGGTCCCACTCTCTTTCTTCATGACTCCACTTCCTGCTTCAGCAGCACATCAGCCTACAAGGCTTTGTTTCATATCAATATCTCATGTGTTCTTGGGACCTGCCAGAGGAGCAAACAAAGGGCCCATCCTTTCATAAAGTCAAAGTATTGTTGAAAAGACATGATGTGAGTGTTTGGAACAGTTAGAGAATGTAATTGTCATAATTGATTGAGTGCCCATGTGGCACCTGAAGTCACTGTGCCCACAGTTACATTTATTTTGTCTCATCTAATCCTTACAACTTCTTTGCTGGAAGGTCCTATGAGTGAGAAAACTGAGGTATAAAAGAGTGCAAGGACTTGCCCAGGGCCACATAGCTGGTGGGCTATAGACTGAGCTTCAGATCCAAAGTCTGACCCTGGAGCCTGGGCTCTACCACACTTGCAATATAAAAGTACATACCAAGTATAAAAATGTTAAGTGTCCCTGGTGTAGCTGGGCTGAAAAATCCAGAGAAAGAAATAGAAGGAATTATTCATTCATTTGATTAAGCCCAGTGTCTTTCTTCAAAACAGAATATGAATTCATTTCCTAGATGAGAAGAAGAGAAAGGACCATCTTGATGGAATTTGCATTCCTGTTCTTTGAGGTGGTGACAATGAAGAGAGAAAGCATTCTTTAACTACTTGTCTTCTAAGAGAATTCAGGAACACATTATTTTGGGAGTTTACTTTGCTTTTGAAATCACAAATGAAGAGAGGATTCAGAGAAGTGTTTTTCATTACACTCTAAATAATTACTTTTCCCCTAAATTCCCAAGAATAGCATATACATTTTTAAAGCCTGCAATAATAAAGAGATTTTAATCCACAAAAGTGCATCTTCACAGTGTAGGTGCAGACACCCACACACTGCACTTTATACACAATGTCACAGTTTTCTTCATGAACTCAGTATATGGGAAAGAGTTGTCCTTCCTGCTGTCACCTATGGATGAATTTGAAGGGTGGACTCATTCTCACCTCTGGCCTCTTGTGGATGAGTATAATCCAGGGAAAATGCCCAGGAAGATGAGCATGTGGGGGCACTGGTCATCTGCCCTAGCAAAGCAGAGTGGATGGTATACCATTTAGGGCTCTTGGCATATCCTGATTGTGGAAGAGTAAAAAGATGTTTCTCTGCTTTGCAAACATGCCTTTAGAGACAGAGCATGAAAAGAGCACACCATGAAAATCCCTTTGTAGCTGATTTTTATTTAACCAAACCAAAGCATGAATGCTTATTACAGAAAATGGGTCATAATCTGTTTGTAGTCATTTCCTGGAGAGGCTCTAAGATGCCAAAACCATCCTTCTGATGGCTGCCTCCATGTTCTGTTGGCTCTGGATGCTGCCAGCTTGTAGGAACCAATTGTTAAATATCCTGATGTTTTTTGAGTCAATTGCAGAACCATTGGTGACCTCAAATTGGCCATGGTTGGAAATTTTGTACCATGGAAATCAGCAAACACAAAAAAATTGAGATGTTTGCTTCCCCATTCCTTACCCAGGCCAGTATGCTAGCTCACCACTGTGTCCCAGTAATGTTGAACTCAAAACATCTAGCAGCACCCCCAAGCTGTGCACCCCACAGATCTACAGAGGCCATCTAGTCACTGGGGCTGGCCACAGAGTACCTGCAAGTGGAGTGCCAACCCCAGTGGCTTCCTTCAGTGGTTATAGGACTCTCAGGTCTTCATTATAGTTTCAGGATGAGCACTGCTTCCAAATGATCTCAGATAAGGCTTCTCACATGACCCTCACCTAAGTTCCTATCTTAGGGCTGAGCCCTTCTAGGTGCCTTGTCTGGATTGACCCTCTCCTTTCCTCAGCTTCAGTCTTGTTCCTTCCTGCCCCTTTTCTTGCCTCGTGTCTACACTCTTCACACAGGTGGAAGGTGGAACTGTGGCATAGGGTTTGGTCACATAACTCCATGTGTCTTCTGTTATGGTCTTCTAATCTTCCTAGGAAGCATCTTATTTAGCTTCACATTAACCCTGAAAGTTAAGTTGAGCATGATTGTTCATATTTCATGGACAAGAAAACTCAGGCAGGTAGGGGTTGCATACATTGTGAAAAAATGTGAAACTGTTGGTGATGTGAGACTATCAGGTTGACCAAAAGGATTCATTTTAAGCAACAAAGTGAATGTAGCCAATGTGTATATGACATATTACACATGCAAATAAGTTGTGATGAGGGTGGGAAATTACTCATAACCTTGGGAATGCTAGCCGCTACATAGAGAACTGTTGGGTCAGGCTAGAGAACCCAGGCTGGTGTGCTCTGAGGCTCTATGGCAGCCTGCATTAACTTACACAGTGCCTCTGAGGAGACATGGATGGTTACCATCTACCCTCCCCCGCCCTGCTCTGGCTTTTGGCTGATTTATTGCCCCACTGCAAGACTTCTGTCTCCTTCTCCCTAGCCAGTTCATCTGGCTTTCTCACCTGCCATGGGAGTTCTGACTTCTGAGGCTGTGCCCACAGCTCCTCTCATCCACACTCTTTTCATCGAACTTGTGCTCTGTACAGCACCTTTATCACTTTGCCTATGGTCAGTTCTTTGCCAAGGATGCTCCCCTATACTTGTCTTCATGCAGGTCTGCCCCCATATGCAACTGCTGTCCCTGTGCCAGTCATGACCCTCATGGTGCAGCATCTTGTCTTACTGTCTGTCTGGTATTTGGCTCTGTCACTGATGTGTAGGCTCTTGGACAACAGGTTTGTGCGAGGCAAGTGCCCAAGGTCACATCACCTTGTTTAAGCTACTCGACAAATTTATGTGGGGTGAGCAAAGGCAGGGTCTTAGACAAAGGGACAATAACTCTCGAAGGAAGATACAGCCCATTGCATTGGCAGAACTTGTGCATTCAAAGAGAGTGATTGCCTCTGAAGTGCCACTGTGCACTTGAACCAGATATGAAGGCTATTTCATTCTAAGAGTCTATATTCCTGGAGGCAGGATATGACACTTTTATCCTTTCTATTACTGGGTGCCTGATATGTAGTAGATATGTTATCTAAATATTTGTTGGATGAGCAATGATAATAAATGAATGACAAATGGAATGGCATTGTTACGCCATCCCAGTAGCACAGTGGCCTTCACACTCTGCTCCCTATTTCTCCATTGCTGGGATGGTCAATACTCTCTGATGCCTGGTGGCTGCTTTTCTGGGAGTCATTGCTTGCACCTTCTCAGGACAGTGGCTACCATCTCTCTTCTTCTGCCCCGATGTGATTTGTACCTCTGTGGTTCCCAGTCCTCTTCAGTGCCTGTGCAGTACCTCTTTCCTGCCTGATTACAAGGCCTTTGGTTTGCCTAACATTTCATTTCCCATGTGCTTTCTGATGAGTAGAAGTTGTTTCCTGAATGGAAGAAGTTCTAGCCCATTTTACAGTCAAGGAACTGATGCCCTAAGAGAGTTGTAAGGCTTATTTTAAATCACATGCTATGAGCAAGTGAGAGGAAGATCTGAGTACAGCTCCTCACTTTTCAGCCCTGAAGCCTGTCTGTTCTCATTCTGTAATTCTGGCTTTGCCTCCAGCACCATAGTGGGATACATGACACTTCCTTAAAACATACACAGATTTTTTTCTGTATATGTTTATCAAGTTCAGAGGTATACAATTATGAAATACAGAGTAGCATATTCCTTGGTTTGTGTGTGTGTGTGTGTGTGTGTGTTTGTAAGGGTTCTCCTGGTCCCTTCGTTCTATCTTGGCTCACCAGGGCTAGAAAGGGCCATCCTTCCACTTTTTCACTGGCAGGGGGCTGAATAGGAAAATGTGAACAGAAGTTCATCTGCACAGGGAAGGTAGGAACTCTTCTCCCTCTACTTCCATTTAGATTTCCTCAGAAAATTAGCTTGTGCTCTCTGGTCCCTTCCCCTACATGCCCAAAGCCTCCTGCGTCAACAGGTTTGTGTTTGGGACTCTTCTCAAATGAAGGCACCAGAGCCATATCCTCATCATTCACTAAAGTGCCGTTCCCCAAGGATGGGCTGATACATTAAGGAAGTCTTTACTGACAATTTGTCCCCATGCTATTGCCCTCCATGACAAGAAAACTGCCACAAGTTCCCATTCTTTGGGGAATGAAAAGTGACTTCATAGGACTGATAGGCATCCTCACAGAGGAGCTGGCTGAAATGATCCTAGAGTTGGCTCAGTTGTTAGGCTAAGACGTCTTGGGAAGCAATGACTTCCCTGAAAGCCAACAAGAATGGAAAACCAGTGTGTTTTCAGGAAATGGGAGCCTCCATTGGCTGTCCTGGGCATTTAGTAGTTTCTGAGTTCAGTTGGAAGAACACCTCGTGTCAGAGATGTTCTTCCTTGGTCCTACCAGACCAACCTTGGTTCATTCTTGGATCAGCTGGGGTGAAGAGCTAGTGTCTCCCAACCTCAGACAAACATATCCCACCTTCCCAAGTTTTGATTAATTATATCTCCTGATCTGTTATTGACTGAATATGTTTCTTCAGAGAAACTTACCTTAAAAAAGAAACTTGGTTCAATTTATTTTTAAAGGAAGCTATATTTTGACTGCAAATGGAAAAATATCACTTGCTGTGAATCTGTAAAAGTAAATACAATGAAATTAAAGTAATATTATTAAATTCTAGCTAGACATTGTTGCCTCTGAGACATCCGCCGAGAGACAGAGGGTGTACAGCCAGGTTATAAGATATATTTGCCTTCTCCTTACAGGAATAGGAGTTGACTGTGAACTGAAAAAGGGGCTTTCTCCCTCCAGGCAATGCCAAAACTAGAGTGAGAGGAGTGGGACACTTTGCCACTTCTCTGACTCATGATTCACTCAGTATGAAGCTAACCCTTGATTGATTATAGCTTGCTGGGAAGGAGTGCCTCCTTAAATGTTGCCCATGGGTGCCTCACTGGCCTTACTCTTGTCCCAGCTCCCTGTCAGCAAGTGCTCTCATCCTCACATGTCTGTACTACCTAAATTCATCACTGGAGCACCATACCCAAGAAACACTGTCTCCTTGCAGCTTTCTGTCCAATCAGAAGAGAGCTTGAACTGGCATGCAATGTCCTTATGGTAATGGCTGAGCCACTTCTAAGTGTTTGCACACTACCCATCTAATATATCCCACTACAAAGAGCAGTGAGTATTTTTCTACAGCTTTCTGGGTATACTTTCCAGAATCTTCCATTTTGTTCCCTATGAAACCTGGGTTGTACATCTTTGGTTAGTCTTCTGGAATGTCTCCCATTTTCCTCCTGCTCCATTGTTTCATTCTGTGCCTGAAATTCTCTTCTCAGCCCGTTTCCTTCTCACCTCTTAAAGCTCTAGTCAGGTCGAGCATTCCCCTGCCTGCCCCAGGATGAAGAAAGATCACAAAGAGCTCAGTGCTACCAGACCTGGGGCTTGGGCATCCCTGGTTTCTAAGTTCCTTATATTTGGTCCCTTTGTGTCTAAGTAGCCATGTCATTTTTTTAGGCCATGTTCTGAACTGTGTCCCCCACCCCAAATTGGTATATTGTGGTCCTGGCCCCTGTTTTTTCAGAACGTAACTGTGTTTGAAGATGTAACCTTTAAAGAGGTAATTAAGGTAAAATGAGATCATTAGGATAGGCTCTAATACAACATGGCTGGTACTTCAGAAGAGGCTGAGTTAGGCACAGACGTGCGTGTAAAGGGAAGACCATGTGAAATCACAATGGAAACGTGACACCTGCAAGCCAAGGAGGGAGACCTCAGAAGAAACTAAACCTACTGACACCTTGGTCTTGGTCTTTCAGCCTCCAGAGTTGTGAGAAAGTATATTGTTGCTGTGCAAGTCACCCAGTCTATATAGGTCTGATGTTGGATTTGAAAGGCAGTTTTTTAGGCGGGGTATCTGGGCAAGGAGGATGATGGGGAAACTTGCCAATTCCAAGAAAACTGAGGCTTCATGATTTATTATCATCCTTGCTGGAACTTTCTAGGATATGTCAAAGTGGAAGACCTTGATGATGCTGACGTTCAGAAGGAAACTTTGAGTTTTCTTTCATGGTAATTGTGGCTAGAAAGGGGTGAAAGTGGACTTGTTTCAGTGTGGATCCATGTGGGCCTTCTCTTTTTTTTATTCATTTATTCACATGTGCATACATTATTTGGGTCATTTCTCCTTCCTGCGCCCCACCTCCACCTTCTCCCCACCCCTCCACTTCCAGACAGAGCCTGTTCTGCCCTTATCTCTAATTTTGTTGAAGAGAAGGTGGGCTTTCTCTTGGAAGACAGAATCAGGTAGAAACACTGAAGGGCCTAGGCTTCAGAATGGGCTTTCCTGGGGAGTTTGCTTGGTGTAGAAGGACACAGGGTTCAGTTTCAGGTATCTCCAGGTCTGGATTACAAATGCTTAACCTCTTAAGGATGAGTTTCCTTATCTCCAAATACAGAAAAGAATATCCTCAGCTGAGGCAGAAATATAAGTTTTATGTCTGGAACTGAAAGAGGCTCCCTGAGTGGTGGCGGTCATTGTTATTATCACTTCACAGTTCCTTTGGTGTTACTCTTGCCATCTTAGGACACAGAGAGCAGGAATGGCAGAGTTGAAGGTGGGGAAGAAGCACAAGAGGTTAAAAAAAAAAACAGCAGAGTGGGTAGGTAGGAGCCAAGGAGGACAGAAGAGAGAGGAATTATCTCCTCACTATTTGAGGGGCCTTGAAGGGTCAAAATGTTTGCTTAGGGAGTAGAGTTGGGGATGTTACAGTTCAAAGTCACACCAATTAATGGTCCTATTTCTCCCTCGTTCACTTGCTTGCTTCTCCAAATGTCTTTCTCCTGGATTAGATGCAGAAAACCTTGATATCGTTTCATGGCTTCTACTCAGAAGAATCCCAGAACCAAACCAGCCCAGGGTCAGTCGTCAGTCGGGAGTTAGTAATGAGCATTCACGTGCTTTAGCCCTGCATTGGTCACTGAAGAATGGGAGGGGGAAGGGGCAAGTTTCTGGCAAGCCTGGAAAGATACACAGACTAGACATAATTAAGTCAACAATGTCTAGAATGCCCACCACCTGTTATATGTCTGGTTAATGTAAGCCATCGTTAGAGCACAGTTAATTAATTGGATGTATGGGAGGCAGAAGGCATCTTACTGTCTCAGAGACAGCTCTGACATGGAGTCGTAGGAATGGGCTTAGAGGCCTCAGCTTCTACTTAGGTGCAGAGTGGAGAATCCCAAAGCCTAAATTTCCTTCATGTAGAGTGTCCCCAGGGCTTTCTCACTGGGCCGTGAAATGTTCCCTGTAGGAGTGACAATCTCCTTCTGGTCTGGAGACTCTGTATATTTAGAAGGAATTGTGCCATACATTACAGGTCACTAGGCACCGCTGTGTTCTGGCCACTAAACTCCCTGGCAGCTAGGTATATACACATTTTCAGTGTCTCTTAACTATTTTGGAATCACCACCAGTTGCAAATCAAGATGAAGCATTATGTCAGTCAGGATGTCTATGACAAACAGATTACATGTCAACTGCATAAGTGTAAAAGAGTATAATAAAGGCACTAGGGACAAGGAAACCCCCAGGAATAAGGTAGCATCTCAGGGATGATAACTCAGATGTTACTACCTCTGGGCTTGAAATGGAACCTCATAACAGACAAGGCTCTTTAGGGGACTGTAGCCCTCAGCAGAGGGATACAGCCAGCTTGAGTTGCACTTGTGGAAGAGAACTGAAGCCATAATTTCTTAGACTCTCTAGGATTCCCCAGTGATCAAACCCAACCAGAAACGAAAGGCAAGAGAGCCTGCTGATGCAGGTCAGCCTCCTGAGCTCAGAGCAGTGGGGTAGGGCAGGGAGTGGATCCACATAGGCAAAGTGAAGATCCCAACACAGACACCATGCATAGTCGGTGACATTCCATACAGACTCCACAAATAACAAGCCCCTGTCCCTGTGGGCAGAATATCTTGTGAGGATGCAGAGATAAGGGTGGCTATACAAGCAAAAGGAGTTGAAAAAGAAGCTAAGATAAGCCTCAGACACCAAGAGATAAGGGCCACAAGACCCCTGAGCCCCAGCGGGAAACATTCAGTACTGCAGACACATGCCTTCCAAGGCCTGGGCATCCATGACAAGGACAGCATTGCCATTATATGGTGGGCAAGGATAGAAAGGCACTGGCTTGGTCTTGCTCTCCTTCTTAAGAGTACCAGTCTCACTGAGTCTGAATTGGTGGGAAATACCTCAACCTTGCCATTTGAAGTTGACACCAGTAACAGCTTTTAGGAGGAGAAAATACACAACTTCTGGGGGGGAGGTCCTTAATTATAGTTTTGATCCAATCAGGAGCAGAGTGCAGGCATCATGGTTCTCCCTCCTGCTGTACTGCAGCTGGGCGTCTCTCATGCTGCCCTTAGAAGGCTCATCCATGTGACTACAATTCTGGCTTTAATGGGCCACACCAGCTTTCAGTGCATGTTCTGCAGCTGGAGGGTGCCTCTCCTCCTGTTGTGAGAGCTTGTCAATGCATCCTTAACAGTATGAATCTATTAGATGTGCAGATTTGGCATTTATGAGGAGGCAAGCCTGGATGGCCCCTCTTAACTTCAAAGCCAGCAAAATGCAATGGATGGATGTGAGGAGAAGAACATTTGGTACACAACAGAAGCTAAATGGCAAGGGGTGGTGATAACCACTAATGGAATCACGTTAGCTGAATCATGGACTCCTGATTCACAATATAACTATTTTATTAGATAATAAAGAATGCCTTTACTCCCAAGAAATGGATTCTGAGAAAATTCCCATGAAGAAATCTCTCGAGCACTTTGCTAGGTACCACATTAGCTCCCCTAATGGACTGGAAACATGGCATTAATGGTGCAGGGAAAGGGTGCCCAGTTGGGGTCACATGAGAAGAGTGTCTGTCTGAAGGTAGAAAAGCATTGAGCGTACAGTCAGTGGCACGTATTCTTCTTGTTGTTCTTCTTTTTCTTCCTTCTCTTCCTCATTTTCAGCTCACAAGACACACAAAATCACCATGGGCTAGATTACTGGCCACAGTTGCTGACCTTGTCTTGCGCCTAGAGAGGCTCATGAATGTCTTAGTTCATTTGTACTTCTATAACAAAATACTGGAAACTGAGTATTTAAAAAGGAGTAAGAATTGATTTCTCACATTTTGAAGGCTAGTATAGGGGTCAGCCTTAGGAGCAGGGAAAGAGAGCAGAGAGGTGGAAAATCTGGAAGTAGGGGATGAGGTAGTTCTTTGATTTCATGTGTTTTTTTTTTCAGACTTGGAAAAAACTGTATTTTGTGTAAGTTAATTTAAAAACAAATGCATCTGTTTTCTTTATGAAGAGTGAAGCAGAGTTACCAGCTGAGAGTGGGGTATGGGGAGGGAGTTGGCAGTTTGGGTGGAGAAAGGAAGGCATGAAGTAAATTTGGGGCACAAGACAGTGAACTCACTGAGGAAGTATGCTGGGGGAGGTCTATGGTAGGGAAGACCTAGGAAATTGGGTTCATTCATGCAGATTGAACCCAGTCAGTACCATTTGCTTGGTGTTTTCTTGACACGCTTACATGAATCTGAGAAGGGGATTCATGATTGGAGTGAGGTCAGCAGAGAAAGAAAGTGAGAGTTAGGAGAGGTAAGAGGTATTCAAGGGAAGGACTGAAGTGCTGGTTTAACTTGACAAAGGATGGAAGTGAATATAAAAGGGCATGATTGACAGGAAGGAAGTAAAAAGATCAGTCAGCCAAAGCACTGGAAGACCCTGAAGGGTCAAAAATTTCTGGTGCCTGTGTACTAGAGTGAATGAGAGGAGTCAAGGTGGTCAAGTATGGATGATTTGAAAAGAAACGTGGGGTTGGGTCAGTAGTTCTGATGAGTTACGTCCTTAGGAGAGCCTGAGGTGGGAGAGGAAAGAGATTATTGGATTGAGGAGATCAAGGAACTGGGAGGCCATCGCTCTGGAGAGACCATTCTCATGGATATTTAATCCACCAAAATGGATGGTAGAGCCAGGACAGGGGGATGTGCCTGTGGTCTCAGCTACTTGAGAGACTGAGGCAGGAGCATTTTTTTGAGCCCAGGAGTATAAGGACAGCCTGGGCAACATAGCAAGACTCCATCTCAAAAATAAATAAATAAATAAAGGATGGCCTCATCGATGGGGAAACAGATGGAGAGGCAGCAGATGACAGCAGTGTGAGACTATGCTTGTTTCTGCACAGATAATTTTAGATGAGTTTATCACATAAATCAGTAGCTTGAGTAGATTCTTCTCCCTAATGTGGGTAAACCTCATCCAACCAGTTGAAGTCTAAGGTTCTTGAATGCAGAAGGCAGGGAATGGATTGGAAGTAGCAATCAGGGTCCAGAAGGATTCCTCTCGTGTCTAGACTCTGAACTAGGAAATATTAGCCTCTACCACCAGGAAGATTTATAAGCTAGGATAATGACAGTGCAAATGGCAAAATTTTTTAGGGATTAATGAGGTATAGTTCCTTTGAAACTCTGAGGATGGAGCTCATCTAGCACATCAGAAAATCTTAATATATTTTCAGTTTCTTTACCATCACCAATATGTGGCATCCTTGTCCACCATCACCAATTTGTGACCATCCCACAAATGTGTCATAGTGGGAAAGAGGTTGAAAATCACTGGTCTGAGGTCATGCAGATGGCTAAGTGAGAACAAGCCAGAGGCAGTACTGAGAACAAGGTGCTGTGGGAGTAAGATGAGAGGACTCCAAGAACCACAGCTCTCAGTCCTTCCTGAGTTGAATTTCCCAGTCAGGTGGTGATGTCCCTCATCTTTAGGGCAGAAGAGGCCAAGCCAGTCTCAAGGGCTTGAGGAGTCTAGGGTAGAATGAGAGTATGGCTAACCTTATGGGGTAACCGTGGCAATAAATTTGTTAATACTTTTAAAGTAGTAAGAATAGTGCTGGAACAAAGGAAGGGCTATATGCGTTCCCATTATTATTTTCCCTTATGTAATTTATGAAGTTAATAATAATAATAATATTTAAATGGTTGAGGGAGGTTGCTATGAAATGCAAAAATCCTGGCAATACCACAATGACTTATAAATCCAAGTACCATCCCCAATTTAATAATAATTATTATTATAAGATCAAAGCTTTTGACTGTGTCTTAGAATTAGGAAGCAGGTATTCACTTTGTGATAGGATTCTTTGCTTTAATAAGTAATGGATTTATCACTGGGATTCTTAACCTATGGTTTGTGAACTGCCTGAAAATGTATGCAGATGTTTATGAGAACATGCATTTGTATAATTTTCTAAGTTGAGCTTTCATCAGATTCCCTAAGAGATCCATCCATGTTCCTGAAATAGGTTAAGAAACATTAGGTGCTCCCAGTTAAAAGAGAATTTCATTTGCAAAACTGGTATTAAGAATAATAAATTTAGGTCAATTTTCTGTAAGGCCAACTCTTGAAGAGGCCAGGAGATAGCCAGTCAGGCAATCACCACCTGCTGTGCTCTGACTCTGCTCTGTGGCTGATTCCACAGGTAACAAAACAGTGCATTAAGTGTGGTTTCTGCTTTCAAAGATGGTATCACAAAGAACCCTGGCAGGGAACAGATGGCACATTCAAATTAGGCATTCTCAGGATTGGTTCCTAAAGGGGCTGTTTACAAAATGATGGGCAGGATATTATAGACTACAAGGGATGGTATGTTGCTCCAGGGCTTGGTATGGTAGGGCAAAGGCAAGGCCATCATTCGAGGAGCCTGAAGATGAAGTTGGGTAGGGAGGATCACTGGGCAGTAGTGTGACCTTCCCTTCATTGGAGGGAATCAACCATGTTGTGGTGACCCTATGGGAAAGGAGCTGGGCAGGTAAATACCCCAACCTTCCTTCTCCCTTCCTTTGTCTGCTATGTGTTCCCTGTATTTAAACCCAGCTCAGAGAGGCCAGAAAGGATCTCTTTGCTGTGGTCCTTGTGGCTTCAGAGAACAGGTCTAGGTGGCAAATGGTTGATGTCCAGCTCAGAGTCCTTGTCAGGGGAAGGGATGGAGCTCAGAGCATCACGTGAGATCATCAACAGTGGTAACTTGGTGCATAGTTAAATTCTCAGTAAGAGTGGTGTTTCCACAGGAGGCCGACCATGTGAACATTTTAGGGTATACGAATATTACTTAATCCAAAATTCTGTAATTCTGAGCTCCTGGAACCCCAGTAGCCAGGTCAGTTTCCCCTGATGACAGTGCAGAGCTGAGCCCAGTTTGGATGTTTATAAAGTGTGTGTCACATTGAGTTGATTCCTGTCACTTAATTTTTAAAATTTTTAATTTGCACTAATTATAAGTTTTAGTAAGTTACAAAACAGAGAAGAGAGGACTGTCTAATTCTAATTTATTATAAGAATAAAAATAAAGCAAGCATGGTGTCTGAGGTATTGGCTTTCTGACTCAGTAACATCTGTTGTTTGCACAGCTGGAGAAAAATTACTACAAGGACAATGGGGTCAGATGAACCAAAATTCAAACCCAGGCTCTTTTACTAATTACTTGGGGTGACCTTGGAGTGGTTGGTTAATCCTGCTTGGTTTTAGGTTTCCTATTCTTTAACTGGATTACACCTACCCCATAGGAAAGTGCTGAAGACCCAGTGAGACAATGCATGCAAGATGTCTAGCACAAAGTAAGTGCTCAGTAGTTGATCTTTTCATTATTAGGTGGCAGATTAGAGATAAAGACTATATCTTCCTCCCATCTCTGCAGCATAGAGCAGGCCTCTGCTTCAGACAAGGTGCTTGGGAAGTGGTTGACAAATGCAGGAATGCATGAGGGCCTGGATCTTCAACAAACCAGTGTTCTTGAGCCTCTCATCAGGCACTAGCTCAGCTAGGCCTGGGTGTTGAAGTTTGGAGCTGCCAGAAGCCCTTCCTCTTGGAGGCCCATTCATCTCCCCGACTTCTGCTTGCAGACACATCCATCCAGTGATGCATCGCTAAGCCCTTTATCATGTGAAGGAATCCTGGTCTCCAGTCCCTCCCTCGCATGTAAATGTGACTAGGACCCCATACATCAAGGGAACACAGTGTTTTCCTGGTAAACTAAACTGCCTAATGTACAGTGAATGTGAAGTCTCCCTACAGCATACTGAATAGCTGTGGCCAGGCACTGGGTGGAATAGATGCTGACACTCCTGTGTGTCACAATGTGACTGTCTGTGACACAGCTTTCCAGACTCAGGGAAGAGTGAAGGCCACAAAGAGGAGATAGAGCATGAACTTGACAGTCAGAGAGATCCAGTCAACCCTATTCCACCTTGTCATTGTGAACTTGGAAATGTTACACTACATCTGTGAACTCCCTTTTCTCCCTTTTCTCTTCTGCCTCAAAGAAATGGCAATGACAAACTCTCAGAGTGGTGGTCTGGATCACAGTGTTATGCAGCTCGCCATGTAGCATGCCCATGGCTGCTATTTGAGACGTTTTTAAGGCATTGAGGGAAACACTGCTGATGTTCACAGTAGATATGAGGTGAACATCTCAGAAATCCCTTCTTCAAATCTTACAGGAGGAATCAGAGGTCATGCCCTTGGGGAAAGCTCCCTTCCCCTGGAACATTTATGTTCTTCCTCATTAAATATGTTTAATTACAAACTATATGCTACTCGACTGAGAGAAGGACTCAACTCAATAGTCCCTGTTGTTTATGGGCTTACATTCTTCCAGTTACAAGAAAACATGAGTTTAGTATGTAGCATTGAAATGAGTGCTTTGATACAAGTCCAGGGGAATGAGAAGAGGGAAAAGGACTCTGACCCAGCCAGGGGGGGTCCTGGAGGCTTTCTCAGGAGAAAGGAGAGCTTCCTATGCCTTTCTATGTGTGGATTAAGATATTTTGCATCTTTTTTTCAGAAAAGTGTTGACATTTGCAGTTTTTTAGATCCAATATTTGGAGCCTATGTTTAACTGGCTTCAGTGATAATGCTCCTTTTACAGAGTTCAAAGCCCACTGATCCCTCTCACACCAGACAAACACATTGAGACTTTGTTTCCTGAGTGGTTGGAGAAGGAAAATAATCTGTCCATTGCCTTCAAAAATGAAGGAAAATTGGCTTTCCTATTTCCATTGGGTCACAGTCACTTTGTCCCCTAAAGGAGAATTCTGAGGGCAGCCAGACTCTATTTCTTTGGTAGCAAACCCCTTTTATAATTTCTGGTTGGTACTTATTAGACCATATTTTGTCCTTGAAAATTCAAATTTCTGTGGGTTGCTAAGAGTGAGTTTCTTGAAGGATTTTTTTTTAACGCAATGATTCTCTTAAGCTATTGTTTGGTTGAACCAAGTTCTTCTTTTGTCTTTATTTGTATCTTCTATAGAATATACTCTGCCTTGATGCTTTCTTTTGGCATCAAATCATGTGTATGGTGAGTGCTTGTGATTTTCTGTATTGATCATTTTCTTTTCAATGACGGTTTTGTTATTCTGTATTCTTGGAGTTGTTAAGATTGTAGTTCACACTAGAACTACAATCTTGGAGGTGACAGAAAGACCCGTGTATTATGGATAATTTCTCATCCAATGTGGTCTAGACTTCTGATTTTGCATGAAAATGCCAGTGGTATGAGATGACATGGGGCAGACAGGCCATGAGATGCCCTTTGTCCTGTGGATGATGGGAATCCATCCTTGACTTTTCAGTGGTGTATGATATACACAATTTGGTGTTTTAAGAAGCTCTTTTGAAGCTGCATAGAGGAGAATGAACGGGAAGGTAAGAGATAGATAGGAATGCTAGCACAGAGGTGCCTATAACTACCCTACAATTGACCAGTATCTTGTCTGAATTGGCTGACAGACAGGGAATTAATGTAGACACAAGCAGAGACATTTAAAATGTTGAAGACTAAATAGATCATTGCTGCTATACTTGTGCATGATTTAAAAGCAGGTGATACAACACCCCCAAAGTAATAAGCTTCTCTCAGAGATGAATTAGGATCCAGTGTGGCAATTACATTAAGGTTTCTGATAGATAGCTCACATGGAGAACTGCAATTATGATACATATCGCTATTCTGCATGGCGGGCTCACATAACTCATCATGTTGGTTTGAAGTTTAACAAGAGGGAAAGGAATGTAAAAGACTCCTCACTTGAAGAGGAAATGCCTTCCTCTGATTCCTAGGATTTTACCAATAGCACTTAAATAATTAACTCCTTTTTCTAGGTGAACTCCTTTTTTGAAGGTGAATAATAAGTAAATCTGTGTGTACCTTTCTTCTTATTTTTTTCAAGATAATACAGGTAACCTCACTTAGAATGTACAAATCTTCCAAAACACATTGCATATCAACATTGTGTCCCTGTGCAGGAAAAGAAGAGAAAAAAATTATTCTTGTATACTACAAAATGTAGAGGAGAGAAGGAGTGGAGTAGGTAAAAGTACATCTTCCATGGGCTTTGGTGGACCCAATTTCTAGTCCTAGCTCTGCTACTTTATAGATATGTGTTTTTGTTATGTGTGTCTGAGGCTCCATTTTATGACTGAAAGTAGAACATTATAAAAATGTCATAGGATTAAATGAGATGATATGTGAAAGTGTAGCACAAAACAGGTGTGCCAGGGAAGTGAATTATTATAAGCATTTTTATATTTCTTAAAGTTGAAATATATTGTTAATAGCAAAGGGCATCCAATACAAGTTCTTCAAAGGAGCAACTCAACTAATATCCATAGCTAGAAAATGGCTACTTCTTTGTAAATTATATGCCTGACCTGTGGAGACAGCAAAATCTATCAGTCTATCTCTGCCCACACCAGAGACTTCTTACATCTAAGATACTATATTGAAAGGTGTTTTTAATGTCTTTGGGGATGTCTTCATGATAAAGTATTTCTAGATGGAGATGGGAGTGTGCTTTGAAAATGTTGCTTCATGGAATAGGCTGCTAACTTGGGTTTCTGTTGACCTTGGAATTATAATGTTCTGATCCATGCCCAATCTACTTGTATTTAGACCCAAAAGGTCTTCAGAGGGACCCTGATGCACTTGGCAAATCAGTAACCAGCGACCAGGGTGGAACATGCCTAATGTTATAGTTTGGGAAGACCCAGATCTCTCCCATAGCATCTGAAGGCTGACTCCTGGAGAATGGCAGAAATGGGGCTGCCAGGAGCCTGCTTTCAGTGCCAGGTTTGAAAGCATTTACCAATAGTATTGGTGGGGTGCCAACCATATTACATAGGTCTGGAAAGGCTTGAGAAGCAGGAATAAGGTATGCATGTAAGATACTCCACAAAGGGAAGCAAACCTGGGACTTCTCTCTGGAAATGAGAGTAGTGTCTGTCCTTCTTCATAGAACAGCTAAAGCTCATTGTGCAGGCCATAAGACATGTCTGAGTGCACTTTAGTAGGGATGTGGGCTTTAAATGGGGTATGTTCTTTTCTCTATTCATATCCTTGGGTAACAGGTTATAGTGAGAATTGAATGAGAAACTAGAACTAGCCTCATATGTCTCAGAGTCCCCACTTCATCACTTAATTGTGGGACCTCCAGGATATAATTTCCTCTGCTCTGAATCTTAGTTTCCCCATTTACCAGTTTGTCATATAAGGTAATTTGTCTTTACTCACCCCCACCATTGCTTATATACTTATACCCTGAACTGGATTTTTCCCTTCTGTATATAGGATAAAACTTTCCACTGGGGTTTCAGAGCTCTGTGCTGCCCATACCTGTCCATTTCTTCCTTGCCTGACTCTGCTTTCTAACTGACAGACAGGGAAACTCAGGACAGGCCCACAGCCCCCAATTCACCCAACTAGCTCCATGGGAGAAGCAACCATGCGTGCAGTTCATAAGGCCATCCTAGTGGTCTAGAGAGCTAAATTAAGACTTTCTTCATAAAATAATGTTTCCATAGAAACCCAGTTTGTGACAAAGTGGAGAAAGCTTGGGTGTTTAATCGAGCCTCTTTGGGTAGGAGTTATCACTCGGGTATCAGTAAAGAGAAGATAGCTTGACATTTGCTAAGTGTCCTCATTACAGATTTCTCTCAATACAGTATAGAGCCCACCAGGCAATGCAGTGTGCACTGTCGATCATCACTGTGGAGCTGGGCTGAGGGGAGGTAGGAAGCATAGAGCGAGCCGCTGTCACTTAGTGCCCATGATGCATGTGCTGTCATTCTCCTAATCTATCAGTGAGCAATGTATTCATCAAAGGCTCAGAAATACATGCAGGGACCCTCTCCATGATGGATTGTGAAAAATTTCCCAAGTTTGCTTGTAGAAAGGTTGGACAGTTAATGTAAGAACATGTTAGAATGGAGAACACATGGACTTCCTTGCCCCAGGGTGTGGTTCACTTTGCAAATGAAAATGGGTTCAAGAAATGTTTAAATGGCATTTTCAAGAAGGTGCTTCACACTGTAGTCCATGGTGATGCTTTTGAAAGGATCAAATATATTGGGGTATTCTGAGTCTCACTCATCTCTTGGGGTTTATAATGTATATTCATGTATCAAAGGCTGTAAGATCTTAGTAAAGATACCTAATTACTTTTGACTCATTCAGTGCTTCCCAATTTATTGATTCTGAAATCCTCTTCATGTCCCTAATAGCACCCCATCCCTCTGTTGCAGCCCACACTTTGAGAAACCCTGACAAGCTTCCACCATGCTCTTGCCCTTTGTATCCATCCTCGAAGATGGCATCTGGAGCTGAATGGAGACTGAGGCTGACTACCGTGTCATTGTGGTTGTGGTTATAGTCTCACAGCCTCCAACAAAGAAGCTAATTTGAATAGGAGAAATTTCTGAGCACTTCAACTTCCAGGAACATCAAGAAAAAGAAACTGAAGAGAATAAGAGAGCAGATATAATAAGGAGTGATGGTACACATCTGTAATCCCAGCACTTAGGAGGGAGAAGGATCACAAATTTGAGCCCAGTCTGTGTCAAGAAACAAAGACCATAAAGAGCAGATAAAGCAGAGCCATATGGCACTTTCCCTATTGAAACAGAACCAGAACCAGAGTAGAACACACACGATCTCACATGGGACAATTACATTTGGCTCTTTTGATCAATGAGATACTAAACTTGAGGAAACTTTTTATGACTCTTCCTGTCTGGGACCCCTTCATTTTAGGAAACTGGCTTCAACTCTAATTTCTAAAATCTCCTAACTCTGAACTAAGTTGTATTTCTGCTTTTCATCTGGAGAGCATTGGGGACTGCAGATACACGCTTAAGTGGTTTAGATCTCTATTCTGGAGTGTTAATATGAGTAAGCTATTATTTATCCCAGATTTAAGAAGCTTTGAAGGTTTTAGTAGGTCCAGGAAGGCAGAATGAGGGGCACTTTAATTCTTAATGAGCTCTTTCTTCAGAGTTTATTAAATAGAGGAGCTGATTCTACCTATCGGCTATAGTTGTCCTGAAATAATTTGGATGGATAACAGTATTCTGTTATCAGTATGCATATGAGAGAGAGAGAGAGAGAGAGAGAGAGAGAGAGAGAGAGAGAGGTAGAGATGTCTCTCATCAATGGTTCTCTCTTCATAATTAATCAGTCTATCTCCAGTACTAAGTCTAGAATTATATATAATTCTTAGTCATCCTGCCCTAACAGGATCTTGGATTCCTATTAAGACAATAGGCAATCTCTCCCTCTTGCTGCATTTGTAGTTGGCACTAATATGGTATTGTGGTAAAAAACAGGCTTTGGAATTAAGCAAAATTAACTTTCAACTTAATAGCTCAGCAGTAAGGAAAGTTATTTAACTGTCTGAACTTCAAGATTTAAGATTTAAAATGGAGATATTTATCTTCATGGTGGTATTTATCTTCTAGACACTGTTGCATGGATTAAGTAAGAAGACCATCAGTTCTGTCTGTTTTTGTTGTTACTGTTGCTATTATTATTTGGTTCTTGGTTATGTCCCTTCATTATTACTTGGGTCAAAGCTGGAATAAACGTGTGGTGAAGAGCTCAGTTTGGGGATCAAAGAGACTTGATCTGGAATCTCGACTGTATTTATCAACCATCTGTGTGACTTTGGGAAAATCACTTGGCTTCTCAGAGCTTTGACTTCATTTGTAAAAACTGTGACCCTCAAAGAACCAAGTGGAAAAACCTTTTGAGCAGGGAGCAATGAATGACAGTCCCCTTACTCTGGATTTTTTTAAGAGAGGCTGTTGTGAGTTAACTTTAGGTATGTACTGTGAAGAATGGGAGGCAGAAAATATGGCTGATTACTGACATGATAGCTTAAGTCAGTTTATAAAAGAAATGGCTAAAAATATGGGACTAGTTAATACTCAGGTTATTTTTAGCACTATCAAAGCCGTTTCCTCTAGATTACATTGGAAATTGAAGATATAGTATTGACTAACAACCATACACCAGTACCTGGGCTTAGTACTGGAGATAGGTTGACTTATTTTGAAGAGAAAGACACCTCTGAAATCAGGTACAAAGGTACAAAGACAGTTCCATGTTCCTCCTATCCCCCCGCCCTCAGCAGGGCAGGGATCAAGAGTGTAACAATATGAAAGCACTTAGGCAAGGAGCTGATGACTTTTCAAAATACCAAATTAGTGGAGTTACAAATATAGTGTGTTTGCTTAGATGTACTATCCATAGTACCTTGACTCTGTTTTATTGCACACGAGTTTCTATCTTAGAAGGGTCTTCTCATATCTAGCCTCCCAGCTTACATCATTCTTCTGAGCCTCGCTCAAGGGTCACCTCCTTCATGAAGCATTTTTAGACCGCAAAGTAGATGAGGCACCTCTCCTCTAGGAGCCATAGTTCTTGTGCTGTGTTTCATTCCCTGTAGTTTAGCACTCAACACGTGATATCCTGTGGCTATGAATTTCTTCCCCCTAAACTGTAAGCTCTTCATATCCAAGATGTCTAGCTCAGGAATAGATATGTTGGGGCAGTAATGATGTATTTTGAATTTGTATGTCATGGCATGCTTGAAAACCACAAGATGCAGTAATAGTAACTGTTACTATGACTATGCTGATATTTATGCAATGCTTTGCAGTTTACAAAGCACTCTCTCAGCCTTTCCTCACTCAATTCTCATCCAGTCCCACGAGGCAGATGATATCGGTAGAACAGATGCTGCTTCTCTACTCCTCTGTCTTTCAGACGGGAAGCAGTATTAAAAGGACTGTATGAGTTGTGTGGGGTTGAATGGTGTCAGCATTGGAACTCAAGTGTGTGTGATTCTAAATCCTCTGCCTTCTCTATTAAAACAGGCCTTTTTGTTTGTTTGTTTTTGGCTTGTTTACTTATTTAACAGGCATCCTAAGGACACAGAGACACACACAATAATACAAGACCTATGCATGTGCACACAGTGCACACAGTCTCAATGGCCAGTGCAGCAAGGGAAGGGGACATTAGTAAGGAGTCTGTGTTAGTCAGAAGTTCATTGTGACAGAATACCTAAGAGAAATAATGTAAGAGAGGAAGGATTTATATTGATCCATGGCATCTGAGGTTTCTGTGCATGGTTGCCTGGCTCCATTGCTTTTAGGCTATGGTAAAGCAGGGCATCATGTCAGGGAGGGCAGAATGGAGAGGGTTGTTCACTTGGTGGTATCCAGGAAGAAGTAAGAGGAGATGAAGCCTACACTAGTGGACTTTCTTTCTCCTCTGCTTCTGTTCCATCCAGGCCCCCAGCCTATTGGATGGTGCCACCCACATTCAGGGTGGGTCTTCCCCACTCATTGGCTGCCCCACCTACCAGTCATCTCTGGAAGTATCCTCACAGACATACCCAGAAGTGTGCTTTACTAATCTCCTATTGATCTTTCAATCTGGCAATCAAGATTAACCATCACAGAGTCACCTAGTCTGGAGCACTCTTTGCCCTAAATTATTTATCTTTGCCTAATTTTCTGAGACCTGACAGCTCTCCATAGGGATGAAAGTCTAATGGTTCAATGGGGCTTACGCTGTGAATATTGCAAATACCCCAAATGGCAAATAGAGACTTCTCCTGAGACCCATGTGCTTCAAAAGAGGACAAAGTACCTTACAAAAGGAGATAGGCACAGGTCAAAAAGGAAAAAAGCTTTTTTATCTCCACACCACTGTGTCCCATGGGTCCTTTTCTGTGTTGGTCCACCCCTCTGGGTTTGGACAGGCCCCGAAGGTGTGGAACACTCCCTCTGAATGGCTTTCTCTTCCAGCCATTTCCCACAGATGGGTTCCCCCTTTTCCCACCCAGATCAATATAGTCTGTGCAGTCCTTCTCTGGTCCTGTTGAGCTAAGTCTTTTAGAAAACTGGAAACTTTTTGTAAAACTGAAAGTAATAGAAGATGTGCCTCTTTTGGGCTTCGAGTTATTTTGCCTTGATGGCTCCAAATCAAAGTCCATGTGACGAGGCCATGCTGCCTTTCCTCGTATTCTTTCTCCAAAGAAGGCAGTGTGGTATGGTAGAGAGATCATGCTATTTAGAACAAAAAAAGAGCTCCAAGACACGGCCAACTTTATCTATTAGGATCAGTGTGACACGGAGCAAGTCAAGTGCTTCTCTGTATGTTGGCTTTCTTTCGGTAAAATGTGAATAACCATTCCTCTCTGGCAGTCTGGTTGCTGAGGATGAGGGATGGTGTCAAGTGGTGGCCACATAATAGGTGCTCCATATATGGCATATGGAAGCTTTCTAGACAGAAGTGACTAGAGGGGACTTGCATCATGCAGGGCCAGGAATCAAGTCTCAGCTCAGTTCCTGATACTGCATAACCCAGGAAAGCTACTGAGCACCTCTTAGGATCACAAAAAGCAATGCTATTTTTTTAAATCCACAAAATTGAAGTCATAACATTTGCCCTTCCTTTCTCTAAGGGTTTTATGGAGTCTGAGTGACTTCTAGTTCTTGAGCTGTTGTCCCACGTCTGTAATGACCAAGGTTGGACCTGTGGCCTGTAGGGTGGAGAGAAGACCACACAGGGCTGGACTCTTCTTCTTCCTGCCTGTGGGACCCAACATTGCAGGTAGATGGACCTGGTTCAGTAGTTCACAGCCCTGGGCTGCACATGGGATGACCCCAAGGTGCTTTAAACTCTAGTCATGCCTGGGTTCCATCCCCACTAGAGATGCCGATGTGATGTGTCTAGGGTGCCGCGAGAGTAGCCAGATTTTCCAGAGCTCCCCAGGTAGTTCTAATATGCAGCCAGGGTTGAAAATCACTGCATTAGAAGACAGCAGACTTAAAGAAATATATGCTACAGCTCATATTGAACTCGCTCTGACTGTATCGGTGTTTATCGAGTACTTGCTTTTAAGGCAAGTTCATTACTCTGTGTAATAGCAACCACTCAAATTCTTATTGGGCTAGATTGAATTGGACATGTTCTGGGCTCATGCTTAAGTCAGTGGAACCATGCTCTCCTCCTTCCTGAGTGACTTGTCCCAAATGATCACAGCTATGTCATGATTGGTCTGACCATTGTCATGTCCTGATATTAGCTGGGTAACTGAAACCCAGTGCAGATGAAAGCCATCCTTTCATCTCTGGTTGGGTGGGAGTGGGCTCTGGTATTTACTGACAGCCACAATTCTCTAACTTTGGGTGTATCAATACAATCCAGGGATTTTTTAAGGAGCAGATCTGGGGACCATTGTGTGAGTCTGAAGCAGGGCTGAAAATCCACATTTCTAACAAGCTTCCTGGCGATGCTGCCAGTGCTCAAGGGACCACACTGGTCTAGATAGTCTGGGTCCTTTTACTATTTGAGTCTAACCTCCAACCTCTAAAAACTACCTGCGAAAGCACAAGTGTGGCTGTTTCTGAGCACTTGGTGAAGTAGCTTGTTGTTTTCTTTTACTCTTCTGCCAAAGTAGCACAGTAAGTGGTACAGCTTTAAGTCAGGATCAGAACTCAGTTCTGTCTAAATCCAAAATCTGCTCCTCTTCACATATCCTGATGGGCCATGGTTGGGTTTCTGCCTTATTCTCAGCCATGTTCCAGGTACCACTGGGTGGCAAGTGAACCCTCCCTGACTCACTTAAAACCTCTTCTGAGGTCTCCGTCAAGGAAGGAGGCTGAAAGAGATGCTTAGACTTGGGTCCCAGTAATTGCAAAAGTTGCTTGCTGTTTCCATTGACCTTGCAATAACCAAAGACTCCAAGGCTCCCTCCCACTGCAGAGTTGGTAGGGATGGAGTTGGCTGCAGAGGTCAAAAAAGTCCCTTTAGGTTCTGCCACCATCTTGATTGTGGCCTGAGAAGAGAGGGGCTCTATGTCTTGTTTAGTGCTTCTCCTTGGGCATGGATGGTGTCCCAAATCCCGCCTCAAGCCACTGGGATAGATCCTTGATTGGGGGGTCCTACATAACCCAGTACAATGATGTCCTGCCTTTTGATTTACAACATGGAATGGTGCCAGGAGCCATTCTGGAGCTACTGTGGGGAAGGCCCAGAGGGGAGGCAGAATAGGTCCATCACAGGGGCTGAAAGGAGTATGTCTACAGCTGTATATTCCAGACATTGATTTGGTTGAGTTTCTCGGAGACTGGCCTGTCTTAGAAAAATGATGGTGACAATAACAAGCAAGATAAGCCCAGACTGCCCAGCACAGGGAACAGTTGCTAACAAAGTCCCCCACTGACCTTCTGAGGTGCTGGCTAAGTTTATCACACCCATCTGGGAAGCTGAACCACTCAACTTCTGGAGCTTTGGCTGTCAGAGCCCCAACCTTTGGCCTTTGTAGTCCTGGTGTGTACACAGCGCACAACCTTCCTCTCTGCATAGCAGGTGGGCCCCCTGCCTATGACCTTGGCTTATCCTCACCCCAAAATGAGAACACGGTGTCTGCATGCTGCCCGGCTCCCAGTCACAAAGGGCCTTGCTTGACTCCTGGAGGTTTTCCATTGCTTCAAGAGCTGTCCTTATCCCATAAGGGGTCTTGTCCTGAGTAGTTTCTCAACATTGTCTCCTCCAATTAATATAGTAATGATAAAACAAAAAAGCAAATTGCTGATCCATTGGAGTAGATGAGACAATGGTCCAAAGCCTACTTCACATCATAGTGGTTTTGGACTCCTTACTTCATTCTCCTGGCTTCAGTTTGTCATTTGTAAGGTAAAATCATTTGTGGTTTGCATAAGGAGGCCAGTAGACTGGGGCCAACGTTCCTCAGTAAATCTTGGCATTCAGAGGTATGTAGATGACATCCTAACATGACTCATGTTGCTTCCTTTGCATGGACACAGAGGGCAGAACTCATGGTTCCATTAGCAGTACTAATGGAGGTAGATGATTGGGACAGGTACAGTCAAGGGAGGAATCAGAAATACAATAACCACTTGTAGAGGCACCCTCAACCTGAGGGGAGACTCAGAGGACTGTAGGATTGTTCAGGCTGCCCAGGCTGAGGGAGTCCTTCAAAGAGCAGGTGTGAGGGAGCAGAATGTCCTTAGAAGGTGCTGAGGAGTTGAGCAGAGCAGGATTCACTTATCCAAACACACACCAGATGCCAGAGACTCTTGGGTTCCTTTTCCATAATTTACAGCAAATGTCATGAATGACCAAGTTATGCACCTAGATTCCTGTGATACTTTTTCTTTTTGTTTTCAAATCCCTTTTCATGCAATGACAATTATCCTTCTGTCTTTATCTCTGGCCATTCCTGCTCAAGTAGTGGCCACTGTAACATTATTGGGTCCTTTTGTGATCTGGAGGGAAGCTCTGAGACGAAGGAGGGCTATTGGGTTAGCACATTGTGATCTAAAGTAATGAGCACTTTATTGCCTTAGATCTCAGTTACTCCAGCTGGAAATGGGACTATTCCATCACCTCATAGAAAGTTAGCAGTGACAGTCCATTTGAAAAGGACTAGGATGTTGTAGAGGACGTTACAAGCATAACAAGCAGCAAATCAACCTGGACTTGAAGGCAACTCCACTCTTTACTACCATGGCGAGCAGTGTGTTCTCAGAGGCCCATTTTCTCCCCTGTCTGATGGGGCAGACAATACCCTCACTACAGCAGGACTGTCAGGCATCTCTGTGAACACAGTGTGTGTAAAGCATCCAGCACAGTGTCTGGCATGCAGAATGCAAGCCTGTAACTACAGCTGCTGTTGTAATGACTGTAATCATCACAATGAATATATATACTCATCATTTATATAAACATAGATATTTCTGCCAGGTAAGCCCAGTTCCTTCTTGGAAATCCTTTCCCTTCTCTTTTTTGTTACTCAACCTTGCCAAGCCTTCCTGCAGCCTGGAAGAACAATTTCTGGGTTCCCATGGACTCATGGTCACTGCAGTGACCTATTTGTGTGAGTCAGTGTTTTCCAGGGAAACGCCAATAGGGTATATGCATACCCTGTTAATGTACATATACATGTGAATGTCTATTTATTATGGGATTTGGCTCACAGAATTATGGAGACTGAACGTTTCACATTCTCACAATCTGACATCTGCATTCTGGACAGCCAGGACAGCTCGGGGTACAATTCATTCTAGGACGAAGCCTGAGAGCCAGAGTTGCTCAAGGTATAACTTCCAGAAAATCTGAAGGCCTCAGAAGGGGGTATATGTATGCATGCATGGAGGTACATGTCCCAGTCTGAGTCCCACTTCTGAGTCAAGAACCAGAAGCCCCAGTGTCTGAGGACAAGAGAAGATGGATGTCCCACCTGAAACAGAAAGAACGAGTTTTCCCTCCTTCTGCCTTTTTGTTCTCACTGAGAGCTCAACAGATCAAATGGTGCCTGCTCATGAGGTTGGGGTGCGTCTTCTTTACTACAACTACTGATTCAAATGCTAATTTTCTCTCGGAATACCCCACAGTGACACCCAGAAACAACAGTTTATCAGCTATCTGGGCATCCCTTAACTCAGTCAAGTTGACATGGGAAATTCACCATCACCTTGTTATGTCAATTTTGGAAGAATGTTTCTGGGTCCCTGTGCGTGCAGTACCAGTTCTAATTAGGGGCTTGCCTAATCATTTGTGTAGAAATGTAGGCTGCTCTGATAGCGAACTCCTTTGCCAGACCCCTTTGAAAGAAGTGTGCAGAAAGACGTTATGATTCCAGCTTTCCTACCCAGCGAATGTGGCATGGGCTCTGCCAATTAGCATGTCGTGGGTTGTTTCCATCTCAAAGACCCTTTGTGCTGTCTGTCAGCTTCTGCTTGGTACATACTAACACTGTTCAGGCAAATGATGTCATGACTGACAACTTAATAGACATCTCTTTGAACTGAATGTGCTCCCCGGCGCTCCAGCCAGATAAAATTAACAAACATCTTCAAGACCATCCTGCTGAGGCTGAGGCTGAGGCTGAGGCTGAGGCTGAGGCTGAGGCTGGTGAGAAAGTGGGACATGCTACAAGAGCCTCCTGATCACATGAAAGGCATCAGACTCAGTCAAATTGAAGATTAGAGGACTGGCTGTTTGTCAATAGCAATTGTTAGAGAACTAAATTTCCAGCATTCTCTCTGATGATAGGTAAAAATCATGAAGGGTGGAGATGAGTATCACTCCTATTAATTTGAGCAAGCCTCAAAATGAGAGTTAATGTTAAAATGAGTCCTGCTTAGAGATGGCAAGTTTATTCTGATTATATTGGAATACTCAAAGCACCTCTTAAAAACTATAAAAGGAGTGCAAGAGGGCTGGCAGAGTGGCTCAAATGGTAGAGCAGGTGCTCTACCAGCAAGTGTGAAGCCCTGAGTTCAAACCCCAGCCCCACCAAAAAAAAAGGAATGCAGGTCAGGTTGGCCAACCAAACTCAAGATGCTGTTTGAAGTTAGGCATGCTGGGCTCCTCTTTAAATACTCATTTCATGACACCTTGCTTCTGAACTCCAGATCATAGTAGACCATTTTTGCTTACTCCGCAAGGTGTATATTCTCCTGCCTCAGGACCTTTGCATATGCCTTTTCTTCTACCTGCAGCAATTTCCCTTTCTTTGCAGTTTTGACCTGTGGAAAATCATTTCAGCTTGTGTCTTCTGTGAAAGAGGTCTACAGTTAGTAATTTTTCCCCCAAGAATATGATGTCTTGTCCCTGTACCCATTATTCCCCTTGTCCACTCCTTGGTACTTTTACCGTCTTAGAGCAGTTCAGTTATGGGGTTGTTCCTTACATTGTGGTTGATTTGATGAGATCTTTATACCTTTTCTAAACCTTCTATAACCTGGCTACTCGCACTGCATCTGCCACATAGTGTCATCTCAGTAATATTTATTCAGTTACTGAAGAGAGTCATCGATAGGAAGCATGGATGGGAGGAAAAGCTCAGAGTATGCCAGCAGAGAGCCCTGACTCCTGATTCCTTTTCTGGCCCATGGGGAGCTCTTCTGGGTATCTGTCCTAATATCTCCTCATGGGTACAGAAGTGAATGACACGGGTCGTGTTCTCTGGCCAGCACACAAGGGCCCTGCACAGCATTGGCTGGAAGGCCACAGCTCCTGAAGGCGATTGTCAGTGACAATGGTTTTAGCAGGTGAGTCATTGATATAAAAGTACAGGCTCCTGAAGGGCTGCTCAGATGACTCTCTCAACCATCTCAGCAAACCCCGGCGTGTGTGCAAAAGGCAGCTTTGCCCTCCGCTGGCCGAGCTCACTCTCAAACAGTACCATGCCCTAGGCCACCCTGACCACCAAGGGTCCTCGTGGCAACTTCTAACATTACCAGCTTCGTAAGCATGATCTGCTCAGCTTTCTGTAAATTAACAAGCTTCAGGCAAGATGCCAGAGCCTCTTCCAAGCACAGGAGGGTTTCTTGGCTTCAAATCTATTATTCGTGGAGCTGACAGAATGATCCTTCTGAGATCCATGCATGTGGGACAGACGACATTCCATAACATTCTCCTGGTGAAAGTCATTGCCCAGGAGTGAGAGTCTCGGCCTCTATGAGACATAATTTCACTGTGTAGCTCTGGCTTGCCTTCAACTTGAGAGCCTCCTGCCTCTGCCTCCCAAGTGCTGGAATTACAGGGGTGCAGTTCCATGCTCAGCTCAAAACAGTTTTGCACAGAAGCCTGCCTTGTTTCTTGGGAGTTAAATGGATAGACATGGACGTGGGGCTACAATATGTGCAGTCACAGAGCAGACTGTGGGAAGACCTTTTTCTAGGATGCCCTGAGCCTACCTGTCATACTTTGCCAAGGCTTAATTCTCTGTGATTCCTGGTGGTTTAGAAAGCCTGTTGTGAAAAAGAAAAATAAGTATGAAAGGGCTCAGTTTCCATTACAGAAATGAAAATCAACAAAACTGGAAATGAGTGGAATTTAGTAAGTTCAACTAAGCATATAATAACTTACAATAGCTGCGATGCCCTGAAGTTGCTGAACACACAATAAGGGAGAAGTAATTTGTAGTTAAAATGCAATGTGCAACACAGGTTGTTTTTTATTAGGCAAAGGATATTATAGGACTAGCAGCAGCTCAGCACAGCATTGTGCTATTGCTGAGAAGCAGGAGTCTGGATAATAGATTCCTTAGACAAAGCAAGTGAGGGCAGCAGGACCCAGGCAGGTAGGCTGAAAGTGTTAGGGGGAGTGGGCAGTGCAGGCAGGGAGCCCTTCTTTCTCTCCTTAGAGGCTACTTGCAATCTTGCTAAATAAAGCAGGTAGGCAATTCAGAAAAAGCTCAATTAGGGGAAAGGGAAACTTGGAAGAAATTGTGTTATGTCTACATATGGAAAAATGATCCAATAAACACTTCACTAGCAACACACAGAAAAACATATCTTAACCAAAAGAGCAGTGGTACTGGGAATAAGACAGTTTAATTTTGTGGCGTAGACCAGCGAAGGAGACATTTTGGGTAAGCTGGGAGGTTTGTCTCAGTTCAAAGGCCATCCCACAATCCTCTCCTTTCTCCTGCCTTCACCTCCTCCTCCCACCTCTCCAGTGAAAGGGACACCTGGAAACACAGCCCTGTTCACAGAACAAGTCCCCAGTCATCCTGCATTTACTTGGCAGCATTTAGTCAGTATCTACTTGGTGCCAAGCTCTGATTCAGGTGCTGGATATGGAGGCAACACAAGTATCTCACACTGTGAAGAAAATATGTTGATGCTCAATTTATTGTGTGAATCAGTGATTGAATGAGCAGATGCATGGATGCATGGATGGATGAATGGGTAGGTGGGTAGATGGATGGGTAGATGGGTTGGTGAGTGAATGAGTGGATGTATGTATGTATGGATGGGTGGATGGATGGATGGATGGATAGATGGGTGGATGGATGGATGGATGGATAGATGGATGGATGGATGGATGGGTGAATGGATGGGTGGATGGATGGATGGGTGAATGGATGGATGGATGGATGGATGGATAAGTGGGTGGGTGGGTGGATGGATGGGTGGGTGGATGGATGGGTGGGTGGTGGATGGATGGATGGATGGATGGATGGGTGAATAGATGGATGGATGGACAAGTAGGTGGGGGGGTAGGTGGATGGGTGGGTGGATGGATGGATGGACAAGTGGGTGGGAGGGTGGATGGATGGGTGGGTGGATGGATGGATGGGTGGGTGATGGATGGATGGACGGGTGGATGGATGGATGGATGGGTGGGTGGATGGATGGGTGGATGGGTGGGTGGATGGATGGGTGGGTGGATGGATGGATGGATGGATGGGTGGGTGGGTGGATGGAAGGATGGATAGATGGACAAGTGGGTGGATGGATGTATGGATGGGTGGTGGATGGGTGGATGGATGGATGGATGGATAGATAGATAAGTGAGCTGGTGTGGACACTGTCCTTCCATATCATAGATCACAATCAAATAAGTGAAAACTGGCTAGGTGTGGTGGCTGACAACTCTAATCCCAGAAACTTGGTAGCTGGAGATCTGGAGGATTGTGGTTTGAGGCCAGCTCAAGCAGAAGTTCGGTAAGACCTCATCTTTACCAATAAACTGGGCTTGGTGGCAGGTGCCTGTGATCCTAGCTACATGGGAAGCATAAACAGGAGGATCACGGTCCAGACCAGCCTGGGAAAAAACATGAGACTCAATTTAAAAAATAACTAAAGCAAAAAGGGCTGGGGAGATGGCTCAAGTGGTAGAGCACGTGGAAAGGAAAAGAACCAAATAAGTGAGAACAAAGACATGCAAGGAAATGACTTCCATGTGTTTAGATTGGAAAATGTATAGAACTCAGGGAGCCTGTGGGACCACTTATCCCAGGAAGTCAGAGGCAGCCTGTCACAGGCAGGTGGAAGGACCACTGAGCCTTCAGAAACAATATTCCCTCTCATGGTCACCTTGGACCTTCCTTCCAGCTCTAAGCACAGGCCTCACCCTTGAGGAAGCAGCACTTGTTCCTATGAATGTGTCATCCTCTACCCATGCTTGGCCCAGCCCCACTGCCCACTTGCCCACTGACTTAATTTGTCTCTGGTCCCTCCAGTGTAATTGTCCCACCTGATCCATCCTTTGGCTGACACCAGCCCCTGTGACCAACCCACACTCCCATGGACATAACAGGATTCCCCAATATGACAAGTTAGTAGCTTAGTAACATCTTTTAAGCAGTGCTGGGCATTAATTCCAAGGCCTCAAGCATGCTAGGCAAGTGCTCTGTCACTTGAGCCAGATCTCCATCCCTTTTGTGGTCTTGCTTAACTTTGCTTGAGCTAGCCTGGAATGCACAATACTCCTATCTTTCTCTGCCTCCCAACTAGCTGGGATTACAGGCATGTGCTACTTATGCCTGGCTTAGCTGGGTCACTTTAAAGTCATCCTGTATGAGTAGTTGCCTGGTTTGTCCTTGAAGGTAAAATCAGAAGTGATACATTCTCTGTATCTCCTAGCAGTGAAAGCAAATGGATGAACTGGAAAGGTCAGGGTTAAGGCAGGAATGGAGGGTCCACCATATTACTCTGTGATGCTGCCTACCACACACTGCAACCTCAGAGCCACCTCTGAGGAATGCCATTGCTGCCTGGAACCTTGTGAGGACCTTAGAAGATCCTCTTGTTACAGATGGAAGCTCGGCTCGGTGAGGAAGGTGAAAACACTCAGTACTGTCACCTGGCACCAAAAGCACTCTATGACTATCTGGAAGGATAGGAGTGATCCTCCCTTTTCCCTTAAGGTTTTAATTGTTAATGTGGGGCTTGTTAAGGCATTTCTTTGTGTCAGCCTTTTTCTTTGTTCAAAATCATCACTCACTGTGGTTAGTTTGGATGTTTGAGACAGCCCAGCCTGGCATATTCCTCATCACGCACTTTATAAATGTTCCTGCTGATCAGAATTTTATTTTTCCTAATGACTCACTAATCTAATGATAATGCAAGTAATAGACCATATCTAATGTCTTCTTGTCCCAGGGCCGAGGGAATTCATTTAATGTATTTAGTGCCAAACTCCTCAAAGAAAACTATTTAAGTGGCTGCATTCTCTTACTCATTTTTACGAATCTCTGGGTCATAAAAGAGAATGGCTCCTCTGAAAAGTTGGGAGCAGCAGAAGTTCCAGTCACCTGTGATATCGTTTTGACTGTCTCTTCAGGATGACCTTATCACAGAGCTACTAAGAAATCACATGTTCTAGGCCATCTTCAGGATGAGGAGACTGTGGGGGAACGTAGAGGTTTTGCAGACTTGTCCTGGCACTGAACCACTAGATTTCATGGTGGCCCACAACACCCTGGAGAAAAGCTAGCCTATCACCCTTCATGCTATGGGTTTTCTGAGCAATCCTAAAAGACTGGAACCTCCTTCTCAAGAGCCCAACTGAGCAAAATGGAGATGCACAAAGCAAGCCTGTATACCTCTGGCCTTTTCTATCTGAGCTGTCACCCTTCAAAAATGTCCCTTCCTGACCTTCCCTCTTTCCTGTTTGTGTTTTCTTGCAGTCTTCAAAACTTGCTTGATTATCCCAGTCCACTCTCCCAGGACTGCCAGCACACTAAGCACTAGTTTTAACTGAGCAGTGAGAAATTGGGGTGCAACTAAATGAATGCGATAAGAGGCTGGGGAGAGTTTGGCAGGGAAACACTCCATGTCACTGAAATCCCGCAGTAGACATGTGTGGAGACTTTCCTGTTTGTGAGTAGGGCTGCCATGTAAAACACAGGGTACCCGATGAATTCACGTGTCAGACATAAACAGCAGGGGTCTTTTCATGGAAGCATGTCCCTGCTGTTCAACAGACATAGTTCTACCAAAACCGTTGTTTGCTATCTAAAATCCAAATTTAACTGGGTGCTCTATACTTTTTTATTTGGTAAAGTAGACAACCGTACGCACAAGTCCTAGCCCTGGTACTACCTCCTGGGTTCCTGAATGTAGCTGAGGTTGAGACATCCTCCCACTTAAAAAAGGAAAATACAGGTTAGTGCCCTTGCTCACATACTCACTTCACTCTGTGTGCTGTCTACAGAACTCACTGCCTTTATTTTTATCATATGAAATATAAGTTAGGGAACCAAACCTGTATCTGTAATTTGGAAATGTTGTTGCCTACTATGAAAACTCGTCTAAACTTTTCTGGAATGCTAAAGAATGTACAAATTCTCTCAACACAGATCGATACTTTAAGGACCACTCCTAAAATAATTTAAGTATCAGAGTTTTGTCATCATTAAGATTTGCTGTAACAATCACTGTTTCCTAGCTATCAGCTTAATTATTTGTGAGATGACAAATGTTTAGAAGTAAAGCTATCTAAAGATTTAATGGAAAAGTTTAATCATAGCATGTACCAAAAGTCTAACTACAGATGACTTAAATTTTTAAGGATTTCCTAATAAGTTAATGAAAAAGAATTCATATTTTAAAGTGTAAAATTAAGCTCTATGTCACTCATAGCTGAGCAATTTACATTTTGACAGAAGAGAAAAAATACAAGTTAAAATACTGGGTACTCAGTTTTACAAGTGTAATGAAAGTTTCTTTTCTTTCTTTTCCTTTTCCTTCTTCTTTCTCTCCTCCTCCTTCTTCTTCTTGAAACAGTGCTATACAATAGAAAGGTTTGGGTTTGGCCTTTTCCAGCTGTTTTCCCCTCCCCAGCACCTCCCTCACACACACACACACACTCACACATACGCTCACACACTCACACACAGTTCTTCATTGTTAGAATTCTGAAGTGCTCACTGCTGATACATAGGTTTCAGTTTTGTTGACAGATTTCTTTAAATTATGTCACCGAAGCTGAGATTATTAGTGATGTAAAGTTAGATGCAAAGTTAAACTTATTAATACTTAATTTTTCTTTTACTAATACTAAATCCTTACAGGTAAATGTTTCTTACACTTTTGCACAAATGTTCATTCTTCTTTCTGAAATACTTAATTGTGTAGGTTGTAAAACATATCAGTACATTTTCACCGAAGAACCCTTTTTAAATTGTTCTGCAGAAATAACTGTTTTAGAGAAAATGCTTTTTTACAGCCACTGTATTGCATTTGTTATTTTTGTACAGGGTGGTAAGGTCACTAATCTTTCAGAGAATATTTACTTTTGTTCTATTTGAATTGTTCCTATACATTTAAGTTATTGCTTAAAATTGCTACTAGGAGCAGTGTCATGAAATATAGGTGAAAGGAGAATACAGTAAGTACAAAAACACTTAAAGTATGAACAGAACACATTTTTTTTTCAGTACTGGGTTTTGAACTCATGGCCTACACCTTGAGCCGCTCCACCAGTAATAGGTTTTTTTTTAAGGTAGAGTCTCTAGAACTATTTGCCCAGGCTGGCTTTGAACTGCGATGCTCCTGATCTCTGCCTCTGAGTAGCTAGGATTACAGGCATGAGCCACTGGTGCCCAGCTCAGAAGTCATTTCTGAAGACAAAAGCAGAGAAATACCACCTGTGCCACCTAATGGAAACATAAGGGCATCATTGCATTGCGCAAGTGTTTAAGAAATGTATGAAGACAGGGATCCTGCTCTCATGGAGAGTTTCTTTATTCAAGAAGGTAGAAAGAAAATGGTCTAAAATATGAAGTACAGTGTGGTGCTGTGTTATAACCTCTGCAAAGATTGTGCAAATTGTAGTTACTGATCAAAGTTTAATTGCATCATCATTTCTATTTTAAAGGGGATACTGAACATTTTGTAAGATGTAGATAATGTATACAAACTTCTATATGATGGTATGGAAAGGATTTAAATTCTGTTTTTTAAGAGAAATCTAAGAAATGGTATGTTTAGCCATTAGAAAAAGGGTAGGTGGGTGTGGTATCTCATGTGCCCAGCCTTTTCTAGGTGATGGCGGCACAATATGAGTTCCTCCCTACTTCTTGGAAAAAATAGGAATCACACAGTCATAGAAACATATGCTATGGAATCAGAAGTGAGCAAAAACCCAGCTATAGGACTTAGGTCACATTCTACTCTCACCAAGTCTAAGTTTATTATCTACAATTAGAGATGCTATCTACATCAGAGGGGTTTTGTGTGTTTTTGGAGGGTATGGTGGACGTAGTGGTGTGCCTCCCAGGACTGCCTTCAACGAAGTATTAGTTGCTCCTGATGCTGGGAGAAATGTTGGTAATACAACCTTCAGCCCTTCAGGTGTTGCCTCAGATTCAGAAAGGAGCTGTGCCCAAAGTGAAGACCCTTCCTGTTGTATCTCCCATACAGGGACTGAAGAATGCAAGGAGATAAAAGCTCATCCAAATCAGAACTGGGAAAGGACCATGCAAGCTCTAGAGCATCCTAAGGTTCATTAAGACTCTCAGTGGGCTTCATCAGAGCACCCCCTCTCCCTCTGCCCTTCCTGTTGCCTTTATGTATCTTTCACACATGGTGGGTAGCACACTAAACTCTCTGAGAGTCTGCTTCCCAGGTAACCTGACCTGCCATGGCACGGTACAGTTCCCAGCACATAGGACAGGTGCTCACCCCATAGAAAACATTAACATCTACAGGTAAAGAAACAGTGAAGTCAAATATAAAATTGCTCTAATTTGACATGACATCACCTGCACTCCATTCTTTATGGTGGCATCACTGGCATTACGTTTTCACAGTGAGCGGCCTATGCCTACCCCATGCCTCTCCTGATGGCTGACATAGGGCAGGAAACACAGCTGGTGCTTGGTAAATTCTTGGTCAATGCTTAGTTAGCTTCTTGGCCTCTGAGGACCAGATGGGACATGTCACTTGCAAATACAAACAGCTCCAAGGGAGTCTGTTTCTAGCCCCATTTCTTAAGCTCAGTGTTGGAGACTGGACCTAGGCCATTGGGATGGCAGGCCAGCTCATAAAATACATTTGCATGAGAAGCAAAACATTGCCAATGGTAGATTGTCAGATGAAAGAGAAGGGAAGAGTCTAGGTGTATTTCCACATTTTGACTTCCTTTGCTTCCCTGACTATCTAAATTTTCATTCGTGATCCAACTGAGTCCCAGCCCTGGTTCCTAGAGCCTACAAAGATGAGTTCATCACTGACCTCCCCTTCCCGAGAATTTCTTACAAAATTACACCTGTTGTATTAACTATTGATTAATGGATTATTACCAATATGTAATGTATCTATTCATTTGAGTGTTCCTAAATTGCAGGGAGTTTTGGAAGCTTCTCTTGGCAGAACCCATTCCTTGTTTCCTTACCCTATGCACAAGATTGTCTTGTGTGTATTAGTACCACTTCTCTCAGTCGTTCCCATGCAATCTCTGTTCTAGAACATCTATCCCCCCAGTTATCAGATCTCAGCTCATCTGTCCTTTTGATTTTTGGCAGTGCTGGAGATCTAGCTCAGAGTATTACATATGGCAGACAAGCACTCCCACTGAGCTAGATCCCCAGCCTCACACCTGTCACTTTTAAAAGGTGGCCTTTCAAATACCCTCAATTTGATCTCTTCCTCTTGATATACATACTTATAGGATCCTGTCCTTCTATTTCTTAGCACTTACATTGATTATCATTATTAGTATAATTGCTTACTATAATTAGTGTGATTATTAGTGCTGTGTTTCCAAAAACTGGCATAAGCACACACACACACACATACACACACACACAAACAATGCCTATTCATTAGATACATACCTGTTGAATGAAATGATTGCTTGTACACTACACTGTGTCTGGTAAAAATCAATGTTCTTGTTCCAAAGACCCACTCCTGTTTATGGGTTGAAGACATTTTGAATGTTATTTCCAGTTGGGATGAGCTATTGCCTCCTTCAGCCACCTATGCCAAGATTAAGTTTTGCTTTATAGGTGGCTCCCTTTCACTTGTGCTGTAGGAAATCCTCTCTTACCTACGTTCTGCTCAGAAGAGTTGGAGATAATTTGCATATCAAAGACATAAATGCTTTGTAATCTGAGAGATATTTAAAGAGTTTGCTATGAGCAAGCCCTGGAGACAAACTTTAAAGCCCATGTCCATGTACACATGCAGTAAAATTTAGCCCAAATGTTCCAAGGAGATCTGATTTACCTATGACCGTAGCCATGTTGGCGATGGGCCTTGGGTGCCTGCCTGGTCTATGTGGTGTCTTGAAGAGTTCGTTCTGTGAGGACTTTGAGCTGTGGGCCATGGCATGGTGTAGGGCTTGTTAAACTCTAGTAGAGGAAGGGTTGAGGTCTTTGCTTCAACTGTTGAGGGCAAGGAGTCTGGCATTTGTCCACTATATGATTCCTCTCAGCTCCCTCTGTAGCTAGTGTAGGCAGGGGCTGCTTTGTAGATATGTAGGGTTGGAAGAACAAGTACACCCACTGGCAAAGAGAGTACAGGAGACTGCCAGGCAGTTTAAAAAACATGAACAATTCATTCTACACAAAGCATGTGAATGCTGTCCCCTTGACTTTGCACCTCTTCAAGGCTAGGGTCACTTCCCTGCAGAGGAAATTTGGTGAGAGTTCTGTCTTGGAGCTTTGGCATTCTTTCCAGAAAAACACAGAACAAGACTGCCATACTTGCTGGGATGGGCAGCTCTCCACTGGCTTGGGTTGACTATGAGGCCTGGGTACGTGAATGCATATGTGTGTGTGTGTGTGTGTGTGTGTGTGTGTGTGTGTGTGAGAGAGAGAGAGAGAGAGAGAGAGGGAGAGAGAGAGAGAGAGACAAAAGTGATTGTTGGAAAGAAATCAAGATACAGGTAAACAAAAGAGGCCATTCTCAAAATGTTTACTTGGCCCCTGCATAAGCCTCATCCTTTTGCCTCATCCTTTTGAAGGGTAAAGAGCTTAGGGTTTCTCACATTCTCTTTGGACAAAAATGAATGCCTGGGCATGGAGAGTGAGCTGATCCATCATTGAGAATTTAGGCATACTAGAGAGGGGGCACAGAGGCCTGTAATTGCAGCCACTGGAGGTGAGAGAGAACACTGTGGTTAGGAAAGGGGCTTCTAGAGGGAGCCAGATAAGCTAGGAAAGGGTATAACAAGAATAAGGAGGTTGGTGTCAGAGAGAAACTTTTCTGACTTCATTGACAGCCATATGGATGATAGCTCATTCATTGGCTTAGCATAAATTTTATTGATGCTTACCTTGGGCAGGGCACTTTCTGAGCTCTGGATAAACAGTTGTGGTCAAAATAGACAAGGCACCTATTTTTCCAGCTTCCATTCCTGAGGACCAAGATACAAAATGAAAAAGTTGAGACTCCCAAAAGGTAACTTCAGGCTTGATCATTGTGATAAGAAAGATAAAGGTGAGATAGGATAGGTTTCAGGAACAGTGGGGAGATACTTTAGTCGGGTCTTCAGGAAAGGAAACTTAGAGGTCTGAGCAGAGGGTGATGATGAAGAGGTGACATGTGAAAAGCATTTGAGGAACAGCTAGTACAGATTGCCTGTGACAGATCTGAGCTTGGTGAATCAGAGGGTGAAAAAGGGAAACCAGTGTGACTGGGCCACAGTGAGCAGTGGTGGAAGGTGAGTTGGCAGTGAGTGTAGAAGACATGGGAAGAAGTTTGAACGTTCCTGTAAGAGTGTGGGCAGCCTTGAGATGGTTGAAGAAGAAATCGCAGTAGCCTGCACTATGACCAGATTCTGTTTTTGAAAATACCAGTTTGGAAACTCTTTGAAATTGGGGTATAGGGAATAAGAATGAAGAGATGGAGGCAAATTAGGGGCTTTTGCAGAAGTTAAGGCAGGAGATGGTGTTGTCTGAGGGTGTTGTGGGAGGAAGAAAAGTTCTACTGTGCTGATATAGAAATAGCAGAATTTGCTGATGGATTCTATGTGGTTGTGCAAAGACTGCTGGCTAGGGAAAGGCAGGAATCAAGGTGTCTCCTAGGGTTTGGACTTTTGTAGCAATAGTGGTGTAATTTTCTAAGACGGTGACCATGAGGCAAGGAGCAGTTCTTGGGAGGAAATCAAAAGTTGACTCCCATCCCCAATAGCAACAAGAGGTAAGGAGTTTCCTTAATAGTAGAATGGGTAAGTTAAATTTTAAAGCTATCTGAATATCCTTGCCTGCCTTCTCTCCCAAAGCCAGAGAACTTAGGTGTCTTGAGTATGCCCAGGAATTCTGTTTCCTTGGTACACTGGAAAATCCTAGATGATAACATCAAAATGGCCACCACAAAAACATGCTTTAATTCAGTTCAGTATATGCTTGCTGAGAACCCGCTCTTACTTTGTTTCTACCACAATGACTCCTACAGTCTTAGTACAACCAGTAAGTCAAGGGTTTCCAAAATTCCAAGACGACCATGGGATCTTAAGCTCACGACGTGCCTCAAAAACCATCTCCAAGCTAATTACATCCAAAATGTAAGAGTAAAAAGCTGTGTAGACTTTGTGTCCTCAGCTGCTCTTTGTCTCATTCTTTCTCTTTAAGACAGACTTATTCCCAACTTTGGAAACAAACTTGTTGATCTTACTTTTTCCCTACTTTAACAGCACAGACATTTAATTTGAGTACATAATGTTCTTCACATTCCAATCCTCTCCCACCCCACTATCCACTACTTCTTCTAGGACAGTGATGGTAAATAAGTTTAATCTTAAGTGCTTACCTCTTATCGATTGGTAGAGGCTGCCAGAAACATTGTGTTGAGAAAGCGTCTGAGGTCATGTCCATGTTTAGTGGATTGATTACTCATGGCTGCCATGGATATGAGAGGAGGACATGCTCTGTGCACTTGTTCCAAGATGTTCCAATTATAATTTACTGTAAGTAAATTATAATTGAGTTTTCTTAGACATTTCCAGGACGATGCTTCTTTTCTGTTTCATTGTTTATGACTGGAACAGGTATTGCGTATCACAGGTTCTCGGTAAGTATTTCTCGAATGAATTAATGAAGGAGTGAGGAAATGGTATTTGGAAATTCTTTGTAAGTTAACTTTAATGGAACTGAGGATGTGATTAGGCACTGTAAATGTCAGCCCTGAGAAAGTATCTTACAAACGTCAACGACACGAGTGTAATGAGGGTTGCAGTTACTAGGCAGTGAAATATCTTGGCCCCAAGAGCACAGCCTTCACATGGTGTGCTCACCCAATGACTAAGGGCAGGAATAGTGAGATTTACTCAGGCAGAGCAGCTCCTGGGAGAGCTGAAATTCCTCTGGCTATAAACTTTGAGTTCAGGACTCTGATGGACCTTAAATTTGCTGAGTCCTGTTTAGAATGCACACCGTCTAGGAAACTTTCACTGAACCTTCCTTCTCTTTCTCTTGAACTAGGATTGAGCTTGCATCAAGCTCCAACCTCCTTGCCAGTCTTTTCTGACTCCCTCCTTTGCACGTGGCATTTTCTCTAATAAAAATCTTTGCGTATTTACTCTCATTTTGGTTTCTGCCTCCTGGAGTACCTGGACTTGTGCACCCTGCCAACATCAGAAGCAGAAGGGCCCTATTAACTCCATCAGATGCCAGCTAAGCAGCTGGGAGCTCTTGCCCCTGCTCTTATAGAGGATGCAGTGTGAAGAAGATTGTGTGCCTGGAAATGTTCAGTGGAGGGTGGCATCACTGCCACCAGGAGAAATTTTACCCACCAGAAGAAATTCAATCCTTATTAGAAAATACTTGAGGAAATATATTGAGAATTAGCATATAAGTATTTTATAAATATCTCTATTTTCACTGTTATATAGCACATGGAATGAGACAATATCAATGGCACCACTTTAAATTCAGTATAATGAGCCCTGCAGGATTAATTCCATTTATCATTCCCTGTTCATAAGAATCTTTTTAGATTCTCCTAATCCTAAATCAGCCTATTGCTAGTACATTTGCATACTTTATTGCAGGCAATATGCATGTCTTAGTCACCACCCAAATGTGTGATAACAATGTGACTTCACAACTCAAGAATTACTCTTCCTTCTAGAACTTTCACAGTTTTATGGAATTCTTCCTATCCCATGCTAGGCTTTTCTAGCTCCATGTTCACCATCTTCCATTTAAAAAAATTTACTGTGTCCATCTCTGCAATTTGTTTCCTTTTCTTTCTTTTTAACTTTAACTATCCCCAGAGGTGTTGATACATAGGGAATCCCAAATTCTCTTGATCAACCAATAGTTGTCTTGAAATCAATATGCCCACACCAGAAATTTCACATAAGATAATTATTAATTAGTGAATAATAACTGTACATGAGTCTTTGCCTAGATAGTTGGCATAAGCAGTAGGAGCTTGTTCATTCATTGGTGATTTTTGACACATTTGTGGAGCACTCTCCGTGTTCCTTGATCAGTACCTATGAGAGCAGGATCTCAGTTATCAATTTTGGAAAAGCTGCCTTAGGCCCTGAGAGGCTCAACACACACCTGTTCTATTTACCTTGGTGAGAAATTGATACCTTCAACACCTTTAAAATTGCTAAGATCATGATTTCTCTTTTGAGATACAATGGTTACCTCTCAAACACTCTGAAACAGAGTCCAAATTTATTTCAGAAATTCATCACAATGTTTTTAACCTTTCATGCCTTTTGTAGAGATGATTTATGAAGTTTATTTCCTTTTGTGGTGGTTTATCCAAGCAGGGTGCAAGAGATGTAAGGACTGTGAGTTCAGACAATTATTCTCCAGACAGCATGCACTCCAGCTCATACCACAAGGGAGACATTCCTCTTCCTTTTCCCGAAAGAATCAGTTTCTATCACTTGCACAATGTCTCAGCAGTGGTCCACACTTGCCCAACCAGTTGTCTTTCCTTCATAACCAGAACCAGAACAAGAACTGATCTTGTCACTACATTGATTCACTTTCCTCTGAGTTTAATCCAGGAACTGATAGAGTCTTGTCCTCTATCTTGTCCCACTTTATGTCTTGTCTTTCCTACTCTTCTCTCTGCCCCCCTTTTCTCTCTCTCTCTTCCTCCATGGGCACTCTTTCTCTTGCTTCCTCCCTGAGTACTTTGTACTATTTCAAAATTCAAGTCCTCTTCCAGGCTTTTTATCAATCTTTTGGGTCTCTTTGATACTCTTAAATATTAATGAACCTCCTGAAAGCTTTTGGTTTTGCAGATTATACTCACAATTGCTACTTATTACAATAGTAATTAAAACTTATAAAATTAAAAGCATGTATTTTTATTAATTCAGCTAAAACTAACAATAAATAAACCCATAGCATATTATAGTGAAATAACATATTTTAATTAAAATGATTATATTATCAAAAAATTAAAAATAGTGGAGAGAGTGTCATTGTTTTACATTTTTACAAATTTCATTAATGTTGGCTTAATAAAAGACAGCTTGCTCTCATCTCTGCTTTTGCATTCAATCTGTTGTCTTATCACATTCCTTGGGAAAACTTTCCCCCCAGGGACGATCAAAGCAAAGAATGCAAATAGTATCTTAGTGTTTGTATAAAATAGTTTTGATCTTGTGAGCTTCAGAAAGGGTCTTAAGGACCCACAGGACGTCTGGCCGTATTTTGAGAACTGTTGTACTAGGTGAGGGATACAGATTTTTTAAAAAGAGCCAGCATCTTTCCCACTGTCTTGTAGAGGAAAGACACACGAGGACATTAATATCCCAGAATAGTCCTCCCTATGCTAGAGAGAACCAAAGTTATGGTAGAACAAGGAGGGGGCCTTAATTCAGTCTCAGCTCTATTGTGGAGCGGGATAAGGGAGGATCAGAATCCCTGACTTAATTGGAGCCTAAGCTGAGCTAAGTGGAGCAGGCAGGAGAACAGACATTTGGGTGAAACTGGGACCTTTTTATCTGACATTCTGTACCTAGAACTGAGCATGAGGATTACTTCGGTTATTTGGCTCGCATCCTTATTGTGATTGTGTATTTAGTCAGAGGAGGAAAGAGTGATTTTTTTTGCCTATTCTCTACCTCTGACATTCCTGACCTTCCCGGGATGGAGCTAGAGCTGAAGAAATGCAGATAAAAGTACACATAAATAAGAAGTGAAATTGGCCTGCCAGTGTTTTCTTTCTGAAGCATTGAAAAGCAGGAGAGCATTTTGCAATGAACATACTGTAAATCAGATAATTGCCATCCGTCATTCTGAACATCTCGGGATCTAAGGCATGAAATGGAATTTGCAATAAAAATGTATCACACACATTTGCTATCTTCTAGAACAAAGTTGATAGCATAAGCTGCAAAGATTTTAGTTATTAGTTTGCTAGAAGAGAAACAAAAATATGGTGATTCTCTTAGGTTAAGTGGAATTCACATAGTCCCATCAAATCTTCTCACTCAATTTGAACATAACATTTCAAACACTCTGTGGTGTGAGATGATTAGTTTGTGATGTTCCAAACTGGCTAGGATATAGTAGCCAGTTATTTAATCAAACACACACACATATATATGGTTAGTAAGGTATTTATTGTAAGTAAGGCATATATATAATATACATATATATATATATATATATATATATATATATATATATATATACTTCTAGCAAGCAATATGCATTACCTCTAATTAAATGATAAGGTCACCCTGTGATTTGGGAGGCACACCCTCTTTCTATCTGGGTAATATGTGATATCTATTCATTGAAATCAAAGCTTTGTTAAATATATCAGGTACTGAGCGTGCCAGGAAAGCAAAGGTGTGTTCACTTCATTTACCAATGACGTATGATGCCCTGAGTACTACATTAGGAAACGTGGACTTCATGACTAAGATGCTGCTCCTCAAGGAGGAGCACAGTTCATATTGAAGAGGGATGGGAAATAGCGAACAGCAAAGCAATAGTTCAGTGGCATGACAGCCTGTAGTACTGGGTGACACAAAGGTACAGAAAGAGGACACTGGGGAGGTAGAACTTCAGCCGAATCTAGAAGGATGGACAGGCGGAGTTGGGGGTAAGAAATACGAGGAGGGGGTAGATGCACATTAGAGCAAAGATACAAGTAATCGAGGGAGTTCAAGGCCAGGGTGGCCTCACCTAATCTTGTAGGAGAGCAGCTGAAGGACCTTAGCCTGAAAATTACCTAGACAAATATCCTGTCCCTCCCAAACAGAATAAATATTTTAAAAATGTGATTATAATTATCATAAGAATAATTTTATGCAAGAGAAAACACCCACCCAAACTAATACAAATAAAAATCTAGTGCTCGGTGGAAGAACTACTGAAGTTGTCACTTAGCAGCCACCCATACCAGGCTGATGAGTTAGGAAGGGGTGGCAGTGACTGGAGCAGGAAATTAGAGGGCCAGCCTCCATTCCTCTGCAGCTACCAGGGGTGCACCTCTTCTCACCACAAGTCCACTCCAAATTCCTGCATCTTCTGGAAGATTGGCTTCCTCTGACTTTAATGGTTTTTCCACTCCCCCGAACTATGAGTGATCATTGCATGAACACCAGCTCCAACTCCTTATAAACTTACATCTCAAGATTTCAAGTGCCCATCAACAAACAGGCTATAGTTTCTGGGCTTCATAAGTGATAGTTTCAAGATGCACTCAATTGGCCCAGCCAACAGCACACATTAATTTCTCCTGATCTAATATTCAGGCATCTCTACCAGGGGACCAAGTCAGAAGGGGAAGTATGGCACAGTAGGCAAAAGACCAGCTTGGCCTCTGGCATAATATATTTACTAGAGTGTGGTTAACCTCACTAATCATTGCAATCAGTGAAGCATATTTTTACTTTTGTCAAGGGAGCATTATTGGAGTTCTGAGGACTCAGGAGCTAGCAGTGACCAGAAGGGTTGAACTTTAGGTTGAAAGCAGAAAGATTCAAAGAGGAAATCATCAGCCACGAGGCTGTGCTGCTTGTGAAAAGCATTAACACACTTTTTCAGAGGTGGAAGCAGGAAGATGGTCGAGGAGCTCTCCTGAGAAATGCTTCTGTGCTCTAGTTAAAGGTGTATTGGGTGGCAAGTCCTAATTTCTGTGTAAATGGAGCAGAAATATCACACCGGTTTTCCCTCTGCATGAGTGCAAAGACACAGACCTTTTCCAGATACTGAAATATCCTGGAGAAGAGACAAGACAGAGGTAAGAAGCAGTCCTAAAGGTGGATGATGTGTGTGACAGAGCTCAGCACCCAGGAGGGTCTGCAGCAGACTAGCCACTACCTGATGAAGAGTGGACAAAAGATCAGTTTTCTGAAGTTACAAATGGAGCACAGCATGGACTGACTAGCCTCAGTCTACTGGAACAAAAAGGCAAAGCATTTTGTTCAGGGAGGGAACATCCCAGGAGGGGACTAAATAAGAAAAAAATGGTCAAGCCACAAGTATCCACACCAACTGTTTCTTCCTAGACAGGAGATGGTTCTCAGATTCTCATAAAGCCAGAATCTGGAAGTTGCTTCTGAATGATTTCTGTGCATGCCAATGAAACCTAGGTAATGTTCATGCTGCCTGATAATGCAGCCTTGTACTAGCCTGGCCCCTCAAACATAGTTCTTTAGCCAAACCTAACTGTTCACAGTGCCCCAGGGCAGACTAGCCTTCCCCCATTTAATTATATATATATATATATACACATATACATATGTCTATTTATGAACTGTCTATCTGTCCATCCCTCTATCTGTCTGCCTATCTATGTCTATGGGCTCTGTTCTTTCTGTTGATCTGTATTCCTATCTTTTTGTTAGTACCACACCATCTTGATTATGGTATCTTTGCAATAAGTCTTAAAATAGATAGTGTAAGTCTTCCAATTTTGTTCTTTTCAAAGTTATTTTAGCTAGGTCAAGTCTCTTATATTTTCCTGTAAAGTTTAAAAAGCTTATCCTTTAAAAAATCTTGCTGATATTTACAGCTTAACTATCAAGTCTAATGTATCACTAACACTGTCTGTCCTTCTATTAACTCCTCCCCAGGACTTTAAATTCTTTCAGGCATATGTTGGTTTTTTCAGTATACAGATCTTGCATGCATCTTGTGAAAATTATTACTAAGTGTTGCACAGGACTGGATGCTACCAGTATTTTTAATTTAAATTTTCAGTTGTTCACTGCTAGTACATAGAAATACCATTGATTTTTGCACACTGACTCTCTAGCTTGTGACCTTCCCAAACACTCTTGCTAGTTTTAATAGCATTTTTTTATTCCCATAGATTTTTTTAAAAATCGGTAACCATGTTCTCTGTGAATAAAGACAATTTTACTTTTTAATTTCCAAACTGATTTTTTTCTTCTTATTTTATTAAACTGGTTAGAACCTCATGTATAAAATGAATAAAAGTGGCGAGAGTGGACATTTTTGAATTCTTCCTGCTCTGAGGGCAAATATTCACTCTTTACCATAAAGTATCATGTTAGTTGCAGCTTTTGTAAAAGTCCTTTATCGAATTCTATTCCTTGTTTCTTGACAGTATCAATTACAAATGGATGTTAATTTTGTCAAATACTTTTTTCAAGAACTCTTTTCCCACTTTATTTCAATGTTTTCTGTACATTTTGGGTACCCCAAATACCTCTGAGCATCCAAGATCACACCTCAGCCATCCAGGAACATGACTGAGGTGGGGAACTTAAGAGTGTTCAGACACCAGTGGTAGGAATTTGCCTATATTACCTCATGCAATTTTCACAAATTCAGAGAAATAAGTATCTCCATTGTACAAATTAGGAATGAATAAGAGATGGAATGATTTAAAAGCTAAAAGATGATTGAGTTGTGGAAAAAAACCTCTGATTCATTACTCATTAAAAAGAAAAGGTAATCACTAAGTTCAGAAAAAGTAAGATATGCAAAGGAGGCTTCTTCCAAATGTTATGCCAGCTTAAATGAAGTGTGATTCAGCCACTCCAGGCAGGGAAAGAATAAAGAAGCCTGCTAATCTAGGTGGAAAGGATGCTGTTCTTAGGATGACCATCAAACCACTAAGAGGAAAAAGTAAGTCTTGTACAATACCTGGCTCCTCCATGTGTTTGTATTTCATAGTCAAAAAAATGTACATTTAAGTTATTGGTTTACAAACCTGAGGATTTGATCTGTAGACAAAGGATAGACTTAATTATGTTTATACATCAAAATGCAAATGTTTGTCAACCTTGCCAAAGCAAAAGTTCAGATAGGTCTGAAGGAAGTTGTAATGTGGGAGAAAAGTAAGAACATTTTAGCAATGTTAACATTCTTATTTTGCAATATGGGAATATTTTTTTTTACTTTTGGTGAGACTGGGGCTTGAACTCAGGGCTTCACACTTGCAAAGCAGGTATTCACAAAGCAGGTACTATACCACTTGAGCCACACATCCAGTTCATTTTGCTCTAGTTATTTTGGAGCTGGGGTCTCACACACTGTTTGTCCAGGCTGGCCTCAAATAGTGATCCTCCCAATCTCAGCCTCCCAAGAATTTAGGATTATAGGTGTAAGCCACCAGCATCTGGCTCAAAAGGGTAACATTTAAACCTCTGTGAGCCTCAGTTCCTCTTCTTCAAAATGAGATATAAAAACTTACCTAATGGGGTTTTTGTGAGGAAGAATCAATCTATGTTTGTAACGAGCCTAATAGGAAATAGGTACCCAAAGTAACTGTGGCAATGACAGTAGTAAAGGGAGTTCAGCCTGAGTTACGGTAGGAAACCAAGCCACCTCCACTTCAGAAGAGAGCAACCTCATCGTCAAGGTTAGACAGATGCTGGTTTTACCCAGAGGCAGGTCGTGAGTGTGAGTTATGAAAGGGCAGTCAGTGGCTCCAGCACAGAACACCTAAGTGGCAAGACAACCCTGTGAGTGACATCGCCATCCCCATTTTAAGGTTGAGGGGATAAAAACCCCAAGAGGCTGCCTGACTTACCTAGGACCAGCCAGAAGTGGCTGGGCTCGGGCTGAAACCAGGAATGGTGACTTTAGACTCCATTGCCTGCCGCTGAGCCAAGTGGCACCATGAATCTGAAACCCTGGGTGAGCAACTAGTGTATGCTCTGTACACATTTCTAATGAATAGGTCCCTAGGTTTAATTAAGGGGAAAAAAGATTAATCGTTTCTCTCAACAGCTGCAAATTATTTACATTGCATTTGTGTTGATAGCTAATAAAAGAGCAAAGGAGTGTGGGGACAGCCCAGGGTGGCTGTAATTTTTCCAGGGTCTATAATGAAGCATTGGACTGAATGCCAAACTGAGAGAGTAGATGAGCCTGCTGTCCTACACACTCCTGCAGTGGGCAGAGCTGCTCTCTGCCATGGGCATGATTCAGCCAGCAGAAATGGACCATAGGGGCCAAGACCTGAAACTGGCAAGGCATATATCCCTGTTCCACGAAACTACCTCTCAAGTAGTTGGTGATTGCTGGGTGAGGACAAGGATGGTGGCCCAGGGAGAGGCTACCACCAATCCTGCTCTTAATTGACCTTTTGGATGCTGAGGTAGGAAAGGGCAGGAGTCTCCTCAACAGAGTTGCTCTTAGTTCCATAAGCTCTGGCTTTACCATGGCTACTGAAATGTTTGTGATATAAAACATATGGTGTAATTTGTTTATGTATGTATGTGAATGTATTTGTGTATCCCTTTTGAAGATCATGCTGTTACAGGTTGAATTATTATCTTTGGGGTTTTTCACTTAATTAGTTACTAGCCATGTAGTCATTTGGGAAAGTCATACCTTGTGGAAGTCATTTCTGCATCATCTTCATAATGATCACAACTACCTCACAGGTTTCTGTGGGGAGTATTACACATGACTACATCTTTAAAACTGTGAAGCGGGGTGTGAGGTTTGGCATTGGAACAACTTTGAGAATTGTAGGGCTCCCTCTAACCTATTATTTTGGTTTTTTGTTATTGCTATTGGTTTTCTTGCAGTGCTGGTAATCAAACCCAGGGCCTCACACGTGCTAGACAAGCACTGTACTACTGAGCTACATTCCCAGCTCTTGTTATGTTGTTTCAAAAGCATCTGCTTTGCATTCAGACTTCTGTGAGAGTATTTGGGGAATTAAAAAAAGACTAAGAAGCTCACAGTTGAGTAAATTAACTTAATATTTTAGAGGAGTCACTCTTGATGCTTGTGTTGCGTCATTTCAATTCTCTAGTCATCATTAACACCTGTCACATGTATGTTATACTCACGCTAGGGTGGTCGTACAAAGTACCATCAACTAAGTATTTCAGAACAAGAGAAATGTATTGTCTCTCTCTCTACCGGAGACCACAAGTCTAAATTCAAGGTGCTAAGGCTCTAGGGAAGGATCTGGTCCAAGCTCCTCTCCTACTCTCTGGAAGTCATGGCTTATGGCAGCACAAATCATGTCCTCCCTTGTCTGTATGTCTGTCTCTGCATGTGAACTTCTTTTAATGAGGACACCAGTTACATTGGATCAGAACCTACCCTAGTGGCCTCCTTTTAACATGATTGCCTTTGTGAAGTCCCATTCTGCAAATATAGTTAAATTCTGAGATAGTGGGGAATCAGGACTCCAACCTATTTTTTTTTGTTGTTGGGAAGTAATTCAATAAGTAATGTATGTTAGATAGGGATTTTAAATGTATTCACTTTCATTAGATAGTGTATCATTCAATTGGCCAATTTATTGAAGAACAACTGAACTTGCTACATAGCTTAGATGATTTAAGTAGTCTTATAAATGATCAGAAAATGTTTGAATGTTTGTTTTATCTTTATAACAAGCATACACATTGGTGCTTCTACATATGTGTGTGTACAATAGATGCCTGTATACCAGATGCAGTCACAGCTCCTAAGAATGGATTCAATTAGGTTGAAGTCAGAAATCCTAGCATACACAGTTATAATTTGGTAGTCTGTTGATTGATAATGAACTCTAACCCTGTAATGTATATATATATTAGTATTTGAGAAATTAAGTTGTTAAAAGATTCTTAACAATATAATATAATATCTACCTACACTGGACATCCACAAACAGAAATGATGAGATTTTGGTAAGGTGAAAGAAGAGCAAAGCCTATGGTCTTTGATACCAAAGCTGCATTTGAGTGTTGGAGCTGCTCCTTACCATATGTCCGCCTGGGCTGAGTGGTTGAACCTCTCTCTGCACTTCTCTGAAGCTTCTCTGGCTACAAACTGGCTAACATGCTCTGCATTCCTCCTGGGGTCATCGGATAAGAGTCTGTGATTGCAGAAATGTACAGTATCAATATTGTTACGACTCCATTACTCACTTGCTGATCTTTTTGTTTGTTTGTTTTCTCTTTTTTGGTAGTCAACAAACACAAGCCGTGGATTGAGACATCGTATCATGGAGTTATAACTGAGAACAATGACACCGTCATTTTGGACCCGCCTCTGGTGGCCCTGGATAAAGATGCACCGGTTCCTTTTGCAGGTGAGATAACGGCTTAATATGGTTGGATTCTGCTCACTTTGGAGACATGCGATGAAACTTCCACAAAACCCAGGCTATGGTTATCAGGCCGTGTGTGTTGATCAGTCGATGGTGTTAAGACCGCATGCCTGCTCTTGTTCTGGTGTGGATTCCGTATCTGCTGGTGGTCGTTTTCCTTTACATCACTTTCAATGCAAGACTCCTCTGCTGAGATTTGATAAATTGTGGAAGTGATCCCTGACGTTGAAGAAGGTGGACTTGTGAAGTAATTAGGGAAATTGTCCCTTTAGAGAGATGACTCATAGACATGATAAAATGTGTGATCCACTGTCCCCATTACTCACTTATCATGGATAACTGGAGACTTGTAAATTGGTAGATTGTCAAGAAAAAGGGGGACATATAAAGGATCATTAAATATTTGCTGAGGGTAGGACAGGGTCCTGCCCTTGAGGGTAAATGTAGGTGTGGCTTTTGAAGAAGGAATTCAAGTTTGCCCTCTGTATCTTGGGGCTAGAGAACTTTCTGCTGTCATCAAGACTATCTCTGCTTTCTCCCTTGACCTCAGGAAGAGCAAGGGCTGTGTTCAGGACACTGCTATGTCACATGTTTCCATGGATTTGAGGACAGACAAGGAGATGGGTGCTGGCAGGGGTAGGAGGGATTGGACAAAAAATTTCTGAAGATGCCTGTATCATGGGTAATACTGTTAACATTTTATAACTGTCAGGAGAAAGACAGGAAAGTTAATGAAGGTTTTCAAGACTTTGAGAAGATTGCTTTATGATAGATGGATGCCAGGCAGACGCTTTCGCCATGCTGAAGTCCATTTTTTCTGACAGTTTTGTCTGCTACATGATGAGCTACTTGGACAGAAAAAAAATTGACTCTTTTTCACTTTTAAGCAATAAGCTCTGTGAGGGCCCTTTATCCATTATGGGACATTAGAAAGTAAGGAATGATGGGGTATGTGAAATTCAGCATTGTGTGATTATGTGATGTTAAACCTGTAAGCATTCTTGCAGAATGTTGGGGAGATACTCTTGATTCTCATAAGAAGGTTTTATCTTTATTCCATGTAGGATTATAACTACCAAGGGGGCACCTAACTGTGACTTGCATGGTGTTTAGAGTTGGGGCATTTTTATACATCTTCCAGATCTCCTCAATGGTCCCAGTCTGACTAAATGCCGTTTAGGACAAATCTCATGCATCTGTTCCATAAAAGATGAGCTATCACCAGGTCCACACCTGTAATGCTATGTACTTAGGAGGCTGAGATTGGGAGGATAGAGGTTTGAGGCCAGCCCAGGCAAACAGTTCATGAGACAATATCTCCAAAATAACCAGAGCAAAATGGACTGGAAGTGCTGCTCAAGCAGTAGAGAGCCTGCTTTGCAAGCATGAAGCCCTGAGTGCAGCCCTAGTCCCATCCAAAAGGAAAAAATGATGAGGAATCTTACCCAAACTTTTGCTAGCCTGGGAATGCTCTTCAATTTATTCCCTTTTGAGGAATGATATGATACTGGGGTTAACCAGCAATTCTTAGGAACACCTAGGAATGAGATTTTTATGCAAATATGAGAAAAATGCTTGGGTTATGCAAGTGTTTGGCTTAACATGTACTAAATAGAGACAGCATGTAGAAATTGGAAGATTAACATAAAAATCCAAGATTTTGGTTAACCTTGATGGAGGAAGTCTGAAATACAGAGCTGAGTCATGGCTTCACTCATGTTTGTCAGGGGACAGGCTCCCTCTGTGTAGACCAGGATGGCCTAGAACTTGCTTTGTAGCTCGGGCTAACCTCAAACCTGGGTTCATGCTGCCTCAGCCTCCCTTCATGGGCACACAACATGCCAGCACACCTGGCTTGCTTCCTTCTTTTTATATTTTATTGGCTGTGCAAAATGATGGATTTCATTATTTTCCTACATGTTTACAATGTACGTCAATCATATTCACCTCTCCATCACCTGCTCTTGTCTCCTGCCCCCTCCTCCCACACAGTCCCCCTTTTACTTTCATGTTTTTATGTAAATTCTAGTTCCACATATGAGAGAAAACATGCAGTATTTGTATTTATGAGTCTGACTTATTTGACTTAACATGATGATCTCCACTTCCATCCATCTTCCTAAAAATGGTATAATTTCATCTTCTCTCTCTCTTTTTTTTTTTTAGTAGTACTGGGGTTTGAACTCAGCACTTGCTAGGCAGATGCTCTACCATTTGAGCCACACCACCAGCCCAATTTCATTCTTTATGGCTGAATAATAGCTTATGGTTTATCACATTTTCTATATCTGTTCATGGGTTGATGGACACTAGTCTGATTTCATAGCCTGACTGTTGTGAATAGTGCTGCATGGGTGTGAAGGTACCTATCTCTATTGTATGCTGACATTGGATGTTTCAGGTGTATGACCAAAAGTGGTATAGCAGAGTCATATGGTAATTCCATTTTTAGTTTTTATGAGGCGCCTCCTTACTGATATCCCTTGTAGCTGCAGTAATTTGCATTCTCACCAACACTGTATAAGTGATGCCTCCACCCATTCCACATCTTCACCAGCATTTTATTTGTCATTTGTTTCCTCGAGAAAGCATACTGACTGGGATGAAATGAAATCTCAGTTTTTATTTGCATTTCCTTTATAGCTAAAGATTTTGAACATTTTTTTCATATATTCATTGGCCACTTATACTTCTTTTGAGAATTGTCTGTTCAATTCATTTGCTCATGAATTGTTTGGACTATTTGTTCTTTTGATGTTTAATTTCTTGAGTACCTTATATATTACAGGTATTAATCCCTTGTCAAATGAGTAGCTGGCAAAGATTTTCTCCCTTTCTGCAGGTTGTCTCTTCATTCTGGTAATTGTTTGCTTTGCTGTGCAGAAGCTTTTCAAGCTTGTATTTAATGCACTTCCATTGTTAATTCTTGCTATTATTTCATGAGCTATTTGGAGTCCTATTCAGAAAGCCGTTACTTATACCTGTATCTTGAAGTGTTTTTGGGTAACAGTTTCAAAGTTTCATGTCCTACATAAATGTCTTTGATCTGTTTTGAGTTTATTTTTGTCCAAGGTGAGATACAGGGATCTCGTTTCAGTCTTTTAGGTGTGGATATCCAGTTTTTCCAGCACCATTTGCTGAAGAGGCTGTCTTTTCTCCAATGTCAGTTTTTGGCACCTATGTCGAGAATCAGATAGCTGTAGCTGGATTGGGTTGGTTTCTCTCTGCAGACCAAGCGTGTGCTCCAGCTTCCCCAGGCCTCTTCTCTCACAGCTGCAGGGCCTCTCCTTCAATCTTTCATTGAATGCTTGACCTCTCTTTCAAATGTAACAGAGTAAACTAATGGCAAAGGAATGGGAAGTAAATGGATGCCATTAAGTCATTTTCACTGTAGTGTGGCTAACACTTTAAAAGATGAAGAATGTGCCCAGCTATTCATTAGTTCTACCCTTAATCTAGCCCTGTTCTCATCCAATAGTGAGCAGGGAAACGGAAGTCTATAGTAAAGTTACAATCTCTCTAATATACAGTCTGCAATAGAAAAAAAAACATTTCTAGCAAATCTGATACTGTATTTGCAAAAGATTAATTAACTTTCTTGATTGTAGGGCTGAAGGCCAATTAAGAATTTCACCTATAGATTTACCAAAGGGTTTCCTAATTCGTGAATCCATGAAGTGCCTTTAAACTTGAATTTGTATTCTCACCATTGCATTTGCCCACAGTTGTTCAGACATGTTTTGAAACTAAGATTTGCTTCTAAGCCAAGCCCTCAGTAGTTATTTCTAACTAAAGACAATTTCTATAGCCCACCTGTTATTTGCAGCTGCCTTAAAAAAATCTAGCTTAATGCATCAAAATATAATCTGCCCAGCTCTTAAGAGTAAAAAAAAAAGGTGCTTTTTAGAATGGCCAAAGCTATTTTTCTCAGTGTTATTTATGATCAACTCTAAGACAGGACACAGGCACTAGCCATCCATCCATGCTGTGGGCGTTTATTTTAAAACATCTATCTTAAAAAGAAAATACTGAAGATTTATTTCAGATTCCTATCATTCTCATAAAATTGAAAAATTCATATCTGCCAGCTCCATCACTACTGGAAGTCAACTGAAGCTCTTAGACCTTCTTATCAACTGCTCATGCATTGGGGGTCATTTTCCCCAAGCCTTTCACTGGGTCTTTATTTCCAGTTTAGCCTGTGAGCTGTAAGCTCTGTGGAAGATTGTTTCCTCTATATTATTTTTGCTGGGTCTTGTTTCTCTTATCTCTCCCCTACCCCATGTTATAAACCATTATTATTGTATGGGAAATTTTTTTCTTTTTTTCTTCTTTTTTTTTGGTAGTGGTACTAGGGTTTGCATTCAAGGCTTTTGTGCTTGCTAGACAGGTGCTCTACCACTTCAGCCATGCCTCCAGCCTTTTTTCTCTGGTTATTTTTGAAATAGTGTCCCATTTTTTGCCCAGGCTGGCCTGGATCTCCATCCTCCTATTATATACTCCCCACATAGCTGGGATAACAGGCATGCACCACCAGGCATGGCTATTGGTTGAGATAGCTCTCCAGAACTTTTGCCAGTATTGTCCTTGTGTTGTGGCAATATTGTCAGAGGAGAAACCAAGCAACACTCGGAGGAGTGGAGAACTCAGATTTTAATTTTTATGCTAGCGGGCCCAGACGTGTACCTATGTCTGAGCCCCGAACAAAGGATTCACAGGATATTTAAAAGGCAGTGCAGGGTATCAGGTTACAAGGAATGTGCTCTCCCATAAAGTAAGGCTAGTAGTGGGTTAGAGACCTAAGGTTTAGATAAGAGCAGCGGGGGAGGCCTGCTTTGGAAAGTTTATTTACATGTGGAGACAAAGGAAGGCAGGAATGGGTGCTTATCTCTGCATGGTGCCTTTCATCTTGGTCCCAAACTTTTGCATGGCTCTAATGGGCAATTCCTCACAGCTCTGTCCGAGGTTACAGCTTTTAATTGACAGTTTACCATGTTTTACAACCCTGTTTCAAGGCTATCTTCCTCTTCACTTGAACTATGAACTTCCTGATTTCAGTTTCCAAGTAGCTAGGATAACAGGCATGAGCCATAGGTGCTCAGCTAGGAAAAATTCTTAACCTAGATTCTGCTAAAATATCATTTAGAATCATATGCAATCTCAAGTGACTTTCATTTAAATAAAAACCATGAAGTGTTGATTATGGAAAATGTAGAACATATAGTAAAATACAACATATATGCTTTTCTACCACCAGAGAGAAGCTCTTTCAGCCTTTCAGTATATTCCCTTTTAGTCATTTTTTCTAATCTTTTTTCATAAAAATTGTGATCATGCCTCATATTTAATATTAAAATTTAATATTAATATTGTTTGGTTAAATTATATGACTACTACTATAAATAACAAATAAAAGAAATTATTTAAATCAATTCAATTAATTCTGATACTGAACTTCATTTTCCAAGAAAATAAAGAAAATATACAATTTTAGTAATTATTCTTCTGCTACCAACTAAGTGACTGTGTGATATTCTACTCAATGCTTAGTGAATATTCCGTACTTTAACATTCTCTTATTGTTAGCCCATTTGCCTGTTTCCAGTTCTTTCTTTCTTATAACCTATACCAACATTTCAGGTTCTATTGGAATGAGCTGATCAAAGGTTTTCAAGGTCCTGAAAAATCACATCCCAGAAAGACTGTGTGGCTCACATTGAGTACAATATGGTGGAATGGTTGATAAGAATAGCTTTACTGTAAAATAATATAAGGTTCCCAGGGTTGTTTTGGTGATATTTAAAGAATATCTGTGAGGTATGTCACAATGATTCAAATGTGGTGGAAATTTAATAAATTTGAGTTTCTTTCTCCAGTCCCTCCTCCCTGCTCATTTCATAGAAGAGATACCTAACTCACGCCAAGGCAGAGCAACTTTCCAACTATCCCAGGGCAGGCCAAGCCAGCATGGGCAAGGACTGGAGCCAGGCTTCTCACCCTCTATGCTAAGTTCCTGTCCCTCTGACTCTGCCTTTTTGATCCTTGCCTCACCTGATCAGGAAAACCTCCCTCAGTCTTCAGCCAAGTCTATGATACTTGACTCAATTCTCAACTCAGAGTCTAAGCTCTGTAGACTAGACCTTCTTAGAGAATAAGATACATAGAAATCCTTGAGTAATAATGGAAATTCTGTCTATGGCATGGCAGAAAATGATAATGAAAGCAAGCTGGGCACACTGTGAACTTATGAATTTCTACATGTGCCCCACCGAGGCCTGTTAGGAGACTGTGGCGACTTTTAAATTTGAAGGGAATTGGATTGCCTTTCAGAGATAATAGAGCTGCTCATTTGTCTACATTGGGCCAGTCTGGACATGTCTTTTGTCAGGACAGGCTGCAAAGGATGATCAGGCGTAATTGGCTGGCTTCTCAGCCTGGGTGAGTCTCTAAAGTCTGCCCAGAAAATTGCCTGGGACATGATTTGGCCTGGTTTGAATAGCTGGTTACAGTACTGGTAGCTGCTGGGGCTTCTCTTTCTCCCTGGTTTGCTCCATTTGTTTGCCTGTTCTGCTAAGTGCCATCTGTGCACCTGCCTCCCTATTCCAGGGGCCTTGTTCCTGCCAGGGACCCACTAGAAGCCTAATGGCAGACAGAGATCCTCCCAGGCTCCATATAGCCATGGTGTCTGATGGTTACTAGGAAAGGCAGAGGGTATAAACAGTTACAGACATTTTTTGTTTTAATTTTGAAACTTTTTCAAGAATCAACATTTAAAATTGTCATTTGAAATTAATCATTGTATGTTTTTTTCATATAGAATGGGTATATAGGTATATATTGTGGAATGGCTAAATCTGGCTAATTAACAAATGTATTACCTTGTGTGGCTATCATTTTAGTGGTGATCGGGCATTGCATCCCCTTTCAAGAATATATCATCAATTAAAGTCACCTAGCTGTGCAAGAGACATCTTGAATTGTATTCCTCCTATCTAACTATAATCAAGTGTTCTCTGACCAACCTCCTCTCCACTACCACCCCAGTTTTTGGAACTACATTATATTCTCTACTTCTATGGGACCAACATTTTTGGATTCCATGTATGAGTGAGGTCATGCAGTATTACCAGATACACATGATTTTATATCTAGGTTCTGCCAGTTACTGGCTTTAAAATCTCAGAAAATTCACTGAACTCTAAGGTGGCAACTTAAAATTGTGGGGGGTGGGGAATCATAGGATCTAATTCTGGGGTTAATACGTAGATTAAATAAGATATTAATGCAACGTGCCTAGAATCCCTTCTGGCAGCGAGAAGATAGCCAATAAATCATAGTTCTGATAATCATGAAAAAGGTAGTAATGAAAGTCATCAGAAAAATTGTCATTATCAATTAAGCCACGAGGTTTTGCTTCATTTTTGATTGATTACAATGGTGTAATTACCATTAATGTGATGATGGTGGAAAAGGGAAGAAAACTAAGTCTAGAGTTTGTTCTAAGGCTTTATCTGGTCACCCAGTGGTACCATTAAGTTACGTTGCATTGTTACTCGGTTATGTGATGATGTGGAGATAATTAGCCAAATAGTGTAGGAGAAAAGTAGTATGAAAACGGTGTACAACTCTATAAATAAATATCCATTAGTTGGCAGTAAATTTCCTTTTATTCTACCTGTAATTTATCCCTGTGGAGTAATCTACTACTTTCAAGATATATTTTCAGACTCTTGCAAACCTTTTGCCCTTTTATTGTAAACACATTTTATTATAAACACACACACACACACACACACACACGGTACCAGCCACACTGCACACACAAAACTACACCCAATCTTTACTAACTTGTATAAAAGGGAAGTCAGCTTCTATGATCCTATTTTAAAAATAAGGAGATTGAGATTTAGGGAAATTTTGTGAACTCTTCAAGTTCATTAGTTGCGGGGATCAGCTCTGTCACTCAAGTCCAGACTCTCAGACTTCAGGTTTTGCCTTCTCTCTCCTCTGCTAGTTGTCCAAGATGGGAGACTTATCTCATGGGCCATAGGAGATGTGTGTGGTACCCAAACAGCATTAAAGTATCCTGAGTCCCAAGCAATGTTTTCCCTTCTTGAAATTCTCTTTCCACCTTTCTGATTATGTCAAGGAGAAATCTTGGGAGGTTTAAGACATCTTCAACACCTCTCTAACACTTGGTAATTTCTCATTTTGGCAAAGCAGGAGCAATTTCTGTCACAGAGCCTTCTGTAGGCAACAACTCTGAGCTAGGATGTTAATAACAATCATTTTTATTTAGGTTACTCTATTTGAAGCAATAAGTTGATGACTATTAATTTCTGTTATTCTTTTTTTAAATAAATTCATTTGAGTTTCTAAAACTTTCTATGTAAAAAGTATAAGTAAATAAGTATTTAGGTAGTATCTACCTGGAAGCAGCAAAAACCATGGAAGGTTATCTATAATTGAGCATCACATGGGGTATGATGGAATACCTGCTTCTAAAAGTAAGTCCCTTATCCAATGCCCTCAGGACTACCTGCAGCCACCCAGCCATCTTCAGTCCAGCCTGCCTTATGACTCTCCAATTTCTAGTCCTGGCAGCAGAAGAGCCACCTCTGTCAGCTTCACAGTAGACTGTTTGGGGTCATTCAAGTGGGCCATCTGGCAGGATTCCCCAGGAATCCCCCTTTCCTCTCTGAGAAGTCACTGGTTTCAACCAGGGCTCGAGCCTTAGTCCTTGCTTGTAGAGAATTGTGTTTAAACCCATCTGAACTCCACAATTGGGGCCACTTCCTCAAACCTCATAGAGTTCAAATCTAGCATAAGTCAGGAAAATGTGAACTAATGTCTATTCGTCTAAGTACATGTGAAAATCACTAAAAGGAAAGAATAAAGTAGAATCAACCCACTCTCCTAAAACTCTGCTCAACTTCCTTTCTATTTCTGTATAAATACATTTTCAAAAAATTAATTTGGGGCATTTGTCTTTTCACTGCTCAGACATTTCCTAAACTGATTACAACTTATTAAAATATATTACTTAAGTCCTAGCATAACTATACTGCACACAAACATACTGTAATTTATTTAACAATTCCCATATTTTCAGATATTTAGGCTGTGTTCATTTTTTTAAAAAAGTAGCTTCTTCCATGGTCAAGTTGTATGAAAAATCTTTCTTAAGCAAGCATCATAGTCAGGTTTTATTTTGTGGTTTAGTTCATAGAGAGTAAATAAAAACAGATGTGTTCTTTCAGTGATGGATTGAGATTGTATCCTCAGATGTTTTGTTGGTGCAATGTGTGATTGTCCAATTTAATGGCAGCTGGTAGGGTTCAAATTAGAGAGGGAGGATGGGAAGTCACATTCCCACACCTGTCTGAGCCTGTCTGAGAGTGCCCAGTCTTCATGCCTTCAGACTCCAGGCCTCTCCTTCTGTAACAGTCTTCATAATCAGGTCTGACTCTGATCTAAGGACTCCCAGTTGCAGGCAGGGAGTGACTTAACTCCTGGGAGTGTTACAGAAGTTGCATTAAAGCTGAAAACAATTGAGGGGTGAAGGGGCAACAGGCAGTGAACAAGTCAGAAGACCTGGTCAAGGTGATCTCTGGATAGGGTGACAATGGAAGGTCCATCTGTAGCATATCCCACCCCCAATGCAAGGCCGTTGCATTGGCTGTACCCATGGGCCTGATTCTGTGGGTGCTGAAAGGGTCTGCTAGGCCAACTGGGACAACCCATCCCTGCTGCATCCATCACTCTGAAATTAAAATACTGATTTGGCTCTGCTCCTTCATTCTCTGTTTCCTCCCAGTTTGGCAGCTTCCAGCCTTGACAGTGATTGATAAGAAGTTGGGGGAGAGGGGGTTGGGGACCTCTCAGGCCAAACGTCACAAGAGGCACAGCATTCACTCCCAATTCTTCATTTTCATAATTTTTATTTCCTTTCCTTATCTGCTGATGACCTTCAGCCCAAGAGGCAGATCTCAGCTCCACTGGAGCACTCTGGGGCCATTCAAATAATCCCTGAGCCCAGAAGAATAAAGCACAAAGCCCTTGCTTGTATTGCTGAGAAATGAAAAATAAACAAACAAAAAAAATAGCAACAATAATAAAATGCCCACATTTCTCCTGCAATGGAGATTTCCACCCCTCTCCAAGGTGGAGATGCTGGCAGGAAAGAGAATAAGAAGCTTCTCTGACCCTCTGCTGCCCATGTGTTCAGTGCCTCTGCCTTGGGTTTTTCTCTCATCTGTAACAAATCTTTCCAAATCTTCCCTCTCATGAATTATCCCCTTTCCTTCCCCACTAATAATTTTCTCTGAGTGTCCCTGAAGCTGCTTTGTCTGTGTAGCCTCTTTAACTTGGTCTTTTTGTGTTTTTGTTTTGCATTCTCTCATGTTCAAGTCCCTGTGCATCCTTGTTGTGTGGCAGCTCAGCCTTGGGGAGATTCCAATGGCTCATCTCACCTGAAAGATTCCACTGTTCACTTCTCTTCCATTATGTTCTATGCTTAAACCTGGTGGCCAATCCTCTCCATAGGAACCTAGCTGGAAAGAGTTTGTTGGCAGCATCTGTAGAGTTGTGTTGTGTGGTCAGAGGTGGACTCAAGGGCAGGAAAGCTGCAGAGGAAAGATGACAGAGCTTCCTCCAAGGGGGCATCCAGAGGAAGGACTCAGCCAGAGTACAGCAGAAGAAGGACAAGGACAGGTAGTAGTCAGCCAAGAAGGAATAAGAGGATGAAGGTCTCAGGCAAATACCTACAAAGGGCCTGGGCAACACAGTCTGACTGGTGGTAGAGGTGAGGAAAGGGGCTTGCAAGGGCTGTCACTCCCATCCATTGTTGACCCTAGGGTTCTGGGATTTTTTCAATGGAAAAACTCTTTCATGGAAGGTCCTGCTCTAGTTCAAATTCATATTTAAGGCATAACCAGTGGACCATTCTCCATGAACAAGGTTAAATGAAAGGCACATTCAGGAAGGTTTGCTTGGGACCGGAAGGTGTCCTGGGACACACAACTTTCAGTGCTGAAGCTAGGCAAATCCTCATAGACAAGAGTGAGTTGGTCAACCTAACAGGACAGAAGTAAAGCCCCAGGATAAAATGCTTGAGCACTGGCTCTAGGAAATAGCTTGAAAGAATTCCTCGAATGTAGGCATTTCAAGGTTTCTGGGACCCTGAGTTAATGACAATGGTACACTAAAACAATATGAAAAGTGAACAATGAAGTGAAAAATAATAGCAGAACTGCTGCCAGCCCATATGGTAACTGTGCAAATTGCAAGCAGGTTCTCCTTCTTACTGATGGACACTATCCCACTGCAGAGCACATAGTTTGGCAAGTGGAAAAAGGGATAGATTCTAGCCCCTACTCATCCCTTCAGTTCTGCATCCTTGTACAGAAAACAACTAGCACACAACAGCACTGAAAATTAGCTAGCATTTATTGTTACTCCATACTAGACACTATATTACAATCACTGTGTCATTTAATTTTTACAACAATCCTCTGAAATCGGTATTATCATTATCTCTATTTTGTAGGAGAGATTGAGGTTAAACCAGATTATATAGTTTGTCCAGCACACAGTAGTAATGAAGGTGTAAATTCCAACACAGATGTCTCACTTAAGCACTGCTGCTCCGTAACAGCCATCCTCCAACTTAGGAGCATATCAGACAGTATCCATTTATCCTTTCCAGTTGGTCTACCTATTGATCTGACAGCTCTACTAAGCAGAGCCAAGCTCAATGGATCCTCACAGTGCTTGCTTGTTCATGTGTCTACAGGTAACCAGTGGGTAGGTTGGAGGCAAGTTGGTTTAGTATGACAATGGTCTCCTCCGAGCATTCTTTCAGCAGGCTAGCCTGGGCATGTCCCGGTCATGATCACAGAGAAGCAAAAAACATGCAAGCAGTTTTGCAAGCAGCTATTTATGACAAGTTTGGTTTTGCCCCACTTGCCACATGGTCACCCCCAGAGTCAGTGTAGAGTTGTACTACAAAGGACACAGAGGGATGACATTGGAGTCACCCATTCTATCACAGCCTGCCTGTAAATCACAACTCTTCACGTCCCCTTTCCATGCAAAGTATACTCGTCACTATCCTAGGACCTCTGAAGTTGTGTCCAGTCATGGCATCTAGCTTGAAACCTGATTTTGTGATCCTTATGAGGATTGGATACAGTGAATCTTGATCCAGACGCCTGTGAATTAAAAAGATCTTCCCAAGTGGAGGAAAATCCCACTAAACAATCCCATTCAAAAAGCAGAAGAATGGAAGGCATACAGCAACCACTAGCCCTTCTCATATCATGTTGGAAAGATGTGGTCCCCTCATTTTGAGGGTGATTCTGCTTTTAGGAGGGCTCCCCCATCCGTTGTTCTCTACTGCTCCCTGTGAACCAGATCCATGCAGCTCCAAACTTGAAGAAAGCCCGGAATGTCAAGGACTCCAAATCTCTATTTGTGCTCTATTGGCAAGTATGATACAAATTTGCTTACGGTGTTTTTCTCATTTACTGCTCCCGTGGCCAAATTCCAAGTCTTATAACCCAGGCCCTCTGCCCCACTGTGATTGGACTTAGTGTAGGCACTTGATTTGGTGCCAATAAATAGTAATAACCTGTGGCTTGCTCCCTGGATTAAAAAGATGGAAGAGGCCAGTTGGCTTCCTGCTTGAATGCTGAGGGGCCAAGGGACCTGGGTTGCTGACGAGACTGCCATGAGCACAAATGTCAGCAGTGAGAGAAGCAGGCAGAGCATAACTGGCTCCTCACAGGAGCCCAAGTGGTCCTGTTACCAGAACCTGTGAAGCTACCGGGAGATCTCCAAAAGGGGAGGCCTCCACCTGGCCCTTGGTAACTGGGTTCATGACATCACAAAAAAGAATTTTAGGACACATTGAGGTGGATACCAAGAAAGTTTATTAGTGAAGCAAAGCAAAGGACAGTGCACATCCAGATATGAATGTGGAAACACCTGAGAAGAGACATTCTGAGTACTCTAACACCATACAGTGAGAAGGCGGATGAAGGATTTGGCTTAAATTCATGTTAGGATAAGTGTCCCCTCTTGCTCTGAATACCTGGTAATTAATCATTCTTGCTGTTACACTATTTTGACATTATCAAGAGGGCCCAGAGTTAGCATGTCCAGTCAGTTGACTAATTTTGGGCCATTGTGACACAGATGTGGGTTTTCCTTGAGCATCCCTTTAAACAAAGGATGGGTTGCATCAGCTTCTCCTTTTAGGGCAGGTGTCCTTCTTTAAGATAAGTATGTTTCCTTTACAAGCACTTCTGTGATCAAAGGAGTCATCATAACAAATGTTTGTTCCCAGTATAAGTGTTTCTTTAAGATACCCTTGTTCAGTTCAGTGCCCAGAGCATAGTAATCGTTTGGGCAATGTCAGAAGGAGAGATTTACTTAAAAAAAACCAAACAACCTATATGCTGCAGGTTAGCGAGGGAGTGTGAAGCTTAAATCAAAAAGTAGTGCCTTAAGCTGTTCATCAAACTGTTCATTAACACAGTGTTTATCTCTGAATTCCCATACCTTGATTCCCCTGATCTATCTGGCTTCAGTCCTGGAGTTCTGAAGATCCTGTAGGATCTTCCATGAAGTTGTCCTCATTGCTGCTTTTCTATCTCTGTGTCCTGGGACTAGAGTCTATGTCTGTTCCTGGAAACCAAACGGTATAATGAAAAGCACCAGCTAACATGGTTGCTATATGACAGAGGTCTGGGGCGTCATCTAGACTATAGGAAAACACAGGGCCCAAGAAAGCTCAGATAAGCAGAGAAACATGAGCTAGGAATTTGAAAACATTGAGGAAATCCACTTAGAAAGCTGTAACTGGTGATCATCACAACAAAATCAATGATGATTGAAAATCAGCTCCAATTGCCGGTAATTGAACCATTTAGTAGCCAAGCTCAGACAAGTTAATACCAATTCAAATCCCTTCTCCAGAATCCATTCTGTGGTTTATTACACAGCCCATATTGAATAGGCCTGGAATCAGAGTCCACCACAAATATTAATCATGCACATGAATTTGTAAGGTCATAGTTTTAGTTTAATAGGAATTTGAGGCCTGTGAATGTAAGTCCTAAATGTCTTAGGCTTGTTTGAGATTCCACATCAAAGGACAGAAGTACAAGCAGGCATTTATAGTTCATCCTGCTTGGCAGAATGCTCAGGGTGACATCACTGAATACCTTGGCGTGAGTTCAGGGCTCGATTTTATTATCTTGTAGCTGTCTGTAATCACAGACGAGGCATCAAAGGCCAGCTGTCCCCCATGAACCTTGACAGTCTATATAAACTAATTACTTTTTTTATGAGCCATCCTTTCAGAGGTTTGGAAAGAGGGCCTATTAAGCCAAGTTCAATATGATCTACAAACTTTAAAGATTATTATTATTTATCTATGTCCCAGCTGAGGGCCGTGGTAAATGACATCCCTCGCAAGGCTTGGCTTGGGTGGCTATAGACTTAATTAAAATATAATATTCCACTTTTTTTAATGGAAAGGTGAATCCTAGTGTGGCCAGGATTCTTTTCACACATTAATGATACTAATAGAGCAAGGAGAAAAAGAAAAAGACACATCTGAGAAGCCAGAGCACATTAACCAAACCCTTTCTCCTGGCCCCACAAAGCTGTAGATTGTAAAACTAAAAACTTCACACCCCTTTGTCTCTTAATCCACTGCACAAAGAGCAAGCTGGAGTCCTTTGCCTTTCTATCGCTCCTTCAAGTCCCTAGAGAGTGTTGAACTACCCAGATGAAACACTGCAGCCTGCCCCTCTCCTGTCTACTCGGCCCACTCCTCTTGGTCCCTGTTCTCTGTCACCTGGGAAACTGCAGTGAAGGTACCTGTACTGATCTGTATCACAGGAATGAGGCTCCACGCCAACCTCCCATGTGGGTAGCCATGCCATTTGAGGTGTACTCTGTCAGCTCGCTTCCTGCCTCTGGGTGCTTGTTACTGCAGTGCTGTCCCCTCTAGATCACTACGATGCTGACGCATCCCTGTCTAATCCCACGTGGACAGCACCAAGCCACACTGACTGCCCTGAATCACCTGTCTTCCCAGGAATGCCCTACTCTTGTTCAAGGCTCCCAGGGAGAGCTTCTCTATTGGACCCCTATGGATACTATTCTTTCTATTGAAGCACGAAGTCCTTCCTTTCTGTTTGGTGTGTGCAGGTGTCAGGTGTGAGGGATGTGTTCATACTTAGACCCGAGAGGTCCTGGGATAGGCAACCACCCACTGACATCTCAGCTGCTGATTCTGACCTCACATCTCCATCCTTTTGTAATGCTTCTTCTTCCCTTCAAGCTCAGATGTTTCTGCTTGCCAGCTGGTTTCCACCATTCCCAGCCCCTTCCCTTCTTCCATACCCACATCAGTGACTGCAATAGCTGAATGTGATTGACAGGGAGGGGCCTGAGCCATTGCCACCCACTATATAGCTGGATAGTAGGGGAGCAGAAAGAGGGGCTGGACAATTCCACCTGCCCATCATCAGGATCTCACTTCCACCCACCCAGGATTTGGAGTTGCACTGATGTCATATACTGTGAGCTCTTTTCTCCCAGTGTCATCCTTAAAAGCCCCCAACTCCTGAAATGCTCTCCCCTCCCTCAGGACTTGCCACACTAATCATCTATTCAGGAGTCCACCTCCCTGGTCCTGAACAGTGTTCCTATCACCAGACACTGAGTAGGTACTCAGTTCATGTTTATTGAATGTCTCATTGACAAATTGACTTACCACAAGCTGAAGCTGACCTATCACCTTCTCTTCTGGCCTACACCATGTTTACTCCTGGGCTCAGCACAGGGTTTGTCTGCATTTTCAATGAGATGTTTAATTGTCTGCTCTTCATACCTTAGTATCATGTTTATACATAAGTCCTAGCATTACCGTGTACCTTAGAAGTTCTCCCTAAATATTTGTTGATTTGAACTGAAAAGGCCTGAGAGGCTTACAACCTTCTAATCATTGTGGGAATGGGGACAGAGGGGCCTGGAGCTCAGAGGTCTCATACTGCCTGTGTCACACCCTACAAAATCTGACTGCTGGTGGTCTTGGAGTATCTAGTAGCAATACCGCTCCCTGTAGTGAACTTCCTGGACCAGTACTGGTATGTCTAAAGTAGCCAATGAAGGAAGAGGGCTGGCTAGGGGCAGTCTTGACTAGAGGGGACTGTGGTGACCAAAGAAGATACAGCCTGAGGGAATGGACTACTGCTCAGCTCTACCTCCCTACCTTCTCTGACACTCCTTCAGCCAGGTGTTGGCACACTATGCTATAGCCTCAGGAGGGTGGCCTTCTAGGAGCTCTCTTCAGTATTTGTTGCCATGGGTAATGGTGAGGTCATCAGTTCTTACTTAGTTTTTCTGAGTAGAGTGACTATTATTTGAACATTTTCTATCTTGCTACACTGCCCAATTCCAGGTCCTTTGTCTATAGAGAACCGCTTTTCTCTCTCCCTCCCTTCCTCCCTCATTTCCTCCTTTCCCCCCTTCCCTCCTTCCCTTCTCTTCTTCCCTCCCTCCCTTCCCTCCTTCCTTCTTCCTTCCCTTCTTCCCTTCCTTTTTCCTACCCTCCCTCCCTTTCTTCCTCCCTCCTTCCCTTCTCTCCCTCCCTCCCTTCCTTCCTTTTTTATGTCTTATTTTTGTACTCGCTGGCATTTCTAAGTTGCTGTCTTCTGTAGCTCCAAGTTTGAGGTATAGGAGACAACCTAGGGAACCCATTACCGTGTCATTCCCAGATGGTTAACCTTCTTCCTTCTAATTTCAGAATCTTCTTATGTTTGTTTTATATATCATGTCCAGAGTTTTTAGTTGTACTTAGTGGGAAAAATTAAGTGTCTAATTTGTTTCATCTAGAAAGGTTAAGTCAAAATGCTAGATCTTGTCCTTGTCCAAAAGGAACCAGAAATCCAGAGTTTGGTATCAAATTTCCAAATGTTTTTTAAAGTAGCTAATTCATTTTTGTATGTAAAGCAGATTAAACAACACTACTGGCCACCAGTTTGTGACCTCTGGTTGAAGCTACCCAGGCACTGTGGATTGGGTGTATTGAAAGAAGAAATTACATTTCATACTTCATAAAAATTATGAACTGTGTGCTGCTTGGGAGCTAGAGTGATGAATGAGACAGGCAAGTTTACATTATCAAACAGCAGGTGTTGTGATGGAGAAGAGGTTTCAGAAGTAGATCTGAACCTCTGGGCTTCTTTCTTGTTCTCCAAGAAGAATAACTGAGGGCAGCCTTAGTGACTCCAATGATAGTTGGAAGAAAGAGAATAGGTGCCTCTTAGCTACATCAGACTCTGGCAACAAGGCACCCTGCCCTACCTGCTGGCCATTGTCAGAGCTTGCAGAGCCTTACTGAATCTCATGATAGAGACATGGAAAAAATCTAGGGTTGCACTGTGGAAATTCAAGGAACAAGAGGGCTGAGACCAGATGTAGGGTTATATAACATGAGTTGTCCTTGCCTGGACAGGCCCTGGAGATAGGCATGAAGGCCCAGGTTACTTCTCTCAGCCTGAGTTTGCCTAGTCAAACCAGGGCTGCTGGAAAAGGCTGGATAGAACAGGTACCACTCACCATTTCTAGAGGAGCAAAGAGGCAAGGATGGATCCAAGATATCTCCATACCCTTGTTGGTCACTAGTGTGGGTGTGAGATAATTAGTCTTGATTCTGAAAATGCATGTGGTTTTTGAGTCCCCTGGTATCTCAACTGGCATAAACACCCACAGCAGGGGTGCAAAAGGAGAGAGGCCAGCTGAGCGACCAAAGCTGACCAACTTTCTTTCATCTGTTGTACAGCACTGTGTTTCTGCACCCTCAGCTTTGATGGGGAAACCCAAGTTTGAAAACCCCAGAATTGAAGTTTCTGTTGATATTCATATAACACAGTGTGCTCAAACAACAACATGGTTATTTTGTTATTTAAAAAAAAAATTATTTCTCTCCTCCTCTTACACCTAGGCCATTCCCATCTCAAAACCTTGAAATCTTCAGAGGTGTTTGGCAATTCCACATACTTTATGAGTTTCAGCAATAAAAGGAGTTGACTTACTCAGCTAGGAAAAGGATGATAAATACTAATTGAATTCTACTTTGCAGAATCCTGCAGCTGGAGATAAGGAGGCTTAAAGACATGACAAAAACAAACAAATAACACGTAGTTTGTTTTCCTGCATGGGCAAATACAACCCTCCTGGCTTACAAACACCCTTCTTTTCAGCGGATTGCAGAGTAGAGAAAGACCTTGCTAGATACAGAAAGACCAGACCCTGGTATCGGGTTATTATATCTTATAAAAATAACAAAAATAACTACTGCCAGGCTTCTGGGTATCTAGCACTGTACCAAGGGACTTACATAATTTCATCTATATTCACTTATCATTTGAACTTGTGAAGGTGGCAGTATTTTTGCTTTAAAGAGAAAGGAAACTCAGGCTCAGAAAAGTTAGAGGAACTGCTGAAATCACAGAGCAAGGTCAATGTTATAGCAAGAATCCTCATAGATTAGCATCTTTTCCTGTTCAGATTACTTGTTCTTAACTGGGGGGGGTGATGTTTTACCTCAGAAGATATTCAGCAATGTACAGAGACATTTCTTGGTTGTCCTTCTGTTTGTACATTTATTTCCATATCTGGCTATCTTTTAAAAAACTTTTCAGTAGTATATAACAGTTGTACAGGGGGATACATTGTGACACCCTTCCATCTTTCTTCCTCATCCCTCCTCCTCCCTTCTTAGAACATTTTCAACTGGTTTCATTATTCTATTTTCACACATGAATACAAAATACATCTACCATATTCACCCTTCTTGTGCCCTTCACCCTTTCCTTATGCCCTCCCCCTTCCCACTCATACCCACTCCCAGACAGGAACAGGACCTGTTTTTATCTTGGTTGTCTTAATGGGGGTTGCTATAGCATCTAGCTGACAAAGCTACTAAGTGTTCTCTACCCTGTTAGAATAGCCCCCTAACCAAAGAATTGTCTGGCCTAAAATGTCAAAAGTATTGAAGTGGAGAAACCGTGGTCTAAATGACAGGAGGCATCATTTCCTTTCTTAGATGCTCAGTTTATCATGTGTAAAACAAAGGGCTAGACTGCCTGGGTGATCTGCAAGGTCCTTTTGCATTTAATACCCTATGGATCCTGGGAAACTTCAGAATTTCTTTTGTGGCTCTTGTGGTGATCTTGAAAGCCCTTATAAATTGTACTGATCTTCAATAAAAAGTAATGGAATGTTTCTGCAGAGAGAGAGAGAGAGATCTCATGAATTCTGGGATAGAAAAAAGATCTCCACATCACATTGTATCTGGGTCTTACTTGTTGGTGTGGTTACATTTTGACTTCTTACCATAGTTAGTTGATCATTTGGAATCCAATGACTGTCTCCATGGGCTGGTCCAGCTGATTACTTCATGGAGTGTCAGCCTTTGGGGAAGGCAAAACACTAAGAATGGGACTAAGATATTGCCAATAATGCTTATGTCGTGGACATATAGACTCCGAAAAACATAGAACAAACCACATAAACTTTCCCATGGCTTATCAGTGATGATCAGAGGAAATAATTATTCAAAGGCCCCAAATTACTTCCTGGTCCACATACATTCACATAAAACAATGATTAACCCATCATTTGACAAATGAGTAAGTCTTTCCTTTGCTTCATTTGTGTGCATTTTGTAACTGCATCCAGGGTCTTACAACTGTGGAGAACAGACCTTTGGTGGACTGAAAATTCATTGCCAGTGCTTTCGTGAAGCACAGTGGAAGGAAATCATAGGAATTTGCTTGAATTTTAGAAAGGGAAGGACATTTGAGAGTTTGTAAAGTAAATTGGTAGGTTAAATCCTCAATGCTGTGTGAGTCCTGTGGTAGAATGTAGGTGTGCCTATATTCCATTCCTGCTTTAGAGGTTGTGGCCATCTCTCGATGGGGAGGCACAGCAGAGCTGGGTTGGGAGGAAAATGACACCAATGTGGTTCTAGAGATGCTACGTGGCAGGCTTGCATAACAAGGTTGTGTGAGCTTTTAGCAGGATGTATTGCTTCTTTGTCCTCAGAGAGGGGCAGGCACACAAAGGCCTTATGAACATCACTACGCAGCAAGTCTGGCACAATGTTCATGTAGAGGTAGTGCTGCACCCTGTTCTTCCCTGCATGGGGAACCCTGAGAAGGCAGGAGCCCTGACTGTTCAGCTCAGTAGCCTCTGACCTGGCCCAAGGGATGCCTGGGAAGGGAACAACCCATGGCAATACTACCAAGGGCCCTGTGCTTTAAGGATGGCAACTGCAAGAGCTGAGGCTTCCTAGAAGCTAAGGAACCTGAAAGATGAGGCAGACAGGAGTCAGGAGGAAACTTCAGAAGTATGAAAGTCACAGTGCCTTAAACTACTTCTTGCCTCTCAGGCAAATGGGGCACTGCTTGATATGGGCAGGTGATGATGGTTAGTAAGATCTTAAGGAGGAAAGGAGAGAAAGGCTTGGTGGGTACCCAGCCTTTTTCTACCAGACCTACCCCTTTATCTAACCATTGATAGTCATTCTTGTCTGAACATGAGACTGATCTAGGGAGCTTTCTTTAAATCATAGACTTGGGCGTTCTTCCTAGAGAACTCAGTTTGTAGCTCTCTAGTGGGCCTGAGAATCAGAACTGCTTTGAAACCTTCTAGGAAATTCGGAAAACATTCTAAGACCTCATCCTTAGCTTCTAGATAAAGGTCTCAAAATGTAGCCAAAAGTCCTAGGAGAAGGAGAGAGGGAACCTGTGTTTAAAAACAGAGCTAGAATGCCTGTCAGTGGTTACCCAGCCATATGCCATTTCTGAGTTTATTTCTAAATCTGTGAAATGGTAGTGCTAATAACATGCTCTTTATGTCTACAAGATAGCTGTGGAAAAATAAGACATACCACGTACATAAAAAAGCATTTAGAAATTTTAACAACTATCCCCAAAGAGCCCTGTCTGCTGATAGGAAGCGGATCAAACCGAAGTCACCCCAGCTCCTGCCTAGGAGTTTATTGTCATCGGGGGTATTTGGGGCACAGGGAAACCTTCTCTTCCTAGCGCCTTCTACCCCAGCTCCCTGCACTTGACTGCATACAGCTATTATCGTGGATTCTGTAGGCCATCAGTTCTTGAGTGAGGGCTGGAAAGCTAGCCAGCTCACAAGCACCCATTTAAATCTGCTGGTCCCTGAAGTTTGAGAACCTCTGGGGTGAACAAAGAACTGCACCTTGTCATCAGGCAGACTTTGTAGAGTTTGCTCCTAGTAATTGCTTAATTAGTCTTTAATGACATTTAATACAAGTCAGACAGTGGGGGGTAGAAATTGCAAAGGACTTTTAAATTTAGTGTCACCAAACCCAAACAGTCTGCACAAATAGAGTTCAGGTTCAGGCTGGTGAGTGTTATTTATGCAAGGATGGGAGCAGCTGGTGGCTCTGTTTCCTGGTACCTCCTAGGAGGCCATTAGGCCAGGCCACAAAGGCAGTTCAGCTCAGAGGACTCTGTATAAAATTCAAGATTCCTTTGATCCTTGCCTGTGGTATGATACAGTAGTTTGGAGACATTTGAAAATCATAGTCCCTTTATAATCAAATGAACTCAGTGCCTAAAAAATACTTGGAAAAATTTTAAGTTTGAGAGGATTTCTGGAGCCCCTAAACCGTTTGGAGAACTTCATCCTTAGCCTCTAGAAAATAACCTCAATATGTAGCAGAAAGCCCTAGGAGAGGAAGAGAGGGAGCCTCTGTCTTAAAAGCAGAGTTAGAATGCCTGTCAGTGGTTACCCAGACATAGACCATTTCCTACTTTATTTCTAAATCTGTGAAATGGCAGTGTTAATACCATGCTCTTTGTATCCACCAGATAGCTGAGGAAAAACAAGGTACATCATGCATGTAAAAGCATCTGGAAGTGGTAACAAGGCCATTTTAACATTCAGAATCCTGTTATTCTAATCCTGTAGGTTAAATATTTTTTTTCTATTTCCAAGACTTCAGAGCTTTTCTTCATTGAGGCATTGTCTATATAAAATCAAACATTTGAAAAACACTAAAGACAGAGTATTTCTCAATGATCCAGTTGAATTTACCAAACACCATTCAGTCCCTCACTGATCTTTACTTGTGGATGCCTCACCTCCCCACCTGCCTCTTGTATTAACCATCTAGGCCTTCTTTAGGCATTGGCTAGGTGTCATCTCCTCCATGATGCCCTCCCTTGCCTCCATTCATATCAGAGGTGATGCATCATTTAACACCCACCTCAATCAGCTCATCCAGTGTATATCTCCTCTCCCACCAGTAAATACTCTGAAGTTAGGGACAGTAACCTCCTTACTTCCAGATCCCCAGTCCTTGTACAGAACAAGTTGTACTGTTAAATGAAAAGCTAATTCAATGAGCACCAAGCCTGTGCTTGTTGCTGGCAATAAATGTAACAAAGACCCTTCCTTTAGAAATGTTGCTCAGGTAGGAAGAAAGCATGAGGCACTCCCAAGAACACTGTGAAACTTGAAGTCCAGAATGGTCTTAGTGCACTTGGGGACATCATAGGAGGCTTCAGTATGGTGGGTAATTCTTTAAATGGTTATTGGATCCTGCATTCAAACACAGAAATGGGGAGCAGAGACACAGAGGGCATATAGCATGGCAGCAGGGGCAGTCATTTTGCTTGGCACACAGGCCTCATGTCTGGGGGAAGCAGGAACTACAGTGAGAAAAGCAGGGTGACACAGGTGCAGAGGAAACTCACTGTGTGCTCAGCGGGGAGCCAGGACACAGCTCACTGTGTGCTCAGCGGGGAGTCATGAGTGGCATGACTGGAACTAGACCATGGACAATCATTGTGACATGTCTTGGCCACTGAGAGAGCACTGTGAATCCACTATAGTTTTTTTACGGTACACGATACCAATTACTCCTTCTAAAATATTTATTGAGTAGCTACTATGTGCTAAACACTGTTTTAGAAACTAAGGACAGATCAGTACGCCAAGGAATGCTCTCTGCCCTTGTGAAGCTTGCATTCCTCAGGGGTGAGAGTGAGACATAAACAATCAACAGCAGACCTAGTCAACAAGTAGATGACAGAGTAAGCTACATAAAAATGAAATGGAAAGAAACCTGAAAAGGCAGCACAAGGAAGGGGAGATTGCAAGCATTAGGCTCAAATTGAAGCATGGCATTGAGCAAGACTTGTAGGAAGCCAGGGGATGTGCCCGTGCGCCCCAGGTTCACTAGGTGGGAGTTTCTGGTAGGGGATACCACCAGTACAAATGCCCAACTGCTTAGGGAAGATCTGGAGTTCAGGGGCTGGTGGGTGGAGAAGATAAAGCAGGGCTGTGGACATGCTCAGAGCATGACTTTCCCTTTGAGGAAAGTAGAAGCCACTGCACAGACCTGAGCAGAGGTGTGTCACGATTTCACCTACATTCTGGTGCATCTCTTTGCCTTCTGTGTTGAGAATAAATTGTAGGGCACAAGGGTGGCATCAGAGAGGCCAGTTAGGAGCCTCCTGCAGCAGTCCAGCTGATATGGCTGATGGCTTGCATCAGCCAGGGAAATGGAGTGGGATTGGTGGTTGGTAAGTTTTGAAAGTAGAGCCAACAGGATTTCCTGATACAGTCTGCCTGTGTTGTGGGATTCTAAAATGGCTCTCAGGTTTTGAACCTAAATAACTGGAAGGATGGAGGTGCCAGTGCCTGGGCTAGAGGAAGTCTTCAGGTAGAGTGGGTTTGGGAAGGATGGCAAGATTTTCACTAGAATGTGCCACTGCATCTTCTAGCATCCAAGTGGAGATATGAATAAAGAAGTTAGACACCTCAGTTTGGAGTGTGGGAGAAAGGTCTGCTGTTGAAATAAATTTAGGATCGTTGATATACAGCTAGCCTTTTAAGCCATTGGAGATTAAGATGCCCAAGAGAAGAGATGAGACTAGCAAAGAAGTCTAAGGAATAGCCAGTGCACTGGGAGGGAAGCAAGAGTCAAGTATCCAGAAGCAAAGTGAGGAAGATGTAGAAGGAGCGTGGGAGGAGTGAGAAGCTCACCTGACACCAGGTCCTCTTTGTCCTGGACACATAACTGGGCTGTGTTGCTCTCTGTCGCTTGAACCAGGGGCATCCATGTGACTAAGTTGTCACAATGCAATATGTTGGAAAAGAAATGCGCCAGTTCTCAGCCTGGCCAATAAAGTCTCCTTGCCCTTAAAGTACTGGATGATCTTGTCACGCTAGGTGACCCACAAGGTGGGAAAATCCGATCTGAGTGGCTACATGGAGCAGGGCCCCCCCATGGTAGGAAAGAAACTGTTACTATGGAATCCACTAGAATTTTGTGGTTATAGCAGCTAGTAGACCCCAACAAAGATAAGGAGTGACCAAATGCTGGTGATAAATAAGATGAGAGCTGAGAAAGGACTCTTGAACGTAGCAACCCGGAGCTCATTGTTACCCTTGAAAAGTAGTTTCGGGGGAACAGTGAATGAAAATCTCATAGGATCTCATTCAATAGAAAATGAGATGAGAGACACTGGTGACAATGAACTGGAACCCACTCTCTTTTGAGGAGCATGACCACAAACCAGGGCAAAGAAATGAGATGCTTGGTGATGGGAGAAAAGAGAACAAGAGAAGGTGTGAGTTCTATTGTTTGGTTGCTTGCATTTTTTTAGGATGGGAGAAGGAAGCTCACTGTGCTGTTAGCTGGTGGGAAATGTTAGCTCCTTTCCTGAGCCCACGGTGCAATTTGGCACACATCCCGTGCCTCTGCAGCTCACCTGGGATAGTTGTTTGTTTCCGCCTGAATGGCAAATGATATCGTTTTGAAAGGCCTCCTGGTGCCTGATTGATTTGTTAGGGAGCCTGACAGCCTTAATGGACTTTTCTGACAAGACAATGGCTTCTCCTGGCAGTGCTTGTCTTGGAGAGATTCCAGGGTGGTAATGAATGGTGTTATGCACAAAGATGGAGAGGGAGGAGGAGGAAGAAAAGAAGGCTCCAAAGATTTTACTTACCATGGGTTCTGGTGCATGGAAGGAAATAAACCCTGGGCTTCTGTCTCATTGTTAGATACTATCAAAGGGGACAAAGATGCAGGAGGAATGTCTCTTGAGGGTTTTACTAGAATGGTGGAGCTGGGCCCACCCAATGAGGCTGTTCTCTTGTAATTAATCGCCCTGAAGCTTCCCTTTCCTTCTGCTCCCCAGAAGTGTCCTTTGAGAGCAAAGTGGCATCTTATAAAGGCTTGACTTTCAGTTCCTGCTTCACAATTTTTTGTCTCTGTGCTCTTAAGCCATTTAACTTTTCAAAACCCTAATTTCTCTTTCTTGAGTGTAGAAAGAATGATATCTTATTAGCATCTGACATATGGAAGGTGCTCACAGGTGGTAGCTGTTTTCACTTGTACCATCCAAGATGATGTGATGGCATGGAGTCAGGCAGGGCAGTATTCAGAGCTCAGACTCTGAAGCCAACTTCATGGTCTCCACCTGCATGGATCATCATCACAGCTTATATAAGCTACTCACCCTGTTGCTGTGCCTTCTCCCATCACCTGTATGTGGGGAAATCACAACACCCACCTCACAGACTCTGAAGCAGTAACTAATGAACCCATGGGAAATTCTTAGTGTCTACCATATATTAACTGCTTGGAAGATTAACTACTAGACTTATTTGGGTGTGTATATGTGGTTTTGTCTTAATTTGGACAGGGTGATTATAAAAGAAAGACTTTATTTTTAAGGACAGAACTGGAGGGTGGGTGGGATCTGGAATAGAGGTAACAGTGTGACACTCAGTCTGTTGCTCCAGATGCACCCAGGTGCTCCTTCGTGGGGGAACTGAGTATGCTGAGAGTGACCCCCATCAGGAGGGCAATGTGAGCTCATTAGGTCCTTACAGTGGCCTATGGTCTTACTTCCCTGTTACTGCCCCACAGAAACAAGATTGCAATAGCACTGTGATTGGTCAGACCTGCCCATTTCCTATGTTGGTTAACTGAGGGTATTGGGAAGAAACTGACCTTCCCAAATAATAACACATTGATGGACTTCAGGAGATTATTCACCCGCTAATGGTTCTTAAAAGGAAATGTGAGAGTCAGGAGGAAGAAGCGAGGGAGGCATCTGAGAAGAGGACAGACATTTTTTATAAATTGTAGAAAACACACAGGTTGAGATAGACCTTATTATTTGCATTATAAAGTTGAGGAAATCAGAAGTCAGGAAGCTTAAATAACTTGTCAACTATCACACCATCCCCAAAGAGGATTTTTAGGATTCCACACCCAAATTCTATGGTTTTATCTCTTTATCATTATAACTGCATGTGTATACCTATTAGCTCAGTTCATGTATTTATTGAGCTCACATGCAGTCCTCAGTGCTGATGGGAGACATGCATTCAACAGAGGCAGAAGACATGCTGCCTACCTAGGAGCCATGCACAGCACAGACATGAGGACAGAACAGATGCATACGAAGCCCCTGAATGTGTGATGATGTGCGATGATCATGTTGACCACATCTGGAAAAAGGAGTTCAGAGAAAGGCAATTTCCAGGTGATGCATGTGCTGTGGAAGGCTGGGGATGTCAGTGAGTAGAGAGGGTTAGGAAAGCCATAGTAGTGAAGAGGAGAGAGGACTGGACACAGCTACTAGTTGGACTTGGCTCCCAGTGAACCCATCAGTCTAAACACTGCCCCATGCTGTCCCATGATGATGGAGCACCTCCTGTGGGCCTCCTGTCCAGGGCTGGAAGCCAAAGGGCAGTAAGGAAGGGTTGCTATTCTAAGAAGCTCCTTATCCATGCAATCAGCCATGCTGACAAATCTCCAAATAATTGTCCCTTTCCACAGAGTGGATGCAAAGCAACACACCCTCTGGATCCAAGCAGGAGTTTGCACTTTGTTGCTGGTGACTGGGAGCTCTGTCTCAGTGTATCTGCACAGAAAATACACCAGAATGCACAGGAGTAGAGGATCTTACGATAGATATAACCTTGAATCCACTTCTATTAAAACAAAATTAAAATAGATCATTCACTGACTTCAAAACATTCGCTTTTATTAGTAACAAATTTCTGCCTGTGGAAATACTGCAGCTGAGATGCAGAGCTGTAAACAAGTCCAAATTAGTCTGTTTATAGGAGCAGGAAGGTATATTATCTGGTAGAGGACTCAGGGGAGTTAAGAGAACCAGGAATGGAGCCCAGAGAGCCAGGTTCTCTTCTCTGTGGTGCAGCCCTGTCTCAGCAGGAGGCAGAAGCATGGGGAGAAAGACAGGGCTCCTGCAGACCAGGATGACCCTTCAGGGCTTCTGGGCTTTTCTTCCCCTGGCTTGTGTGCAGAGGCTAAGGAAGAAGGGCAGGGCAGGGATTTGACAATGTGGCCCTAAAGGAACGGATCAAGCAATCATAGCTCCAGTCAGCAGGAAATGAGCTAGAAGTGTTCCATAAGGGCCCTGGCTTATCAAATATGAGGACACCTGACATGTGCAAACCAAACACGGCTGCCGCTTATCTTCCAGACCTGAACTAGCTCCCCAAGCCAACTCTTGAGGACTTCCTCTTTTAAATAATGAAGTATCTGATAAATACACCACTGTCAAGTGCATTTGGAGCAGCTGAAGAAGGAGGCTGAGATCAGGTTTAATAAAACCTCCTAGGGAAGCTTCCCTGAGACGGTGCGGAGGAGACATTTGTACTTGCCCTGTTAGAATCTGTAGGATCCTTGGGGAGGCTCTGATGGGTTTGTTTCTCAGACTTCTATTCGTCTATGGTCTATGCAGACAATGCTCAGACACCTGGGTGTAGACAGCTGGTGCTTGAGATGGCAGTTGTGGAATCCACAATATCTGCCGAACCCAGATTCCTCCTTCCAGGAGGGATCAGAGCCTGCCTGGCCTGCGTGCCAGATTAATAGGTTGGTATTGGTTCCCTCCTTCTCCTGTATTGCTCCCTTGTTACCTGCTCAGGTGCCTGTGTACCTAGAGCCCTATATGGTTAGGGTGTGAGACTGGAAGATTCTAAGACCTTTCTTCAGATCATCCTTCACTGTTTTTCCAGAATTGACCCATCTTTTCCCTAATGAGTTCACAAACAGTGAAGAGCTTTGAGAGTGGGTCAAGGGGGTCCTCCTTCCCAGGAAAGTCTGCATCATGCAATGAGTTTGAACGAGAGAAGGGATATTCCACAGTCATCTTGTGGACCTTCATAAGCAACATCCCCTCTCTAAATTCCAGTTCCTTTATTTGAAAGAGAAAGGAGCTGGTAGAAATGATTCACCCTTCCCATTCTAATGCATTTTCAGTCTTATTGTCATGATTTCAGACATCAGACCAAACTTTCTGACAACTTTAACTCACACTATGTGTGATTTACCCTTCCTGTCTTTCAATGTCTTTAAATAGGGATAATAATAATAAAAATAATGCCTTCTTCAGGAATTTGTTTTAAAAAGTAAGTGAGATGGCAGTTGAGAACATGCACCACAAATTCAGATGTATAAGAACACCTGTGTTTGGACTGATGTTGGTAGCATTTTATTAAAATAATCATGTTCAGCAAGAACAAAGTAGGTAGAGTATCCTGTACTTGGTAAAACTCCTCATGAATATACCTGGATGCACTTGTTTGACTGTTGCTTGGGGTAAATTCTTAAGAGTTGAATTGCTGGGTCAAGTACACACATTATTAGTGTTCATACCCTGTGCAGAACTGGCTCTCAAAAAAGAAACTGGTTTGCTAGCAGTTAAAAAAATATCTGCTGCTCTCTCTCCTGTTTTGCCAATTTAATAAAATTGTTGTTGCATGATACTTTGCATTTTGTTGGTTATTGGAGAGTATGAATGTTGCATAAATGGTTACAAGGTATATGTTTTTTGTTTTGTAAGTTTCATATTCATGTATATTTATTATCAGAGTGATTATTGCTTTTCTATTAAAATGGAAAAATGTCTGTCTCTAACTTCCTTTGTAAAAGATTAACCAATTGCCTATTGTATTTTGGCAAAAAAAAATCTTATTTCCTTTTTGTGCTTTTAAATTTTGAGTAGGTCATTTTGGATATAAATTTTAAACTATAGTAGTCTAATCCATGAGTGTTTTCTTTTTTTTGCGCTAAGCAAAAAGAAAAAACTCTCCATCCCAAAATCCAAACACTGGTAATATTGTTCATCCAAGTTTATACAAGGCACATTTGAAAATTAACTCTTTAATCTATTGGTGTTTGTTTTGATGTAGGATTGGAGAGAAGGTTCCAACTTAATTTGTTTTTATTAAAAACAGTTCACTAATTGTCTCAAAACTAATTTTTATTAACTCTCAACCAAATAAATTTAGCTGTCTCTATCTAGGAAAATGTTTCTATTCACTGATTTTCTTTCTTTTTATGTAATATAATGAAATCATTTAAACTTATTGTGATTTTTTTTTATTTTAGGCCAGAGAAATTTATTACAAATTTGTTTACTAATAAAATACAGATACTCCCACACCCCTGTCCACTGTGCATAGGTGGTGTTCTGACACCGGTGCTTGTTGCTTTGACATTTTCCTGCCTCTGACATCCTTCCTTCTTATGTTTTATATCACTGACTCCGTTTTCCAGTGTTCATTGTGCGTTGTTTTGTGTGTGTGTGCTAACAATTCAAATTTTAATTCCGATACTGTATTTTTGGGCTCTGTTACAATCCTTTTCCTTTCTGTCACCTTTTTTATTCATTCCATTGTGCATTCACATTATTTGTTGTCTTTGCATATAAAGACTTTGAGTGAGTTGTACCTTTTCTCTCCTTTATTGGGACAATAAAATGAGCCAATACTTATAAAGTACTGTAACCATGTCTGGTGTATAGGAAGGGCTCAGTAAATCTCACCTGTTATCATTAATACCTCCCACTGCCACCACTTTCTGGTTATATCATTGTCTGAGAAGACGCAGTATGTAGAAAACAGTATTTTCTACAATGAAGAGCTCCCAGATCTCTGCACTTCTTTGCCACTGTCATAATGCCTTCCTGTGAGAACCATTTCTTTAAGAAAAAAAGTGTCACCGCTATGCCTTCTATTCCACACCCATGTTGCTCTCAGATTTTCAAAAACTGGAGATTCCAACCTTCTATCTTATCAAAGTCCATGCTGTGTGCACTGTGGTGATTCTCAGCATGAGTGGGGGACCTGATTCTGGTGGGTGTTGGGGGAGCATCCTGGCTGCTCAAACGAGGCTCCACACAGTAGAAAAACACAGGTGGTTTTTTGGGTGGGTCTTGAATTTTCATTTCTGGATTGGAGGAAAGCAAGGAATAAATTGATTCTCACCCCTTAAACTTCTAGCTTGGCAAATTTACTTCCATCTAGTCACATTGGTGGCCATTGATAGATTTTTCATGTCCATTTCATTGGTGGGACAGAAACCTCTGCTATCAATTCTGGAAGTAGGTTTTCTCAATCTTGCCACAGCTAGATTTCTATGCTTTGAGGAATAGCAGTCCTTCCTGAGGCTTTGTGCACACTTCCATCGTGCTGATGGAGGCTACACTCACTTCTGCAAGTCTGGGGCATTTGCAAGGCAGATCTGGTTTCCTGTTGAAGTGCAGCACTGTCTACACTGCCCGAAACTGCAGCTCTTGGGCAGAGGGTGCAGAGCCCCTGTCCACAGTGTTGAGAAGGTACTCAACCTGCTGACTACTCTCTCCTGTGGGCTGCAGGCTTAGAGGTAGACACAATGAAAAGAAATGGTAGAAGGGAGCTTTTCAGAAATTCAACTTTGAAGTGGTGCTAACTTGATGTTCATGGCGGAGGCTTAACTAATTCAATTCTGCAAGCATAAATTTCAAGGACATTTCTAAGTATATCCAGGGTTGAAAATCTGAAGCCATTCAGGTATTCATGCATTCACTCCCTTATTCATTTCTGTTGAGCCCTGGCCTCCCACTAAGTGCTGGGGATACAATGTTGAACAAAACACAACCTTCCCTGTCTCTTCCGAGAAGACCCACTCTTCATTGTATACCTGACATGTCACCCTCACATAGTACGAACCTTGCATGCATCATGACACCTGTGTAATGATTCTGGGAGGTTGCCACCATTGTTCCCGTTTCAGGAATGAAGAATCAAGGCACAAGGAACCTGCTGTCTATTACAGTGAAGGGCCAGGACTTGACTCTCTGCTTGCTTAACTGCAAAGCCCTGCTTCCAAAATACACCGAATCACACCCCAGGAATGATTGCAGTGCTCATAGGATGTGACTCCTAAACCAGAGACAGAGTTCAACTTGACAGACGTGGCAGTAGCTGGAGCACACTACACATCTGGTTTCTCTGACACATCTGGAAATGACACCTTTTTAGTCAGGTGTTTGGCACCAATGAGCACATCAGCCAACATTCTATACACCCTGCAGGAAAGAGGCGTTCTCATCTGGGTACAGATGCCTGAAATCTGAATGCACCTTCCAGTTTTTCTCTTGTTATCCTCAGGGAAATCATGCACTTGCTTGAGCTGAGGTCACAGAGACTAAAGGAAATAGCAAGCCATTTCTGTACTGCTCAGATGATTCACTGTGAGAAAGCCACACTGTATCCTGACCAGCTTTGTACCACTGCTGAGAAAGCATGTTCCTCTCCTGGATGTTTCCTCTCGGGGGAAATTCAGGTAGTCCCTGTCTGTGTTGTGTATCCAAGAAGGGAAGGTCTTTATAGAGACCTACTTACTATCGAGGTAGGATTTGGGCAAGGGTTAGATGGTGACAAGTACCTAAATAGCTATGAAGATGAGCATAGCTCAGCATATTCTTGGTTTCTTAGGAAATTCTGAGCCTCTAATTCATAGTAGCATTTCCCCTTTCCTTCTTCCAAATAGTCCACTAGCAGTACCCAGATAATCTGTTCACTATATTAATATGAACAGGATTTTTAACAACGATTTTGCAGAGTTGGAGTTGGTCAAGGAGTGGTGGCTCATGCCCTGGACATACAGAGGCTGACTTCTGTGAAGGGTCAGTGTGGTGCAATGGACAGAACACTGGACTGGCTTTCAGGAGAGTCTGGACCTCATCCCAGCTCTGTGCTCTTGACCAGAGTGACTTCAGTTGATCATTCTCTTTCCTGGCCTATTTCTTCCTCATAAATTGCACTTTTCAGCTCTATTATTTAAAATTCATTCTAGAGTGAGTGGTTGACAAGGATGAGTAATCAGTTCTCAATTAGACAAGATTGTAGGTATAAGGAGAAGCCACAAAGCCCTTATGATATGTTTGATAATTCAACTCCCCTCCACATATAAATGTACCTGGTCGGGGTGTGTATATATCCATTATCCCAATAATAATAATAATAATCCTTTTAGGCAGTTGTAATAGTTTCAATAGTAAAATTGAGTTGAAGTATAACACACATTTAATTTACTGGAACTAGCCCACATTTGGATAATGAGAAATCTTCAACATGGTCTGCCCTTCACCCTACTTACCATTTTTTCCCCAAATCTTCAAAGTAAATTTCAACCTCCACAAATTCATACAATGTAGGGAAAATGAAGTTTTGGAGGATTCTGAGAACCCAGTGCTCACAATTTAAACAGGGATTTCAGAGATTTTTTTCCAAATGTAATTTTGACTGTTTGCTTTTCAATTCTTAGCATACATGCTGCCTTTGACCCTAACCCTGCACAGACTCCCCTGCCCATCTGTGTTAGACATCACAAGAAGAAACAGAGACCTAGGGATTAAGTAATCTGCCAACCAGCACAAACCTACAGAAGAGCCAAGATTCAAGCACAGTTTCACCCAGTGGAGGTGGTGGTGACCGAAAGTATGCTACCCAGTTTCTTGGGAACACTTGTGCATGCAGTGAAATTCCCTGAGTGAACAGTCATATCCACTTGGCTTTCTGATGCATTATGTTAATAATTTTTAGCAGAGAATTACCTTCTGGATTCGGTTTGGCTCAGTCCAGTGTTAAAATTAGTTTGCAGACCTACAGGAGCTGGTGACTAATGACAGAAAGGCAGCCATCAGTATCCTGTGCAAGAATGGAAAATCAGTTTAGGATTCACATTTCTCATTTGCCATAGGTAATCCACAAGGCAATTAATCTGCATGTAGATAATTGCAAGTTGATTCTGTTGCACTCCTTTGATATCAAGACTACGTGCATGTAAGTAGAAAGCTTGTAGGCTGTGTCTTGAGGACCACCCGCACCCTCATCCAGAAATCTCCTTCAGCTGCCCCGAGACAAGACCATAAGTCTGTCAATTGCTTACAGTTCTTCGTTGCTTTTAGGCTAAAGTCTACACTCTTGAACTTACCCAACAAGGCTCACTATTGTCTAAGTTCTCCCTGTATCTTTAGCTTCCTCTCTCACTGCCTCCAAGCAGCTGTAACAGACTTACTTGAGTTTCTCAAGTAGACTATGTTTCTGTCACTCTGCCTCATATTGTCTTTCAATCTTGAAGTACTAATGTGCCACACTAAGACTCTCCAGGCTGTGGCCTTTGCACTCTGGGACCCCATTCCTGAGCTGTGTGCTCTCTCCTACCATAAGCACCTTGAGGGGAAAAACTCAGTCTTTCTCCATCATGCTGGTCCCCTGTAGGAGGTGTTGGATGTTGGTGAATGAAAGAATCAATTATCATGCAATTAAATTTCAAATACCCTCGTAGTCATTAGCACTTCTCCTTTCATTTGTAATGCCAGATGTAATATACAAATATATTCTCCTTGTTGGAAAGGGACATTGCTGAATGAGCTAAACACCTCTCTATACTCTTACTGTCATTTCTAGTCCCAAGTTCCTCCCCTATATTTAGTGCTATTTCTCCTAACCTGCATGTGCATGTACACATTTGTATTCATGGTTCCACATATCATGCAAAGAAAATATATAGTATTATATGGAAATATCTATCTGAAGCTTGCTTTTTTGGATTTACAGCATGTTGTAAACTTGGTTCTGTATAAGCACCCATAGCTCTAATTCATTCTTTTTAGAGGTTGTCAAGATTTCAGATTGTGAATTGAACAGTTTATTTAGTTACTCCCCTATTGTCCATCAATATTTAAGAACATGGTGATCCTGGAATCTTGAATAAAGAGGAGACTCTGGAAGTTTATGGTCCAGTCTTCTTCCCTGAACTCCCTCCAGTAGCATCCCTGTGCAGACATCACCCTCTCCTGCTTGGATACCAGAAGGAACAAGATCTTCACTCCCAGAGAAGGACAGTCCAATTAGGACTTCTTTCCTATCTTTTTTTTAAAACATTTTTATTATATTATTGTTGAAATGGAGGCACATTGTGACATTTACAAAAGTTCTTACAAGTTGAACTCACCTCCTCCATTCATTCTCCTTTATCCTCCCTTCCTCCATTCCTGGAACAGGTTCAACAGGTCTCCTTTTTCTGTTTTCATACATAAGTACATAATATTTCTGCCATAATCACCCTCCTACAGCCCTATATCCTCCCCCCTCCCACTGGTACCAGCTCCTAGATGGGACCTGTCTTTCCTTCCTGTTCTCCATTTTTGATAAGAGACATTTTTGTTTGTTTATGATAGCTACACATGGAGTTTCACTGTGACATTTCCATGTATATCTGTATTTGAACCTGAATTATTTCATCCCCTCTATTTTTCTCCTTTCTACCTTAGTCCCCTTCTTATGGTGATTCTGTGTTCATTCTTGTATACAAAGTACATAAACATTTCACCTTTTTAACTTCCTTCTCCTGTTAGTGACCTCCCCTTAGCATGACCTGTTTTTCATAATATTGCTTGCATTTTAATTGGGTCTGTTTTCCACATATGAGAGAAAACATGCAGCTTTGGCTTTCTGAACCTGGCTAACTTCATTTATGATGATGTTCTCCAGTTCCATCCATTTACCTGCAACAAGAAGATTTCATTCTTCTTTATAAATAATACATTTTCTTAATCCATTCGTCAGTAGTGGGGCATCTTGGTTGTTTCCGTAGCTTAGCTATTGTTAATAATTCTGCAATAAACATGGGTGTGCAAGTGTCTTTATTGGAACCTGACTTATATTCCTTCGGATATATCCCTAGGAGTGGTATAGCTGGTTGTTCCTACCTTAAAACAGATATTCTTTTTATCCCCTACTCTTCTTTTTTAGCTTTATCCCCTGGAACATCTTACACTTAGTGACCCTCCTCCCCATGTGACAGTGACTGTCATGCCTCCCACCTACCATTCTTTTTAATGTTTTCAAACTTTTAAGCACAGTTTATTAAGAGGCACAGTAGTCAATTTAGTAATGATTCAAATTTGCCTAGTGATGCAATATTAGTGAATAGGTAATTTTATTTTTCTCCTAACTTTAAATCTCCATAGATAACACAAAATGTTCACGCCTTTAAAAATCACTTATCAAAAAAAATCAGTCAAGAAATGGGTGTGTGACTCAGGCCCTGAGTTCAAATCCCAGCACCCTCTCCCACAAAAACTATTCATTCAGGGCTGTGGATATAGTTCTGGGAGAGCACTTACCTAGCATGCAATAGGCCATGGGTTGGTCCCAGCACTGCAAGGGGGAAAAAGTCAGTAGTCACCTTAACAGTGTGACCCCAGAGAACACATGCTCTTCATCTATCCAGTTTCTTCACCACCCATTCTTCTTAAATAATTTGCTAATTCCTTTGTGGTTTGTTTTGCAATTAACATCAGATCACCTTCCTATATGTACCTCAGTTTGGAAGGTCTTCAATTAAAGTATCGTTCTTAGGGTGGCGTGATGGCACCCTGTCAGGTGTGTCCTATGTAGCTCTGGGTACTTTAGGATCATAAATCTAGCCACTATACTTCTGGTATGGTCACCCATTATCTGCATAGTGCAGGACTTGATAAAAGAAAGATGAGTAAATTTGGATCATACTAGGAGTGAATACTGGATGATTTGGGATGAAGAGTGTTCTGGAGTGCAGGCCTAGGCAGGAGTTGGTGAGCGACAAGACAATCCCGTGGGCCTTGGACAATGCCAATGAGCAAAGGGGACAGAGTTGATTACCCACCCCCATCTGCTATGAGCTAGGGAGGAAGCCAGCCTAAGGAACCTGGGGTGGCTCTGCTTGCTGATGCTTCCCAAGGTAAAGTGAGCAGCTACTGACTCCACAGGCCTAGTCCAGAGCCCTGGAATATGGGCAATAAGGCTGCATTGAGGAGCAGCTGTGGTGGCCAGTCCTCATGCTCTCTGCTATATACAAAGGATGCCTGGTTCTAACCTCACACACCTATTCTTCATCTGACCTGTGACATGCAGTGCAGAGCCCCTTCATGTGATTAACAGGAGGATGGAGTCCCCCTTTCCTTAGCAGGAGGGTGGTGTGGCCTAACAGGATTGGGGCCTTAAATGCAGCCCTGCTATGGATATCAGTCAGCACAAGCACCAATCACAGTCCCAGGCTGAATAAAGCAGAAGAGAATGTACTGGAAGGATGTGAGAGCAGAAGGTGCATATAGACCTCATAGGAGATTGAAGACTCGGCTTTAAATTTCAATCCTGGAGCCAGTTCATTCAAGATTCAGTGATCTGAAAAGTTCATTTGGCCTGGCAGTTCGGTTTATGACTCTAATCTCCAAAACAAGAAGCAATGAGTGTAAGATGACCCCATAGCAACCCTTCTAGCTCAATCTTAGATAAGGTTATCCAAGCCTCAGTTTCCTTATCTATATTTTTTTTAAAAGATGAATATGTCTACCTCTTTTGAAGGGTTTTTAAAGGTACTCAGCACAGAGAAGGTGATCAGTATTCTTTAGCTTCAAGATGTCCAAGAAACTATAACCAGAGCTTACAGTATCCCAAATAGCCTCTGCACACTTAGCCAGCCTGTCTGACTCTTTCCAACACATCTTCACTGTGGATCTTTGGTAAAGAACCTCCTCATTATTTAAATAATATCTTCAAGGATTGCTTCCAGAAACCTAGGGGAAATTCTCACCCCAAGTTATTACTCATGTGTCAGACAGCTTTGAGAACAGAGAGAGCACAGAATAGAGGGAAAAATTCAATAACTGCATAATTTAATGAAAGCAATCTTTCTTTGACTGTCTGAGCCTTATCTCTTTTCTTACACTTTCAAAAAGCACAGACACCATATATATTTGAAGTCTTTATACAACGTAATAAAATCAGACTATTATATGTATGTTAATCAGAATGTTAAATTTTTATCAAGCAACCAAAATAACTAACACTTATGGATTGTGCATTCTGATGTAAATCTAGGGCAAGACGATGAATATTTTAGTAATTGCTCTTAGTCCCAGCAAGTATAGGCAATTTGATCCCCTGGTAGAAATAGGAAATAGGAAGATTTTCTTTGCTGCCTTTATTCTTACATGTGGCTGACACTCCTTGCTCCTTCCTCCCTCCTTCTTCTGCTTGTCTTATTCCATTCCTTTACTCTTTTTGTTTGCCCCCATTCCACCATGTACTTTCTCCTCCTACTTCTGCCTTATGTAAAAATACCAAACTATCCCTGGACCCCAAGACCCACCATTTTAGGTTCATTCTCTTGAATAAAGCAGTTTCTTTGGTAAAATGCAAATAGCACATAGCACAGAGCGCAGACAACTTGTTTTTGATCAGAACCTTTAACTGTGGCAATTTATCCATCCTCTTTTCCCATGGTAGGTATCTCTGTGTAAGAGATAGCAAAGATTTTAGAGGAAGAGACAGTGTATTATATGGAGTTGGAAAGAGATGACTTTTGACTAGCTGTGCAACCTTTGGAAAACTCGAGACTCCTTGCTTATTTAATAATTTCCCACAATGCCAGACATATAACGAATATTCAATAAAATGAGTTGGTAGAGCATTGTAATAATAGTACACATGTGACCTACCTTCTCTGTGGCCCAGTTTCTTATCTTTAGTATCAGGAAAGGTACCATTGTTTAACCACATTGATGTAAGGATGAAATGCTTAAAACAGTTCAGAGCATATAGTAAGTGCTCCACGTATATTATCCAGTATAAAGTAGACCTATCAGTATGAATTTTGTCAGAACAGTGAAAAAATGCTCTAGGTATTTTACACAGGAAGGGATTTCATAGAGGGAATTATCAGATCCAAGGTCTTGGGAGAGGGAGGATGCACAAAGGTCTCTAGCCTCACTCCATACCATCTGCCTTCTGGTGGGGATCTGGATGGCTGCCCCCACTGCTATGGGAGCAATATGTGCTCTTCTCTCCTTCACACTCATCCATGTGTACCTCTTTGCTGTTACTCTTTAAAAAAAACCACAAGTACACATTTCATTTTCTTTTTATCAAGAGAAAAGATATTTCTGCTGTGCTAAATAAACCTTTGGAGGTAAATTAGCAGCAAAACTTACTTAGCCATTGCTGTCAGTCACCTTCAGACAAGTGTAAAATTAAAAAAAAAAAAAAGAAAACCGTGACTAGATATGATTAGATTGTAGGAAGTACAGTTTCCAGGCCTTGGAGCTCTGTGGTTCCGGAGAAGGCACAGAGTAAAGAGAATGGTGCTGGATTGCCTTCAGACCAAGTGGGATAGTACTCAGGGCAGAGGTGAAGACTATGTGTGATTCAGTGCCAAAGCATATTCCAAATTCCATGCAGATTTCAGAGTTTGCTGGTTATGAAAATGAAGTGGGAAGACTATGTATGCCCAGACAAGGTACCCAACACCAGGCAGCAAAACCTAGGAAACTAAGTGACAATACAGTAAAGTTCCACAGTTAATGGGGTTCACTTAAGGATTTCTTATATTCCAGACTCAGATTCAAATGCTTTGCATGTGCTAACTCATTTAAAATTCTTGTAAAAACCCATGCATTAACTACTATCACCATGAACATTTTACAGGTAAGAAAACCTCGGTCCAGGAGAGTAACTTGACCAAGGTCACCTTTTTGGTAAATGGTGAAGGCAGGATTGGATCCCAGTGGTGGGTGTTCTTAGCTGCCACACTCCTGTGAAAGGAAAGGATACTCAAGTTGAGGATACTCAAGCTGACTTCACCCAGGTTAAGACTGGCTAAAAGTCTGTTGCATTGACCCATCTAATTTTCATATCCTTAGGATAAAGGTTATTTTTTAAAACACAGGTTCTTACTTCACTCTTCTAAAAGCAGTTAGGTGCATGGTCAGAGATATTTCCTCCTATCAAGGAGAATTTGACAAGGAAACTAAGCAACTCTGCTCCTGGATGGCTGTCCCTGACCTATAACCTGCTCCCAAGAACTTGCTTTTCTTGTTAGATTCATCTTCCTTCAACCCTCAAGGTGGCACCTCCTCTATGGTCTTCTGAGATCCAGGAAAAACTGATTATCATTCAACAAGCACCATAAAAGAAAAGACTGTTAATTACTGTGTACAAGACAAAAACAGGAAATAGGAAAATGCACAAAGCAAAGTAACTCTTGCCTTGCAATGTGATTTTATGTTCTCTGTACATTTATTGCCAACAATCACATCCAGGGGAAGTAGGAATGGCCGATGTCTTTGAGAAAAGGTTGCAGCCCTAGAGCTGCAACTCATCTGAACACACTGTCTCATATCCCTCCCTCACCTTTGTTTTTTTTTTCCCCCAGTCAGAAGCTTCTAGAGCAGAAAGGGGTGTATTTGCCTCAGAAAGACAGAGCACTGCTATTGAGCAAGAAAATTAAACTGTTTAAGAAACATCAAGTGCAGAGGAAGCTTGGATATTATAACTTGAAAAGTTCTCTGTGGCAGAAAGGAAGACCTCAAATCAAATATCCCTCGCAGAGAAGCACATTGGCAAGCAACTCATGAGGCACTGAAATGAAGGAGATCTGCCCCCAAACCTTCATCTGATGACTCAGCATATGTAAACTGACCCATGAGTCAGCCCTGGCTCAGGCTGACCAGGAGCAGGATCCCATAGCCATTTTTTAAAGAACTCAGGGAAAGAATTCAGGAAGTAAAAGCAACCCTAAATAAACGTTGATAAGAAAATGTGACAGTTATCTTTAAAACATAATGTTTTATGTTGTTATGCTCCTGGCAGCAGAAATTGCCCAGTTCTCATCAGAAATAACAACTCCTATGAGCTGAGAGTTTCCAGCATTAGGAACCAAACTCTCTCCAGAGTCACTGCATTTGCTATTGCTCTGTCTGTACTGATATCTAAACTATGAAAACAGAGAGGCAGCTTTCCTGTGCCCCTTATAGTTGTGCTGTCACCAGGGTCTTGGGCGGTGCTCTGAAGGTAAACCAGGCATTACAAAGCCTTTCACCACTAATTTCATTCTTACTTACTTCTTGAGTTAAAAAGATCCATCCATGGGCCAAAGACTATGAGATTTCAAGTGCCAAAATCTGCAAGCTGCATTGTTGTAAAGATTAAATATGTACGTGCATATAAGTGCTGGAAACACTGCGTAGCATTTAGTAAGCACTCCACACCTGTTATCCAGTATAAGGTAGACATGACAGTAAGGTAGGAGGTATCAGTCAAAAGGGCTGCTCGGATTATGGTTAGGTGAGGAGGCCCAGCTCTCACCAAAAGCAGAACTCAGCCAAATTTTCCCTTGTTGGAATGTTGGCCTGAATAGCTAGATAGTCTGATTTATTTTTTTAGAGGAAAATGAGCTCATACACAAAAACCTTCTGATTTTTACATTTCAACAACTAATTCTTAGTTTTCAAAATCTGAGTAGGTCAAACAAGCATATCTTAGGGCTAATTTGGCCCACAGGAACTTTCTTCCCAAGAACCTTTCAAAGGAGGTGGCTGCTTTGTGAAATAACTGAAGCCCTGTGACACCTGAAATAAAGATAGTATTGGGGGTGGGGCCCATATTGAGAAAAGTGACTTGGGGTTGCTCCCAATAACAGGGTATATAAAGTCCCCGGGAGGACAAAAGTACAGAAACAGATTTCACAGTCATGTGAGGCAGAATTAAATTGTGCAACCATTTGAATGCTCAGTGAACAACATGAGCAGAGATGCCAGAGGGTGTGTGTGTGTTTGGGGTGGGGGGTGTCTAACATGGCTAGAGAGGACCCCCACTGGCAGGGTTGGCTCTCACATGTGATGGATGCCACATCAGATGGTTTTTGTTGTATTTTAACCATTGAAAACTTATTTTAATTTAGTTTGTGCATCAACTCTAACCAGTCCATAGACCACTGGGAGGCACCATGGCAGCCATTGCACAGGAACTACAGGAAAAGTGGACACTAGGATATAGGGTACATCTGTGTCTGGAGAGTGGGGTGCAAAGGCTTTCCTAGGGAGCAGGGAAGGAGCACAAAGACCCCATGTGCGCAGCTGAGTTTCTCATCAAAGACCTTCTCTGACCATCTTCCTGGAGAACATGCAGGGGACCTCTGGGCTCACACATTAGTTGCGCACGGGTGAGTTTTAATTAAAGCCCAGGCCTTCAAAAGCTCCAGATTTCCCACAGGTAACCTTTCCAGCCATAGTTCCTTGATTCAGAGAATTCAAAGCTTCTTAAGAAAACAAGGTGGTGTTTTATGTAGGAGTGATTTGTTTCCAGAGTTCTTTTCCTTGATGTATTTTTTAACATTTTATGATTCACTGCTCATTATTTGCAGTGAGCCCTATCCTGTTCTAGCTGACCAGCCCCTCCAGGTACTTCTGCTCTGGCATGGGACAGCAGGGTCTCCCACACAGCCCATTTGGGAAAGTGAGTCTTGAAGCAGGCTTGCTCTTGTAAGCCTGTTTCTCCCAAACTTCTTGATTGACATTAGACCTCCCTGTAAATATGTCATTTCAGGTAGTGGGACACTGCATCGTCACTGTCATCTCTGCTCATTCCACATCAGTCCAGTCACAGAGAGAGTGGGCAGTGCTTTTGTCTCCATTTTACAGATTGGGGAAGGGAGAAGAAAAGGTACAGTTCTGTTGCCAGTGACTGTCAGTGACAGAGCCTAGCTTCAAACCATGCAGCTGTTTGAAGCTGGATACTGTGTTTCAAACTGCAGTGCTCTCCTGCTTCTTGTGCTTTTGCTGCAGTCAGCAAAATAGCACAGAGATGAAAACATTCAACCACATCACTTCAGCATTCAGCACCAGGCAGAGCACAGTGGGGTGCCACCTGTTGCAGGGCTTTTCAAAGTCTGAGGACTTGTCCCCAGCTCCCACAGCGCCCCCTGGTGGATGCTGCCCCCTTCCAGGCGGTCTCTCATGTTCGTAGCTTTGCACTGTGTACATCAGTGTCATGATGCCTTTGCTCACTGATCTGAAATGCTGGTGGGGCAGGAAGGGCAAGCTCCCAAGGAGAATAGGAGTTTGGGCATTTTCAGGGCCACTAGTGGAATTTGGTGTGCCTTCTTTTCATTGGAGCTCCATGGTTACTTTACAGCCAGCTCCCACTTTCAGTCTTAAGTTGGTTTAGATGTTCGTAAGCATTGGAATCAGGCATTCCTGCCTGGGTGGCATGGCAACACCCCTCCTGTGTGTATCATTATTAACTGCATAACTCATGAAGAAGATTCTGGATGCCTTCAGAGACAAATTTGCCAAGAGCCTTTCCATTCAATGCAGTCAAAATGTCTTCAAGTGTCCCAAACTCCGCCGGGATACATGAGCAGGATAGGCACCTGCCTCCCTGATGCTTGCCATCTAGTTGAAAACCCCCCAAAAACAACACCCATGAACTTAGTGAAGAGAAAGAACAGGACAGTTATGAATATCGTTTTGTGAGGATACGTGATGGAGAGAGGGCAGTTCCCATTCAGAGAGAGGCGGTGAAACTTACAGACGCCCCTGTGTGCCCAGGATGGCATGCCAGACCTTTATAGCCATACCCTTGGGTCCTCAACCAGGTGGTGATGTAGATGTTCTCTGCATTAACCCATGTGGGCTCTGGGGCCAGGAAGAACAGAAAATAAACTATGGTACTGGCTCTGGGGGCCCTGGGTACGGACTGTGAGGAGACCAGGTTGAGAATAGAGGACAGGTGGAAAGTTATCAGGCCCAAGCTGCCAATAGCTCAGCCTCTTGTTATGACACACTTCACATATTCAACCAATCAGAGCAGAAGTTGCTAGAAGAGGTGTTTCATATTACTGAAAGCATAAATGAAAAATATCATTGAGGGGTTCCAATGGAGGAAAAGTCAAAATCTCCTCTATGATTTTAATTCTCAGTTGTCACTCTAGACACCCCTCAGAGTGAGTCTGAAGCTTAGAACTAACCTTCTTGTCAGAATATGAGGTAAGTGATTGAGACTCACAGAATCCTCAGCAAGGTGGTTGGATTTGGAAGTCATAGATGGTTTCATTCTAATTCCAACAGACCCTGGGGTTTCCAGTGACACCTGCATCCTTCATTATCTGATGACTGCATTGCTGAACCTGGCTAGTGCCTTTGGTGACCGTCTGGTGTCTTCAGGAAGGTTGGGCGCCCACCAGACTGTTCCATGTCTCAGGGCATCAAGGACTGGGCCACACCACTGAACACCCAGAAACTTGAACTTATCGGTGCCCAGAGTTGATCCAATACAACAAGGCTCCCTTGCACCACTTAAATATAAGGAGGCTAACGACGAAACTAGAAGGCCAGTGAGACATATAATCACAGGAAGACGAAGTTATGTTTGCCTGATTAGTAAGTTTTCTCCTTGTAAAGAGCAAAAATATAACCATATCTGAGACCAGTGGTAGAAGAAAAACATAGATAATTTGCAATGTTAATATTTTTATTCATTTTGAAATTCTGATATGTCTGTCTTCACTCCAAAGTAGACCATCCCAGGACAGGACATGTTTCGAGAGAGATACTCTCTCCTCTGGTTGTTTCTTTGTTTTTCTTTTCTTTTCTTCCCTTTTAGTGGCACTGAGCTTTAAAATCAGAGTCTTGGCACTTGCTTGAAAAGTGAGCTACCCATTGAGCCACAATTCTTTTTGCCAGCCCATTTTGCTTTGGTTATTTTTCAGATAGGGCCTCACATTTTTATCTGGGTCCATGATGCTCCTACCTGTACCTCTCATATAGCTGGGATTGCAGGTGTATGCCACCACATCCATCTGGTTGTTCCTTGAGTACACGGTGCTGTATGTCCAAGCTGGCCCATTATTTTTGTGGGAAAAGACTTTAGCCAAACTAGTGATTCTAGCTTGCAAAGAAAGCACTTCATTATTGAATTCTCTTTTGCATGTTTGTGGTGATTTTATAGGTGTTAGGGATCCATCACTAGTTTAGGATGGGAGCAGGGCCTGGCAGTGTCACAATATCAGGAGCCAGGTAGTAGTCCTGGCCAGGCACTGGGTGTTGGGTAGTAGGTACCAGACATGGGGCACTAGTCAGGTGCTCACAGGATGGAGTTCCTGACTTCTGTGAACCATCTACCTTTGCCAGGCTCAGGAGAAAGAGCAAAGAGGCTCTTTGCAGGTTCACGGACAAGATGCAGGCAGGAACCTTCTGCTGCTGGAACAAACCACCATAATCAGCCATCAATAAAGTCTAAGGCACCTAAGTGGGGAAGGCATCTTCCCCTGTATAGACAACACAATAGACATAAAATCCTCTGGAGGGGTATCAGAGGGACAGGTCAGCTATCCTGAAATTCAGAAAGCTCTGCAAAGAGAAAAGTCTTTTTTATTCAGAAAGCTCTGCAAAGAGAAAGTCTTTTTTAAGTTTGATGCCAAAACTCATTTAGTAGAAAAATTATTTATCTCACTTAACATAAATGCTCCTAAGTTTAGCCTCAGAAATAACATTTTTGATTATGAGGTATTGCCCTCCACTCTGCAGGTGGTGCTACATGATATAATTGTACACCATGTCACTTTTCTAAGTTCCAAAAATATCTGAATTGTGGAGCACAGCTTGCCTCAATAATTCTGGATAAGGAAATGTAGACCAGGAATAGCAGTGATGACAACTAACACTCACATGTCAGTCCTGGAGCCTAAATGCATTACATCTAGTCTATCTTTTAAAAAGTTTGTTATTTCTTTTTACACGGAGCTGGAGGTATGACTCAAGCAGTAGAGTGCCTTCCTATCCAGCGTGAGGCCCTGAATTCAAACACCATTCCACAAAAAAATAGTAATTTGTGCATATTTCTTGAGCACCATGTGATATTTCAGTACATTTATGCATTTCATAATATATTTATCTCTACAAATTATTATTGCTTTTGCTGGTAAAGCATCCAAAATCTTTCTACTAGCTGTTTTGAAATACACTTTATATATTCATTATAATACAATCACTCTACTATGTAACAAAACATCAGAACTTACGTCTCCTAGCTAGCTATACTTTGATACCCATTGACCAACCTTTCCTCATCTCTCCCTCCCCTAGTTACCTACGAACCACTATTCTGCTCTCTATTATTCTGTCTTTTAAATCTTGTCATAATTGTAAGAAATGAATGCTCTCGTTTTTCATTCCTATTGTGCATATGGGGAAACTGAAACCCAGAGAAATAAAATAATCTTCTCAAAGCAGACACATTTAGTAGATGGAAGAGTTAAAAATGAAGCCCTAATCCAAACTCAAAGATCTGCCTTCTAACCCAAGCCTTGTATGCACATATGAATAATAAAATAATTAAAAAAAAATCTGCCTTCTAAGACACTGTCCCAACCAAGTTGGGTTCGTGTTGAAGAATAAATAACCTGCTTATTTGCACAGATGGCCCTGTCCTCCTGGGCCAGAGCTGACATCCTACCTAGGGCTCAGAACAAGGCTTTACCTTTGGCTTAGTCATAAATGAATGGAGAAACCAATTGGTCAGAGGAAAAGTTTGCTATTGGAGTATGCTTAAGTATAATCCTTAATAATAGCAATGGTTTAATGCATTTTTAGTGTGCAGGCATCTTAACACTACCAGTGTCTGCTTTTTCTTAAGACAGGACCATGCTTGACTAAATCTTGATTGAAAGGGACCACCTGCAAAGCAAAGCATTCAGATCCTAGGGCCAGGTCAGCCCCTTGCAGACTGGGAGCTTGTTGCCAGCCTTTGGAGGGAGCTGAAGAAGCCCTTGCATGCCAGGGCACTAACTCAGCCCTCTTTCAGAAATGCACTTTCAGTTTAACTTGTTTTTGCACCTGGCTTTTACCATATCAACACCCGCTTTTTTTGATGAGCTTATTATCTCCTGTCTGCTGCAAGGCTGGGGAGAAGTTGAGCACTTGTGATGTCTTCTTTTCTGGGCCTCCTGCTTCTGTGCTAAAACAAATCATTCTTATTTCCTGTTGGAAAACCATAGCAATTGTTTGGTTGCTTCAAAGACTTTCATCTCCCTTACATCCACCTTGCAACCTCAAGTCTGTGGCTACTCTATTCCAAGTGCTACAGTGTTCAGTCCTGACTTTTTTCCCCCAAAAGAATCACACACAACTAAATGGGTAATAAATCAAGCATACCAGGTGACCCTTACTCTTGTTGATACTTCAGTTTCCAAAGGAGTATGCTTCGTGCTCTGCAGTCAGGAAGATTTTGGAACTGTGTGTGACTCCAAAGTGTCAGAGGACACTTTCCCTCCATAGAATGAGATGTTTGGGTCGGGCCATTTAGGCTGCTTCCCTTACTGTGAGTGGTCGCTGGATGAGTTTTGGATTCATGTATCCATCCCTTCCTGAAAGCAATGCAGTGCACTATTTACCAGTGTGGATGTGGGTATCATACATGCCATAGTCGGCTCCCTCCAGGTATGACCTTGGAGAAATTATTCAACCATTGTGATGCTCAGGTATTTCATCTGCAGAAGATGGTAGCACTGGAGAATAGCTCTCAGGATAGAAGACAAGCATGATTACTAGAGCTCAAGGACTAAAGTTATTATTTTTAGTCATTCAGTCAGCAATTGTTGAGCACCTAGTGCACTGTTCTGGGTAATGGAGATACAACAGGGAACATCCTGGAAAGTCATGCCGTCATGAAGTTTATAGTCTGTGTTCATGTGCACACGGGCTTCACGGGTAGGAGACAGGCACCTCAGAGCCATCGAAGTGTGACTGAAGGACTTTAGTCAGGACTTTATTAAAAGTAAGGTCAAATAAGTTACAAAAATTCTAATTATGTTACAATCAGTAATTGTAATCATATGCTCTTTAGATAAGAACATATTAATTAATAATAATTTAGAGATCTTGAGGATGCCCTATATACAATCCCATGTCACAGGGTCTCATCAGTCCTTCATTAACTTAGATTAAACTAGCATTCCCCAGTCTTTCATGACCACAGATCCATGTTTGCTCCTTCCTGTTACACACCCATAAGCCTGTGGTCTGAGCAATGCATAAGCTAGAGGTGACAGAATTACTGAAAAAACCAAGTCCACAGTACAGTGAGAAATGTGGCTTATATCTGAGCCAAATGACACAAGGAAGGGGCAGCCAGAGAGAGGGACTTTCCTCACTTTCTTGGGCTAGAGAGGCTGCTCTAGCTGGTGTCAAGCATTTCTCCCACATATCTACTCTCTGCCTGCTCCTGGGTTGCTCTGCCTGTGCAGATTCAGTAAAAACTTGGAAAGGAGCATCAGTCCCAACCACCTAGGTCAGCATCCTTCCAGCCCCGGGGCACAGTCTCACACCTCAGCACAGAGATCACTGGGCAGCGTCTTCTGCCCATCACTCACCTGCTACTTGATTCCAGGGTTCTGTCTTCCCTGCAAAGGAGGGCTCCCTTTCTTGTGGCTGGTGTGCTTTTCCAGGCAATGGTCAGAGAGGTGCGCTCGTATGTCGTTCCCACCTGGCTGCCAGCACATTCTTTCCCCCGGCAGTCTTTCTTTCAGAGATGCGGGAGGACAGGGTTTGAGCACTAAATGCTGAATTTCCATCCTCATGTGGAGAATTCCATAAATCTCTGACTGATGTTTGCCCTTTTTGGAATAAACTCCTAATTGGTTTCTAAAGATTGCTGCTTGCAAATTAAATTACACTTCCCTTCCCTGTTATACAAAGAAACATCACCCAGACACCTCTCCTGGGCACACATCCGTCCTCTGGCTCCTGGGCTGTGATTACATTACTGCCATTGCATTGCCTCCATTCAACTCAAGCTCCATGAATTGTTTTTCTTGCTTGTTTAATTGCCCATGTCTTATTACAGAGACAATTTATTGTTTTAGTGCAGCATAAAGTTCAAATATTTCATACAAGATGAATATGGTCACTGACATCTTTATGCTCCCCTCAAATTCACACATACAGAAATCATACTGGAAACTTTTCAAAATGTTTGTGACTAATAAGTGCAAAGGGCCAAAACCTCCATAAGGTGGTTGATTTTTTTTTTCTAAGAGAAGAGTTTAAATAATCTGTTTCCTTCCATTAAATTGCTAGGGATTTTCTTGGGTGATATTGACATACTGGGAAAGAGCTGTGGATACACACAACAACCTAGAGGAAGAACCAATTATGCTGGGTGAAAAAAGCCAGTCCCAAGAAGTTACATACTGCATGATTTCACATATATAGCAATCAGGAAATACAAAATTATAGAAGAACTTGATAGTTGCTAGGGATTAGGAAGAATGAGGCAGGAGGGAAGCAGGTGAGGCTACAGAAGTATAATATATGAGATCCTGTGAGGATGGAAATGCTCTGTATCTTGACTGCATCCAGTGTCAACATCTTGGCTTTGACATGTAGCTTTGCAACATGCTGTCACTGGGGAAAGCTGGGTGCACAAGATTTCTCTGTGTTGTTTCTTACAATTTCATGTGAATATATACATAATTATTTTAGAATAAGCAATCTATGGCTAGATAGATGGGTAGATATGTGATAAAGATGGTTATATGGGTATTCACTGCAGAATTATTTCAACTTTGCTCCATGTTGAAATCTTTTCATAAGAAAACGTTGGAGAATATATTGAAAATGTGAGTTGTAACCCAATGAGGAGTAGATACCAGACAGGACCCAAACTCAGCAATGGTGGAAGCCAAAGCTGACCACTTGGCTCCCAGCATGAAGCTGAGGCAGATTGATTCCCATTATGTAGTGAGAGGTGGGTGTACAGTCTTCTTATTGGTCCTCCCAGCAGCCAGAGAGAGGAACCTGAGCCGACCACAGAGCTCTGCTGGATGAATTGAGCAGAGCAGAGACATGAGCCATGGCAGGAGTTCCAAGAAAGAGCACAGAAATCTGAATAGCCCCAGGCAGAGCCAGCTGCCTGTCTCTTTGCCAGGTTTCCCCAGAGTACCAGAGCTTAGAGTGTGTACAAGAATAAACCATAAAGCTCCTGATGTGTATTCACAAATATATAAAAACAACACTTACTCAAATTGAGTTCCAACTATTTCTCAACAGTCATCATTCAGATGCTTCACTATCAAAGTAATAAAAGGCAGCAACAGTCCACTGTCCTCTCAGTGTCTGTTCCAACCTAGTTACTCAGAGGCTAATGCCGCTGAGGGGTATAAAATGATATGGCTACACATGCAAGCAAAACACACGAGACCCAGTGTGTTCTCTCCCCTTTTCCTCTTCCTTCCATCCCAGGGTCCAGGCCACATTTTTTAAAGTTGTCTTTCACTCAATGAAATAAAACCTGAATTGATGTGCCTCACATGGTTATTCAAGGCATGAAAATCACTCAAGCAGGTAAAGAAGTTAGTACAAGAGTGAGTGAAGGAGCCAAGGGGAAGCAGCCCTCCTCACTCTTGATTGCCTGAATGTACTACACCCACTCTCAACAGCTCCATAAATTCCTCTGGGCTCCATCAGTCCCAGTTTCCCAGGCTCTTTTGTCAAGATTCCTTGCACAGGCAAATGATGTTCCTGCTCTCTGAAATGGAAAGTACTAACAAGGGAAGTGTTCGTTCCTGTCCTAGGGAGAACAGACATAGCCTTCAGCTGGCTGATTTTTCTCACCCTCACAGTCTGTTGTGTTACCAGTCTGAGCATAGTATGGACCAGTAGCCCAATCTATTTTTTGTTTTGATGTACAGCCCCATAGAATCTATAACACTAGGTTGAAATAATTTCTTTTCTATTTGTCTTCTGTAAAAGTCCAAGAGCAGCTTGAGAGTATGTCAGATTTATCCTCCTGCCCTCAGGATAAGGCTTGGTAAGGTACATGCTTACCAATGAAATTACTGGGATGAATAGATGAATAGATGGAAGGAAGGAAGGAAGGAAGGAGGGAAGGAAGGAAGGAAGGAAGGAAGGAAGGAAGGAGGGAATCATGGATTAATAGATGGATGGGATACTAATGGAATACCAGGCCTCAGGAGCAGAGTCAAAAAATAGATCCAGCATTGGTTTCTGATACATGGAACATTACATATTGACTTCAGAGACATGGGACAAATGTCCTTTGTTGGAAAGATTTCACATGGCAGTATAGTGAGGTCTAGGATTAGCCAGTATAAGAGGAAAGGCATACATTAAAAGTGTGTATTTCAGACATACTCTCAATAAATAGAGCTAGTCCAGTACTGGAAGCAAGCCTAAACAGTAAATGCAGCCTACTATTGTCTGAGTGTTTGTGTTGCTCCAATATCCATGTGCTGAAATGGAATCCCCAATGTGATGGTATTGTGAGATGGAGTCTTTGGAAGGTGACTTGGTCATGACAGCAGAGCATTCATGAACAAGATCAGTGACTTTATTTTTAGAAGGTCCCTGAGAGACCCTTGTCCTTTCTACCATGAGGACACAGAAAGAAGGTGCCATCTATGGACAGGAAATGGGTATTAACCAGACCTTGAATCTGGTGGCACTTTGATATTGGACTTCCCAGCTTCTAGAACAGTGAGAAATAAATTTCTATAGTTTATAAGGCTCTAGGTTTGTGGTATTTTCCTATTGCAACCCAACTAGAAATAGTTATTTCAGAAACCACCTTTGGACATCATATGAAACCTACAGGCGATGCTAAGCTGGTATCTCTAGAGGGATACTTCCTAAGCCACCCCACGAATTATGGGCTCCCTGGTGTCTTAGGTAACATTCTAAGGAGAAAGAATAATGTAGGTTCTCAGGAGATGTAATTGGCAGTGTGAACTTGCCCTGTAATGAGGGAGAATAATTCTCCTATCTTAAAAAAGTAAGTTACTGCTTCTCTACAATGAAATATTTGTAAACCCCCCTCCCATTTTAGACCTTTCCATTATCATACAATCCATATCTCATGGTGAGCACTGGGAGAGATGAATTATCAAAAGCTAGAAGAGGTCATTATGATTGGGCATTGTTGGCTCATGCCTGTAATTATAGCTACTTGAGAGACTGAAATTGACAATTGTACCAGTCCAGTCTGGGGATAAAAAAAGTTTGCAAGGTCCCAACTCAATGGAAAAAGCTGGGTGTGGGTGTCACATGCCTGTCATCTCAGTGATGGTCAGAAGCATAAAATGGGAGGATCAAGGTCCAGGCCAGCCTGGACAAAATATAAGACTATACCTCCAAAATAACCAGAGCATAAAGGGCTAGAAGCACGGTTCAAACAGTAGAATGTCGCTAGCAAGCAGAAAGACCTGAATTCTAACCACAGTACCACCAAAATCAAAAAAGAAGAGGAAGAGGAAGAAGTCATTATGAAGAAGCTTTCACATCTCATAATGTCACCTAAGAGTACTTCCTGACTGAAAGACACATACACTCTCCCCTTCTTGGCTCTAGACCTATAAATATCTTCCCCATCATTCACTGGAGGAATTCCACAATTCCATAAGTTCCAGCCCTTTAGGTTAAAAATATCTACATTTGTTCTCATCACAAAGATGAGATTGAAAAAAGCTTTAAGATTTTTTAAGTGCAGACTATCTCATTATCATCACAAAAATAACTTTTCTAGGAAAACACACAAGGGGAGACAAATTCAGGTCAAGGCAAGTCTGAAATATACAGTGACTGTGCCCTTAAACTAATTCACCCACTATCACTCATCTCAGCTCATCTCAGGTGTAGGAAAGAACTCTTCATGGAGGAACTCAATAAAGCTTGGATTTTCCCTAGACTGGTCCCCAGTTCAAGTCTCCTCCATAATCTATCACTCAACTCCATTGTCTCTTCATTGTCTTTCCAGGATGAAATTGGAATCAATTCTAAGAGGCACTGAACTGAAAGATCCTCTGGGATTAGAAACTGTGCCGTTTTATCTCAGTTTTGAACTTCAAGACCTAGCATAATACCTAGTACACAAGAGTCACTTTATTATCATTTGCTACATGGAAGATTTAAGATCAATTCAGGAGGTTTAGTGTAGTGGTTAGAAATTCAGACTTGGGAACCAGACTTTCTATGTTCAGATCCCATTCCTGCCACTTTCCAGCTGTGTATATCTTGGTTTGTTGTATCTTGGTTTCCTCATTTGAAGAATGAAGAGAATCTTGGCACTCAGTTATTGGTACTGGATATTATTGGATTTCTGTGAGTATTGGGTGAATGAATATATTTTAAATGTTTAGAATAGTTTCTAGAGCATTGCATACTTAAATCTTAATTTTATCATTGACACTTGTGATACAGTTTATGAAACAGAAGCACATAGACTTCAAGGGAAAAAATTCCCCCTCCAAAACTTACTGGTGCTGAAAACCTGGCCAGGTTACCTGACCCCCCAATTATCTCCAATTCCCTTTTCTGTAAAGTGAGAATAATCAGGTCTAGCTATCGGGCCATTGGAAGCATGACAAGATAATCTACAACCATCCTTGGCAATGCATGTTATTTTGCTCTCTCCTGGTCTTCCTTCCCTCCTCGTGAGTGCCTTCCACTTCATCTCCCGATTTCCCTATTCTCCCATGTCTCCCAGGGAGCACTCTTCTTATCCTCTGCATTCTCTGTGTAATCTCATCCCTGCCATAACTTTGATAACACTTTCCACAGGCTGAAGTTCCAAATCCCCACCTCCCACCCAAATCGCTCCTTAATTTCCAGCCCCAAGTACCCATCCACTCAACATCTTCATTGGTCTCTTCCATTCCCCAGACACTGGGACTCAATGTATCCAAGGTTGAACCCATTACCTCCCCTCCAAATCTGACCCCCCTCTGCCAATTCTACCTGGTTACTCAGTCAGAACTTGAGTGTCTCCTTTAATCTGCTTCACCACAACCTCTCAATACACACCAGATTTTATCATTTCTACCTCCATAACTGTTCTTTCAAATGTTAACCCCTCTGGCCAATTTCACAAGCTGTGTTCAGGATACCAGCTATCTCCTGAGTGATTGTTAGGGCATCCTGACTTGCCCCCCTCTGTCTTTCTCCACCTCCCCCCACTCCGCCCAGTTTTATAACTTCAGTGTACTCTGTTGCTGTAAGAATCAGGTCCAACTCTTTCAGAGAGCATATAGGGCTTTGATTCCCTCTCACCCTAGCACCCTCCAATTCCTTCTCAGACTCAAGGCCTCTGGTTTCTCATCTGTGTTGCTTTAATGCCCCATGCTGCCTCCTCTCTCTAGCCTTATCGCATTGATCACTGTGTCTTCATTCTGTTGACTGCATCCTCCAAGCCTTCAAGTCTCAACAGAGGGGGACCTACTCCCTAAGCTGCTCCTGACCCCCTGCCCCTGGTCTGTGTAAGATGCTCTCATCCAAGCTCATACAATGCTGCATAGCTCTCTTCCTAGGCCCTGCACTGGATTGGCTGTCTGTTTAGACATTCCTGCCTCACAAGCTCTGTACTCTGACAACAGGGACACTTTATAATTTATTTTATTTATCTGACCTGCATATAATAGTCATTCAGTAAAGATGAATAAATAAAAAAGAATTGACTTTAGTTGACATCTCCACTCTAAGAGCCCATCTACCAATTGTTTGATATGGATGGTCAGAATGTCTTCCCTATAATAAATAGTCTGACACTCTTACCCACTGTGTTATGACTTGTGATGTTCATCCTAGACACTTAGAATCCATAGCTTTCTTGCCCTCCACTGACATGTCTTGCATCCAGCTAGATGCATATTTTTCCTTCCACAGATCTTCTTCTAAAAGGGAAGCTTGTGCTCTGGAGTAGAGTGGCCACTTGTAGCCTGAGGGCCAAACTCATCTCACACCTTTTTTTTAAATAAAGTTTTATTGGAACACAACCACACTCGTTCAGTTCCATATTGTTTATGCTTTCTCTCACATCACACTTGTAAAGTAATCATGACAGAGACCATAGGAATGCAAAAATCATTTACTCTCTGCCCCTAACTAAAAGGTTGCAGACACCCACTCTAGACCTTTACTCAATAATGTCTGGGCCCATCGAAGTCCGCTGAGATTCACACATACAAGGCACACATCAGGAAAGGCTCACAGCCTCACACTGAATTTCTATGGCTGCTTTCAGCATTTCTAATACCTTCCCTTCGATAATGCTTGATGTTTTTCTAAGTACTTTTATATTTATTAGGGGGAAAGTCATCAATAGCAATGCTATTGCTTCTGGGGGAAGCTGTTGCTATACCATAGACAACACTGAGTTGCCCAGCCATGGAGGCCAGACGCTGGAATCTCATGGCCTGGGCATAAGTCTGACCCAACACTTAGCATCCATATCAACATGAACAAGTTCAGATGCTTAACTTGTCAGGAGCTCAGCTTCCTTCTGCATAAAATGAGCTCAACACAATTAATATCAAATGCCAAGTCGTAGTGGAGAGTAGGTGACTCATGTAAAACTCTTATCACAGTGTTCAGTTGATTTAAAATGCTTCATCGACATCAGCTGCTAGGGTTTTGTTTGGCTTAAGGTAGAAAAGCCAAGGACATCTGGATTTTTTAGTTCTCTCTCAAAGCCAGATTCCTAAAATTTTCTTTCTTTCTTACTATTCTGCATGAACTCTTCTGTATATCTCAGTGCCTATGTGAGAAGTTCAAAACTGGTCCTCCACCCATTATACCCATACTGTGACTCTCAGCTTTCTGCCCCCATCAGTGTGTCTTCTCAGCCTGCTTCATGCTGCCCTTTTGCTCTGGCTATGCTGTTCCCCCATTCAATGTGTGCTGTCACACCCATCCTCTCTGCTGGTCTCTAGCTCCAGCAGCAACTCCGCCCCTTGTAGGAAGCCACCCATGACTCACTGAGCTCTTCTCTCCTAGAGCTTCTTTTATACCAGAACAGATGGCTTCATCGAACATAAGCTCTATCTCCCCAGCTTCTGTTTGGCTCAGATTCTCAGATCCCCTATTTTCTCAACAAAATAGGAATAACAATAATATGTATATTTCAATGTGATTTTACAGATTAATATAACAAATATAACAAATGGTTCTTGCCCATTAGAGTCTCAAAATAGACTCACTTTTGTCCTTCATGCTTTAACATGTTTCTTTGCACACAGTTATGCACAGTGGGTGTATCAATATGCATTGCCCCAAACAACAGACTTGCCAATGATTGGCTCTTAAGGGCCAGGTGGAGACTCTGGAAGTCCCATACCAGCCCTTGCTACTCTTCCCTTTCTACAAAGATTTTCCAGGTCAGTTCTAAACTCTCCAAGATGGTTGGTGGTAGAGGAAGGCTTACATCCTGTTGGGTATGGAAGCAGATTGATTTGTTTGAGGAGAAATGTAAGTGAATGTATGGTAGATCAGCTCATGAGTGGTGTCTAGTGTCTGCAACCCTGGGGATCCAGACTCTAATTTATCTCCTCAAAGTTTGCTATTGCTGGGAGAGTATAGTCTCCATCTGGCTTACATTCATGCTTTTCTGTGGTGGGGACCCCTTGATGTCTACTGTCCCTGTGTCACCAGACTCCAGAGCTGTGTAGCCAGAGGAGGTGAGAGAGGTAGGGGTTCAGGGGGAGGTCCCAGGTTCCTAAGAACTCTCCTAGTGAGAAGACTTCCCAAGCTGGGAGTAGGGGCGGGGCTTGCCTTCATTCAAGGTTCATACTTTGCTTTGAGTTAGATGATTACAGAAAATGAACTTAGTTTGCTTGAAGAAAGAGAATGAGCGAAAAGTATCAACCACTTGAGAAAATTCACAAATATGGAGAGGAGGTAGCAGCGAAAAGCAAAACTGAGAAAGAGGCTGGAGAAATTCAAGAGGTTGGTCACAGACGGTGACTATAGAAAATGGTATCCAGAGGACCCATGAATTGCAGGGTCCTGGAGCAGTGTGTATCTGTGACTCATCATGTCTCTGAGCATGTATTATCCCCATTTTGAGCCTCAGGGACCAAGCAATGCTGTCAAATCTATGATTTGATTTGGATAATTTTTGAAGGGCCTCTCTGCACTTCTAAAATGTTTGCGTCCTTTGGGAAAGAGAACCTACAATTGAATCTTTTTTTAATTTAGCAAACACATTAGAATCTACTTTGAGTACTTCTAAATTTTTAAGTAAAAATATCACTTCTTTTAAGCCTTAACACAGCCTTAAGAGTTAACTCCAATTTTTTTAAGCTTTACAGATGTTGCTCTACTGTCTTCTATTTTATTATTTTATTAGCATATAATCATTGTACAGGGATACATTGTGATATTTACATGTGTTTACAATATATCTTAGTTGGATTTACCTCTCTGTCATTCTCCCTCTTCCCCCCTCCCTCCTTCTTAGAACACTTTCAACAGGCTTCATTCTTCTATTTTCGTATATGAATACAAAATACATCTATTGTCGTCTGACTTGTGCTATTTATAGTGGGACATCTTACCCACTATATGTAATACGTGTAATGTCCGTTTTCTGATTTCTCTCTCTAATATTGGTTTTCATCAAATTGGTTAAGATGTGCCTTGCACATATTCTTCATTTCTTTCACTTGAGGCTCAATGAATTTCTTCCAGGTTTATAGTTTTCATCAAATTTGTTAAATGTCCAACCACTTTCTCTTCAAATATTTTCTATCTCTACTCCCATTCTCCAATGAGATGTAGGTTATCTGCTTGATTTTGTCCCATACATAGTTCACTAATGTTGCATTGGTTTAATTTTTCAGTCTTTTTTCACTCTTTATTTCATTTTGACAGTTTCTATTGCTAGGTCTTCAAGTTTCATCACTCTATCCTGCAGTATCTAATCTGCTGTTCCTCCCAGCCAGTATAGTTTTAATCTCAAATGTCATTTTTTTCATACCTAGAAGTCACATTTGCATAATGTATAGGTATAATTTTTGATGTCTTCCTTGCCTGTTCTTGTTCTCTTCCTTCTTGAAAATATGGAATAAACTTATAATGTTTTAATGTCATTGTCTGTCATCTGAGCCACTTCTGGGTCTGTTTCTATCAATTGATTTTTCTCCTCATTGTGGGTCATATTTTCTTGCATCTTTGCATGCCAGCTAATTTTATATTGCAGTCTTCACATTGTAAATTTTATGTTGTCAGGTTTCTAGGTGGTTGTTTTTATTTTGTATTTCTTTAAATATTTGGGGACTTTTTCTGGAATATGCTTAAGTGATTTGGAATCATTTTGAGCTTTCAGGCTTGCCTTTCAGCATTGCTATCTTGGATCTGATCAGGTGTTTTCTTGGGATAATTTATCACTATTTCTAAGACAATACTTTATCCCTCATACATTGCAAGGTTCTTCTCCACTGGCTAGTAGGCTATTCCCAGCACTGGATGAGCATCAGGGATTTTTCTGCCTCTCCCTTCCTGTAGTTCTTTCCCTAGCCTTGCTACCATTCTCTGATCACTACTCAGGCTTGAATGAAAACCTCTGGAGATCTTCAGACCTCTCTCTCTCTACACACACACACACACACACACACACACACAGGCGCTCTCCATCTTCTTTTTCTCTCTGATACTCTTCCCCACAAATTGTAGCCACCTTGACTCTCTGGAACCTCACACTTTGACTTCCTAACTTAAGGTAAGTGCAACGTTCTGTTGGGACATTTTCTCCCTGAGTTGCAGTCGGGACACTGACAAGGCAACAAGCCAGTGCTGCCTATTGCGCAATATCTAAAAATCATTGTTTTATACATTTTCTCAGTGTTCTGTTTGTTTAAGGCATTAGGCTTCTCTGATTCTGTCACAGCATGAGGTTGAAATCCGATTATATACTATTTGATCTTTGTTTTATAGATGGTGAAACTGAGGCACAGAGAGATTGAATAATTTGCCCAACCTTGCACAGTTAACAGTCATCCTGGGATTTGAAGTCATGTTCTTTGATGTCTCAAAAATATTTCTGTACATCAAACCAAAATCTAACAAATCTTTGCACATGATAATTTGGTATTTCAGAGGAGGGAAATCAGCATGCATTGGTACATAAACCTATATGATATTCAGAGGGTCAAGCTCATTGTGGTTGTCTGTGTGTTCATAGCTAAACATGTATGTTCTACAAACCATCAACTTCAATGCTGTCCTTGCATTCTGTCTCAGAGTTGAGGACAGAAAACAGTACTCCTGACCCTGTAGGGCCATGGGACAGATTTCCAGAGCCTGTAGTTGTGACAGGCGCTGGTATTGAATAGAAATATAATCTGACTTTTCAGTGCTATCTGAAAGTTTTCTGTTTTTAGAGCACAAACCATTTACCCAAACAGTGTAGTGAGATTACAGTTCACTCTGTATGCTGAATTATGCATGGTTTTCAGCTAGGTAAAGTTCTCTATGTTCTATTTTAGGAATACTTCCCACACAGAGTAGAAAAAAATCCTGTACTGTCCATAAGTAACTATTCTTACATGCTTTCCTTCTACTAGCAAAAAGAAATAATAAGTCTAAAGCTCGTCCATTTTTCTTGCATCTTGTTTTATAACTGGCAATCAGAGATTTCTCTTCATTTCCGTAAGTGGAACTTTCCCTTCATGTTCTATGACATTTAAAAAAAATAGAAGCAAATTTGGCCAAAATTTTAAAGCATCTATCACAGCATACTCATTATGACATCTTTTTGGAATTAGACTGACTAATCCTGCTTAATATAGAGGAGTGTTTGCTATTAAGCACTGAGCCTTCATATCAAAACCATTTTATTTTGAGTTAGGGGTGATTTTAAAATGTCAGCTTTAAAAGAACTGTTTCAAGAATGCCTCAGAGCCTTGAGTTTGGCTACAAAGAAATTTATGATGCATTGAAATCATAGAGTGATTGAGGCAAGAAGGGATTTAAATTCCTGAGTTTTACTTTAGAATTCACAGTGTGAAGTACAGTGGATGTGGGGCTAAAAGAAAAGTTAGATTGCCCGACTGAATTGAAGGCATATTACTTGGTGAGAAAAGTCAAAGTGACACATGGGAAGTTATTTTCATACATTTCTCAGTCGTGTTCTGCATCTTATCTCTTATCCTAGCAAAATTATGAATCCGCATTTGGATTGCAGAGAGGCCTCAATAGCCCAAGTTTTTATGCCAGTCTACCCCGATATTGGACATAAGGATGAAGCAGAGAGGTTGGTGGCATAAGAAGAATGAGGTACACCAAAATTTTGATTCAGTCAAACATGCAACTCTTGTTTCCTTAGGGTTGCAGAAGAGACATGCACGCACTCACCTGAGTACATACATGTACAAATACACACACATCATGAATGTGAACTGAGATTGTGAAAGCTCAGATGCATGCCATGAATTAAACACGTACAAAGACTTGTGTACAATTAGGATAGGGTAAACATTTGCCAGATGATCTATGACACAGTACTTATTTAATACCTAGACTTTTTATTTTGTACTTCTTAAAAGAGTTTCTAAAACAATAAATATTATCTCTTTGATGCATACTTAAGGTGATAGTATCTAATGTTGGTGAAATTAATGGTTAAGGCATTCCCCAGTCAGCCTCACAATCAGAAGGCTTGTCAACTGCCATTCAGAGTTGTCCTGTTCCAAGTTTTCCACGTAACATCATCCTCTGTGCCATTAAGAACATTGCTAATGCAGAGTTTCTAATAGCTCCACACTTTCTAAAGTGCTAAAAGCCATTCTGCAAATTTCAGTGTGCACACACTAGTACTGATAAGTACAGCATGACTATAGCTTATGGGAGATTGTGAGATGCATTGACTCTAAGATCCCTCTTGACTTAATTTTTGTAACAATCATTTTATACTTTTAATTGACACATAAAAATTGTACATATTTGTGGGATCACTGCAGTGTTTTAATACATGTATGTATACATTGTATAACGTTAAATCAGGATAAATGTATTAGTCTTCTCACATATTTATCATTTCTTTAGGGTGAAAATTTCCACAATCCTCTAGCTTTGAAACAAACCACACATTGTCGCTATCTATAGTCACACCAGAATGTCTTGCTCTCCTATCTTTCCTTAATCTAGTATCCATTAATCAACCTTTCCCCATTCCTTCCTCTCCCCTACTCTTCCTAGCTTCTGGTGGCCACCATTCTACTTTCAGGTTCTATGAGATTAAATTTTATAGATACCACGTGTAAGTGAGATCATGTGGAACTTGTCTTTCTGTGTCTGATTTATTTAACAACATAATGATAGCCATTTCTAGTCATGTTGTTGCAAGTGGCAGGATTTCATCATTTTATGGCTGAACAGCATTCCACTGTGCACTCCTTTTCTTTATTCATTCATCCATTGGTGAACATTTAGGCTGTTTCCATTTCTTGGCTACTGTTGATCATGCTATAATAAACAAGAACATATAAATGTCTCTGTGACATACTGACTTCATTTCCTTTGGATATATATCCAGTAGTGGAATTGCTGGGTCATATGGTAGTTTTTTTTTTTTTAATTTTTGAGGCCCTTCCATACTGTTTTCCATAATGGTTGTATTAATTTACATTCTCATCAACAGTGAGTATCACATCCTTGTCAGCACTTGGTATCTTTTGTCTTTTTTGTATAATAGCCAATTTTACTGGCATGATATCTTACTGAGGAGATATCTTATTGTGAATTTAATTTGCATCTGCCTGATGACGAGTGAGGTTGAGAGCTTTTTCACATGCCTGTCAGCTATTTGTAGATCTTTTCTTTTGAAAAATGCCTATTAAGTGTATGGTATGTTTTAATAATCAGATTATTTGGGGTTTTTTTTCCTATTTAGTTATTTGAGTTTCTTATACATCTGGATATTAACACTTCATCAGATGTACAGTTTTCAAACATTTTCTCTTATTTCTAGATTGTTTTTTCACCTTATTGATGGTTTCCTTTGTTGGGTAAAGATTTTTAGTTTCATGAAATCACACTTATCTACCTTTACTTTTGTTTCTTACAGTGTTGGGATCTTATCCAAAAACTCTTGCTTATTCCAAAATCCTGAAATTCCTTCTAGGTTTCCTTTGAGAGGTTTTATAGTTTCAGGCCCTATATTTAAGCATTAAGGACATTTGGTTGATTTATATACATAGTGAGAGATGGGAGTCTAGTTTCATTGTTTTGCACATAGATACCCAATTTTCCCTGCAAGCATCATTTATCAAAGAGATTATCTTTTACCAAAGGTATGTTCTTTGAACCTTTGCTGAAGATCAGTTGCCTATATAGCATCAATCTTAATAAAATATGAAAAAAATGCATCTTAGAAGATTTGAAAGTATATATGTATTGTATAGTTGTATGTATAAAAATGTATATAAGCATACAATTGTAATATATATCATATTATATACTTATGTATAGAGAGATTTAAATGAAAATAAACTTCTGACTTGTAAAAATATTCTGTATTTTTATCTCATTCCAGAATATAGGATAATAGAATGGGCCTTTCTACCTATCCTGTCACAGGTATTCCATCTGTGTACCTACCTCTGGCTTTGGCATCCCCTCAGCTCCTAGTCCAACATTAGCCACAGGGCTCTACCTTAATTGCACCTGGATGCTCTACTTTTTAAATGTAGTACTTACTGGGCAAGTTATCGTGAACAAGGAAAAGAAGCCTGAGTGACTGTGTGGAACTGTGGAAAGAAAATGGTACATGGAAACGGAGGAAGGAGATTATTTGAGCCCTTCATCTATTTGGGCCTCATACTATTTACCACCTGATCAAGTTGTGTGTCCTCCCTGATCTTCATTTCCTCATCTGAAAATGAACATGCAATAATAGCACCCCCTTAACAGGTTTGTTGAGAAGGCAAATGAGATAACATTAATACAGATGTAACATGATGCATACATGAATCTCACTCATACCGCAAGTGCGATGACATGCTTCTCTCAAGCCTAGAGGTGGGGACTTTGCTAATAGTGGTAGATATTTGACCTTGCTCTTAGTAAAGCAGTGGAATAGAACGTTATGGAGGGAATAAGATTGGGAAAAGTCCACTTTGAGAGACTGAAGCAGTGAAGACTGAGCAGAGGTAAGGGGGTGAGGTGCAGGTCCAGGGATTAGGGTAAAAGGGGATACAGAGTAAGTAGCACTACACACCCTATCAGAGAAACTTCCTCTTTTGAGATGGCCTGCTTACTGTCATTTAGGAGGGTAGGAGTGGAGAAAATGTTTATGTGTCCTCCCTGCCGTGAGTTTACTAAATTTCCATGAGCTGGGAGATCTTAAGTGTTGACAAAATGATAGGACATGAAAAATTATAATGCATGAAACTGAGAAATTGTTACTTATAGTTATGGTTCTACATGTGCTGTTCTTAATATTTGTAGCAAGCTTGTGAAATGTTTTATAAAGAAAAGAAAAAACACAGGAAATGAGAGAAAGATAAAAGAAGAGAAAAAAATGACTAAAAGTGCCATCTCAAGTGTGCCTTGCAGGCATTTTGTCAAGTTGTATCTGCTCACCTCTATCACTCTGTTGTCAGATTGGTGCTCAGTTTTCATTTCTCCAATCAATTCACGGTGAGTGCTGGGCATGGTCTGGTGGCCAGTATTCTAAAGCTGTGTCCATTTTCAGTGAGCAAATGTTGTGTAAGAACATAAATATTGATACATGCCATGGAAAGGAGTGTGGACTCCATGTTCTATGAGTCCACTGACCTTAGTCTGTGGTCCTGGCCACTAATCAAGATCTAGCTGTGGACCACACATGTGAAAGAGCTGGCTAAGGAGGGAGGTATCCTGCAGTTAACTCCAACCTTGACACTCATGTTCTGTAATTATTCCTCAGCGTCTTGCCCTGATCCTACTTTCCTAGCTGTGTCTAGCACATGAGATTCGACCATTTATTCATTAGTTTATCAAACTTTGATTGAGCACTTGTGTAGCAGGGATGGTGCTGCTAAAAGTCTGGATCTTTCTGTCAGGAAGGGAAGCAAGTCTTTAACAAGCACATGCATAATTTAATACAGTTGTCTTACGTGCTACAGAAGACCTGTTCAGAATACTGTGAGTACATAAAAGTGAAGGAGCTGTGCCCTACTCCATTCCAGAAGTCACTGAAGGTTTCCTTATGGAAGGCTCACAGGGACTATGCTACCATTATTTGTGTGTGTGTGTGTGTGTGTGGTCCTGTAAACCAAACCCAGGGCTTGGCTTTACCACTGTGCTACACCCTCAGCTCTCATGTTACCATTTTTAAGTGTATCTTCAATACTATTCACCAAAACCTATCTAGGAGACATATAAGCACATTTGAAATATTAGAAAAGGAGGCCCCACATCTTCCACAGGCCAACTTCTGAGAGTATTTTTCACTTAAAGAACCATTTTCGAGGCCTGTCATGCCATATCCTGAAGTCCATTCTCTGTGCTTGGCCTCTCAGAGCCCAGGGGACTTAACTTCTTCCAACATAGGACAGAGACACAGCCCCCACCCCTGCCGATTCCACTTGCCTGGGAACTACGGGATTTTTATGGACCTTGAGGGTTTTGACACTCAGCCATCACCTTCCCAAAGGAACAGTTAACAAGCAGAGAGAGCTCACAGGACTCTGAACTTTACGAGAGGACATGACTTCCATTCCCCAGGCTGCCCGTGCCTAGCAGTCACAGAGGCGATGGGGCCTGACGGAGTCCTTGTTGCCCAACAGCCTGTGCAGGAAATGTGCTCATTCTCCCCCTTAAGAACACTGCAGCACTGTGCCCCATCCTGGATGAAGGGCCTGAGCCGACTCATGTTGTCCCTATTTTGAGACTCACATGAACTGCTACAGTTATTGTACTTTTCATGGGTGTCTTTTGATCATCACCCACTCTTGTTCTTTCTGACTTTCTCATGGTTAAACTTTAATTCTTGCTTAGCCACTGAGGGTCCCCTGCACATTTTCTCTTCCCTGAAACTCACAAGCATATATTTGCTAACTGCCTACATCCCACTTTCTAAACCACACCCTGTGTGCAAATGGCTCCTCACGTCTTATCATCACCCTCTCCCATCGTGGCACAGTGTAGTCTGTGCTCGGCAATGCAGGGGTGCATGCAGTAAAGCCCACCAGTGATGGACAGGTATAGAAATATATTTTGGTCTTCTCAAGTTAGGATAGGGTTACTCACTAGCCAAGGGATAATTGGAGACTCAATATTGTAATCCAGACTTCAGAAAGAAAGCCACTGATGAGTAAATGATTGGCTACTGGTGTGCTTCTCCATGAATGGGCCATGAAGGGGTCTTGGTGTCTTGGACAAGGTAATGCTTTCCTTTGCCCACAGTTTAGCAAATGAAGGTAGGTGTAGGTGACACAGGGTGGAGAAGAGGCATAGGATGTGAATGTGTAGGTGCAAAACTGCAAAGGAGTACATTGGATGGATGTCTCCTTGTCCCCACTGGCTGCTAGTACATGGTGGAAGTGCTGCATTTGGGCTTCATAGCTGGTGCACGCACATAAGAAGGGAATTACTTCAGTGCAAAACTAAACTCACATGGCTGCCATGGGGATATTACATTATGTGAGAGCCAGTGCACTCATTTAGGAATGATGTAATCATCTCCCTTCTTTCTCCTTCACTCCACACCTAACTAGCTGACTGTGATGTGGGAAGGATCACTATCTTAGGCAGTAAACACACACCCATACCTCCACCACCACCACCAGGCTTAGGCTCCATACTTGGTCTAGTGCTAGCTCCAGTGTCCAGCTCATCTCTGTAGCCCCCTTAAAGTTCATGCCTGGCACATAATAGTTGCTTAAGAACAGTTTACTGATGAAAATTTAAGAGTAAGAGAGTACCCGTTCTGAAAGACTAAGGCCTTACTTATCCAAAGAAGAGGTCAGTCCTCTGCAAGCCCTTCCCAAACAGTTTTCCATCTGTACTTGTGTTTATATTTTACTAGGCTTGCAGTTCTAGTTTGATGTTTACTGCAAATTTTCTCTGTAATACTTGCTCCTACAGAATGTTAATTTTATCTTATCTGTTTTTTAAAATGTTCTATAGCCTAGCAAATTTTGAAATGTCAGGACTTGAAAATGCCACAGCATATCTTGCTGTGGACTTCTCTGACCTCTCCTGTGTTACTGTGTTGGGGCCTCTGCAGGAAGCTGGGCCAAGCTTCCCTCACCCCCACTGCAGAGCCTGTTCTTCAGAGTGTGTTGAGTTTTGGGAAGACACTTTGGAGACCTTGATCAAGTTGTTCTGGCATGCATATCATCCATGTCTTAACTTGAAAATTCTGTGTTCCAGGGCTGGCAGTGTATTTTATACTTGGCTTTTATTCTTCAAGGTTGAGAGCTTAGTAGGTGTTTAGGGAAAGCCTCCCAAATGAATACATAGACACAGGTATGCTACTGAGAAAGTCAAAGAGACACATTATAGGGTAAAACAAATTTCACTTACTTCTAACTCAATGCAGTGAATCTGTTCAGATAATAGCTTCTTGACCAGGCACTGTGCTGGGCATAGTGGATGCAGAAATGAAGGGAACTCAGCTCAAGCCCTGAGAGCACCAAAGCTTGAAGGAGAGACTGGCGTTTAGATAAAGAAATCACCCAGCTGTGAACAACTGGGACAAATGATGGATGCACAATTCTTGGAGTTTGCAAGGAAAAGGGAGCATTTCACTCTCAACCTAGGCAATGACCAGAACAGGTTTGTGGAAGGATGGCAGTGAGTTTACCAGGTTGACAAGGAGCCGGGGAGGGTGCACCGTGGTCAAGAGTGTGGAGCTGTAAATTCATTGCCGTGTCCCACACATCATTGGCTCACAGAAATAATAATAATAATAATATAATATAATATAAGAAATAATAATAATATAATGACCAGTAAATGTGGAGTTGAGACTGTCCTTAGTCACAAACTCTTCTTTCCTTCTCCAGAGGGGGCATAGCTCTGTAGAGATAGCATCATGCCATAATTACAGCAGGTTCCACTCTTCCTGACTTCAGGGATTCCCGGTGGCTTTAGACAGTGGTCTCACCCTTTGTGATCTCCCATTTAGTTGCTATTCTCCTGGAAACTGAGAAAGTATGCTTTTGAGTTTGTCTGCTGCTGTAATCTGAATGGCTGGTGGCCTTTGGTTAGGACATATGTATCATTGATTTTCTTATTTTCTTAAAGTCTTCTTATTATGCAGTACAGATATGTGCAGCTTTTTTTTGAAGCTTGCACTCAATAAACTGTGAATCTGTGACTGTAAATAAGACAAGTTGTAAAACTGCATTTATGTTGATACTTCCAACTTAAAATTTATTTTGCTTTTACTTCAGTTTATTTATGAGCCAGGAGCAACACTGATGGAGAATCTGTTTCCACACTAATAACACTAAAATAGATTTAGATGTATATCAGATGGAAGCTGAGTATCATTTTTAATTATGATTAAGGTGACGTTTTATTATTTTCCCCAGGAGAGCCATGAATTTTGACTCTGTGTGAGATGTTAATTGGTAACATCTCCTGCCCCTTCAATCAGAGGCTATTTCTACAAAATAATCATGGTTCTTATTGGGCAGTTGCTATGGGGGCACTTCCACTGTTGGAGTCCATGGAAACATTCTAGAGTTGCTTTTGATCCCTTGCCAACAGGAGCTAGATGAAGGAATCAGAGGTGTATAGGTTTGATATCTGGTGGCATCACTCAGTAGGTTCTCACTATTTTGCATAGGCTGGCCTGGAACTCATGATCTTTCTGCCTTAGCCTTCTGAGTGCTGGGATTATACACTTGTGTCACCACACCTGGCTGCTGTGCACACTTTGATCAGTTATTTAATCTTTCAAAGCCAGAGTTTCCTCAACTGTACAATGGGCATGATACCAACCTCACATGTTGTACATTTTGCCTAGTGTGTAGTAAGTGCTATTACTATTATTGTGAGATGATTTTATTGAAGTCTCAATAGAAATAGAAAATCCTCAAGTAAAAAATTTGTCCAGGGCCTGGAAGAAAATGACATGAGCATATTTGAGCAGGTAGAGGTCAAAAATTCCTCTGAAATTTTCTGGGGAAATTCCAGAAGAGGGTGCTGAGCTCCTTTGCTTCTCTCTGGGGGCTGCTTATACCCGAGAGTGTCCTCATCTGCTTCTGAGAAGCGGCTTGGGTAGTAAAAATGGTAAGGGCTGTAAATTCAGATGGACATGGGTGCTAATCCCAGGGTTATTAAAATGGCACTAATAATACAACTATCAATTATTGTGAGGGTTGTAAGTCATGAATAAAAGTATCATCAAGATTCTGGGTACCTATTAAGTGGGGGGGGGGCACAGTTAGGGACTGATACCAGAAAACACAGAATGAAGAACACATCTGCTCTGATGGACTTATGGCATCTTCTGTTTGAAGATGGAAGCCATCAAGATGTGGATTTTGTTCAGGAAATGGAACTGAAGATTATGAAAAGGCCTGCCATGGACTTTGGGTTCCTGACTTAGCTGCAATAGTACCTGTCCTTTAAGGCTCCAGTCCTGATTCTGTGTCTCCTTCCAACAACTTGCAGCAATTGGGAGCTAATTCTTGGTGAAATTGCCAAGTCATCATCTTGTGACATCCTCAGTGCTAGCACTGAAAATCCTGCATATGGAAAACCCTTTAATCCCAGGAAACAGGACAATTGATTCCCCTATCTGTCCCCATACAGGTGAGCTCTGGCGACATTTCAGTACTCAGAACTACACGTGCATTAAGCCATCTTTATTTGAAGTCTAAAAAGAACTTTAGACTGGCACATTCGATAGATTTAGATAGATTTCTTTCATTCAAAAAACAAGCACAAAAGCATGGAACACCTGGGTCTTAAGTAAAACAAAATGAGGTTATTTATTTCTTGTGCTGCATTTCTGATAGTTTGAAAGGGCTTGTTCATTCTTTTAACAGGTCTCCTTTGAGCGAGAAAGGCAGGCACCTTGGAGGCAGGGGGAAGGACAAGGAGGGATTTTGAGAGTGATGATGACACCACCATCTATCACACCTCCCCAAAGAAAGCTTTTGCCCTTTTGTGTGGCAAGAAAAAAAGACATAGAGCATCTCTAGCACCCTGGAAGGCTTCCTGTGCCCCCCCTTAGTCAATAAATACCCCATCAGCTGCCTTCTGCAGCTTTTCAAACATGTGGATCCCCAGGCTGTCCCCAGAGATTCTGATTCAATTGGTCTGCAACAGGGCCAGATATCAGGAGTGCTTAAAGTTTCCCTGTGGTGAAGCTAATGTGTGAGGGCTGAGGTCACTTCTTTAATCAAGCAGGATGAGCCGTGGGGGTTCCCTATGCCAAGTGCATCTCAGACTTGCTACCTCTCAGACCTCTGAGAGCAAGAATTAATGTGTATGTGGGAGGGGCACTGTCTGTGGGTATCTGAGGGGACATGAGGGGCAATGAGAGAGATTGGGGGTGTCCATTCTCTGAGCAGACCAGAACATTGGGCTGGACCCCAGACAGAGCATCAGTGGGGTAGAGGTTAAGCCCAAGGCACTATTTTGAAGGGTGGAGTGCTTGGGGGGCCCATAAGGAAGTGACACTCATCAGAAACAAGGCACCTTCTCCTGGTTCCCACAGGCTACAAATAGCTAGGTCTGCAAAGTGGCCACAGTCCTAAGTGGCCTGGAGGAGAAGACAGCTGCAGTTTGGGACAGTAATGAAGGAAACTAAGGATTATCCTCAAATGGCCTGTGGGCAGCAGGACTCAAGGAGGCTGAGGCTAGAATGCATTCAATGGCCTTGCTTATGCGAGGCTCAGTCTGAGACTGTATAGCCATATGCACCTGGGAAGACATCCACTCACAACTAGGGAAGTAATCAAAGAGGGATGCTGAATCTTGCAGATATAAAGAAAGACAGGCCCACGAGTTAGCTAATAACACATGCACCAATGATTGAGGCCTGGTGACAACAATTTTGCCAGTTCACTGGTGTAGGACTAACTCATGAATGAAGGGTCTTTATAGAATTCCTCCAATTGAGTGCTTCTGTAATATGTTTAAGATTGTTGTATTACAAAAAATTTCATCTACACACAAGAGATCAAAGAGTTTGAGGTCAGGTTTGAAATTCAGTTTTGCTAATGTACAAATTGACCCTGGACAAGTCACTTTTCATCAATGAGACAAGTGGATTGGATGATCTCTAAGGGATATCTTAGCACTGACACTAGGAATTCTGCTTTCATGTTTGTTCTTTTGTTTGAGCTTAGGTGTTTAATAGAAAAAGAGATGGAAAAAGGGGGTTTGGATTCTTTGCTCCCAGTCACGTTAGAGTCTTTCCCCCCTTCCATGTTTCTCCTAAGTGAAAGAGCCATGAAAAGCCTGAGCACCAAATAGCTTGGGGAAAGTCACACACTTCTTCCATATGCTGTGACTCAAACAAACAGGGTCCAGAGAGAGGCTGTCCTGTCCCTAAAGTTATTTCCTTGTTCAAACAACTCCAGCTGAAAATCTGAGCCCAGATGAAGATAAATCGACAGCGACAGATGTTCTGGCTGGAGTGGCAATTGCCCTGTAGCTCACACTACCATTTGTATGCACAACAGAGATGATAAGATGCATTAACAAAACTGCAGTTGTGGCCATTGTTCTGCAGAAGACTTGTCTGGCACCATATTGCATTGAGGGATGGAGGTCTCTGGAGGAAATGATCAGGGAGGTCAATGGCTATGTTTTTTGGTCTAACTAGCAGAAGTGGTGGTAACTAGGCTAGGTGATAACAGCAAAAGGCTTCCATTTGGGGCACCCACAATGTTCCAAGTACAATGTTGTCACTTTTCCATTTTTCTCTAACTTAATCTTCTTACCAATCCTATGACATTTTTATCTCCATTTTATAGATGAAATAATTAGCAAGGTTGATAAGGAAAGTATTAGCTGGCACTCCAGGCTATCTGATATGAAAGCCTATTTTATTTCCTCTATTACGTGCTGAATTCTAGCTATACTTATTTCATTTACCATTCTTGGGGACTCCTGTAACATGAATTCTAGCCCAAGACAACTTTATAGTATAGATGTCATGGAGGGATTTGGAGTTCAGGACATTGACCAGACATCCTCACCCAACAGGGCAACAGCTGAAGGCAGCATCAAGACCCCATGAAGGGGCTCTGCATTATGACTCCTACCCGTAATGCCAGCTACTCCAGAGATTGTGAGGATCATGATCTGAGGCAGGTCCAAGCAAAGATATGAGATCTTACTTGAAAAATAACTGAAGCGTACTATTCACAATAGCCAAGTTATGGAAACAGCCAAGACGCCCCACTACTGACGAATGGATCAAGGAAATGTGGTATTTATACACAATGGAATTTTACTTAGCCACGAAGAAGATTGAAATTTTGTCATTCACAGGATGGAACTGGAGAACATTATGTTAAGCAAAGTTAGCCTGGCTCAGAAGGGCAAAAATAGCATTTTCTCCCTCTTATGAGGATTATAGACCCAAAACAAATGCAGTAATACTATTGGACGTGGGTCACACACGAAGGGGAGAATGTGCACAGGAGAAATAGGGAAAGGAAAGGCAACCTAAAACTTGAATGTGGTTGTTGTGCTCACTGTAGAGGAGCTAATATAGTAATCTTAAACTGTCAGTGGCCACTACGGGAAGGGGACCAGGAAGTATTGAAGAGGTCTGGCAGAGATCAACCAATGTGGGTTGTAATGCACATGTGCATGGAAGCAATATCTAGGAATCGCTCTGTGTAGCTATCTTTATCCCAAGCTAGCAAAACCGCTATGTCTTTCTTACTTTCTCTTATGGTTTCTCTTCAACAAAATCAGAGAACAAGAGGGCGGAACAGGTTCTGCCCAGAAGCAGGGGGAGCGCGAGGGGGGCACAAACAATGTATACACATGTAAGTATATGTAAAAAGGATAAAATAAAAGAAAGAAAAAACAAAAAAAAATTAGAAAAGAAAAATAACTGAAACAAAAAAGGGCTGAATATGTGACTCAAGTGGTAGAGCACCTGCCTAACAAGTACAAGACCAGTACCACCCAAAAAAGAGACCAATTAAGGTGTGCATCTTGGTTTGTGGCTTGAGAAAACTCAAAAAGATAAGCAATGTGACCTTGGATGCTAGACAAGAGTAATGTCCATTGAATAAATAGCAAGTGCCCCTTTCTAAGTGGTACTTGCTTTTTTTTTTCTCAGAAATGATGGACTCTTGTGTGCCACAGAGCATATAGCCAAATAAGATGCACAGACAATGTAAAAGGATGTCAGAAATTATTCAGCGACTGAATTCTTGGTGCTAGCGAATATGTCTTGAGGGATTGGATGGTGAATTAGCTCAGCATAAGTTCACCAGGCACCCATTCTGTGCTGAGTACTGTTCCAAGCTCAGGGGAACTGAGTGAACCAGGATCTGGTCCTGCCTTCAAGAATCTCACACTCCTTCAGGGACCTGCAAAGAATATGCCCTAACCTTATGGTGGAAGGGGGCTAGATTATTTCAGAATAAGCTAAAGAACAATTCCATGTCAGAAGGCTATAGCTGAGAGACAACTATTTGACTGAGTCTCCTTTGGAGATTGGGACTAATGTTTCATGAAGTTTTCATAGAAGAAAAATGACAACAATCTATTTCAATTACTTTGTAGAAGTCAAATTTACATAATCATTCGATGTAATGCTATTCACGATGGGGCTTCCCTGGAGTGTTAGAGCCATGGTTCCTATAAGTGTCTGGGCCCTGAAGGAGCAGCCAGACATTTCTCCATCCTGGGAGAGTGGAGCTGTGTTCAACTGCAATTGGATGGGCCCTTGGCCAGGGATAATTAGACCAAATGGGTGTGAAAACACACCCAGGGGGAGAAAAAAAAGGAAAGCATTCTCTTTAATTAATCATTCTTTTGCCAAACTTCAGAGTAAAACAGTAAAATTAAAATCCATTTTAATAATATCATCTTCATTAACATGAAACATAGTTTTAGGCAGCCCTTAATTCAGCACTTGCTTTTTTGGTGGAAAAGAATATTGCTTTTTGTGTGACCTTTAATAAATCCGGAATGACAAAATGGAATTATAAAGGATTTCTTAAGCAGCCAAATTCCAAGAAAAGCTTTCACCTCACCAACTAGTTCCTTTTGTGCAAAGTTGTGCCAAGTGTTGGTTGCATACATGTGGCATACATGAATGCATGGTCCTCTCCGTGAATGCTTTGAGGGCTAGAGTCCATGGTATTTAACTGGCTGTCTCTAAGTCTAGCCTTATAGACACTCAGGCATTGTGACAGGAAGGGAGGAAGGAAGGAAGGAAGGAAGGGAGGAAAGGAGGGAGGGAGGGAAGGAGGGAGGGAGGGAGGGAGGGAGGAAGGAGGGAGGATGGGAGGACAACCCAGAAAATGACTTCATTGTTCTCAGTACTAAAATTTATCATCTCTCCTGGGGCAAGGATATCATTGAGTTTCCTATTTGTGAAAAACAACAGCAACAAAAATTTAAAGAATAATCATAAGTGAGTTCTTCCATCAAAAAATGTAACCTGTATGATTTATTCAGCACCTGTTTCTGTACTTTGGTAATTTGCATAGGTATTAAATGCATGTTTTGTGACTAACAGTCAGAAGAGCTAATTTGCTCTCCTTGAATCTTTGGTAGGATGAGCTAAATGTTTCCTGAATGTTCGAGACAATATCTTTAGCTTGGTGACTGTTCCTGGTTCCTTGATGGGGGTAGCAGAGGGAAAGGAAAAGTCAGTAAAGATATTTCCTCATTCCTTCTTTCTTTCCTTCTTTCCTTCCTTCTTTCCTTCCATCTTCAAATAGTTACTGAGCATTGCCTTTGAGTCAAACTCCATGCTCTGGACTATCTATGATACATTGTGTATGTGACATAAAGTACAAGCTTTTGCCTACATGGGGTTCTGTCATTGAAGGAAACAGAAAATAGAAAGTAGTTAATCCAAGTGCTCTGAGGAGATGGAATCTGTTTGAGCCTGGAAGCAGAAGGAAGAGTCACTGTGGTGGGGAAGGGATAGGGTGGAAGGAGGAGGTTTGGGGATACAGAGCAACATGCTCTGAGCCTGGAGACAGCAGCCACAACCCAGCTGGGAATTGCAGGGCTGACACTTGCAGCTTGTGGGGAGACAGCAATGGTGAGACATGGTGCTGCCATGGAAGATGGGCTAGATCATAGGAAGCATGATGGAGGGGCACTGAAGAACGTTAAGCAAGAAAAGGACCCAATGTGACATGGGTTTTATTTATTTAAAAATTGGATAAAAAATTAAGAGGAACAAAGGTAGAAGAGGTTAGATCAGTGACAAGAGGCCTATCAAGAGGCAGCTGCAAGTTTAGGTTTGATGGAGGTGGAGAGGATTGGAATAGGGATCAAACTCATCATCACTTAAGTCTAAAATTAAATCCTGTGTAAAGGTTTTGAGAAGTCTACCCTTGTTGGAAGTCCCAGGTTAACATTCAAAGTCCCTCCCTATTCAAAGAATGGTCTACAGACCAGCAGAATGACCTAGTTAGTTCAGTGTGGCACACAGATGCATCTTGCTGAGTTGGTTATGTTCTTTAAGGAAAGTAGCAACTCAGAGTCTTAAAGGAATACATGGGGAAGCTGAAGAAAGCTGTAAGCTCATCAGCCTGACACTGCCCATGATGGCAGGATTTGTGTGTCTTTGTATCTCTGTGGAAACCAGGGAGGCCAGGACAATGTGTTCACATCAACCTCCAAATATCCATTGGTCCTCCCCACTAAGTTACCTCACTGTCATCTAGATGTGCATTTCTTCCTAAGAAGGTTGTGGATACATGTGTGAGTTTGATCCCTAGGATCAATCTACCACCTGCACAGACCAGGTGCACCAGGCACCAGGCAGTAAGAACCCCTCCTATGGCCAAGGCAGAGCATAGAAATGTAGGAACAGGTTCTAGGTTCCACAGATACTGCAAAGACAGAGTTCGCTAATGCTGGTCACAGACAGGGATAGGAGTAAGATCTTGATCAGTCAAGGCCAGCACTTGAATCCGGGGTAGTTACAGCCAATTCTTCTGTGGCTCAGAGGGTGGACCACAGCAGCTGTTTCCATCCTGATGAAACCTGTTGTCAACTCTGCTCAAGTCTGTGCACTGTGCCTGTGGCATCAGAGACATCTGATGTTTCTTAACTAGTGTTGGCAACAGCTATATTTGTTTTGATGTTACATAATCAAATTTGTATAAATGCTCTTTTATAGCTCAAAAATACAAAGCAACACAGTGCAGGCAGGGTGAATGCAAGCAGGGTCCACCAGACATGTCAGCATTGCAGATCTTCCTGATGTTACACAGAAGGGTGGGCTGAGAGCAAACAGCCAGAAAGTCTCCCTGGAAGAGCTCTTTTATCCGTCAAAATCAGCCACAGCTCCTGCTTAAACAGAGCTGGGTCTTGAAGATACCCAAGTTTAATTCTTTTAATTTCAAGGATACAGGGCTAGCAGAGTGGCTGAAGTGGTAGAGTACCCGCTTAGCAAGCGAAGCCTTGAGTTCAAAACCCCAGTACTGCCAAAAGAAAAAAGCAAGTCGTAATTTAAAAGAGAACGAAAGTGTAGGATCCCAGGAGACAGGCACCTACTAAAGGGTTTGGGTCTTCATTGATTTTTCTTGAAGATGAAACACCACCCAGATATGACTGCTGTCATTTTGCTCCTCTGACAGATGTAGGATTCATTCATTGAGTGGTCCTCCCTGAGTTTTTACTCACATTGGCTTCCTGGTGATAGAGTGGACTGACAGGGGTCAGGTCAAAGCTGTGAGTGCAATGCCTTTGCTGGGGTTTCTGTCTTCTTTGGAACTTTGCTTGGGGTAGAGATTGTGGGTCCCTTACCTAACTTGGACACATTTCTCTGCATTATTTTCCAGAAATAGGTAAAGGAAGGACTCTTTGCAAAATATTTGCAAACTTTTCATGTTCTCATCTGTCTTTCAGCTACATGGGGAATCTGGGAAGAGCTGCAGATCCTTGTGAGCTGTAACTAAGAAACCTAACAGTAAAATTGCTAGTATTCTTGACTTCCTGCAAGGTGGGGAGGTCTTGGTTTCCAGGAGGGGATTTTTAGGAGAATTTCCCAAATTAATTTATAAAACAGACTGTTAGTATAGGATTTCTTATGGCTTCAGAAATTCCATGAACTCCCTGAAATAACTTCAGGTGTAATTTTTGTTTATGTGCATTTGTACATTTTGGGGGGGAAGAAGAACCATGTCATTCATAAATTTTCAACGACTATGATTAAAAATAGCTGATGAACCCAGAAAGTTTTAGTGATTTCCAGCATATGAAGAGCCTTCATTTACAGCGCATGTGGCCCTCTTATTTCCGTGTGACAGGGACAGAACAGAGACCACTACCTCCACTGACAGTGAGAAAACCCAGGCATAGATGTGTTTAGGGCTTGTTGATCATATATCCATTGGTCCTTAGAAACTGGACAAATGACCAGGGTTCTCATTGCTGTTTTTAAACTCCAGCATAAACTTGAGAACAGAAATTGTTGGTTTTGTAGATGGAAGGAGTTGTTGGTTCTTTTCTTTTGTTTTTGCTCATTTTTTTTTTTGGTGGTACTGGGGTTTGAACGCAGGGTCTTCTCCTTGCTAGGCAGATGTGCTATCACTTGAACCATGCCTCTGGCCCAAGTGGTTGGTTCTTAAGCCTTCCAGAGCTCTTCTCTTTTGAGCTAGCCTCTCCCCAGGTTGAGCATTTCTGATTGAGACTTCTTTTTTTATTAAGTCCAACATAAATACAACGAAATAACTAAAACTATCAGCAAGACCATTGCATGAATTTATAATGTATTGAAAATTTTTGATGTGTGCTTGGATTCAAGAGGTGAATGTCTTCCCAAGAAGTGCATGTGCACATGCTTTCTCTATGCCGGATTTCATGATGCATGCTGCAAGCTGGGCTCTACACTCCCCGATCTGGGGATAGGTGGGGAGACAAGCTTAATGCATAGGAGGCTTGCAGAAAAATGAATGTGATGTGGAAAGACATAGAATGGGCACTTAACCAGTATTCTTAAAATAATGTATTCATAAACTAAGTTCAGCATTCACTAGCATAGTTGAAGAAGGGTATAGAGGATCAATTTCAAACTCTGAAAGCAAATATGCTTTATGCTAATGAAAGCCTTACAAGAATTAAGTATATGCTCCATAAATAGCCCCTTGTGCATACTACTCACAGAAAAGTCCATGGGGACTACTAAGGAGATTAAAATGATTTAATAAGGAAAAGTGTTTAGGTGAAAAGTGGAAAACTTCGGTGCAGTGGACAGTACATAACCAACAGTAACACAGCCTGCCTGAGGAATGAGGAAAGTCTTGTATTTTGAGGTCAAGCATAATTTGTAGAAAAGATGGAAAGGATTTGGTATGGATTATGTGTCATGGGACATCCTCCTGTATCTTAAATTCATTTGTGCTGTTATTTTTGGAGAAAAAATTAGTCACTGGTAGTTTCACTGGCATGGAGTGTTAAGCACTGTTAGTATTGTGGCCAATTTCTTTCCATTGTGCGTGTGTGTGTGTGTGTGTGTGTGTGTGTTTCTGCTAAGAGATGACACTCTATGTGCAAAATTATTTTCCTGTACAATATTAAACAATTCTCATATCATGAAGATGTTATGAAAATGTGATTTTAAAAGCTGCAAATTGTTCTGACTTAAAAATATGTCATAATTTAATTATCAATCCTCTTGCTGCTGAACTTGTAGGTTATCTCCAAACCTTTGCTGATATAAACATAAATATGAAAAATGCAACAATAAGAATGGGAAGGCAGGTGTCCCTTTGACATGGGAATTTCATTTCCTTTGGATGGATACTCAGAAGTGGAATTGCTGGATAATATGGTAGTTATATTATTCATTTTTTAAGGTGACTTCATATCACTTTCTAAAATGACTGTGCTGTTGGTAACTGTGCCACCAATATGTATGTATAAGCGTTCTCTCCTCCCCACATCCTCTGTAACACTCAGTGTTCATCTTTTTTGTTAAAAACCATTTTAACAGATGTAGGGTTATATTGCATTGTGGTTTTAATTTGCACTTCCCTATGATAGTGATGGTGAGCATTTCTTCAGGAACCTATTGTCTATATCTATATATATATATATCTTTGAGAAATGTCTGGGCAGGTCCCCTTTACTCATTTTGTGATCGTATTATCTTTTCTTGCTATTCAGTTCCTTGTATGTTTTGAATACTAGTACTTACCAGATGTATGGTTTGCAAATATTTTCTCCCATTCTATAGGTTGTGTTTTCACTTTGTTAATTAACAAAGTTTCCTTTGCTGTGCAGAAGTTTTCAGTTGGATGTCATTTGTTTAGTTTGGGTTTTGTTGCCTGTGTTTCAAGAGTTATATCAAAAAAATCATTGTTCATATCAACATTGTGTGGAGATTGTCTCCTAGTTTTCCTCTAATAGGTTTACAGTTCCAAGTCTTGTATTTAAGTCTTTAATCCAGTTTGAGCTTTACTTTTATATTGAATGAGATAAGGGTACAATTTCACTCTTTTACATGTAGTTCTCCTAACATCATTCATTGAAGAGAATGTCTTTTCTGCATTATTTTTCTTGCTAACTTTGTTAAAAATCAGTTGCTCATAAAACAGTGGGTCTGTTTCTGGGTTTTTCTCCCTTATTCCATTTGTTGATTTGTCTGTTTTCAGGCCAGTACCATGCTGTTTTGATTTCAACTGTTTTATAATATATTTTGAAATCAGATATTATGGTGCTTACAACCTTGTACTGTTTGTTCAAGATTGTTTTAGCTATTCATTGTCTTTGAGTTTATAGGTTACTTGTTTGATTTCTGTAAAACATGATATTGGAATTTTGTTGTAATTGCTTCTTTGGTAGAGGGTCTCCCTACATAGCCAAGGTTAGCCTCAAACTCTGGATTCTCCTGCTTCAGCCTGCAGAATGCTAGGATTACAGACACTCACCACCACACACAGCTTGATATTTGCAATTTTAATAGGGATTTCATTGAATCTGCATATTACTTTGAGCAATGTGTCTCTCAATAAGTGAAAGGATAAAGAAAATGCTATAGATAGATAGATAGATAGATAGATATAGATATATATGGAGATACATACATATATATACATATATAGATATAGATATACAGTGGGACATTTTCTGCCTTTAAAAATGGGGGAATTCTGTCATTTGTGACAAACTGGATGAATCTAGAGGACATTTTGCTAAGTGAAATAATCTAGAAAAATGCCAAATGGTCTCACTTGTACATGGAATCCAGTCAGGTTGAATGTATAGAAGTAAAGAATAAAACACAGGCTGAGGGAGGGTGTGGGGAGGAAGCAAATGGGGAGATGTGGATCAGAGGGTACAACTTTTCAGAAAGACAAGACATATAGGTTTTCAGATCTATTACACAACAGGGTGACTGCAATCAATGATGATATAATATGTATTTCAGAATAAGTGACAGTACATTTCAAATATATCATCATTAAAAATGATAGGTGATCCAGGTATCATGGGGCATGCTTTTAATCCTAGTACTACAGAGGCTGAGGAATGAGGATTGTGAGTTTAAAGCTAGCCCGAGCCACATAGCAAGACTCTGTCTCAAAATGAAAAATAAAAATAAAACGATAGATGAGTAAGGTGATGGGTATATTAATTAGCTTGATTAAACTGAGTACATTGTACCCATACTTCAAAACATCACAATGTATACCATAAATGTATATAATCATGATTTGTCAATCTAAAAATAATAGTAATGATAAATTTTTTAAATATTAAAAGTACTACGATGATCGCTTTTTGCACTTTGATCACTTTTGTTTTAAAATATTCATCTCCATTTCAGATTCTTTTTCTTAAAATGAAATTCCAGTAGACAAACAGCTAAGTCAAAGACTATAAACATTGTTAAGTCTCTTCACATATATTCTTTACAGAGTTGTCATTTTGCATTCCCACTAACCATGTTCAGGTGTTCTCCTTTTCACAAAACCCTGCCAACACTGAAATACACAACTGTCTATATATACAAATATATATGTGTGTATGTATACACATATGCCTATGTTTCCATTCCTGTTTTGGTGGAAAAATTATCTCATCTCTGTATTGCTATTCTTTAATTATTGATTTAACCCATTCCCTGATCCTTAACGGCACTTTTAATTTCCTCTTTTGCACACTTCCCCTTCTTAATTTTTTCAGCCTCCTTTATTGTGCTAAGCTTCCTTTAGTGTTTATTTAAACATACCTGGAGATTAAGAAAAGAGGCCCTTTGTGGAAACTTCCATCCACAAGTTTGCTAATTCCAGATGGGCATTGACTTTCTCATAGACATATGTAGCTGAAATTACTTTAATACTTTGTGCTTAAGTCAAATATTTATACATAGGTTTTTTATTTGACAGCTAATCCATGGCCCAGCTTTGGGAAGACATTATTTTCTCCAAAAGCCTGTAGATTATGGATGAGGTCATTTCCAATTCATTTGTCTTTTCCTTTTTCTTCTGCAAACTCTCTTCAGTCAAATCCTTGGAGAAACTGTGAGTGCATCACAGTAAGAATGAGAAGTTCTGTTTCTGATGGGAGGTTTGTCATTCCCCATTTGTGGCTCAGATATGCATTCTGTTCAAAGCTGAAGGAAGAATTTTCAACTTGCAGTTAAATTCCATTACTTCCTTCTTGTTCATCTTTTTTTTTTCCCATCTTCCTTTAATGTCTTTTGTCAAAGCTTCCTTCTTAATATCTTTGAACCACTTCTATAGGGTGCAAGACCTCTTTGGGTTTTAGCAACATGTGAGAATCTTCTATCATTCTGACACTTGCCATATAACTGCTAGAGACTGTAAAATTCTCTGATGACCAATGAGTATTTAAGAAGGAGTTTCTGTGTAATTCTCTTTTTCTTAGCACCTATTCAAAATATGTCTTCGCTCACTGATGGAAATCAGTTGTGTGTATCACATCCGGACTGTTTAGGTTACAGAGACACTAAGCAACATGTTGACATTTTCTGTAAACAGATTACCTCATGAATTTGGTGTTCTATACCATACTATTGACTCCCATATCAGGGTCGAACCCTGTCAAAGTTTTATCTAAGCCTGGGTGTATTTTTATGGAACAGTGTGGGTCACAAGAGCTGACATGGGAAGCTGAAGAGAATGGCTGAGGGGGCAGTGAGGTTCCAGCTAGAATAGGGGTGGTCACTAGATCACCCTCTTAGGGCTCAGTGGTTGCTCACTCAGATAGCTCATGGGTTGTACTGAGAAACACAAAGACAGAACTCTAGACCTTGGGCAATGGAGCCTGGGTAGCTTTCTCTGTTAATATTCCCTAATTAATCAGATTTACTGGAACAGATATATTGTACCATGCCAACTATTACTTCTACCAGAGAGTAAATACTCAGAGAAAAATCTTCCATCTCCTTTTCTTCTTTGGCTGCAAGTAAACAAGTCACCTTTGTCTACTGAGTTAGAATAATTGGCTCAATCCAAGCCAATTTCTATAGTCGGCTCTTTATTAAAAACAACATAACATTCATATTAACTGCTCATTGATAATTCCAGGAAGGAAAAACAAAGGAAAGTTTAAAATCTAGCTCTGACACTCTAAAACTACTTCAGGCTGTTATCCTTCAGGCATTTGTAATGAGTGGCATACTAAATATTTCTTCCCATATGGAAAACTCACATACAGTGATACTTACTATTTCTAGATTCCACATTTGCCAGTTTTGCCAGGTCTTAAAACTCATTTGTGATCCCAGTTTTAGTACTTGCAGTTCTTTCATCCCAAGTCTTTCATGAACATGCTATTCACGGATGTGCACAGAGCAGTGAAAACTTCAAGTTGCCTGATATGCAAGTTTCCAGCTGAGATCAAACAAGGCAATGCTCTGCCTCCTTACTTCAACTCTCTCATACTACAAACCAGTGTCCTTTTCATTGCCTAATTTATATCATGTTTTTTGCACTTTTATGATTTTCATTGGTGGCTTTGCTATTTAAAATGTCCCCCAAGTATAGTGTTGAAATGCTGTCTAGTATTTCTCAGCACAAGAAGACTGATTTGCCTAACAGGAGAAAGCACGTATTAGATAAGCTTTGTTCAGGTCTGAGTTATATAGTGCTATAATAGCAAGGTCATTGTTAATGAATTTCCGTCTTTAAGTAGAAACACACATGATAAAGAACACCATGACAGAAAACAAGGTATATAAGGATCAATTGACAAAAATGTTGTAACCAGACGCTTGAAGACACTTAACCCTTTATTTCGTAGGATCAATGGTTTGGTTTTCACTAATCTGTATCTTCAGCATCTGTAGTGATTTTATAGACTATAATTGCTGCAAATAATAGGGAGGAACTACAGTTGATGATGATTCTCTTACATTGCTCTGCATTGTGATTTGTCAACATGAGATAGTCCAAAGCTTTCTAGGTAAGTGACCCTAGAGCATGGGACAAAGAGAAAAGTGAGCATTGGACACTGGTTTGAAGGGCAGCTAAAATATAATGACTATCTTTGAGCAGTGGCTGTTTAATGGAGAGGTAGGCTAATGGGAGAGATCCAAGGGTCCAGCATGCATCCAGCACACTTGTTGAGAGCTTTCTCTATGCCCAACAAGATGCTGGGATTGCAGAAGTGTTTAGACTGGCCTCTGCCTTTCGGAAACCATAGTCTTTTCTCAATACCTCACTCCCAATCCCAACACTTCTCAAGTATTGAGTGTATTCTGGACACTGCTGGAGTGCATTACACATCTTAATCCATTTGATGACCCTGTGTCGTCATTGAGAGGAAGCTGCTGAGGTCAGATAATGTGTCTGGATTCACTCAGCATTGTGGCAGGGCCAGGAATTGCGTCCACACCATGGAGCTGCAGACACCCAGGACTTCAACTATGCATCACACTGCCTTTTGGGTTTGTATGGGTGTCTAATGCAGAAACAAAAACTGCTCCATGTTCTAAGTGCTGTCTACTCTCAATACATACAGGGGCTGAGGGAGCGCCAAGTCTGGTCTCATTTCTGGAAGCTTTGATAGTAAATCTGAAGAGAGAGAAAACATGAACTAAGCTTTCAGCGGAGGAGGAGACTTGGGGACTTGGTACCACCTAGGCTCCCTGGGGTCAGAGTTCTGAATCACATCTGTGAGAGGCCCATCAGAGCCCCTGCAAAGCTGGCCTTCAAGACAATAAGCTTTTCTCAAAAAAACAATAATCACTCTGCTGGTTTATCCCCACTGAGTGTGATTAAGTGCTCTTTGAATGTACTTTCCATCAGCGTTGACTTTTAAAAGTGATTCTCCGGCTGCCGCCATGAAATAAAAGCAAGTTTTATCTGGAAGAAAAATAAAACCATCAGTGCTTTGAGTTTTCTTAGGGAAACGCTAGGTTTTCATTTTTCTTCCCATTCCTGCCAGAGTTCCGAAAGAGGACAGTATATAAGTCAGCAAGAATGTTATATATCAAAGGGATATTCAGGGTCAGAGGCTGAAAAATTAGGCAAATAGAGGCAATTGTGCCAGTGTGGGACTCCCTCCTGTGATCTCAGCTGATAAATTCAGAAAGCATCTGTGTATTAGTAAAGCCAGCCTCTAGGGCTCTTAGGCCCCTCACTAGGCAGTCATACCTGGTACAGACATCAACACTACATTTCTCCAGTTCAGCTGGCTATGGACAGACCCGTTGTGCTCCTCACAAACCTTCCAGTACTGCACCCAACACCTTCAATAGCTCAACATGAGAAACAGAGATGCTGGGTTGCTGAGGGCAGCTTAGTCCATATCCTTTGTCTGCTCTCTCACTATGCTTGCTATCCTTGATCATTTTGATGGGGTGAGGGTGAGGAGGAAATGCATAGAAGGTGACATTTCTTGAGTGGAATCACCTAAGTTCTTACTCATGAGAATAAAACCAATGAAAAGCATAAATGGGCAAAAAAATGAAATAAAGTAAAATTGACATTGGAAATCTCACAGCAGCAATGTGACACACACACACACACACAAACAGAAAAGTTGAAGCATTGAATTTCTATTATATCAGTGTAGTTGGGGATTCTTATAAAATGGAGATTGGATCTTCCAACTTCCCTTCTTTGGCGTTGAAGGAAGGCCCTGCTTAACAATCACATGTGTGCATGCCTAAGGGGAGATTCTAGTTCTTAGCTGCTGGAGAGCAATTTGAAGATGTGCCACTGGTGTCCTGTTCACATATCTATTCTTGATGCCCATCATTAGTTTTAAGTAGGTCACTCTGCCTTGAGTAGAGACTGAATAAATAAAAACGTGCCTGGGTTTCTACTAGTATGTTTTTGTTTCATTCATTTATTTGCCAGGCATTAAAACTCAGACAAATTTGACTAATGGTCAAAACATAGGATCTTGATTATCTGACAAGTTATCATCCTTCACAGTAAGATTAAATGAAATCCCATTCTGTAGATCCATGACCATTCTACCTAGCTATGAGCATTAACCAGTTATCTGTCTTTAGCTGTATAGCCAACATGAAGAGAACCACAACATTTCATGTGCCAACTTTGAGTGTTAGCTATTGTCTGGAACACTGTGTTGGAAATAATGCCAAGGCTGAGATGGGCTCAGTAGGGAATAACATTATGGTCAATTGACTAAGTCTGCCATGAGTACAAATGGAAAGAACTGGGACACCTGATCCCTGTGTTTTTCATTCCTTGATCAGAGCTGCAAGATCTGGAATCAGATCTAACTGGCAATCCCTAGGTGGATGGGAAATGGACCATGGTCCTCCTAGGCCATCAAGCTGAGTGTGTGGTTGGGGTAGAGCCTATCTTCCTGTCTCCTACATTACATTGAACCTTTCTCTCAATCCACCAAGGCTTGTGTTGGCATCCACCACCAACCTGAAGCCTCAGATCCTTCCTTAAAAAGGTGGTGGGTAAGGAGAATAAAGTGAAAGGAGCAAATACAAATCAAAAAGACATTAGATCAAGCCCAGCTATATAATGCTACTCTGTATAGTGTCTCTGGTATAGATCACCTCTTTCCCAGGCCAGCAACCTCTGTCTGTTGACTCCAGTTCCTTGGTCTGATGCATATCTCTGGATTTCAGAGCATGAATAAAGCCTTTGGATATTAAAGGAACAATGAAGGCGAGGGAGAAAAGTGAAACCTCACAAAGCAATAGCAATTACTGAAAGCAGATGAAGGCAGATGAACACATCTGTGTTGCCTCCTCAGACAGGAGTCCAGGACTTTTGTGGTGCCCCAGGCCAGGAAAGTATACTGAAAAAAACCTCAGTGATTTCTAGTTTGGTAGGCAGAAGGATTTTGCTGTTTTTTTGATACCTCAAATTCATATTTGCACTGAGCATGGGTAGTGTGAGAAAGCCTACAAGTCCAAGCACAGGAAGGATAGAACTGTGACGAGAAAGAACTCAGGAAAATGCCCCAGAAGACTGCATTTCCAGAAGTAGCTGCCATTCCTGGACTCTGCTCAAAACTGTGAAATGAAATTATAAGCACATTGGCATCCTATCAGTCCTTAAAAATATAGACTCCATAAAGTGCAGAATGAATTGGAGGCAAAGGAAAAAGGGAAGGAAAGGGCAACTAATCCAGACTTTGAGTATGGTAGCAATGAGGAGGCTTATATGGCATGACCCTGTAGCTGCCCTCACTTGGCTAACTGTCTGCAGAGAACATCCTCATAAGTGCACAAAATGATTTCTGGACAGCAGGAAGTGGGGAGGAGGTTCTGGCCTTCAGAAAAGGGAGGACTCAGCCTGCTGAGAGCCAGTCCAGAAGTAAGTAGAGAAAGGAGCATGGGATGTATCTGTATGTAGTTTTCTTTTGCCCATCATTCACAGAGTGTTTCACATCCCAGTGAGAGCACTCAAGACATAGAGAGAGCCTACATTCAGTCCTTCCCCTGAGAAGTCTCAGGAAGTTCTGGAGCTGGAACTTGAACCTGGAGAGTTGTGTGGTGTTGTGGGTGATCTGATGGATAGGCAGGACTGTGTCTTTCATTGTGACACTTTGGGGCACATTAGAGAATGCTACCTCTTCTGGATAAACAGCACCCACAGATATATGGCTCAGCAAACAGAGGCGTCATTGTGTAAAGTAGAAAAAGGTTCAGTCTCCTGGCTGATTCAGAATCCAGCCATGGTGTTGACTTGGCCCGTGAAGTGTGAGAACATCCAGGTGCCTTTACACAGAGCGCAGTCTACACAACTGCACGTGGTGCTCGAGGAGCAGTGGGCTAAAGCATACAGCCATGCCCCAGCTTTGACGCGGCACTGCGTTACACAACTAGCCTGACTCCTCAGTGTCATTTCCTACCTGTGTAGAATAAAACGATAGCGTGCACCTACCCTCATTCTGGGAGCAGCAGTCACTTGAGATCATGTGTATAGTGGTGCTCTAGGCCCTAGAAGTCTCTCCAAAGATGTGAAATATGCTTTTTCCATAGATATTTGTCCATCAACTAATTGATCAGAGAACTCTTTAGCAAATCTGCTTGTGGGTAAACATTCCATGGCACCTCTTCTCTTTTAGTTGCTTTTGTGTCATTTGGGCCATAGCTTTCTTACTTTCTGCAGAAAGGATTTCTTTTAAAGAGGACATAGAAAATACATGGTCAAGAAGTGTTTGTCCCCAACAGCTTTATTGGAGAGCATTATTGGGCCAAATGAACATTTGCATTAATTAAATTGACCATAAACCCAGCTTAATGTTTCATTTCACCTTTCTCCTGGCACAATGTTGCCTGAATGTTTTGGAACTCAGATACATACCCGCTGGCAGGGATGGCCAAAAGATCAGTGACAATCAATGTTTGTAATCAAAGAAGATTAAACTTGGTATTAATTAACGGAAATCTAATGGTCAACACTGATTCAGGGCAGATTGACCCAAGCCTGTAGTGCATTGGCAGACCTGGAGGAAATTAAACAGTGGCCCCTTCTAGAGGAAAATGTCTTTGTTATTGCTGAAATAAGCAGTGTGTGTGCATAACCCCTATTCTTCAACCAATGGAGAATCATCACAAGTATTGTAGAAAATTGGGACTGCAACACGTACCCTCACAGTGCTTCTGAACCTAGAATCTGAAGAGGTGTGAAGGGACAGCACTTACCCCTGGTTTCAAATTCCAGCTCTGTCACTCTCTAGCTGTGTGATCCCAGCAAAGCTACTTAACCTCTCTGAGTCTCAAGTTCCTCATTTGTGATTGCAATTATTCATATCTCAGAGTTTCAGTTAGGATTTGTCCAAGTCTGAAGTGGTAGAGACAGAAAGACAGCAAGCAAGAGGGAGGACATATGGGTCACTTACTTGAGCAACTTCTTTCAGGGCTCCTGTCATTTCAAGCAGGTGCATATTTATACCTCAAAGCCACCACATAAGATGCTTGTAAACAAGTCAATTTTTGAGGTTGAGCACCTCGAAAGAACACATGCTGGTACTACACCAATGCTCTAGTCAGTGAGGTTTTGAGGATTACCATTTCCTGTAGGTCTATGTGGCCACTGAGTGCTACTCACTCATTGTCTTGTTCATTCATCTGAGGTCTCAGAAGCTCTGGACACAGGTGAGGAGATGGATACTCAGAAAACGTGTAAGAGCCCGTGCCAGACCAAAGCTCACATTCACATCACATGGTCCCAGAGCCTACATTCTGCCCGCTCCATCCTAATCCTAGTTACCTGGGAGTGTCCGTGGGAGAGAAAAGGCTAAATAAGTGATGGTGATAGTCCAATTTGTCAGTCATCTTTGTGACAAAATGAGTCTACTTCCCTGGTTGGACAGTGCCTGAAACCTGGCTATGAGGACAGAATTCATAGGCCTTAAACAAGCTAAGAACAAAAGAACATGGGTGACCTACTTCAAGCCCAGTGTCCCCTACATAAGTAATTCACACATTCCACCAATAAGGAACATGTATGCTCGCTCCCCTGTGAAGCCTGGGTGTGTGCACATAGGAGGACAGGGACTGGGGTGCAAGGGTGGTTTTGTGTCTGTGAGTCTACAATTGGAATCTGTGGTCAAGGAGGTGACAAGTGCCACAGGGGCACTCAGCATTCCCAGAAGATGTCATTACAGGCCACGGAATGGCTGGGGCTTCACTGTTTCTTAAAAACACACACACAACACTACTCAGTTGCTGAGAGTACCTGAGGTCCAGAGCAATCTTCTGGGGGGGTCTGAGGCTCCTTCCCAATCATCACTCCTCTCCAGCAGACCTGGGAAGATGTCTGCATTTGACCTGTCGTCCTGGCAGGAAAACAGTTTAGCACCATTGAATAGCCTTGCGACAAAGTAATAATTTAAGAAGACTCACTCCCTAACATGCTCATGCCAGATAATTCTTTGCAGTGTCTCTGGGTGATTTCCTTCCTGGGGAGCAGGATAATCGCTTTGCACTGGCTCAGCAAACAGCTGATGGCTCGGTGCGTCATTGCTCCCAATTGCATCTATTTAGAGTGCCATGCGTTCTGTGACCATTTATCCCTGAATCTCTCAGAGGTCACCTCTGCTTACCAAGGTCCCAGACACATGAGGAAACAGAAGCCTGAATACTAGCTAGTGTCTAAGCAGGAGAGGGTAAGTAGTAGGTTATTTGGTAGGCTCTAGTTTGTCCACCTCCCCTCTAAGCTAATTATGGCTGCTAAAACAAAATATCTTAGACTCGATAATTTATAAACAATATAAATTTATATCTCATAGCTCTGAAGAAGTCCAAGATGAACTAGCAGATGCCCTGCTGAGGGCCAATGCATAAATAGTGCCTGTTCTGTACCCTCATATGTTAGAAGAGGAAAAGGAACCAACAAGTCAGACCATTTTAATAAAGACACTAATCCTACTCCTAAGGGAGCCACCCTGATGACCTTATCACCCATTAAAGGCCCACCTTTTAATACCATCTCCTTAGTGATTAGGTTTCAACATAGAATTTCACAGGGACACAGCATTCAGGCCATAGCAAAAGGTCTATTTGTTCATTAACACATGAAACTGCTTGCTGGGCCTGACTAATTTTGAAAAGAATGAAAGCTCATGAAATTCAAACTAAGCAGGCTTATACAATGCAGACACCCAAATGAGTATAGGCTCTCAGGCAAAATGTGTTTACTTTAAACAATGAGCACAGCTTCTAGAAGTACAAAGAGAAGCCCGCTCTGGATCCTCTAAGCTCTGTCCTTAGTCCTTCTCATTCGTTGTGATAACAGCAGTATTTAGAGCAGCTACCAGAACCATTTCTCAATGTGAATTCCATCATTTTTCTACATTCTAGAATTACTGGGGTAGGCAGGATACAGGAGGAAAAGCTGAAGCTTTTCAGTCTTCCTGACTTTTATTGCTCAAACCTAGGGCCCTTAAAGGTTATAAGGGTGTCATAAGAGGAAAAAAACATAAGCAGTTTTTAAACAAGCTCAATCTAGGTTCAAATTCCAGCTCTTCCAAGACTGAGTGATGTTGGGCAAGTCACCTACTGTTTATGGACTCCATGTCTTTCTTTCTGATGAGAAACAGGCCATGAAGAAGATCCTCCATTAATACCTGGTGGGGTAAATTTGAAGGGAATAGATTCCATATGGGAAAGACCATGTGTAGAATATAGTAGCCAATCAGGAAATAGAATAACTACTTAAACTTTAATATTCCATATTTTAGTTTTCATTGTGTTGATTACTGGATGGGAATATCATACATGTTCAAGAAAGGTTATGATTGGTGATCTTCCTTTTGGTCTTGGCTTGATTTAAAAAACCTTGAAGTAGCTTTTGCACACACTGGTTCAGTTCTTTTGGGTTTCAAAGCCAACCCCCCTTTGTGTCCTCCTTGACTCACTCCATGGTTCCTTGTGATGTGTTCACTTGTAGAGAAAGAAGTACCCAAGATAAGAGAAGCATCATCATCTTCATGTGTTGGGGATGAACCTGCTACAGAAAGACTTTACCTTTAAAATCAGACTCACCATCTGATCCTCTGGGTTGGGAAATATGCTTTCTATTTCCCTCATCTTAAAAATATTGATCATCTTCCATGCTGAAAGATATTTTTCCCATATTGAGTTCAATTAATCCTTACAACAATGGTATAGCTGAAGAAGCTAAAGCTTCATGGGTATATCTGGCCTCATTGTGACTCCAAAATCTCTTAGTTTTTCCTGTACTACATATGAATAGGGATGGTAATAACAAAGTACAGAGTAAAAACCTATAGAAGCTGCTGTGGGATTAAATGAGCCAGCATGGCAGAACCTGGGGCTTGGTATAAAATTGGTTCTAATGGGTACTAGTGCCTGATTGTCCTTTCCTCAACCCTCGTGGGAGGGCCTCCTTAGAAAATCATAGAAATGGTTTCTTAGGTTGATTTATGCATGCTATCAACTCACAGTGGTGAGTGTCGGCACTGAAAAGGCTTAAATGAGCTGAATCATCAGAATTCAGTCACAGGATGGTGTCCTGTAGTCCATCTGCTCTCATTGTCAAGATGAGCATCTTCGATGCTCTGTGACTCTTTGACATTTTGTCTTAACTCCAAAAGGAGGCAGAAATGGAGAAGCTCACTAAAACCCAGAGGCTATTTGATGTCTGAACTCCGCATCGGTATCCTCAAGAGATTGGGGTTGAGCAAAGGTTGTATCTCAGCTCCCTTCCATCTCCAGGGCAAGAGCCAGGAAGAGCCAGTTCTTCCACCCTGGCCTCAGAAACATCCACTGTGGGAGAACATGGCATGGGAACATTGATTTTTAACACCCAGGGTTTTGGAGTCTCTTGGGCCTTCCCAGATGTCCCTTGTGAACATTTGCCTTCTAAGGAAAAGCCACGTGAATTTTTATGAGGCTCTATTTCTTTAATAAGGAGCCTCAGAGCAGAAGGACCATGGCATTGTTTCTCCTGTGTCCCTGGAAAGAGCTCTGATTGAGGGTGACTTAGATACCAGATTCCTATGCCTGTGAGGGAGGCAGGAACAGCTCCTGAGAGTCTGACTGAAGCTACCCCACCTCTGACTTTTCAACCAATCTTGATGGTAATTATTTGTAGAAATTGGACCTGTTAGGATTTACTTTGTAAAACTTCCAAGCATGGGCAGCATCTTCAGACAGTAAGGGCAGAACCAAAAGGCAAAGCAGTTGTGATCACCTGTTCTGAAAGGCCCAGATGTCCAGGACAGTCAGTGGCACAGAAGATCCATTAGGCATGTGGTTTTCTAGGCCTGGGATGGCATGTGGAGTGCAGGTTTCCAGAACACCATAAGTAGCGAGTACCAAGAGATAAGCAGAGCTCTGTGCCTGTGAGGTGGTGGTGTCATCAGACCTGAAGAGAGAGGCAAATGGGTCACAGAATCAGAGAATAAGACAGAAGGCAAGGTGGGTCCAGACAAATGGGATAGAATTTAAGCTGGGAACAGGGGCAAATTCCAGACACTTGCTCTTCTGTGGTAGCCACTTGTGTCTATCATGGCAGTAACCATGCCCTGCCCAAATAGCCAACTTGCCCATCCACAGATAACTGAGGATATGTGTGTCCCTTGTACTCACCATGCGGGCCCTGAGAGGCTCCGTAACTTCCTTTGGTGTTTCTGTTTCCGTGCCACCTTTATTCACCTATGAATCCCTACTCTTCACAGCCCCTTTAGGAAATAGGTTGAGAATGACATGAAAAGCAGAAGAGGAAAGGGCAGCCATGTAGCCGAGTACTATCTCAGTCTGCTTTCTCTTAAGACAAGAATTTGGTAGTTGATTTGGGAAGTGGCCCCAGGAAGCTCTCATGTAGATATGGAGAACATGAGAAGGGGAAGGAAAGAGCCAAGTCATGGTGCAGCAGAGAACACATTAGTGATGCAAACCTCCAGGTTCCATCCCACTGGAGACCTTCTGAGGGGTAATCAGAATGACCTTCCACCCTGCTGTGCCTGGATTGACCCAGTTTAACACTGAAGGCCCCACATCCTAGGAATCCCCCCCCCAAATTTAGTATGGTTACCCCCTGGTATCATGTAGAACGTGCACCAGAAAATGGAAAAGTCCAAGTGTTTAATGACACCTGTCCCTATGTTTAATGTGGTCTCTGAGGGTGGGCACTTTTGGAATGCCTCTCACAAGCTGTTATGTTACTGGAGAAAGTCCCCAGATAGAGAAGTAGGGAGATTCAGGCCATTGAAGGAAGAAATAGTCGATATACACAGGAATAGTCCGTATAGTTGCATCTGAACTTGGACATGGGCCAAGAGGACAAGGTAAACTTCGTTAGGAGGACCTGTGATTCCTCAAGTGCTTTGTTTATGTCCCCAGAATTCTGCAAGGTAGGATGATGAGGCAAACCACAGATCTGAGGAGTGAATTTTCTTCCCCCAAGGTCACTGTTTTTATTTCCGAGGGAGGGTGGCCAATTTCAAAGCCCAGGCTCCTTGCTTTTCACACACTGCCTCCAAATACCTGTGCATCCTCCATCAATCTCCAGTTGCATCTGGTCCCAGACAGAGTCCCTCTGAATAGTTTTGCAGATGACTGATATAAAGAGAGGCTATGGAAAGCTGTCCTAAAATTTAGATCATAATAGCTCACCTTGAAAAATAACAAGGTTAAGGCTGAAGAATGTTGTATTCAATGCTGTTGTAATTAAGAGAACTTTTCTGCATTGCATGCTGCATAATTGAATTATACAACTGATTAATTTTTTAAAATAATTATTTGTAGATGTCTTCCCCCTACAGGTGCACTTTAAAAGAAATAATACACTTAGCTATTTAATAAAGCAGATAGATGTTGAGGGAGAGACTGTGGAGGAGATATTGTTTGCACTGGGTAGTTCCATCACTACTATTGATTGCTAAGCCTTATTATTCACCTCAAAGACATTGCAATTAATAGAAATGGAAATGAAGGAATATCCGTGTTCTGGGAGGCTTTATTGAAAGAGGAAATAAACAATCCATGTAGACAAGTAATAATTCTTTGTTGGCCTTGACAGCTATGCTTTCAGAGGAAGGATTAACCTGAATCTTAACCAAGCAGCCCAGTCTTGCCCTGCCAGTGCTGGGAGACATTCACCTTAAAGACCAGACTCAAATCCAAGGCATGCCCCACTGCACATGCCCTTTTCTATGGAGAAAAGGCTGGGAGCAGGAGTAGTGTGGTCAGAGTGGGCTGGTCCCAGAGCTCTGTCATTACTTTGTATTCAAGGCTGCTGGCTCTAAATTGGATTAGGGCAGATTATAGATCCCTGGACAATTGGCGTCTGAATAATGAGAGACCATGGAGCAACCCCACTGATGTTCATGGGTGTTATTCTGAGGTGTGCACGGGGTTCTTCTCTTCTGCCCTGCACACCAGACCGTGAGCCAATTCCTACCACTCCTCACTGCTCTTCTCCTGCTGCTTGCTTGCCCATGAAGCTCTTTCTCTCTTATTTCCCAGGCCAATGACTATCACCCTTCAGGACTCAGCCTGCTCTCTTCCAGGTCTCTTCCAGCCTGCATTCTTTCATGGTTGAGCTTACACAGCTATAGACTGAACTGGGCAAAGAGGGGCAAACCCCAGCAAGGAGACACACTGAGTAATGCCGAGAACTTCTGTTGAATGCATGGACTGAAACAAACTTCTCTGTGTGCATTCACTGTGACTTCTTTGCCAATACCCTGAAGGTTTTGTTGTCTGTAATTGAGGCATAATTAGTACACAATAAGTGTACTAATCCTATAGGCACAGCTGGGGACTTTTTACATCTACACACAATTATTCAGTCACTATACAGAAGATGTTATAGAACACGTCCAGCCCCTGAGAGAGCCCTCCTTGCTACTTTCAGCCCTACTGCCATCCGCTGTAGGGCCATCCTTCTGATTTCCATCACCATGGATAGTTCTAGGACTCTATAAATAGACTTAGGTAGCAGGCATCTGGATGTCTGGCTTTCTTCCCTCAACATTAAAGCTGTGAGCTTTATCCCCATGGTCTTTTGTGTGCTCAGAACTTATCCTCTACAAGGCTTCTCCATCCCTCTATTCAGACATCTATGGAGGGAAGCCTTATAAAGGGACAGCCCAGGGTAGAAGGTAGATCTTTCACAGGTGGCCAAGGGCTCAGCAACCAGCACCAAAGATCGGAGACTGGATGGTGGTCATGTCATACTGGGTGCTCAGAGCTCCTTCTAGAAACCTGACTCAGGCTCACAAGCTGAAGCTGTCAAAGACCTTGGTTCATTGAGAAAAGCAGCCCAGGATGTGATCTCAGGGGTTTTGGTGTGATCCCAGGAAGTTTGCTGGGAACCAGGAGATAAATAGAGAAGAGAACTTTCCTGTGGTGGCTATGGGAAGATGGTTGTGTTCTAGGAAGCACTGCTTTGCTCTACCAAGTCAACACTCTGATATGACCCTCCTTTTTGATCACTGCAATAATATAGCTCTGTGTCTTCTGGGTCTCAATAAGGAAAAATCGAGAAACAGATGACATCTCCTTAACTGCCGTGCACATGAGTTTCTCAAGGTCAGAGAACTGCCTTACATAGCTCTGTGTTCCTGGCACCTATCAGGTGCCTGTTGTACAGTTGTATACTCAGTAAAGTTGTTGCCAGATGAACAAAGGATGGGATAAATGAGCCAGTAGCCCACCCTTTACTTCTTCAAAATACCCTTGTCTGGGATCATAATTTTCCTCCTCCTCGTGCTGCGCAGGGACTTACACTCAATACCAGCCTCTTGGTCTATCTCAGAAGTGAGCATGATCTTGCAAGAGCACTGCAGGATGTCACCTGGCAGTCATGCAGTCTTTGGCCTGCTCCATTCTCTGGTGCTTTTTCTCTTGAGCCAGGGGCCCTGCTGGACCCTCTATACCTACAGGCCTAGTTCAGGATACAGGCCAATAAGAGCAGTTCAAACTGAAATACTCACATCTTAAATAAAGGGTTGTGTGAGGCAAGGAAGAAGAAATGTTCAAAGTAGGTTACATTCTGAAATCCCTGACTCTTTCACAAAGATATGTGCACACAAAAAAATAAATATTACCATTTCAATATCCACGTTCTCTCCCCTTCCACTTTCCCATAAGTAGAATGCTGACTCTGTCATTCTGGGTCCTGGGTCTTTTTGTGCAAAATCATGGTAATAAGGAAGTAGAAAAACTGAGGGGAAGAAAGTCTGGCTAGATTTATTTGCATGAAAAAGGCATAAAATTGCTGGTGGAAGAGAGTAGGAGACATCCAGGAGGTACAAGGAGAGGGGAATGCAGGAGGCAGTGAGGACTGGTTGGAAGAGAATTTTTAAGAGTTGGAAGAGTGAGAAAAGTAAGTGGGAAGCAGCTTCCATGCCTAAGAGGAGCTGAGAAAGATCAAGGGAGCAGTGAGGCCACTACTGTGCATTATGAATGAATCCCCCGGACAGATTCTGAACGAGCTCAGTGGAGACTTGGATTTTACTCAGTTATTTGGGGGTGCAGAAATGAAGCTTCTGCCAGGGTGTGGTGATCCAAGATAGTGCACAGGGCAGGTTGGCTTCGCAGAGACTTCACCTGCAGTGACACACTGGCCATGTGGTAGGTCCCTGGGGGCAAGAGAGGCAGAGCTGTTTAGGGGAACATTGAGAATTTGTGCAAGTGGCCTATTATGTCTGGAGTCAGTCCAGGCCTTTGCAAAATGAGGACTTTAGTTCATTGACCTTTATCTGGGATGGCAAATAACTTTCAACAAAAAGCCAATTCTGATTAGTTGGTTGGGTCTTATAGGGTACTGTACTAAGGAGGATTTGAGGCAGGGTACAGACTCAGTAAAGATGACATGATTGATATTACAGACAAAGTCTGTCCTGAAGGCCATGGAGAGCAGAGGGACTGGGGTTGAGTTTCTTCAAGGTTTTGTTCAAGGCTCAAGGTCAGTGTGCGTGTGTGTCCATATGTATCTACATGTGTAGCAGAGAACCTCACAATACATAGCATGACGCATCATTAAATATTTAAATTTTCCTTCAATGAGTATGGAAATACAATATGTACTTATTTTCATTTTAACAAATATTTCCTTAGTGCCACAAATGTGAGGGGTGCAGTAGGAGGTACCAGGAGAGAGAGAGTGCTCCTGCCTGCAGTGAGTTCATGGGCTTTGAGGAACTTTCAGAAAAGAAAAATTAGCAAAAATGAAAACAAACAAACATACCCTACATTACCCTGTCCTGGTGCTAGGTACCTCCTGACTTACAGTGGAGGGGCACTCTGAGTTTTGTAGTCACTGCTCTTTTTCCTATATCTCTTAATACAGAGATTTATGGAGGAAAGAAACAAAACAAAACAAAACAAAAATCACTTTTACCTCATTACTTAAATTTAAGAGATGTTTCCAGGTTCTCATTCATAGTTTATTCATTGAGATTTTGTGGAAACCAAGATCTTTTATTTAAAGTTTGATTATCTATTCCTTACCCCACGGCTGTTTAGAAACAGCGAGTTTTGAGGTTGGAGCTTGGGGTAGGGAGTAGAAAATCCTACAGGAGCCCTCTGATTGAGATTAGAAATAAAGGTATCAGTGACTGTTAGCAAGGAACCTGAAAACCACAAGCACAAAACAGGCATGAAACCAATGAAAGCCCAGGGGTGCTGTCAATGGGCAGCTACCAACACTCTCAGGCCAAGCTGCTGGTTCAGATTGTCTAGCTGGGTCAAAGAGGACTGACATGTGAGGGACAGAGGTATTTCCTGGAAGAGTCAGGAAACTGACCATGCTAATCCCAAAGAAATGAGCCTGAATAGTGGGATTGTGTGGGGCACCAGGCACACTGTGCAGAAACTTTATGTGCGTGAGTGTGTGTGTGTGTGTGAGTGTGTGTGTGTACACAAACATTTAGGTAGAATGGATGTGCACCACAATCACGCCACCTCCCAGATGCTCTGCTCAGTCCATGGGCCAGCCCTGAAGACTCATCCTCATGGCTCCCTCTTCACCTCTCAGAGTGTAACTCGGGAGGATGCCCTGCTGAGCTAGGCTCTTCGGCCTCACAAAGACAAGCCTCCAGGCTGCGTGGACAGGTGCAGACAGGTGGCACAATGGGAGCACTGGTCCTGCAGTAACTGGGGGGAGGGGGATGGGGAACACACAGTGCCAGTAGATCCAACAGCATCGCCCCTTCCTGCAGTCTACTACTCATGTGGCCAGCTGGGGAAATGCTTCTCACTCTCCAACAAGTTCTGAAAGCTCTCGAGTATACAATATTGGCAACTAAGTCCAGTTTTTAAAACACTCTATAGACCATGGAAACTTCTTTGTGGCTTTGGGTGTGCACTCACACACATACATACACACACACACACATAAAGATTTCTCTACCCCCTACAACTTGTCATACTATCCTGTGCAGGTGCTGTTATCATATGTACACCAAGGAAACCAACTAATAGGTGGCTTGGTGATTTGGTAAAGGCCCTGGAGCTGGTAGTCCAGCAAACTGAGTGTGAAAACTAGGGTTGAGTTTTAAAATGACACAGATTTCTCTCACTGTGCAGATATGCAGTGTATGTATCATGTCAAAATCTCTGCAAGCATGCTTTCAGCCCATGCAGGCCAAACTCAGAAAGGACCCTTCGATTGCAAAAGAGCCTCAGAGCTCCCATTTACAGAGGGAGAAGGAGGATCACTCTGCAAAATGGCTTTTCTGTGCCAATCTGTGGAGCTGCTTAGCAGAGCTGGTATTGAGGTGCAACCCCCAAATCACAGAATCGAGAGGTCCTACTTTCCTGTTGCAAATAGAGGATTAACCTTTTACCCTTTTTATGAAGAAGAAAGAAGAAGAGAAGGAGGAAGAGGAACAGAAGGAGAGGGGAAAGAGGAGAAGGCAGAGGGGAGGAGGAGGTGGAGGAGAAGGAATTAGGAGGAGCAGGAGGGAAGAGGAAGAAAGGAGGAAGAGAAATATTATTTCACAATACAAAAGGTCCTAAACACTTATTAGCAATCACTGAGTTCCCATAGTTCCAGCTTAAGAAGTAAGATACCACCAGTTCAGGTAAAAACCCCATGCCCCTCTGACCAAGGTTCGGAAGTACACATCACTTCGAATTTGGCATTTATTATTTTCATGCATCCCTTTGTCTTCCTGAGAATCAAAGTCTCCTTGCTTTTTTAGGTTACACACATCCATACATGCATCCTGGCACACCTGTGCAACCACTTTTGTGCACTAGACATGTACACACAAAACAGGTGGCTAACATTTCACTTTCAAGACCTGGATCTGGCTCAACTCCCAAAGCCAGCCTGTGGGGGTCTAAGACTGATCACATTACTACCATCTTATTAAGAATGAATATGGACTTCAAAGGGGTTAAGAGATGGGCTCAAGGCCACCCAGATGGTGATGGAGCTAGACTTGCAGCTTGAACCTCCTCCTGGCCCTCAGGTGTATCTCCCTCCCAGGCTGCAGGCTGAGGCTCCTATGTGCCAGCATTTGTTCAGTTTTGTGCAAAGACAGATGAGACCAAACAAATGCCTTTCTCCCTCAGGCAGAAATATCAAGTCTTGGTTGATATTTCAAATTGGAATTTGTTGTTCCAATTTATTTAATGCACTCCTTTTTCTGTTTAACCTCTCCCATTAATTGATCATGCTCTCTGCCCAATCAGTTTCGTTGATGGCCTCTCCCTGTAAAGCTTAGGGCCAGGAACTGGGTGGGTGGCATTTAAGTTATGACTTGTTTAGGAAATTGATATTGGCATTTTGTGCGTGACTTGCCTTTTCTCGGTGACTTACTTTGCTCTAATTCTCGTTAGAAGCGCCGACTGTAAAGGAGATACCGGCTAATTAATAGTGGGAAACTGCTAAATTTCACCTTGAGCAGCTGGTGTGTGCTTTTTGCAGGAATTGGTGCAATTATTGATCAAATAACATTGTCATCCAAAAGAGCAGTATTTTTAGGAGAAAGCAACGAAATATTTATTATTGAAATGAGGCTTGACTCTAATGATTCAGCAATGACGTATGAAAACCAGGTAAGTTTTCACCAAAATAAAGAATCATTCATCTTTGAAAATCTAAATGCTGTTCGATGTTTTTGTAATGAAGGCATAAATTGGGCTTCTAATTTATTGCTAGACTGAAGCACATCATGCTAGGTCCCCCATAATTACTTGTCAAATTGAGCTGAATTGAAAAGATGTCAAAGCACCCTTAGCCAGTCTTTAAGGTAAAAAACCAATTACACAGCTGTTCCACAAATATAACATTGATGGATATAAGAATGATAATTTTTTTCCTAAGAAAATCACACTATTCACAAAGGAGGAGATGGTGAGAATAGAATCGTCAAGTCAGGACTGCGTTGCTGTTGTGGACTTCCTAGTTTAAGAGCCACTCCATCAGGATGCACCCTACCTCGGGGGTCCTTTGTCTGTGATGAAATTCTTTAGCTGCACAAACCCTCTCTCAATGTTAGAGCAGACTCCCCAAAAGGCTTTATTCTCCATGATCTCCAGTTACACTTCTCAACACATAGCATCCTCTGTCAACAGCCTATGTTTGCTCGGCTGGCAGCAGCCTGCAAGCTCCTGATCTGCTCATTCTGATCCGGATAAGCAGAGCTGAGGCTTGGGATGAGTAGCAGAGACTGGGAGTCAGGAGCCTATCATCCCCACTTCCCATTCCTACCCCAAGAAAGCCAACCTGAGACAAAGACTGGAACAAGGGGTTTATTCCAGTAGACAGGACTGAGTGGAGGATAACAGAGAAGGCAGAAAAGACTAGACAAAGGTGTCTTCTTGAGCTAGTCACCACTGTGAGCAGATGAAACTCAGTTTCCCCGGGCTCTTCTGAGGAGCCATGTAGAACAGAGCTGCTCGGTAGAACTTTCTTCCAAGCCGAGCATGAGGGCTTGAGATGTGGTTCCTTAGTTGATTGCATACTAACCAAGCTTATGGCTACCTTAACTAACCAAGTGTGACTCCAGACAGCACACATGGAGATGGGCTTTCAAGATATCTGCCTGGGAGATGAAAGAGAACACCACTATCCATGCCTGCTGCTCCAGGGCTGTGTGGGCCTCACATTTCCAGTCAGCCCGCAAAGGTGCAGGTGAACACTGCATTTCCCCCTCATGTGGCTGTATCAGAGCAGCAAGTGTACAGTGGGGGTTCTGGGGTGTGGCTGAGACTGGAGCAATGGAACCCTCCTGTGTAACAAGGTCATTTGCTAGGGGAGAAGAAGCCTTCTCGGCTTCATGTGAGACATAGATGCTAGAGGAGCAACTTGGGACCTGGAGGAGACAGACTATGCCCTGGACCAGAGGGATGAGCACGTTTTGTCTGAGTGGGAAGTGAGAGGTGCTGTTCCAGGACATGGAACATCAGTAGGCAGGGGGTAGAGGCAAAAGATACCCTGGAAGTGCGGGTGATAGGTGGGAATGAGGAATCAGTCTGGTGAGGGAGATGGGAGAGTTTGGTTCGTCTGCCGAGCAGATAGTGAATGGTCTTACAGCCCAGCTGCAGAGTGGGTATCATATGTCAGAGTAGAACAAAGGTTTCTGAGAACAAGAAACAATAAGGTCTTTCTGGCTTCTTGATTTAGGTGTAAGTTGTGTGATTTCTTAAGGGATACCTGAACAACTTAAAAATTCTAGGAAATAAAATATCACTCAGCAATCTAAAGTGGCAAACTACTGATATCCACAACAACATGGGTGGGTCTCAAAATCATTTCTTCTGAGTGAGAGAAGCTGGACTAAAAAAGTGATAAATGACATTCTGTTTGGTTCCATTTATATAAAATTCTAGAAAATGAAAACTCACCCCTGAAGATGGAAAGCAGACAGCAGCTGCCTGAGGGTGGGAAAAGAGGGAGCAGTGGACTGCAGAGAGGCCGGAAGAAGCGTTAGAGGTTGAGGAAGATGCCCATTATCTCTTTAGAGATGGTTTCACTGCATCTACACCTGTCAACGCTGGTCAAAATGTGCACTTTAAATGTGTACAGTTTCTTGTACTTCAGTTACACCTTACTAAAGTTGTAAAAACAAAAACAGTTGTCAGATAATGTAAAGGCGTATAATAACAGTAATTGAAGTTAAGCAAGCATTGTTTATTTTTCTAAGGAAAAGGGAATTATATATATACATATACATATATATATATGCCCATATATACACACACATATTTAGATATGCCAATCTATGTTATCTTCTCAAACTGCCCAGTGATAAAGATATTAAATTTCATTTTACAAATCCAGAGATGTTCAGTGACTTTCCAAGAAACACACAGCTTGTGATTGGTAGACAGAGCCAGAATTCTAGCTGATCATCAGTTTACTTACTTAACTCACTACTCTCAAACTTGGTTCTCAGTCTGAAAGCATGATTTTGTACTCAGGAAGCTAGAGGAAGGAATTAATAAGCCAAATAGCATTTGACAACCTTGAAGACATAGGAAGATTCTAACTTGTGATTACAAAAGGTGATTTTATCCCAAATTTTTAACTCTACCAACCACTTCCTAATTATTTCCTATTCTCAGCAGATGAGGCATAGCCATAGTTCGGAAAGAAGTCCTAGAAGAGCAGGACAGCAGGGTGAGAAATGGGTATGGTCAACTTACCTTTCAGATCTAATCCCATTGTCATCTTTCAAAGTTTAGTTATTAGCACAGGTCACATAAACAAAAGTAAAAGTAAAAAAAATAGGAAAGTAATATAGAAGGATGGGGAGGAGTGGAAGGAAGAAAATATAGAAAGAGGGAAGGAGGGAGAAAGGAAAGGATGGAAGGAAAAAGCCTCCTCTCTTGCACATTGTCAGGAATTAATGAACAGTCAGCCATCCTCTGAGATGTCCCTGACTACCCAGGAGCCTCAGCAGTAAGGGGTGGCAAGTGATCACACCAACACCCTGGCATCTTCTCAGACATCCAGCAGATGTGGGATCCCATTACAATCATTGTACACCATTTTCTGGACATTTTGGAGTCTTCAACAGCACTGGCTGAAAGAAAAAAGTCCACCTGATTGAGAGCCTTTGTTCCCCGTAGGATTTCAGCAGAGTTCCAATGCGCAAGTGCAGGATGGGATTTCTGAGATTTGCATATTGGCCTGACAAAATGCTTACAGATTCCTTTGCTTTTCCTTTTTCTCACTGTACCTCAGTTGGTATCCCATGCTTACCACCACCAACGCTGACTAATTAAATCTTGTGATGTTATTCATCTTGGCCACACAAGATCGCATTACAGGATTTGTATGAAAATAACTGTGAATCAGGCTTGGACACTGATGAATCCATCTGTAAATGAGGAAAATCCTGCCAGTTCTGCAGCCTAAGGCAATCTCTACAGTCCCCTGAGTGAGCTGGACTTATTATTTATTTATTTATTTATTGGCAATACTGGGGTTTGAACTCAGGGCCTCACAGTTGCAGGTGTTCTACCATTTGAGCCATGCCCCAGCCCTTTTGTTTTGGTTATTTTGGGGATAGGGCCCTAGCATTTTTGCTCAGGCTGCCCTGGACCTCAATCTTCCTACATATGACTCCCACATCATTAGCACTGTAGGTTTATACCACCACCATGCCTGGCTTGACTTGGATTTGTTGAGATTTTTTAATATTTTATT